>NC_135532.1:57470248-58836915 GCF_045843805.1 Urocitellus parryii | reverse complement strand
GCAGTGTTAACTGAACAAGGCACATTTTGCCCTCTGTGCAGTTTCGCAACTATTGGAAGGACTCTGATTTGGACAGGGTTTGGGGTTATTTATGGACTTTGGCATGGGGAGAGGTGATTGGTGCTTGGGAATTAATGGAAAATATCAAATCAAATTTGACCAATTCCTACAATTGTGACCCACAAGTCAGAGATATGACATATACCTCTAAAATTAGAGATTTTTAGTCAACTAAATGCATGTAAATAAGAACAAATGAAGGAACTAAGAGTAGATGGTTTATTAATGTTTTCACTTAGTTGTAACAACAATTACAAAAGTGTAATATCACTTTTCAAGTTTCTGAAATACAGTTTTCATAGGGAAAATATAGCTTATGTAACTAAATATCATAAGTGAAGGGAAATTATCTTTCAACTTCACATGCAGGTTTACTTTTGAAAATATGGATCCAGTAAATATCCGTGGGCCCACTGAGTAATTTTAATTAAATAAGAAGTTCAATTTGAAAGAATTATCTACTACTGGCCAGAACATATTCATTTAATTTTTTAGATTTTCATTTTAAAAATGTGTACTCGAAATCTAGTATGTATATGAAATTGGGCCAAGACTAAAATGTTATAGTCCTTGGACTCTTGTCTATGATGGGAAACAAAGAACCTTTTTAACCTTTTAATAAAAACGTTTGTTTTTATTATAAAAACAATTAAAAACTGATTGAGAATGTTGGTGTAAATAAAAAATTACTACTCTTTTTTGGGGAGGAGAACTGGTATAGAAACACAAGTGTCTATCACCAGTGACACCCTCATGAAAGTTTTAACATTCATTTGTTTTTTGGGATATTCCGTCATTAGTTCTAGAACCATCAGTATATTAATAAGAAGACAAGGAATACATGGCCAATATTGATGAATATCAAAATAAGAATGATAGCTTAAGTTGGGCTTAGGTGGCCTGAAAGAAAATGAATATAAACATAAAAATATAATAGACTCATATAATTGAACCATTAAATATAATTGAATTAGCTAAATGACTATATTACATTTTCTTTTTGGTATAAATTCCAATATATATGAAAAAATTGGCAATATCACTGTAGAATTTTGTAAAAAACCAAAAAACATCAACTCTTATTAGAAAATGATTTTCATTGTTTTTAGATTGATTCCTCTATACTAAAGTAGAAACTTGGTATTTTTACAACCACATATTCAATAAGATGAACTGATAGTTTACATTTTTTAAAAACTTACATTTCCTACATATTCCCAAAAGTGGTATGAAAAGATTGTTTCCCATTGAAAAAGAAAGCTACAAGTAATCCCCTGACCTCTACTTTACTTCTCCTCCCTCAAGAGAAGGCAGAGTCTGATTCTCTTCAAGTCTTCCCTGATTTCAGTTGATGGATTTTTAAAGGGTAAAGAGAAGAGTTTCCCATAGTATTTGATATGCACCACCATTATGGAGGAAGGAAAAGATGGGACATTATCAGAGAAGTCAAATTTTATTTGTGTTTTGGATAGATAGAAAAGAAAGTTTCCTAAGTCCTTTTTATTAATGTGCTATGATTTGTATTCTAAGTGTATTTGTGAATGTTCTTTAATATTATAGGCACTAATAGCAAATCTGATAGCAGAAAATTCAAATTTGTTAGTTTTCCCCTTCAATATAGCACCTTATATTTTATTTGCTTGGGTATAAACTTTTAGGTAGCTATAAAAATAATGTCTTTTTATACTTGCTCATAAACTTTGTATTATTTTTAGAAAAACATAAATGCCTTTAAAGAAATGGCTTTGGAGATTTTTTCCCCAAATAAAGAAAATATTTTAGTTTGAAAAGAAATTATAAGACCATCATTATCAGGACCAAAAAGGAGGGTCTTTTAAGATTTTTAGTTCCCAAGTATAATATTTAGATATAAAAAGTTATTGCTGCTATAAAAATATTATTCCAATACATGTAAATTTTTAATATGAGTTTTTACCTGAATATTATCAATGAGGTGAATTTCATTACAGATATTATTTTTAAAATTTTGTTTCTGAATTACTGCTAATGAGATAAACATATCATATATAAATGCTACTAATGAGACATTAGTCATGTATACATATATATAGAGAGAGAAGTTTAGGAGTAATAACAATAATAATGTTTTTAAAAATCTGCTCTTACCAATGTAGAATCCATTGATGTCCTAATTTCATATTCTCAGAAGGAATTTGATTAACCCAGCTTGGGTCTTCTACCATTGCAGAAACATGGCTGCTGGAAGCCTCCAAAATGACATTTCTACAGATGTCCCCATGGGTGTCCTCAATGATTTGAGGATTACTGGGAAGAGAAGCTGATTTAATTAACTTCAAGAGTGTTTATGTTAGCACAGTTAAAAGTAATTCATCATTATAATAGGCACTGGGAGGAACAAAGAAAAAAAACCAGAGTCTGCCTTTAAAGAATCTGGTTATTTCCTGGGGAGAGATTATAGTGCTGGGGACTTGCAAAAAGGAAATATTAGACAGCAATATCACATACACTACCACTATGTATAAAATACATTCAATTGCTAGTGGGAAGAATAATTCTAGGTCAGCTCATTTTATTGAGGGCAGTTTTATGCAGGAACTTAAATTTGAAATTATCTTTGAAAGGATGAAGTTATATACATGGTACACACTGATCAAATCCACCCTCTTTTTATCTAATCTTTTCCTCATAGCCTCTAGTAGTTACTATTTCACATGCAAGTCTTTTTTTTTTTTTTAGCTTCTACATATGAGTGGTAACATGAGATACTTGTCTTTCAATGTCTGACTTATTTCACTTAACATAATGACTTTCATTTCTATTCATATTGCTGCAAATGACAAAATTTCTTTTTATGGCTGAATTATATATATATACATATATGTATATGTATACATATATATATATATATAATATTTTATCCATTTTTCCATTGATGAGCACCTAATATAAATTCACACATAGGATATTGGGAAGAATGCTGCCATGAACAGTCATGCAGGTATCTTTTTGGCATGCTGATTTCATTTTCTTTGGGTATATACATAGAAGTGGGATAGATTGATCTATTTCTAATTTTTTGAGGAACCTCCATAATATTCTTTATAATAACTGTACTAGTTTACTCTCACATTAATAGTGACAGTTTCTTTTTCTTCATATCCTTGGTAGCATTTTTTTTAGTAGCCATCTTAAATGACAGAGATGTTATTGCAGTTTTCATTTGCATTTCTCTGATACTTAATGATATGGTACTATATATATATATATATATGTGTGTGTGTGTGTGTGTGTGTGTATATATATTTACTCTAAAGTGGTCTAATGAAATCATTTGTCCATTTTTAATTTGGATTAATTGTGTTTTGTTGTTTTCGAGTTCTTTATATATTCTAGGCATTAATCTTTGTCAGATAAATAGCAAATATTCCCAAATATTTTCTCCCATTCGATAGGTCGTCTCTACACCCTTGTTAATTAGTTATAAGCTTTTTAATTTAATGTAATTTTGTTTGTCAATTTTTACTTTTGTTTCCTGAGTTTTCAGGCTCAAACACAGAAAATCATTGACCCTAACAATGTCTCGAAGGAGTTTCCCCTGTATTTTTGTCCAGTAGTTTCACAGTTTCAGGCCTTACATATATGTCTCTGATCCCTTTTTAGTAGATTGCTGTACAGGGTTACACCAAGATTCAAGTTTCAGTCTTATACCTATGGATATCCAGGTTTTCTACTCACATTGATTAAAGTCTGTCCTTTCTCTCCCATGTCTTTGTCAAGGATCAGTTGGATATGAACTTGTAGATTTATTCCCTGGATCTCCATTCTGTTCTATTGATCTGTTTTTTTTTTTTTTTTTTTTTGTCTAGCAAAATATGTTTTGTTGTTTTTGTTGTTATGGCTCTGCAGTGGGTCTTCAAAACAGGTATTGTGATGTTTTAGCTTTATTTTTGTGTTCAAGGTTACTTTGCTCATTTGGGGGGGGGTTCTTTGTACTTCCATATGAACTTTAGAATATTTTTTCTTTTATTTTTCCTCTTTTTTTTTGTATTGTGATTGAGCTCACTTTACCACAGAGCTATATCCCCAGCTCTTTTTATCTTTTTATTATCTTTGTATTTTTTATTTTGTCACAAGTTCTCCTAAGTTGCCCAGGTTGGCTTTGAACTTGCAAACCTCCTACCTCCTTTTTTCCAAGTAGCTGGGATTACAGTCATGGACCATCATGAGTGACTAGGATATTTTTCTTTTTCTTTCTTTTTTTTGTAGTTCTATAAAGAATGCCCTTGCTACTTTGATGGGCATTGCATTGAGTCTGTAAATTGCTTTACAAAATGTGGTCATTTTAACAATATTATTTTCTAATACATGAGCATGAGATTTGTACTTTTTTATATATCTTTAATTTGTTCAATCAGTGTTTTTAGTTTTTACTGTAGAGATTTCTCACTCTGTTTAAATTTATACTAAGTGGTTTAATTTTTGTAGCTATTGGGAATGGTATTGCTTTTATAAACTCTTTCTGAGAAATATTTTTTTGGATATATAAAAGTGCCACTGATTTTTACAGGTTGATTTTTTATTCTTTAACATTACTTAATTTATTTGTCAGTTCCAATAGTCTTTTTATTTATTTATTTATTTAGTGCTGCTGGGGATTGAATGCAGGGCTTTGTGCATGTGAAGACAAGCACTCTACCAACTGAGTTATATCCCCAGGTCTTCTAATAGTCTTTTGATGAAGTCCTTAGTGTTTCTTTATATGAACTACTTTATCACCTACAAATTGGAGTAAGTTGATATTCTTCCTTCTTATTTGCATGTCTTCTACTCATTTCTTTTGTTTAAATGTTCTTGCTAAAACTTGCAGTACATTTTATATTAAAAGCCACGATAGTGGATGCCCATATCTAATTTCAGATATTAGAGGACATACATCCAACTTTTTCCATTGGATATTATGTTAATTGTGGGTTTGGTACAATCTTGTACCTAGATTTTTTTAGCATTTGTAATATGAAAGGATTAGCATTAAAAACTACATAAATAACAGTTTACTATTCAATGACATTGACAATATCATAACACTGCTTGGAGAAAAACCACTGGTCACTACATGTATTGCTCAAATATGATTTGTGTGTTCAAATTGTTGCTCATTATTTCCTCTCTACTTCTCCTCATTCACTTTCTATGTCTTTCTAATGTGTAATTTTCTTTGATAGCTTCTTCAGGTCCCTCTATTCTATGGAAAAGTGCTTTCTCTCTTTTCACTATTCATAGCTCTTTGGTCATGTTTTTCTAGATAATATTTTTCCTTCATTACCACCATTTAGGCACTTGATTTCTCAAATCCATAAGAATGAATGATTCTTAATTGTAGGGACACTTAAAGATCTTTAACTTTTGTATTGTATATTATATACATGGCAGATTTTATTAAATATGTTTTGTTGAATTGCTGCCAAATGACAATGTGTTTATTATGGTATTAGCTATTTATATAAAATCTATATTTGATACAATTTTTGAAAAATTTATCAATAAAAGCAACTGAAAATTTTTTAATATATTTTTATTGTTTCCTTATTTTTTGACTAAATAAGTTATTTTGAAATGCATGAATGGAAGTATTAGAAACATTCTACTCTTTATATTTTATTATAGCAATTTCCAAAGCAGTGGTCCTGTCTATTATGTAAAGGAAGTAACAATATAAACTATAGTTGATAGTCTATTCAATTATTTTGCTCTCTAGGAATCAACAATGGTCACTTACATACTAGTAATATAATTAGTATATAAGGGAAAACTTTTTTAACCCTTAAAAAAGATTATTTATAGGGACTAGGGATATGGCTCAATCAGTGGCTCGCTCACCTGGCATGTGTGTGGCCCTGGTTCCATCCTAGGCACCACATACAAACAAAGATGTTGTGTACCCCGAAAACTAATAAATATTAAAGTTCTCTCTCTCTCTCTCTCTCTCTCTCTCTCTCTCTCTCTCTCTCTCTCTCTTTATAAAAAATAATATTATTTATAGTTATATAACATACTTATTAAGGTAACATACATACCATTATACTTGTATTAATGTACTATTGGGACATAGGAATTTGAAAAATTTTTAGAAAAGCATCATTCTTAAATTTAAATGCATATTTTGACTAAAACTTTGCCAAGAAGGGTTTAATGTTATCTGTGAATGTATACATGTATTTGTATATATATTATATATTTAAAACTTTCAGTTCATCATTATGCTTCATTTGTAAAACAATTTTCTCAACACACATGTCAGGGGTGCATGGCAGTATTTAATATCTCCAATCCACTATAGAGTATTGATTGTTTACTCTCGTGATTGTGTGGCTCACTGAGCATTTTTATTTGCCTCCTCTACCCAACATCTGGAAAAAAACATTGTACTGCATATTAATAGCCTAGGAAAAGATCAAAATTTAAATATAGTTTTTACTAAATGCATATTGTTTTTGCATTGTCATAAAGTCAAAATTTGTAAATCTACCCTAAGATGATGTAGACCCAAAGCCAGTGGAAGATGATGGAGGTCAGTTGGTAAACCCAGGCTTCTAAAGCTAAGAGAGTGGCAGAATGCTTCCTCTCAAAATCAATCTGCATTCTTAATTAGATATGTTAGAATATAAAAGAGGGAAGAAGTCAGATAGGAAGACAAAGTAATGAGGGAAAAAAGGATAATAAAATAATCACTTTGAAGTTATGTCTTTTCCTTCCATGTCAAATTTAATAATGAAATGATAGTTTTACTCTTAATTTTACTGTTTGAGTCATTCTACAGGATTTTTCCTGGTTACCTGTTCAGATACTAGTATTTAACTCATACTTAATATAAGAGTACTTTAAGATATAGTTTCTTTTTTTTCCTCCTTTTTCAGCTTCAATCAATGTTTTATAGAAGATTGTATAAGCTCACTGGGAAAAGCAAATGATTTTATACCCTCATCTCTTGCTGCGATGCATTAAGGGCTGTCTGGGCTAGTACATTTCCTTATATCAAAGGCTTTTCACTTCTGCTGGGGGTTGAACTGTTGATTGAAACTAAGAAGAAATTTCACTATTAAGAAGACCAAAAGGAATCTAATGTGGCCGAGTTTCCATGATTGCCCTTTGTATAGTTAGGATTATTTCCTGATTTCAAAGAATCTCTCTCACTATAACTTATTTAATTTCTTGAAACATGTTTACTATCTTGGTTGAATGACTGCAAAAATATTATCTGAAACTTAAAAATAGCAGGCAACACATGTTTTAGCTCTCTCTGTTAGAAGCAAATAGATTTTTCTCCCAGCAGATTTTTTTTTTTGCTATTTTCCTTTTATTTAGTATCATACATTTAATACACACTGTAACTTGCCTTTGTTGGCCCACAATTAAATCTCTGTCCCAATTCCTTTGATGTGGTATTATCAAAACTGCATGTGATTTTACACATATTACCCAGATAGGTCTGGACATGGAATTTCAAAGATTTTCTTTTTACACTAAGATTTTAACCTGTCCTCATAACTCAGTCTCTTTAATCCTAGGATTAACCTAGCTACAGTTCTATAGATCTTCTCTTTAAAATGTTGCAATGTCTTTTTGCTATGTAGTGAAAGGAACTAACACAGGACTCCAATTAAGACCTGACCCTTTCAATGTGAAATGTCCCATTCACTCCGTTTATCTCAGACATCTGTGTCAACCATACATCCACATTCACTGCACACAGTGAACAGCTATTTTTCTGGGGATGTGTTTGGAGTACTGTCGTTCTGATCCATCAAAAAATATACTTCTATAATGGCTTCTCACAAAACGCTGTGAATTTCCAGCATTAGATCACATCTCAAACACACCATTTTCTAGGACTCAAATTTGTGTCTATTTTGTAATGAAAAATTCCTCTCTAAAGAGTCAATAACTAAATTTCCCACTTGTATATTTTGTTTTCTTTTTTACTGGCTAACAAGAAAAAAAGAAAGGAGATTATTCAGCCAAACATTACCAGTTAGAAGCTAATTGCAGTGTAATAAAAAAATGATTGAGCATAACTGACTATGATGAGCTTCACACCATGAGAAAGTAGTAGGAATTTTTCCTTGTAACCCGAACTGTTAGAACCCTTAATAACCCAGATATAATATCACTAAAAGATTTTATTTTAGTACTTGAAAATATGTTGAGCTTAATTAGTTATTGTGTAAATATATAGTCAAGATTATGATATAATTGTGTTTTACTTTGTTCTTTGCAACATTAAACTTTGTTGAATATTCAGGTTTCAAATTTTAAGGTGGTTTTCACTCACTTTGTTTCAATTATTATGTATTAAAGAAATTCTAGTAAATAAATATCTTTGACCTAGCTGACCATGCTTTCCACTTTTGTTTTATTAAATTTTGTAAACTTTCTGTATCTTTAAAGGACTACAATAAGTATCAAATTGATTAAAACAGAACACAATACTGATCACACATACAGATTTAACTGGGCACAGATATTAAACTATTTAGAGTCAAGAAATGCAAAATCAATTTTTATCTTCAATGTTTTTTAAAGGCATAAGAAAAGTTCTTTTAAAACCTTTGGACAGATTCCACTGACATAGAATCAATATTTGGTAATTATTTCTAGTTATGTGTCTTAAAGCATTAGCAGTTTATTATAAACATAGTGTAGTTTATATGCTTAATATTGGGTGCAAGTTTCCCAGGTTATTAGTTATGTTGACTCCAAGTACATAGATTCAAGCAGAGTTGTGTTGCAAAATGTTTTTAGTCAACTTTTTTATTACTGTGACCAAAAGACCTGGCAAGAACAAAGTAGGGGGTAGAATTTGGCTCACATTTCTGAGGTCTCAGTCTAACAACTGACACAGACTAACAATGACCTAATTCTGGGCTGGAGGTAAGGCAGAACAGGAAAGAAGGGTATGGTGGAGGAAAGCAGCTCAGGACATGGTAATTAGGAGGCAGAGAAAGAACTCTGATCACCAGAGACAAAATATAAACCACAAAGGCAAATCACCAGTAACATACCTCCTCCAGCTACACCCTACGGGCCTACAGCTATCAACCAATTAATCCATATCAGTGGATTAATCCTCTGATTAAGTCACAACTCATAATCAACTCACCTCTGAAAAATGGTTACATTGTCTCATACATGAGCTTTTGGGAAAACTTCAGGCCTAAACCATTCCAGGCCTAAACCACAACAAAATATTATCAAACAATGTTTTCATTTATTAAAAAAATTTATCTTGCAACTTAAAAATATATTACGACCTTCCCAACAATTTGAAGGCAGTACTCAGAAAAATCACATTTCATAAAATTCATTAAATATTTGTGAATATAAAGGATATTACTTTTATAATTCTAAAAATAAAAGTTTTACTGGTAGCTATTATAGAAAACAATGCTTTTCAACTAAGTGAAAGACAATTGTCATGATCATAAGCTTATGAACAAATTAAAATGTTTAAAACAGAAATGTTAACATTATTATGTTAAATTCTAAATTCTAGTTTTATTTTAGGTAATTTTTAGTTCCCTCTCCCAACTGGTTATAAAAGTATTTGTTTATTTAAAAATAACTCTCAGAATGTTAGAATGATAAAGAATTCTTTTTTTTTAACTATCCACACAGTAAGATAAAAAAGTTCTAGCTTTTAACTGACTTGATGATTTTAATATTTCTGAGTGTGAAAGGTAACAGATGTCATTTCATTAAATACAAACATATTATTTCTTGATCTACAGTTAAGAAATCTTATATTTCCAAAGAAAATCACAATGAAACTTTAATGCCTCTCCTTAAAGTACAGCACAAGAATTTGGCCACATTCTTTTCATATGTAGCATGTAGAATTTATAATAAGCCTCATAGATCCAAGTTTCTAGCCTTTTGATAATTCTAATTTGTTTCAGGCATACCTAATTTTGGGTCATTTTTCTTCAATTCACTCTTCAAAAAAATCCAATAATACATATTTTAACCAAATCACTATACATTGGAATAAACTTATGAGTTGATAGTTATTATTTTACAAGGAACTCTTTAGTTATATTCTCTTTCAGGTTTCCCAATGTGAATTTTGCCTGTAATATAACAATTAAGTGGTGAATTGGCAATTTATCAAATATTAGTTATTCTTTTTTTCCCTAAGTTATCAGCTAGATCATTGAATAAAATTTTGCAAATTGACTTCCTGTTTCAAATGTAAGATAGAAAGTCATGTGAAACAAACATGCACACAAACATAACATGCATTCATATATATACAGACTTCATGTGAACTAAGAGCATGTTTTCCAAAAGCTATTAGTTTTGAGTAGTATAATTATTTTTTCTTTCACTGAGAAATGCTTTATTTTTAAGTGCTTGGGTAAGCTTATAGGATATCTCCACAATATACAATATCTGACTTACTACTGTAACATTTTGTTTTGTACAAGGTTATTCCTAGAATACCAAACCTTTGAAATAAACATGAAAAATATATCTATCTTATTCATGTGTATATTCATATTTATATATATGTATACATATTTATATGTATTTACATAGATACAAGAAATTTATGTGTGTGTATATATACACACATATATAGTCATGGTTTAACATCAACTTTCAAGTAACTTTCTATAGTAAAATAAATTTTTCTCCCTTGAAACCCAAGTTAGATATTGGAAAAAGACAAACAAAAAGATAGTTTTTTTATTATTAAATTGATCTTCTTTTCTCCACCACCACCTTTATTGAGATATAGTTGGTAAATGTGAATCATATGCATTTAAAGTATAAAACATAATGTTTTGATATAGATATACATTGTCAGATGATGACCACAATCATTGAGTGCTCCAATTCTTTCTAATACACTGATATTATCTGAAGTTCAAGTATGACAAGATCAAGAATTATTATTTTCTTATTCTGTTAACATAACAAACTTTCAGTGGACTTCACATTATAGATCTGCAACTCTTAGCTCCAATTCTCACAAAAATCCTTTTCAAAATATCTTCTCTCTAATGCATAACATTCTTGGCAAGAAAAAAATAAGTCTTATTAGCAGAAGGCAAAATAATTTCTTTCCTTGTGAAAGCTTTCTAACAGTTTAAACCCATAACTTCATTTCCTGTGCCTCTGAGCTACACTATGTAGAAGTCAGTCCTGGTAAGTTATAATTAGACATGTAGGATAATTCTAATGATGTCTTACAACTGATGAAATCAGTCTCAGCCCTGTCTACCACCTGATTACCATGGAAACCATTGCTGGCCAACCAAGTAATTCTGATCAAAAGGAATTATTATTAATCCTCCTAGTATATGTTGGATAGGGATTTGCACAGCTTTTGTTAAAGTTTCTTGTGGAAGCTGAAAGGTCCAGCAAGGGTAAATATTAATTCTTAATGTGCTGGAGAGCAAGAATGGCTTAGTCTCTGTGGGGCACAACTGGCTCTCAGTAAATCAGATATTAACAGATTATGGGATCAGCCTTGCACTACCCAGGGATTAGAGATAAACAGGTGAATTTGTAGAGGAGGAAAATAATTTCTAAAGCTGACTTAACCAAGTCATTGCCTTGTCAAATTGAAATTTAAACAAGAAAGAAAGAATGTGCACGGAATTTCAAATTTTTTAAACAACATTTATAGTAATCTCCAAGAAATCAGCTGATAATATTGAATAAGCATTTTTCCTTCTTTGCATTTGTATTAATGTGAGATGCTGAAAATGATGACCAAATCTGATGAAAGGCATGCTGTAGTATAGGGTCTTTTCTACTTACTTTATCTGTATATTTATCCAAGCTATTGCTTAAGATTTCAAAATTGTGAAATCAGAGGACATAATAAATATTGCCAGAACTGAAGACAAACTGTGTGTGTGTGTATGTGTGTGTGTGCACGCACGCTCTGTGTATTTAACCCAGGACCTTATATCCAATAAGCACATAGTCTACCACTAAGCTACACCCTCAGCCCCTGAAGATAGATTCTTATACTAAAAAAAGACCAGAAAAATCATGTCATGTAACATTGTTTTCCAAGCTTGCAGATTAGAATTTATGATAAAAAGAAAAAAATCATCAGTATCAGTTATATTAAGATTTTGTCCCAATTAAACAGGAACATTTGAAAATTATTTTGTTGTGTTAGTTTTCTGGTAATATAATGAGGGTAAAAAAAAAAATCAAGCAAGATTAACAGGAACAGAGGAACTAATTCATTTAAAAGAATGAAAACTTAAAACCTTAAACAATGTCACACTTTTTCAAAGATTATGTCAGAATTAAAAAACTACTTTTTTGTCATTAAAGCATAATAGTGCCAGCTAAAATTTTTTTCAGCTCCTTGGCCTAGAAATGGATGAAAATGTGCTTTGATGTATTCATGGAGTATGAGGCTTTGTCTCAGATAGGTTTATTTTATGAAATATAAGATAAAGCCAAGCCAATATTTCCCGAATCTTTCCTTGACCACTGTGACTTTGCATGACACTTAACATATTTCCTTTCTTTTCAGTTTTTCTGGTATGTTCAGTGAGCCCATAGCTTTGTTCTTGTTTTGGCATTCATAAAAGAGTGAAGGCTGCAATTGGCAATTGTGCCATGTATTTTTGGCTTGCCCTGATGAAACATGTTAGTTTCTGCAGCTGTGTAAACTGAAAAAGGAAATCTCATGTAGATATGCCTGGAATTAAGAACTACCATTTACATTCTCTGCTAACTTATTAAAGTTAATCATGAAGGTAAATTGTGCCTTATATTTTTTTATTTTATTCATGTATTTATGTATTTATTATTTATAAATTTTAGCCAGTGGTTAAATACCAAAAACCTGAAAAGAAATAATATTATATACGTGCACAGATTCACTTCTATATGGTTTGGGTGTTCAACAAGTTTCAAAACTGAATTGATCATTTATTAATAAATTAATATTCTTTCCTAATAAGATCATTTTTAAAGCTCATATCAAAAATATTTAAAGAAAATAAGACTAAAATATTACAAGCTAAACGTGAATTTATACTTTTAATCAATGAGTATTTCTAATTCTGGAATCACAAATTTATTTATTTCAAATAGCTACATACATATTAATAATTTAATCTTATCCTTTGGATTTACTTGTTATCAAAATAGATTTATTCCATTATGTCATTTTTCAATGGGAAAAAATTCTGGTCTATGGTAATATTATCAATAGGAAAAAGTAGTGTTGTACATTTTTCTAACTAATTAATCAAATTAATAATGACCTTTGCCTGAAACTTATGTGGTTTTATATAAGTGGGAAAGTATGTATTGTTTTTTGGAAGACTAGAGAATGTTGTTTCATCCTTGCTGTGTTCCTATTATTCCTTAAGAGTACATTTATGGTGCCTGCTGCAGTGGCACACACCTGTAATCCTAGAGATTTAGGAGGCTATGGCAGGAGGATCACAGCCTCTGCAACTTAGTGAGAACCTAAGCAGCTTACAAGAACCCGACTCAAAATAAAATAAAAAGATTCAGGGACATGACTAAGTGAGAAAGTTTCCTCTAGGCTCAATCCCCAGTACCAAAAAAAAAAAAAAAAAAAAAAAAAAAAGGACATCTGTGGACTTTGGATATCCTCATATCCTCCAGAGATTTTTTGTAGCCACTTCTAAACATTTATTTATTTTTTACCACACTGTTTGCAAAGTACTTATAAGAGATTCAAAGCCAAGTCACGCATGTGGCAGGTTGTTTTTCTGCAGCCATGCTTTGCGTACTAGATGAAACCCCTTACAGAAGCAGGAAGTAGAATCCTCCCCCATACCTTTATGTGGTTAGAAACATTACCTAAAAAATTATGATGTGGATAAAACCAGATAAATTTGTCTAAAAGTCATTCAGTTTAGATTAAGAACACAAGCATATTATTCTTCTGGAGTAATGAGATTCCAATTTGCTATTTGCATACATAACCTGGTAGCTAGGTGTAATCTCAGTATATATAAAGAAATGGTTTTAAGATTTATAATGGAGAAACCCAGAAACAGTATAGAAGAAATGTAGTACTGAGAACTCATAAACCATGTACTGTTTTACTCTGTTTTATAGACATCTTAGTAGTTTTCATTATTCACCAACTATTATTCTTATCCTTTCCTAATTTATGAAAATAAAATCCATAGTGAATATAATAAAATGTGGAACAATATTAATATAAAAAGTTCTGCTTAATGGTGATTTTTCTCTTAAAATTATTATAGTAAAGATAATATATAATTGTTGGAAGCTTTCTCCTTGCATTTACGTATTTAAAATGAACCATTAAAATTAAAATATTTTGCATGATGCCCTATTAGTAACTGTTGTATTCTGCTACCTTTCCTATCCTAAAAAGGTGAATATGTAACTGATGTGATTCTGCAATCTGTATTTGGGGTAAAAATGGGAGTTCATAACTCACTTGAAACTAATGTCTGAAATATGATATGTCAAGAGCCTTGTAAGGTTTTGAACAACCAATAAAAAAAAAAGAAAAAAAATATTTTGCATGTATATTTTTTGAAAAGTCTCGTAAACATTTTTGAGATTAATTGTACCCATTACAATAGAAGACTTTGTTTTTAACTTAAGATTTTAAGAATTAAACCAAAGTTTTTCTGTTTTAATATATTCTCAGGGGTTTTCCTAATAATTTTCCTTCCCACTTTTAAGATAAAAAAAAAACTTAGAAGCAAAAACTTAATATCTATGTCCTAAATTTGCTTTGCTTTGAGAAATCAAAATTAATCTATAGCTTTGGTGGGGACTTTTCGAAAACCTTGGCAATTCTCACACGTGTTAATGGGTCTTGTTTGTCCATACCCATAGAGAAAGTGCTCCAAATAACACACTTCACTTGCTAGCAAAGCAACATCCGAAGAGTAGTTTTAATGTTCTAGAGATGTAAATGGAGTGTATGGTAGAATGGCAATAAAAAAGCAATTTCATTTAGGAAAACTCATTTCTTACTGTATATCTTGTGAAGGGATATTGTTTGATTAAAATAAAAGACATTAAAATTCAATAAAGGCAGTATGATCATGGTTGAAGGAAGTTGGGTCATTTTAAAGTTAATTATGCTTGTGTTTGCTTCTGTGGCTGTGCAGCTGATATATGTAATGCAGAATCTGTATGTTTCCTTGAATTCATATTATGAAAACAAGAGAATGTCTCTATGTGTGATGCAGTGGAGGAGCATGTGGGCATGTGGGAGGGAAAATAGAAGAAAGGCATAGAACATAAGAATATGAGAGCTTCCTTACAGAAACAATTAAATTAATATTAGATAGATTTAGCAAAGTGGCTTATTAATGGAAGAACAGGTACAAAGGATTTGTCATCCGGGCTGCAGAAACCCTGTATAAACCCTAACTTCTTCCATCCGTTCATTTGCTGTGTGCCTTTAGACTTACAACTCATTTTCTCACCTATAAATTAGAGTTGATGATGTTTGCTGTACATAAATCATATTGCAAAAATTATGGAACTAGCATATACATTATAAAATTCATATCATTTCAAAAAGCATTTTGAGTAAGTATGGTATTCATAAATATTATATTTGTTATAGATATCTGTTTAACTCTAGTGCAAAATCTAAATGCCATTTTCAGACATGAAACATTAGATGTTAATAATAAATTAAGCAATGATCTAATTTCTTTTGACCATGGTTACCCATTTTTCCCTATAAATAAAAATGACACTGACTTTAGCATTGACTTACATGTCTTGTAGATTAAATAAATAAAGTATAAGAGAAAGTCTCTAAGACATTCTTTCATGATTGAATTACAAAATATTCCCATTCCGTTATTACTGCATTTGGCACATGAACATGTATGCTTTCAGCTTGCAAGAGTGAAAAAGTTTCTGCCTAGTGTTTACTGTATAGAGCTACTCATCAATTACATTTTTTGTTTAAAAACACACAAAAAATAAATTTTTCTCTTAATATAACTAGGCTTTTTATTCATTTGATGATGCATATTCAGTTTAAGGTAACTTTTAAATTCTCCAACAAAATTTTTAAGGATAAAGTATGCATTCTCATTAACATACAAACTAAAATGAATTGAACAATGGAATGCAAAAAATTATTTACTCTAACCCTCATTTGCTCTTCTAACACAATAGAAATGTCTCTTCGATTTTAGTGAAACAAAGAAATTTTAATCTCATGGATTCCATGAACAACTTCAGGGTATGTAGGGAAATGAAAAGAGATGTATGTGTAAAAATTTGTATACTTTATAAGACATGGTGCAGTTTAATGCCATAAATAAATTGTATGAAACAATAGCAAGAATAATCATTTCTTTTTTAAAAAATAGATCTAATTAGGATTCATCCATCATAATAAAATTATCAATAATAACAACTTGGGCAGTTTCCATTTATTAAATACTCAGTGCGTGGCAATATGAATGTTACAAGGATTTATTTTTCTGTTCATTTAGTTGTATTTAAATTGTACATGATATGTTGATAAGCATATCCATGTTACCATGGATTTTTACATTCAATCTAATAACAGATCTGTTATTTTGAAGTTACCTCTTTTGTTTTTTAATGCAGTAAAAACACCTAAAATCTACTGTATTAGGACATTTATGGTGTATAATATGTTATTAATCATTAAAGTCCTCACGGCTTAGTTTATTTTTTACCAGCTAAAATATATTGATATGGGCTGGGGATGTGGTTCAAGCGGTAGTGCGCGCCTAGTATGCACGGAGCACTGGGTTCGATCCTCAGAACCACATAAAAAAATAAAATAAAATAAAGATGTTGTGTCCATTGAAAATTAAAAAATAAATATTAAAAAATTCTCTTTCTAAAAAATAAAAAATAAAATATGTTGATATATTATTAACCACATTTTTAGATGAGTAATGTCTATATACTTTAAGCTTTCTTCTCAAGTTCATGAAGATAAGAGGGAACTATTTCAGACAAAACTGAGCTGAATTAAGGAAAATGAATTAAGATAATCCTTGGTTTGAAGACACAGATTTATCCAGGAATAAAAAATAGGGATGTTACCAAGGATCAGCAGAATCTACATACTTAAAATCTAGGAGGAAATGGTTGTTTTATCTTCTTATGAGTTACAATTTTTGCACAAAATTCTCTGAATAAATGTTTCTTCATTATCTTGAACTTCCACCAGTTAGGCCCAGACTGTCTATATTTTAAGCATTTAGAGCATTTGGGACCAAATGTTTCAGTGTTGGGAAGAACTTAAATCCTTTCTCATCCTCTTTAACTGTTTGTAGATATCTTTGCTTACTAAGTGGGCTTTGGAGCTAGTATGAGGATGGTCTTGCTGCTATAGCAAACTAAATGTACAGGTGCTAAACAAAATGCCCTTGATTACTTTTTGTGTCATTGTCCAGATTGAGTCAGAGGAGAAATTTCTAGTTGCTACATGATTTGGTAAGTTTTATATTCTTCAATCCTTGATCCTCCAAATTTGTCAGACAAAGAAAGAGACAGGGATTAATTAATATGAGCTTTCACAGACTGAGCCTGAAGGTAATAAATAAGTCTCCTGCATAAACCTCATTGGTCATAACAATCACATACTTGATATCCAACAATAAAGGGAAATAAGAAATTTTTTGTTCATCTTTGCTAAGAATAAAAGAGGGCAGTTGTTTTTTGAATAATTAACTAATCCTTGCCACTTTGCCTTGACTTATTTGCTGATTTAAATAAGTATCAGCAGTTATTTAACTATCAACAGTTATTAAGCATTCCTTCCCTTGCTAAGTGCCTTAATGTGTATGATGCACTGTAGGAATGCCTGATGTGGTCAAATGGAATGTTTTGCCTCTTGAATTGCCAGAACACTTTTTAAAATAAAACATATTGAATTATAATATGGTTCTTAAAAGATATCTATATCAATTGTACTTTCACAATTGAAAATAATAAAAATTGGGCTGGGGATGTGGCTCAAGCGGTAGCGCGCTCGCCTGAAAATAATAAAATAGTGCCCAGATTAGAAAACGTAGTATTTCAACATCTCCAGAATTCCCCATAGAAGTCCCTTTTAGTTGCCTTTTTGGACATTATTTTAGTCAACATATGTATGAAATTATTTTAGGTATACATATATAGGAGTGGAATTGTGGGGCATATGACATGCTTTTTTCTCAGTTTCAACAGATACTGCCAAGCCAAGCAGTATTCCAAAAATTGTTTTGCAAATTTATGCTTCCATGAACAGACATTTCTGTGTGGGCCACATCTTCACCAATAATTGGTATCCTTTCCTTTTCATTTTAGAGATTTCTATCGACATACAAACCATTTCATCATGATTTTATTTGTATTTCCTAGATGACAAATATTGTTGAACATATTTTAAGCCTATGAGTTGTATGACTTGTGATAAAAATTCCAATTTTTCAGTGTGCTTCTTGACATTTTAAAAGCTGTTTTCACGTTTTCAACAATTTGAAATTATAGAAGTTACCCATTATTATGAGATCTGCATCCTAGATTCCAACTTTATCATCAAGGGATAATGTGAATTCAGTTGATCCTCTGTTCTATAGCTGCAGGTTGTACAACCATGGGTCAACCAACTGCAGGCTCAATCAACTGCAAGTCAAAGACATATTAAAAAGTTTTGTCTGTACTGGTCATGTGCAAACTGTTTTGTATGTTATTATTCCCTAATCAATGTAGTACAACAATCATTTATAAGGCATTTATATCATTCTAGGTGTTACAAGTAATCTTTTGGTGATTTAAAGTGTATGTGAAGATGTGCATGGGTTTTACCAAATACTATGCCATTTTATATAAGAGATTGAACTTCTGTGGATTTTTGTATACACAGGATATTAGCACCGATACCCTTTGCTATAAAGAGACTACTATATTGACAACTATATCAAACCTTATTCTTTACTGTATACCAAAGAGAATTGTTGTTATCTGCTCTTAGGTGAACTTGGTATAAATTTTTTCTTTAAGATATTTTCCAAGTCACAAAAATTGTGGTTTCTGAATTAATATTGAAGATAAGGAAATCAGTGAGAAAATTCTAGAACATTATTGAATGAAATTGTTAATGAGATTTTCTCATAATTTTTCTTTGACTTCAAAAAATTGCAATTGTATATTATTTATAAATTTAAACAATCTAATGGAATGGAGTTTAGGTCTATGTTGTCTTTATGCTTACAATTAAGGCAGTTAAATTGAAATTAAAGCATGTTCTAGGTTCCCAAATTCAATTCAATATAGAAAAATTAATTAAGAAGTAAAGTTGGTATGCTTCACTACATTTGGAAATACAGTTCAAGGCATAGGAAGAAGTAGAATTCAACAATCTGAACAATCCAGAAGCAAAGTTGGAAAAATTAGTTGTTTTTGGAATCAAAGGTAATTTAAAGTCTTTATGAATTTCCAACACTGCAAACATTATGATGATACTCTCAATCCAATTTGCGCTGCTGTAGTGGAAAACCTGTAACTAGGAGGAAATTAATTTCTCTCAGTTCTAGAGACCTGGAAGTCCATGACCAAGTTGCCTACATACAGTAAGAGCTTTCCTGCCATGTCATCAAATGGCTGAGGGAGGAAGGTCAAAGAGGCAAAAGGGGGCATGCTCAGCCTTTCTAATTGTATCAAATTCACCCATGACAGTGGAGCTCCTTAAGTTCCTATCACCACTCAAAAGCCCCACCTCCTGACACAGCAACAGTGGTAGTCAAATTCAGCATGACAATTTTGCAGGTATTAACAATCAGACCATAATAGTAATACTTCCCATACTCAATTTAAATTAAAACAGTTCTTATCCATAAAGCAAAAGTAAGAAAGTGCAACAAATTGTGATTTATTCTTATGATTGCTAGGCAGTGATTTTTTTTTTAAATATCAAAGTGTTTTGAAAAATAATGCCCATCCTTGTCCTATATCCTAACACTGTAAATTACATGAGCTATCTGAATGAAGGGTTAGGGAAAATCAATGTTATTCACAGAGTCCCATTGTAGAACTCCATACTTAGAATGCTAGAGAAAATAATTTCCTCCCAAGACCCTGTCTTCCACTATAATCCTCCAACATGGGATCCCAAAAGAAGATTTCTTTTTTAGCTCTTTAGTTATTTATGAATATCTTTAGATAATTAAGACTGATTTTTATAGCTCACAATTAAAAGCAACATTTATTATTCTCAGGCAATATATGATATTTCTAATCTTTCCTTGTCTTAATAATTTCAATTTTAATGAATTTTATGTGAAAGTTGCCTTACTATATATAATATGAAAGACTTGGCATTAGACTGCACATGAAGTAAGTTATCTTATGTGAGTTATTAACACATCTTAAAGCATTATCACAGCTTTAACATACTGGTGACTTTCATAAACCAAGTTGTTTCATGTGATAAGAAAGCAATTAGTATGCTACCAATGCATATGTTCTGATAAGTCTTTTATACTGAATTACCAGCTTTGATAAAACCCTGGTAGATTCCATTTAATAACTGATTTATATGCTCCAGATAAAGCACTAATACTCTCAATCAGCATGACATTAAGGCAGTCATACATCCTATTTTACTTTTTTCAAAATGGATTTCTACTTAAAAGGAACTAGATACAGACACAGATGCTTGTCAAAGGCTCACAATTTATATTCTCATTTAATTTTCAGTTTCAAATAGTGAATAATTTCACTATCAATTTTTCCAGACACTATTGCTCTCATACCTCTCACCATATCCTGCATCACAATATATTTTTAAAATTAGCAGTTTCTCACCCCACATAATGAACTCCTTTTGCACTATTGCAATCTTCTTGGAAGTATTGTGTTGACTTGTGAGTTCCACATGGATTCTTTCTTCAAATCTTAAGTTCAACCTCACTTTCCCTGAACATGTACTGATTTTTAGCAATTATACTTTTCCTTCTTTGAGCTGTTCATCATATTTTTTTCATAGACTCTTTTAGCACTTTTCCAATATTATTGAGTTATTTCATACATCATTCTCCAATTCTTGTCCTCATTGTGACTCTTAGATTCCATATGATTATAGCTAGAATATCAGAAATTTTCACCACTTTCATGAATGAATGAATAAATTCATTATAGTTTAATAATAGAAATTTCCTTACAAATAAAATTAGAATGCTTGACTATCATTTTCAATGTATATACATGCCATTGAAGTTCTACATAGATTCTAGGTTCATGAGATTTTAAAAATATTTGCTGTCAAGTCCTAGTACTGCAATTCCAGTTCTTTGGCCTCATTCATATTTTTATCTGCTCAGCAACTCTTGTTCACCCATTATTTGCCAAACACTGCATTCTGCTAATGACATGGCACTGAAAAATGAAGAAATTCTGCCCTTTAATACACTCTACTTTAAAGGCACAACATAATCAAATATTTTAACCCAAGAAGCACATATTCCCTTTGATTACATTTAATGGGCAACTTGTTTTGATTGACCTTCTAAAGACTGAAATTTGACTAGGAACAAGGACAAAAATATCTGAGATGCAGCACTATCTGTGGAAAATACAGGTGTCTGTAGATTTCAAATGTTCTTTGTATTTGTTAAAGAGAGATTCATGTGAAGATCATGTATAAAAAGCAAATTGACATCAGCTGTGATCAAACTGACTTCCTTACCAGATTTTGATAGTTTTTAAATTTTCAATAATTTATTTTAGAATATTTTGATAATTTTATATTATATAATCTATATATTATATTTTGCAATAAATATGTTTATTTTTCATAACCACTGTAAATTAAAGGATCTTTGGATCCAATTCTGTCAGCATTACTGAATTTAACTCTTTGGTTTAGAAATTTAATTATTGTATCTTGACCATTGATAATATCTGACTGCTCTACTAGCTTCAACAAAATTATCCAAACAGAAGGTCATTTAACATCATTGAAATAAAGACCCACTTGTGAAAGTCTAATTATCACTCTTTATTCACTTTTTATAAAGGAAAATGCTTATTTAATTAGTACTATATTTTAATATTATATTGCTAATATGAGACTTCTAATATGAGTATATAAAAATGACAAAATATTTGTCATGAAATTTAAATAAGCACAAACCAAATGGATGAATATTTAAGCTGCATATTTAATACCTGGGATAAAGGTGAATAGAGTGAGATACTTGATATTAGATAATAAGAATTATACCATTACAATATATTGTAGCTCAGCTCCTTAACTATAAAAAAATCAACTAAATGATACAATTTAATATGAAAGCTTACCTGTGTTTAAATGAATATTTAGAAAAAAATCCATTTCTGAAGTATATAAATTTTTCATATTAGCATGCAGATATTATTCTCTGATCTCTAGATTTGCTTATAAAATACATAAATAGTTTTAAAGAGAAATAAGGTTTTTATTAATTGTCAATCACATTTTAATTAATTTTTATAAGAGCATTTTTTGTATTTTAAGCTTACTTAGATTTAAAACTTATGAAATTATAAGAAAGATTAATTGGTTAGTAATCATAAATATAAAATTTCAAAAACTCAAAAAGCACTAAAATGAACCAATAATTAACATTTATTCTTTTAATTAACATTTGGCAAGCTTGCTATTGCAAGATATCTGATATTATTTAGTTGATGAAAATTCTAATTGACATTTAATAGGTATGTTGATTAAAATATATGTTGTTTTGTCTACCATTAGGAATGACATTTACCTGCTTAAATATCCCTTTCATTTCACAGATTAATAAGAACAATAGTGTTTTTAATATCCCTTTGGCCCCCAAACTGCCATTTATATAATTTACACTATGTAGGATTTTTCCAATTCCAAATTTCTTTCTCATAGTAAATTAAACATCTTCCTGATGGCATTGAGCCGTGTTTTCCTGGTGTGCACAATCTATGTCCTGGGAGTAATTGAAGCACATTGGGAACCATGTGAACTTCATCAGACCTGTAGGGTGCTATTTAGGAAATAACTGCTTAGGCTAAATTGTATTCATCATTTCTTCCTCATTCCAAACATGCTATCTTTTTTTTTTTTTCTAACATCCTCCAAAATTCTGCTTTCCTGTTTTCTCCCATTTGTATTTATACTGAGAGGGGTCCAAGAGATTAGAAAGAAAAGACCCCGTCTAGGAATCTCTCTTTTATTATTTCATCTCCTCCAACTCTGCTTTTCTTTACCCAGACTCTTCTTTCTCCTTTTCCTGATTTTCTGTAAGGTCTGATGATAAACTTTTGTTTTTCTATCTTACTCATTTGTCTTTTCTCCTAAAGTCTACATTTATATTTCAGCTGCAGCCAGATACCCAAACAGGACACTGTCCAACTGTCCTCTCATGATAAGACATTAGTTTTCAAATGTTACTGAATGTTAAATATGAGACAAGTTGAAGAAATTTAATAGCTCTCATGAAATTGATTTTTATTTAAAAATACCTGACATGCTATCAGGTTTATGGTAAGACAAATGTGAACAAATGATTATTACTGTGAAAGCACCACATGAGAAGTAATAATTCTACTTACATCAGGTAAATTACCTCAAGGCTTAGACTTTCTGTTGTCACAAATTCCCAGAGTTGTCTTTGAGCTGCCTTGTTCTTTCTCTCATATTTTCCTATTGGACCTGTTAGATTGCTGTATTCACTGGGTATTTTTCACCCACCAATGCCATATATTCCACTTAATTATTTACAGCTAATATTAGTATCTAACTATAAAAATTTGGGTAATAAATGGGACTTCCTTTATTTTGTCAATGTTATTTTATAACATTTTCCAAAACAAATAACCAGGAAGTACATATTTAAATTAATCTGCTTAAATGTAAAAAGAACTTTGGATAGAAAAAAAATTGTGGAATAAAATCATTGAAACACAATCAATAAAAAATCTTGCCATTTCAAGTGTCTTCTTATAAACTATTTGGAAATACTACATTCAATACAGTAATGTTGTTAATATTCAAAGCCAACAATGTTAGAAATCTGCTCTCAATTGTCATTCCTCCTGTGTTTTCCTGGTAGTCTATGAAGGCATACCAGAGAGATGATGAGATACACACCCTAATGAATCTCACAAGTCTGTAGATTGTAATTGTTCATGTTCTTGCAAAGTTTTTCTTTTTAAAACTTCTTGCCATATTGGCAATGCTTTTGAAATAAGAGCTGAATATATATGTGGGTGTCTTGTTTGTGACATATAAGATGTTTGAATTAAAGCCTTTTGGTTCTATTTTGATTTTGATAAAAATTGAATCAACACATATTATTAAACCCTTGAATACCCATGGTGTACAACAGATAGTAGAAACCTGGAATTAGGGAAGAGATTTAAAACCCTTAACAATACTTGATAGTATAAGATATAAGGCATATCCTATGTAGACTTATCATATTACACTAACCATACTGGTGTTAAATCAACATGAACACTGAACACTTTGAATAAAACCCGTGGAACATAGTAGAATCAAAGTTTCAGTCTCAACACTGCCATTTACTAGCTTTACAATACTGAATTATATATTTGTGTGTTTGTGTACATATTGTTTGTGTGCCTGTTTTTTTATTCATAAAATTAAGATATTAATTCATCACTCTTGGCATTGTGGTATTAATTGAACTAATATAGAGAAAATAACTTTGTATTGTTTGTCACACAAACAAGTTGCTAAATAGGTTGCAATGTCTCACTAATAAATAAAAAATGAACTCAAAATTTGCTCCTTTGAATACAATATATGGTAATAGAAATTTATGGACTTAGTAGGTCATGTCTAACTTGAATGGAAAATTACTCTAGCATGTCCTAGGAATTGGATCAACATGGCTATCATCAAATTTCTTGATAAGGGGGTACTGCTAAGATGTACAGTCACTTTAGTTTTATTGAAAAAGAGTTGTTATGTTTTGGATGTGAGATGTCCCCAAAAAGTTCACGTGTGAGACAATAGAAGAAGGTTTAGTGGAGAAATAATTGGAATATGAGAGCCTTAACACAATCAATGAATTAATCCCCCTGATCGATTAACTGAGTGGTAGCTGAAAGTGTGTAAGGTGTGGCTGGAGGAAGTGAGTATTTGGGGGAATGCTTTGGGGTATATATTCTGTATCTGGTGAGTGGAGTCTCTCTGCTGCCTGATCATCACATGAACTGCTTCCCTCCACTATTTGACCATGGTATTCTGCCTCTCCTCCAGCTCTGAGGAATGGAGCCAAGTATCTATGGATTTGAGACCTCTGAAACCATGAGTCCCCAAATAAACTTTTCCTCCTCTAAATTCATTCTGGTCAGGTCTTTTATTCACAGCAGTGAAAAAGCTGACTAAAACAAGAGTGTTCAAATATTTTTAATGAATTTATAGCTAAACTTAAGAATTGAAATTTTATTTGTGGAAAAAAATGAATTGCTGCCTATAAACTTCTTGTGACTTGGGAATTAATAGTCAAGTATTTCTCCAGTCTTGGGACTGTTCTTTTGCACCCACACTCCAGGGCTATGCATCTCCGCTGTACTTTGAGTTGGCCCCCATTGCAGTACTTGTCACACTGCACTTTAGATGTCATTTTTATGTATATCTCCCTTCAATACAGCTGACTCAGCAATGTGCCAAGACTCTGCTATATGTTACTAATAAAAAAATGAATAAAAGACATTTACTGAAAAAGCAAGGTGAGGTACAGGGAAAAAACCTAGATGGCAGGAGCTTGTCACCAGGTTGCAGCATCCCTCAGCTACTAACACTGGGCCAATGCTTGGTTGTGGACTCATGCATTTTGCCAGATGAATAAATAAACATGCTGTGTCATCTCTTCAGTGGATTAGCAGCATCTTTAAAAATGCATTCTGCACTCTCCCTCACACAACCTGGAGCTAAGATTTGCAAATGTGAGGAAGATAGAACTGGATTCTCTTATTCATGTTCTACTTTTAGCTTAATTTATCCTTATCCCTACCCATATTTGCTATATTTATTGATGTGAAGATGTGTTCTTGACATATTAAGGGAAACAATTATGTTAAAATACAGTGTGTAGCTTGATTCTATTTGGGGATAATGTATGAGTGTATCATTCATTAGTAAAAATACAGTTAATATACCCAGAATGTTTATAATAGCTTTCATTGTGTGATTGAATAAAATGGAATCTTTATATCTCTGAATGCTTGCTAAGGATGAATTGCTATTATAAGTATAGGCAGCACTATTTTAAAAACAAAGAAGGAACTTAAACTAAAGGCAAAATATAAAATGGCCAAGGGATCTGGATTTGAGTCCACCATACCCAAGATAACCTTCTAGTCAATTTAGGCTAGGGTTCCTAGAATCTTATGCCTTATTCAGTACCTTTTCTGGGTGAAAGTGAGTGATTCAATGAAGGCGGGTTCTCACTAGCATATGCATTTCCCTTAATAGGCTTCTGCGGTGCTAAGGAAGGACCCCATCCTAATTTGCCAACCTCACCTACAGTTAACAAACTGCCCTTGGCTGTCAACAGCAATCCCTGCTGTGCCCTTGTCTGCTAGTGATTCAAACCAGTTGACCTCAGTCTTAAGAACTTTTAAAATAACCAGCCAAAGTTTTTTTTTTTTTTCTTCTTCTTCTTTAGCTGCAGGCCATTGTTCTGTGTCCTTCTATCTTCTGACATTGTGAGTGATGTCCTTCCCTTAGTCTCAGGGTTACCTTGAAGATATTTATAGAACAGGTTCTGATCCCTCTAAGGGAGCTTTTCAGTTTGGAATCTTCAAACTCAGTGTTTTGTATCCTCCAAACTTCATTTCCTAACATATTTATTCTGGCAAAAATGCCTTATATTAGGGAACATTTTTCATACATTCCTTTTATTCACTGTGGGTGCAAAACATAAAAACTTACAAATGATATGACAAATGAAAAAACAATCAAGTCACATTAGAGATTCTTGTTGTTCACATCATGATCATTGACATAAATTTCCCCCCTCTCCTATTTAAATTGCTTGTTCTTCTAGAAATGATATCAGCTTGTTTTTCGTATGTACTGAATTCTTTTGTTCACATTCTTATTAATCTCTTTTGCTTTTCTCAGACATGTCATTCTTTAAGTATTTTGTTTACCTACAGTCTGAGGTACAATCTTATATATTGCTAAATTGGAGTAGTCAGCATCAGAGTGAATTTTGCTTTATGCACAAACTTTACCACAACAGAAATAGGAAATGGAGTAGATTTTTTCTCATTTCAGTTTCCTATAGTAATACTGTATGTAGGAGTACTAATTAAATAATATACTTATTAAAATAAAACAAAAATTCTCTTCTTCCTCTTCAACTCTTACTTTCAAAACAAGATCCTGAAAATGTGACCATTAACCCACTAAATGTTTAGCCATTTATTCATTTATTTATATTAGTTTTAGTAAATGTTATCTTTTTTAATGTCAGAACATATCATTTTTAAAGTTTTAACATGGACTTTATTGTTTGATTTGAACTAATGCTGTATTTTCTTTCATTTAAATGACTGATAAACCAAGAAATAAATTTGAATAATACAATTTCTGAAAATAAAAGAGGAATATCTGAAAATGTTCTAAATCCCTTAATTCTATATACCCCATATATTCAATCATTGGACATTTTTTCAGTCCTGTGAAACACACACACACACACTCACACACTTTCATTCAGTCTTTGTGGAAGACCTATCTTGTTTTACCTGCTTCATTGATGAGGAAGCTAAGGGTAAAAATATTAAGTCATTTGCCTGATGTGGTAGATGCTAACATTCAATGTCTTCAACATTTCACTACATCTTCAGAGTGAGAGTTATGAAAACAATGGAAAAATTCTATTGCTTATCCCTAGGGAGTTCAGAATGATACTGCTATATATGTGTTGACTATAATCATTTGCTATAACCTTAATCTAGTCCTATGGGGATGTAAGTCAAGATCACTGTATAAATTTTAGTAATATTTTGTACAAAATTTCTGCAAAAACACACATTGGTTCCTAAGACTTTTATCAGTATATCCAAAATAGTCTTCACATATTTTCTTCATGCTTTTAGACTCGCTGACCATAATATATTTTATATCCTTCATACATTGGGTAATGTAGAAGTAAATCAAGTATTTTTAAAAAGAGTGATTATGTAACAATCTGCTATACCATCTCATAGGGAGACTGGTTTGAAAATCTTGTTTTGAAATTCTCAGGAATACCACAAAAAATAATATAAACTGTTTCCCAAGATGTGACTACTTAGAGCTATATCTAGATTCTTTAAATATGTTTAAGTACCAAGAATAGAAGAAAAGATATCAAAGCTTTCATTTTTAAGCTTAGTAAATAATACTTGGTTACCTTGAACATAAAACATTAAATCTGTATTGTTTACAAATACTGAAATTCTTATGAAGCTCACTGAATTTTATTTTAACAATATCAACTTTCAATATTTACTGGGAGTTTGTACCCTTTGTGTTAACCGAGCTTTCTGTGAATAAGTTGTGATACAAATACCCAAAATCTTGATTTTTGTCACTACCTAGAGTTAACTCAAAAAAAAAAAAAAACAATTTAACCCTAATTTAATCCTTAATGAGTCACTCTTGTGAGGGAGGGAAATAAAAGTCAAGCAGGGGCTAGAAAAAGATAATCATGGTGCCATGGCACACACCTGTAATCGCAGCGGCTTGGGAGGTTGAGGCAGGAGGATTTAGAGTTCAAAGTCAGACACAGCAATTTAACCAGGCCCTAAGCAACTTAGCAAGACCCTTTTTCTAAAAAATATTAAAAAAAATAGGACTGGGATGTGGCTCAGTGGCTTAGTGCCTCTGAGTTTAATCGCTGGTACAAAATAAATAAACAAAACAAACAAAGAAATAAACAAACAAACCATGTAGCCATACAGTAAGGATGAAATTTAGTTACCCAGATTTTATGCTGGGGCTCTGACTTCCAATGTACAGCTGTGGCATGAACAAAATTTCCTATCTTGAACAAATTAAAAATGTGTCTAAGTAAACTAGGGAGCTCTTAGATCCCCATACAGGAGATGTGGTTAAATGTAGTTGAAAGGACATGCATTTATGGTAGAATAAATGCAAACTAGGAAATGAAACGGAGATATATGTATATATTATATCAATAAGACAAGTGACTAAAGAGGTTTCTCTTCATTATGTCAATGAATTTGCAGTCAGGAGTACTGTAGGTACTCACACTAATTATATAGAATCACATAATTAGCATTTAACAGTTATGGTAGCAATTCAAGTTTGTAATCAGAAGTATTTAGCAGATATATTAAACAATTATTCCTTGTAGGTTCACAGCTTAAATTATTATGACCATCTCTCTCTCTCTCTCTCTCTCTCTCTCTCTCTCTCTCTCTCTATATATATATATATATATATATATATATATATATATATATATAAAATCAGTGTCTTTTAAGAGATTTTTCATGTTGTTTTATTCATATAGAAAATATTTATTAGTCTTTTCAATGGAATGGTGTCAAATTTTCTGATGTTGACAAGTAGTTAAAAACTCCCTTTTCTTGCTTTGCTGTGTTAATATGCCATAAAAATGATAGCACTTCTTCCATTTGAAGTGATTTACAGTAGAAGGGGTAGAGAGAGAAAAGGGGAGGGCAGGGGAGGGGAGGGGGGATAGTAGAGAATAATATAGACAGCAGAATACATCAGACACTAGAAAGGCAATATGTCAATCAATGGAAGGGTAACTGATGTGATGCAGCAATCTGTATACGGGATAAAATTGGGAGTTCATAACTCATTTGAATCAAACTGTGAAATATGATGTATGAGGAACTATGTAATGTTTTGAACGACCAACAATAAAAAAAAATGATAGCACTTATCTTCCTAATAGATAAAATCTTCCTACAGATAAAATCTGAACTTATCACATAAACTACACAGTAATCATTCTTAATAGAAAATGCTATGACAAAATGCTCTAATTATAAGTCTTGTTCAACAATTGTTTAATGCAGAATTCAACTTATACATTACACAAAAGAAAGAACATGCATATATATGTATGTATATCCATATATATGTATATGTGTATATACATATATATACCATTTTAGTAAATATAAAAGGGTAATTAATAGTAAAATATACATGCTTTTCTTAAATGTAGTCAACCTTTATTAAGATGATACCAAAATGCACATAAAATCACTTAACATTTTTTAAGCCTTTAATTAATGCCTGATCATCTAAATTCAGATAAAGTTCTTTTTAAAAAAAATGCTGGGCAGTGGTGCATGCCTGTAATCCCAGCAACTGAGGAGGCTGAGGCAGGAGGATTGCAAGTTTGAGAGCAGCTTTAGCAACTTAGCAAGACCTTGACTCAAAATAAAAAATAAAATGGGCTGGGGATGTAGCTCAGTGTTAGAGCACTCCTGTGTTCAATCTCTAGTATCCTGCAAAGTAAGAGTTATGTGTAATATGTCATCAAAGGAGATAGAATAGGATCATAAAATAATAATTGTAAAGTTGTCTTTTTTAGATGGTATTATGAATTTTCAATTATTTGTTATTAAAACATTAATTTCCACATATTTTCTCTGATTAATAAAACTTATATACATGAGCTTCTATTATTACCTAGCAAAATTTTCTGTTCTTAGAAACAATATCAAAGAAAACATAAATTTATATTGTCAAGGATGAAATAATAATCTATAAAATATTGAAAATATAATAGATACACTAATAAATAAAAGGAGATTTAAGATTAGTACCCATGTCAATGAAGATTCTATTTATAGATGTGGTTTAAATTGAGAAAGTATACTTTACATATTCTGTGTTTGAAAAGGAAAATATTACAACTAAGGATATACTTTTTTCATTGTGTTGTGTTAACATTCCTTAGTCCTAATTTTCATATTGTTGAAGGGGAGGGTCTTTTTTGTTTTTATTTGTGTGATCAGTTCAATAGAAAGAAAGAATAAGGATTCTAATAACCCAGTGAATAGACCATGTGGCCAATCTGTTTGCTTTCTTCCATAACCAGCATTTGTATAGACTAAGAAGAAACTTTCTTCTTCTTCTTTTGTTTTGTTTTTGTCTTTTAATTTTCTTAGTTCTCAGTTCCTATCAACTCTACAATTATATCATGATGGACATGGTTATAATTTATTAGACACTACTTATCTTTCATTAATTACATTTTAGATGAATGGGATGTCTTCACTTCTTGTTGCAGATGAGATTTGATGCAGATTAGATTGCTTAATGAGTTTAGAGTCACCCAGGTCTTTTTGACATCATACTTACCAGACGTTCCTTAGGACAGTCCCTGCAGTAAGCAAACCTTCCATAGGAATCCAAATTTATTAAATTAATTCTAATGAGAAAATTTTTGCATGAAAACTAGTTTTCCAAAAATTTGGCCTGTACACACACAATATAAAATGCTGATATATAATCTTGAACATATTAACATTTGATTACATCATCCATTCCTTAAAATGTAATTCACACCTTTGGAGATTTCATAGGTGGACTCTTGTGGAAACAAAATCACAGGCAGGGTTTTTTTTTTTTTAACATTATATGGAAGCAGCATAACTTCTACAATAATTAACATACAAAATAGATATAAGGGTCTTGGATAAAATTGAAAAAAATATCTAAATAAAACTAAAATTATTTGGTATGCTTTCATTATCTTCTTGCTTTTGACAAAATGAGAAATTAAGTTACATATTCAGCATAATAGGAGGACACTGAGTTAGTCTAAATGTTTTCTGGCTGCTCCATTAAATGTTATCACTTCAGAAGATATTGAAAATAAAATTTGGTCTTGACCAAAGTTGTCAAAGCTTAATGGTCCTTATCTGTAATGTCTTTCACAAAGGTCTTTAGAGAAAAAAAATCAAGTTTTAGTTGTTTGATAGAAGAATGTATTCAAACAAGACACAAAGTACAATAGTTATCATTCTTTTTATCTAATAGCAAGTATCATAAAATGATAACCATATAGAACTTTGGATTTTCAATTTTTCTTTCAAATTATGCAAGAATGGTGCGTGCTAAATATTTTAGTCAGATATTTTGCTGATGTAAGTAAAGGGATCCAACCCGAGCATTTGTAAAGGATGAAAAGTTTATTTGGAGGCTTACCCTTTCAAAGGTCTTAGTCCATAGATAGCCAACTCTATTTCTCGGGGCTCAAGGTGAGGCAGGACATAATGGTGGAAGAGTGTGGCAGAGGAAACTAGCTCACATGGTGATCAGAAAGTAGAGAGAAAGTATTTCCACTTGCCAGATACAACTATATACCCCAAAGCTATGCCCCAATTCCCACCTCCACCAGCCACACCCTACCACTTCAGTTACCACTCAGTTAATTCTGATCAGGGGATTAATTCACTGATTGTGTTTAGACTCTTAGGACCCAATAATTTATCCTCTGAATCTTCTTGCATTGTTGCAAGGAAGTTTGGGCGACACCTCACATCCAAACCATAACTAATATATTAGCATTCCATTTTTCTTTCTTTCTTTCTTTCTTTCTTTCTTTCTTTCTTTCTTTCTTTCTTTCTTTCTTTCTTTCTTTCTTTTTTTTTTTCTTTTTAGTGTTTGACTACCCTAGTGCTGAGAACACTCTTTTTGTTAGCAAATAAACTGTGATTGAACATGTTGTTTTTAGGTATGTTTGCAAGTATCACCAATGGAGTTTGCAGGTAACTATTTCTTTACTTTTTGATATAATATAAATAATTGAAGATTGGCTGATATAATTTTACATATTGCCTAAATTTTGTAGATTACATATACACACATAAACATACATACACATCCCTTGGCTTCTTCCCTGAAAACTCAGTGATGTTTACTCAAACAGAAATTATATAGATCTGACAATCTCAGATAACCTTTTCTCTTTCTCCTTTTGCTTTTGTTCTGATTTTTGTTTGTTTGTTTGTTTTCTTTTTTGTCCTAGTAATACAAAATTTTGGCCAGTGTACAAGCAATGTAATAATAAGACTCTGTCTAGAGTGATTTCAAACACTTCTGGGCAGATTGGCAAATAGCCCATTGTTGTCATCTGCTGCACAGACTCTCTCTTAATTCAAGGTAATTTTCTCTTAATTCAAGTTAAGTTTACATTTTCTGGTGTTTTGTTCATATAGATAGAATCTCAACGCTCAAGGATGCCATCCAGGCAGACCACCTGATGTTCATGTTTTTTCTGTCTTCATGCCATGTTTGAATAATTCCAGAGGAAAGCAATTTTTTTTTCTGAAAAAAATTGTTTACTCTCAGGTTTGTTCATATTAAATGTTTTGCTTCATCAAATATTGTACAATGATTTATTTTATCATCCTCATCCACTTAACCTACTTAATATCATACAGAAAAAGTCTAACACTTCATACACAAACACTAGAGACATTTGAGGATATTTCCTCCCCTTATCATGTGTTTCTCCTATTTCTGATGCCACTCTAAGTTTCTACATCATTAAAAATGTTTTTTTTCAGATGATTATCCTAACAACATCTCAGTATTCTGAGTGATCAGTTTGGCACTCAGAGTTTAGCAATACTATTCCAATGAGCTCTGATCAATGCAGAACAAAAGCCAGACTATTAACCTCATTGCTGCAAATAAAATTTTAAGAATGAGCCCTGTGAATCTGTAAATGCATGATATTTCTGCCATTCAGACCACAGGTTGGACTTCCTGTGTATCTGAGCCTATACTAAGTACACCACGTGGTAGCTTCCATCTGCAAAGCTCTGCTAGTCAAATTGGATAAACTAATACAAATTCAGAGCAATGTCAATGCAATTGTGATTTCTCTTCCTTAGTGCTGCAATTATTCTAACTTTGGATTAGATGAAATAAATTAAATATTTGAAAGAAGATAGATATTATATTACCTCTGAAGCAGAATTTGTAAGCATTTTTGTTGTGATTGCTTTTTTAAGATTTTTCTTTTTTTTCTTCTTCCCATAGTCTTCTTCCATGTAATGGTAATATAAACTGGTGTCCTGGAATGCACTGTTATGGTTTATATATTAGATGTTCCCCAAAATATCATGGTTGAGACAATGCAAGAAGGTTTAGAGGTAAAATGATACAGTTATGAAAACCTTAACCCAATAAGTGCATTAATTCCCTATTAGGGATTAACTGGGTAGTATTGTAGGCAGATTGGGTGTGACTGGAGGAGGTAGGTCATAGTTTGTCCTTTGGAGTATTCATTTTATGAGCCAAGTTTAGTCTCACTCTCTGGTGTCATGTCCTGAACTGCATCCCCTCTGCCACATTATTCTACCATGATGTTTTCCCTTGTCTTGGGTCCAGAGCAATGGAGTTAACCAGCTGTGGACTGATACCTCTAAAACTGTGAGCCCCAAATAAAAATTTCCTCATCTAACATTATTCTCATCATGGCTTGTGGTCACAGTGGCAAAAAAAATAAAATAAAAGACTAGAGCATATATGAACATTTGATACTATTAACATGTTAACTCCTTTCAACATTTACTTTAACATTGAAGGATAAGTCAGAATACTCAAGTCATACTTCTTTCAGAGTGCCCAGAAACAAATAAATAAAAAAAAAATCGCTTTTTCCCTACCCTTCCACTGCAAAATAGCAATATCTATTAAAACAGCTTGGCATTCACTGAAGCAACAACACTTAGAATTTAGTAATGAGGCATTCCTCTGGCTTCGCATCTGTTAACATTTTTGCTGTAGTCTAGGATTTGAAGGAAAACCAATAAAAATTCCTGACAGTAATCAGGAAATATTTTGAAGAGCTGACACACTAGAATTCTGTTCTTAATTGGGAAAGTACTCTGTGATCTTGTAATAGTTTATTTACAACCTCCTAGGGTAATAATATAATAATCTTCTATTTTTGCTACTTTTACATTATCTCTTAAATGCATGATGTAGGTTATTGTAGAGTGGTGCTCTTTCCTTTTTCTTTGTTCTTCTCAATAATTTATTTCTCTTATTTTACATGTCTCTTCTTTATTTTCTTAACATTCTTACCTATCGGCCTTTGACATAATATGTCCTTCCTATTTCTAAGATGAATGAGAGTGAAAGGGAAAAGAAACGTGGCTTCCCAAGGAAGACAGAGGAGGATAGGGAATGTAATACAGCAATTGAGAGAAGGGTGGAATGTTTAATAGTTAAACAGTCTGACAGTTGGCACTTGTTGTTTGGACACTACCAAGCCAATTATTGCAGAATTTACTTGTAGATGGTGGCAATTGATATGCAATAAATCTACCCATGAAGAGATGGCATTTATCATAACATGGTCAGAATTGAAAGTGTGGCAATGTAGAGTAGGTGGTTAATGCGTCTGAAATGTCTTCTGGAACAGATAGATTTCTAGGGGGCATTTTAGCAGACACAAACACTCTCCTGAGCTTTTAATTCATTGCACATCTCTTTTTATTTGGAATAAAAAGAAAGAATAGTAATGGAATTAGAGGAGTGAGAGATGGAAGAAAAGAATGTTAGAGGATGACTGAGTTTGGTTTAATTTTCAAGAATATCTTTATTCATAATGCTAGATATTTAATTTAAATTATTAGTTAAAATTTATCCATCTTACTTATTTTAAAAATGTAATGCCAGGTATTACCTTAGCCTCCATAAGATCTCATAATTTTCTCTCATTTACATTTTTAGAATCAAAGTTTTCATATATTAATACCATATGGATTGCTAAGAAGTTATGGACATTTTTCTCTGAGCATTACTAATTATTTTACCAGCAGATAATTTTGACACTTTGAGATGTCTGGGATTCCCCCCCCCCATTTTATAAGTCTCTTTATTAATAAAAGAAAGCTGATATCAATTTTGTCTTTGTTCATGTATTCATAATATTTTTAGTATTTTGAAATTCAATCTGTTTATTTTCTTGGGGGCAAAATAAAACTATGGCATAATAGTTTTTATGTTGAAGTATTATACATCCAAAACAGACAACAAGTTATAGTGAGAAGAATTATACTAGCAATTTGATCACATGGGCAAGTCTCATCTCTTGGAAATAACATATGTTCCATATTTTCAGCAATATTTAGTAGCATTCTGCAAAAACTCTTTTTTTAACTCCTGGACTTAACTAGCCATTTTAGAGGCCATACTTACCTAGACAAAGCTACTATGTTCATATTTCATTGAATTAAAATGAAATCTACTTGAAGATCCATCATAATCCATAAACACTTGATAAATTTGTTCAGGTCAAATATCCTTTATAATAAAGGACCCAGTTGTAGAGAGATACTATCTTTCTATCAGAAAAATTCAAAAAGTGGTTTATTTATATGAGGAACCTGAGGCTGACTCAAGAGTTTTATGTAAACTCTATCTAACCAGACACTACTTTACTCTGTAAGAGCTGTGCAAAGTGACATATGCCAGAGTAAATGACTTTTGTAGTGAAGTCAGCATCTCCACAATTTTGTAGAAAACCAGACCCATTTGTTTATTTTCATTGCATTTGAAAAACACTGACACATGAAAGCAAGTTGATCAAATCTGTTCCAAATTGCAGAGTGAAATTTAAAGTGTTAGGGAAAAAAATGAAAATAAATGAACCACATAAAATACACATCTAGTCTTGGATTTTTTCAATGTAGTGTTCTTTTTTAATCATTTGAAAAACAAATCTACTTTTCATTGAATTTTCAGGTATTTGATTAAAAATGATTTTTTTCTATTAAAATAGACAAGAATTTTATACCAGGTGAACACACACACACACACACACACACACACACACACCTAAATTTTATGTACTAAAGGACAAAACTGAGCCTAAGAAGCTTCATAAGGTGATACTTATGTCATACTGTTTGGAGGTCACTTTGTTTGTTGTTGGTCTGTCCCATATTGCAGGTTAGTAGCTAGATTAAATATACATACAATTTTTTTTCTTGAATTTACTCTAACTCAATCTAAACAAAAACTTTTCAAACAAGAAGTTCTCAAAATTCTGATCATTCTCAAAATAAACAATTTAGTCTAAAGTGAATACATCATTTCACTTATGAATTAAATTTATAGCATACATATATGGAGATTAATAGAATAATTGTAAGGCTATTAAATTACCATAATTTTATTTTATAAGTACATTTATTTAAGTAGAGATTAATTAATAATCAAGAAAATACATCCTTAAGATCATGGGTTACAATGGGTGCATAGAAAGATTTCAAAATATAAAAAAAGAGACAGTGAATTAGAAGCACTTGCATTTTTTCCCCTGGAAGATCCCTTGCCTTGTGACAGTTTAAGTCAAATGTGTAGGTGTCGATTTGCAGAGCAATGTACTTGGAATTAGGCACACGATGCTTGTTAACAGTAACAAGGCTTGTTAATCCAAATCTCTGCAGACCCTGCCGAAAATATCCTTTTGTGCATAGGTGCAGCAAATAATGAACCTATTCCCTCTGTGTGTTTGTTTAGCTCAGGCAGTGCCTTCAACTTTTTATACAACATTTCAGATATCTAGGGCAATTTGCAAGATTCAGCCTCTAGTCTACTCAGTCTCATGTCAGATTATTTTTACTCAATTATTAGAAGGACAAAAATTGGGCAGGGGCCAAAGGGAAGTAACCAAAATAGTAAATGTGAATACCAGTTTTGGGACATTTGAATTGATGTGGAACCCTTGTCATTTTGAGAAGCAGATAGTGTAGCTTAATAATAGTGTTCAGTTATCTGACCATATCTTCTATTCTAGAAATGAATTATCTATTTTCATTGAAGGAAAAATGATATTTAATATTAAATAAAATGTTATTTAATCTGTACAAAAATAAGGAATGGTTGTAAGAATTCTATGATGAATGGAGTAACAAAAGAAATAACATTACTTATTTCCAAAAATGGTGCATTACAGAAGTTTCATTCTTCCTTGACTTTTGCTGAGGGAAGGGCTCATGAAGAGACATCCCTCTTAGTATACTAAAACTGACTTTTGAACAAACTTTAATAGAGTCCTAATCATTAATATCTTCCACTAAACTCTGATTGACAGTTTATTTGGCATATCTTTTTATATTCCCTATATGGACCATGGAATTGGTTTGTGGTTATTAAGGGAGAAGAAATTGCTTGAACATAGTCCACTGAATGTTTCTGTTCCTTTAGGAGAGTCCCTTATTTTAGTAAATACTATTGGATTTGGGTATCCATTGTTACATTTATAAATAACTCTCTAGAACAATATTAAAATAAAATCATTCAATGAAGGTTATCTTACCTGGTACAAGTTGTAAAAATTTCAGAAAAGAAATTCATTTCTTATAAATGACATGTTGAATTTGTATTCCTGTATGCCATCAAAGCATTCATCAGGCAAGTGCCATGGCGTATTCCTGCAATCCCAGTGGCTCAGAAGGCTGAGGCAGAAGTATGGAGAGTTCAAAGCCAGCCTCAGTAAAAACAAGGTGCTAAAGAATTCGGTGAGACCCTGTCTCTAAACAAAATACAAAAAGGGCTAGGGATATGGTTCAGTTGTCGAGTGTCCCTGAGTTCAATCCCTGGTACAAAAAAAAAAAAAAAAAAAAAGCATTTACCATAGGATATCTATTATCTATCTGTTTTCATTGATCAAATTCAAGCATGTTAAGCTTGTTCTCCAAAATTACAACAGCCTGACTTTCAGGGAATTTTCTATGGCATTTAAGGCAAAGATTAAGGCAAAAGTTATTTATTTAAACAACTGCATAATTGAATAACAATCCGATTACCCAGTTTAAAAAAAATATTTCCACTGATATGGGACATCAGCCTTTAGGTAGAACTCTGGAATAATAGAAGAGAAAAATTAGTTTGGGTTTTATTTTTACTGTGATGTGAATACTGGACATATAAGGAAAAAAAATCTAAGTTTCAGACATTTGAGGAATATAATGAAAAAGGGAAATAAAATAAACTACAATAATGATGAGTATTGTTCCTTTTAAAATTAATTTATTACTATTTCAGAGACTACCAAAAGCAACTGTTGCATTTGCTGAAAAGATTTCAACCAGCACTTATATATTTTATTCTGTTGTTTTTTGAACATGGAGATTTTAAACAATTTTACTACTGATATAGTCCATTACTTAATCAGAAGTTTCCTAGATCTTTGGTATTAGAAACTGAAAAAAAATACCAAAAAAATTTTGTCTTATGAGAAAAAATAACCAGAATTTTAGGTTCTGCTAGGGTAACCAACACTAAGTTTGGGGGGCCAAAAAATATATATAACTCACCATCTCTTTAGAGAGCCCATAATTTAGTGAGTGATATTAAGATTCTTACTTCCCTCTTTACCTCCACACACTGAATATCAGTTTTGTCCTTCAGGACCTACTGAGCTCAGCACAAGGTTTAGGTAAGACTTCAGTGGCTGGAGTGTTTTCAAATGTCCCTGCCTTCTACTCTCTAGAACACAAGCAATCATGCCTTTGAACAGTAACATCTGTCCCTGAAAATGGCCATAATAATTAATCAAAATAACAAGAAAGTGACATTGGTATTGGCAAAAAATGTAGTTTCCAGTGGCTACTAAGGAATGTTCAGCATTACCAGTAGGATTATAGCTAATTATTCATTAGTTGTATATTAGTATCATTTCCTGTTTAAAACTGTTTCAATGTGTATGAACATGCTACAGGTTAGGTCTCTGTAACACTATGTTAGGATGTTAATTCTTACCTAGAGAAGCACATTGCTGCATTGTACCCCTCTTTAATATGTCAATTTTAAGTTGCCATGAGCTCCTTCCCTTTTTTTTAAGACTTCAGAAATACAATTTTTTTTCTTATTTGCATTATTGTCACATAAAAATAAACAAATACAAACATTACTTTTTTTCCTCCTTGGTAGTCAGAACTTATTACTTGATATCCAAGTAAAAAATCTAAAATTGATTTCCCATGTGAAGCCAGTTTTCTCCAACCATCTGCTCAGGAGAGAAGAGAGGCGGACAAAGCTCATTCTTTCCTGCTGCTGCTTCTCACTGCTGTTAGGTGACTACTGGGAACCTTAAAATAGGATTGCCAGGTTTAACTTTGCAGAATATGGAGTAGGCATATGTGTCTACTAGGGATTGGGGACAGGGAGAGCTGTACTTAGCCAGTGGGAGTAACTAATTAGGTACTAACATTGCTGAATTCCATAGATGGTCTTGCTTCCTATCTCAAATTCATGATTCAGCAATAAAAATAAAAGTGAAGATTTTGAATGTAAAGACCACCTGAGAGCCTATGACTAGACTTAAATGTTATTACAATAACTGGATTTGTTAATTCAGTGGATTTGAATTTTGGCGGTTCAGATATGAGAAAAATCTAGTTTTGGTACTGATTATTAATTAAAGGAGCATTTAGGAACCAAGAGATATTACAAGTCCAAAGAATTTGAACATTTCTACAACTGAACATGGTATAAGTATATAATTTGTATAACTGAGTGTTGTAGAAAATGTTGAGAACTTTATGGTGTCCATGGTGAGTCCAGTCTTACAAGTATAGAGTTTGATAATTTACCATTGCCAAATATGCGTTAATGGAAAAAAGGGAAATAATTAGTGCAAAACCAAAGTAGATACTTAAATTTGGGATGTGAAGATAGACTATGGAATACCACAAATACTTAAATCGTGTGTTAAATGTTCATGGAATTCGGAGGAAGGGAACATCCTGTTAAAGATGTTTTCCATTGTAATATATTTTTTTATATTAAACCCTGCATTTATTTTCTCATATTTATGGAGATTTTCTTGGCCTCCTGGCTCCTTTTCTTCATTTTTCAAAGTCTGTATGGTGTTCAAGCATTAAATCTCTCTGCTTCTACCCCATCCAGTCACACATGCACTCATTCTCATTTTAATCTCTTCCCCTCTCTCCCCTCACAGCCTATTCCTTTCTGTCTTCTTTCCATTATATTACCTAATCCTTACACATAAAGAATTTCTATACTGTCTGCTTCCCCTCATAAAATTTCTTAAATATGTTGCTATGATTTTGGAAGTAGGAAGATTTTCATCCTTGTACAGACTGCCTCTCCCATCACAGAAAACCCTAAAGGCTAAAACTTATCAACTGAAACAGAAATAGTAATTTTGAAGCAGGAGAGTGTTTACTATTTAACACCATTTGCTCTAAGCCTCTTCAATAATTTAGTGCACATGACCTCCATAATTACTGTTTGGAAAGAAAAAAATAAAGAAGAGAAAGGAGAGAGGTAAAGAGGTGGGGTGGGAGAGAAGAGAAAAAAAATACATTCATTGTATTTATTTAAGACTCAAAGCAACTACAAATTCTAAAGGGGCTATGCAGATGTTTATAGTTAATTCTCTATTTAATGAGGGTAAAACAAACTAAAACCAAAGGTCATGAGTATATTTTACTTTTCCAGAGTTTTAAAAAATATAAGCTAAAAGTGTATCCTTGTGTTTTCCCATTATTCTATCTTGTTTATGTAGCCCCTGTGTATGCCAATGTCTATCTAGGAAGAAAAAAATGTTATTTTATTTTATAGTTGCCAACATTTTAAGTTATTTAGTCCCTGTCAGGAAAATAGTGAATATAGACAATTGCAAACTTGTCATGCCATATTTCTTGCTGCTTCTCTGCCCTTCAAAAGTGACCCCTGCCAGTAAAGGATCTCTTTCAATTCTGGATATTTTCACTTGAACTTTGTTTAAAAATCTGAATTGTCTGTCTAAATTATGCAAGTCACTGTGCTCTACTGAACCTGATTCTACATCTATGGCAGTGTTCAAAATACTGAAATACGATAGACCACTTGGATAAAATTTCATCAAGTGAATACATGTAACTTAAAGATGTTAAAAAGCCTCCTAGGGTTTTATTTGTTTCAGTGGCTAAAAAAATATTGCTTCATTTTAAATACTCAGGGATCTCAGAAATTGCAAAACTGAATGGCTGCAATTTTTTGTTAAATGTTAAGCATGTTAAGTTTCAAAGTTAAAATTAGTGATGACTATTCCTGTGTTTCTAGTACTCTATAATAAGAACAAATAATCTTCCCTTGAATACTGTAGATGTTTCAGTGAAATGTTTAAAATGTGATGCATTGAAATGTTCCAAATTGCACTTTACCTGCATGGAAATCACAGCTAAAGCAATATCTTTAAAGAATTAAAAACTTCCCCCTGTGTCTAGGATGAGATGAATGGTGACCAAGGGCAGGCCACACAATTGGCTTCCCTCTGCCACAGTGTTGTAGAATAAATTTAGAATAATAAAGAATGATTCTCTATTAGTCAGTCCAAACCTGTGTTCCTTATTGAACACAGTATTTAGCATGCAAGAGTGAACACAGATTAGAAGAAAGAGATTCTGTCCAGGGCAATCCTCAGCCTCTTCCTGGGCAGTTTTCTTCTTTCAGATATATTTCTGCTTGAGCGTATTTATTGCTGCTTTTTTCATTGCTTTGTTAGTATTACTAGCCCTTTGAACTTTGAAAAGTTCCCCACCTCTAAGGAGGAGAAATGATGAAAGTCGTTTAGGTTGGAGGACATTGCTCCAGTGGAAAGGGTTTGCCCTCTAAAGCTTTTTAAGTCTGTCTTTTGGGCTATAAGTGAGATCTGTGCTTGCTTCTGAGATGAGCATATAAACTCTGTTTTGGTAAAGCATTGCTTTCTTTAGTTGCCTCTTGGGTGCTACTTTGTAAACCACTGTATATGGTTTTGCTGAATCATGAAAAAGAGAAATTTTTCTGTAGCTAGAAATCTATTCCTTGTATTTGTAACAAAAATTGGCAATATGAGATTAAGATCCTATAGGAGAATCTCTAATTTCTTGGCATGTGTACATATAGTATTTGTGTATTTTACTATCTTTGAGGCTTAACTTCCATGGTAGTTTTATTTATTTGTTTGTTTTTGTTTTGATTTTGCACCTTCCCAAGTGCTTTTATTTCAGTGGTGAATAAAACCATCTGGTCCTTCATTCAGGGTTTAAGTTGTAAATAATTCCGAGATTAAAAATATAATTTTGAGTTCAAACAGACCTATACTATGATTTTAAGTTGGCCAATTACCAATCCAGAGGAAATGAATACACACTATAAATTCTCTGAATCACAAAGTTTTCTTGGTTAACTAACATATTATAATCACTTTTACGAAGATTATGGAACACAAAAAATGCAAGAAGACTAAGAAGAGAGTTTAAATTTCAGGAAAAATAGACCAAATAATAGTTATTAGCATTGTTTGATGTGTACTTACAGTCTAACAGTAATAGGAGAAATCTGCACATTGTGCACATCACAAATGACCTCAAACTTCCAGTGAGCCCATAAAGTATCCAGTTTCATAGCTGAAGAACTTGGGCCTTAAGACAAGAGTCGAATTAAAACTCACCCAGGTTTCACAGCTGCTACTTGTCAGAACCATGAGAAAACAGCTCATCTAATGCTAAAGACCCTGTGTTTCTACTGCATTAATCTGATGCTTAATCCAAGGTTTGCACCCCTTAAAGAAGCCATTTTTCTCTTTTCTTCATCAGAGAGAAACAAATTATATTTTCCTCACCCCAAGTCTGCATTCGGAAAATAGCAAGACTGCCAACTAGTTTCCTCATAAAAATAACACTCTGGGAACCCAACCTGGAGGGACATTTTAACCATCTATTATTAAAATAATCTCCCCTCATAGCAGCACATTCTCCGTAACACATTCTGTTTTAAACCTGTCCCCTTATACATAAAGTCTACATGTAACTTGGCTTCCAAACTAGGGCATTCGGGGGAGTAGAAAAGGCCACTGAAAATAATTACTTTGGGCTAAGAGTTGTAAACCAGCTGCACATCATGAGAATAAGATGTATGGTCGCCCTATTTAGAGGACTTCAAACATAGATTATGTATTAGAATAGTAAACTATTGATCATAAAAAGGAGAAACACTCTTTACCCCTACATGTATATGGACACATAAAGATTTTCCTCCTAAGGCCACAGTAAAGTCACTACAGTATTAATGTAGCCTTCAGTCCACACTCAAGTCACCTGCTATAACTGTATAATAGCAACTTCCACCTCTCCTTGCTCCTCAGACCATGGGGAAATGAATAACTGGCACCTTCTCCTTATAACATTTGAGTCATCTATTTTATATTTTATGTTCAGAGCATCTATGGATAAAAACATCTTATGTTCTCTTTTAATTCTTTGATCAGTACCAGCATATACAACCTATGTATTTGGGAGGAAATGTGCTGTACAAAATGGTTTGTTCAATCATGACTAAGTATCTCTGCAGAGGAAGATGCATTTGTAAACTGTAATGCAAATTTTACTATTCTGGCAACCACCAGTTATTTGCATTAGTTTCTTATTACAGCCAACATCTTGGGAACTGACTTCTAGGTGAAATCTTTTTATATATAAATAATAAAGAGAAGTAGGTGATTGAACACAGGGAAGAGGGAGAAAGGTTAAAAATAGAGCCAATAGAAATAGACAATAAGTAGCTGTTATGATTTGCCTCAGATTTTACTGAGCTTTAGAATTCCATTTTGGGTTTGAGGGTTTTTGGAAATAGATTGCCCACATTAACTAGGTATATATCATGAAATCTAAACAGATAATTTCTTTAAAGACAATTTTATTACATAGATATAATATTAAGTAGCATGAGAAGTATAAAAAAATTGAAGGAGGATGGACTACAGATCTGGTGTTATAATATTGTTACAAGAAGGACTTTTCAACAATTTAGTTTAAAAACCATACAAAACTCATAATTGAAAGGAAATATATCTCAATGGGAAAGAAACTTTAACTCAAAATAGAAAGAAAAAAGAAAAGGCCATTGAAGATAGAGATGGAATTAACAATATTATAAGACTCCTTAGTTCCCCCTTCCTCCAATATCTTACCAAAACAGCACAAGCAAATTATACTGATTATAATTACATTTTGAATTTCAGTGTCATATTTAAACTGAATGATTCATGCTTTGTCCCTTAACTGAATTTACTTTCTTTTCTTTCTACCCTTCCTCTTCCTTTTTCTTGCTAGCTTCATTTCTTTTCATTGTTTGTTTCAGACTTGTTTATTATTATTATTGTGCTATATTTATGCACAGTTCTGAGAATATAGGTCTCCTTGAGGACCTGATTTCCTTAGAAAAGATGCACCCCACTTCCTTGTTCTTAGATTTATATATAATCATATTTTATATATAATTTTATATGTAATTTATATATAATCATATTTTAAATTTTAGAAAATTACCCTCTTCCCCTTTTATTCCTACCTTTCCGAAATACTGGGGATAAAATTATATTTCCAGAAAAGTTGTACTGTGCTCATGTAACAATTCTGCTTTACTGTAGTTTCTTGTCCTTATTATTCCAAATAAGAGAAGCTCAACTCTTCTGAGGGTTCCTATCACTTACAAACAAACTAGCATCAGTCCCTCCCACACCCCTTATTTATCAGAATTAAGCCAGGAGGAAGCAGTGCCTCCATTTATGTCTACTTTCTCAGAGATAAAATTGACTTCAAGGCAAGTTTTAAATTTTATCAGATATTCTTTGTATAGATAACTGAGTGTGTTGCAGTTTCATGATAGTTAATGCACCAAAAGCACTGGCAGCTTTAAAATGAATTAGAAAAGCATTTTCCATGTTGTAGGCATTTTGGTGAAACATCTGTTTCTCTCTCTGTTTTTTCCAATCAATTGTTCCCTTTGTACACTGGCCTAGAAAACACAACGTTCCTCACAGCTGCCTTGGTCTATTCACTTTGGACCATTTTGCTCCTATTACCAGTGTCCAGTAGTTTTCGGAGTGAGAGCTACGGAATCCTGGGGGTCTGAAAGATCAAAATCTATTTCACAGTAATACTAAGACTTTCTTTTTGCCTTTTGAACTCTTGTTCCCTACTGTTTGAAGAGATTTCCAAAGATATCCTCTTGGATATTTTCATAATCTGACCACTAATAGGATCTGTGCCTTGTTTTGTGTCTTTAAGTTTCCCATTTTAATTTCTAATATGGTATAGATTTATAACTAAAATAGATATAAACCAAAGCACTGTAGGGACTTTAGCATTGTTTTAAGAGTAAGAATAGCTTCTGAGACTAAAATATTTGAGAATCATGGCCATAGACCAGTCTCATGGGTAATGTTTAAGTAAGTCTCACTGATAAACTATAAAATACATAATTTGTTGCAATTGCAAGCATGTTTTGCTTATTCATCAGACTTGTTGAAATTATAATTGTATATACCTTAAGCTATAAATAGTCATACCAGCATTTTCTGTAACAGTTTCTTGTAAGAGTTGCCAGTACTTTTCCAGGATTTGTCTTCTTTCTCTGTCCAATACAACAATAGAAGCCTTTATGTATGTAAACAATTTTTTAAGCAGTATTTTAAAAATAGAGATGTTTATTTCATTGAAGAATATTTGTAACAGCATTATTACCATGAGCTTTTGATACAATTCAAAAAAATTTTTATTTGAAAAATTAATTTAAAACACACAATGAAACAATGTAGATTGACTTTTGCTTCTTATCTGAATTATAATTATATGATTAAACAGTTTATTTTCCAACTTTTTTGTTAATGTCATGTGAATTTCATTTGGTATGACTAAGAGTCAATGTTATTTCAGTTGAAAATGCTAAGAAATAGAAGTTTCCAGCAAAGGTAAATTCAATGTATTAGACGTTCATATGGCATGTCAACATTAATAAAAATTTAAATTTATAACAAAATTAATAGTGACATCTCTGCTGCATCTATTAAGACTATTTAATAAATCAAAGATCCAGGTCAATCGACAATCAGATTGTGATCATTATGGTTTCAAATTCTTAAATTGGGAAGATAAATATAAATCTTTAATCTAAGTTATATTGACATTTACTTTATGTAACTAGTAATAGCATATTATAATAATAACAGGGATATTAGGGTGATAACAAACATATTTCTTCTGCAAGCTTTTGAATTCAATGTTTCTTTTATTAAAAATATATTCAAGCAAAATAAATCAGATTCTTATGAATGATAAAGGCTTCTCTTCTTATTTACTTAACAAGACCTCTGGCTATACTCAGATTCAGAATTGTTATAATGGCTGTTTAGTGATGTTTTCAAGGGCTGAAAAGGATTTCTGTTGTTCTACTCTGTCACCTTTTGTTCATTGTCTTGCCATTTGGTTGTAATTTGGCTGCAATAATGCCGAAGACTACATATGAACACTGTTCAAAGGCAGAAAATAATCTCTGAGAAAAAGGGACTATTAATTTACTACTATTTGATAATGAGAATGGATGACGTTTCTAGAAACACTCCAACAGACTTTTCCTAATGTCTCCCTGCCCACAAGTGGGTCACATGGCTATTTCATAGCATGAGTGAAGCTTAGAAACTCCTAGAAGTGGTTGGAATTTCAGGTGGAAAAAACAAAAACTCATTGTGGTTTATAATTGATTTATAAATAATTGGTTTATAGTCACCTTTCTAGGCTAGGAACTTAGAAATTCTGAAAAATATAGTAGTTTTATTATATATAGAGAGAGTCATTACTGTTGCATGAAAAACTAATAACTTTTACAACAGATGGTGTTATAATGTTTGACCTGAACAGGATGCCCAGAAACTGAGACAGGAAGCCCAGAAACTCAGACAGGAAGCCCAATCTGAGTTGTTGGGAGGAGACAAACACACATACATGCATAGAGAGCATGTGATCAAAATCTAGATGGCTGAGTAAAAGGGTTGGTCCATTTGAGACATATGGAACAGCAAACAGAAATATGTATCTGGGACCTTACATGATATAAAGATCTGATGTGATCTCAGTAATGAAGGCTGGTTTTCCCTCTATAAATTATAACTGTTACAATGCAATTACAATGTGTCTCCCCTAACCTTTGTATGGGTGTATTGTTTCAAGATTCAAATAATGCTAAAATAAAGCCAATATAATACTTGTCCACAGTCATATCATTTTATTAGGTCAACAAAGTATTTCCACAGTATTATTGTTTCCCTACACATTTAATGTGGTGCCAGGAAATCATATCATTTTTGTTTTCTGTTTTTCATTTTCTCTGTTGTCCTGGGAGGCAAGATTTCTTACTATATTCTGTTAGATTACTTTATCAGTCTCTGGTTGACTCTTCTAAAACACAAAGGAATCGAAAGCTCTGAGTGAAAAGTCTTGAAATCCACTAGATTATTATTGTTTTTGTTGTTGTTCCTTAGAAACTACCCTTTCAAGTCAAGCAGTTGAAATCTAACACCTCTATTTGTGTTATATTGTCATTATTAGGAGTGTATATTTTCTGCATAAATTCTCAGGGGATATAATTAATTTGTTAAATCTTTTAGAAAATATGCAATACCACTTCAGCCCACCTGTAGGATAGCTATTCTATGAGTTTGCCTCTATCTAGTAAGATGAAAACCTAACAAAAGTGAGTAGGCTCTGTCACTCCTGTTATTAGGCAACTGCTAACTATGGATAAATGATGCCATATTTTTATCCTTTGAGATTTATTATGTACAAATGACTTACTATTTATGTATTGCCTTTCATTAAGATTTAATTTTAAAATTGAAAAATATTTCTACTCTTCATCTCATAGTAACTCCTTTCCTAGGAAATCCTTCAATGGACCTCTCCTAAAGTCTCCCTATCCACAAGGGGTTACCGGGCTATTTCACAGAGTGAGCAAAGCCTCAAAAGTGCTGGAAGTGCCTGGAATTTCAGGTTGAAAAACCACAAATTTGAGTAACTGGGTTATAGTCATCTTTCTGGGCTGGGGACTTTAAAATTCTCAAACAAATACTTGTCTGGAATTTTGGCATTGATTATCAGAGCTGTATATTGTGACTAGTATATTTAGCTAATTATTAGAAATAAAGTGGAGAGACTTCATGCGAGGAACATGAACACAGAAAATATTTTTTTTTCTAAAGCCAACATTAGTTTGCACAGCTTAAGACAGCAAGCACTTCTTGAAGTAATAGGATAGCAATAGCCTGCACTGGCCTGAAGGGAGTGCCTGTGAGTAAGCTGGTGGAGTTTTGCAAAGCTGTTAGACTGCACTAGAAATAGCTGTGCTTCGTGAATCCCAGCCTTTTTCTCCTGATTTGAATTGGAAAAAAGAGAATATAAGAGTATAAGACACGAAGTTGTGACCCAGGATCTGATGCTCACTTTTTCCCCACTCATCGAAACAAATTTTAAAATATTCATGCATATAAACAAATACGTATTTTCAACTTGCCATGGGTGGCATTTTATTGAAGAACACTGCTTGGTTTTGATTTTTGCTGCTTTTTTCTTTATTCCTTGTCTTTTTTTCCCCCTTCAACAAAAAGCCGTTTTCTATAATAAGTATATATAGAAAATTGCAACTCTTGTTTTTCTGTGTGTGTTTTAAATTTAAATAGTTTTATTAGTATGCCTCAGAATAAAATTCTCAAATGTACTATAGTCTTAGGTACACATCTTACCTTAGCAGAGCAGTCAAATGTGTTCCCATATTTACTTATTCTGACTCTCACATTCAAATTCCAAACAAGTATCAGTAACATCACCAAATCTTCTTTTCTCAGTCTCCTATTTTAAGCACTGTCAAAAGGAGAGGGGAAATCTTCACTCTTGTCTAAATCACTTGAACATCAAAAATAAGCTGCTGGCAAGAGATAGAAAGATGCAGGCTGACTCCAGGCTCACTACGCACATTTTAGAAGTTCTTTTTAGTACAAGAAATGGCACAGCCCCACCTTGGGTAAGCTTGTAGATATCCCCAAGTTAGGTCAGTGAAAGAACCTTGGATGAGACCTAGGATGATTATCCAGGGGGGAAAAAAAAAAGGAATGCTCATGGGGCAAGACTCTATTCTAGGAGCCTTCAAATACATTCTCATTTATACCCCATGGTAGCTCAACAGGATAAGAATAATTATTCTAATATTTATAAATGAAAAAAAGAGAAAAAAATAGAAGTTTCCAAAAAACATAATCTAGGGTCCACTATTTGCATGAGTAGTACTAGGATCTAATTACAGATATGCCTAATTTCAAGCACAAAGTTTTTCCTCCTGCACATCTCAGTTCAAAGTTACTATCTTAATGAATAGGAGATTCAGGGCTGCCTTACCCCTTGGCAGCATAATCAACAAATCTCACAGCATGCAATTAAAATTGTTTTGTCCAGATGCATGCTATCTCCACACTATGTATCACCTGTATTATTTTTGTGTTTTCTTCTTAATGTAATTTGTGTTGTATTCATCAGATTAAAAATCATAATATTAGAAGATATTACCCTCATATATTTCAATAAATATTAACTATAACTTGATGATATACATAGAAGTTATATTGCTCTTAATTTTGGAAAATTTGAAGTAGATACCAAAATGTTATTGTTTACATATTTAAAATGTGTGTGTTAATTTAAGAATAAGTTTAAAATCTATTTAAATGTTATTTATAATGTTTTTTATTTTATTCCATTTAATGAGAAACCCAAATTTAGCATAGTTGTGAGAATCAACAAAGGCAAGAGTAAGAAAATCTAATGGGAATATAGAATTTTTTAATAGACAAATCAGATCCTAAATTAATTTCAATGTCTCTAAATCTCTAAGGTCTTTTGTTCTTACACTGATGCTAACCTAAACCCAAGAGCATATTACTTACAAAATAAAGTCACAATTATTCCAGCAGCAAATTTCTAAATGCACTCAATGAACATATTTATAGTAATTCCAGATATATTAACAAAAATATTTTTTATTCTTTACTGAAAAATCTTACTCTTAATTCTATATATCATTTAATATCAGAAGGGTGTTTCTGGTTTTGTATTGCATGTGTGTGTGAGTGAGTGGAGGTTGGGGGTGAGGATTGTTACTGTGAACTGAACCCAAGGCTTCTTGATTGCAGGTGATCTACTACTGAGCTACACCTCCAAGCCTGAAAGCTATGTTCGTCTTTACAGCATGAGATACAATATCTGGTAGTTTCATTTCTTCCAGTCTTGTCATACACCATGTAACCCTGGACAAATTACATAACAATTTGGAACCTCATGGTTCTGTTCTATAAAGTAATTTTTTAGTTGTGAATAACTAGAATTGTATCATATCAAATATACTCCTATTACTAATTCTGTAATTTGAGTATATCTCATTTTTCTTTTCTCAGAAATCCTGATTATTTCACAAAGGCATTGAAAATTATAAAGGTTGCTATAAGCAAGCACAGTTTTTTCACCCTGATCATTTTTGCTGTGATACATTTGGGTGAGAAACTATTATTGTTATCTGTCTCTGCCATGCAGAATAACAGGGAATGATGAGAGGAAAGAAAAATATAGTTCTTCAGTTAGTATATGGAATACAATTTTACCTACGCATTTAAGATAAAATACTTTTAAAACAATATTTTCTATGGCTTGCTGTTATTGTGTTAGAAATAGAACTAAATACTCCTAGAATATATTTTAATCAGTGACAATGTAATATTGTCCACTAACATCTTAGTATGGTTGCCCTGTCCAAATTCAAAGCCTGTTTATTATACCAATCACATGTGCCTATATTTAGCCAGAACATTGAAATTATTGACCAAAATTATTTTGATTTTGAATAAGACTAATGAAAGATCCACATTTGTATGAGTTCCTGCTTATATTTACTTTTAAAAACAGAAATGATAATGTTATCATAGAAATAATAACAAAATATATTCTCCAGGTTTCTCCAGTCTGGATTTTTCCCATCTCATTTTATTAATTTATTACTCTTCTTTATTTTTTATATTAGATCTTATACCACTTCCTTCCCTCTTTTGACTTGCAAATGAAAAAATCTACAATCCTCTACTCAACTGAAAGCTTGTATGTACCAAGCCCCATGATGGGCTTTTTGATATACATAATTTATTACTTACAGCAATCATATGAATAAAGGTATCACCATCTAAATTGGTGCATTTAGTATGTGGTGATTTAGTGTGAGGAATTAAACTGTGACTCTCACTGCAAGTCTACATCCCACTCTATCAAAATTGCCATAGACTCACAGATCTTTACACCTCTCTCTCTCTCTCTCTGTCTCTCTCTCCCTCTCTCTCTCTCTCTCTCTCTCTCTCTGTCTCTCTCTCTGTCTCTCTGTCTCTCTCTCTCTCTGTCTCTGTCTCTCTCTCTCTCTCTCTCTCTCTCTCTATATATATATATATATATATATATATATATATATATACACACAGATAGATATATATCTATTTATCTATATTTATATCCCTATCCTTATATCTACCTCTATCAATCAGTCATCTATCTATTCCATCTATTCATTTATGATCTTGAATAAGCTATACATCATGGGTTGTAAAAATGGTACTATATAGTATTTACAACTTTTGAAATCAGTGTTGGAGAGATAATGATGACAATTATAATTGTATAAGGAAAGCCTTCGTTCGGGTCTGCAATGGGGTGATATTTATTGTCACCTCGGCATATATTTGAGAGAAGATACTGTGCTTTTGGCAGACATTAGGCCCTTAGGAATAAAAATGGGAAAAGATTCAATTTTCTTCTTTAAAGAATTTACATTTAGTGAAATGGTTGTTAAAGAACTGGGGGTGGTGAGAGGTTGTCTGTTACAACCAGGATATTCTTCCAACTCCTTCAAAATAACCCTTAATAGGATGATGCTTCATGACAGGAGCATTGTGTATGGTATGTGCTCAAGTTCGAAAGGTAATTCTGAATCTTACCATCCATATCCCTGTGTCTTCCTCTCCAGTGTGGTAGTTTTAAAACTCTAAATTATATAGATGCACAGTATACAAATTATTTGTACCTAGATCCCTCAATAGATTGAAATATTATTTGATAAAATAAATCTTAGGTTTTATATCATTCTGCCATAACTCTTAATTGAGTCAGACTATCCTAGAGTTTTTATTTTGTTTGGAACTCTATAAATTCTTTATAGAGCATGAGTAATGTAATGAGATTTCAGAGTTGATAAGAATATATTATGGAAAGTGTGATGTAAGAACTTTTTTGTTGTTGTTTTGTTTTTGAATGTACAGATTTTAACCCATATTTTTCCTCATATCAAGTATGTATTTGTTTAAAATATATAATTGATTTTATTTTTTAAATACATGAACAGTGGAATGCATTACAATTCTTATTACATATATAGAGCACAATTTTTCATATCTCTGTTTATATAATATGTTCACACCGATTCATGTCTTCATACATGTACTTTGGATAATGATGTCTATCACATTCCACTATCATTGCTAACCCCCTGCCCCCTCCATTTCCCTCCCACCCATCTGCTCTATCTAGAGTTTATCTCATGCTCCCACTCCCTACCCCATTATGGGTCAGTCACCTTATATCAAAGAAAACATTCAGCATTTGTTTTTTAGGGATTGACTAACTTCACTTAGCATTATCTTCTCCAACGTCATCCGTCATCCATTTACCTGGAAATGCCATGATTTTTTTCTCTTTTATTGCTGAGTAATATACCATTTGTATATATGCCACATTTTTAATCCATTCATCTTCGAGGGGCATCTAGGTTGGTTCCACAGTTTAGCTATTGTGAATTGTAGTGCTATAAATATCCATGTGGCTGTGTCCCTGTAGTATGCTGTTTTTAAGTCCTTTGGGTATAGACTGAGAAGAGGGATAGCTGGGTCAAATGGTGGTTTCATTCTGATTTTTCCAAGGAATCTCCATATTGCTTTCCATATTGGCTGCACCAATTTGCAGTCCTACCAGCAGTGTATGAGTGTGCATTTTTTCCCACATCCTCACCAACACTTATTGTTATTTGTCTTCATTATAGCTGCCATTCTGACTGGAGTGAGATGATATCTTAGAGTAGTTTTGATTTGCATTTCTCTAATTGCGAGATGTGATGAACTTTTTTTTATATATTTGTTAATTGATTGTATTTCCTCTTTTGAGAAGTGTCTGTTCACGTCCTTGGCCCGTTTATTTAGTTTCAAATAAACTAGACCAAAAAAGCAGATTATTTTGCCAATACAAACTTTTTTTTTCTTATTACATGATTTTTTTTTCTGGTTCCTATATAATCTCAGTTCTATTTTATTTAAAAACTTCCACAGATATTTACTTGTCCTTAGAACTATTCTTCTGGAAGCAGGAATGTCTTGAATATATCAATAATCCTCAAGAAATTTCATCAATTATGTATTGAATGCAAAGATTGAAGAGGTGTCCTTTACCTTTCACCATTGCTCAAGACTCATCACTAAAATTTAGTCTTATTGGATGCTTAATTGGCATTTGAATCTGTATTCTTATGAAGCCTAATATCATGTTTCTCTTTCCCAAGATGCAGAACTATATAAACAAAAACAAAGAAGAGCATAGTATTATGACCATCATTATTTTGTGAGAATATTCCCTTGGGTGCCACCACTTATAGAGTTTATCTTTAATTGAAAAACCAACAGAATTACTTACTATATATGCTGATCATTGTTGTACATTACAACACTTTGTTTGCATTCAGTATAGTCTCTTTATTTTCTTGTTTGCAAGCAGCTGCATTTATTAACTAAGTTGTGTTTTCTACTACATGTAAGTGTACTTTTTATTCACTTAAAAATAGCATATGTGCATTATGGGAACATCACCGTCTATTCCAGTCTTTTTTTTCCTGGTCTGTTCCTTAAAGTTGTATATTAATTGCAGCATTTTGCATTTAAAACTTCAAATTAGAAAGAGAGTAGCTGACACTGAAAAGATTATGGACATTTAATATATTTCAAATGAGGGAGATGTTTGAACATTCTTAGTTCTTTTACATAGATTGGAAAGAAAATGTGAATTTAAATATGCTTGGGCCTCCCACAAATAAATGCATTGCATTCTTCTATATGGTCATATTATAGACTTTTATGTATTTGATTATAGTTAAGTAAGTCCACAAAACAAGGAAATATTTTTGCTAGTCCCAAACTTTGTTAGATTTCCTTCTCTTGCCTTCCCTTATTATTATATAAGTAATCCATGATACAAATAAATACTAACTCTTTTCTGGAAATTAGAGAAGATAACTTCTAATAAAAGGACATCTGGGTGCCAATAGTTCTTAAACTAGTATAACTGCCTTCATATTTCATCCAAGAAGATTTGATTCACTGAATGCTATGGAAAGGAAACTTTACAGTTTGCCATTTAGTACAGTGACACCTGAAAAAAAATCTCAGAGGAGTTCCCCTCTGTTGTCAGATCCTCATCAGTCTAGGTTTTCAAGTAATTTTCTGATTGGACTCACAGCCATCAGTTCCCACCCTACAAGTCACCTTCCACCAGTTATGCCAGATGAAAATTAAAACAGTATTATCTCTTTTACCTTTACTATGGGGAGGCAGCCAGTGCCATGTTAGGGGTTCTTCTTCCTGCCAAGGGAGGTCATGAGCCACCTAAGAAATTAAAGTCTAGAATAATTAGTGAAGAACCAAAGACAAAGTCAGAAAGACAGTTTCAAAAAGATGGAGTCTCTGATAGGTCCAGTCCACACAGAAGCTGGAGGTGGACAACTAGAAAATGATATCCTGTGGTTTATTTAAGGGATACATTAAATGCAGGGATAAGGTTTTAGGAGTGGAGTCTTGCTTCCTGATGTCTTGCAGTCAGCAGGTTGATTGCCATCTTGGCAGGTCACACCCATCTCAGAGGGGCTGTGGGAATACAGCAGGTAACTCCATCTCCCATGCTGTGTGGGGCCTTTGGCAGAGCTGAAGGGGAAGTTCACCTGCATCAGGTGATCTATCCCTGTGGGGGTGCAACAAGAATTTCTCAATGCCAGACCTATCCCCTTACTAGCTGCAATGCCCATGTAGTCCACATACAGCCCATGGATGATTCTCAGCACTTTACATTCTTCTATTTCTCCTATCAGCCATAGCATAACATCCAATGACAGCAGTATATACATTAACCCCTAATAAGCTAAAGACTTGGCACATTTCATCCTTCATTCCCTCTTTCCTTACTTATTCAATTGGCACTTCCTGAATTCCTAGGATGTGCTCAATATGAGTGATAAGCCAGTGATAAACAACCTCAGGGCTCTGGGGGCCTGGGGTTGTGGCTCAGTGGTAGGGTGCTCGCCTAGCACATGTAGGGCCTTGGGTTCCATCCTCAGCACCACATAAAAATAAATAAATGAAGGTATTGTGTCCAACTACAGCTAAATAAATAAATAAATAAATAAATAAATAAATAAATAAAAAGCTCAGCCCTGCCATAAATACCTTAGTCTATATTTTTGCTTAAAAGAAAATTCAAGCATCACCTATAAAACATGGTTCTTATATTCCGTTAATTATTCTTTTTTCCATGATACCTACCCACAATTCTGCAATTCTAGAATATTATATGAATATTTATTCTATTCATTTTTAGGATTCTCATTCCCACTTTATCTTTCCAATTATTCACTCATTTAATAAGTAGCCAAAAGCTACTGGTTTCTGCCTGCATCACACACACAACACCCCAACACCACCCCATTGAATGATACTCCCATCCTTTCAACATTCACATACTGTGCATTATTATCAATATTTTGAGTTTTTATTTACTAGTAATGCATTAGCTACCTCTACCATGTGCCAAATCCTCTTCTTGAAGAACTTTGAAAACACAGCACCAACTTAACTTTTAACATAAAAATAATTAACAGAGGTGCTACAGCTGTGACTGTTTACAGGTCTTCCTTCATCCATCCATTCTTGCAACATGAATTATTCCTTATCTGAGTGAACAAGTGGCTATTTGCAGACATGAAATGTCATATTTTTCTGATTTTTCTATTGTCAGAATACAGACCTATATTTTAAAGAATATACATTCTAATATCAACAAATATGAATTAAATCATTTTGCAAGTAGAAGCAAACTTATACTTGAAACAATCAAGCCCAGAGCTGTTCTCAAGGTCACACAATAAGTCAGGTAAAATCAAATACTCTACAGGAGAAGATGTGTGAGAGTTTTTTTCAGTTCTATCTAGAACAACATGCAAGATTTAAAGAGCTATCAATGTCATACATATTCTTTACATAAAGAAGAAATCAAGTATTTGTCTTTCAACTGAGTTTTTAAATCTTAAGAAAAAAGCAATGGTCATATTTTTACCCTACTTTGCTCTTTTGAAAATAAGAGCAATGTGTAGCTTGCAGAGATAGAAAGCCTCCTTTCAGTTCAGGCATGGTGGGGAGATTTAGAAATATAAAGATGCTACCTTTATAGAATTTTTGATGCAGTTTATCCTAAAGTGGGGCTGGCTAATTTTATCATATATGGGAAATGAAAGTGTCCAATTCAAGTCCTAAAATGTAGGTTGCCTGGGAAGATACAGTGAACCTACTGATCAATTACTGCTTCACTTTATTCTCTGCTGATCTTAAGTTTCCAGTTGCAGTGACAAAAAAAAAACATTGTTTTAAATATAAGGAATATAGGTGTTGCACTACAAAGAAAATTTTAGAAGAGCTGGTTAAGAAAGAGTTCATTCTGGAGAGAAGATAGTGCATGGCAATATTTCTACTTCTAATTTGGTAATAAATATATTTGGAATTTATTATAAAAGATAAGTCCTGAATCCATATATCCAACCATTTTTATCTTTTCATGATCAATTTATTAAATATTTTGAAAACTGTGAGATAGCTATGCACGTTTTGAAAATGACGCAAATAGCAACTCTTTTGTATTGCAATTCTTTTTTTTCTATTACTAGTACAATATTAAGTATATTTAGTATTCTTATCTTAAATGTTTAAATTGGCTTAACAATTGGTTTCTTTAAAGTAGTCAATATAATCTTTATACCTTAGAAAAACATACAAGGTTTTCCTCTAATGACTTTCTAATCTTAGTCCTTTAAATCAGTTTCATTTGACAAATTTGTATATACCATATGTAGCATATATCATGTGGTATTTGGACTATACAAAATAATAACACAAAATTCCCTGTTTGCAATTTTCAAAATTCATCTCTAATTACTAGCTTCACATGCTTTTAAGCAGTGTGTTTTAAGAAGGGTGCAGGTGTTTTAATATATCATTTTCACCTAGGAAGAGAAAATATAAGTTACCATATGAAATTTTTTTAAAAGTCTGTGTATATATGTGTGACTGTATGTGAATTAGCATGACACACAGAGAGAAAGAGAGGGAAATGGAGAGAAAACCAGGAGGGAGGGAGGGAGGAGGGAGAGAGGGAGAGAGGGAGAGAGGGAGAAGGGCAGAGAGAGAGAGAGAGAGAGAGAGAGAGAGAGAGAGGGAGGGAGGCAGGCATACTTTACTATAAATTGTATACAGAATTTATTTTGAGCAACCTGATTTCATATCAAGGCATATTGGACATGGATCACTTTCATGAGAGTCATAAACTGAGCCCTTTAAACTGAATACATGATAAATTCCTTCTCTAAGACTTCTACAGTATAAGCTACCTTCAAGTTGTTCATTCATTTATGAAGGTTTAGGTTTGGTTCTCTGAATTGGGGGAAAAATTGCAATTCATGATACCAAGAAATGAGCATAGACTTCTTGTCATGCAACATTGAATTTGTGAATCTAACCTGAATATATAATGTGAGTTTCCTAAATTCGTTGGCAAGTTCCTCTTTTATGAAATCACTGAAGCTCAAGGCTCTATTAGATACACTTGTTGACACTTGGGTGCCTTAAAAATGTACCTGTTCACTGAAGAAAATGATAAAGCAGACAGAGCATTTGTAGAGTTTAACAGTATTTGGAACCTCCTAGTTACATTATGCAACTCTCATTAGAAACTTTCAAGACATTGACATGAAGAATACATTTATAATTGCAAAGCTTGTCAGCAGCTAGTACATATGCAGGACTTAAAATTTTAAATAAGTTCTGATCACTTACTGTAGCACGATTCTCTCTCATAAAATTGTTGGTTGTAAGTGGATGCTATTTTCTTTTTTGCCATTTCACTGGTTTTGGTTTATTTGATATCACAGCATTGGGCTAAAAATGAAATAAAAAAGAATTAATGAACTACAGATCACTGTTAAAGGGAAGATGCTGGTATTATAATATATTACATGCTGCTTTATAGTGAGTGTGTTTATGAAACATAAAGCCATTCTTTGGGTAAATTCTCTCAAAATAATGGAAAAAAAACTAATTATTTTTCTATTTGATCTTTGCCTCACAACAGAGTGCTGGATTGGTATAGAGGTCAGAGAGCTAGAAATAATGACTTGGAGTAATCCAACCTCCATTTCATAGAGATAAATACTACTTTATGTAACTGTAGAAAGTCTTGAAAGAAAAGAAAATATAAGATAGATATAGTGATGACCTGCAAAGTTAGTCTCAGTTCTCTGTGACAGCAGTGTCTACTATCATCATACTGGTCCTTCTCTTTCCTAGCAGTTGATGAGAATCATGATTTCTGAAGCAATGTTGTACCTGGGATGATCTTGTCCAGACTTTTAGACAACAAGAATTCTGAATTATTCAGGAGATTAGAAGATGTAAGATCACAAAGAGACTTCTTTTTATGCTGAGAGTGCAAAAAATAAATAAATAAATAAATAAATAAATAAAAGAAGAAAGAGAAAGAAAAAAATGGAGCACCACAAAACCAACCAATAGCCCAAACTATTCTGTCTGATTAAAGATAACTCGATATGCATCTACCATGCTTGCTATTGATCCACAGCATTTGAGAGCAAATCATTCCATTGAGGAAATGCATTCTTCAGGACCACCATTTTGAAAAATAGGTACATACATTTTAGACTGTGATTTAATATTAGCAAAGTTGTTTCTCTTTTAATGGAAAATAACAAAACATTTATATATGCATATTAGGAAGGTTTTTCTGTTTTTAAGAAAAATCTGACTAGAAGAAGAAAAATTATTTCATGAGTGTGTGGGTGGCAGCATTTTTTTCAGAAAAGACATTAAGGAGATAACATTTAAGTAAATAGATGAGGATGTCTGTCTTAAATTCTAATGATGGGTTTATAAAACACTTTTTTAGTTGAGATAAAAATAACCATCTGGAATAGAACTTTCATGAGTAAAGTCATCAACTTCTTTTTTGAGTCTTCATGAAACTGGAAGATTAGCTTCTAGGAAGCAAAAGCAGATCAATATGGCTCTGCTTATCTGATATTACATTTAGACCCCTCTAACTAGCCAAGGGAATTGAAGTCCCTTTAGCAACTAAATTTGAGCCACAGGAGAGAACACAAAAATATCAGGTTTTTAAGTCATTGTTGGCTCTTATTTTCATATCCAAAGAGAATGCATTAAAATAAATTCATATAGTATTAGATATTATACATAAATCTCAAAGTTATTTGGTTAAGATCCTGTTTCTGAAGATTCTGGATAATTAAATAATTTTTAAAGAATTAATAGTTTCAAATGGTCATCCTTATTTTGACTCCAAACTTGACTTATGTATATATAAATGCAGAGCATATTTGTTTGTGTTTTCAGAAGTCACTTTTCCTGAACCAGTTTTCACCTGCATCCATAGAGGGAACAGATCACAGTTCTTCAAAGAAATTTCATAACAAATTCAGCCATTTGTCACAGTTTGGGAAACAAAAGAAACTGGGTATTGGGGAATGCAACTTGAAAAATGGATCCTATGATGGAATTCTGAAAGATATTATAAAGATCATGATTAAATGGTAAAATTTGAAATTGATAGTTTTTAATCCAATTATTTTGTTCATAAAATGAGAGCTTACTTTGTACATGATTTTCTCTCATTGTGATGAATTTTAAGAGTGTGAAGGAAGAAAAATTTGTACAGAAGAATAGTGATTGTAAACATAATTTCAAATAAGATTTTATATAACTATTTATCTTGGAACATTTAAGGACATAATGATATTATTAATTAAATATAGAATACTCATATTTTTATTAATTTTGTGTCTTGGAAGTGTGGTTTGAATATGTAGTCTGCAACATCTGAGTGGCTATTTCCTGACATATTTATGAATATGTGCATGCTAACTCACACACAGTCACACATTTTTCCCAAAAGACCCACATGATCCCAAGTTCTAGAAAATATATGTTGACTAATAAGCATTGAAACAAGCATTAATGGTATCCGGGCATAACTCACAAGTACTCAAGATATTCAACAAACATAATAGTGTCACATAAAATGGAAATGTTGTGCCCTCAGAATTTTTAAAACTTTTGCAAATATTAAATCACACCATATATATGTGGGCATGAGCATTTTTATTTTAATTCTTTGAAAATAAAATACTTTCATTTATTAATAGTTTAGCAGTAAACTGTATAATTTTTTTGCAAGTCAAAAGTAAAATCCATAAGTCTTCAAAGCCATCACCATTGAACATTACTGAGAAATCCTGTAGAGAGGTTGGGGAGGGGAAGTAGAGGGAAAAAAAACTTGTTAAAATCATGAACACTTCATTGAATATCTTTGAACCTTGGTAACACAGTCACTGTGAAATCAATATTAATCTAATATATGAAAAAAAATAATAAAACCAGTTCACTGAAGGTAAAATAATTATTCAATATAGACTAATTATATTTCCAGTGAATAGGGAGTATAATTCTTATGAGTATAAACATGGTCATATATAATTCTTATGAGTATAAACATGTTTCATAAATATAAATTATATATCCACCATTGCTTTTACTCTGGAGGAGTTCATTCTGTTGGCAAGCACAATTATTTAAGGGAATTATATCTTTACATTGAATGGTCAGGGATAAACATTGAGACAACTATAAATTAATGAAACCCTCTACTAGTATGCTCATTAAAAATATACTCTCAGTAATCACCTTCCCTCTAGATATGTATTCTAGGGGATTTGACTGACACCCAAATAATAGCTGGCTGACTTTTAAAAACTGCCCAATATCAGCTTGGGGAAATGAGTACTATTTATATCTATTTAATTTAATTATTTATTCATCAAATAATTGGTTCATCTAGCCACCAGGAACATAGTAGGCTCTAGAGACAGATGCATGAATGGAATAGAATGCAGCCTTTGAGAAGCCCAGTTCAAAGCCACAAAAGTAATAATTTCAATAAAGGATATTGTCAGTAAACATACTCAGGGAGCTCAAAGGAGGAGCAACAAGCTCTTTGTAATTTCATGGAAATTTTTACACTTGAAGTAACTTGAGATAAATTTGAAGGATGAGTAGAAATCAATCAAAAGATGGGGACTTTTGTTGCTTAATTTGTTGGCTAGAGAAGAAAGTCATGTAATTGTTAATACTGCACAGCCAGGAAGATTAAAACAAGTTAAAAAGAAAGAAAAGCAATGTTTTGTGGCTGAGTTTTTATTTTTATGTCTGTTTTTAAAGAAACATAACAATGAAGACCATTTCTCAAAAATAGCATATTATCCTTAGAGTACAAAATGATAAATGGTTGTTTCAATACTGATTATTAATTACGAACTTCATTTTTGTGTCTCAGGGGCCATTAAATTGATAAGTTAGGATTAGTATAAAGTAAAAGATTTAAGAATTATTAAAAATATTAATATCTTGCCACTACTGTATAAATCAAAGAACTGGTAATTATGACATAATGTGGCAATGTTGCTATTTAGAAATATCTTAATTAGTTGTTGGTTCACTGGTATTTTTTCCCAATAAATTAATATTAATACAGATAGGTGGCATTGCTATATAACACATGTACAGTGATGTTGGAAACCATTTTTTTATGATTTCAGAATTGAGTAGCTGGTCAATTCCGCTGGCCACTACTAGAATATTTCTATGACACCACTATTTTGGAATGCATTTGTATACTATAGTATACTATACTATGTGAATTAATCTGATTAATAAATACTTGCAAATAATTGTGCTACAGTAAGTAAGAATATGTATGTTTTTAGCTATATTTAGTAAGTACTTATTTTATTATTTTATGGCATGAAATATTCACCCAACTTAATTTATCAATTCACCCCCCAAAATTAAGGCTTATTTATTCTTTGTTAGTCAGATATTCTACATCATAGAGTGGAGTAGGAAGAAAAAAAGAAATCAAAGATACAATATTTTACTTTCAAGAAAAATATCCAACCTTGCATAAGGGAGATAAAATTTATTTTATGTGATATTCTATTAAGATAGAATATCAATTTCACCATAGAGTGAATTATAATGTTAAGTGGAAAAAACATGATGGAATAGTATTATTTCTAGAACAGTGTAGATACAATGCTGATTTGGATTAATGAATAGTATGTAGCATTGTTACAAAATATATACTTTGTGTATGTGTAAGAGAAGAATCTTATGGATCATTAAACTGATGTATTACCAACATTCTTTACTCTAGTTAAAAGATATTTTTTCTTTACTTTATCAGACATGTATTTTAGAACAAAATAGAAAATACAGTTGTAACATCTTTCATTTGCTACATTAAACACATTTAAGTGCTTGTCCACCAAAGACTTTCACATTCTATGATTTTTTTCAAGATTGACATATTATTCCCCAGTGTTGTAAACCTGATTTTGGTTTCTATTAAACCTTACCAGACAGGCAATATCTGAAATCACTGTTAGAATTAAAATGTAAGGGAACCCATTTAACTCTTTTTACAGTGACATCTGACTACTTTCTTTAATCTTATTGTTAGAATCTTTCAAAAATCCATAACTGTTTCACCACAAACTATATTTCAAATTATAAGAATAATGAAAAAAACAATAGCTCTAATTTGCTGTTGAAAATATCACTCTAAGTCTGATTAGCTATATCCATCATGTAAGTAAAAACCCAGTTTAGACAACCTGAACACCCTCTGGTTAATTTAGTGAGCTGGAATGGAATAAAGACATTTTGATGAACAGAAGTAATTGAATTAATGGCTTAAAAATTACTGGTTTTGGAGAGGGAGGAGTAGGGTAGAAGTCAGCATGAAAAAAAAAGTACCAAATGAATTCAATTTATATTTATTAGGTTTTTATATTTTCTGAGAACTGAATATATTTTTTTCTTTTACCCCAAAATATGTTTGAACCCTCCTCATTTCCTCTATCAGTATTTGTACACAATTAACATTCAATTTGGTGAAAATTCAAAATAGCATATATAACTAGTAACTAAATTATGTATATATGATGGAATGTTTACTTTTTTAAGAAAGAAAATCCTATTTTGACAACAGGGATGAAACTGGAGGTTATTATGTTAAGTGAAATAAGATAGCTAGGTGTTCTGGTGTATACCTGTAATCCCAGCTATTTGGAAAATTAATGTGGAATTATCACAAGTTCAAGGCCAGCCTCAGCAATGTAGTTAGTCCCTAAGCAACTTAGTGAGACCTTGTTTCAAAATAAAAAATAAAAAGGTCTGGCTATGTGTCTTAGAGATTAAGTGCCCCTAGGTTAAATCCTGGCATCAAAAAAAAAAGAATGTAAGAAAGAAAAATACTACATAATCTCACTTATATGATTGATATATGGATACTTAAAAATGTAGAATACAATGGAGAAAAAAATGGTGATTACCATCAGCAGGGGAAAAATGGGTTGATATTGTGCAAATAATATGAAGTTAGAGATATGTAAGATGAATAAATCCATAGATCTAAACTATCAAGATTATATAATATGATATATTGATTCATATACTAGAAATTTGATAAGCAAGTTTTTTTATTATTATGAACATACACAAAAGCAATTATGCAAGAGAATGGATATATAATTTACTTGACAATAATTTCAATACACATAAGTATATCAAAATTATACTTTACACCTTCAATAAATGCAATAGAAATTAAGAGTTTTTCTTATAAACCAAACCAAAACAAAACCACACAAATAGTATAATATTCTCTATAGTATCCTCAATATGTAAATTTTCAATAAATGACTTTTGGAAACACTAACACACTTAATTTCTAAAAGCTAAGGTTATGGAATTCTCTAATGAAATTATATTTGACCCTTAACAATATTAAAATTGCATTTCTAGAGCAACTATATGAAAAAGTACATAAATATGTTAAACTAAAAGAAAATATTTGTTATGCTCATAATTGGGATGCCTAAATAAGAAATTCTTTACATATATAATGATTACTTTATTAACTATTTCTATTAATTTCATATTGTCAAAATTACCATTTACATATTGACCAGAGACATTTCTACTTGACTATAGTAATTTCATATAGATATATTTGTGTTATATTTAAGTCCTCTGGAATTAATACACTTAAGGGGAAATCAAGCAGGTGTACTTCATAACATATAGCCACCTATTGATATAAATAATCAATTAACATTATTAAATATGAATGTTATGTCTTTGAAATGTTGTTGTTCTTTCCAATTTAAGATTGACTTGTAAGGAAATTTGGTATTATTTTTATTTAGAAATATATTTTAGAGTGTTGGTAGTGATATCAATGTAACGTGTTGCACATGAGGAAAATGAGAAATTATAAATTCTCAAAATGAAAAGAGTTTTAGCTCATAAATGCAACACTGGCACAAACAAGATGTGTATGCTATTGTCTTCCTATTAAAACAGCATAGTGACACAGTCTTTTTGCTATTTTTACTGATATCTGGGGTTGAATGACCAGGCTTCCCTCAGACTTGTGGCTGGGCTAATAAGGTAACATAAAGTTCTTGGAAAACAAGCAAAACCAATTAGCAAGTTGACTTTGATGTGTGCCATCCTTGAAAATGACATTGCACTTCCCCTGAGGAGATAGGATGCTTCTGAGCATTTCAAATGAAAAATGAACACCAATGATTCAAATTTTCTTGGAAAAAAAGGCAGTGAGATATAGTGCTTTTATACCAGCCTGATGAGAGTGAAAAATGGTGAAGTAGGAGTCAAAAGGTCCTTCTACATACATGTTAGTGAAGCTCTCATAGAAAAGCAGACCATTTTTGTACTCATTGAATCTCATCTTCCTCGTCAAATAGGTGCTCATTATGTCATTTTCTTTCTGTTCAGACTGTCTTGTTGATCATTAGAAATTGATGCCTGATAACATTTAGTGTGAACTACACTGTGCTTTTTAAACGCAAGCTACATTTTCCCTCTATATAGAAAACAATTAAGCATATTTTAATTATCCTTAGATCAGAGTTGAAGATTGTCTTTTAGTGATAAAAAAATTAGAAATTCACACTCTTGAACTGTAGCTCTCTGATTACTGTTCACTCATCTCTAAAAATAATTTTCATACTAAAAAAAGCAATTTGCTAAATAAGCAAGTGAGTTATCTTGTAAAAGTTCCTTGAACATCCTCAAAATTGTTTGTAAAAAAAAAATAAACATTTTTTTTTTTTTGGTAGCTAGGAAGATAGTCATGGGTAATTCAGATTTATCTCGAATAAGATGCTTCCTCAGCACCTCACCCTCCTCAACTTAGTAACTCTGTTGCCTCAGTATCACCAATTCCGCCTTTCTTGAAATTAATATCAACCCCATTTCTAGGTCTCATCAGTTATCTTTCTTTACCTATGGGCCATGTGGCCTATTCCTGCTAATTAGATTCACTTCAAAGAATTTTACCTATCAGTTACACATTGGATATGAATTAGGGTCAATTTTAAGAAGCACATTTGTTTTCACAGTGAATTTAGAAGACAAGAAGTTTAACAATTAATGGACATTCTGGATAAGAGTTCACTTTTAATCATAGCTGTAAACAAAAAAAAGGTTGTACCAGTTTTCTCCTATTTACCTACACTTTTTGAACTTCATAAAACAACTTCTTTTCAAAAGAAATTATTGGAGTATCTAACCTACACCCTTTACACAAGAATCTATGCCAAGTCACATTTTTTTTTTTTACTTTTTTTTCTTTTCCCTTTAATAATCTTACTCTTATGCATCCTTTATCACATTGTGTTTGCCCTTGGAATAAATGGCAAAGCTCTAAGTGAGGGTTTAATTATAGCCATTTAGAGACAACTTAAAAACTCCTGTCTAATTTACTGCAGTTCTAAAGTAGTCTGGGTGAGAGTTTTAAAACTACTAATAGATAAGATGCTTACAGGGAGATTTGTACAGTTTAAAATTCTTTTCAAGGAGAAATGAAAGAATCAAGAGACTTTTTCGTAATTAAAATCCCATAATCAGGCTTACCTTAAGAGTTTTTCTCTTTTCCTGTGACTTTACATTTGATTGCTTAAATGACAAGCTGCATATTTTCTATTCTAAGGTGACTGCCCAACAGCCTTCTGCTGTACTTCTGATTTAGGACATGCTTTTAGTTGTTATGTTTTGGTTTTACTTTTCAGGAAAACCAAACAAAACAAAAACACTGCTTTAAATCATCAAAAGTCAATATTATTCAATTTCTGTCCTAAAATTAAACCTTGCAAAGTCTGATACACACATACACAAATTATTTTGATTTATTTTTAATCCATATGTACCCTACTTTGAAGACATATGGTAAGTTTTGTTCAACTACATTTTCTTTTATTGAGAGGTAACATACATTTCAGTCAAGTAAAATATGCCCAATATAAACTGAGTGAGTACCCCCCAAAATTTGCCCAGCAAAGTATTTCCTTACTTTAAATGCTCATTCTCTTTTCTTTCCTATAATGAATTCCAATTCTTTAGAAATTATAAGATGTATGTCTGTCTCTTTTTTAGCAAAAGTTGAAGACCTGCTTGAGGTAAAAAATAAAAAAAAAATCTTCCCTATGAGAAAGGCTCTGGCCCAGATAATGGTCTTCAGAAGTAGAAATATTTTCACCCCCACATTTTTAAACTACAATTTCAAACTCTCTTATTCAAAGAAAAAAAATTATTACATAGCTAGATATTTTTGCAGTTGTGAACACTGACAATTCTTTTTGTTTGTCTTCCTGATATGTGTCATAAATACTTCTTTCTCAACTTGAGTCAGGGTTGAATTGCTGGGTCCCATAGGAAACTAGATTACATCATATCTTACAGCCCATGGGGGAAATATGATTTTCTCCTTTTACACATCCAAAATCCATTGTCCATTCTGAAACTCCCCATATGTGTCATTTACTACACTTATTACAATGCCAATGTACTGTAGAGGTTTGTATTGAATTTTCCTTATCACTTCTCAGGTTCCTAAAATTGTTTGCAGTTGCTTCAGTCTAGCTGACTAAAATCCCTGAGTTAGGGAAAGAATATGTAATATCTTCAGATGCCATAGGTATAGATGAGTATTTTAAAGGTTTTGCCTCAAAATTCTAAATATAATGACATCATTTTATCTAACTTGTCTTTATCCCCCAGTATCGGAAAGTTAATTATACTATGTCCACTAGTTAGAAAATCCCTGTATATTCCTCAGGGTTAAAACCTATATGCCCACTAACAAATTGTTTATGACAAAAAAATCAGTTTATTCTAAAAGAAATTATGCAGTTTTTTCCATTTGCTACATATTAATTCCTGATATATATGTGTATTTGAATGACTTTTGACTTTAAAGTCATTCAAATACACATATATATATATATTAAGTGTAATCCTTCTTGAATGATTTCAGAAAGCAATGGTTTGATTTTGAAGTTTTATTTGTATTTTTTTAAGGCACAAGATACTGTCTGCAATTGGTTATTCAGAATTAATTTCGCCAAAAGTAGTTTTTACTTTTTTAAGAAGTAGCTCTGGAAACCTGATTCTGCTTCCACTTTATTCATATTTACATGTAAAAACTAGAATTCAAAGATGATTTTTTAAACTTTTTGTTTGTATATCACCCATTTCTTTAAGAAGAATCTGTGCCTTTCCCTTGCTCTCATTGCCTCCTCCCCTCTTTCTCCTCCTGTCCCTCTTCCTCCTCTCTCTTTCTTTTTCTGGGGCAGGGCATTGTGGCCCTGGAGGAAACCACTATTCCCTGTACCTCCTCCAGGGCCTCTCTTCTCAGGAGTGAACCTCAGTTCTACCTTGGTCCATGGCAGCACTTCCTGGCTGCATAGATCACACAACCCTGCTGCTCTGTGCTGCCTCCCTAAATATCATTGAAAGGATTTCATCCTTTCAATCATTCCATAAAGATTTCATCATTGAGTTATGTGTGCCAGGAACAGACCTTTTCACAACTTAGCATGTTTAAACTTGAAAGTATCAGTTAACATGACACCTAAAATATGATAAAGCATTATGCGGAGCTTTGATCTAATTGTATCATGAATGCCAGGTAATCCAGTACTCTTGTTACCCCACCTCTTAGACTCAACTTCGTAAGCATTCTCTTGGTCTCAGATGCACTGGAGAAGCCCCTCTTCAGACTTTGTTCTATCTATACATGCATAATGAGTGTCAGACAGAGACCACCCTGAATAGTTCCTGCATGTCAGCTCAGCTAAACATCTTTTCCCACCATTAAACAAAGAACATCAGAATACAGTGAGGAAAAGAGAGACATCATGTGACACTAATTTATAATTTTTAAAATTAGGTAATAAAGCCATTAGTGTTTAACTCACATTAGTATCACGTTCCTTGCAATATTAAGAAAAACTACTATCCTCTAGCGTCACACTGCTGTTGAAAGCCATCATATTTCCACTCTAGGATCACTTCTTTGTAAGTCGTACTCAGCTGCCCAGTCCTTCTCGTATCCTCTTGTGATGTACAGCACACATGGTGGGACAGATGGCCAGAGAGAGGTGTATTATCTATGCTCCGGCAGCAGTTTCTCCTGCATCTTTACTATTAGCATATGACTCTTCTGCCCTTATTTTCTTCATCTGCTGGTGTTAGGGAGGTAGTCACATCTGCTATACAGATTGCTGGATACTTTCTGTAAAACAATTAGAAAGAGATTGCCTAGACAGTGGAAAATTCCAAGTGTCTGTTTCTGCATGGTTTCCCTGGAGAGCCAAAGGCCTGATATTGACAGCTTGAAGGTGACTTGTCTGGTGAACTTTTGTCATCTTTCTAATTCAGCAGCAAACTGCAGGTTTATAGGACTGAATGACCTACACTGTTGTCCTTATTTGCTAGATTTCTAAAAATCCTAAGCTTTTGTATTACTTTTAGTGACAAATAAGACCATAAAGCCAGGCCTAATCCTCTTACATATAAACATTCATCTGGCTAATGCATAGATAGTTAGAGCAAGTACGAAGATGCACTAAAATAACACTCTTCCTAGACTTTTAAGTAAATAAGATAAGCATACAGAATAGCATTTCCTAACTTCAAGAGGACTCAAGTCTAGTGTAAGCAATTCTAAAATCATTCTGGAATCATAGTTCTTTAGTTCTCTAAAAAGAGAGCCTTATGTTGTTTTCAAGTTTCTTATTTAACTTTGAAAAAAAAATGCACTCTATTCAATGACTTAATGGCATTTTCTGATGGAGTCACTGTGAACATTTGTAGTCAAAAAACACACAAGCATACACAAGATTACTCACTGTCCCAATATTGGAAGTACTGTTTTACAGAGAGCACATCTCTGAATGCAGGCAAGCACTTACCCACCTCCGGTGAAGGAGCTAACAACTGTAAAATGAACTCAGGATGGATTACTTCTCTCAAAAACCAGAGCTTGGGAAAGATGGTATAAAATATTATTACATCTTTGAAACGTTGAATGAAAATAATTCCAGCATGGTTCATGTGATTAGATCTATTTTCATTTGAGCACACAGTTTGCACTTCTCTTCATCCTCAGGGCTTTTTGGCAAAGTTATTTCTGTAATCAATCCTTTAAAGAGAAATAGAAATGTAACCTAGAGTCTCTCTTTGAATGAATTTTTTTCTTTTGCTCCACAATTTCAATATCGTTGAGAGATGTTTTCCATATAGATCTTAGTCAATTATATTAATGAATATATTATACCTTTAAGATCTTCTTGTTACAGAATCCAAGCTATTACTAAAATATTGAATTGAAAACCCTCATTTGTGATAGGGACCATACCTAAATATGCAAAGCAAAAGATATATTGAAAGGAGAAAAGAGAATATCAGGCAAAAAATTTAAAGTGAAAGAATGATTGACAGATAGATATGAGAAGGTAGATAAGAATTTTATCAGTTCTCTCTAAATTGTATAGTCAAATTTCAAGAAAAGAGACAGATGTAATTTTATCAGTCTGCTTTCCAAATATTTCTTAGCACAAGCTGTCACATTTGTTTGTTCCCACAAGTGCTCAATCACCCTGCTTTATTGTTGGAGAAGGAAAAGATTTTCTGGCTAATTCCTTCTAAATCCTTTCATATCCTTGACTCCAGCAGACTTTGGGATGCATCAATGGACAAGCAATTGGTTAGCTTACACATTGAATTATGTATATACTTTGCTTTTTATATGTGATTTCAGAATATCTTATGTTTTTTAATTGAAACTATTTCTAGAGTAAAATTGTCTTGATTTTTTTTATTCTATTTTGCTTCTTTCATATCTTGAAACAGTAGTTTTTAAATGTAGTTGCTGAACTTGCAGGAGTAGCATCTCTTGGCAACTTGCTAGGAATGCAAGAACTTGAGCCCCATTTCAGATTTCTTAAATCAGAAACATAGGGGTAAGGCTATGAGGTTCTGGGTTCCATCCAGACTCCTAGGTGATTCTTCTGTGGGATTTGACAACCACTGACCTGAAATGTTTTTGTACAGTAGCTATACTGAGTGTGTCCCCACCAAGTATGATATAATTGATTGTGCTTCTGTTCACACGCATGGGAAACTAACTATTTGGGATCCACTGTATTTTTTCCCAGTCATGGTGATCACTTACAAATAACAATATGACCATGACAAAACACAATATTATCTCAGTACCTAATACATTCTGTACAGTTAAACCAGTTTCTAGTGGTATTGGCATAACTGTTTTCCATTATTTAGCTGCAATTCATTATTACATATGATATAAGGCCTCATAACCGAAGTGCTAGAGCCAACTTTTGATAGTCTCAATGTGTTTTCTTCTTGCCTAATGATACTATAATTGATCTATTTTATAATCTGTTTAGTGGATCTAGAATTTAAAGATACATGTAAGGGAAGATATTTTGATTCTGAATTCTTCAGGATTTTTAGGACATATCCTCTCATCTATGTATTTACCCATACATAGATTAAAAGTATTTTAGGTTTTGGTTTTATTTGGATAACATGCTCATTTTGCCTTTCAAGAGAAATCACAATAGGTTTCATGAAAAAAAAAAAACACTTTTATTTTATGCATTCATGTTAATGATGTACAAAATATTTCATTATTTTGTCTGAATTTCAATAAATTATATAAATTAAATTATGGAACTATTTTTTTTATTTTTTATTTTTTTAGAAAGAGAGAGAGAATTTTTTTAATATTTATTTTTTAGTTCTTGGCGGACACAACATCTTTGTTGGTATGTGGTGCTGAGGATCGAACCCGGGCCGCACGCATGCCAGGCGAGCGCGCTACCGCTTGAGCCACATCCCCAGCCCCCTGGAACTATTTTTAAAAAACACAAATTTATGATCAAATTTGAGAACAATCTAAGGTAGCTCTTATTTAGCAGACAGCCCAGGTGGTGAGAGCTGAGTTCCAGGAGCTGGTTAACTGCAAGATAGTTAAATTACTTAAGCACTCAGAACATGAGAGGCTTTAGTCCTTAGGCTTTAGGCTATAATAGATGAGGGGTGATGAATTTCTTTGCAGTACCAAGATATGAATCCCTGCTTTTAGTATTCAGGCTCAACTTCTTTTTATTTCTTCTATTTTTATGATGGTAAATTTTGAAGCATGGACATTTTCCCTGTATTGGAACATGAATAGTTCTAATTTTCAGAAGACTTTGAATTGTCTGACTTTATGGGAAGTCAGTTGTGAGGATGAGACACATTTATCTGCGTGTGTTTTCTGTTTGTAAGTTGAACATCTGTTACTCATTAGCTGCACAATACTCACAGGGGAGAACTAACTCGTGATTTTTTTTTTTTAAGTATCTCATGCAGCACTTTGACCCTAATGGAGGTTCAATTTATACTAAGGGATAATGTACTAATTGTGTGTGGGGGGGTATATTCCCATTTCAGATATAATGGTTTTTAACTCTAAAATACTATATTAATTCAGCTCATATATTATCATTAATAATGTTAAAATCCATTGCTATAAACTATTTTGAATTTGCTACCTGCATTTTCTAGATTCTGCCCACAACTTAGTAAGTGTTTTCTAGCATGGCTATATTACCTTACAAGTTTGTAAGAAAATATTGCAAGAGGAACTTTAAAACCCTGTCAGTAAATATTCTGTTATTTATCCTAGTGTTTCTTATTAAAATCATATTAAACTTTAAGGCTATTACTTGTTATAAAAGAGAATGGGAGGGCAATATTCTGCATTTTCTTTCTTGTTATATTGAGCAGAACAAAGCAATATGCTGGTTTTAGGGACTAGTAAAAAAAACAAAAACAACATGAAATGAGTAGGAAACAAAAATACCAGGAAAATGATTCACTGGAAGATGGGAATTAAGAAGTACCAGGGGTACTGAGCAAGTCTGAGTTTGACTAGTTAGTATTATAGCGTAGGATTAACTTCCATGATATTTTGTAACAGATTTAAGAATGTTCTATCCGTAGGCACTGAAATAATGATGTCAAATTATAAAAATGTAGTCTAACTCCATCTGACAAATATTAACCACCTCAATTTAAGTGACTTTACCAACCACTGGCAATAAAATTTCTGTTATCTTTTCATAACAACTTGAAAGGTTTTAATGGAATTAATCAAGATTTGAAATTTCTGTTAAGAATCTTTCATGACTATTTAGCAGTTTAAATTTGTGTCACTACAACTGTCAATAATTTGTGAAATGGCAGCAGAGTCTATGGGAAAAGGATCAACTGGTCAAGTGCCTTTGGATACATCCCTTCATTTCTCGGAGTCTGATGGTCCTCAATTAAAACATTAGCCATGGTGTTCTCCAGGCATTCTTTTGCCTGTCAACTACTCTGACCAATTTGGCCTCATCAAAGAGACACATTTTGTTGCTCAGCAAAAGAATTCACTCTGTTTTATAGGCATGTGCTCTCCAGTTAGAGACAGTTTAGATTCAGAAGATGAAATGCCATTGAGGCTTATGATCTTTCTGATAATACACCTGGGTGCATTTTGAGAGGTTCAAGTTTGATCAAATGATATTATGGAAAATGCCTAGGCACAGGAGCTGGAGAGAATTGACTGGAAACCCATCTTCCATTTACTACTTGTGTGATTTGGGACAAATTACTTACAGGGTCATCATCTAAAAAATAAGAATAAAAGTCTATCTTCTTGAATTGTTGTGGAAATTGAATAAAATAACATGTGCAAAGTGCCAAGCTCAGTGATCGAAACTGCTGTTCCCTGTCTGCCCTGCTTTCTGTCTGCTACGATCTAAATGAACAAGAATTCCCTAATCAAATTTCTAAAAGTAGTATTATTCCATCAATTTTACTTCTTCCCTGATGCTCATTTTTCTGGCATCTTTTTGGTATCCTGTCAAGTTATGTCCTTGCCTCCCCACTCCTTCTTCTCTAGCACTACACAGAAAATTTACCTAAAAGCTCAACACTTATTAACAATATGTAACAAAGAAGAAATAAGTGTTGAATTTTTGAAATAAGTTATATTAATCTAAATACACCATTTGATATTTGAGTTCAATCTTTTGTGCCTAAATTATCTTCCTTGTTCTCAGCATTGATCACAGTGGCCTGTGTGATGTTGGTAGCTAATAATGGCTTCCGCCTGCCTTTGCAGCGTCTGGCAATCTGCTCTGCAGCAATTAACAGAGAAATTGTCATCATTGTTTATACAAAACTCATCAAGGAGGTCAGCAGATGATAATAACATTTGCCTTTCATGTATACCAAATACTAATAAATGCATTATTTGAAATTATTAATAATCCCTTGAGATAAACAGGTATTATTACTTATGAGTTGTTCATTTTAATTGAGTCATTAGAGTGGAATTTCTAAGATCTTATAAATAGAGAGCATCAGAAGCAAAAACTGAAAACTAGGCCTTCTATTACATTGTGCTCACAGAGGGCAGTCTTTGAAAACCTTCTATGGGAAATAATGAATTTCATCCATTTGTTAAGTATTACATCCTACTCCTAAGAACAGTAAGCTTTTTTTTCTGCTTTATTTATGATGATAATTAGACACTGGTTGCTCTATATAATGGTGCACACCTGTCATCACAGTGACTTGGGAGGCTGAGGTAGGAGGATGGCAAGTGCAAGGTCAGCCTCAGCAACTTAGTGGGGCCCTCAGAAACTCAATAGGATTCTGTCTAAAATAAAATTAACTTTAAAAAAAAGAGTGGAGCTTTAGCTCAGTAGTAAAGTGGATGCATATCACATAAAAGTTACCATATTTTCCCTTTTAATTTTATGATTCAATAATACTAATTCTATTCCCAGTCTCCTGAACTTTTTCATCTTGTAATACTGAAACTCAGTAGCCATTTGAAAGCAAGTCCCCATTTATCCCTTCTGCTACCCAGAAGGTTGACTACTCATGACACTTCATGTAAGTGAACCCACACAGCATTTGTTTTTCTGTGACTGGCTTATTTTTATTACTCTAAATCCATTCAATCACCCTGTGTCATATGTTAAGATTTCGTTGTTGTGGCTCAGTAATATTCCATTATAATATAAGCCACATTTTGTTTAATCTACCACTGTAGACATTTGGGGTTTTTCTCCCCTCTTTGTGTATTGCAAGTAACTGCATTATGAGACTCTATGAGACTCTGAGGTTAACTCTGGGATATACCTACACAGAAGTGGTATTGCTAGATCGGATAGAAATTCTAATGATCATTATCATTATGGGAGAATGGTCTTGTTATTTGCCATAGCAGTTTTGCCAGCCATCCACCTTATAAGATATCCTCAGTATCAAGATTAGAATCATTTGATATTCATTGTTTGCTCTCTGCCTCATTCTTTTACTAAGTCTGTGATTGTGTTTTTCACATCGACTCCTCAAAAGGCCCTTCTTCTTTATGGCCCAAGTTTCTCAGTGTCCATATCCTTATAAGTTCATCCTTGTGAACTTGTCTGGCCAATAAATCTCCTCCCTCCAATACAGTTTAAATTCTTGTTAGATGACCTTTTTATGGGATAACTCTGATGCTGTCATTCCTTTGTGTGATATAAAATGTACCCCATTTATTGACTACCATATAAGATTAAAGTTGCTTCCTTTGATGATCAAGATGTTTTTATAATGTTAACTTCCTTATCAGTCTACTTTCCATTATTTTCCAGTACCAACACTGACTTCTAGCTTGGTTGGATTACCTACAGATATATTTCTTTCACATTCTACTCTTCTTGAATATTTATATCTACTATTTTGTATCTGGAAGGTTTTTAAACACACTCTCTATAACACCCAAATCCTTCATGTCCTTCAAGACCCAACTAAAATTTTGAAGCCATAACTAATTTCAGGTATGTATTCAACCTCTCTCAAACTAGCACCCTGATAGCAGTTTATTGATTTTTATTCTATGGTATTTGTCTCTTCTAATATTGTATAATACTAACTTTTGGATCTTGAATTTCATACAAGATTTAGTTCCCAAATGACAACTTGCAAGCAGATTGTGCTTGTGTTTTTATTTTTTTCATATCCTTGAGTAATATAACAGAGCTCTTTCCACACAATTAGCAATATATATATATATATATATATATATATATATATATATATATATATATACACGTTTTTGTGGAATTATAAGTCCTGTGGAGTCAGATACAGTTTCTTACCATTCTTAAAAGAGATAGCTTTTATTACTAATCAGGAAGGAAACAGGAAGAAGGTGTTAAAGGAAGGATGGTAAACACCTTGAAGAACTTGTTTTTGACCTTGAAGACTACAAATCTTTTAGGCAAGCCACTTGTAATTTTTCTGTGCATAGAAGAGAGGAAACAAATAAAAAAAAAGAGTTCTCATATACATCCTTGAGGAAAACTTGTTTAAGTAATGACAACAGGCTATTTCTTATTCACAAATGGTTTTTCACTTAGTGGTTGGCATCTTGTTTGTTTGTTGTTGTTACGTTATTAAACTGAAGGCTAAAAAATAGTTGTTTAAAATTAATTTGAGAGCTTTTTGATCTGGTTCTTCCAGTTACAGGTCAAAGAACTTTCAAGAACATTTAAAACTTAAAGGAAAAAAATAATAGTTTTCCTGTAGTTAGAAGCTTCAAAGGATACATTATTTTGAACTTACTTGAATTTTGCCCTAAAAATATTAGAAAATATATCTGAATGACCTTCCCTCCAACAAAGGGTAGAGCTTTAATTAATTGAGACAAAAATATCTCCCTTGAAATATATAGACAACTGTTTTTCTCTATAGTCAGAGAATACAGAATGTCAAGTAAATGTGTATCTATATTTAAATAATAGAATTGAGTGATCCCTAATATCCAATAACATGGACATCAAGTTAGAAAGGCAAGTAAACTGAAAAATATGTATGAACTATTTGGTTTACTTTCTTCATGTTGATTGACATATTTTCTGCAGATGCTTATATTTTTTAAGTTGACTTGGATTTGGAAAAATGTTATTCATAAAACGTCTTCTCAAATGCAGAGACAATTTTACCATATTTTCCTATTTTTGAATTCACTATATAACTTTTAAAAGAGCTTCTTATGCCATCAAAACTGATAGCCTTCATCAAAAGGTAATATCAGTTAAACTTTTATCAGCTAATCCTGTGTCAGAATTATTGCTGTAACTTTCTAATACATACGGAAAAATATTATTTTGTGAATTTATCTATGACAAAGAACTTCAAAAGATTTAGTTTGAATAACATGATTCTAAGTCTTAAATTTCAAAGAAACAATGACAGTTGTGAAATTATAACATACACTAGTCAAAAAATAGCAAGGAAGGCTTTATTCAAGACTATTTCAATAGGGGAGAATAGTAGACTTCTTTCCTGAAACTAAAGGAAGTGAACTAAAGGAAAGTGCGGGAAAAATTTAGTGGGAGGTGAGTCTATGTAATTAAGCCATCTACGTTTGCTAATTGTTGTTTATGGATGGTAGGCTCCTACTCTCCCACAGACTAAAAGACAGGGGTCCTATTTTTCTTGATGATTCTATTTCAAAGAGATAGCTCTTAGGTCCTCAAGAAAAACACAGTGAAGAAGATTTACATCTCAAAAACCAGTCAAAAAGATTTTCAATTGCAAGTTTTCAAAAGTGGCAATTTCTAAGAAATGGAAGGCTGAGGGCCTTGGGTCAGGGATAAAACTTTTTGAAGGTGTAGACAAGCAGAGAGGAATGTTAAGCCCTTTTTGTGAGGCAAGGGGAGACAAGAGCCCCTGGGGTGCTGGACACAGCTCTCCAACTGAGCTATAACCCAACCTCTTAGGCAGTGGGACTCTACCACAGCTACTGAGCAGTCTTTCCAACTTGTTCTATACTACATTTCCACAGGAATAATTCTGCAGTTTGTTGCAGAAATTCTTCCCAAAGAAGGTACTTCTACTGCTCTCAGGAGAAATTTCATTTCCAAGATTTTTGACAAATAAAATGTCATCTCCAATGGATTAGACAATTTTTAGACCATTCTGTTAACAATTTCTAATACCAGCCTTTCAATCAAATGTACTTCTCTCAGGTTCATTCCCAGCCCAACTGCCAACACATACCATGCTCATTTACTAATCCAGGAAAAAAAAAAAATCACTGTTACTTTTCAGTTTACTTACTTTTAAATTTTTGGGTTCATATCTTATGACTAAAAAAAGTTCATTCTATTCTTTGAGTCATTTTAGAGTTGTTCCTACAATAAGAAATATTACCTAAAATAACTTTCTCTTTCAAAATGTAGGTGACATTATACTTTCCTAAGCACTGCTATTTTTAAATCAAAGAGATTATCCAGTGTACAAAAATGTAGGAAATTCTGCACTCAAAGCAAACAAACAAAACTGGCAGTTTACTAAAGAAAAATGGAGGAAACATCTTACACTTCCTTTTTGTCAACACAAAATTTGATTAAAAATGAAAAACTAATCTGATTCTAATATTATGTTATAATATAATTATAGAAAACAAAATTATGAAAGTATAAAGTGGTATGTCAAAGCCATGCAGATAAACTTTTAAATATTCCTGATTTATATTAAATAAAGTGAATTAGCAAGTACAGTGTACTGATTTAACCACACAGTCTTCTCAAATAATCATTCAAGTGTCTACATAGTTTCAGAAAAGGGCACAGATGTTCACCCTTAAAAAACCTGTAATTAAGACACATTTATGCTCTGCAGATGCAACCATTTATAAAGACTACCAAGTACACTTGTAAACATACCCAAGCCAAAGAAGGATCCTTTTGAACTTTCTTAGTATTATTTTACTAGAAAAACAAAATAAGAGTACTAAATATTCAAATGTATCATTAAAAGAAACTTATTTAATACAACATTTACTACCTAGCCTCATATATTTTATAGAATATGTTGAACTTAAATTCATAATACATTTTTTCCAGGTAGTTTCTGGAAAAAAATATATAGATATAGATATATAGTTTTAGATGGACTTTTATTTTCTTTATTTATTGATATATGATGCTGAAAATCAAACCCAGTGCCTCACACAGGCTAAGCAACTGCTCTACCATTGAACCACAACCCCAGTCCCATTTTCTGAAATTTATTAGAAAGATTTATACCACTTCTGGGTAATGTAAAATTAGATATTTCACTGACTTTAGTAAGCTTGATATAAACCAGTATTTGGACATTAAAGTAAATTAACACTAAATGAAAGGAATAGGAAGAATATGTTAAAATTTTGCATCAATAATATATTAAATAATATGGGTACTTATTTTGATTTAAAATTGCCTTGAACATACTGGAAAACAATTCTGAATGTGTTCATTACCAAAGGAACAGTATCATCTATGCTTTTAATTTAATTTCTGGATTATATTTTTAACTCATTTTGTAGTGTAAAGATGTTTAGAAAATGATCACTATTTTAAATAGTAAAGTTAAATTTACCATACTTAAAACAGTGTCCATATTTTCCCTTTTTAAACATTTATATACTCTCTACTTATTTTCTTTTAAATATTTAATTTGTCATCTAAATTCCGTAGACTATGTCCTCATTTAAATGTTCAATTTGGATGGTATAAATATATTTACATCTTGACATCCTGATTATACTCTAAGAGATGTAAAATTTCAGGGAAACTTCTAAGGATTCCATAGAAGTTGAATGAGTTTGTTGCATTATGTACTGAAAGCAGCTTTTCCATCTTTTCTGGGCTCTACAGAGTTTACAGAGTTATCTTTCTAAAACAACAATATTATTATTATTATTATTATTATTATTATTATTATTATTATTATTATTTTCCATGTCTATGTTCTTTCATCTTCCCTTGAAACATGTGGAGTTCTATCAGATCTTACAGTTCCCCATGCTTGCCCTTTAATTTCATTCTTCAGGGTTGCATGAAACCTTTATCCTTACATTGGTCACCTTTGAACCCAGAATTTTTCAATCTTGATGTGATATTGCAATTATGCTGTCAAAAATGATTTTCAGAAAATGCTTCCCTAGAGAAAAGCACTTGAGTATTAAGATATAACCTGTAGCTGCAATTCCAACAAAATATTTAGAATCAAAGCAACATTTTAGTTGACAAAGAAATGTGTTTTTATTTGAATGATTGCTTCTCAAATTTTATGGGTTGTAGTCTCTATTCTAAATTAGGTAGACATTAGATCTATTTCATTTATCAGTGTAAACACGGTTTTATTTATTTGCAAGTACTTTTTTATGTTTCAATCTCTTGGTTATTTTTGAAAATCATTTGAAGTGAATATAGATACACATGAGAAACAAGGTGTTGGTGAGAGTAAAAACAAGACAAAATGGAGATGTTTAATATTGTTTTTGTTTGAGTAGATATGTGACCAACATTGAAGAAGATAACATTCACAAATGAATAAATGAAGTAAATACAAAAGTTGCATTAGCACATAAGACTTAGAAAATTAGTTCTTTTATACCTTAGATGTGATGTCAAAAATACAATATATAATGACAATTATTGCTGTAGCTCATTACACATAACCACAGTTGATGAGAATTGCTGGGATTTACTGGGCATGTAATAAGTGAGGTAAATTATAATGGTAAGATGGCTGTTAGTTGTAGTATTTCTACTATATACTGTAAAAATAACCAAGGTAAACCAGGCTAATTTAATTATAACTATATACATTATCCAGGTACATTGAATTATAAAGATATCAATTATTTATTGAAAATTTGCTACTAATATTTGTTGGATAGTTATTATATATCTAAGAACCATGTATACATTTAACTTAAGAATTGTGAATGACTCTATGAAAAATTATTAAATCTATGACACCTCCACTTACCTTTAGGCAAATGCCATTTATTTGGATAAATAATATACTCACATGACCATTAAATAACAGTCAAGATAATAATAGGAATCTCATAGCTCATGACCAATTTACAAAGAAAAAATACAATTGGGAGATTTTTAAAAGGCAAGAAATAAATTTGGGCTGGCATTTTAAAGTAAAGTGGAAAGTGATTTAGAAAGAGATGAACAATATTTTAATGGAATAAAAAAATAACAAATTCTTGAGAAAATATTATTTTGTCAATAAATAAAGATAACCTACAGATTTTATGATAATGATCTATTGGCATTAGGTGGTACATAATAGGATTAAAAAATACTTGTAATTAGAAATAGACTTTCTATTTCTGCAAAAGTCAATATTATAACTAACATGGTATCTGGGTAGAAACTTTTTCATTTGTTATTTTAATTATACAAATGTATGAGGTTCAATGTGATAATTTGATACATGTATGTAGCATGTAATAGTCATCTCAGGTAGTTAACATTTCTTCATCTTGAATACTTAAAAATTTTTGATTAACAATGATCCCTGTATAAATTTGTGAGATATTATGTGATACTTCAGGACATGTACACAATATTTACTGATCAAATCAGGGTAATTAACTTTTCCATTTCCTCATCTTTACTTTGTATTTGAAGTCTTCAAGCTCTTCTCTTCTTGTTTTTCATAAATTTTTAACTAGGATTTAAAAAATATAAGACACTGAAGCATTATATAGTAACCTATGAATATGTATAATTTACATGTGTCAATTATAAAAAGAAAACTTATATATCATCAAGGTTCATTCAGAAGAATGAAATAAAAGCTTCTTTTTCTATTGTTTTATCTCTTCATTTTGATTTGGCAAATCCTAGTATTAACTTTAGTTGGAATAAAAAATAAATTTATTACATGTACATTTTAAGTAGTTTTGAAACTATTTTAATAAGTCATGAGGAGATACTTTTCAGATTTACAAAATTTTATGATAGTCTTTCACCTTTACTCATATATATATATATATATATATATATATATATATGTAACTTCTGTATTTTAATTATGTATATTTGTTTTATAATTAATCAAATCACTCATTTATTCAATAAAGATTTACTGGAACCTTACCGTTTATCAAGCAATATATTAGTTAATGTGGATTCAAAAAAAACCAAAAGTGTTACTGTAAAGACAAGCTCACAAATAAAGCAATATTCTATTTCAGATGCACTACATACTCTTTGTAATTTCCCTCCACATACCATAAAAATGCCACTTGATAATTTTTCTCAATTTTTCAACTTTAAAAAGTACACTTCTTTTCAACTATTTCTACCAGAATAAAAGAAACACAAAGTAAAGACAAAATAAATGTATGTAGGAACACTTTATACCTGTACATTATGAATGTGTACACACACACACACACACACACACACATATACACACACATAACTATCAGTTAACACTGTCATTGCACATTTAAAAGAATAAAGATAACACTCAATTTGAAGTGATCTGTGATCTGTTTCTGCTGCTAGTACTCCGATTCTTACTTGAATTGGAAGTCACATTTCTTTTTTATAACTACTCAGCTTTTCCTGATTTGAGGTAGCTAGTGACAATGTGCCAGTTAAAACATCATCTGCACATGTTGACAAGTGTCTAAGGGAGAGTACCAACTGTTTCAAATACACCAAGATGACTCAGAAAGAACTGTCAGACGGCCATGTTCTCCAGAGGTGGCACATCACTTGGACTACAAGAGCCATTAAATGACATTTCTCCAAGAGGGAACCTTGTCATTTTGCAACCTGCCTGCTGTAGGGGCTTCACTTTTGCCATGTGATGAGCCAGAAAATTGCATGGAGGAAGATACTGAACAAATGTAAGAGGGAGCTCTATCTTAACCCCAACTATGTGCATATAAAGCAAAAGAAATTAAATTCATTAGTTTTATTCCCTTTTATAATGAAGAAAGGATGATGCCTCAAAAAGGCAGCCATGATGAAAACCAGCTCTTAGGAGGCACACATTCTTTCTAAAGTGCACAACTACAGAATTAGAAACATATCCTGAGCCTTTCTGTTTTTGAATTTGCTATCATCAGAGCCTTTATTTGATCAAGTCCTCCATTCACACTGGCAGTTGTACAATTATGTTCTCTCCTGTTTTCAGCATAATCTTTGCATCTACTCTGCAGAAAATGTGAGAAAATCAATCTGTGCCTCATATATTTGAAGGATGTAACAGCATCTAGCTATTTTTTCCCCTCCAAGGTTTTCTTTCTTATACAGAGATTTTTTTTCCCCCATCTGTAATCTGCAGTGGAGTTTCATTCTCTATTTCATTCCATTTTCTGTGTACACTGGTAATATATTTCTAGCTGTCAGAAAATTAGGCAATTTAATGCAGTGGGTAAAAGGAGATTTTCCTAATCATTTCCACATAGATCCTAAGTATATTAGTTCTGCAATGAAGAATTTTTAAAAATAAAATTACTGCTGGGTAAGATCCTGCTTTAGGCTGTTTCTTAAACTAAACCATCTTCTCTTCTGTATAAACATTTTATACTTCACAATTATGGTCAATTTGAAAATTCCTATGATGAAGGTCAACCATGATCAAAAACTTAGGACCACCTCTCTCACAGCTTTATGGCTAAATGCACTTGGATATTTGTAGAAACTCAAATCATGGATAATTTATCAAATTCCATCCACTGAATGAATATGTGTTTAAATAAAATAAACACAAAAGTATAAAAGAAATGAGAAAATAAACTTTGTTTCTTTAGAAACAGCAAAAGTAGTAGGCCAAACATCATTATGCCAAGTCTCCATGTGTGTTCCTGAATATATGTACACAATGACATGGGGAAATGAATGCATTATGCATGAATAGAATATGTTCACATGTACAAATATAGTCACTCATATTTAAGTACATTTTATCATATGGAATTCAATAAAAGTTGATCTCTGCCATCTGGGTTTTACACAGTTTGGTTATAGAATTTTTTGTAGATTTGGTTTTGAATCTATGAAATAAGCAAAAAGGATTTGAAATAGTTTTCTCATAATTCCCATTAAAATTTCAGTACGTGCCTTTTGTGGAAAACCCTCCAAAATTATTATTTTATTTTCAAACTTTCATTTTACAAGTTTCCCTTTCATTTTCGTTGAACTTGATACATATAGTTCTCAAAAGATTTCTAGCTTAATGTTTCAACTAAATCTTGTAGAGGATAACCTTAATCTAGATACCCTTTCTATCTATCCTCTTTTTTCTCCCTAAAGACTTCAAAGACTCTATCTATCTATCTATCTATCTTGCATTTTTAGTTTAGCCAATGGAAAAAAGTAAAATATCTATTAAAATGAAGATAAGTAAAATAAATATGAAGAAAGTTTGTTAAAAAAGTTTGAGTTGTTTAATCACATGAAGAATCACACACAAAAAAATTACCTTTACCCAGTTTTCTTTCTTTATTAATGAAGGAATATTGAAACTAGATAAAATATATGACTTGTGTAAGTTGCAAGTAGTTGCTTTTTGTTGTTCACAAAGGGTATAATTGGTACATAATGTTATGATCCTTTTATTATACAATGTGCCTCAATTGTTCAGTATTGGTCAACTTTCATAATCCTACACAAATGCACACACATATCCCTCGGTCAGACTTGTGACTGAACCTGAATAAAGACAAAGAGAGAAGAAGAGAATCTTGCATACATAGATCTGTCAGCTCTAAGAATTTCTAAGATTCTGATCATCTTATCACATAAAATGAATGTCCCCCAAAGGACTGATAAATGCTTTCCATCAGAGCACATTTTCCCCCCATTAACCTCATTCCCAGAATCCCAATCAAAACACTTGTATTGTTATGATCTTCCCATGACAATTACTTTGAAAATAGTTCCCTAATAGTAGAATCCCAAATCTGGCTAATGTTGAGCTGAGCATTTCTGAAATGGAGATCAGGAAGTATTAAGTGAAATAATCTTGACTGAAAGGTAGGTTTCCACTATATTTACATATCACTGGAAAGATAACTTGCTCTAAATTGGTAGATTGAGTTTAAACTCAAAAGATTTTAAATTATTGTTGAAACATATAATTTAAAAATTACATTTATCAATTATTTAGCAATGTAAAGATAACTTACAATAAAATTTTACTCTAGTATAATCAAGATTTTATCAATTTAAAAATCCAATATTGCAAAATTTAAAATAGTTTTATTCCAAATTAAAAGATATTAATTTTTAAGATATTATATCTCATTAGCCAGCTAAGTAAGGAATTTTTGGATAGCTGTTTAAACACTAACCCAGGCAAAGGCTATCACTGAACAGAAACTTACGCATTTTAATGTTTATTTTATAACATGTACCTTTTTTAAAAATGCAATACCTTGAGCCATTTAAAAGTTCAAGCTTATTTTACTTTTCTCCTTTCTTGAATATAGCAAGCATCCTAAAATATATGCTTTAAACTATTTCCAGGCACTCAATTTTGAAATCTCATTTTTACTATGGTTACTGATATTGGAGATTAAAAAAAAGAGTAAAAACTTAAAGAAAAAAAGAAAGAGAGGAAGAAAGAAAAACAAAAACAGGAAGAGACAATCCTGTTCAGATAAGAAAAACCAATGGCATAAAAGACTTATGTATTTATTTCTACCTAATTAAGTCACATTTTCACATACTTCTAGCTCCATGTGAATACTGTCTTTGTATTGTCCTGGATACATTTGCATTAAAATTCTTTAATTTGAATTAATAATTATTTACACACATTTAATCCACATAGCATACATTCACAAATAATTAGAACAGTGCATTTAAACTAAATTAATTAGAATTATAGTTGGAATGATACTTATTTTACTGCCAAAGACAAAATTTTAGCTGAGTGGAGGAGTAAAGGGGTGTAATTATGAGATTAGTGCACTTCTCTTCCTGTCGGATGAGTAAAGTCATTGTGGGTCTACAGATCCAGTCTGCTTAATAGAAGCCAGTGGTGCTTTTGTGTATAGTCAATGCCCCATTGACTTAATAGAAACACACTAGGGTCATGTTATTATGCAGATTACCTCATCAACTACCCAGCACTGGGGCATATAAGAGCACTTGAGGAAGCACAGTGGTCTCCCCACTTCATTTGCTCTCTGTGACCCATTGTTTTAAGGGTTTTCCATCAAAAATTAGCTCAGCTGAGAGAAGTGAGGGCTTAAAAGATCATTAGGTACTCAAACAAATACCATATCTAGTGCTAGGTAATTGCTTTCAATTCAGTTTCTGTTCCTGTTAGTCACTCTTCCAACTCTAAACTTCCATATATTAGAAAGGTATTGATGAGGTTAAAAAGAACCTTCATTTAATGTTTATTTCAATTCACCTTGAAATACACTACTGCTTTATTGCAATCAATCATTGAGGCTAGAGCATGAATTATGTCAATTTTCAGATAACCTAATATTACTTTCAATTTTTTAATGTACAATTGATTCAAGCCACATTCATTACTTATAGGGAGAAAACCTGAATACCAGCAGAAAAGCTAAACATTTTAAATACTGTCAAGTAAAGAGTATAAATAGTTGCTCAAACTATTTGATGTTTCCTTTAATTAACATTCCTAAACACATAGGACAGAAAACCTCTGAGTTTTAAATTCAAATTAAAAGTCAAGCTGTTTTAGGAGAGGATAGGCATATTGCAAGCCAAAACATCCTTTGAGAATCACAGTTAAGGTTTAATAAACACTCTCCCGGTTTCTGCCACTGGTGTGAGTTTCATTTTGCATATGGTGACCTTGGCTTAGGAAATGGAAGTTGGTTATTAAACTTACAACTTGCTATCAAGGTGGACATCAACTTTTGCAAAACAATCTCTATTGATAACATTTCTCATTTTAGCAGCTTATCTTTTCAGCTATCATGCTAATATCTAGGGCATCAAACAAGGACATATGCAAAACAGGACCCTTAGTTCTTGTGCAAAGGAGACTCAGTGTAGTAGATTGGCTCTGTGGAACTGAGTGTGATCATCCCTAACATTTCATTCCAGCTGCCAACATCTCCCACATAGACCAAATGTCTTTACTTGTGCCAAATGCACCTTTGCCCAGGGCTAGCCTAACCCACCTCAAACTTGTCTTTCTACCACCTATAAAAACATATAAATTATATAGATATAGATATAGATATAGATATAGATATAGATATATCTGCCATCAGCTTAACCCATATTCATCTGTTATGTTTTAAAAATATACATGCACTTTTAGCACATGTAATTAAGTACTGGTTTTAATGAACTCAAGGATAATAGAGATTCTGAAAACTGAATAGTCCAAACAAATTCCCAAATGAATAAAATGAAGAGTTCAGCTTAGAGATAATTTCTAAAGATGATCTTTTGTTTCCATTTAATTCTTATTTTCCTGTTCTGACACCTTCAACTCACAACACAGAAGAAATAGTTTTGCTTTGTCTTCCCTATAGTAGATTTGCCACTGTTACTAGACAGTCTCCATGTTTCTCCTGGAATGTAATTCATCTTCATTGTTTCTGTGCCGACAGGATGGAACCTGCTTACAAATTTTACAGCTAGCAATACTTTTTATTGTTGTTCTGAAAGGGCTCCTGAGGGCTTTCTATTTTATTTTTAGGAACATTCTGAATTTTTTTCCCCTTTATGCTATACTTTTCACTATTATGAGTGATGACCCTAGAATACAGGGGAGGAAAAACCACATACACCCACCAAACTCTGTAACTGTCACAAGTTTTAATGCAATCTTCCAATACTTTGATTTATTGCAGGTGCTACATTTTAACTATGTTATAGCTAATGAAGAAGAGGAATAGCCCTTGTGGAATGCTGAAATTCCTTCACACTAGGAAACCTTCATTGTGGCTCAAATGTCTTTCATGAAAAAAAAAACCAGACATAATTAGGAGTATAATATATTTCATGTACTCTTTTGAGTATTGAATTAAAACTTGAGACAACTAAGGAGGTAAATTTTATGATGAAATTATATCATTCTTTTCTAAAGGAACTGTGTTCTTTTAATGTTTTATTTTACTCCTATAAAATTTCTTAGATAAAATTGTACTTGAACATGATTTAAAAAGAAGTCTAAGAAACCTATATAAGTATCAAAATGAATGTAGCATCTTATTAACATTTTAGGAAGTTCTACCTATAAATCACCTTGGGAGAGGTCATTTACCCTCATATGAAAAATAAGACAGGCAATTAAACACACACACACACACACACACACACACAGACATTAGTGAGCTAATGGTTAGAGAGAAGATTGATGTATACAATGCACTTATTTTGTTAAAAAAGACAGATTTTACATGATTAGCCTCTTGTATAATCATTTTCATTAATTTTAAAATCCAGTTGCAAATTTTTACACTAGTGTACAAAAATAAATTCAATCCAAATCAACATTCATAAATATGATGCACATCCTGAAAAAATAGTTTTCCACATGCATTTATTACTGTTTTTGAAAAAATCAGTTTATAATTGTACAACATAAAATAGTGAACTTAACTATTTTTAAATCATGTTAAAACTTGTTAAAAACGTTTTTCTTCCACGCAAATTGTTAGTCATTTGTATCCACACCAAAGTACTGATATCAGTACTGAGAGTCAGGTTGGAGTCCTGTTCAACACTGAACACCAGAGAAATACCAAGGCAAGAGCAAAAAGTTTTATGTAAAAGAGAAGAGAGAGAGAGAGAGAGAGAGAGAGAGAGAGGGGAACCAAAGCTTCTCTGCAAGAAGTAGTACAATTTGGTGACTGAGGGAATTCAGGCGTGCTACCACTTTTATAGATTTTAGATTTCCTTTGTTCTAGTGCATGGTCCTCCTCCCATCTTGCCTATGGGACCCAAAGGGTAGAGTGATACAATGGCAGGAACCAAGCCAAGCCACCTAGGGATACAAGCAGGAAGGGAGCCACCCAGGGCTACTCACTAACAACTCCTTGGAGGGAGGAACAATGCCCTGGAGGCAGGTAACTTTGGAAACAGGTTGGAGGAGGGGAAGTGTGCTGGAAGTATTAGCATTTTATTTCCTCTTGAATGAGCCCCATCTTCCTGACCTAATCATTCATCACCTACACTGACTGTCCTTTGCCACACCCCCATATAGTGAGTGTTTTTGCTGTGGTTGTTATTTATGCACAATAATAGCTATGTAATATCTGATGAATTAGTTCCAACATTTTAAGTTTATTTTTAGAAAAGGAGTCATGAAAATGAAAAAAGTTATTGAATTCTCACAAAGGCGCCATACTAAAATAAATGTGATTATGTTTTTAAATTTGTTAAAACTGATACTTTCTTTTAATTATTAGTTTTGTTTCAACTAAAATTATGAACAATTTGCTGAATATTGGCTTAGAGAAATGGTAAAATCACGTAGAGGTATTATTCTATGATAATAAACTGAATTTGGGGGAGCAAGTTAATTACACTGCTTGCATTGTATCAAATTTTAATTTTAATTATAATTATAACTCACATTGCATTGCTCAGAGAATATTACTGATTAAAAATTTTATGCTAGTTATAGAAGCAATACATTCATTCAATTTACAGTGACAATAAAATTAAAAATTTTGTGGGCTTTCTGCATTAATAAATTTATTAAAGGATATTTTGGAAGTATCCTGGGAAGTATATAATATTGATGATATTTGAAGGTCATTTGTGCTGTCATCCAAATAAAGGTGGAGGTCTCATGCTTAAGTTGTTTATAGTTATCTAAACTCTATTTTCTCAGTCCTAGAGAAATTGTTTCGATCACATACAAATAGGTTTTACTCAAAGCATTTCTAAAGTGAGCTAATACACATTAATCATGACATAATTGCTGTTCCTCAAGAACTTCCAGTGTTAAAAATAGACATCTGAGAAGAATTAGCCACTTGAGGTTGAATCTTGGCATGGGATGCAGCAGGTAAGAAGGGTAACACAAGCAGTGAAATAAATACACATCTATGTTTACCATCTATATTCTTCCAGGAAGATTCTGAGGGTGGCTGTAGAGGACTTGGAAAACTGCTGGTTGGAGTGACTTAAAGAAGTAATCGATAAACAGTTGTATTCATTTTGGATCTCCAGCTGATCTCTGTTAGACAGTATACTCCTTACCTTCACCCAGAAAATTTCTACAGTTTTTCTAATAACTTGTATTCCAAAATTTTCTCCATAACATTGCCCAAGGGAATCTTTTGATTCAGAAACTCTGACCTCTCCTACATCCTTATTGAGACCTTTTACTTTTGGATTCTATGTTGCAGTTCTCTCCAACCCTCCTGATAGCCATGCTATCCACACTTGTATTTACCCATCAGAATCCTACCGGCTCAAGTCCCATCTCGATGCATTCTTCTTTATGACAGTGTGAAATTTATGAGCTTGTTTACGTTTCCCAATTCCTCTGAAATCCCAAATGTATTTTGCCTAGGCTACCCTGTGATTCTCTTTTCTCTTATGAAAGGCTGGACATTCTCTAGTGGCAAAGACTGTAACTTCCTCATGTTTCCATTTTTTTTTTTTTTAAATCTCACACACTAAGATGAAGGCGAGGAAGGTGAGTCTTGGGATACATTACCAGGCTTCCATTCCAGTTATACAAAGAACTAACCCTGTGACCTTGAACAGAGTACCCACTAGGTATATATCAGTCTCTGGGACTAAATAGTATATAACTATAGTACTGTCGTCATAGAAATGTTGGCACAATTAAAAAGGATACACGATTCATGCAAAAAGCTGCATGTCACCTAGTAGATGCTGAGCATACATTTATTCAATGGGTAAACAAGAGTAAGGAATTTGGCTTGCTATCATGATAGGATCGTCTTTGTGCTTTTAGGAGAAATAGACCTTATCTCTAATGGGACCAGAAAGAATTGTTGCTATGGTCCCAATGTCACATTTTCAACAGTTTTTGCATTTGCACTTTGTGTCCCTTAACTTTTATGAAGAAATTACATTTTTGTCTTTAAATAAATTTTTAAAAAAACTCTTCTTCTTTTTCTTTTTCTTGTCTTTTATGTGTCTGGTACTAGGGATTGAATCTAGGGCCACCCAAATGCTAAGCAAGTGCTCTACCACTGAGTTACATTCCAAAAGCCTTTTTTATTTTATTTTGAGACAGGGTCTCACTAACTTGCCCAGGCTGGCCTCAAACCTGTGATCTGCCTGCCTCAGCCTTCCAAGTAGCTGGGATTACAGGCATGCACCACTGTGCCCGACTCTTCATGTCTTTTTTGAAGTGAAAAGGGTTGACAAAGAAAAAAGAATATATTAGTAGGAATGACAAATCAAGGTCCTTATACCTGTAGATCAAGAGTTATGAAACTATATAAAGGGTTTATAGAAGAGATTTAAAGACATGGTTTGGTTTAGCAAATACAGGAGTTTTAACTTGATGATCTTATCAAACATGTAAAGATTCAGATTCATTCAAAAGAGTGGCTTTCATGCTAATGTTTAAAATACAAGATTCCTGTGAAGGTGTTTTAGGGACTGTGTAAAAGTTTAATTGGTATTTCAGTTTTAAATATTTTATATGCTATGAAGATTTTAAAAGTATCCATTTAAAGGGCTGGGGTTTTGGCTCAGTGGTAGGGTGCTCCTGTAACACGTGTGAAGCCCTAGGTTCAATCCTCTGCACTACATATAAATAAATAAAATGAGGTTATTGTGTCCACCTACAGCTAAAACAATATTTTAAGAAAAGTGTCCATTTCAACATTTGTATCTTTCAAATCATTGATATATTGGAACCCTCCAATACCTTAAGTTGGTTCTGATAAATTGATTTTTATTACTAAAAGCTTTAATTTTTAACTCACAGAGTACATTTATTTTAGCAAAAACTTTACTTTGCCAATATTTTGATTTCCATACAATTTTTCATGTAATAAGCTATATTTTTTACCACTTAAAATATTTAAAACGTTTGTTTTGACAATCATTTGGGATAAAAAATGAAAAAAGGACTAATATTATAGGGCATATCAATTTGGATTCTGTTTCCATAGACATTTTCTTCTGAGAACAGTGAAGAAAGCATAGTCAATTCTCATTATTTTCAGTAGTTATGTTCTATAAAGTCACCAGGAACACTGAATTAGCCAATACTAAATCATTGCTCCCTGGGGATATACAGGGTTAAGATCCTGTGAGCCACTAGTCACAATATTTTTATCAAACAATCAATATATAACCTTGTTTTATGTGTGTTTGTATTTAAAGATACCTCATTTAATATATATTGTTGATTCATTAACATTGAACTCATTGACCAGCAGCACCATAACTCAAGCTGGACAAAGCTGGTCTAACACATGGCTACTTTCAATAAGGCACACAGCAACCGCCTTTGGTTTATAACAGGACACTGCACTTCAGCCCTATGCTTGGAAGCCATGTTAAGCAACAGAATCACCAATGAAAAGCACAAAGATACAAAAGAATATAGCACTAAATAGACCAGGAATAAGTCAGTTTTTACATCCAAAAGCTAAAAGCAAAAGGCAGAAAGTTACATTGTTGAAATTCATTTGTGAACATGGATGTCAGACAACTCCAAATACTTTGTTTTCTGTGCAGGTATATGTGTATGCACAGTGAGTGAGTGAAAAGGAGTGGTCCTTCATTTTGGGTGGAGTGACATTTTTTTACTCAGTAGATGAATTTGCAAATTCACACTCCATTAAGAAGGAGGATCAACTGTACTTGCATCTTAATCAAGTCAGGGGATTAAAAACAGTATCTGGAAGTCATTATTAAGGTGACACACCACATATGCAAAATTAAACAATAATACATCTATAATATGCTTTCAGACTGAATTGTGAGACTTACCTTCAACTTGTATTCTTGCTTTGTCATTCCAGTGTAATTCAGGGACAGATCACATTAGTATCACCTGGGAGTTTGATAGAAATGCAGATGCTCCTTCCTCATCTCACCTGGACTTCCTGAATTACAATATGTATTTTAGCAGTTTGCAAACATATTAATGTTTGAATAGTCGAGTCACAGGACCTAATGAATTAATCTCTAATTGATAAAATCGTGATAAGAGTGTCCTCCTTGTCTGTCCAGGCAAAATTTGAAGGGAGTTTATATGAAAATTCTAGTTGTGCACTTATATACCATAAATATGTAAAAAGGGATTCCTTGGTGGTAGAAAGAGAGGTTGGCATATTTATTCTGTAGCTAAATCAGTGGCAATTAAAACCTTTCCACTTTTCCTCTTATTTTATAAGCATAAATTCCTTAAAGTCTTTTTTTCAGCTGCTATAGCATTTTAGCTTTTTTTTGAGAGCTTTATTACTTTCTTTGTTCTTTTTAGTTATACATGTCAGTACAGTATATTTTGATATATTTATTCAGACATAGAGTACTTCTTTTTCTAATTAGGATCCCAATCTTGTAGTTGTACATGATGTGGAGATTCACTGTGGTATATGTAGACAGAAAAGTTATGTCAGAATCATTCCACTGTCTGCTATCCCTGTATCCCTTCCCTTCCTTTCTTGCTCCTTTGTCTAATCTATGAACTTCTACACACACACACACACACACACACACACACACACACACACATCCCCCATTGTGTGTTAGCATCTATATAACAGAGAGAACATTCAATTTTTATATTTTGGGAATTGGCTTATTTCTTTTAGCATAAGATTTACAAATCTGGAGACTTATGCTAAAAGAAATAAGCAAAAGTCATAAAGTCATTCTTTTTATGGCTGAGTAATATTCCATTTTCTTTATCCATTCATTTGTTGAAGGGCACCCAGTTTGGTTCCATAGCTTAGATAATGTGAATTGAAGTGCTAGAAACATTGATGTGGCTATATCACTATAGTATACTGATTTTAAGTCCTCTGGGTATATACCAAGGAGTGAGATAACTAGGTCAAAAGTTGGTCCCACCCAAGTTTTCAGAGAAATCTCTATACTGCTTTCTAGAGTGGTTGCTCCCAACAGCAATGTGTGAATGCACCCTCCTTTTCTCCATATCTTCTCCAACATTTATTATTACTTGTATTGATTGTTACCATTCTGACTCCAAAAAGATGAAATATATCAGTGTAGTTTTGCACTTTTCATTTTTTCTCTTCTGCTTCTATCTAGAATATTTGTCTTTCTAGTATTACTTATTTTAACTATAATTACAGAAATATGACATTTTTTTTTCTAAAAATAACCTTTGCAAGAGATAGCGGAAATTAAGTTTATAAAATAACACTCTCAGGACCTTTTGGATTTATATATTAAAAGCAAAATAAGCCAGGTGTGGTGACAAATGCCTATAATCCCAGAGACTCAGGAGACTGAGGCAGGAGGATCTCTAATTTAAGGCCAGCCTCAAAAATTTAGCAAGATTCTGACTCAAAATACCCAATGAAAAGGCCTGGGGATTTAGCTCAGTGATCCAGTGTCCCTGAGTTGTTCAGTCCCTAATACTGCAAGAAGCAAAACAGAATGAAGCAAAGGAGAAGAAAAAAATTAAAGCAGAAAACTTAAAGAAAAATTACATTCATTGCTGAAAAGCAAGGTACAGCCTTGTGAGTTTCTTGATTACGGTATGTTAAATACTTTTTTATATTTTAGTTCTGCCTTTTTAAAATAATCTAAAGAACATCTCTCTTTCCTTAAATATGTAAAAAAGACTTAAAAATGCAGAATAAATCTTTTGGAAATCAGAGAGAACCAGATATTTAACCTTATATTTTCCAATTTTTGTTTAAAGTCAAAACCTAACTAAAGAAAACCCTCCAAAATCAACTTTGAAATCCACGTGGTTATAAATAAGGTGAAAGTCAGTAGTGGAAAGAGGAAGCAGTATTGTCCTTAAAATATCATCAAACTTACTTTAAAGAAAATTTTAGTTCCCATGTTAATAAGAACCTTTTAGCGGCTGCTAGGTTCTAAGGAGGATTTTCTTTCTTGCCAGTTATTTCCATTCACAGTATTTAGCTACCTAGTGACTGATTTGTGCCAGGTGGAATTTTTCCAAGCATGTAGTATTTACAATTCTCTATTTACTAGTTCCTGGAGACAGTCAGATAAAAATACAGCAGCGAGTAGTTCTATCTTCCAGATAGAGGAATGTACACAAGTATCTTAGACTCAGATTCAGAGAGATTCTAGAAATGCCTGGTTTCACATTCAGAAAACATCACATTATGTTTGTATGAAGATGAAAAACAAAGCTTTGTATCAAGTTAGCATAGGAGAATTTAGTTTACTTTAGATTGCTAGATATGGATCAAGGAGCGTTAGTAAAAACAAAGAAATGTATAGAAAAAATAATAACATATAAAATTTTCCCTATGAGCACCAATGGAACTCTTTAAGAAATAATTTGAAATTATGTCAAAAGTCAAAATTGAATGAAAAATGATACACAAATACAACATTTACAATATTTTTTTCAACACTCACAGATATACAGGGGGAAGTTGTTTGCTTAGGTTGATAGATACAATATCTACCTCTCACTAGCCATGAACGTCTCTTAAATTCTAGTTTTTTAAGTATGCTCTTGAAGTTTAGGTGTTAATATTTTTATCTTTCAACCTTTTCCTGCCTTCAAGGTGTTATACCGCTATTGATTTCAGTGCCAGTGAATCATTATGTTTTTTGAGGACCACTCTCTTTCTACCAGTATGTAAGTGCAGCTGCTGGAAAAATGTATTTTAAAGAAACCATACTTAGATCACAGGAAAAAATCAAAAGAGGGGAAAGTAAAGGAAGGGATTTCATTGAATCTTGGATCAATAGTATTTGACCTTATCCAGCATGTAATTGATTGCCTCTTCAAATCTGTAAAATGGAGGATTACACTCCCTGGTTAGAGAGGCTGTTTTACAGCCACTATGTACATTTGTATTGATCATAACTGCATTAGGTCATGGTTATCATTTAACAGATAGGTCAGAATGGAAGAATCCATTTCAGTGTTCCACAGAGCTGTGATTCCTCAGTAAGTTGCCAGATGTTTGTGTCAATCAATGTCAAATAGTAGTTTTACTTTGGAAATGCCACCTCCTGGAAATTGTTTCAGCTCTTGTTTTTAATACATTATATAGGACCAGTCACAAATTTGGTTATTGTTACATACTAAAACTTTTTATCCCCTCAAAACACATATCTTGAAGCCCTGGATCTCCTTTTTGGCTATATTTGGAGATGGCTATATTTGGCTATATTTGGAGATGAAACCTCATAAGAAGAGACACCAAAGTACTCACCATCCCCCTCCATGGGAGCACAAAAAAAGTCCTACAGGAAAACTGGAAGACAATGGCAGCCTACCAACCACTGAAACAAGCCTTAGAATGAAGGTTACTTGGCTGGTACCTTGATCTTGGAATTCCCAGCCTCCAGAAATGTGAGAAAAAAAAAAATTTCTGTTGTTTGAGTCATCCACCTTTGGTATTATTTTTTTTATGGCAGTCTAAGCAGACAAATACAGTTACATAGAGTGAAGAAAAAAATTAAGAGCATGGAAAGGCAGTGGGGATGACAAAGGAACTTGTGAATTTGATGATTCATAAACCAAAGGACAAAGAGATTTCTTTGATTGGAATATTAATTTGTAACTAAAGTTTAGAAGTTCTTTTGTTTCATTGTCGAAAGCTGTTTACAGTGTTAAGGAGACACATGCAAATACACCATAAGAAGGTGATGTGTAAGGTGGAACTGGTTTATTTTTTCACTTTTACAATGATGACTTGCAGTGAACCAAAACTGAGGAGAGATGGCTTGATATACTAATTTAGCTACTCTTTGGCTTTATGATGTTGGGTATGTCCATTAATCTCTTTTTAGCAGGCAATTCATCATGTGTAAAATATAGATAATAATACCTAAGTGGTATATATTGGAATTAAATGAGGTTATATGAACTAACTTAACTCAGTGTTTGGTACCTAATTGTAAGTCCAAAATATTTGAAGATTTGAAATGCTGCTACCATTTTATTTTATTTTATTTCATAATATGCATCTGGTTAAATAAACTATTATATTTTCCCTTTAAAGACAAGTCAAACATGTATCTTTCCCCACTAACCCATTATCTACTTTAGATATACAATAAGCAACCAATTTCTGAAGATAGACTTGATAAAAAAAAGAGGTTGTTATAAAAATTCAGGCAGGAAATGGTAGAAATTTGGATATGGGAGCCAGGAGGTGAAAGCCATGAGAAATATCAGATTTTTGATTGATTTTAGAATCTACAAAATATGATTGTCCATTGAATGTGGGGTGAAGTAATGATGTTTTATAAAATAAGTGCAAGGTTTTTATCTCGAGATACTGGAAGAATTGATTTTTCAGTGGCTGAGAGGCAGAAAAAGAAAAACTAAGACTATTTGAGATCACATCTTCAGTAAACATAGTTAGCGAAGAGGTCTGGGAACTAAGGACTTAGCCCTTTAATGCTTCAGTACTTGATAGGCGCAACAAAGAAATTTTAGAACGCATTGAAAGTGATGCCAGAAAAATAATTCCAAGAGAGTGTTTTCTCCCAGCCATGTGAACAAAGTACAGCATTTTCAGAAGAAAAAAGTGAGCACCTATCTCCAAGGCTATAAGGTAGAGGGATAGAATTTCCTAAAGGTTTCTACTCTACATAACTGGGAAAAATTATTGATTTTAGCATGTACTGGGGGATCAGAGAGAAGAGGTTTGGTGCAGAAGCTAATGAGTTTACTTTCAGACAAGTGAAATCCATGTCATGGAAGAACCATTAATTCAATATGTTTGAACTGAAATGTGAATCTGGAAGTAAGAGGCCAGTCTCAGCCAGAAGGTAAAAATGATTGTATGAATAGAGATAATGTGGAAGCCATGGTGTTATATAATATTGATGAACATATAGAGTGGGCAGTGACCAATTGAAGTGACCAATTTTGGGAAGGCCCAAGGGTACAATACAGAAAATTTATAAAACATAATAGTGGTGTAGTTAGAGCAACATGAAAAGGACCACGAATTTATAATATTTTTAAATCAAATATTTCTTTTGAGTATATAAATTAGTACCTGAAATGTAATTTTCATTTGTAGTAAGGATCAGGGGTCCCCCAGCACCAACTCTTTCAACTCTGTAAGAGATGCAAAAGCCACAGACTTCATTCTCTTACCTTATAATTCTTGTCTAACTTTTCATTCTGCCACACTCCCTCTGTTTATCCAGGTGGCAAAGCTTCCACTACTCACTCACCCAAGGAAAGGTAGCACAAGGGCTGTTGGGGACTTAGATCAGCAATACTATTTCCTATTGTTCCAAAAGCCACTGGCACTCTCATCTGCTGCTGTTGAAGATGCTGGCAGTTGGTTCCCTTGGAACAGCAAATACTAGGAGTTCTGCCAGGGTGGTAGCACTGCTGCTGTGTAAAGAGCTTTCAATGTGCCAACGCTATGACTTATTCTCTGTCTCCTCCAAACTGTCACACCACTCTGGTACATAGGAAGAAATGCTCTTAACTTCTATGCATTGCTCATAACTATTTGTGTTTTGTACACCAAATAGTTGCAGTAACTATTTGTCATCTGTGAGATGATGGGAATGGAAAAGAAAAAGTGAAAAATATAAACTTATAACTTTAAATCATCCCTTTCCTTCAAAAACCAAGGCACAGCCAGGTGCGGTGGTGCACTCCTGTAATCCTAGTGGCTCCGGAGGCTGAGGAAGGAGGATTGTGAGTTCAAAGCCAGTCTCAGCAAAAGTAAGGCATTAAGCAACTCAGTGAAACCTTCTCTGTAGAAACAAATACAAAATAGGGCTAGGGATGTGGCTCAGTGATTGAATGTCCCTGAGTTTAATCCCCTGTACCAAAACCAAAAAACAAACAAACAAACAACAACAACAACAAAATGCACACATTCATGAATTCTATGATTCAACATATGTATCAAGAGCCTAATGTGTGCCAGTGTCCCTCCTCCAGCAAACACTGCCTGCTGCTTGGCCTCCAATCATATGTTTTCCACATTCAGCTGATCTCATCCCTGTACGGCCTCTGGATTTCTGCTTGATTTTCTGAATTGCATCACCCCAGCTTCTGAGAAGGTCTGGTATGGGCCTTGGAATTTATTTTCTCAATAGTTCTAATGTGCAGATATGCTTGGTGGCTACTTTTGGCATTTAATTTATGTCTGAATCATGTGTGCACACAGTTTAAATCCCACACTCACACTCTTTCTAAACCAGAGAAGAGGAAGCTTATGTATGGCCCCAAATACAAGTGCTGCAACAGGGAACAAGGGGCCTTTAGGAAATAAAATGTAATTGTTGATGTGGAAGTCAAACGTGACCTTGAAAAAACAATTTCAGCTAATGGGGGAGGGGTCCTAATTGCCAAGTCTGAAAGGGTGATGTGAGGTGGAACCTTTTAGGCATTAGATTATTAATCACTGGAGAAATCTGGAAGTGAAGGGAAAGGACAATTGTCAGGATACAAACATTTGAGGGACATAACAATAAGTTATGTCTTTTTGTTGTGGAATTTTAGTTTTTGTTTTTTGACAGGAGACAGTTATAGAACATCTCTGCAGTAGAATGAGCTTGCAGATAGGAAATTGAATAGAGATGTGTCTGTATGTATGGGGGAAAGGTTGTGGGTATTGGGGGGACGACCTACTGATGAAGATGCAGAAGTGTCTAGTAAGCAAGCAAGATTCTAGAAATGAGAAAAGAGAGGATATCTTCCTTCTCCAAGGCAAGAACAAGAAAATTAATGTAAAGAAGGAGAGATAAAGAAAATGAGGGTTTCCTTATTCACAGTGAAATATCAGGTGGCCAAATTTGCCAAGAATGAGGTGTTTAGGCTTGGACTGAGGCCTGAGGAAAAGCTACCATGTCGAAGTGTCCCAAGAGTCAATAAGCAATGATTAAAGGAATTGTTGAACACCAGTTGGGGTCGAGTTGAGGTTGAGCAGCATAGATTAGTAGAAGAGCCTGTCAACATCAGTTTTTGAGTTGTTCCAGCAAAAGCTGGCAGTTAAGGAGAGAATCAAAGAAAGCAGATGGGGTTAGACTTCTGCATGGCGGAGAATTAACCAGGTGAGCGCTGCTGAAGGTCAGCAGAGCTAGGCCTGGTGAGGTCCAAGGAGCATCCGAAATGACCAACCAGAGGGCAAAAGCTGGAGAGGGTACAAGTGAGGCCAGAGAGGGGTTAATAAACTAGAGAACAGAAAGAAATCAAGGTGCTTGTAGGCATTCAGTAGGCACAAGAAGAAAAACATGATGAATTTTGTTTGTAGAAAATTATAAAAGTCAAGTTTTGGGGAAGTGTTACAATTCTGAATGGTAGAAGCTTTTTCTCCTATTACATTTGTTTTGATTTTTTAATTTATAGTCTCTATGATAGCCAAAGGCCTGAAACATCTATGCATTTTATATCCAATGAATGATAAAAGAATTATAACTGTTAGAGATGTGTGTGTGTGTGTGTGTGTGTGTGTATTTCATCTAAAGAGGGAAACTCACTAAAACTATTAAAATTCAAGATGCAAATGCAATATACTATTGCGTTCTATTTGTGTATTACATATGTTCAGAAACATGAATACATTAAAATGCACTTGGTATGCAATTGAACCAGAGCTTTAATATATTTTTCTTCAGAGACATTCTTAAATTTTCCATGCTAGGTACATTTTATATCAGTGTATAAAATTTATATAGCTGGTTGTAACTTATAATTGTAATACATAGTACATTTTCAGTTATAAAAATGTGTTCTTTTGACACAAAACCCCTTAGGGCTTGAAAGAGTTAATATACCCCCATAATCCTAAATTTTATACTATAGAGTGATTTTATTTGGGTGAAGATTAGCATTTTTATTTTCACTATTGTTGTTGACTTTTTTTATTAGTCTTTTTGCCTGCTATGCATTTATTTAAAATTAATAAAAACACTGCTTAGAGTGTTTGTGATTCATAAATTTCTGGAGCCGAGAGGAACTACTGGCATCCATCTGGGTTAATGCCTCATTTTACAGACCTGTAATGCACACCAACATGGTTACCTGACACACAGTGAGGAGAAGACAGCTGTGCCAGGAGGCAAAGGCCAAGGGCCCCTAAACAGTGCTTTTTGGACAGTACAGTTTATGCTAGTCTTTTTGAAGAAGGGGTATTAGGAAGAAATGTCTTCATTCCTGCATTCTTTAAGTACCCTCCTAGCAACCCAGGCTGCTCCACTGCTGGGCCATAGAATGGGCATGATTATGGTTGTACCATTGTGATGAGTGGATTTATACAGCAGTGTCAAACTCTGGTAATGATTCTGAAGTTTCCACCTCTCACAAAATAAGCCTCCTCACCTTGCTTTCCAAACGGAGAGGGAAAAATGTCAAACCTTTATGCCAAAGATTATTTCAGCAACCACTTTTGCTAAGCTCTCTTCGTGTGCTCACTCAGTACACACAGTAGTGGTGTTCCTGTAGGAATGAAAACTCCTTATCAAAGAGAAATGGTTTCAGTGGTGGTGTGCTTTTCATGGAAAAGTAAGCAAAGATATGAATGATGACAAGAGGCTTCTCCTTCTTGCTGGATGGAGTGTTTTAGAGCAATCAAGAAATGCTGGCTGTTTTGTTCCTGCTTCAAGAAAAGGGAATGCTCCATATTAATTAAATGCATTTGACTTGGTCGTGTAAGTGTGACAAATAGAGATGTGCCAAACTGCCTGAAAACAATTTGGGTCATCGGCAAATCACTGTGCCTGCCAGTTTGCAGACAATTCCAAGTCCTTGTGGTCTGTCACATCTCTTTTCCATTAGTTATTTACCATCTGATGAGTGAAAGAGTACACCAATTTATTTCTTGAAAAAAGATACCCTACTTCCTTGACACTTTTCACTGTGTCACTCTACTGCATTTGCCGATCATTCATCAGGGTCTTTCCCCCAAATAGGGAGTGTTATGGTAAAAGAGATGGAAAATATTATTTTGATGCCTGCTTGTACTGGTTAATCAAGATGAAATGACAACTGTTGTTAGATGAGCTCATTCTCAGGGGAAGCTTCAAGACACCTGAAGTAGTATTTGCAACCATGGACATTGCACATCTCTGTGGCTTCGACAGCAGGCAGCTTTCTTCCTCTGTGAATGAGGTCCAAGCCAGCATTATGCTCTTGAGATTACAGGAAATTCAGGGTGAACCTTTTATTTACAAACAGAAAATACTTGCCAAGACTGAATAAAAAAGCAACTGATTAATCAGCATGCAGCCTTCATCTTGAAGGGCCTCGTTGCCTGGCCCTTTTGAATGCTCAGGAGATTGGCCTTGTGTGAGAGGGACGTAGTGTAGAAATGTCTTTGATAGCTCAGTGATTGAGTCCATCATGCTTTGGAAAGGGACAGAACTTGGTTTAAACAACCCTGCCTGATAGAACACAGAGTGTGCATGGCTGGAAAAAAATTACCTCATTATAGCTCAGTGCTGTTGCCCTTTGGAGTAAAATGAGAGAAAAGCTTGCTCTGGTACTTCTGCTGATAAAATTCACTTTCTGGAACACAACCAAATCCCAGCATATATCATCTGAGAGAAATAAAGCAGTCAAAAAATTGTATTCCTAAATAGGCCTGGAACATCTTGGCAACTGCTAAAGCAACACAAATAAGGAACAGTGCCCTACTAGTTCGACCCTTAAATTATGCAGCTGTTCATTACCCGAATTATACATCTCAGGCTGCCCTTTGGAAAAAGGCATGGAGCACAGAGCTGGAACAATCCCTGAATTATAGTACAATAAGAAAGACCTCCTAAAGTGTCACATGCATGTAGTGGAAGATAAGAAAGGCCAGCTTAAGTTCTTGGCATTTTAAAGAAGGCAATCAAGAAAGCCTTTGAATTCCTTAGTTTTCTTTCTCTGCAATTCATTTGCATTTTTGTGTTAGTTAGACAAAGCATCCCATTCATGTGTCAGCAGTCCTGTGTCAGTCTTCTTCTCAAGAGATGTGCATGTGTGTTTTGGTTTTAGCTGCACCGGTATTTACAGATGGAACTCTTAAGAAATGTTAATAACAGCAACAGTAGGGCTACTATATTTGGAGAACCGATAATGATAATATTAATATCTCAGAAAATAAAGATATCATAAACATAATGCCATCATAAAAGGTAAAGGACATGACTCTGAAATTAATTTTGCTTCTTTTAATGCATTTTACATTTTGTGAACACTGACACACATTTCACTAGTTATTTTGAGACTTTCATTCTATATTTGGTTTCTTTTGTTTTGCTGAGAATCACACTGCTTCCAGTATACTATAGCATGGATACTCACTTGCATTCACTTGTCTTGTGGCTTCATAGTCTGACCACTTTTAGATTGTGTTAAAAGATTTTATTTATATTTTTTCCCATTCAGTTTATAATTTTGAACAAAATTAATGAGGATACTGACATTGCATCCAACTTCTTTTTTTTTTTTTTTCTGTTCCAGGGATTGAATCCAGTGTTGCTCAACCACTGAGCTACATCTCCTGCCTTTTAAAAAATATTTTATATAAAGACAGGCTCTCACTAAGTTACTTAGGGCCTCACTAAATTGCTGAGGCTGGTTTTGAACTCCTGATCCTCCTGCTTCAGCCTCATGAGCCCCTGGGATTACAGATGTGCACCACCATGCCCAGTTTGCATCCAAATTTTTACTTAAATTACATGGCCAAATTAATTGTTCACAATCTTCCTTTAAAAAATAGCTTAGCAAATGATGTTAGGCATTCTCCTACATAGAGTAAGTAAAGATGATGTGGGAAATGTGAGCATTCTATCAGACAAAATGAAGATGATTTCAGAGTTTATTTTTGGATCCCCAGTCTAAGCTTTCTGGACTCCTTTGTTATCTTCTAACCATTCCAAAAATATAGTAGGCAGAATGTTCCCATCCCTGTAACTTTGCCCATATCCCAACTCCCAGAAACTGAATGTGGTATTACTTTACACTATAATAGGGATTTTGAAACTGTAGTTTAGATTATAAACATTAAAATATGTAGATTTTTCTGGGATACTTTGGTAGGTCCAATCTAATCACATGTGCCATAAAAGCAGATAACTATCTCCAGCCGGTGACAAAGACATAGGTCAAAGAAGTCAGAGAGATTCATAGTGGGAAAAGAACAATATGGCTGATTGTTTGAAGAGAGAGGGGACAGTGTGTCATGCAATGCAGAAAACATTAAGATGCTGAGGTGGCTCCAGCTGACAGCCAGCAAGGAAACAGGGACCTCAGCCCTGTGAGGCTCCTTTAAGCAAGCTAATAACTTGAATGTGCTTGTATGTGACTCATCCCCAGAACCCCAGGAAAGAAATGTAATACTGCTCTTCCCTTGATTTGGGCTTTGTGAGACTCTGCATTGAACACCTTGTTGAGCCCTTCTGTACCCAGGCTTCTGATCAACAGAAATAAGTGATAATAAATGGATGTCATGAAGCCACTAAATTTGTAGTGTCTTGTTATAGCTGCTAGAGAAAATTAATACACCTCTCTTCCAACATTCTTTCAGAAATTTACTTTCCTGCAAAAATCACATTTACAACATTATTTTTTCATAAAATTAAATACTTGTCTATCACAACTTCAATTACAGATACCACTAAAGTCATAGGTTTTGTTTGTTTTGTTTTTTGTTTTTTGCTCCACTCATTTAGGGAGTGGTAATAAAAAGGGATTTTTGTGGCCAAACACTTGATACTTGATAAATGGACCCTAATGACATTCCAAGTTCTGACTCTTGCTTATTCTTTGACTTTAGTCAAGTTACTTAAGCTCTCTGTTCCTCATTTCCTTAATCTGTAAAAGGAGAGTAGGAGAATAATGAAAGTACCCATCATATTAAGAGGAGTAAATCTGCTAATATGTGTAATATCCATACTATAATAAATGCTTTATAAATATCAATGGCTATTATAGTTGTCCATCTTTATAGTTATAAAATTCATTTAGCTACTTCAATAGAAAATTTAAAATGGGAGTTGTATTTTATTAATTTTCAAACATATTTAAAAATATAATAAAAACTGTCACTGCACTCAAATTTTTTTTAATCAGAACTCCAGTATTTTTTAAAGTTGAAGGCAGCTCATGTTGAGTCCAATTTGATGTTGAAATTGTTTCAAAATGTGAATCTTAAAAATCCATACATGTTTAGATTTATTTTAAGTCCAGTGAAATCAAGTTCGTCTCTTTGAACTTATGAAGACATCATTAATGAATGGGTAGTCCATGCCCAGTTCAGAGCAGAAGAGGCAAGACACCCCTTTGCCATTTTTTCATTTGTACTGAAACTTCGATCTAACTGAAGTGGACACTTGCCCTGTTATAGCTTGCCATACAGCTGCTAGCAAAGCGTATGTAAACACACACTTCAAGTGTGCATATTTATGTCTCCCTTGAGCGCAGTGGAGCCACAAGCTCTCCTCCATTCTGCCTCTGTTCTGCCCTGACCATGCCCTCATTCTGGAGATTTATGGCCATTGCTATACAAAAGTCCTGTGCCTGTTAGTACAGGAATAGTTCTGGCAAACCAATTCAGTGCAAATGTATACCTTGTACCCCAGTACACACAGAGATATAAGATGTTTGTTTCTCTTTGGGTCACTTGAGCAGAAAAAAAAAATCAACAGAGTCATTAATTAGGTCAGTAGTTCTTAAGCTGCAGTGTGGGTTTGTTAAAATGCAGATTCACATTGGGAGATCTGAGATGAAGATCAGGCTCAACATTTCAAATAAATAACTTCTCTGCTAAGCCTTAGCTACACATCCTTGCACCACACTAACAATAGCAAAAAAATGAGAGCAATATTTAAAATTTTAATAATTATCTTCTTTTAAATCAGATCATGGCCATCTATAAATATGTTGACTATGCAATTTAGTATTTAAAAATTTCCAAGTACTTGCATCTTATGCTATGAATATAGATTTGGTGTGTTATTTTATGTAGGGAAAACTATAATAATAAAAAAGATTTCTGTGTTAAATACTTTGCCTTAAAAGGAACAATGCCACAAAGGTTTTGATTTAGACCTTAGTATTTGGACATGCAGAAAACCTAGTAATAAAACTATCTCTAGTAATTTAGAATTTGTGAAAAAAAAGTCTGTTAACCTGTGAACTACTCAGAGTAAGTTGACTAATCACACAAGTCATCTTGAGAAGTTCATTTAACCTTCTTGCATAATAAGGGATATAGTATTAAATGAGATTAAAGCTTTTATATAAGAATCATCATGAAAACACAGTCACATATACCTTATTAATGGGGAAATGTTCTGAGAATGTGTTGTTTGGGAATTTCATCATTGTACAAATATCATAGGATGTACTTTCAGAAATTAAGATGAGTGTGACATTCCTAAAAGTTATGGTCTTATAGGATTGCTGATGTACTTGAGCTCAATACTTGACCAAAAGTTGATTTTGCGGTGCGTGATTATAATTCAAGAAGAAAGTTTAAATTGAAAGAAATAAAATCATTTCAAGGAATTCAGCAGGTTTGAAACAGCATATATTTGGCAAATTCTCATTGAAGAACACCTTTAAGAGAAAGTTTAGGTGTCACTGATGATTCATCATTCAAAATAGCTGGAATGTAAAAGGAACTGAGTTTCTTTGGTGATTAAAATCTAGATTGAGCCTTGACAGTGTTTTATACCATTTAGATTTACTCTGAGCCCTTTTGTTTGGGACAGTAAAAACAAACTACATGGCAGAAAACTATCACCATGAAAACTATCCTCTCAAGAAAGATTTTCATGTGTCTCAATTCTACATTTCTTCTTGCTGAGAAAATTTATTAGGATCAAAGTGGTCAAGAACAAAAAAAGGAAAGATCCTAGGACTTTTAAACATTAGATGTTGTTTGCCATGTGAATTTTGGTTTCACATCTATAGCAGTTTTATTTCAAAGTAATAGTTTTAACACTACATATTTACTTGAGTGACTGGATATTTGTAATTGCTCCAGAGTTTTGATGTGAGGAAAAGAATGCAATAGACTCTCTTTGGTTTAAGAAAGATTATTTCTCTATATTTTCCTAAACTTTCTCAATGAAGTTGCAAAGGGACTGTGATGGAGGACCCTTATATCAATATACTGCTATGCCTAAGAAACAACAAACTTTTTGGAAGGGGATGTGTTGGTGGGAGGTAACCAGGAATTGAACTCAGGGGCACTCAATCAGTGAACCACATCCCCACTCCTATTTTGTATTTTTTTTTTTTTTTTTTTTTTTTTTACAGAGAAGGTCTCACTGAGTTGCTTAATGCCTTACTTTTGCTGAGACTGGCTTTGAACTCACAATCCTCTTGCCTCAGCCTCCCAAGCCACTGGGATTTTCGCATGTGCCACCATGCCTGGCAGAATAGACTTTTAATAGACATTAAGAAAGTCAGCTTCCAAGAGAATTAAAATTATGTGCCCAAGAAAAAAAAAAGAAGAAAGAAAGAAAAGGGACATTTTTTAAATGATAGAAGGGATACAGAAAATCTTAATAATTGGATTAGGAAAAAATTAATGTGTGTACATCCTCTTTTTAAAAAAATGTATCTAAAATGTGTATAGAGCTCTCTCCTTTTCTTGTTTTACTGTCTAACTCAACCATAAGTATATGTTTAAAAATATAAAAATCATAAGGAAAACAAATGGTTGTTATTTTGTCTGATTGTTAAGGTAGAACAAAGCAGTGCATACACTTTGTAAAATAATATAATCATGACAGGGTGGATTTGTTCACAACTTTATTTTGAGCACCTTATTATACTATAGATACATTATGTTAATAATTTTCAAGAAAATACCTGTGGTGTGAGAAGCAAATAAAACATCTTCATTATAAAAGGCTAATTACTAATGTAGCCAGAATGCCAGAAAATTGTGGTCATCTCTAAAATGTAGGTTAATCAAAGGGGTGTAGAAAGAGTTCCCTTAGGATCATCCTTATACTTTCGTTGTTCTCTTTACTATATAAAGTTGAAACGAATACCTTCCTGGGCATATTTCAGCTCTTCTGTGATCATAAAAGCTCTAACTGCATCCACGCTGAGAATGGAAGTTCTCTTCTGGTCTATTATACTTTTACACTAGTGTGGAAGTGAAAAATACAAGTCTCCTGAAACTAAAAGATGTGCATGTATGTGGTGAAAGTTTTCATTAATAATCTCAAATCATACCCTGCCAAGGATCTGCCACTGTTTCAAGATATGGCTATTTGGAGTTCTTGTGTTTTTCCTGCCAGTATGAAAATTGTTTTTGTGAGATAGTCTATTGCTACTTCTATTTCCTTGTTGCTCCCCCACCCCTCTCTCTCTCTGTCCCACCCTCACTTTTTTCTTTCTTTTGCCTCCACCAAGTAATACTTCACTCTGCAGAAGCAAAGGAAGCCTAAAAAGAAAGAATTTTTCTATGTCAGAAAAATTAAAGCCATAAAGGAGATAGATTTTTAAAATTAAGTTAGAATTGAACAAGTCAGTTATGTGTACATCCATCAGTCCACTGGTCAGGATCTCATTTCCACTGAAGCAAACTTAGCTAGAGGGCAGATAGAATTTCAAAACCAGGGAGCCCTCCCCACCACTACCATTACAGATACACTTTTCACAATAAATTATGCTGAGACGGGAGGGCACTCACCTTCCATTGAGTGTAATGTCTTAAAAAAAAAAACCACTATTCTTCTATTCAAGAACACAGTTAATTAAGTTTACAAAATCACCCAAATAAGTATAAAACCACATAGTAAAAAAGCTTTGGAATAGATTGACTTTTATCATATCCAGAATGTAACTCTCATGCTGTTGCTTCCAGTTCTTGCCACATTAAAATTGGTAAAACCCCTCATTTTAATGATTGGTTATCAACAATATTTAAATGAGTACTCAATAATCATACTTTGCTTAATAAAGTTTTAATAGGCCAGGTATGTTCAAATACAATAAAGTCCGCTCAATTTTATAGAATTAAACATTTACATTTTGGCTACCTAATTAATGTACCCCAAAGTACAAGACACACATGTAAAATGTACTGGTTTTCTGGAATTAGGTCCATGTAAATCCTGTGGAGTAAAAAAAAAAATAAAATCATTCACCAACTGTAGGCAATCCTTATACATTCTTAATTATGTTTGTTAACCAACTCCTTTGCTATGTTCTTAACAGTACTTTGAATTTCTAAAATCAAGAGCACAGATTTCCCTACAGGCCATGCCAAAGATTTATTTAATTAAAATATTTTTCATGTAAAGCAAATGTTTCTCAAATTAATTGAGCTCTCACTGCCCTTTTATTTACTTTGTGCATTTCTAAAAAATATAAGGCCTACTACAAAAACATTGGCAAAAATGTATCTGTATGGGATGCTGATTTTATTCTTTTGTACTAGTACATTTTTTAAGAGAGAGAGAGAGAGAGAGAGAGAGAGAGAGAGAGAGAGAGAGAGATTTTTTAGTTTTTGTTGGACATAACATCTTAATTTTATTTTTATGTGGTGCTGAGGCTTGAACCCAGCGCCCCGCGCGCATGCCAGTTGAGTGCGCTATTGCTTGAGCCACATCCCCAGCCCCTAGTACAATTTTTAATAGCCAACTTATGGAACCAGTCTGGTGTCAGTCAACAGACGAATGAATAAAGAAAATTTGATATATACAGACAAAGGAATTTTATTCAGCTCTAAAGATGAATGAACTGCAGGTCAATCATACCTGGGGAATTAATAAAATTAATAAAATCCTCTAATTTTCTCAAGAATAGTTATCTTTTTTTGGTGTTTGAAATTCTCTGCAAATACTAAATTAAATATCAGAAAATAAATTTCAGGGCAGTCTTAAGTTTTTGAACATATGTAAATTGAATGAAAATCCCTAATTATGATTGTGCCTAATTTTGACATCATGTCATTTTGAGTATGTTTTAATTAAATGTCTTTATATTTAATATTAGAAAATTCCAATATTTCTTTTCTTTTTAACTTATTATTCTTCTGGTTGTACATGATGTAGAATCACACCAGTCATGTAATCATATATGTACATAGGGTAATAATGTCTGATTCATTCTACTACGCTTCCTACTCTCAAACCCCTCTCAACCCTTTATTCCCCTCTCTCTAATCCAAAGTACCTTGATTTTTCCCTAGCACCTCCTATATTATTGTGAATTAGCATCCACATATTGAAGAAAACATTCAGTGTTTGGTTTTGGGGATGGCTTATTTATTATCATTACATTCTTTTAATGTTTCTTATACATAAACATTATACCTTTGTATTTAATGCTGCCTTATTTACAAGTGATCTTCAAGCTTTCTGTTAAGAGAAAGGGATATTCCCTAAGGGGTGGGGAATTTAATGAGAAAAAAATTATTCAATTCTTGTACAGAATTTCCATAACTATAGAGAATTTCCTTATTTATTTTGTTTAATATTTTTATTTTTATGTAGCTTACATATAATAAAGCATAGTTAGGCAGACTACTTAGTTGCTAAGTGATCTGGAATATTTGGAATTGTTGTCGTCACAATTCTTATGAGACAAAAGGCAGCATTTGGGCCTAAGATTGATACAATAACTAAAAAACACAATGTGTGCTGAAATGCTATTAAACATTATACATCACCAACAGGCATTTTATCATTTAAAATTTGGAAAACAAACAAAATTTTAAATTTAACTTCAGCCTAGTTGTGTTTAAATAATAAAGCTAACTTATTTTCTTCTTCACAAAACTATAGGAATATTAAACTATTTTTCCCTCTTGGGGCTCACTAGAAATTGTTTGGCATTTTAAAAAGCATCTATATAAACTATTTCGTATTAACATGTTCCTCTTCATCCATACATATGTAATAGACTATTTTTAGTTCCTGTTCTCTGTTATTAAAGTAATTGAGATAGCTTTTCACTTTTCAGAGTGTTACATCACCTCTCAACTCAAATCTGGCCAGCTCTGAAGTAGGTAATGTAGGCTACCTAAGGTGTGCATGGTGATTTTGCATCTAGCACCAAATCCCAACTTCTGATGGTCAAATGTGTATTGTAATTTGGTATTGTACTATGGATTTTGTAAACAAAAGTCACTCTGAAACTTGAAGTCTTTGAGGGGGTCCTGGAATATGGTATGGATATATCTTTAAACAATACTTTAAACTGACAAAGTTAATGATATCTCGTGACTTGTTCTCTCTCCTCTGTGTGTGGGAGTGGACTCCTGTAAAGACTGTAGCTGGGGTCTCTCATATCTGTGTTGGTTCAGAAGTGTTCTTTCTATTATGCACCCATTTCTACACATGCCTGCCTATCTTTAGAAGGGACCTACATAGACAGGATGCTGGGGTTTGGAACTGGACAATCTATTCTCATAGGATTTTCAAGTGTGTGCTCTGCCAAAAACTAGGTCATTGCTGCCTTGCTCTTGTGTAGTAAAAATTATAGCACAGGCCTCCAAAAACCATGCTTTCAAATACATAGAAACCCCTTATAATTTATACTAATATTTTATTGCCCTATGAAGAGTAAAATTCTTCTTTATTGTTAAAAACCATAAAAAAAATAGAACTGGCTTGAAGATGGGTTGTAGGTCAAACCACATTTCACAGTTGGAGAATATTTCATCCTGCCTACCACTGGGGCTAAAAGTCTTAGCTTTAGAATCAGGTGTTCCTGGTTTTAAATACTGGCATGAGCACTTATTAGCTCAGATTTTTTTCAAATTAATATCTCAGAATGTCTGTTTCTAAAACAAGTATAAAATGTTCTACCTCACATGATGATTAAGATTTAAATGAGCATGCATATCAGATACCTGGAATGGTGTTTGTCAAAAAATGTTAGCATTTTTCATTCATTTATTTTTCTTATGTTGATTTTCATTATTTTAGAAGCTAATGTTGTTATCTAAACAAGCTAACAAGTCAGGAAACATATTAAGTGCATCAAGCTTATACAAAAGGTCAGTGCAAACTCTGTTTTAAAAGAGATAAGTAGGAGAAGATAAAGTTCTCAAATACCAAATGAGAAAATAATTAAAATTCAGAAATTTAGTACTTTAAAGTAGGTAGAAATGAATTTATTCCTTGGATTTAGAGAGATTGCCTAATGCTTTCTTTTATATGTCTGGTGGGCTAACAGTGCATGCTCTCAACTTAGGTTACTGTGATGTGATAAAAACAAAACAAAGCAAAACAAACAGCAAAGAACCCCCCCCCCACACACACACACACACAAGCTTGAATAGTTTTTAGTCTTAACTATGCATGCGATGCTTTATGAAGTTTTGGAGAAGACTCTTTTATCAAACTTTCATTGTTTAGCAGACAGGTGTACACATGTTTATTGTGAAGGAAGAAACTCAATAATATGAAATTAATGACTATTAATATAATTTTAATTGTTGAATATTAAATTGCTATTTAGGGTAGTTGCACAGATGGTAGGGTTATCCTTATAGCATATAACTGCAGGTTCAAATATGAAGAGACATGCCATGATCTGTTTTTCACAAAATGTTTGTTTGAAAACTGACAAAAGAGTTTGTGTCCCCACTCACGGTTAACTCACTAAGTGGACAAAAGAAGTAACTCATGAAGAAAAGTGAGTTGTATAGTATGAGCTGATTAGGAAATTATTTTAAAGTGAATTATGATGGTTCTTATTAGGTACTTCAGAAAAATAGGACCATAATATGAAATATTATATATACATATATATATGTATATATATATACATATATATATGTATATATATATATATATATAAATTCAAGGAGTAAAAGAGATTCGTATATTCGTATTAGGGACTGGTTCACTCGGTTGTGAAGGCTGGCAAGTCTGATCTATCTGTTCAAGGTAGAACAGGACAGAGGTACTTGCTGATGTTTCACTCTGGAGGAAGAATGGCTGGTCCATTAAGGACTCACTTTTTTTCTCTCTCTCTCTCTAAAGGACATCAACTGATTACACATGACCCACTTACATTATTGAGGTAATATGATTTATTCAAAGTCCACTGATTTAAAAGTAAATATTGTCTAAAAATTACTTTCATAATGACAATTACATTGGTGCACTGAACCATGGTTTGGCCAAGTTGATGTATAAAATTGGCTATCCCAGGACTGAATGCATTTTTTTTTTCAGAATTGAACTTAAATCATCCTATTATTAATGAACCATTCTGTTACTAATGTATAGTCCATGTTCCCTGGCAAATATGTTTCAACAAACTTTTCTTTGATGCTTATTAGGGTCAACAAAAATAACTCTTCAAAAAGTTTAATGTGACGGTGGGTATAGCTCATTGGTAGAGAGCTTGCCTAACATGGCACAGGAACCTAAGTTTAATTCCCAGCATTGAAATAAATAAGTATTAAAATATTTTAATAAAGAATGTCTATTTTGTTAATATTTTCTCTTTCCACTTTAAAACCTTCAACTTTGATGCAAAAAGGAAAACAGAAACAGAATCAGAAAAGACAGACATTGATCTTTGGTCATTCCATTTTAAAACTCTATCCAGAGTAATTTTTCTCCTTCACAGAAGTAGTTGGTCCATGGGGACCCCACTGTTTACTTCAAGCAAGAGTAGAAAGAGCATTGCAAAGGGACAAGCTGCTTGTGACTGTGCTGTGCAGAATGTGGTGCCCCTGCTGGCTTGGACTTCTCCAGGGGTGCCTAGTCCATCATTTCTACCTCAGCGCTGCATTGGTGTAGCAAAGGGAATTTCAGAATTCTGATGCCTCCTAAAGTTAGTGTCTGGGAACAGGTTAAAGATAAAATTTCCATCTTTTTCTTTGACAACTATTTTGAAACTATAACAGTAATCTTGTTCTCAAAAATCTACACACACTATATTAAATCTACACACACACACACACACACACACACACACACACACTTTTTTTCTTACCAATTCTCGCCTTTTTGATTTTTTTCTGTGCATTTGGTGTTTTATATAGAAGCATGTGCAAGTAAGAAAATCTTTTCTGTAGTAGGAATCCTTTATGTTTTCAGTTCTATCATAATTAAGAGTCTTTGCGGTTGTAAATGCTACCTTTAGGTTAAATATAAACCACGCATCTGTCAGCATCAATGTAGGAGATCGAATAATGCCATAAATGCTAAGAGAGTAAAACTTGAACTGCATTGAAATGAGCTTGTCATTGCAATGAACAGTGACAAATGCATCCCTGCTTAGCTTGTAAAAGAGCAGAGCTAATAAGTACATATATTTTCATATATACATAAATATATGTATATATGTATGTATATCTTACTTTAACAACACGCTAAAGAAGATATAATTTTCTAATACATGCTGCTCTGTCCCCTTCACCTCTGGCTCCTCTTGCTCAAAGGTATTCTTTCCAAGGTAGTGAGAACTGTCTTTACCAGGAAGGAGCCATCTCTCCTAGGAAGTCTTCTCTAACCACTGCTGGCCTGAGAGGCCAGGCCTCTGCTTTACATTATACCAGTAACTTCTGTCATCTTGCCTGATGAATTGTGTGCCTAACCTATGAAATTTCTGTCTTCTGGCAGAGCCCTGCACTGGGGTCTGTAAAATTAGTATTTGTTGAACAACTGAATTAACACAAATGACAAGTAAACAATGGGTGAGCTCTGTTGAATCAATAATAATAACCACTCATCAAAATGTATTAATAAACGGATCTGGCAACATTCTCTTTTGACAAAGTGAAGATCAGATTGCCATGGACAAGCCACTGCAGTGACTTGTGAAGAGTTGATTGAAGGTCTCTTTCTGACACGGTGCACTCTCCCTCTCAGACATCGTACTTCTTTTTATTTCTGGACTCCATCTCCCTTGAATGAGCACAGCAGCATCACTTCACAGGGGAAAGTTACTTAGCACTTCTAAATGCCTCAGACATTTGGAAGGTACTTCTTTCCTAGGTGAGCCAAGGAGCATGGAGAGCCTTTGAATCCTCTTCTTAGTGGAGCCACTGAGCGCAGCCTTCTCTTTGCTTTTTAGAAAACACCCGCTGGCAACTTTGATTCTCTATTATTCTCACTCACTGCACACTCTTCCTTTCCTTTATTGCATTTATCACAATCTGCAATTACTTTAAGTGTTAGGTTATTTTGCTTTAGTGCCAAAGAGGCAATTTAGAACCCTCCCTCTGATACCCCCTCTCCATTTTCATTAAACCATTAAAATCTTAGCCCCCAAATGGAACATAGAAATTAAATAAATATATAGTGCTTCAGTTGAAGTCCCTTAGCTTTCTGGCCAAGGAACTTGGTCTTCCTAACTTCCTGTATACAGAAAGCCTAGCCTGTGTACTCATTTATTGCCACTAAACTATAACCCTCATGGGATATGCTGCATTGTTCAAGGCTATATCCCCTGTACCTAGCAGACTGTCTGAAACAACTAGGGGATCAATAAGGATTTGCTGAATAATAAGCCTTCTGCCAACTCATTTGGGTTGATCACCAGTCTAAATAAGTTTTTCATTAAATCATAAAACATTTTAAACCATGTTATGCTACTTCCAAAATTTATTTCAGCAAATCCTCAGAGATGTTTAAACTCACTTATACGAGAGTTTCTTAGTGCAGAAAGCTAGGTCCAGTGAGAAATTCCAGAAAGCATTAAACCAAATAAAGAGACTTATTGTAATCATTTACTTTTCCTCTGGCACTCATGTAGTTTGGGGCCAGAGCACTCCCATAATAGTATTTCAATATGTGTTGACCAAGCTTCATCCCTTTCATGAATGAATTTGCCAAGGCTGGACTTTACCCAGTGACAATCAGATATGACTCCACTTTAATTTGAAAGGACTCTCAAGTTGTGTGGAAATCACAAGGTCTTATTTACCCTATATGCTGCATCAGGATCAAATCTTGTTTTCAATAGCTATGTTTTAGTAAATACACACAGGCATGCACACAAACTTTCTCTTCTCAGTAGAGTTTAAAATTTGTGTCTATAATTATTTACTGAGACTGATTCAACCAACTCCTAATCAGGATCCTTCCAACTATAATTTTCTCTTAAAATGGAGAAATACATTTCTGAGACATTATCTCAGACATAAATAAAATACCCCAGAATGCTCATGTATTCTCAAGAAAATTCATAGTCTTCAGATGTGTGCTCATTTTTTAAAAATGTATCCTCTTTGCTTAAAATATCGTAGTCAGTTCAGAAACAATTTTATGCTAAGGGCTGGATTTGATGATTATAGGCCTTTTGTACTTACTTGACACATAACATACAGCAGGCATTTGTTTTACACAGAATTGTTATTATGTGCATGTTTTTATCCCCTATGTAAAAAAAAAATAAGCCTTGAAAGTCTTTGAGATCTATACTTTAATACTACTATACAAGAATAATTTTGAAGAATTTTATTTTCTGGAGGTTATTTTTGTCTTTCATCTTTTCTTTTAGTGTTAAGGCAGAACTTTCCCCTACTTCCCAATCACATTTTACTGTTTCTGCCTTAGTAGAGGGTGGGATGGAAAAACAAATGAAGCATGGGCTATCCAGTGGGCTATAGCTGAAGCCCAGTAGGTGCTGGCAGAATGGATGAAACCTGGTAAATATGCAGCCTGGGCAAGAGCTTCTGGTGGGTGCTGAATATTGCTTCAGGACATGCTGAGGCAGACACTTGTATAGACAACTGCTTCTAAATATGTCACTGTATCAGCAGGAAACAGAAGATCCCCCCACTTCTATTTTTCAATTCGGGAAATGGGACTCTATGAGCAATTACTTGGTGAATTAGCAGGCACCCTGAATAAACATCAAGTGCCAAGCTATTGGACTAGTGGATTTTAAAGAGCAAAGCAAAACAGGAGGAAACTATCAAAATATGTACTGAGCAGACTTCTGTATGATTCATATCGTGTGCAAGTGATGTGTGAGGGAAGGGAAGGCTGGAGTGCAATGTTTCTCAGGCAGTACTGCTATCAAGCACTTACAAAGTGTTTTTAATTCTCTAATTGGGTTCAATTCACTTAATTAGCACTGAAAAGATGCAGTTTAAGTGTTTAATAAAGCATTTATATTCAGAACAGCTACCAGATGCTTTTCTCTGTAGATGTTGCAAAGTTATGCATTTTTTTTCTAGAAATGCAGTACTTTCATATATATGAAATACCTTTTTGCTTCAGTAGAACGTGGTCAAGTTCTGAAAAGAAAATTTGTGTCTTTGGCATTTTCTTTGATTTCAGAAGGATCTGTTTTCATACTGGCCATTCGGCTCACTAGTGTGTACTTATATTTACACACAGATTCCAAAACACACAGACATCTATTACTACAAAGAGCTGAGAAACAGCGAGGCTTACTTGGGATGACAAGGGTTAAAAAGAGATCCCTGAACATCTTATTAAGAACCCATCTCTTGTATTAGCCACAGGGAAAGACGTTAGAGACATCATGAATCATGGTGTCCTTCATCAACTGGGGACATTCTCTTCAGTGTGCCACACTTTCTCAAGGAATAAGGAGCCTGAAAAACATTAAACATAGATTCCTCAGGATAGCGGGGCTGGGAAATGAGGGATGGTAAGAGAAGGTGGCATAATTAGTTGAAATTATATTCTTGAATTGAATCTGCACCTCTAGTGACTGAGCAGCTCCCAGAATCAGTAGACAGTAGCTATTTTTTTCAAACTCTTTAATCTAGTTTCTCTACATCTCAGTAAAAATCAGAATAATTGTTAAGCATTCAGAGTCTGCCAATCATGCAGTCACATTGGCAACGATGGCTGAGGACTTTGACTCAAGTTACAATTATAAAAGTAAAAGAATTATACAGGTTTCATTTGTAGTGGAACCTATCGAGGTTTAATGATGTATGCCTTATAATATGACTTACTAGTCTCTCTTCTTTGATTATAACTTTGCAAATTCCTGACTCCCTGTACTTAACCTAAAGTGAAAATACAGACTTTTCTCTAGAAAAGAATAATTTAAAAATGTATTTTCTTGAAAATGACAAAAGAAAATAGTAAGATTACTGCTATTAGAGATGACATCTTGAAATGGTTAACTGAAAGCATGTTAAAAAATATATATATATAACACTAGTTCAGGGACAAAAGCAAGGTTTAAGAATTATTTTTTAAGATATGTCCCAGTTTTAAAAAGAATGTTGAACTTTTAGGACCAGTCTCCAAGAAAATGTGCTTTGATATTTCTTTGAAGCTCAATTCAATATCTTTGTCTAAAGGGGGAAAAAAATCACATCTTGACGGTAGAAATCATATTGAAACACCAAAGTGCTTACTCTTGCTGCTGCTGTCAGTCACACGCGTCACACTTGGTGACTGTCCTCAATCCAGGCAGAAAACCCTTTCTCAGTTAACATGGATCAATTGGAAAGAATATAAACCACTTCACTTGCCTTAAGACACAAGATGTCAACTCTCACACAAGTTTTGTGAATGCTCAGTAGAAATGAGAGCAAGGTTGATTCTGAAACCTAATGATGTTATAGCAAAATATTACATTGTAAATTTTCTGGGTTTTATATGAAAAATAAAAGTAAGTAATTGAAAAATAAGTTAATTTTCTATCTTAACTATTGTTTAATTTACTATAAATGACAATATCATACTTTTAAGGCACTTATTACTTTCAAAATATTTTTCTTTTGATATTGACAAGGTGCTTACAAGTTTAAATCATATGAGCTCTTTGAGTTGTAGACCAAAGACAAGCATTATTAACAACTGAAAAATATTCTTGGCGTGGTTTCTATAATTTAAAGAAAAAAAAGAGAATAAATATAGTAAATGAAAATAATTAGGTAAAGCATTTTGTTGAACTTTTCAAAAATAATTTTTGAATGATAAAATATTTCTGGCTTTGAGGAGAACAAACTTAAGAAGATTAAAAACTGACTGATGAATTTTATGCAACAACTAATTATAAAGCATCCTACTTCCATTTTTGATATCTTATGGGATCTTTGAAAGATCAGTGCTATTTTATTTATGTTTTCAACATTGATATTTAATAAGTAACTAAAAGCTTATTAATTAGATGTCAGATGATGCCAAACTAGTTCTAATGATTGTGGAAAAATATCAACAGTTTTAGTGAAATTAAAGACATACCCAGAAATAAACATATTAAGTTTATTCCAGATTTCAGAATGAGGGAAAACAGTATAAAAATTTGAAAGCAATGGCTATGCATCTTTTTTTTTTAAATAGTGAACAAACACAATTTTCACCCAAACACATTAATCAAGTTGGCTTTGATGTTCACAATAACAAATCAGATAATTTATTTCACACCTTCAAAGACAAAGAAAGAATCTAAGATGTTTGAAAGTTAGATGAGGTCCTGAGTATCCACTGCTTATGACGACTCAAGCATTTGACCTTCAGTGCTGACAATCAAGTCCATGGCCCTTTAACTCACACAGCACTGCCTCTCATAAGAATATGTTTTATATATATATTCATAGTTCAATTTTTTGATTCACTAGGCTAATATTTTTAAAAGAGTGATATGATAATATAATACATACAAGAAAAAGGGAAAAGTTGTAAAGGATGTATTTCAGAACAAAATATTATTTTGCTTTTCCAAAATTTGTTCCAAGTGTTGATATATTCTATTCATAAAGGTGGGCTTCCCCAGATCAAAGCAAATTAATGCAAATTTAGAGATAGTAGCAACCAGTTACCTGCTTTTCCCTAAATATACAACACAATATTGTGGCTTAAAGTTATTGCATAAGGGATTTATACTAGTTAATACACCAAAAGAATCCCTGACACCAAAGATTTAACACCTACCAATCTGGCAACAAGGTCATTGTTGAGGTTTTTTCTTGGCATCCAGAATAAACTAACACATTGCACTCCTAGAATTACGATTTAGTTTGATTTTTTTCAGAGTTTGGTAGGGGGATTGTTAAAGCTATCTCTAATATGTGTTATATAGAAAAGCATCCTGATCATTAGAAAGATAATTGCATTTAGGAAGGTAATTCAAACTATTGGCGGGGAGGAAGAAAAAGAAAATAAAGGCACATTTGTGACATCAGGGAGTCCAGTGTAAAGTAATGTGGTTGTCTTCTGAGTGAAAATGGCCTCTCTGAAACTGAGGTATGGAACTCAGATGCTCAGGAGGGGAGGCATTTTATTTTATAATTTATAATTTTAATAGCTTATTATTTTAATTAGTTTCAACGTATTTATTTTTGTTCTGTAGGGTTTAAAATTGAATACATTTTCATGGTGCTTTTCTCATTAATTTCACAAAAGGGAGTATAATTATCACAAGTTAAAATGCATCGTGCATCTGTGAAAATGTCCTTTTATCCATTTGTGTTGATAACACAATATGGGGTTACATGTGTGTAAGTGGGAAAGAATCCATGCTTAAATTTCATCAGTCCATACCCTGGTTTCAACCATATGAAAATGTAATCAAGGTGGTATGGGAGGAAGATAATTTTGTTGTCATGGTATTTAGAACAGACTAGCTGAAAAATGTGAAAAGCAGGAGCTGGTGAAAACAGACTATTAGTTTTCTGGATGTAAAACAGGCAGAAACTGGACAGAGGTTTGATAGAGTAATGAGAGGAATAATATACCTGAGATGTATTAAAGGAAGAAATAAGCGATGGTTCCTGTCAGTTGTCTGAATAGGGGGTGGGGATGGTCTGCCAATTTTGCTTCATTACGATTGCAATAAACCTCTACTTCAAAGCTATTTCATTGTAATTCAGTCAAACTCATGTACACAAGATCACAGAGTAAATCTAATTCTGTGACTTTTTATCTCTGTATCTATTAAAATTACTCATACTCATTAAAAGCAACCAGACACATTAGGTTTAATAATTGTGAATTAAATAACAGTGACCTCCCACCAATGCATTCTTGAATATTATCCATTCCACAGGGACAGTGACCCTATAGAAAATTCAGACTTGATGGAAATGCACGCGCACAAAGATCATTCTTAGGTACCATTTTTCTAAGTAAATTCTGGAATAATAAAAAGTGAGACATCCTTTTTTTTCTCTCTGAAGCCTGGCTTACTGAAAAGAAGAAAATCAGAAATTTAACCTTGTCATCTCTAATTGTGGAATAGACTGACATAGTTTAACTCAACACAAATGTGATCTGTCCTTAAAATAATGTCAGCTTCTGGAAACATTTCTATTTCTATCCCATAAGCTAAAAACAACCCACCATAAGTCCCAGAGACATTATAAGACATTATAAGGACATTTGAACCTTAACCTATGAAACTGGTAAGCAAGCTGTCACAACCTCATCACAGCTCATCCTTCTCATCAACATAGAATAGCTTTCAGAATAACTGTTTTCCCTCAGCAAAGGCCAAGATGCTGTAATGACAAATATTTTTATGTAAAATAAAAGTAGCTAGAGAATTTATTGTAATAATACACTTCAAATTTATATTATAAAGATCCTATGTGATTCTGTTTTTTTGTTTCTATCTTATCAATACATGATATTCCTATGAATTTAAAAAAAAACCACAATACTTAAAACTTTATCAAATTGGGGATCCCAGAATGGGAGTGAGACATCATAGATACTCTGTGTTTGCCTATATGTTCAGGTGTCCCAATTTTCAACATGAAGATATTTTTAAGGTAAAATATTGGTGACAGGGCTTCACTGTCATATCCATGCCTCTTTTTCAGGCATTTGATGAATTACATTAATTTAAGTGTTTAAACTAATTCTGTTTTATAGATATCAAATTTCTATCATATTGATTTTACTGTTTGCTTAGAAAATTTAACTTTCTGTAATACTTTGCTTTGCAATCAGCTTTTCTCAGTCACCTTTACACTGCCTATCATTCCATCTTTTCAAGAGTTTTTATTGCATAGAATGACCAATGACTGCATCTGCACTTGAGGCTATGGAGAAATAATTGACACAGCGAGTTTTGAATAATACTGGTAATGTTTATTTTAGCTCCTATTATGAATCTAAAATTAATGTCCTCTCTCAACAACAGAGATGCAGTAACACAACGCTGTGTTTTGGAATTGGAAGCTCTATATCCTGGTCTAAGTTCTAAATAGGTGTACAATCTTTTACAAGTCACTTGGTATCTCTGAAACCAACTTCCCTGGTAAAAAGGTTAGAGCTGAGGAACTGGCTCCTTAGTGTCTCCCTTAGACACTTCTGACACATCTAGTCTTCAATAGTCACCATTACATCTACCTTTTTCCACCTTTTAAAGGCGAAAATGTGACGGAGTAGTGGAGTGGGGTCATAGTCCCAGTGCTATTCTTTTAGATGCCAAAAGGACCACAAAGCCTCCCAGATTTCCCACGGGCTTTCTAAGTTTGCCATCTACTTTACAGTACTGTGCTCAACTGTGTCTATTCTTCCTCCTTTACTATTATTCTTTAAAAAACAATAAAAAGAAAGGAGGGCAAGCTAGGGCAGAATGATGGCCACAAAGTAACTCCTATTTCATAGAGCGAGGACATATCAGAGGTGTATATGTGCCTTTCAATGATGCAACCTCAACTGTATTTTCTGGACCAAGGTTGTGAGACAGTTAAAACAGCCAGGTGGTCCCTTCCAGGGATAATGAGCAATGCCCCTGAGTAAACTGCTGTGGGCAACATGAACACATCTTCTCTCAGTTCCTCATACCTTTTCAAATGTGAACATCTTGACATGCTGAGTGAGTTTCAAGGGCAGTTTTGACTATACCTGAGTTTTGCCTTAAGCATTCACTTTAAAACCGATTCAAGATTCGGTGCCACTGCAGGTTTAAAAGAATAAATTCCAAAGCAAAACAAAACCAATAGAAAGACAGAATAAAAATCAGTTTATCATGAAAGAATCCTCTACACTGTCCATGAAATATGTGCTTTAGAAACAAATCTCTTCAACTCCTTAGAAAGAAGCTGAGCAGCGTTCTGCTTTTTCAGTAACATGATGAGTATTTTTATATTATTAATAGTGTAATTGGAGGCGGGATGCATGTGTGAGCAGGCGTGTGCACATGCACACACACACATACACATGTACACACACACACACATATTTCAGTTGCCTGCTATTACATACAAATGACGCACAGTTTTGGAATTGTTTCTTAATAATTCAGTTCACCATGTGAAAGTGGAAGTATCTGGATTAAGTGCAACTGCAAACTCTCTTAAAAAGATTGTTATAATAATTCCTTTCCTAAAGTTAATTTTTGATGTAAAGCCAAATGTTTTGGGAAGGTATTTAAGAGGTATGAAAATGCTCATTTAAAATGGTTGTAATAGATCTATTTCCTCATGCTCCTGTATAAGCCAGCCATAAAACACAGTAGAGGACCAGAAGGCACAATACCAAGGATTTTAGGTGTTCTGAGGAGTCATTCTGTGTACCATAATTAACATCTACACTACTATTCTTGTCAAGAAAGGGAAACACTGAATATGTTAACGCCTGAGAATGCAGTAATCCTTTTTTTCCTGATCTTAATAGTTCAGTTAAAACTATATTTTTGGCTTTTAAAAGCAGAAACTTATAATGTATCACTATACACAATGAAGGAATTTCCCTTTTAAGTATGACCAGAAGAACTAAGAAAAAATGAGCAAGATAGCTTTATTAGCACATAGATTTTTACAATATTTCCAAGTATAAAATATAGAAGGAGTTTTTCATGTGTCAAGTTTTTTTGGCAACACATAGAATAAATATATGAGCATATACCAATAAAATTAAGATGTCCATTAAGAGATAATTGTAAAATCATTAAGTCTATTTCAGAATATATCACATTATTGGTTCTTAGAACATACAATTTCTAATGTTCATGTAGCTACTTTTCCTGTTTGAAAATACAAGATCTTGAATTAATAAAGACTCTATCAAGCACATACCAACAAATAACGCTGCAAAAAAAAAAAAAAAAAAAAGGAAATGTGGCCTGTGCCTTGCTCTCTAATGATATGAAGGAAACAGATGGCTTGAGAAAAGATGTGTCAGAGCAAGGTGGTAAAATCATAAACAGGGATAGATTGCCAGCTTACCTCAAATCCATCCTGCGTTCCAGTCCCTAAGCTCTCTTAGTGCTGCCACTCAAGTTGAACTTCACTGCGTCAGTCTCTTGATTAATGTGTTTAAACACTTATGCAGTGTCTGTGTGTGACAAACTGAGCTGAGGACATTTTCACAATCAATATTGATCATCCCAGCCAAAATGATCCTAAGTCAATTTGCATCTGTCATTGGGATAACCAGACAGAATGGGATGTCTTGGCTCCTTGCCATTCGGTTGGTACATTTTGTTAGAGACTTGAATACCCTGACCCCAGAATGTTTTCCTCATAGAATGAAATTTAAAAATAAAGCAAAAATCAGCATGTCCTAAAGGAGAACAGCCAAAATACTATGACACAAATTTGCTATCTATTTGCTATCCAAATCATCATCATCATTATCACACTTTGTATGCTCCCTAATGGATGCTATGTGGTCCTGTTAATATAATTCAGATCATTTTATCAATTTGGATCATGATTTACATTTAATAAAGTTGGTGACACAGTCACCTCACAGGCCTTGAACATTTCTTAATCATTGGCACTGGAGCCAGGTACAAGAGGCCCTGTGCTACTGAGCAAGTGAGGAAACAAGAAATGAGTCACAAGCAAGCAAACTTCTGCTCCTTAGTGAGCTCAGGGGTGTGGAGCTTAAGTGGGCTAGAAAGGGAAAACACTAAAAATAATTTCAAGTCTCATCAGAGTTCAGAAAATACAGATAGAAAGATGTCATCTTTCAGCATGAACCACTATAAAGAATGGGTTTTTAAAATTTGTTTGTTTTTTAAACAAATGTTCTCACAAACATAACCCATGCAGCTACACTGACCATTTTAATCAAACAAACAAATAAAGACAGTTTAGAATTCCATGTATTGAGTGATGACCCTAAGGATTTAAAAACAGGTAGCCAGCCAAACACCACACTTTCAAACAGGACCAGCACCTAAGAGAAATGATAAGAATGAACAAATAATCTATTTGTATAAATACAAAATTGCCCAGTGTTACACTGATCTTTATCCATGCTTGCACCTTTACCCATAAAAATGTAATCTGTATATAAGGAACTGTCATTTCCAGTTAATTTTAAAAAAATCAGAATATCACCCCTTAACTCTGCAAATAAGTGGGTTCAAAAATTAAATATTTATTTTATAACAAGTAGAACAATCTCATGGCAAATGATTACCCAGCTTTTGAAGGAAAACTTTGGTATGTTTCCTGGTTCATGACTTTGACATTCTTCAACTTAATGTCATAGAATTTAAAGAGCAGGTTGTAATCATTGGTATATATTTATAGTTTGCTTCAGGAGTCCAATCAAGCAAGATTGTAAAGCAATGCCAGGTATATATCTTATGCTCTGCCTAGGGTGTGTGCAGCATATTCAATTAAGAGGAGAATACATTTTGGTGAATGTAGCAGTAATTACTAAGAAGCCATGCGTTTGATTTAGTGAACAACACTCTGACAGGGAAAGACACTCAGTTCAGTGGCCTTGCTTAAAGGGAGAATACTTAAACTACAATGTGTTAATCTTATATCATCTATTTAATCCAACAGCATCAGTTCATCTTCTATCAACTGGGCTGTATTTTGTTACAATGAAGCTTGTAAAATATAATCAAGGTCTACAGTATATAGTTAATTAGACTAAAATAATACTGTTGTCAACAAGGTGGCCCTAAGATACTTAGCTTTTGGATAGAGGTGTGTGTATGTGTGTGCGCGCACGCATTCCACCAAGGAACATAGCTCCAGGAAGTCTATCAGTAATACCATGGTTGTGAAATGTGCTGCCTGTTGGAGTTCTATTTACTTTCCACACTGACAGAACATTTTGCATTTTAGAGTATTTCACCAAGTGAAAAAATACTCTTAGTGATTGATTTTGAACCAAAGCCATACCAATTGTTATAGACAACAACTTAAGTTTATAAATCTTGTCAAAGGTTCACAGATCTCGTAACCTTTGACTGTCATCTAGATTAAAAAATAAAGGTTCACTGTGCAGTTCATTTCTATTAGGGAGAAATGAACTGACGCCCTAAATAGTATTGATAGTGTTTTGCAAGGCTTAGCTGTCCTGTGATTTTATTGATGTGGTAGACTGAGGCACAGAGGATAATGTCAGAACTCAAAAATGGAATCAAGTGCTTCCATTATATTTTACTGCATGAAGTTGAATGGATACAGAAACTCTGACTCATACATTTTCTAATAAACATATTTCTAATACATATAAGCCTGGTTGAGTTAGGTTGTAATGTTTTGCATAAATGATATATGATATTTGTTAAATGTATAAACACAACATTTCAAGAATTGTCTCATATATTTAAAAACACATTGAACACTTTATTGTTTGTTACTAACATAGTTTCTATTGTGTCTAAAGGTTGCCCTGAAATCATAAATAATTTTACTCTAATTTATTATTCTAATAACTGGCTTACATATCAGTATAGTTAGGAGGCAGTATTGCTTCTAAACTGATTAAGTCTGGCTGGATTATTCAAGGGTGACTACAGAGGATTTTGAAATGGTGTTTAGATCAGTTAAAAAATCAATGCTTGGATGTAAATTAGGTTATTTTAAAAGTCACTAATGAGAATTGGGGGGGCATAGCTCAGTGTGGAACATGCTAAACATGTATGAGGTTTTGGGTTATATATCCAGCACCAAGAAAAGCCATTATTTATTTTATTCCAGGTATTCTTCTCGAGAGAATCTAGGCACATTTCTGCCTCATCTTGAACTTTTCGGCCTAAGGTTGTAATAATGTCCTACCTTTCCAGGTCCTTGCCTCTCCCAGCACGCTGGTAGTATACTTTCCCAAGCCTGTACTTTATGAAGAGTCTATTCATTAAATTCTTCTATTAATCTCCTTGAGCATGTTTTCTTTCCTATCAAGACACTTAAAATTGCCTAAGCTGTGCTGGCTCATGGGGAGTCAAGGTTTCACAGTATGAGTCCAGAGATGCCTCAATGAAACTATCTCAAAATTGCATTCATCTACCATCTGCCTCAAGCATCCCTGCATTTGGATTGAAGTAGCTCTATAAAGCTGTCCCTGATGTTTTCATATACTTCTAAAGAATAACAATTAACATTTGGTCAACGACATGGTAATATTAATGAGCTTACCAGAATAGTCAAAGACCAATCATGTTCCAGCATGGGTCATTTTAATAAAAGGAAATGAAAAATAATAAAAATATATTTAATTATAAAGGGAGAAGAGGTCTAAATAAGAAGCCAATGTGACTGTCATAAGTCTTTTTTTTAAGTTATTGGAATAACCCAGAATCAAAAGACAACCAATCCCTCTGAAGACAAGATTAAATTTTACTTATCAAATGCTTTCCTCCTAGATAGAGAACTTGAAGGCAGTTCCCTTCCCATTTGTTTTCGTACACTTACTAAGGCACTGTTCTGAGGGCAATGCTAGTATTCCTAAAGTTTTACATGAAAAGTTTGTCTTCATCTTGACAGCTCTTTAAATATTTTCAACTAAATGTTAGAGTACACTGAAACTGCAAGGAATTTCTTTTTCATTTTAGAAAAAGATACTATGTCTTATAAAAGTGTAATGACAATGATTTTTCTGTGATAAATATGATAATATTATGTCTATTGAATATTAGGAAGTAATGGTCAAACTACCAATAAAACAGTAGCCTAGTATTTTTAAAAAGTGTGACTTCTGTCTTTCAATTAAAAATTGTATTTATGATTGATAAACAAAGCAGAAAATACTGCAGAAAATTTCAGGCAACTTTATATAGATGTTATAAAATTCACGTTCAATATTTGTCATTTTAGGAAATAAGTTTGTCTTTCAAGGAACTGAATTAATGAAGTAATTTCTCTGGATTTGCAAGGTCTTTTAAAATATAAACTTATATTTTATATTGTAATGGATAATCCTATGCATCACTCTGAGAGAGCAAAATTTCTCTCTACAATACTCTTTTATGTAGACCATTTTCAATAATGGAGTAATGGCATTTTTCAACTGCTCCCTTAGAGATTCTTTCAAAATACAACATTTTTCCATCTTTAGAGTAGTTTTTCTTTATGTAAAACGGAGTTTAAGCAATGAATTTCACAATGGTGTCCTATAGCCCTCTAATATAACATATTAGCTTCTTTTAAAATCTTATCCCCCCATTTCTACACCCCCACCATTCTAATCTTCATGAAAAGTAATTGCATCCTTTATCATGGTAAAAATAATATATTTGTAGAGAGCCTAAACTACTTTTATATTTTCAATACATTTGTTAATCAACTTAATGTTTTCTAAATATCTTCTCATTTACTTGAAAGTACCTGTACCAAAGATTAAATCCTGCACAGTTATCTGCACCTTATTAGATCTCTGCCCCAGAATAATTGCTTATAATTACTTTGGTGTCTTTAGGCTTTAAAGAATTGCTTTGTTATACATTCTGTGAATCTGGATTTTTGAAAACATCTAAAGAGCTCTGTGGCTAAAGGAATTATGAATGGTTTGGTGTGATTAAGTAAGTGATGAGAGGGGATTTAGGAAGCAGCCTAATTAAGTTTTACTTTGGGGTAGTCCCATTTGTTTCAACTCCAAACTAAGGCAAAATATAAGTGCTTTTGAAAGCATCTATTTAGCCCTTGTTAATACTGTTTAGACATTCTAAAGATTCTCTTGGTGAGCTGTTACGCTAAGTATTCTTACCAATATCTGTAGTGTATAGGTTAGAAATAGCACTATTAACTATTTCTTTGATGGAAAATATTTGTCTCATAATGGTATATATATATATATATATATATATATATATATATTTTATGTTAACTTGATGATTTCATATCTAGTACAAATCTTATACATGTTTTTCTCTTTTTGATATATGTAATAATTTTCTACAATGTACCAGACTAGAGCACTAGATGTTGAAAATACAGTTATCACAAAAGCAAACTACCTAACTTTGTGGCACTTACTAAAGTGAGAAAGATTGACTATTAACAAATAAATATGAAGTGAAGGTAGTGAAATAGAAATAAGGATGGGTAAGGGGATAGAGAATGACAGAGTACAGAATATTATTATTTTTTACAGTGATCAGGAAATGCTCTAATGAACTGAAACACGTAAATGAAGTGAAGGAGTAGTAATTCTAAGGACAATAAGATTATTCTAGGCATAATTAATATCAAAACCAAAGACCCTGAGACCAAACTGAACTTAATATATTTAAGGCATAGCAAAAATCAACGTGGCACACAGAAGAGTGTAGAGATGGAGGTGTGGTGTGAGATTAGGAAGCTGGGTGGGAATGGGTGATAAGAGGTTCTCTGGGCCTTTAAGAGGAGTGTGGCTTTTTCCCTGATATGAATGATTGGAAGTAGGTGAGTGAATCATTCTGTTTTACATATTATAAATCGTTCCCCCAAACAGATCTAGACCTCAGCACCCATAATGAATCAGTATGTTAACTTATGTGGACAAGAAGGACTTTGCAGATGTGATTAAGTTAAGGATCTCACTTTGAGATGAGGTCATCCTAGGTGATCTCTTGTAATCACAGATGTCTTTATAAGAGGAATGCAGGAGGAGTCAGAGGAGAAGGTGATGTGACCCTGAAAATAGAGACTGGAGTTATTGTACTTGGAAGAACAGAGGAGGAAATCTCATTGCAAGGAACACAGATGGCCTCAAGAAGTTGAAGAGAGAAAAGAGAATGGATTCTTCTTTCAGAACTTCTAGAAGAAACCAGCCCAACACCTTGAATTACCCCAGTGAAATTGATTTCACACTTTTGACTTCTGGAACTGTAGGAGTGTGAATTGTTGTTTTAAGCCACTAGTTTCTTGGCAGTTTGTTATAACCCTCAGGAAGTTGATACACGTATGCTGCCTCTAGTTATAGATCGGAGACCAGAATAAAGAAAGTGTGGAATAATGAGTCCAGATAGGAAATGACGGTTGCTTGAGTTGCTGAATTTGCAGCAAAATTGATGAACTAAATGACTTACTGATTGTGTGATTGGAATAAAAGAATATTGTTGTATAAATTATCTATTGCTTAGGAACAAATTTTAACAAATTTAGCAGTTTATAAAAGCATAGATAAATAGTATCAGTTGTCATCCATTTTGTGATCTCAGGAGTCAAAGTGGGCTTGACATGGTTTGGGTTTCCCAAAACTGAAATCAAGGACTTAGCAGGGCAGGATTCTGATCTGGAGGATCAGAGGAAGAATAGGCTGCCAGGTCATTCGGTCTGTTGGCATAATCCTGTTCCTTGTGGGTATAAGACTGAAATCTCTGTTGTGCTGGCCACCTAGTGAGTGGTGCTCTCAGTTCTTAGCTGTTCTTACAACCTTTCTGTTTGGTTCTTTTATCTTTATAGCTATGTTGTGCCTACCCACAATCTTTTTAATTAACTGAAAATCAACTGATTAGCACAATTATTATTCCTGTAAATCCCCTTTTGCCATATAATTCAACATAATTACTGGTGTGACATATTTGTCATATAATTCAACATAATTACTGGTGTGATTCACAGTCTCAGAGATTATGGTAGGAAATACTGAGAGGAGGAAGAATTTAAATTTCTGCCTAATAGGTGTCAAGGATGACTCTAATCATTTTGTTTCTGTATTCAGCATCATGGCAATGGGTATGTCATATGCAGCAATGAGAAATTCAGAGCCAATTGTAGGTTTAGAGAATTGAAAAAAAAATACAGAATGTAATTTGGAAATTTCAGTAAGAAATCAAATGATGCTCACTGAATAGGGAGTCAGATAAATTAATATGGCCCCTAGAAGAAAGATAAAGGGCTAGGCAGATATATGGGGGAATCATCAGCATATATAAATCCATATAACTATAAGAGCTCACTTAGGGTGAATATAGATAATGAGTCTGAGCATTTCAACAACTACTGGTCTCAAGAAGGGTTCATGGCCATCCAGGGAAACCCATGCTTACAGTGAAGCTATTGACAGACTGGAGGAATCAGTGTGGCAACACTTGAGATGGAAAATTCTTGGGTTCCACCTCAAACCTATGAGAATTTCTTGATAGGATCAAGAACTCTATGTTTAAAAGCCCTCAAATTAATTCTGGTAGCTAATGAAGTCTGAAAACTTTAGTGCTTTAGCCCTGAGAATACACAGGATGGAGAGAACTAAGTCCTCTACATCTTTGAATCTCAAAAATGTAGTTCATGAATATAAGCAACTTTATTTGAGGAATTTTGAGAAATTCAGGAACTTAGGACCCACCCACACTTACTGACTCATAATATGCATTTAAATAATTTCCCAAAGTGATTCATATGCATATTACATTAGAAATTGCTCAGCTATAATATTTTAATTTAAAGTGATAGTTAGAGATTCCATGTATAAACATATACACACATACACCTATAGGACGCATGGAACATAGTTAATATTTTATTCCATTTAAAAAATAATACATCAGACATCTTTAAAATATATAAAGTATTGTGTCTTTAAATCCTTGATAATTCATGAAGTATTTCGTCTAATTTGCCTGATGGTCAAAATCACCTGGGACTCTTTCCACTGAAGACTGAAAAGTTGAACCTCCATCCAAGAGTCTAGGAGAGAATCCATACAGCAGTGATGGGTGAGGACATTTGTAGGCCCCTGGATATGAAAATGAACTTTACAAGTCCCCCTGCCCATTCTGATTAATAGTCCTGGAACATGGGAAACAGAGGATGTTGTGTAAAGGGGAATTATTTCACAACATTATGTAATACCAACCTAGATTTGAACTACAAGTTTTTTAAGGGGACAGAAGATTATGGAAGTTGTTTCTTCATTTTAATCTTAGTTTTCCACCAGAAATTAATCTCTATAAAATTATTTTACTGCTTCAAACCTTTGACCTGCTTTATAAAAAGTCTTTCAGATCAATGAGATTTACCTATTTTTTTTTTTCTGAGAAACAACTCAATTTGGATGAAATGAAGAGTAATTCAGAAGACATCAGTATATGAACTTTGAGTATTTTTTAATGAAAGACATCAAATCTTGTTAAAATAAATTATGAACTATAGAGGGAAGTAAATATGATCCTCGATAATATAAGTAATATGTTCCACATCAAGAAATTTAGTCAGAATTTATTTAATCACTGAAAGTTTATCTCATTAGACTATTGTCCTTCAAGTGATACCAATATAAAATACTACTGGTGAATTCATAAAATTATCAGAGATAATTTTCCTTTTGGCACTTAGCTTCAGCAGACGAGGAAATCATCTGCTAATATTCATGTGATGCAGAAGAAGGCAGAGGATGTATAAAGGAGTACTCTCCATTCTTTTTGAACTATAAAGTCTGTCCAAATAGCAATATCCTCTCTGGCAGAGAGTCTGCTGCTTGGGGTGGCCATGTGTTATTGTATTTGGACTTTCTCCATCTGCAAATGTTGACTTTTCATCTGTGACCAAGGGAAAAAAAATATGTATGAGGAATGTGTAAAACATTTAATCCTTGTTTACTTGTTAACCAAAGGTTTTGTTAAATCCTACTGTTGTGGGCTTTGTGTTTATTTGTTTTTCAAGGTGACTGTAGATGCATTCACAATGTTCTTAAATCTGAGCTACAAGATAAAACTCTGATAAAACCATCAAGTTTTTACTTAGATTAAAAATATGTATATTTATCTTAAATATAATTTCACAATCCAAAACCATAATTCAACTTCAGTGATGGAGTAGTGTATCAGAACAATAGACTTCTACTTCTCATTAATTAAATAAAAATAACCTTTAAGAGTTTGATTATTAGATTACATGGATGACAAACTACAGTGATAGTTAAAGAATAAAAGAATGTGTAGAACTCACACATCAAAATCTGATCTTTTTTCTCTTAATTTGTAGATAAGAGACTTGGAGTTAGGAAATATGATATTACTTTCTAAAAATCCATACTAATTCATTGTTGTGCTAGGGATTTCTCCTTTTGCCCTACTTGGGATGATCACATTGAGATTTCTGAATTTGTTCTGATTTTAGATATTTTATGCAATAATTTTTCAAACCCAACAAGAGCTGAATTTTTTTTAAAAAGTGAATAAATGGGAAATATTATTCTCAAAATTACATTTGATTCTTAGTATCTGCAGAGAGATGCTTTCAGGAACCAGTCACCCATACCAAAATCCACACATGCACTTGTTCCTTGTGTAAAATGATTAGTATCTGTCTATAACCTATGTACATCATTTTATGTATTCATTTCAAAACAAATCAACTGATTTAATTTTTTTAGAGAGAGTGAGAGAGGAGAGAGAGAGAGAGAGAGAGAGAGAGAGAGAGAGAGAGAGAGAGAGAATTTTTTAATATTTATTTTTTAGTTTTCGGCGGACACAACATCTTTGTTGGTATGTGGTGCTGAGGATCGAACCTATGCCAGGCGAGCATGCTACCGCTTGAGCCACATCCCCAGCCCCTGATTTAATTTTTAAGCAACTCAATAAATAAAGAACATGTTGATGAAATAGTGGATTTGGGATGTCTATGAAATAAATTTATTTCTGACTTGTCCTTTAGGTCCTTCTAGGCTTACCAATCCATTACCTTTAGCTTTCCTGTTTAAAGTAATACTCCAAAAATATAATTAATAATTATGCTACATCTTGTTTTAAAAAAGAAGTAAGAAAGAAATACAGATGAAACTGAGGTTGAAAATGAGCTAGTGAAAAAAGACTTTGTTGTATCAGTCTTTAAAAAAATTAAAATTAAAATTTGTTTCCCTAAATTTTGTTGTAGAAAGAATGATCAGGGTAAATAACAAGTGTAAAAATTAAAATTTTTCTCAGCATGCTCATAACAGCAAGTATAGAGAAAAAAATATAGGATGTCAGGGAAACGGCTTTATCAAACTCAAATCAGTATGTGTATCTTCTATTATAAGGTATTTAGTGATGCACAACTCTAAGCATTCTACACACTTGTGCTCATATAAAGCCTTAGGGAAATACATGAAAATTAGAACTTAGGAGAAAAATGTTTTTCATAAAAATAGCTATATATGCTCTTACCACAAAATGCATTATAGCATGACACTCAGATATGTACTGCATTAACAATTAATGTAATGAAAAACATAAATAAAATTAAGAACAAATACATGATTCTCTCAATACATGTAGAACATACCATCGATAAAATTCAATAATCTTTCATGATAAAGAGCTTAAATATATTAGGTATAAAAAGACCATAACTCAGGATAGTAAAAGTTAGATACAACAGGCCTTAACCAAAATTATACTGAATGGGAGACATATTTCTTTTAAATCAGGAACAAGACAAGGGTGTCGACTCTCACCAATCTTACTGAATACAGTAACTGAAATTTTAGACATGGCAATAAGAGAAATAAGTAAAAGTATATAAGTCTAAAAGAAGGCCAATTTTATCTTTTTGCAAATGATATGATTCCACATTTAGACATCCATAGAGACTTCACAGAAAGACTTTTATAACTGATAAATTCAGCAAGGTAGCAGAATACAAAGTCAACATACAGCAATCAGCTTTTTCAGTAATAATTAATTCATGGAGAAAGAAATAAGGAAAACAATTTTATTCCTAAAAGCCTCAAAAATAAAATAGGATCCTAGAAGATGGAATTCTATCTTTAATGAATTGGGAAAATTAGTATTGTGAAAATGAATATATTATAGAAAATGATCTGCAGATCCAAGGAGATCCCATGGAAGAACTTGTGACATTCCTCATTGAACATGAAATGAGTCCTAAAATTCATATGGAATCAGAAAAGACTCTGAATAGTCAAAGCAATTCTGAGCAAAAAGAGCAAGTCTGGAGGCATCATAAACGTGATTTCAAAACATACTACCAAGTGATAGTAACACAAACATCATGGTATTGGCATAAAAACAGACCAGGAAGAACAATGAAATAAAATAAAAGACCCAGAAATAAAACCAGGTATCTGCAACCTGATAATTCTTAAACTAAAGTACTATAAAATACATCAGAGAAAATTTAACATCTTTCCAAGAAATCTCCATACTGCTTTCCATATTGGCTGCACCAGTTTGTAGTCTCACTAGCAGTATATGAGTGTACCTTTTTCCCCACATCCTCACCAACACTTATTGTTGTTTGTCTTCATGATAGCTGCCATTCTGACTGGAATGAGATGAAATCTTAGAGTAGTTTTGATTTGCATTTCTCTAATTGCTAGTGATGATGAACATTTTTTCATATTTTTGTTGATTGATTATATATCATCATCTGAGAAGTGTTTCTTCAGTTCCTTGGCCCATGTATTGATTGGGTTATTTGTTTTTGTGTATGTGTGTGTGTGTTTAACTTTTTGAGTTCTTTATATACTCAAGATATTAGTGCTCTAACTGATGTGTGAGGGGTAAAAAATTTGCTCCTAAGATGTAGGCTCTGTATTCACCTCACAGAACGGAGCCACCATTTGATCCAGCTATCCCTCTCCTTGGTCTATACCAAAAGGACTTAAAAACAGCATACTACAGGGACACAGCCACATCAATCAATGTTTATAGCAGCACAATTCACAATAGCCAAACTGTGGAACCAACCTAGATGCCCTTCAATAGATGAATGGATTAAAAAATGTGGCATATATACACAATGGAATTAAAGAGAATAAAATCATGGCATTTGTAGGTAAATGGATGGAGTTATAGAAGATAATGCTAGGTGAAGTTAGCAAATCCCAAATAACCAAATGCTGAATATTTTCTTTGATATAAGGAGGCTGATTCATAGCAGGATAGGGAGAGGGAGCATGGGAGGAATAGATGAACTCTAGATAGGGTAGAAGGGTTGGAGGGGAAGAGAGGAGGCATGGGGTTAGAAATGATGGTGAAACATTGATGATTATTATTATGCAAAATACATGTATGAAGACATGAATTGGTGTGAATATACTTTGTATACAACCAGAGATATAAAAAATTGTGCTTTATATGTGTAATAAGAATTGTAATGCATTCCGCTGTCATATATAAATTTAAAAATTGAAAAAAAATGATAACATCTTCAACAAATGATTTTGGGAAAACTGGATATTCATATGCAGAATATTGAAACTAGATCCATATCTCTCATCCTGAACAAAAATCAACTGAAAATGGATCAAAGATCTTTTTTAAAAAAAGAAAGAGAGAGAGAGAGAGAGAGAATTTTTTTAATATTTATTTATTTTTTTTTAGTTTTCGAGGGACACAACATCTTTGTTTGTATGTGGTGCTGAGGATCGAACCAGGACCACATGCATGCCAGGCGAGCGCACTACCACTTGAGCCACATCCCCAGCCCAAGGATCAAAGATCTTAAAGTAAAATCTGAAACTTTGAACCTGCTTAAGGGAAAACACTTCAAGTATAGGCCCAAGCAAAAATTTCTTAAATAGAACTTCAGTAGCTCAGGAAATAAAAGCAAGAACTGACAAATGGAATTACATCAAATTTAAAAGCTGCAAAGCAGAGGAAACAATCTAAAAACAGAAGAAAATCTTTGCAAGCTGTTCATCCAAACAAGGATTACTATCTAGAATATATAAAGAACTCATAAAATTTCTCAAAAAAAGACCAGGCAATCCAATCAATAAATGGGCAAATGATCTAAGTAGACACTTCTAAATAGAAAAAAAGTATAAAGTATCAATAAATATATTTTAAAAATATCAGCCAGGCACAGTGGTACATGCCTGTAATCCCAGAGGCTAAGGAGGCTGAGGCAGGAAGATTGCAAGTTCAGAGTCAGCCTCAGTAACTGAGACATGCCCTAAGGGCTGGGGATGTGACTTAGTAATTAATTGTCCCTGGGTTCAATCTCTGGTACCAAAAAATTTAAAAAATACATAAATATATAAAACACCAAAACAGTAACAACATCTTCAGCAATCAGGGAAAAGCAAATCAAAACAACACTGACTTTATATGCTACCCTAGTCAGAATAGCTACCATCAAAAGAAAACAAACAACAAATGCTGGAGAGAATGTGGAATTGTTGGTAGGGGTACAAACTAGTACAGCTACTATGGACAATCATGTGGAGTTTCCTCAAAAAGCTAACAATAGAGGTACCATGTGATTCAGATATAACATTTCAGTGTGTATACCTAAAGAAGTAAAGTCAGTGTACAAAAGAGATATCTGTGTTCCTATCTTTATTGCGGTACTTACTATTCACAATAGCCAAGTTACAGAATCAGCCTTGGTGGCTGTCAGAATATGAATGGATGAAGAAGATAAAGTCCATATACATCATGGAATATTATTCATTTATAAAGAAGAATAAAATTGTGTCACATGCAGAAAAATAGATGGAACTGGTGGCATCATGTTAAGTGAAATAAGCCAGATAGAGAAAGACAAGTATCACATATTCTCTTTTATATATGAAAACTGGGAAGGGAGACCTAAAAGTAGAAGAGGGACTATTAGGAAAGAGACCAGGGGCAGGGTGAGAAAGAATAGAGAGAAGAGCAATTGAGGGTAGTAGAGAGGATGGGTGTCATCAAACACATATACACATGAATGAAAATGTCACAGTGAAACCCATTAATTCATACAATTAATATGAGTTAATATTCATAATGAAAATGAATTTTTAAAAAGATCATCATTAAAGAGGAATTTTTCTCTTGTTAAAAACTTGAAAAACTTCATTGACATGTGATGAATTAGATTTAAAATGATATGAAAATGACTTATCTATTTCACAATTTCATTGTAATAATCTGATTAAAATGTATTTTACCTAATCGTAAATTCTCAAAAACAGTAAAAATTCTAATTCATTGGTTTGTGGATATGGATTAGTAGTAGAGAACTTGCTATTATGTATGAAGCCCTGAGTTTGATCCCCAGAAAAGACAAAAATGAAAGAAAATTTATTAAGAGGCAAAAACTTTTTATATAAAAACTAATCAGGAATATAAAACAGTCTGAGGATTTTATTTTTATACCAGTTTCAAGTTTTAGAGTTAAAAGGTTTCAAATAATCAGACTGAAAAACTGCTGGTCAACAAGCCAGAAGCTACTTGTTAATTACAGCAGTGAGTTAATCAATGGAGTAATAGTTCTGCTTCCGGGTATAATAAAATGAGATCAAGGACCACTCACTTATCTTTCCACTAAAGTCTGGCTGGACTTCCACTAACTTGGGTTGTTTCACATTTTAAGCCTGTAGCTGTAGAATCCAGTAATGAAGGCAGTTTTCTGACAGTGGTTAATTGCTAAACTTTTGGAAAATATTTTTTGTTTTTGAGTGAGAAGGTGACTTGTGCAAAGATGGAGTGAGGAGTATTTGACACCTGATATAAATATAAAATGCCAAGACAACTTCAAGATCTTTTTATCATATACTTTATTTTTGTTTTCAAATTTTAAAGGCAGAAAGAAATGTCTTACATAGTTTTATCAGCACTTACATCTTTATACAAATGTTTCAAAACAAAGAATGACTAAACTCAAACTGAAGAATGTGAAGAGAAACAAATAATTTCACTTTTTAAAAAGTAATAATTTAGTGTTAAAAACATCATGCTGGGAGAATTCAATTATTTTATTTTTAAGGAAAGAATTTAGAATAATGATTAAATTATAGTAAGTGTAAGCCGTTTGGAATCCTAACCAGAATTATAAACATTATTGCATAATGTAACATAACCAGGACTTCATAAAGTTTAAGAGAAACTAGAGCAACAATATAGAAAACACATTTATTCATGTACACATATACAAACACTCCTATGCAGATGTGTAAAACCTCAAGACATCTATTAATCCAGCAGTGTAATATATATATAATATATAATACATATTATATATATTATATACATAATATATATGTCAGATTTCAATGAATATTTGTTGAGAGAATGTATGAATAAAAACTAATATAATTGCTCATCATTTAGGACAATTATTTATAGTTATAACAAAAATGTGTAAAAGATAAAGAATTTTAGTTTAGTGTATACTATAATACTAGCAAAAATTCCCTAATAGTTTAATGTTATATATATGATGGAGAATCACAGATTGTTTTCATTCATAAACTGAGAAATGTTAATAATCCATAACAAAATGTTAATAATCCATAACTGAATGCTTCTTTTCTTTCTGGGAGCACAAGAAATCTCCATGGTTTTGGGCTTGGTTTGTGGCTCAGCAGTAGAGCGCTCTCCCAGTGCATGCAAGGCCCTGGGTTCAATCCTCAGCACCACATAAAAATAAATAAATAAAATTGTGTCAACAACAACTAAGAAAAAAATAAATAAATATTTTAAAAATTATATTAAAAAGTTTCCATCGTTCTAAACATGAGAGAAATGAATTGGAAACCAGCACTTCCCTTCTAGATCTTTCATGTTAATGGGTCATTAAGCATCCACCCTAACCAGCAAAGGGACAGGTACTGGATAATTTGAGATAGCTTATTTACTTGGTACCTGAGAAATTATTCAAATTAGTGTATGCAAAGAGAGCCCTGAATCCTATCTAACTCCACTCTGCTTGTGATTCATGAATAAGTTGCCCCTGAGATTTCCAGCTTAGTGCCTTGTTTCCAGGTGCAACACTTGTGTGGCTCTTCCTGGAAGGCTTCTCCAGTTTGGAACTGTAACATAAATCTTTTACTTTCATCTATGAAGTGCAATTGCATGTCTGGCCTATGGATGAATCTTTAAATTTTACATACAAGAGTTAGCTATTTTAAAGATTTACCAAACAATCTACTAAACTTCTATAATCTTATTTACAGACATTATCAAATTCCTTCAAATTCATTTATAAGAGTGAATCATGAAAAACACATTTCTCAAAGAGCAATAAAGAGCAATTAATGCTATTTCATGGCAGAAACTCATTTTTTTGCCATTGAATGATTTTGCACAGCACACAAAATTTTAATTATAAATGTCTTCCTTTATCAATTATATTTAGGAAGATCTTTAAGGAAATGAAAGAAATGATATAACTTGGTACAATATGTATTGGTCTTTTACCTTGTAGAAATAAGAGTCTGCCTGAATCAATGATACCTTGTGCTTCTCTCTCTTTTCATGGCTCTTAAGCCAATTGTTTCTAAGGTTAGATTGCAGTTCCATGAACAGTGTAGACTTCTATTATCTGCTATATTCCTGGTCGTCTTTCCAATGCTAGTCTACAGAGCACATACAGTAGATTTTTGTGAGATAATTAATGTTGCTCTTTTTGAGAGAAAAAATATATATACTCTATCAAAATGTGTCTCTCAATGTGTCAACTTAAGGTCTGCAAATACAGATGCTCAAAGATCTCATTCTCCATCCTTGGGTAATATGTCTTAATTTAATAAGATGATTGTGTATATTGAATAAAGTTAATTTAAAAATAACTGTGCATATTTTCTTTCTTTTTTTTCCCAGAGTTTAATTTTTAAAAAATGATTCTTTTGATATTTCTGAGGTTGCTGAAAATTCCCAGCCCACCTTTGGAGACAGATAAGATGAACATTAATGACACTGGAAAAATAAAGATTTGCTTTATAAGGTCTTTAAGACTTGTTGTACATCAAATTGATGATTAACTACTTCATCTCTGTTAAAATTTGAAAGGAGTAAATACATCTAACAGAAGTTAAATAATTCATTTATTAACTGTCACAAAGTACTGATAACCAAAAGATTTTGCTGTTGAAGAGCTTTTGGTGTGAGCTTTGTGAAATCAGCATCTTCTATTATAATTACTTAAGCTCTGCCTTTAAGCGGGGGGGATATCTTTATTAATTCTCAGAACATTTTCAACCTCATAAAATTTTAATTAACAATTAGCATTGTTCATAGATCATCACTATTGCTCAGCAGTATGAGGGAATCAGAAGACTGATAGGTCAGTTTCTTTTCCATCAATGAATTTTCAATCTAGTTGGGAGAAAACTAAATTAAAAACTTGTAAATGTTCAGAATCTTTCCCCAAAGACAAAAATGGCACTTCAGCAAGAATTGAAGGAGGTCCATGAGGAAATTTATTATTCCTCAATAAAGGAAAGAGCTGTGCAAATGTTTAAAGTATCTGTGACACATGGATCAGACAGTTATGAGAATTTGCTTGTGGTATGTGGGACAGAGGCTGACCCTTGAAGGAGTCAGTAATTAAAAGACAACAGGCCAGGCAAAAAGCTTCTCCTAAACCTGAGATCCTAAAGCAAGGAGTATGAACTGGTTTGAGAGAAATGTGTTAGCTTTGTGGATGAGAGTTACTAGGTACACCAACACCAACCAACCAGCAAGGAATTAGTTTGAACTTTTAAAGTGTGGTCAGATTAATAAAGGGCAAAAAAGGCTCATAGAGAAATTTAAATTAAATATCCAAGGAAATAGGTCATCATTGGAGGTTTTGGAGACAAATGGTTTAGAGTAATGAATGTGTGTTTAAATAAAATAAAACTGTTTGCTTTTGAGGGACTGGGAATACAGGTCATATGGGAAGGAATTTTACAGTTATCCTCAAGAACAGTCTTTTAGATCCAAAGAACTGCCTCAAATTTGAAATTGTATGAAATAGTGCATTTTAGCCACATCACTCTTGCGTCTAATGTCTGTTCTGTTACTGACTAGATCGTTATCTCAGCTATTGCCTATCTCAGCAGATCTTTCTTCATATGTAAGAAATAATTAGAATTTTATTAAGGCACGTTGATGTAAACATAAAAAGCTCATAATTATTGGACATTTAGAAGTATTAGTTGTGATAATGTAGATTTTAGCAGAGACTTTCATTCCAATTATTTTTCCGTTATTTTAATTTTCATGTAGGTAAACTTGCAGGTGTGTTTTTGTCTACATCTTTTTTTTCCTTTTTCTGATGACTCTGCTTTCGAAAATGCTTTATAGCTGAGGCTTTCTTGCCTACTCACTTAACCTTATTCATAAAATCAATTCCTAATTTCCAAGCTATCACTTATCACTTGACTGTTTAATCAAGGGGGAAAAAGCACACAGACAAAAAAAAACCCAATGTATTCCTTAACCATTTGACTGTTATTTTCAGTGAAGGGCTTGTTTCTTCTTTTCACATTTGAAAGAGCTTGTCTTTGAAATTCTGATTTTCAAGTTATTCTGGATTACCTTCTAGTGAAAATAATGAAACAAAAGAAAAATCCTATCATGATTTTTCCCCATGAATGTTAGATTCCATGAAATTCAATTAATAATTTATCTTCAATTTTGTACTTTAGGAATACAGAAATTAGAGGACCCAAATATTGTCTTTGTATTCAAAAGTTTTCTTAATTTAATCTGTTTTCAGAATGCTTCAGTAGACCTGGTGTGACTTTAGTATGATAATTTAATTAGAATATTCCTTAAAAATAAATATTTAGTTTTTAAAAATAGTTGTAAAAATAGTTTCATTTGATTTCAACTAGAATAAAATAAATGCCTACACAGAAAAAAAAAACAATATTTTATATAGCTGTTTAGAATATTCATTTTTAATGATGTTACAAGTACTAGGGTTTGCTTCTTGTATTTGTGCAGTTATAGAATTAGCATATTCTGTTTTGCAAATAATTTTTTCTACTTTTAATAATTTTTTAAAAATTTAAATTTTTTGTCTGAGAGCTCTTTTAAGATAGATCAGTGATCATTCCTATGCCATGGAAGGATTGATTGAAAATGGTTATTCTTATTTAACCAAATGTATCTTTCGGTCTGTTTGTCTATTGAGATAGCTAGTTTTGTTTCTATCTATAAACAAAGGCTAAAGGAAGAAAAAATAAGTCTTTCCTCCATTGGACAAATTTGATTGCTTCTCCATTAATCTTTGCATATGATGTACTATGTATGTGGTGCTTGGGATTGAATCCAGGACCATGCTACCACTAAGCTACAATGCTAGCCCTTTTATTCTTTTCTTTCCTTTCTTTCTTTTTCTTTTCTTTTCTTTTTCTTTTTCTTTTTCTTTTTCTTTTTCTTTTTTTTTTTTTTTTTTTTTTTGAAACAGGGTCTCAATAAGTTGCCAAGGCTGGATCACTTGATATAATTTCATGAAAAAAATGTGATAATCCTATTGTACTTTTTCTCTAAAGAGATCATTTTAAATCAGGATTCTAACCACCTCCTTTCTTAACATTCTCTTGTATCTTGTCTTCTACAGATGGGCCTCTGGGTCCCCGAGGATTAGCTGAGGCAACAGAGATGTGCACTCAAGAATGCTTGGTTTTGGGTCATTCTGATAACTGCTGGATGCCTCCTGGCTTGGGTCCATATCAACACCCGAAATCTCCTCTCTCAACCTTTGCACCCCAGAAAGAATGGGTCAAGAAAGACAAGCTTGTGAATGGGCACACTCTGACCAGAGCCTGGAAAGAAGATAGCAACAGGAACCAGTTCAATGACCGTAAGCAGTTTGGCTCCAACGAAGGCCATTTCAACAATGGAAGCCACATGACAGACATTCCTCTGGCAAATCTGAAGTCTTACAAGCAAGCAGGAGGTGCGATTGAGAGTCCTAAGGAGCACCAACTCTAAGATAAGGATATATGGGACCTAATAACCTTAATCTAAATAGACATGCTAATACCGTGTGTGTCAGAGCTTTATGTATTCAATAGATCTCTACAACTATGCCCCTTATAGCAGGGATATCCATAACTTTGTGTTAGCACCATGGAGGAGAAAATGTTTTACAACTTAAGAGAGAAAATAGTTCTACTAGCCATGTGATCTTGTTTACTAGAATTGATTAAACTCTCCAGAGATCTCTCCATTGTGCAATTTATTTTTATTATTGCATTTTATTTTGACCCTGGACTGCTGCTATGAACAATAGAATATGCATTTGGAGAGTAAGAAAGTTCCATGGATTAGAGTGACTGACAAACATATCTTTAGAAAATTGTGCTTTTTTTGTCATTGATTTATGCTGGGACCACTATACTTGACATTATACTTCAAACAAAACTTAAAAAGATAAGCATTAAACCTATTGTGCTGTTAACAACGTTAGTGAACACTTGTAAGTCAATCAGTGTTAAAGTATTTGTAAATAGAAGCAAGTTATTATTAACAACTTTTGTGTACTTATAGCGTTCACCTAAAAATGTTGTAGCATAATTCTGTGTTTATGGTTGCTTCTTTCCCTTTTTATTCAATTTACCTCTTTATTGTTATTTTTGTTGTTTCTTTTAGTGAGGTGTTTCTGCGTTAGTAGTCTGTCTTGACACACATCGTTCAAAGAATCTTAAACACTTGTGTTTAAGAAAGGTTCTGAAATCTGATTTCTTCAATGGTAGCTTATAATGTCAGAATTCTGTAAAAGAATAAAGATGAAAGGAAAAACTAAGAACTTTATACAAAAAAAAGAGGAGTTCTGCAAAAGCTTGGAAATTCAGAACCTTTTTTTTATATCCTTATTTTCAAAGTAGGCAAAAGCAAAAACCACTTTATTAGTACTATTAAGTGAGAAAGTAATGGGAAAGTGTTATCCGTCAAAAGTGATATAATATTCTGTACTTGTCACTCATTCAAAACTAATGTATCAAAATTAGCATATATTGAAGAAAAATCACTATTCAAAAATAGTTTCAATTTGGCAAATGTGTGTCTACAACTTTGTTGAAATGACAGAGTTTGTGTTGATCCTCATATACAATACTGTTGTTGTAACACAAGTGTTATTAGACCATAGCCACAAAATATTTAATGTGTTGTGCCTTCATGATGTAACAGAACATTCTCCAGGTAGGGTAGTTGGGGGAAATAAAGGGATAAATCTCTAATTATTGCTGTTTAACTGTTTGTTATCATAGTTGGTCAATGCCTGGCAGGTACCAGCATTTTGTCACTTAGGTCAAACCAACACAGTGACAATTAATGTTAATAAGATCTCAGTTGCACGTGCAAACAAATCCAAATTTGAACATTCTTAGGAGGTTTTTGTTAAGGCATGACAGATGATTTAAACAAATAAATAGCATGCAACAAAATGTCTTTATTGAAAGAAGTGAAAGTTATCTTAATGCCACGGTTCACCATCAGTTTAAAAGTAAAAAAAATAAATAAAACAAAAAACTTTAAAAAAAAGGTTTGCTAATCTGATAGTTAATTTGTTCTTACCAAAAATACAATTACTTTGTAAATAGCAGTTCACATTTTTCCACATATAATGGAAAATAATGGGTAGGGGTGCATTGCTTATTGAAGTACATTTTTGTCGGTTTGTGAGGGGTGTTTGATGACTTTGACAGAATAAATATCTAAACAATTATCCTTGTTACTGCTTTGCCAGTTCTACGTTATTTACAATTATTCAGCTCTTGCAATAAATGTTCTGAATTCCTGATTGTAGTGTGTTAATTCTTGGTCAACATCCAAAGTGATTAATAATGCTCTAATTGTTGGATAAACACATGCTGATAAAACTTCACTTTTATTTATAAATCAAGGACGATTTGTTGGGGTTTGAGATGCATTTCTGAAAACATGGCTCCAAGTTAAAACTTAAATTTATCTAATGGTCTATAAAATTGTTTTCTGGTGAAACTCGTGGTTAATGTTTATTCACATTCTAGTCAAGAGTCATGTAAATTTCATTAAAGTGAAATCCCACGCCACAGACTGGGCAGGGAGCCCTGATCAGTCAGTGAGGTTAACTTCTTGATTCTTTGTTTCTTGAATCAGATTTCAAGAAACAAATCCTCACCTGTTTCATTGTTGGCCAAGGCAGAAGACATTCTGGTATTATGGCCCTAAATCCAGAGATACAATTTCACCTGCATTTTTTTCAAATTAGGAAAATGGGCACAGAAAGGTATGAAGAGTAATGAGATTCTGGAACATGCCATGTGTTTGTATTTGCCACACAGCAAGAGATCAGTGGACTCTTGTGGGAGTTTTATGCTGAACAAATAGGTGTTCCTCCAAAAGCTTTCTGAAGAGGTATAAAATAAGAACCAGTTGTCAGAGGCACAGGAGAAAGTGTTCTTGCTTGGATCATTGACTGGATTTGACAGCTTTACCTCACCCTGGAGAAACCAGCATCTCCATTGATCCCAGGCATACCTAGCATTTCCTTTTCCCTCATTGGGATATCAAGTAAACAAATCTTGAAAAGAAGCCATTCTGGAAAAAAAAAAAATCCCAGCATTTCTACCAGTCCTTTCTTCATTGTGGTTCTTAATCAGATAAGTCATTCTATTCCACCTTGAAGAGTAAGATAATTTAAACTAGTTTTTCCTTTCCATGTTTTCTTTTGTATTAAGAGCAGACTGAGATGCCCCCACCCCCATGACTGGAAAATTTAGAAAAGGAACTATTCTCCCTCATGCCCACTTTATTTTTTCCAATAAACACTACAAGACCCATTCTTATTAAGGTATTCTGTGAAATTTTGTGAGTAAAATGTCACAAATTGAAGAATATATTCAAGTAAACAATACATCCATAATAACAATTTCAGAAAGATCATTCATGATCCTTTATTTTGTAGACAATGAATATTAAGAATCATCATTTACCTAGAAATAAAAAGCATTTATATTACCTAGGAGAGCATGTCTATCTGAAATATATAAAAATAATTAAAGTGATTATCAAATATCATAATGGTGTATACTAACACGTTTCTGAGGCACTTACAGACACGAACTTTACAAAACTGAATGTATCTATTGAATAAGCACTTCTATACATTCTCTAACATAAAATATGCACAGATAATGGTCATTCATTAATACACAGTTGAGTAGTCATTTTGCTGTACTGATGCTATTCAGCAAATCTTATTCAGAATCCCATCTTTGCCTAGCTAAAGCTAAAAATGCAGCTGAGGCCCAGAGCCATTCCAGTATTTATTAAACAGTTGGATAGAAGCCAGGAATACTTAATTATTATTAGTGAGGAGTTTTGGCAGTGAGGGATGAAAGGAATGCCTTGTCAATCTCAATTCTAATGTGGATGCCAGCATGGCACTCTGTATGAGGGCAAACCAAACTATGAAAAGGAGAACTGGTGTCATGAGTCTAAAAATTCTCTGTTGTTCTGCTTTGTTTTAAATAGAGCTGATCTTCCCTCCCTAAAGGAATCTCCTTCATTGGTTCTTTCAGAGAAAGTGCTTTAAAACTCTTCCAGTATTCTAAAAGGCACAGTCATTACATAATGAATTCTCTAAACATCGTTCTTCCTCTTTCACACAATATTAATCTAAATTTGAATAGGTATCAACCACACTTTTCATCATTCCAAAAAAAATATCATTTGATCCTTTAAAGTAAATTAACTTTATAGGTATACACTCCCCTAAAATATGGTTACCATACACTAATTCATTCATATTCAGTTCACCAAAATATGTTAACAAATATTCCAAAGATATCAATTTTCTATTTTCCTAATGCCATCACCATCTATGTTAAACATTAAATAAGGACTGTGATTTGGGCTTCTAAATGTGCAATTTTTATCTTTACTGCTTAGAAGTCTTAAAAGATGTGTCATATTGAAATGAGTTCTGCCCCTGTTTTAGTTTTGTCTTAGGGTATCACATTGATTTTGAAGCCTTATGGTAAAATTATCTTCATAAATAAGATATTTCATTTTTACAATATTTTTTTCCTTTTTAATGCCCCATGATTGTTTTCCATTAGTATACATATATCACAATTATTATTGAACTCACTCAGTGCCACATATTTAAAGTCCACATATTTGAAATATGCTGATATGTAGTGGATTTTTTGAATAATATTATAGTGCTATTTATATTAAAACCCTGGATTTGGGGGATCTTTGCAATTCTTCTTTTCTAATTTCAGTTGTTTGTTCATTTGTTTGCTTTTCATCTTCAAGTCCACCATAAATTTAGGTATCATGGACAAAATCTTGAATAATGAATCCCAAACCAAAAATAACACAAATAGTCTTAGCCATGGAGCTTCACAATAGTCAGAGGCTCTTACAGTATACTGTTAGGTGATTCTAAGTAAAATTACACTATTTTTATATTTAAGAACACTATATCTGTTTTTAATTGTTTACATAATCAATTTTGGTACACAGTAGTTTATGAAGTAACTTTACCTTATTATAGAAATCAACAACAAAATGACTTACACTTACATTCACTCTTAAATTCATCAAACCATAAGCATACTTAGTGGCAACCTGACACTTCTGCCTTGATGATGGAGGCATCAGACTGACCATTAAATTGAAGACACATAATTGAACTTCCCTCCTGCTGGAAGCCTTTTCTTCTTTTGGATTCCTAGAAATTACAATCTTTTCCATTTCCTCTTACCTCACCACCCATTTCTTCTCAGAATTTATTGCTAGCTTCCCCTTTCCTTGTGCCTTATTTTGTGACTTTATAAGGCTCAGGTTCAATTCCCAGACTCCTTTTCTTCTCTCTGCTTATTCTTTAAGAAAGCTCATCTGAGATCACAATTTGAAATACCTTCTTTATTCACTCAAGTTAAAATTCCAGTCTGAATCTCTCCCTTAAATGCCAGAATATCTAATACAAGACCCTTTTAGTCATCTACACTCGGATATTTCAGAAATTAATCTAAATTAACCTGTTCAACAGAATTTGCAATCTCTTTCTGATAATATCTTCCCCTCTCTCTCTCTCTCTCTCTCTCTCTCTCTCTCACACACACACACACACACACACACACACACACACACACACACAACTGTACCCAGTCTTCTAATTTCTCAGTTTATGATGTCTCTATCAGTTTATTCAGGCCAGAACATTTAGAGTTGTCTTTTTCTTTTCTCCTTCAGACTTGAGGGACATCTTTATCTTTTTGACCCAAATTCATTTCCAAAGAAAAGTCAAAATTCTTAAGATATCCTACAAGACCTGCCAAGTCTGAATACTTCTTCTCTGTCTAATCTCATTTCCCATAACCCACCCTGCTCACAGTATTCTGGCCCATTATTCCCTCACTGCTTGTCAGACACTCAGGTATGTGCCTGGCTCAGTTTATCTGTGCTAAATGTTTTTTTCTGCCAGAAATATTTTTTCTGGGGAAAAATCCCTGCAAAACGCTGCTCCTCTCCCTCAGATCTTAGCTTAAGGATAATCTTCATCATCAGGCCCACACTGACACCTAATTTGTTTTATATAGATAAAAATAAGCATAGCCATAGGTATAGACACATGGTCATTTTAAACATCTTAATCATTAGTGTACCATATTGTGGCATTAATTACATGTTTGATGTTATGCAACATTTGTTATGTTTCCAAAACATTTATTTTTATCACTCCAAACAGAGTCTGCAACCAATAAGCAGTACAATTCCATTCCTCCCAATATCCATCTCCTGGTAATCTCAAATTTACTTTCTATTAATGTGCATATTCTCAATATGTCATGTCACTTGAATCATTCATTATTTATTATGTTTTGTGTGGCTAATTGACTTAGCATAATGTTTTCAAGGTTCATCCATGTCATAACATATGTTAGAAATCTATACCGTTTATAATTGAAATATAATAACACACACACACATACATTGCATTTATGATATATGTTTATTCAATCATCTGGTAATGGAATCTTGGGTACTTGCTGCCTTTAAATTATTAGGAATAATGATGCAATGAACATTAGTGTACAGGTGTGCTTGACTTACTGTTCTCAGTCTTTGAAGTACATATTTAGGAGTAGATTTTCTGGGTCATATAATAATCCTAAATTCAGCTTTTTGAGTGCCTAACAAATTGATTTCAACAGCATCTGTGCTTTTTTACATGATCACCAGCAATGTATTGGGAGTCCAATTTCTCCATATCCTAACCAACATTTATTTTCCATATTATTTATAATAACCATTCTAGTAGGCATGAAGTGGCATCTCATTGTAGTTTTGATTTCCATTTCCCTAAATACTAAGGATCTTGAACACCATTTTATGTACTTATTAGGCATTTGTGTATCTTCTTTGTAGAACTTTCAGTTCAAGTCTTTTGCTCTTATTTTTTTGTTTTGTCTATCTGTTATTGAGTTATAGGAATTCTTTATATAGTCTGAGAATTTAAGTCCATACCACTTATGTAGTATATAAATATTTTTCCTTGTTTTTTAGGTAATATTTTCAGTTTCTTGACAATGTTTATTGATAAACATAATTAAAATTTTGATAAATTCTAATTTGTCTTTTTTGAAATTTTTTTGTTGCTTGTGTTTTTATATGTCATATGGAAGAATTTGTTGCCGTATCCAGGATCATTAAGATTTATTTCTATGTTTCTTCTAAATGCTTTAGAGTTTTGGCTCTTAAATTCAGGTTGCTCCTCACTGTGTTAAAATTTGCATATATGTGTAAGGTAGGGGTCCATGTTCATTCATCTGCATGCGAATTTTGTAAAGTGTCTTTTCTGTGTTGAGATGATCATTATCTCAACAAAGAAAAACTTGTTCTACTAATGAGTTATATGGCATGGATTGATTTTCTTATGTTGAAACACACCTGCATTCTAGGAATAAATCCTCTTGGTCATGTTTTAATGTACAAATTTAATATGATATGGATTTGGTTTGTTAGTGTCTTGCTCAGAGTTTCTGCTTCTTTATTCAATGGAATATTTGCTTAAAATTTTCTTTTCTTATGGTATTTTTGCCTAGTTTTGTATTATGGTACTATTGGTATCATAATATGAGATAGAATCTGTTCTCTTTCATTTCTTTTTTGGAGCTGATTAACAAATACTGGTTTCTATTCTTCTTTAAATGTTTTGAAAAATTTACCAGTGAAGCCATTGGTTCCTAGACTTCTTTTGGGGGAATTTGGGGATTAATGACTCAATTTCCTGTGACAGATCTTTTGAGATTTTTCTATTTCTTCTTGCATATGTTCATTCATGTGCTCCCATAAATTTTGTTCATTACATCTAGGTTATCTAATTTCTTGGTATCTAGTTCATATTATTTGCCTATAATCAAAAGTGGCAATGCTCCTACTTTAATTTCTCAATTTAATTATTGTAAGTTTTCTTTTATCTGTCTTTTTTTCTTTGTCCATCTATCTAGAATTTGTCAACTTTATTGACTTACTCAGAGAAACAATTTAGGTCTTGTTGATCCTTCCCTATAGTTTTTCTGTTTTCTGTTTCATTCATTTCCTCTCTAATCTTTATTATTTTTCCCATCTGCTAGCTTCAGATTTAAATTCTCTTTTTCTATTCTACTCCCTCAAGGTGTAAAATTAAGTTATTGATTTGAGATCTTTTTTTAAATTTAAATATTCTGAGCATAGCCTTACATTCATCCCATAAATTTGGAATGTTGTGTTCATTTTCATTCATCCATAAGTGTTTTCTGTTTTGTTTGTGAATGTGTAATTTCTTCTTTCAAACATTGTTTTTTTAAGAGTTTGCTGCTTTGTTTATACATATTTATAACTTTTACATTTTTCCTTCTATAATGATGCTGCATCTGCTGATGCTAGGGATTGAACCTAGGACCTCATGTATGCTAGTCAAGCACTGTATCACTGAGCCACATCTCCAGTCCCCTTGTCTCTCACTGATTTCTTATTTCATTCTATTGTGATCAGAAAAGATAATCTGTATAATTTATATATATAATTTATATATATGATCAAAATATACATATTGATCCTGATTTGAAGACTTAACATGCCTGACCGCTACATTTTAAACCTGCAATTCCTCTTCCGACTTTTTAAACTCATTGACAACCTGCTTCACATTTTTTTTTTTTGCACCACACTGACCACCTTCTAAAATAATTAACTTACTTAAAATGTTTATTGCCTGTTGTCTGACTTCCCCCACTAGAAAGGACTAGAAGGTGAATTCAAAAATGAAAAAGATTTTGAATTCTTTTTTTTTCTTTTTTCTTTTTTTTTATTGATTGTTCCAAACATTACAGAGCTCTTGATAAATCATCTTTCATACATTTGACTCCATTGGGTTTTGAACTCCCATTTCTACCCCAAATACAGATAGCAGAATCACATCTGTTACATACTCACATTTTTACCTAATGGCATATTAGTGACTGTTGTAATCTGCTACCTTTCTTATCCCCTACTATCCCCCCTCCCCTCCCCTCCCACCTTCCCTCTCTGCCTCCTCTGCTGTTGTTCAATTCTCTCCCTTTTTCCCCCTCCCCCTTGCCCATCATAACCTAGACCTTCAAAGATTTTGAATTTTTGTTCACCGTTAAATTCCTAGTCTTGAATCATGCCTGGCATCAAGTAGATATTCAACATATATTTGATGAAGGAATGAATGAAAGAATTACCACTCCATCACCCAGACTTTTCATTTCTAAAAACTGAATACATGGAATAGGGACAAGTTGATGTTACTTGAACAACAGTCCAGTTTCCCCATATGTAACAAGTTTCTTATAATAATAAGTATAAACTAGTATCCTTTTAAGGTTACAGAGATGGGAAAATTGTAACAAAATTGTGAACTGAAATACTCCTTTCTTCACATTTATCCCCTGCTATTCCTTTCAGCTTCCCATTTGGAACATGCCATTTTCCCCCCAAGGGAACTATAGAGTATTTTTCAATAACTTGAGGATAAAATTATTGTTATTTCTAGGAATTTGCTGCTTTTGAAGAAAGTGCTGATGAAACACTTTTCATTTTTATCTTGTACTTTTTGTTAATGCAATTCATGTTTCCCTCAATGACCCTACTTCATTGCGTCTTGTGACTGCTTCTAAATTAACAAAAGTTGTTTTTTTCTTGACACTTCAGGAATTGAGGAGATCACATGAATCTCCCTCATTGCTGCAAACAAGCACATCTGCATTCTTATGCCTTTCACCTTCCCCATGGAAATGTTCTTTGTGGCTCTCAGCCTTAAAGAAAAGGCTAACAGTGATAGCTAGCAGCTACCATCTTAAAACCAGATCTCATTTCTCCCATAAACAGTTGCAAATTACTCTTAAAAAAATAGATCACAGAAAAAAATGGAAGTAACAGAAGAGAATCTGTATATTTGTGTGTGTATACAAGATGTATATATACTCATATCACTGATTCTGTATACTTTCCAGAAATGGACCATTTATTTGACTCTGAGGCTATTGGAAATGAAGAAAATAAATTAAAACATAATTAAAAACACTCCATTTACCAGTAAAATAAATAAAATATGATTTTGAACTTCAGTGGGTCACATGTCCTCTTTATAATTACCACCAAAGTCTGATAACAAATGTCTCATTAGTAACTTACTATGTGTAATGAACTCATGTTTTCAAATTTTAGCATTGTCCTAATGGTTTATATAAATCACAAATCTCTCTATATGTTATGTAAAATTCTACTTAAATTTTTACTTCATTTATAATAACAATGTTTTTAAATGTTAAATTACATATCATCTAAATAATCTTGCTTACAAGATCCACCCTTTTAAGCATTATAATAATGCCATCTCCATGGATCCTCAAATCTTACCACTTAACTCCTCATCACCCTCCAGTTCTCCTCTCTGGCCTATGCAAAGTACTGTATCCCTTACCCAGTCCTGCAGTCTGAAGGGAGGGAAAATGTTTTGTGGCTTGCATAGCCAGGAGGATTAAATACCTATGAAACAAAACATATGGATTCAGTCTCAGCAATGTGTTGTCAGACTCTCTACCCTATTTAAAGTATTTCTAATGAAATTCTACTTAGGTTCTAAGAATCACTGCTTCCCCATCTGGGAGTAATTTCAAGATATAGTGGAAATCTTTACTGTCCAGCACATGTATATTAAATAACCTTTAGTTTATTTTCACAAAATGATACCCGATATACAGTATTTTTTTTTAATTAGGGTTTTATTTTCCTTTGGTGGGGCAAGGGAAATAGTGAGGGTCTCATAAGGGCCACAGACCTTCAGAGTGACCTGATATACATTAAGCAACAGAGCATGATTTCTTGGGCATATATATCTAGATGCACAATTTTAGCCTGAAATTCATATGGAAAAATATTTAACTCTTTTTTTTATTTTTCCAAAGACATATAAATATAGTTCAATGTACTTTTCCTTGTTTATCAAATAAAAAAAAAACTAACACAAAACCTTTTTTTTGTTTAGCATAGTTCTAAGGATTTAAATATATTAACATTTATTTTTTCCATGTACTTATATTTTCAAATAGATATGTATAAGTGATATCACCATTTTACAATTGAGAAGAATGAGATTCGGGGAGGTTAAGTGAGTCTACTCCAGATTCTAAAGTTAGTGTGTAGCAGTGCCAGCCTGGGCTGACTGTAGGCATTAATACTGTGTAATAACCCTTCCTTACAAAAGATGAAAACACTTTTTGATACTGGGACTGAACGATAAATTACCATTTATACAAAAGAAATAAAATAATTTATTAACCAGCTCTGAAATTAATATCCCCTCTTCCAATTGGAGTTTGGTTCCTATAATGGATGATGCACTTATAGAGCAGTTTAAGTGTTTAATTAATTAATTATGTAACACTTGTTCTATTTAGACTCCGGACAACATAAAGCTAAGTTTGGAGTGAAGATGGCCTAACCTGTGTTTCTGAGAAATCTTTACTAAGATTTACTTTACTAAGCATCCCTGATGCTTAATAAAATGTTCACTTCCTTTTATGTGCCCTAGGTGTGTCTATTCGTGGCTCCCACCTTTTTACACTTGCCTTCTGTTCCCTACTTGGGAAAAGCAGGTGAGGAACAAAGTGAGCCACACATCTGACTTCCACTGCCAATAAACAGGGCATTAAAATGAGACCAAAATCAGTCTGATAATTAACTTTAGCAAGCCCATTTTCTTCTCGTCACGGAAATGCAGATCCCATTGACATCAAGGGGAGCAAGGTGCTCACATGGAGAGGAGAATGGATTCCCCAAGCAACGTGGAGAAAGCTATATGTTAAGCTTCAAAGCATAAATGCCCTCTCTCACTGCATCACCAGTTTTAATCAACTGTTCTTACATCTACAGTTTGGCTTATCGTTCAAATGTAGAAATACCTCTTAATTTGACAAACAAGAATCTCAGAGAACACGTATGAAACAAATTACTTATAATGCCAAGGTCATATCATGCAGTAGTACTTCATCAGTCTTCCCCTTCTCCCAGGAAAGGCTGACCATATATTCTAAATGTCAGCTTTCTGTAGTTCACAATCTATATCCCAGTCATATAACACAAGGTGATAACAAATGACATAGAGTATTAGATATAGAAATTCAGTTACTATTAGGTTAATAATATCATTTGATAAGTGATTGCTCTACTAAGCCATTTGGAAATAGTAGATTTTCATCTACTTATTATATTTTGATACTTTGTTTTTTGCCCCAACATAATTGTGGCTAATGATTGCATGTCAAATGCATAGAAAATACATACTTATTTATTTGCACACAGTTATCAGTATAACAAAAATAGCTAATATTAAACTTCTTGAGAAAGAAAACATAAATTAATATTTCCTTTAAAAATATTAATCTCGAAGTGTTTACCTATTTTATTTATTTATCTATATCTGTATCTACCCATCTATATAAAGATATATCTACATATGCATTATATACACTTATACATATATATATATATATATATATATATATATATATATACTTTATACACACATACACACATACACTTGTATGTTTTTAGTGTTTATTACTAGGAACTTATGTAATTATTTTTGTGTTAAATCAGTGTGGCTTAAATAATTTTAGAATTCTAAGCAAAGAAGATAATCAAACACAAATATCCATTTCCCAGTGGCATGACATTTAAAGTACCTAGTACAGATGAAATATCACTAGAAAAGAGATTGCTTTGGTTATGCATTCTAGGGGCTCATGAATTAATTTAAACTTAGATGGTACAAAGTGAAATGCTTAACTATTTAGTTCATGGTTGATGCCTTCAGGAATATTTATTGGTAGTAGAGTTCCTTATAATATTTCAATATTTATTAAAATTAATGATGAAATGAGGAAAAGGAGATTTAGCTTATAAATCCTACTTTGGTAGAAAAATTTAAAGGACATAATGGTCCTGAATCTCATCAAACAGAGAAATTTCCATAGTCAGTGTAAAACCTGGCATTTTATATAATTGACACAATTATCTTTTAATGAAGCAAAATGGGGAGAGTAATAATATTGAACTCATGGGCTTATTGTGAAGATTAAATGGCTTAGAATGGTACCTGGGAAGTCCTAAGTGCTCCATTTAGTATTAGGAGCACTAGTAGTAGGAGCCCTGAACTTCTTCCAATTACAAATTGATTAAAATATGATAATTATACAGATTCTCACAAATACATTATGTTTAGTCTCCATATTGTTATCATCAAGATTTTCAGTAATGAACTTCAGTAAGTTTTAGTAATGAAACTTCTCTAAGAGATTTTTTCCCCAACTTTAGAAAACAGAGATACCATTTGAGTAGAAGTCTTTCAACTTCTTACCAAAGCACATAGAAAATTGGCTGAAAGTCCTTGGTTGGTTGTTTTCAGTTCTGTTGAAATTCTTCCATTTTCTGAATCCATATCTTTGAGCTTTTTCCAGGCACATTCTATAATTATTATATCACTATTCTGTATTTCAGCCTCCCCAAATTCAAATACTTATACAGGCCAATTTAAGATAGATTCACAAATTGTATAGGAACCTGTACTTACTTCTTGTTAGATAAATATCTGACTATTTGGACACCACAGATATAATGAGCCTATCTGATGCCAGATCTTCCAAATTTTCAAGTGAACCCTTCATTCTAAATGTTGTATGAAGTCTCTGTCTTTAGAATACATCAGGGACTTAAACTAACAAACAAATCCACAGACCAATCATGGTTCTCTACATTTTCCTTGCTCCATTTCATATGTATTTAAGGTTTCTCAAGTCTGTGTAGCTTAAAACAAACAATAAATAATAAATATAAAGCCTTTCTTCCTCTCATTTGATCAACGACATCCTCTGTTTCATGCACATTACAATCTTCTTCTCCTTCTTTTTTTTTTTTTTTTTTTTTTTTTTTTTAGTACCAGGGATTTAACCCAGGGGCACTTAACCCCTGAACCATATCCTCAATCCTTTTTTTTTATATTTTATTTAGAGACAGGGTTTCATTGCATTGCTTAGTGCCTTGCTAAGTTGCTGAGGCTGCCTTTCAACTTGGTGATCCTCCTGTGTCAGCTTCCCAAGTCACTGGAATTTCAGACATGTACCGCAATGCCGGGCTTGTTACAGTCTTTTTGAAATGGCTGCATCGATCTATCGACCTACAACAATTTTATTTCAACCTCTAAATAAATGACAAAATTTTTGTTGATCAATTCTTAAAATTATTTTGCCCAAATTTATTCCTAAATATAAGGACCTTCCTTAAGGTTTTGCTTACCTCAACTTCTTAGCAGCCCTTGTTAAATTAAAGTATTCTACACCTTTATTTTCAAAATAAGCAACTTTGCTGAAGGCTGGATGTCTATGTCAGTAGAAGACCACTTGACTGGTGTGTGAAAACACCAAACAAAAAATAACTATGTTGGGCTTTCTCTTAGCATTTTCTCGGTGTGAGTCTTCTTGATAATTTTTTTTTTTTGCAGAACTTCTTTTTTTTCACGTTTTAAATATTAATTATCCCCAAAGTTCAGTCTTCTTCCTTCTGACTACTGTAGGAGATAGCATTCATGCCATGGGTCACTTATGAGTGTCCCATGTTTACAAATAGCCAAGCTATTTCTCCTATACACCAGATCGGTGTAAATGATTTGCCAAGTAAATGCCCCAGAAATATTTCAAACTCCAATTCATCCAGCTCCTCTATACAGTTTTCATGAAAGTCAAATCTTATGTGTTCAAAATATGAATAACTCCAGAAGTAGAGTGGGGACCAGAGTTTCTGTATGTCTGGGCAGGTGATACCTGGGCACCAGAGATGTTGTGTATGCTATTGTAGTTGCTGGGATGAGGTACACTAGAATGACCCCAACAGTGGGTGGCCAGGTAGCTGATTATGCTAAGAAATGAGGGGTAGTATGACAAACCTTTCTGTGGCATAAACCACTAAAGCCATTGAGGGCCTGGGGGTTGATTGGCACTGAACAAATATGGGGAATTGCTTACATTGCATCTGATACAGGGGCCATAGCCAGGTAGTAAGTTCTAATATATATTTATCTTGAAGTTATAATGCATTCTACACAAGTAGCCCTGGTAGTTTACTGAAAATGAAATCGGATCATATCTGTCTGGGTTAAAGCTGTTCAATGCTTCCTATTACTTTCAATCTAAAAAATCCATCTGTCCTAAAATGCCTTGCAGACTCTGGCATGCTCAGCCCGCTGTACTTAAGCCTCTTCTCAAGCTTTCCCCAAACCCAGATCACTCCATGATCGCCACATATCCATCTCCTTCTCTTCAAAAGCACCATGCTCTTTTCTTTTTGGCCTTTGTGTGTGTGTGTGTGTGTGTGTGTGTGTGTGTATGTGTGTGTGTTCCTTCAACCAATATATTCTTTCTTTTCATTCTCTGAGTTCTTAGTTAACACCTTTGCACTCTTAAGGTGAGAGTTAAACTATGATTTCCATTAGGAAAGCTTTTCTGACTGTTCCCAAGTAATGAGATAGTGGCCTTTTCATAGCACTTACAGTGTATTTAATTGTCTGTTGCTTGCCAGTATCTTGTAGTGGACTGTATACTCCTTGAGAACAAGTATTAATGTCTGTTATTTCACCCTAGAGTTCATTGAGCTTTTGACATACTAGAGGTTCAATAAATGTTTGTGGAATCAATAAATGTTTGTGAAATCAATTCATGACTGAAATCTAATTGTGGAGTCCTATACAAAGTGAAGTGTTTGAGTTCTTGTAAGTGCACATTGGTATTATTAAGAGTACTTAGAAGACAACCTGAGTGCTTGTTATAGAGTATTACAAAGCATTTTAAAAGTATTAAAGGCATTCTTAAGACAATTTAGGAGGACTGTTATGTGTTCTTCTCTGACATCCTATGTGCTGTAGGTCCCCCCCCACACACACACCCACACATACATATACACACACTTTTATTAATGTCTGGAGAAACAGTAGATGTACACTTTTTGTTAGAAGCCTAGATAAAATCTATTACTTTGGCCAGGACGGAGCTGACACACAAAGGCAGGAGTAGGGGTGATCCCTGCTTTGGAAGTCTGATTCTTATGGAAAAATGGATGTGTTCCCCTACCCAAGTGCCCCTCCTTTGCACTCTTTTACTGCATTGCAAATTGTTATCACATTAAAATTTAATTTTCTATTTATTTGTTGGCTACCCACCCCCTAGCTGGGAACTATCTGGAGGTAGAAACTGTATATCTGTGGAATAATAACAGCATCATTAAAAAATGGTTGAGCTGTAGATTTGTATTATGTCAGGCATTAATAAAGGTATACTGTGAGATATTTACTAAAATGCTTCTGCAGTCAGAAGTATAAAAATCTTTCCATAAATACACAATTCAATTACAATTTTAAAGAGAGATACATGTCAGATATGGGTTTGGTTAAGTAATCCTTAGGTATTGTTTATTCCAACTTAATGTTCAAAAACAGTGCATCATAAGCATAAGCAGGACTTACATATGGAAAGACATATGTAGGATAACAAATGATTCGAAAATAAAACAAGCAAACCAACAAAACACAAAATAGAGACCCTATTAATTCTATTAAAGTTTAGTCTGTTTCTTATAAATGAGATACTTCAGTTGGATGGCTTTTTAAAAAAATTAACATGATAATAAAGCAAACAGTGAACACAGCTTATTCAACCTGAAGTTTAAAACTCTCTTATTTTAAGTTTTTTTTCTTGATCACTCCTTCTCAAACATTATACAGTATAAATCAAAAATATTTCAAATTTTCAAATTTAAGTATGAACTACTCAAAAATTATGCAGCAGTTGTTAAACAGCACCATAATATAAAATACTAGAGCTCTAAATGTGAGAAAAAAATTCCAAATACTTGTTCAAAGTTTTATGCATCAAATATTGAATTATGAGTTATCAGACATTGTTAAAAAGGTGCCATTTGTTTGAAATACTAAAGCATATGCCATAAGAGACAGTAATTTACACTTATATAATGTTCTAATATATAGAAGCAGTAACACTTATTAGCAGGGGTAAACTGCAATTTTAAATTTATCAAGAAGTTTGCCTACTTCTCAAAGTACACTAGGATTTTAGAATTATTGAAGCTATCAAAAGGGCAAAAATAGAATTTGTAAGTAAATTCTGAATTTCAGGTTTGATTTTGAATTTGTGTTTTGAAAACACTATCACTTTTTTCTTGGGAGGTTGTCCCCAGTGCAACATTGACCAATGTGGATGTGAAAAACTCTATAATCAGTGGTGAAGTCTTATGGAGACCTTCATATGGAGGTAATTATGATGTTTTTAAGACTCAGAGCATGAGAGATTATGATTATCATTATTTATTCCTGTTATGACTTAGATATGAGGTATTACTCAAAGATCATGTGTGAGATAATGCAAGAATATTTAGAGGTGAAATGATTGGGTTATGAGAGTCTTCATCTAATTAGTGAATTGATCGATTAATAGGAATTGACTGGGTGGTAACTGTAGTCAGGTAGGGTGTGGCTGGAGGAGATGAATCACTGGAGATGTGCCTTTGGGGTTTATATTTTTCCTTTCTCTACTTCCTGGTGCCATATAATGAGTTGCTTTCCTCTACCACACTCTTCCATGATGTTCTGCTTCCAAGAGAAATGAAGTCAGTCATCTATGGACCGAGACTTCTGAAACTGTGAGGCCCAAATAAACTTTTCTAATTGTTCTTGTCAGGTTTTTTGGCTGCAGCAATAAAAAAGCTAATTAAAACAATTGCCATTCTACCCCCACAAGAGAAGCAATGGGAATTTGACTACAAGAATGTGGACAGAAATCGACCCCAGGCAAAATGATTAAAGCAAATGATTGTTCCTGGAAGAAAAGACTGCTTGATACTAAGATTGTTACGTTTGGATATGAGCTGTCTACCAAAAGCTCAAATGTGAAAAAATTCAAGAAGGTTCAGAGGGAAAATGATTGGATTGTGAGAGTTTTAAGCCAATCAGTTGACTAATCCCTGGTGGGATTAACTGGATGGGAACTAGAAGCAGGTAGGGTGTGGGTTGAGGAAGTGGTTAATTTGGTGCCTGGCTATGGGTATATATTTTCTATCTGGAGCTGGAGTCTCTCTGTACCTCATGATCACGGGGATATGAGTTGCTTCCCTCTGCCACACTCTTCCACCATGATGTTCAGTCTCACCTCACACCCTGAGGAATGAAGCTGGCCTTCTCTGGACTAAGACCTCTGAAACCGTGAGTCTTCAAATAAACTTCTCATCCTCTAGAATTGTTCTGGTAAGATCCTTTAATCACAACAGTGAAAAAGCTGACTGAAACAAAGACTGTATTATCTGGCCCTTGTTTTTAAGGTTTCTTTCTTTTTTCCCCCTCCATGTGCCCTTTAATTAAGGTTTCCTACAAGAATGAGATCAAAATTGTAATGGTTGCATTCCATGTATGTATAATATGTCAAATACACCCTCCTGTCATGTATATCTAAAAACAACAAATAAGAATTTGAAGTTTTGTTTCTTACATTAGTCTTATGAAGCATTAGCAAAGCTGTATTACCTACTACAGCCTTGTATTAATTGTGCTCTGCAGGAATTCATGTAGAATCACTCACTTTCTTTTCTGGTAAATGGCAGAAATGGGAGAAATTATCACAAGAAATAACAAAGAGACTCACGACATGGGAAGAAAAAACCAGGATCAGTTTGTTGGACTAGAGAAGCAATCCCTGGGAATCCTTAGAAACAATAAGGAAGATAAAACTATGAAAGACACATTTTCTGTAAAAAAACAAAAACCAGAATGGGGACTTGAAGTATGTTATTTTGATATTAATGAAAATGAAAATACTGCTAAAGAACTTGGAAATGTAAGTACTGGATTTATGTGTGGCATTGATTCTATTTATTTATATTTATAAGCATATGTGTACTTTTAAATAGATTTATTAGAAAAGTTTGCTTAGATATGGAATGTTAGAAAATCGTGTAATTTTTCATAAGGAAAGAGTTAAAGGGAAGCTTGTTATATAGGGTGTTAGATGCCTCTAGAGCCTCTATTTTGCTGAATTCTTTGCTAGTCCTCTATGTTCAGGCATCACATTACTCTTTCTTCCTTGGCCATAATTCCATGCTTCCATATAAAGATGCATAAAGACAAAGTCTTGATTGCAATTCAACTACGATTTGAATTCAAAGTGTTTATTGGCAGAATAGGAAAATGCTCTTCCTGTGATTCATTCCCATCAATGACATAGATCTTTTATCCCTTCCTTCTCCTTCTCTTGCTTTTTATTTTTAAACTCAATTTTTCAGAAAAACATAATATGATGTTGAATTGCCACTTTGAACATTGAAAGAAACAGGGTGTTAGGGATGTCTTGTTAGGCTGGATGTACCAAAGCCAGTATCACTACAGAGTCTAATAAAAGGTTACTTCTGGGACTTTCCCTGAGCCACAGTGAAAGATGCAGTTATGGCAGGAACAAGAAGGTATTCATGAAAGAAAATTCTGAGATGCCCTGATGGCATCTTGGAAATTCTGAGAAACAGTTTTTTGGACCACATCTTGATATATTCACCATTTTTTTTACAATAGTTAGCTTTTATCTTTCACCAAGGCATGTTTGTTGGAATATTGTTAGTTTTCTACAGGCTAAAGTGCAAAGCTTTCTCCAACAATTTTAATTGATTAACCACATTTTTTTCAAATGTAACTTACATTTTTTAAAATTAGAAATCTTACTTGGCATGCCACCCAAAAAATAATATTCATTAACTCAACACATACAATTTATTTTCTTTGAAAAATCATATTTCTCTGATATTGATTATTTAAATGTTCACAACAGTTAACATTTCTACAAATGTATCATACCCATTCTATTAAAATATATTTTCTTTTATGTATAGCTGTATGAAATATTTAAAATATCTTCTTTTATTACTAACTACCTTGGGTTTTAAATTTCCAAAAGCAAAGCAAAGTAAAATAGGAGGCAATCATGAAAAGGTTATCTTATTTAAAAGTAAATGCTCAGTAATAGAAAATGAAGGTTAGTGCTGCTTTCTTAATCCTATGAAGTATACACACAGCCAAAGCTATTTCTGCATTATAGTAGAGTCTCTACAACATATTCATTTAATTATAATTAAGAAATATATCCTACAGAAATAAATATGCATTGACATTAATTTTATATATTGACATTTGAAACATTTTATTAAAAAACTCAATAAAATTTTAAGCTCATTTTTAGTTTTAGGTTCATTTTTATTTTAAATTATTTTGCTCTTTTATCTATAGTATGTTGATATAAAGAGCAGGTAATTATGATTTTCAAAATGTAGACAAACTTTCTATTATTTTTGTTCTGAGTATAATATGCTTCATTCTGCCATATGTTCAATTTTCAAAGGGTGAACTTTCTCTCAAGAATCTAAAAGTCTTATTGTCATAAATTCAAACATACTAAGTGTTTTGAAAATGTTGAGCACAGAAAACACCTCCTTTGTTACAGAAATATGTTCTCATAATATTTTTGTTCAATTGACGGCACATATGGTCCATTTTATTACTGAAGCTAAACTAGGTCAATAAATTTTGAATTCTTCACTGCACAATAGAATCAAGCCATGATTTCTTAAAATATTAATTAAATTAAATTGGGGGCACTTATGAAAAAAGTTGAATAAGAAAAACTTTCCTTTGGTTTCAGCTTATGTGTCTAACATATGATGTTTGTAATAGTCTTACATATGGAAATTTGTAGTATTTTACCCTGGTCCAATTTTAATTGCAAAGAAATTTGTTTTCTACTTTCCTTTGTAATACAATTTAATAACTGATTATATTTGATCAGTTACTGTGATTTTTTTAACACACATTTTTCCCAGATGCCTTGGATTTTGATACAAAAACTACATTATATATTTTTGCGTTTTGCTATGCATCTGATTATGTTAAGAAATAAATAGGTATTCTTTAATTTCACCAGAGTGGGAATGTATGGAAGTTCTAGCCAAAGACATGAAAAAGCAAGGCTTTTAGGGTCATCTTGAGCTTATTTTTGTTTTCTTCTTTAATAGGAGGCTATCTTGATTGCATGTAGCTATTTTGTTTCAATGACGACAAGAGAAGCAGTAAGGTGCTTACCCACAGTCCTAAGCATATTGAGCTTATGTTCCACCCCAGCAAACACCAATTTTATTTTTTTTCTCTAACATTCAATGGTTTAAGCCAACATCACCCAGATCTTTGGTTATGAAAGATAGGAGGCACTCTCATGGCCAACTACAGCTCAAATTTTCATCAACTGTGGAGATTGTAAAGAGGCAAGCAAAATCAAAGAGCTAGGATAAGTTAGCTGATTTTTTTTTGCATGCCAAAGAAAAAACTCATGAAAAACAAATAGGCTATATGTGTGTAATGAATATTAGGTGTATTTATCATTATATTTGACTTTCATACTAATCTTAGCTCATGATATTTCACTTGCTTTAGAGAGGCTGCAAAGCTGAAAAAGACAGAATGAAGTTAAGACATTAGAAATATGGTATATATACATATATTTTGGAAGTGCATTAAAAGAAACTATGCTCAGATTAGCAATTATTTGTTCAGTTTAAATATAGATATTGCTTTTTTTTTTTTTTGTGATGCTGGGGATTGAACCCAGGACCTTGTGCATGCAAGACAAGCAAGAGGGAGCATGGGAAGAATAGACAAACTCTAGATAGGGCAGAGGGGTTGGAGGGAAAAGAAGGGGGCATGGGGTTATTAATGATGGTAGAATGTGATGATCATTATTATCCAAAGTACAGGTACGAAGATATAAATTGGGGATTGGGGATATAGCTCAGTTGGTAGAGTGCTTGCCTAGCATGCACAAGGCCCTGGGTTCAATCCCCAGCACCACCACCAAAAAAAAAAAAAAAGAAGAAAAGAAAGATACGAATTATTGTGAATATGCTATGTATACAACCAGAGATATGAATAATTGTGCTCTATATGTGTAATAAGAATTGTAATTCATGTCGCTGTCATATAGAAATAAAAAATAAATTAAAAAATATAGATATTATTATTTACATTTAATAATTGGATCAATACTTGCCTCACTGTGAAAACCATTGTTTGCTTTTAAAATTAGAATCTTTGAGACCTCAAAGTTTATCTTAAGTTTTAGTCTTTGAGTTATGAAAGCTGCAAAAAGTTGAACAGAAAGGTGTATACAAAATGTAAAATAAGTTTATTTTATTTAAGCTAGAATCCTTATTTTAAAAAGAAGCAATAGTATAGCAATTCATAATGTCCTTTTCTCTCCCTGATGACATTCAAAAATCGTAACCCCCCTGTCCAAATTAGAGGCGACTATACCATAAGGAAGATGTTTCTATCTCCCCTCCCCTGTGATGCTCATAAACTTTTCCCTTTCATCTCTATTCTTTTGGAAACAGTAGGTTTGTCTTTTTTTTTAATCCTCTCTGCTATGCATAATAATAAATAAATAATAGCTGTGCCTATAAATGTTTGCTGATTTATCAACAGATTTTCCTTCTCATTAGAGAATAAAAAACTTAACAAAAACAATGAGAGAATTTTTTAAGCTATCAAATTAGCACATTTTAAAAGACAAGTGCTTAGTACTGGAGAGGATGTGATGAAATAGGTCATTTTTATTCATTTCAGGAAGGAGAATAAATTGGCACAAGGATACAATAATGATGCTTGTTTCCTCATCTGTAAAATAAGGAAGAGAATACTTAATTTACATATTGGGATTAAGTAAAACAATATATAAAGTCATCTAGCTTGGTACATAGTAACACTTACATCCTCATAGCTCACAAAGAAGTCAAGAAATCAAAAATTAGAAAAAATTTTATACTTATATTTTGTGTCTCCTGCTTGATCATCAACTTGAATACCATGTTTGTCTAGTTTTTTTCCACCATGTTGTCATTCAGAAAATTCAAGTAAAAGTCATAATTTATTTAGTTCTCAATTTTTATGCAAAATTAAAACTAAATCTTCATGTGTAAAGCTACAAGGGATATCACATGAAAAATAATACTATTTACACTCAATAGATGAGCATATATAGGAGGTAGTATGATATAGTAGATGTCTGAATTTTTTAAAAAAATGCATTCAAACTCGGAATGAATTATGAATAGTGGATAGCAAATCAATCTTTGAGACCTCAAATTATATGCCTCTATAGTAGAGATGATCAATGTATCAATCTTTTGAGGTTTCTACTATAATTACCATAGTTGGCTTGGCTTGTGTCACTATGATCAAAATATCTGAAAACAACAGCTTAGAGGAGAAAAAGTTTATATGGCTTCATGGTTTCAGAGATCTCATCCATGGTCAGCTGACTCCTTTGCTCTGGGTCCAAGGTAAGGCAAAATGATGTGGCAGAAGGTCATGAATGAGGAAAGCTGCTTAGCTCATGAGAATCATGAAGCAAAGAGAATGAAAGAGAGAAGCCAGGGACAAGATATCTATTCTCCAAGGGCATGCACCCTGTGACCTACTTATTCTAGCCATACCCCAATTGTCTAAAGTTACCACTCAGTAAACCATTCACATTATCAATTCATCAAGGGATTCATCAAGTGATCAGTTTATAGCTCTCAAAATCTAATCATTTCACCTTTAACCATTCTTGAATCTTCTACCACCTGAGCTTGAGCTTACATAGGGATACCTCATATATAAACAGTAACAAAGTTAAATGAGAAAATATGCAATGAACGTATTACACACTTCATACAATCACAGAAACACATATTAAGACTCAGATCTGTAACTATTTCACCTAAATACAAGATTTAAGATCAGAAGACTTTAGAGAACCTCTTTGTACCTTCCAGTCAAGGCCGTTACCCAACTTCTATATGGTTTCTTTTCCTATTTGCATTAATTTCTTCCTTCTGTCTAATTGCTCTGGCTAGAGTTTCAAGGATGATTTTTATTTTTTATTTTTTATTTTTTTATTGTTGGTTGTTCAAAACATTACATAGTTCTTGACATATCATATTTCACACTTTGATTCCAGTGAGATATGAACTCCCATTTTTACCCCATATACAGATTGCAGAATCATATCAGTTACACTTCCATTGATTTACATATTGCAATACTAGTATCTGTTGTATTTTGAATAGAAGTGGTGAAAGAGGGCAACCTTTTTCCAGTTTTTAAGGGAGTGCTTTCATTTTTTTTCCCATTTTGAATAATGTTGGTTTGGGTGTAGCATATATAGCTTTTACAATGTTGAGGTATGTTCCTACTGTCTGCAGTTTTTCTAGTGTTTTGAAGTTCAATGGGTGCTGTATTTTGTGAAATGTTTTTCTGCATCTATTGAGAAAATAATGTGATTCTTGTCTTTAAGTCTATTAATGTGATGAGTTACATTTATTAATTTCCATATGTTGAATCAATCTTGAATCCCTGGGATAAACCCCACTTAATCGGGCACTATCTTTTACATATGTTTTTGTATGTGATTTGTATATATGAATTGTTTTTGTATGTGATTTGAGAATATTTGCATCTATGTTCATCAGGGATCAAGAACTGAAGTTTTCTTTCCTTGATATGGCTTTGTCTTGTTTTAGTATCAGGGTGACACTAGCTTCATAGGATAAGTTTGGAAGAGTTCCCTCCTTTTGTATTTCATGAAATAATTTGAGGGGGATTGGTATTAGTTCTTCTTTGAAGGTCTGATAGAATGAGAGTCCATCTGGTGCTGGGCTTTTCTTAGTGTTAGGCTTTTGATGACATTTTCTATTTCATTGCTTGAAATTGACCTGTTTAAATCGTGAAAGTCTTCCTGATTCAGTCATATGTTTCTAGAAATTTGTGAGGTCTTCGAGATTTTCGATTTCATTAGAGTATAAATTTTCAAAATAGATTCTGATCATTGTGTGTATTTCAGTAATGTCCTTTGTGATAGTTACTTTTTCATCATAAGTTTTAGTAATTTGGGTTTTCTCTTTCTCTTCATTAGCATGGCTAAGGGTTTTTTAAATTTTATTTATGTTTTCAAGGAATCAACTTTTTTGGTCAATTTTTTGAATTATTTTGTTTCAATTTCATTGATTTCAATTATTTCCTGTCGTCTACTGCTTTTGGTGTTGATTTGTTCCTTTTTTTTTTTTTAGGGCTTTGAGATGTAATATTAGCTTATTTATTTGGCTGTTTTCTATTCTTTTAGTGAATGAGCTGAATGGAATGTACTTTCCCCCTACAACTGCCTTCATAGTGTCCCAGAGAGTTTGATTTCTGTCATGTGGCTTTTACTCTTTTCATTGTAGCATGATCTCTTCCTTTGTTTCTCTCTACCTCAATGATTATTATGCCTGAACCACTCCACATTGCCTTCTTTTTCTATTGGAACCCTTGAGTTTCTGTCAGTCAATTAAAAACCTTAGAATAAGACAAAACAGACAAGAGAGACAAGTGGTGGTTGAGTGGTTGATACTGATAGAATTGAAGGGTTTTCTCTTGTCATTAAAGCCAACAGGTACTGTAAATTTGTTTTTCATCTATTCTATCAAAGGGGGAAAATAGTACTTTTGCTCAGAAAAGCCTTTGTAGTTGTGTTTGTTTATTTGTTTTAAAGGAAAATTCATAAGAAACAGAAACAAAGAGAATACAAAGGAACTTTTTGTTTTATTTTGTTGTGTGAGTTGTATTTTATCCCTCTCAGTTTCTATGAACATAGATGAATAAGCTCAAATTTTTTTTGATTAACACATGTCATCTTTCTCATCAATATCTTCTATAAGACAGTTGACCAGGGTTCCAAAGTGGGCTCAATGCTCTCATGGATCTACTATTTTACCTAACTTCTTTCTAAGGAGACTGCTTGAATGTTACCTCATTAATTCTTACCATTTCACTGGGAAGTCATCAGGATATGAAGATGGCAAAATTAAGAAAATAATAATCATTGTAAATCATAGAAAATTTGTTGAGCTCTTCCTATATGCCAGCTACCTAACTAAGTTGTTTATATATACTGATCTATTGACTCTTCACAACTACTTTGTGTTTTGGTACTATTATCCCATATCACAGAGGTAAAAACAGGTTCAGAGAATTTAAATAATTTGTCCAACAACAGAAAACTATCTAGTTTATACTAAATTAACATCTTGGATCAAGAAAATAAACTATTTTACTATTAGCTAATGATAATATTTAATCTAAAAATAAATATTTATTTTCATCTCTTTGACCCCACTACCCACATTGCAAGTAAATTACATGTAAGTTTTCAAAGTTCCTTTTTCTAAGTATGAAATCAAGATTCAAGCTGAGAAAAGTATGTGTGATGATACTTTATTCTGTGAGGAAGGGGAGGAAATAAAAGACAGAATTGTCAATCTTTTTCTATTATTTCCTTAGCTTTTGTGGTTTTATCTTGAATTTTTGTGGTTGCATTGTTAAGAGTGAGTTGAGTATTCTGATTTTATGTCTCTTTGGAGGTTTTAATATTCCTTATTTTTGACAATTTTTTATAAATAGAGTGATTTGAATTCAGTATTGTGGTGATTGTTTATAGTGTTTAGTTCCGCTGAAGATAATGGAAATGTCTTTTGTAAAAAGTATCATTTTATTAAGCTGAAGGTGGGCTTTGTTCCCTTGATAACTTTTTGACATTGAGACTGCCAAAAGAAGATGGATTTGTATTTTGAATGCTTTGAAGTTGGGACAATTTAAATAAGGAAAATTTCAAATGTCTCATTGAGACACAGCAAATTCTTTCATTGCCTGAAGCTGATAAAGAAAAAAAAAAACAGTCTGACTCATTTGAGTTCTACTTTTAAAAGCTATTTTAAATTTTTAATCATGGAGTGTTTATATGTCAGGAGTTTAAAGGTTTAGTAACATGATTAGCTGAAAGCCAATAATATGAATGCTGTTGAAACAGCAACATTTTCATTGGGTTTTAATTTTTTTTTTAACATTGTCTCTAATATGGAGTTTTAGAAACTAAAAATTGAAACGGATCTAGTTTATTTGGCAGTATTATCCCTTGAGAGTCATATATTTAAAAAAAGTTTTCCATATTTCTCTTCCAATGTTTTATGTAGGTGAAATCAAATAAAAGCAACTTTAATGAAACACTATATAAAGAAAAATATCTTAAGATGTAGCCTGAAAGAGAATATATGGTAGGACATAGTCTCAATTTCTCCATTTTCATTTCTTTACCAATTAATCTCCACCTTATTTGAATCCAGCCCACAATAAGCCATATATATTATGTTGTGATTTACTACACATATTGGGATGTACAAATTAAATTTTATCAAATGCTACTTTTGGTACACTCTATTTGCTACATTTTTTTCCTATGATATTTCCCATACTCCATTTTGCTAGTCCTTACTACTAATTGAACTTCATGATTTACTGCTTAAGTTTTTGAAGTTTTTGTTGTTGATAATGATGTAAAATGCCCACACAATGTCTTTATTGATGTTGTGAAATAATATCTTTACACTTTAATCTTAGAATTCTAGACACAGTTTCTAATCAACACATCTCTGTTAGTTTCTACATCTCCACTGCTATCGGAACAGAATGAAAGCAACAACAGCAACAAAAAGAGAAGAAAAAATAAATATATAATTCTTATGGCTCTAATTTGTAGAATTTATTTTTTTCTAAATGAATTGATGATTGTTTAATATTCTATATGTACATAAAATATCACAAGGAACTAAATAAAACTACATCACTGTTTGACCTTCATGATCTTTTATGGTACATATTATAAGAGGTTTTGATTTCAATACAGAATTAAGGCTTCAGAAAACTTGTCAGTGTAGAATATATGTGGAACTGTCATTCAGAGTATAAAAGGAAACCCCACCCAATTCATAGTCCAGGTAAATATCAATGTCACTGGTCTTCTTCTTTAGCAGATAAAGACCAGAACAACTTGTTAGGCAACATAGTCACCATTCCACATCTGAATTATGAGTGTCTGCTGGATCCTGACAGGGTTACTTTGCCTTCATAGAAAGGAGACCTTTACAAATCTCAGAGTTCCTTCAGGCTCATCATCCACTTGTATTTCTCAGTAATGTCAGCTGGTATCAAATTCATCAGAGTTCAGAAAACTGGATACATCCTACAACTATTTTAATTCTAATGAACTCTTGAATTTTATTCACATACATCACATATTTCTTTTTAATACTTAAAGACAAGCATATTAATATGTGCTGTTTCTGCATCTAGAGTAACATCTTCTTTCCATTTCTGTTTCATGTTCTTCAGAGCCAAGCACAATGGAGAAAGACAGCACACTTCTCTCCTTAACTTGGATGGATAGAGAAATGTTCTCTTCAGGCTTTTACATGTGTCATTGATGTTCTTGAGATCCATCAGAAATTTCACTTCTGACAACACATTATTCTTTTCACCTGCTTTGAGTATGAAAATGCAATTTGAAAATCCATGTGTGTTTGCATTGAGTTCTTATTGAATGACTTTCCCTACAACTGCTTACCTTGAGAGACCTGCTGTTTGCTCATGTTCTAAAAACTCACTCAAGTTCAGAGGATGATTTCCATCTCTAGTTTTTACACTTTTTTTCACTTATGATTTTCTGTGTAAAGTATGTACTGGCTTTTGCACATATGCTATTTCCTATGATGAGAGTTGGCCTCCTCCATCGACCTCATGTGGTATTCTTGAGTATATGTGGGGCATATTTCTAGGACCTCAAGATCTGGTTGTGACTGTTACACACACATGTGTTTCTACCTTTCTTTTGGCTGCTAGTTATATGAGATTGCTTGCCAATTTCAGTCATCTTTTCTAGTTGGACATTGCTACTAAAGTGATTTTGGCCTTTTGTATGACACAAAGGACAAAAGACCTCATCCTTTAGATATACTCAGGGATGTTGGATGCAGAAATGAGAGAAGTTGAGCTTACATTCAGTATAGATGGAGTCCCATGGGTAATACAAACAGAGAAGGCTGTTGGCTTTTGCCTGGCGTCCTTCCAGGACTGCCGCAACAGCCATGGGACCATGGATGAAGGTCTGCAATGAAGTGGATTTTCTTCAGAAGGTTGGGTTCTAACTCATCAGGTTCTGCAGATACATACTCAGATATCACTGCTCTTCTTTCCCTGAATATTGCTTTGTCAATTAAGGGCAGACCTTTGCCATCCTATGATGCCATTGTTCCTCAGTTTCAGAAGCATGTGCCCAGAAAGGCTCAATTGACTATAAGGAACCACAGCTTAGTTGAACAACTAGCTATGCTTTAGCTCAGAGGATATGAAGTCAAACACCTTGGTCAGAAATATTACTCTATATACAATGATATAGCTGTGTCACTGTAGATGATAATTTTAAGTCCTTTTGGTGTAAGTCTAGGAGTGGGATAAATGAGTCACATGGTAGTTCCATTCCAAGTTTTCTAAGGAATTTACACATTGCTTTCCAAAGTGGTTAGACCAATTTGCAGTCCCACCAGCAATGTATGAGTGTGACTTTTTCCCAACATCCTCACCAACATTTATTGTTACTTGCATACTGCAGTGACACAGCCGCATCAATGTGTATAACATCTCAATTCACAATAGCCAAACTATGGAACAAATCTAGATGCCCTTCAACAGATAAAGAATATCATGCTAAGTGAAATAAGCCAGACCCCCTGTCCCTCAATAAAGCAAAGATCTATGAAATGTGAATGGTAACCCATAACAAGGAAGGGTAGAAACAGAAAGTATAGAAGTTCATTGGATTAGAAAAAGGGGGATGAAGGAGGAATGGGAGTAGGAAAGTCAGTAGAATGAATCATATACTCATATGAACACATGACCAGTGTAACTCCACATCATGTTCTACTACAAGAATAGGTTCAAAATTGTAATGGGTTATAAGCCATGTATATATAATGTCGAAATATACCATTCTGTCATGTATATCTAAAAACAACAAATAAAAATAAATAAATAAAAAGAAATATGACACTAAATAGCAATTTCTTCCTGAAGTAGTCTCTTTTAGGAAGTTCTATAAGTTTGGGTGCTGTGTTAGTCAGTTTTCCATTGTTGTGACAAAATACTTGAGAGAAACAAAAGGAGGAAAGATTTGTTTTGACTCATGGTTTCATAGCTTTCAGCCCATAATTGCTCTGCTCCATCTCTCTGGTCTTGTGGTAAGGCAGAATAGCATGGCAGGGAGTATATGGTGGAGCAAAGCTACTCGCCTCATGGCAACTGGGAAGCAAAGAGCTTGCTTATGTACCAAACTCCCAATACCAAACCCAGCAAGCTATGAATCCATTGGTGAATTAATCCATTCAAGAAGTCACAGCATTTATGAGCCAATTACCTTTTAATGGCCCAAATTATGAACAATGCTATACTGAAGACCTATTCTTTAAATACATGAGATTTGGGGAGACATTTAAGACCCAACCATACCAGTATCTGAAAAACAGATCTCTAAAAGATATCTAAGAGGGATTTCTGAAATCAGGCTAAGCATCAGATTATGATGTCCGTGATTTAAGATACACCACTGGAAGCATGGAATTATTAGGATTGTAACCCTAAAAGGCTGGAGGAGGACACAGCTGTGTTTTGGGTGAATAAATATTCTGAGATTCTGGTTGGTGAGGATGGGCTCTCCTGTGATTAAATCAAGACAGGAGGCCAGGCTCTGTGTTAAAATTTGTGATCTTATTTACATCTTTGTAATCCTCCCTCCCTTCTCTCATTAAACTTGAATCCTCTCTTTTTTTGTGTGTTAGTGAAAATCTGAAAAATTGAGTGAGGCCTTATGAATTTTTTTCATTCAGGTATGTGCAACTCGATGATCCATTGATAAAGGGGATATTGTCTTTTCTACATCCCTTTGGGCCTAGCATGTGCCATTGGTAATCATTTTTATTGCTCAGAAAGCTGTAATTACAATTTCAGATTGTTCAAAAGTTGTATTTTCAGATGACCTACTTTATAAAATTTTGAATACTTGGAAATTATAAATTGTTATCTATCTCAATCTTCAAAATACTGCTATTTAGTCATGAATTTTAGCATTTGCATCTGACTATTCACCTCTGTAGTTACTATTTTGCAACAGAAGGCTCTTCATTACAATTTTGGTTCCCTGTTATATACCACTGGACAAAGTCAATAGAAAATGCCTGGTATACCTACAAAAGTTACACCTTGCTTCAACCATTTCTTACTTCCTTGCTTGTACCCTTCCTTACTCTTTAAAAATATACAAGTGTTGTTCTGACTTATACTTTATACTTTATCTCACTTTTTCCTCTATATCTTCTCCCCACCCCAACTTCCCCCCCACACACACACACATCTTAGCTCATTGTCTTCTCTGTTGTACACTGGAAAATATAGCAGAAAATTATGTTTTGCCTCTCAAAATTTTTTTGCAGTTCTATGTGCTTTGATCTCCCAAACACTTCAGATTGTCTTCTTGAATTGACATTTATAGTGTTTTAGGTGATAATATCAAATCTTTCCCTGAGGTGATACATTTAAGCACACATGTTTATTGATCCCAGAAAAGTCTATTAATTGTTTATTAAACATTTGATCCATACAAAATAATGACAAATTTAATAGTTCCTCAGTTCTGTCTATATAGAGAATTCATTTAAAATAAGTAGCATATGCATGTGAGTACTTTGAATGTATACCAAGTTTAGTCACTATTAAGTTTCTAGCATCCAATACAAAGCCTGTATTTAGAATGTTTTTAATACATATTTAAAATTAATTAATGCTCTCAATTCAAATGACAAAAATAAAATAAACTTAAAGATGATTTATTTGTCAGTGTTATTAGAGGAACTCATAATCTTCTTTTGCACAATAAACCATCATTTTCTCAAGAAAAGAAAAAAGGAGAGGGGTAAATATGATTCAGTGGAATAATGAAATATGCTAAGTAATGCTAAAACCTCCTTTGATTATTTCAGTTATTTTTCCTTAGAGTTTTTGAGTATTACAAAAGATATTGTTATTAATTGTTCTAAAGCAAGGCTTAATTTTCTTCCACATATGCAGGATACTTTCATGAACACAAATGGGAACACTTCAAAAATATTTGTGTTAATCATTAACTTTTTTAGAGCATATTCATCTCTGCTAGCCTCTTTGTTTTAGGGGAGTGCTAGCAAAGGAGGGATGAGCCTACACGATCCATCTCAACCTTCCTTCTCCACATTACTTTGAAACAGTTTCTTTGGATAACTATTAGTGCTACACTATGTCCACCTGCTTGTGAGCTGGGGTATTTTACAGACCTGTGTACCTGATCCTCTTGAGGAAAGGATGGGGCCAAGCACTCCTGACTCAGCCTGCCTTCTTCCATCAGGAGCCACTGTGGTGGAATAACAATCACAGTGTGAGAAGTAATGTAGGGAAAACAGTTGGCAAGATTATGACACAATGAGCTGATGGGTCTAAGAACAGGCTGCATGTTGCCATGTAAATTTCGCTCCAGCTACCCTGAGAGTCTTTGAGCAGCTTCATTCTCTAACACTGTGGAATATGCTGAAGCTGGGTCAAGGTAGCACCTCTGCAGGTTAGAGAAAACGAGTTCTTTGGAAAGTAATCAGATTGACTGTGTTTTCAGTGCCTGAAAGTGGCCTGAGCATGCTTTCATGACAGAGTCTCATGGTAATGCTTCTGAGGAAAGGAAATTGTAAGCCTGCACCCACTGACAGTCAAGCAGAGAGACTCTGCAGGCAAACTTCTGGACTAACTCCAGTCATTACACATTTGGAAAGACTTTCGCACAAAGGTATTTTGTGCATGAATGGTCTAGAGGAATAGGTTTCTGGACCAACTGGTGTGTAGCTAATTTTAAAAAGTCAGTTTACCATAACAATTATTTTATGGGCTGTAGAGCAGATCTCATTAAAGAAGGAAGGGAATGGTAAATTAGAGGAGAAGCAAACACATTAATATGCCTAATGCTGCTTCTCTTAACATGACCATTACAAATAGGATTAAGAATACAACTTTATCTTATCCTTCTTTTCTCTTTATTTAAAAATAAAAATTAACATTTAATGGAGATTTTCAAACATGTTTCCTCTGTTTCTTCATCTCATTACTGACAAACATTTATGGAATGCCTACTAATTTGTTCAAAAACCTTTCCAAAGGCATCCTAATTATTTTACTGGCTTACTCAATTATCATAGCCTCTTTGGTTTTGTAGAAATATTTTGAAATTCTTATGTATCAGTATTTTATTTCTCTTGTGGCCACCCACTTTCCTCTCAAATCTGTTTAGGAATTAAAACTAGTTGCCTAAGGCTGTTCTTGATAGCTATTAGAGAAAATAAAATATGTATGCCCCATTGCATATTTTGCTTTTTAAAAAAAAGCTCAATATTTTCAGATTCATTTATTTGATTTATATAAAAATATGGACTTTCATGTAAAAATTGGTTTTGGAGTGAGGTGGTTAAAGCATTTATTTCTCTTTTTTGTTTGTTTCTCACTTCCCTTGCAAACTTTCTCCAAACATTAATGTATATTTTTTACTTTTACATATATTTTTAAGGTATATGTATATATATATGTATATATATATGTATATATATATATATATATATATATATATATATATATATATCCTTTTTAAAGACATTTACGTATACAACACTTGCATGCCTCAAGTATTAGAAATAGTTCTAAAGTTGCTAAAAAATCTTACCAATCCCTATTTTGTTCATGATTTGGTCTCACAAATATTAATTATCTAGTATAACTTAGGCAGTGATACTATAACTTAGGCAGTGATCCATATGTGTAGGAGCCTGACCTCATATAATTTTTTAAGGCTGTATTTAATACAATACTACAAATGAAACAATTAAAAATCTGACTAATGCTTAACCAAAACATATGGGCTGTGAACACACTGTGTGGGACCCCTCCCAAGGGCTTAGAAATGACTTGTATGAGAAAGAGCCCTGAAGTGTTAAGGATTCACTATTTTGATTGCAAATCTACCACAAATTTTAAGCAGTGTGACTAGTTCTAGAAATACAGAGAAGAAGATACAGTAGAAAAACATTCATGAAGCTTATGCTTTAATGGAAATGACTATTTTTTTATTTTTATTTAAAACATTAAGCTCAAACAAAAGAACATAAAAACTTATTTATATGTACCATGTACTATTTTGGCACATGTATATATTCAAATCTGAGACAACATATATATCTTCTCAAATATTTGTCATTTTTTATGGTGAAAATATTCAAAATAATTCTTCTTCTTTTTTTTGTAAATACACAGTACCTTATCATAATCAGCACTCTATTATGCAAGAGCACACTAGAACTTCCTTCTCTCTATAACTTTTGTGACATCTGTCCGTCTCCCTGTGGACTATAGCTCCTGGTAATCACCATTCTACTCTCGACTTTTAAAAGACACACTTTTATATCCCACAGGAGTGAAAGCATGTGGTATTTACCTTTCTGTTCCTGGCTTATTTCATGTAATGATCTCCAGTTCCATCCATGTTGTTGCAGGTGACAGGGTCCTACCCTGTTTATCAGTGAATAGTTTTCCTTGTGCTGCATTTTCTATATCCATTCTGCTAAGTTAAGTGTGCATTTTGGTTGTGTCTATTGCTCAACTACTGTGAATAGTGTGGCTATGAATGTGGGAGTGCAGATGTCTCTTCAGCATATAGATTCCATTTCCATTTGATGTATGTCCAGAAGGGCTGCTGACAGATCATATGGTGACTCTTTTTTTTTTTTTTCAGGAAACTTCATTCTGTTTTCCACAATGTCTACTCTAATACATATCCAAGAAGAAAACATGTATAAATATGTCATATTCTGTCAATATTTCTAGCCCAAGTCTACTCTGGGTGATTATTCTTCTTATATAGGTTTTCCCATCTGATTTCCTTTCCAGTTCTGTGCACTGTGGCATCTAATACCCAGCTCACTCCGTTCAAATTTCCTACTTTTTCCATTACATTGCCTATTACTCACTTTAGCCTTAGTTTGAAAGTAGCTGAATCCCATGTCATCCCTTATCTGTAGCACATTATCTCACTGCCTACTGCAGACTCTTAAAAAACAGAACTGCACTCACTCTTCCAACTCCTCAGTTATTTTAAGTAAGTTTTTTTTACAGAAATAAGCTGTGGCAAGGAGACATATTTACAATCATAAACAGTCATTTTATGACTATTTGCTTTACTTTTCAGGAATTCTGGATACCATCCGATTTCTCAAAACAAAGCAAAACAAAACCTGAGATTCTTCAAAAGTGTGTAACAAGAATGCTTTTGAGATTAATCTCTTGGATCCTCACATGGCTCCTCTCAGATTCTGGTTTTCTACAAGTATATCTACAATCATTGCCATTGTCAAAGTCCATAGTTTCTCCTTAAGGTGTCCTCATAGCTGTGATATGTAATGAATACTACACTGAGTACGCAATTCTCATGGTCAAAGAAACTAGTCTGAAGCAAACAAAATAGACAGATCACCTACACAACAGCTGGACTTTGGCAGACGTACAGGCCCCAATGTCCTCATTCCATGAGTAGACAATAACTCAGAATGACTTCAGGGCAGCAGATAGGGTGACAGATGTTGTCATCACCACTTGACAGTTTTGTTCACTTATTTTTTTTTCCAACATGACTTAAGCAATTTTGCAACTATCTATATGTTAAAAGAAGTATTAGCTAAAGCTTATGTAACTAACCTTGATATTCCTAGCACTATTTTACAACATTTGCTTCACCATGTAGTGACATGGTTACCTCCTAATAATCACACAAATGCGCACTAAATTTTTTTCTAAATTTAATTAATTTTTAAATTAATTCTATTAATCCCAAATCTCATTTTCTTCATAAATTACATGTTATAACTTTCCATATATGCTTCAGCCTGATACAATAAACACTAAAGTAAATATGTATATTTTTGGAGGTGAGGATGCTTAAAATTCAACTTTCTGTTTTTTTTGTGTGTGCAATTCAAATCTTATTTTATGGTTATTATTTAGTTTATTCTTTATGTTTCTTCTCTTTTTCTTAAAAAATAATTTAAAAAATTAAAACTCTTTGTTCTTGGATTTTATCATTTCCCTTCAAATTTATCAAATTTGAATTGTGGAATTTTCCTTTCTATAAATAATTAAAGGACTTGGATGCTTTTTTAACAATCTACTTCTTTGTCCAAACTTATATTGTTATTATGGGTAATACTAATATCAATTAGCAACTGATTTCCATGAATGCAACTCAGAATTTATTACACAGAATTTTTTTTGGTGCGTATTTGTGTGATTATTAGGAGGTAATACTCTGAAATTATTGGAGGATACTTATACCTATAATTTTGCATTTCCTTGTCAACAATTTTTGAATAGAAAACATCTTTGGCAACTCTATCCCTTAGATTCCATAAAAATAAGAATTTCTCCTTTTTTGAGAGCATTTTGTCCTCTTCCTCCCCTCCCCAGTGAAGATTTGCTTACATTCCAAGACATTCCAAGGTGATGGTACACTTGGGAGCAAAGTTTGGGGAAGGGATGCTGGAGCTTCCTTTCAGAATTTGTTTGTCCTAAACACAGTGTTCTCAGTAGCGTATTCAAGGTTTACCTGTCTAGTCAGCAACTCTGACCCCACTCATACCTTACTACCATGCATTCAGTGCATCATCCACTGTCTGATTTCTCATTCTTTTCTTTTATGTCTTGGACTCAGTTTTACCTTTTTTATTGCTTTTATTCTAAAGTTATTTGAATATCTTATTCAACTATGGTATTCATCTTACAAATGTCCTCTGCAGTTGTACAAGCTGATATCTCCACTGTGGCACTTAGGGGGAAAGTAGGTAGCCAGGTGTGCTGGTGCATACTTGTAACACTTGTACCTCCAGAGATTGAGACAGGAGGATCACATATTCAAAGCTAGCCTCAGCAATTTAGTGAGGTCATAAACATAGTAGTGCGACTCCGTCTTAAGATTAAAACCAAAAAAGACTGGGGATGTAGCCCAATGTACTTCTAGGTTAAATCCCCAGTATTCAAAATAAATTAAATAAATAAATTTTTAAAATGGGGAGTAGGATTGACATCATTAAATATTAAAAGAGGATGATGACTTGGCTAGGTTATTAATCCTACCAGTATTTCTTTCTCTTCTTCTCATTTCTTTCTTCCTCTCCCTTTCTCCCCATCCCTCTTTGCCTTTCTATCTCTAACTCCTTTTCTTTCTTACTTCTCATACAATTCACAAAATTTATCATCTCCCCCCCCCATAACTTGTAAAATACAATCAAGTTTTTTTTTTCTTTTTTAAGGATGATTAACTTCATGCCTGATCTGATTCCAGGATGAAAGTCAAATCATGTTCCATTAATATAATGTATAGGTCCATGAGTGAGAGTCAGTCTCTCATGTCTTGAAGTTTTGTGATTTCTTTTCTTTATCTGGAATGTACTTTCCCTCTCTTTCCACCAAGTTGAGTTCTATTAATGCTTCCAAACTTGGTTCTAGCATCTCTTGAACTTTAACTTCTTTGTCTTTTCAGAAAGGGTAAAACAATGTTGTAGAAAAATAATGGTTTTGAAGACAGCCCTCCCTGGATCGATTCATAACTTAACTTGAATGTGCCACCTAATATTTTTGCATTCTCTATAAGAGACAAATCATACTTTTTAAAGTTTGTTGTGTTAAAGAAGTATATACAGAAGTTTATAACTTAGTGTTTTACAGATAATGGACATACTACACATTGTCACTAGATTGTTAAAGCTTAGCTTTGTCTCAATCAGATCACAAGAAATGGGACTATTGAACCCCCACTTCCACTGAGTCTATGCCTCATAACAGTTTACAAAAGTACAGTCTAGAATTTGTGACTCTCTATACACAATACCCTTCAAAGTAAAAATGAAAGATATTTATTTGCAGCTCATTATTCATAAGATAGATGCCATATGACAAATTCATTTTGGAATTTATTGCTTTAAAACTGTTTTTGCCCTTAAAAATGGTATACTTTCCTCTACCACACAAAATCAATTATATTACTCTGTATTGCCCAGAAGCTTGGAATTTACAACTAATTAATAATTGTAACTATATTCTTTTCACAGACATCTTTTGATTTCTTTTTGTATTGCTTTGATTTTTCTTTATCTACTTTAATAACTCTTTAATTCAACAATCTTTTTTTTTTAATGCAGATATTCAAAGGGAAATAACTAACTATTTTGAAAGCACAGTATAAACCTTCAAGCAATTTTTTGTTCAAAATGTTCAAAATCAGCTTGGATTAAAAACAAGTGGAATAAAAACACTGAACTTGATAATGACATTTCAAAAAATAAAGAATGGATTTGATGAAAGAATCTATTATTTTAAGTTCTGCTGGCAGTAAAAACTGTGTTCTGTTTTAAAATTTACTTTCAAGTAAATTTTATTTGAGCCTCAAAACACTCTTGCCAAAGAAGTAATAGTAAGGTCTTACCCAATGATCACTCTGTCATAGATTTCAGAAACTTGGAATTCTGAGTGCTTTATGATCTCATCATTGCCCATTTGAGGAAACATAAAGTACTTGTTAATTTCTTGGTCACTGGATTGACTTGACATTCATACTCAATTCATCTGCTTAAGAACTTTGGGGAAGCTTCTTGGCCTCTAGTGCCTCAGTTAATCCATCTAAAAAATGGAGGGAATATAATACCTAAGGAATAATGTTGCCATAATCATTAAATAACTCAGTTTAAAAAAACTCACAAAATGTCTGACATATAATAACTGTTCAATAATATTAGGTGATTTTATTACAGGTTATGAAATACTGTCCTCAATTGCCATTGTCTTCCAAGGACATTAAAAGGCAAAATATGTCACGTATTTTAGAAAGATATTGAAGGCAGACAGACTGCTTTGGATTGTGCGATGTCACTGCCATTTTGCATAGAGACTATTACAAAATTTGCTTTGAAGAGGACCAGTAAGTTATAGATATATGTAATTTTTATGAAGTAATAATTGCAACCTCTGAGGTCTCTTAAAAAATCCTCAGGAGTTTACTTGTAAAGACTCTTTCTAAGAAATTTTCATTTCTTTGAGATTTCAGAATAGCAAAGACAGTGCTATGAATATCAAGAATCTAATCTGTGTTATGCTGAAACTCTTTGAGTGTGAGCTGTCTTGAATGTGGAATAAGATTTGCATCTAGATTCCAGTTATAAGAAAGGATGAGTATGATTAATGTTAAAATATATGAGGTTAGTGAAGACTCTGATATAACAGAAGGAAAATAGGAGAGGAACAACATTATTTCAGAATACATATCAAATAAAAATACTGTTCATTGAAATGAGTCTCTGGAGTGGTCCAGTGACTGATTCCTTGGAATCACAAATATGAGAGGTAATTAGGTTTGACCTTTGGGGAAGTCAAGGGAAAAGGTACTTTAAAATGGATTCATTATTTTGCCAAGAGGATATAACAGGATACAAGGATCATATTTTAAACAGAAGTCAAATAGAAATAGTTGGATTGAAAGTTTAGAGTATCATGAAATAAAATAATGTATAATTAACCCTGAAATTGAAATTTGTAATTTTAATTTTTTTATTTCAAATTTCAGCTTTATAATGAGTTACTTTAATAAAGGAATAATTATGCTGAAATAAAAATAAAAATAATTGGTTTGATTCTATAGTCAGTCTTTCATTTTTAACATGAATACAACCAAACCCTCTTCTAGGTGGCTTGCTCATAAAGCAGGAAGAGATCTGACCTGCAGTCTGAAAACCTAACTTAAAATCCTGCTTCAAACCCTTCAAATAATGTATCCTTGAACAAAAGACCATGATCTATCGGAGTTTTTGTATCCCAATTTGTATACTAGGGATTATGTTTCAAGCCCCAACAGGTTTACTGTAATTGAAGGTCATTGTAAGAAAAGGAGTCCAATAGACATTTTAGAGCTATGCATTTCACAGGTGAGCCATTTTGGTGCAGTGTAAAAAAAAAAAAAAAAAGAGAGAACTATAGGGTCCATTAAACCTTGTTTTATTCTGTACTCTTTTAGTGGCCTTAGAAAAATTAATAAACTACCCTAAACTTCAGTTTCTTCATCTGAACAAATGGAATTATTTAGAAAAAGTGGAGTGGGTATTAAAGAAAGCAATATATGTAATCTGCCTAACCAGCTTTTGACACAAAGTGGGCTCTCAGTGAACAGCAGCTACTCTTGTTGTTAAATTACCTGGTAGAAACAAGCTTGATCATGTACAAAAGTTTAGAAGTGAGCTTAAAATACATATATTGAAGCAGCTAGCTTTATTTTTTAAAAATCATAGATACATATGAAATTTTATGAACTGGGGCAAAAAATTCAGTAATATTTAGTTTTTTTTTCTTCCTGTTTTAGAAAAAAACATTTTTTCTTCTCCTCTACAAGGAAGAGTAAGGATATATTTTTCACTATGTTCCTAAAATGGGACCTCCCTTAACCTGGAAACAGGAGAAGTACATGTTTGTAGTATTTTGAATGGTGATAATACTAATAATTATAGAAATAATAGAGCATTAATGATATGAGGTTCTGTTCCAAGAATTTTATAACATATTCTTCAATTTCATCTCAACAACATTATATTAGTAACTCTTTTTATTCCCCATTTCAAAGATGGGGATTGTAAAGGTGGAGACGTTAATAACTCATCTGAGGTTACACTTCAAGGCTATCATCTCACCTTGGTGTGAAAGGTGAGGATTAGGAGAGCAGACTGACAGACTTCTAAGGAAAATACTGAGAAAGAAAAGTAAAATAGTGGTCTTATATCCACCGCTGATTGCATTTTTCCAAAGAATACTCTGGAAGTGTTTTTGTATGATTCATTATCACCGTGGCCACATAATTAACTTGCATTCTCTTTTCTTCAAGTTTCAGTTGGAATTCGGTTTTACAGATTCCACCAAAGCAGCTGTTGTCACACAGTGAGGTCCTCAAATTGCCAAATGTGGTGACTGGTTCTCAATGTGCATCCCTGGTCTCAGCAGTATACTTGCTGTGGATGCCTTCCTCCTACCTGAAGACTTTTGCTCTTGGCATTTTTCCATACTGGCCATTGGCCATCTCTTTTGCTTATCCCGTCTCCTCTTTTTGACCACTGTAATTCAAATGAACCCCAAACTCACCCATCATCTACACAATACTCAAGCAAAGTCAATCCTACTTAAGACATTAAATATTCCTTCTCTATAATAATTCAGAAATATAAACCAAAACTGTCCAACTATACCTGTCATACCAAATGATGTATGCTCTAGTTTCTCCACTTTTTCTCTTCTCCCTCTAACCCTATTCTATGTACAACAGACAGAATCATTTACTTACAACAGCCATAAGATCACATGGCAATAACACAAAATTAAAACTCCTCACCTGGTCAGTAAACAAGCAAAGAATATATAGGCCTCGAATTGTTTGGGACAGTCTTCATCTCCTTGGTTTATCCTGAATCTCTCTACCTTTTATGCTCAATGTCTTTTTATATAATGCTGATAGTGTCCTTTCCATTTTTTTTTCCATTTTAGAATCTCTTAGAGGTCTGATAAAACAAAGATGCATACTAAAGAGAAATGATAGAATTATCCTACTTTTTAATGCTCACTCTTATAGGTGAATAGATAAATACTGTGTACAGGGCTGTAATGAAGCCCGGCCATAATAATCGAATTGGCAGTTTTGCTGAGGCTTGTAACTATTCATTAGAGATGAGGGCCTCTGAGTTGATTAAGAAGAGAGATTTCAAAGAAATCTCTAAATGATCCTTATCAAGCTTTAGAAGGACATGAAAATTATAAAATGGGTGTGGTAGGCAGAATAATAGCCCCACACAGATATTTTGGTCTTAATCCTCGGAATTTGTGAAGGCTTTGTAGATGTGATTAAGCTAAGAATTTAGAAATGATGAAATTAGCCTGAATCATCCCCGTGGGCCTAATCTAACCACACAGGCCCTTAAAAAGTGGAAAAATGTCCTCAACCATTGTCAGTCAGATGGAGCTGTGAATATAGAAGAAAGAGCAGAAAGAAATAATATTTCTGTTTTCAAAGATGTTGAAAGGGGGCCAGGCATAATAAATAGAAGTGCTCTCTGGAAGCTGTTAAAACAAAGGAACACATTCCATTCTTCAGTCTCCAAAAAAAGGAACCCAGTCCTGATGACACTGTGACTTTTGCCCAGTGAGATCCGTGTCAGACTTCTGTAGAACTGTAAGATAATAAATTTTCATATTTGTTACAGAAAAATAAGAACCTCATTTAGTGAAAGAAATGACAGGATTACAATTTAGCCTCTGCTTGTCACTACTAAAGAATAATGAATTTAAGGTTTTTGAGTACAATCACCACTCCATTCACACTTTTATTCTTAGGCCCTGTGCTATGACACTGTTTACCATCAGACCAACATATCTGAGGTTCAGATGTCTACTGCACTCCAGAGTGTGGTTCAGTTGATAGTCTATTACAATTAAAACGTTTCTGACCACTGGTTTAGGGATTTTAGAGACACTTGGAAGCCAGGAGCTTCCCCACAGTCCTGTCTGTCCATGCTCTCCAAATTGCTATTGCCGGACACTCAGAACCTAACTTCTGACCATTTAGGGATTGGGTCCATAAGTCCCAACCTTCTACTCTTCTGGGATTGCAAGCATGAGAGTACTACCACAGCTTTGAGTCTCCAAACCAAACTTCCCCTGCCGAGTCAAATTTTCCAAGAACCTAGATCATTTACAGTTCCTAGACATCTATGTACAACCATAAAATATTAAGTGCATCTGCTTCTTTGGGGGATCACATTGAAGCATTTTAGAACACCTAGTGGTAGAGACAGAGAGGTGCTGATAACAATGACATGAGAGGGGCTAGGATTTTAGGTCAATGGTAGAGTGCTTGCCTCACATGTGTGAGGCACTGGGTTCGATCTTCAGTACCACATAAAAATAAGTAAAATAAAATAAAGATATTGTGTTCATCTACAACTAAAAATGACATGAGAAAACACCAAGAGAAGTTAAGCAACTAAATGAATCACATTTCTTCTGTTTTCTCTTGGACATTTAAAACTATCAATCTAAGCCAGAATACATATTATATCTGCATCTGCCACATTTTGAAGATTTGCTAATCTCTCTGTAGCTTCAGACCTCTTGAGTCAGAGAATTTAAAGATTTTTTTTCTTGCCTGACTTATGGTTGATAACATTCACTAGAAATTATCTTTAAAATGTAAACATGTTCTCTAATATCACAGATATGTTGCTTAATAACCTAAGAAAATGCTTACATTTAATATCTATATTTAATTTCTTCATAAGTTAATTTGTAAAAGGTATTTTAAAATAGAGCAAGATGATCAGATTTTTTTTATAAGAAGTAGGGATTACTGCTGTCCCTCAAGTTTAGTCATATCACCTCAACTTTAAAAAACATGTGTTTTTTTCATAATATCTATGCCAGTTCAATCTTTCCTATTTTTTTTCTTTGACAAATAAAATGTGTTTATATGTATGGTGTGTAACTTTTTTGAATTACCAGTTACTTAGCTTTATGAATGCTGTTTCTCTTGGTAAATGATGTGTTTCTTCCACCTTCCAACATTACTTTTTCTCTTTCTGCTCTAAAATTAAGCCCTTCTTAACAAATGAGATGTTTGAAGAGTATCATTTAACGAAATTATTGAAAACACATTTTCTAATAGCTATTTGAGATATGATGTTATTGAAAGAAAACACATAACAAATATATAGTGTTTAAATGGGATAATTTTTTTTCTAAACCGTTTAATGTGTGTGTGTGTGTGTGTGTGTAGTAGGGTGAAGTGTGACTATTTTCTTCATTTAATTCTGTCACTGGTTTCTGTTGCTTCTATACCTGAAGAGCATTGATTGAATGCCAAGAGGGCAGCATGAGGGAGCTTGTCACACAGTCAAAGCTCTGGCTCCACCAGGACCTACTGAATCAAAATCAGTATTTGAACAATATCATCAGTTAATGTATATGCCTGTTAAATGTTGAGAAATACTGCTTTAAAATATAATCCCCTCAAAACACTACCAATTGGGCTACTACTGAGAAACACTGAGACAATTACATATCTCTGTCCTGCTTTTTTTTTTTTTTTTTAAATCACCAAAAAGCAGGTGAACACCTCCAGGGAACACCCATCCCCTGCCTGCTCTCATTCCTTCAGTGTTTGGCCATTCTCTTCTGGACTCCCCATTCCTGTTCCCTCTCTCTCAGTCTTTTCCACTGGGCTCTAGTCAGACTAGTTATTGTAGTTTACTAATAAAATAACAACAAAGATGGTGATGATGGAATGCTTTTCCCAGCATCTATAACTTAAGAATGCCTCTGATCCTTGAAACAAAGATACCTCTTCCCTCCACCTAGTTCTTCTCTACTTGGTACACTTTGGATCTTGACAATTAGTTCAACTCCTTTTTGCTCTAAGATACAATTTTTAGAAAACTGTTCTTTCAAGCTCAGTAAAAAGGCATTGGTCTTTTGAGACATGACATTAGGCTATTCAATCAGCCCTTCTCCTCATCATTACTGTTATCTTTTCCTTCTCTGTCACTGTTCCTTATTCTTCTAATCCTTTCAAATCCAACCTCTGTCTTCACTTGACAGTCAAACACGCGATTCAACAGCACCATTGTCCAAACTCAATTTCAATGACTTTTATCTTCACACTTTTTAATCTCTTTCACTATTCGAGACTTTGGCATTCTCCAAAATTATTATACCTTTACAAATGGTAGATTTTTAAAGAAATTACTTCATTGTGTTAGAAAAATCATACAAAATTTTCTCCTAATTCTGATCAGTTTCCAAAGCCCATCATGATTATAATTTTCATGCAAAAACTTTAACTCTTGTAATTCTGTCACTTACATACGTTCTTTACAAATCCCAATTCTGCTTGACACATATTTTGCTTTCTTAACAACTATATCCAAACAACTGATTATTGCTGGAGAAAAACTTTGCCACATGGCCTGGTTTCTCTGTAAATCCATTACCTGGTTTAATCAATTGCTTTAACATTCTGCACGTTTTCCCACTTCCTAGAAAAACTGTTAATAGTTTCTCCTTTTTTGTTAAATATTCTTTTCCCCACAACACTCTCAGCTCACAACTTACCCAGATAACAAGAAGAAAATAAACATCTTCAGAAAAGAACTATATTATCTCCTTACCCACACTGCAAAAAGCAGTACTGAAGAGTTATTGGCCAGTGACTGTACCTGGCCCTTTATATACCATCTCATTCCTTTATATACCATCTCATTTTATCCTTGAGAGAACCTATAAGATTGTTTCTACTATTATTATAGGTGAGAAAACTAAGGAACAGTGTGGCTAAATACCGAGATACATAGAGCCTGGAATCAAACCCATGTGGTCTGATGCTAGAACTCAATGAAATTAGGCTGCTTTCAAACTCTATGCTAAAATGCATCTCTCTCTCTCTCTCTCTCTCTCGTTCCCTCCTTCCCTTCCTCCTTTCCTTCCTCTGTGTGTGTGTGTGTGTGTGTTATACAATCAAATCAGTGACTGCTATGTGCTAGACTGTTTTGTGGTTTTGTAGATAATAATAATCATATCAGAATATATATCCCAGAAAATTGTAATTATTATCAACAAGTTTTTTTATGTTAGTGTTCATTGTTCCAGTCTCTTCTCTGAATCTGAGCAACTCTTTCATGTTAAGTAATTCTGTTATTGTCACTGAGGTTTTCTTGGTACCATTTATTAAAGGAAGAATACTAAAAAGAGCGCTAAGGATCCTCATAGCTTTAACATATTAAGATTTTTAATGACCATATGCACCAATATATTTTTGGTCCTATGATGAATACAATATAATCAGGCAACATTTTATATTCTACCCATTTAGATTTTGGATATATGTCTGTGCTTCTTTAATCTGAGCAGTCACATAAACACTGATTATTGTTTTTAGGGACCAAGTTTGGTGTAATGAAGTAGGTATTTGGAAGATTCTAGTTCTAGTAGTGGATTTAGATTATCAGGTTTGTTTTCCTGACCTAAACTATTTCAGGAAGAACAAAAACAATGGCTATAAACAAAGTAAGTATTTGAGTCTTCTACCTGGAAAAAGTTTGCAGCTGGAAAAGGAGTCAGATCCTCAATGTCTATACTTGCCTTGGCCCAATTAAAACTACCCTGAAATGAGATCAGGTAGGGACTCACAAGGCATGGAATAAAGTTGCTGACATAGGCAAAGAAGAACTGCAATTAGGGATTTCTCTTAGGAGGCTTTTCTGGGAGCACAGGATTTCTCACAACAGATTTAGTATATGCTGAAACAATATAATCAACACAATTTATTTCTCTGTTACCTCCTTATTTATTGAAGAATTTTGTATACCCTTCAGAATTAAATTCTACTGGAATGGTGGAAACTGCAAGTTGAGGACATGAACATGCCTCACTTCTAGTTTATGTGACAAATTGCTAGTCATCAAGAAAACCAAAAAATATGTATAATATTCCATACAAAAGAAGTTTAATAATTGAGAAAGCAGCTCTCTTTTCCTATACTATTATTTCCCTCTGAGTGAATTCCTAAGATACAGAGAAACAGAAACACAAGAGATTATGGATATAATCCAGTGTGCAGGACCAGTGAGTGGTGCTCGTCAGGAACTTTGAAAAGCTAAACATATCTGAGAACCAAAGTTAGAATGTAAAGAGAAAACTCCTAGAAAAATGTATGTTAACTGCAGATTCAAGACAAAGGTACTTTCTTCGTGTGGCTACTCTCAAGTGCCTGGTGGTAAACCTGAGATTGCTTTCATGAACAGGACCTGAATTTGTGAAGAGGAGCAAAGGAAAGCAAATGGCAGTGGGGACACTCTAGAATTTTTGTTTGTTTGTTTGTTTGTTTGTTTTACTGTATCTGATCTCAGTGACACTAGAAGAAAATGGCTTTCTGTTCCCTTTCACCTCCCAAATCCCTCATGATTACTCTTTTGAAAAGTTGTAACTTAGAGTCTTATAGGGGATATATTTCTGGGAAAATATTTCTCATCCTTTGCCCGATTAACATCACATAAGTCAGGACTGTTTGTTATATGCAGTTTAGACATTTTAAAGGTAACCATTTTCAAATTGAAATACTTAATACTTCAGATCCTTCTTCTCAACCTGTCTATGCAGGACACAAAAACATAAAAAGTAGAGAAGAAAGAGACTAGTCATATTTCCATGCTAGAGCTTAAGGACCCAATTTAGATATTTATGATAGCTACTGCCATTAAGCTGTTTATCACACCTGGCCTGGATATAAGACATAAATGTTGACTAATGTCTGTGCAGATTATACTTGCTTATTAGTTACAAAAGTTCCTCCCAGGTTAACACTATCTTCACTTTTAAATGGCAATGTATAAAATTCAGAGGTTTTATGAAGAGAAAATAAAATTAAAAGGTTTCAAACTTGACAGTTTCATATTTAATTTGGAGGCATGTGTACTCAAGTTGACCTTATATTTGTTCTCATTTGGTGACCTGATCTAAATCTTGTAAGTTCTTGAAATCTTGCAACTATTGCACCTATTTCTAGTCTGGGAATTTAGATGAATCTTGATACCAAAATGTCATTTTCCTCATTTCTGTGATCAGACCATTGCAGAGATCATAAACATCCAAAGACCTCACAGCTTTACCTAATTGTGCAGTTGCAAAAAGTGATGAGAAGAGCATTCAGGATGTCAAAGGAGCAGAGTTTTTTTAGGGATTCAAAGAGGGAAACAATAGGCAATTCTTGAACTACAGAATTTTCCACTGAATATCAAGTAGAGCTCATTTTAAATATTTTTGAGAGTTTGCCCTACGGAAGAAATAGTATAACTTTATGAAACCATCTAGAAGTTAAGAATTCTTAACAAACCAACAGAAAACAAACCAACAACATTGACAATGAATATAGAGCAAATTCATTTCAAAGGCTCATGTAAATGCCCTAAGGAATACTTATAATTCTGCAAATGTGATATTGCCAACTCATTTGAAAAAGACATAAAGCCATTTAATTTAAATATATGTGGAATGTCAATCCTCTAAAGCACTCTGAATTCCATTGGTCCACTTTGACCTACAGGGCATCTATTGGACCACTTCTAAGAATATTTGTTAAATTGACTAGGACCATGGACAATCTTCTACCTCCCTGCCTCACAGGATGAGGCAGTACCTTATGTTCAATTTCTCTTCTACAGGATGCAGCATTTTCATGGTGTCTATTTCACTCTATCTTTAGAGAGAATGTAAATCTTCCTAAAGGAACCAGAATCGTCTTTAAATCCTTGCACTGAGCTACAGAATGATTCAAGCAGAGATAGTAACTCCCTTACGAGTGATCCTTAATTTTGACTTAGAGATTCTGGCTCTGTAGGAGACTTTCCTGTGCCTGTGTTCAGGCAGCCCCAAGCTTCCCTGATGAGACTGATAGAAAAGGCATTGACTCGCATCAATTGTGATGATAGGTTTTATGACTGGACTGAGATCAGAAATTCATTTTACAGACCACTGAACAATTGCTAAATGCCTGCTCACCTCAGTTTCCAATCATTCACTAATAATTTTAGTCCTGGGGTGGATTTTATGAATACTGGTCAAATGCCACAGGAGCGAAAATTTGAATTATTAGAAAAAGAAGGATGATTTTGCTTTAATATGTGACCTTGCTCTCCTCTATTTTTTTCATTTTGTTTGTTGTATAATTTCTTCTTAATACACAAAAACACAACTGATTTCAGTTTTTAGTGCTCTTACTACAATTGTAAATGAAAGAATTTATAGTGCATTGAACTAAAATTGAAATACAAACTAATTTACCGTATATTTTATCTTCCCTACTCTGGCATTCCTATTTTTATATATTTAGACTGTTAAAAAGCAAACTGTACTGCACAAATAGCATTTAATGGAGACTTCAAATGTAATGCATATTTTAAATAATTGGAGAGATACTTATCATCAAAATTATAACTGTTTCCTATGAATTTTCATCCTCCCTGTGAGTCATAACATGGACACCATTTAAATTTGAACTGTAAAATGTGTTGACAAACCAGTGATGGTAAGCTTACTTGTCCCTCAAACTTCAGTGGTTTAAAAACAAGAAAGTTTTTTTCTTCCTCGTGTTAACTGTTCAGAGCAGGAATTTCACCTCAGGTTCCTGCAGATGTTTAGGATTCCAAGCTGTGACATGCAATATTTTTTTTTCTAAATATGTTGACAGCTCTAATCAACTGGAAGGGGTAGGAGATAGAAAGGAATATGTTAGAAAGGTTTTTGAAATGTTTTAGAAAAATAAAGGCGTTAATAGCAAGAGAATTCACAGGTGGGAAAGTATGTATGTATGTCAGGACATTTGGTTTCAGGGGATGGGAACCTGAAACCCAAATCCCTGAGAGGAAGGGAGATGCTGCCTAATGGATCTGAATTAGATCCCTTACAATAATGCTCCAGGATAGATCAGCTTCATTTATGATTGAAAACAGGGCTCAAAAAGTATCATGCATTCTCATTCTTCCTTGTTTCTAAACAAGCTTTCTTCTTGCTGAGAGATGTGCTCTAGTTGTAGTTGCTCAACAGTGCCAGGAATACAACCTCACAATCTCAAGAACAACAGCAGCAATAATAGTTCTCTTTCCGTTTAGCATCTTTGGCTCTGACTGACCATGTCTAGGTCAAATGTCCATCTCTACAGTTAGTGAATATATTTTAATTACATCAGAAGCACCAGAGAGAGAATGATACAGGGAGGGTACCAAGAAATTGGGATGATGTTATCTTATGGAAATATATACCATGTAAATCAATGAAGTTCTCCCACATAAGGAGAAAAACTTCTGTTATGAAGCAAATTATTGACTATATTATCCTATATCTATATTTTTTCAGTCAAATATATTGTTTTTTTAACTTTAAATTTATTAACCATATTTATCAATTACATCCTTTGCATGTCAAGATTGACATGAAATGTAGACTTTGATATGAAATTATCTGTCAAAATGTGGCTTAGACCATACCAAAACACTTCTATGAGTTTATTTTGGCCCCTTAGGCTACGATTCTGGAACCCTTGTGCAAGTTCATCATGAAAATGAGTTGGAAATTTCCTCTTGGATAGAAGGTATTGAAAACTGGTAGTTTTGAAACAGAATGATCATTCACACTAGAGGAAAAATAATGCCAGTTTCTCAAAGTGGCAAAATGACACCAGAGTTGCCAACAGTTAATTAAAAGCTGAGGAGCTTCATGGGAGTAGATGGGAGAAGCTACGATGATGTAGACCCCAAGTGTGAGGACAAGTGCATGGAGTACTGCATACATGGCATATGTTAAGGGCATCTGAGTGGCAAACCACTCCTCCATGGTAGGTGTATGAGTGGCAAACTACTTACCCTGTAAGCACAGCCCTGGGTGTGAGGCCAAGTGTTGCAGTCCCTGCACTTGCTCCATGGCCCTCTCCTCAACTGGTTGCTGTAGGGGCAGATGGACAGCAACTGCATTGGTGGCTGCCTGTAATCTGCTTAGCTACTGCCTGAGTATATGTACATGGCAACTGCACAATAAAATCAGACCTGCTTCCTGCTTGGTCTCCAGAGGTCTTGATTAGCAACTCTGCAGCCACACTCTCCTCTACCCTGTTCCATGGACCTCCTTGCTGGACAAGAGAGAGCCCACACACCCAAGAATGGAAACCTTTGGATTTTGATTATGGTTCATGTGGCTGGGCTTTGAGCAGAGGCTGGATAGACTTCACCTTACTGAGAGAGAGAGTCATTTGCACTCACTTATTTTTTGGTCAAGGAGATTCTATTTCTCCTGAACTAGTAGAGACACAGCTTTCTGGTAAAACTCAAGCAAAAGAGAGAGAACCATGAAAATCATTAAGTTTATGTTAAGTTTATGTCTAATGTCAATAGCGGTGACTAGATAACTTGAGCTAAGTTTTAAAAAATATACAAGACTTATATGAGATATACTAGATATGTCATGGAACATTCACACCTATTACCAAAGATTAGGAATTTGGGCATGGCACACTGATATATATGAGCACTGTCATGGCACACTGATATTACTGAGTCAAGGCTCATGTTAACACCACAGGTGTTAACACACACAGGCATGTAAGATTGAAAAAGACAGGCAAATTAAAGTATAAAATTAAGTGCAAACCAAAGTGGTGATGGTAAAACTTTTGAGTAATCCAAAATAAACTGAATAAGTGATGATTGAAGACTGAAAAGCCACAGCAATACTAATAATGGGAAAACTTAAAATAAGTTGATTCTGCATTATATTTCCTTAAAATGGATCATTTAATATAGACAGCCTATGACATCTCCAAGAAACACACCATTCTATTCCACTAATGAGTATCTTGATTCTGTTTTGTATTGAAAGAAAGGCATGCTATTTCATCTCTCTGGAATTACCTAGGGCAAAGGTACTATAAAAACACTCAAGTCACCATTTCTAGGTAGTTAATGACACCTCTGCCTAGTGTATGCCTGAATCTCTCACCTTATCCACCTTCAATATTAGAAGAAAATGAAGATAATTATGTTCATTTTATCACCTGTTTTAAACTCTCACTAACCTTCACTGTGATATGGCATGCTCGAAGGAGAAAAGTATTGAGGTGGACATGGGTGAGGAGAACATGATGCCTCAATAATCTAGTTTTAACCAATTCACAAAGAATATTTATGTAATTTCATTAATTTTTCTCTTCTTCATTTCTTTCTCTTTATTCTTTTCTCATTCAGAAACAAAGAAATTTCCATAAAAGCTACTGATTTCTAGTTCTAGATTAAAAAGTAAAAAAGAAACACAGTATTGATCATGTAATTGAAATGACATTTTTGTAGTTTGATAAAGTGAGATATATTAAAAAGAATCGCAATACAAAACACATTCTAGAACAAATGCAAATAATGGAAAATATTTTAAAAGTTGTGTCTGAGTGTTTCTCCCTCAAAGTGTATAGAATTCAAATAAAATAGGATAAAATGTATAGTATTTAAATAAAATAATATTATGTAGGAATTAAATTATGTTTTAAGAATCATACTAGATTGTTTTAATATAAACCATAAATTAGATAATAAATTAATGATTAAATCATTTTTAGTTCAGATAAATTTAGTCCTATGTTTTTGCAATAAAAGTTATAAATCAATACTTAGAATATGTAATTGTTTGCTCAGGAAGAAGCACATATCCCTTACATGAAGGTATAATACTCAACCATGGAACAGATTTTTCTCTCAGAGCTTCCAGAAGGAACCAACCTTGCCAACACCTTGATTTTGAACATCTGGAATTCAGAAATATAAGAGAATAAATTCCAATTGTCTTTTTAAAAAAAGAAAGAAGTTATTATTTCTATTTTTAAAAATTAAAATCAGAAAATGACACCTTAAGCCTTCAAATGCATTATCATTTTATTAATTAGAAAATGAAGGTTGTCTTTCATTTATTTTTCTTCTGACAGTGATCACAGTTGTCAACCTCTGCTAGCTAGCTGCAGCCCTACTACTGTGTTATACTCCCACTTCCCCTCCTGACAAACAGCCATTGTTGCATGGCAGGAATCTGCAGCACTGGCGAAGAACTTAGGTCAGTGCTTATATGAGGCGTATTTAGAAAAAAGACTTAAGCATACTTCACTTCTAAATTTTGACTGAATAAGGGATCATATGTGAGGCACAGTTCAGGTTGATTAGAAAATCAAATGTAAAATCAAATATTATTTTTATTACTAGAGTACACAATTAAATATTGGTTTATATATAAATAAATTTTCATTATTTCTTTACTTAAATTTTACTTTTCTTTTTTTGTTGTTCAGTCAAAATAGTAGGTTGCCAAACTAGTAAAAACTTCAAATGTCATAGGTGGTAACTATTAGTTGACTACTTAGCCTTTTAACAAATCTAGCCTAAAATGAGAACTATTTCAAAGAAGGAAATCAGCCCTGATGTTAAATTGCTGCCTGGCTTAGTGCTCTGTGAAGAAGAACGTGGCTCTGAGCAGCCAAGGACCATTATGACTTAAATACACACGGAGGTCATCTAAACTTGGCTTAATCTTTTCTCCATTTTCCACAGTCTGTTTAACAATCACTACCATTGACATTCATACTTCCTCCTTTGTAGGGTTTGGTTTGACCTCCCCCAAAAGCTAGAGCAGACCTGCTATCACGTAATAAGTGACTTCCCTAGTCTGGCTCTTTAGAGATTAACCATTTTTTGCCACATATTAGTGAGTGATTAGTTACATTAAGAAAAGAAAAAAAGCAATAACACTTTGACTGACAGAACTATCTAAGATTGCTAAGGCATCACATTAATGAGCTGAAAAAAATCTTTCACCAACTTCCAAAAATATATCTAGTCTCAAAATTTTGTAAAATTTTTGTATACAGATTCAAGATTTTCTAATCTTGATGAAAGTCTAACTAGCTTATTTAAAATAGATAACAAAGTGTCAGGTAAACACAAATCTTGATTTACCAAGGAAAGAATTTGTTACAAGGATGATTTTAAGAGGATAGGGGAAGGCATTACAATAGAGATGGAGGACAATTGCAAAATATGGAGAACTCTTGGTGATAAGATTTGAAAGTGTCTAAGGTTTATAATTCAGCTACACAACTCCTTGTTATTTATCCAAAATAATTGAAGTCTCATACCATAGAAATACACTTATGTATACACAATGGAGTTTTCTTCAGCCACAAGGAAAAAAAAATGTACCATGTGCAGATAAATGGATGGATCTAGAAAACATCAAGTTTACTGAAATACCCGAGACTCAAAAAGTTAAGGGTTATATGCTTTCTCTCATGTGGGGAAGCTAGAGAGAAAAAAAAATGAAAAAAAAAAGGTTGGGGGGGATCTCATGAAAATAGAAGGGAAATCAGTAGGTTAGAGAGTCCATATATGTAGATTTATATAATTCCATGTCCCTGGGAAAGTTTTAACTTTCTTTTTTAACTGTAACATTTTTTAAAGAGCTAACTCTTGAGGTGATTTGCTATTTATAAATACATAATTAAGTACCACAACTTCTATGATTTATGACAAACACATTGTACTACAATGACTTTTAAAGTAAATTAGACAGTACTAGCACAGACACATGTTTTTCAGTTATTTCAATTCAAAGACATGTGTGAGAAGGAGGCTGAGAATGCTCAGAAGGACCAACTGGAAGCAGGTGGCTATAGGTTTCCTAGACCTCCTGGAGGAAGATATTGAAGAACTAATTAAGGGCCAAAGAAAACACCACCTAATATAAAGTTTGTTGTAGATGGGAGACAGATGTGGAACAACAAACAGAAAAAGAGTGAAAACTTAGAAGTATCATTGAAGAATTCTAGCAATAGTAAACTTGTATAATTTAATTTTTAAATATGGTCTTTCTAGGGATGCTACATAATATGTATTAGCAAATACATTGCACATTTAAACATATTTAGATCTATTTAGAGTTATATGGACATAAACAAATTGATTGTACCTGATGGATGAGAAAGAGACTTATAAGAGTAATTTTGAAAATTACTTGTGAAAATTTTGAAACATTTGCTACATTTACCACCATCTTTAGGCTCTCATCTTTCTAGGCAATGCATATCTCTTCTGTGTCATAGACAGATGAGTCCAATTATAGACTATTTCACAACCAAGAATGGTTGTGAACTTATATGTACCCTGCTAAACCTTTAACGTGTATTTAAATTTCACAACTTTTGAAGTAAATAGAAGTTTATCATCCCTATTTTCCCTAAAGATCATAAGACAGGGAAGTGGTAGAGTGTACATCCTTACCTAAAGAGTTTGGGTTCCAAGTCCATGCTTATCATCCCTCCACTCTACTTTCCTTATTTAAGTCCATGAATGAACATACATAATAATTTCTCCAGCTTTCAGAAAATGTTTAAAAATGTTTACCGAATAATGCCAGCTATCTGTGGTATAGACATGAAGAATTAACAAGAACCATTTGCCTTCAAATAATATCCTCTCTAGAAAAGGAAAATGTTTATTCATCATTTCATTGCTGTGACCAAAAGACATGACAAGAACAATTTTAAAGAAGGAAAAGTTTGTCTGGGTGCTGACTGTTTCAAAGGTCTCAGTCCACAGACAGACAACTCCATAGCTCTGGGCTTCAAATGAGCCATAACATCTTGGTGAAGAGCATAATGGAGGAAAGTAGCTCAGAACATTTCAAGTAAGCAAAAACAGACTTACTTCACCAGATACAAATTATATACCCCAAAGGCACTTCCCCAATGACCAGCTTCCTCCAGTCACACCCTACCTGCCTTCAGGTACTACTCAGTTAGTCCCTATAAGGGGACTAATGCACTAATTGGGTTAAGGTTCTTATAACACAATCATTTCAACTTTGAATGTTGAAATGATTTCATTGTCTCACACATGAGATTTGGGGGATACCTAATATCTAAACCATAATAGGAAAGAAGGCAATAGAAAGTAATTTCACAGGAAATATGATGGAGATCAAATTTTACATAGTACAGCAGAAACCATAGAAAATAAAAATAACTACTAATTAGAAAAGTCACATATATATCCTTGAGCATGTGTTCAAACAGGTAAAATGATAGAGAAAGAAGTAAATTAGGTAAACTGCATGAATTTTGGAGTTAGAAAACCCATCTTCCAGTTAAAAGGCACCATGTAACATCTCTTGAATTTCTTTGTCTTCCTCAATCCATGAAATAGATATAAAATAAAGGCTATCTGGACGCAGGGCATTGTTCAAACAGTAGGTATTGACCCATTATCCTGGTTGCTTGTGAATTATTTTTTTTTCTGATATTGTGGATGGTCATTCTGATTGGTCCATGTTTATACTGTATCAGTAAGTATTCTGAATGCCTCCTGTTGTAGGCTTATATTGTGAATATAGAATCAGGTAGTTTATGTTAAAATGTTTTATAAAACATATGATTGAAAATGATAATATTTGTCTAGGAAATATTTTGTAAATTCATCATTGAAACCAGCTCACAATTATATTTTTATCATATCAAACCTTTTCATATTTATCTTTGATTCTTTAATACTACTATTCAATATATATGAATGTTGGATAAATAAATGTATACAGGCAAATCTTAAAATATTTTAAAGTGAAAATTTTCTTTTTTCTAAGATGTCTTCAAGTTACATAATTTTCCCTTCAGTCAATTGAATTGACCTAAAACTTCTCTTTCTTTTCTCTTTCTCTCTCTTTAGTTGTAGATGAACAAAATACTCTCTCTCTCTCTCTCTCTGTCTCTCTCTCTCTCCCTCTCTCTTAGTTGTAGATGGACAAAATACTTTTATTTATTTTATTTATTTGTATGTGTTGCTGAGGACTGAACCCACAGCCTAATATATACTAGGCAAGCTCTAGCACTAAGCCACAATTTCAGCCATTTTTTTTACTCCATTAAAATACACACCATAAATTGCCCTTAGACAGCATTTGTATTCCTGTTTGAGTTGATAAAAACCTTTGTAGTTCACTGCCATCTTCATTATGCATGAAATGTGACTATATGGAACATACCGTGACTGTAGGAGCAATAATGTATTACCTTGAGGCTCACATAGATCAAACTCTGATGGCTAGATTGAGAGATAGGATAAAATGCAGGTTGAGCAAAAAATTTTTTCAGTTGAGATTTTTTGACTTGACAGAATAAGGGTTTTATGTCTATTTGGTCTATTTTATAGTGAGTATCTTGTATAAGTGAAGAAGGCTGATGACCAACCCATGATACTACAGGATCTAATAACATGTTAATCTCTTTCTATTTGCCATGAAAAAACTATATTAATTTAAAATCATACGTTTATATTTTGTTACTTCAATTTATTTTTTTATCACTACCATTTTTCCCACAGTGTTTTGTTGCTAACTTACTTCTAATATGCATTCTTTATTGAATGATTCACATTCCAGTCCTGCTAATATCCTACCATATGTAAATTTTGAAGAGGGAATTTCCCTAGAAAGTTGCAAAATTTATGCACTAACAATTAGAATTATACTTGTATAAATTTACTTTTTATTCCTGACTGCAGCTAAATTCTTACCAATATTATTATCCCTTTTAAGATTTTTAATATAAAGCCTAAATTGTAGCTAGGCACACAGCTACCCAATAAATTATTGTATTTCCTATTTGAAGCTCTCTGTGAGTGGAGACGATACAAACAACTTCAAAGTTATTCCCTTGAAAGGGAATTTTTCCCTTTCCTCATCCTGCAGAGATACATACATGATATCAGGAGCTAGAGAAACTTTCTGAAATCCAGAAGTTAGAAGCTGCATATTGGGAATGGTAAAGCTTCCCTACTAGCCACATCCTACCCAAATATACCAAAAAGAGACGTAGGTGACATTTTAAAACTTCTATAAATATTGGTCTCACTGTTATACCAGCTTAGATTATACCCTAACATTATACTAATATTTGTTAAATCAGCTTTTATTTTGTGTCTGCATCCATTTCTTCATGGTTAGGTCCTCTTTGGAAAGAGATGTTCCTCCTTTGTCAGGCTGGGGGATCCTGTTATTCCTCTCTCCTTTCATCATGACTTCTTTCATGTACTCTGGGCTTTTTTCTATGTTTCATGAGAAACAGTCTAGTTAAGTCACTTTATTGGGTGATTTATAGACATTTTGCATCAGAACTTCCTAATTTGTGTGTTTGTAGTGTATCTAGTATTTATATTCTTCATCCTCAACCCTCAACACATTGCTTGGCCCACACTGTGATTCAAGAAGTGTATGTTGGATGAATGAACACAGAAAAGCTCCAAAAGGGGAATGAAACTTTGAGAAGAACATCTCAGCATGGTGGGATGGGAGGGAGAAGCTGCCTCATGTTAGACTTCCCTAAGGACGGAAGAATAAGAGAGAACACCAGAAACTGAAGGCTTGATTGTTATGCATGTGTGCCTCAGGTTTTTTTTTTTTTTCCCTTAATTTTAATTTTTTAGCACCAGCTGGCAGAGCCCATTTCTCCCCTGCCAGCTGCCTGCCTGAGATGCTGGCCAGCTGCCAACAGCTGTGCCTGTGGAGAAAGGGTTCCCCCAGTACCCGCAGCAGGCCACTAAATATTATTCCTTTCAGTTTTCTGGATGACGTCTATTTTTTAACATCTAAACATTTAGTTATCATTTGAACTGTCAACTTTCTTCAAGAATTAAAATAGATACAGTTCTACAAAGAAGTGTTTGTTTCCTATCAACTATATCATATCTCATGGCCTTGTTTCTGTATGCTAGTCACACCTTAGCATTTTATTTGGAATTTGCAAGTATACAAAGTTGTCCCAAGACCTAAATATTATAACAAACATAGATATGTTAGTTGAGTTCTTATTTCTCATTGCTTTTTCTAGTAAGTGGGAAAGTTTAAGATATTCTCTCTCTCTCTTTCTTGGCCACAAGTTTGTATTCATGCTCCTATCACGATTGACTGTAAGTTGTCACCTAATGGAATCAGTTCACTGACCTGTACAAAATAAATTAACAATCTCTATCTAGTTTCTACTGGATATGTGTCTAAATCACAGTTGGGCATCTTGTTAGCTGCCTCAGTTAAGAGTTCAGTGGAAGAATGAACCATCCAGGACTTTCATCCCTAGAGGCGATCCTTTAGTGCACTAGAAGCTCATTAACACACTCTGTGCACTGAGATTGCCTACAGTATACTTGTTCTAACAGGTTTTCTTGCTTTGAGATGTGGTAAATGTCTATTGCAAATCCTATTGACATTTAATTTCTAAATTATCTTCTGTATTTGTTTGCAATTTACTCATGATGTATGCATAATTCCAATCTGTTGAAATATTGATTCTGATTTATGATTTAGTAAATTAAGGAATGGTTGGGTTGCATATTAAACTTCAGAAGTGACTCACAACATATTATATTCATATTGCCCTTTAGAGTTTCACAAAGTCCCTCTATGAATACTGTCTGTGAGCATATTTGGGAAAGGAATCATGTTTAATTCATCTTTATATCCATAGCATATAACCCAATGCTAGCACGTGGTAGCTACATAATACAGGGTTTTTAATGAACTCATTTGAGTCTCTCAACAAGTCAAAGAAAATGATGGATAGATAGGATTGTCTTCAAATGTGCCCACAGATTCTTTGACACTCTTCTTATTAGTGCTATAACAAATTATCATCAAGTTAACAACTTAAAGCAACAAAAATGTATTGTCTTACAGTTCTGGAATTCAGCAGTCCAAAATAGGTCAAAATCAAGTAAAACTCCTGTCTTCTTGTGGTTGTGGGTGAGGGACTTTTAACTCCCCCTATAGCTCCTAGGAGCTGTCTTGCCTTGACATTCTGACCTCTGCTTTTGTCAACATGCTGCCTTCACTGACACTTGACTTTCCTGATCCCTCTTTTGAAAATAGATCTTTGCTGTTAAATTGAATCCATCTGAATTATCCCAAATGATCTTTCTATCTCAAAATCCTTAATTTAATCATATCAGCAAAATCTCCTCTGCCATGTAAGGTAACATTAATAAGCCTCTGTGATTAGGCAGTTGTATTTGTGGAGTGGGGCATTATTTAGTTTACTATGCTCCTCAAAAGTTTGCTTTGAAGTCCCCTCAAACATGCGATGGCTTTAGTGAGTTGTCTAAACTAAATAATGCAATGGGGTAATACTACATGATTTTTCATGCTAGCTTATAAGAGCCAACAGTTTTCAACTAGATTTATCTCTCTTAAGTTTTCACACTATGAGCTATACTACAAGAAGTCTAGTTGCATTGAAGTCACTATACTAGAGGGGTTGCTAGGAGGATGCACATACACAGAGAACATACAGAGAAATACTCAAACAGGAGCAACAGTTTTAGCCCTCCTGTGTAGGTGTGGACACGTGAGTGACTGAGGGAGGAAGATTTTGAGATGACATTCAGTCCCAGTTACATTCCTACAAAATTATAAGATATTAGTTGATGGTTAAGTTACAATGTCTTTCTTATCCTTCTCAGCTTCCTCTCCCAATAGTTGAAACCCATGAACTCAGAAATGTTCAAGGATATTTTATGAAGATGTCTTAATACCTAGGCTCCTACTTTAACTCAGAAATGTTTTTTGGGAAAAAAATTCTCCTAAATACATAGCATCATTGAATGTTAGGAACTTTCTCAATTGAGCATTTATTGAGCACTAATAAGAGATTCTAAAAAGTATTGCTAGTATCCCACAGTTTTCCAAAGCCTATGGAGAGAATATTCCTTTAGAGATCATCATCTTGTTATAAATAATTTATCTTATCCCATTTTCTCTCTTCCTACCATCAACACATCTTTAAACATCCATATTTTGGTAAGTTTTTCTTTTTCTTTCTTTTTTTTTTTTTTTTTTTTTTTTTTTTTTTTTTTTGCTGCTATGACTAAAAACTTGACCAGAACAATTTTAGAGGAGGAAAAGTTGACTTGGGTCTCACAGTTTCAGAGATCTCTATTAACAGAGAACTGGGTCCATTCCTTGGGGTTTGAGGTGAGAGAGGACATCATTTAAGAAGAATGTGGTGAAGGAAGGTGGCTCAGAACATGGCCAGGAAGAAGAGACTCCACTCACCAGATACAAAATACATATCCCAAAGGCATACCCCCAATTCCTCACCTCCACCAGCCACACCTTACCACTTTAGTTACTAATCAGTTAATCTCATCAAGGATTAATTCACTGATTGAGTTAAGGTTCTCATAAGCCAATCGTTTCTCCTCTAAAACTTCTTGCATTGTCTCACACATGAGCCTTTTGGGGACATTTCACATCTGAGCCATAATAATCTATTACTTCATTCATTTGCCTTCTTACCTTCTTCTACAACCACGTTAGTAACAATAAAGGATTTATGGACTCCTTTGTTATCTCTGCCCTCAATACTTACCAGCAAACCGCTTACAAATCCCCAGTTTGTTCTGCCTCTCATTGCATGTAACATTTACCTCAATAATTTTGTATTTCCTTAAAGTCTTCAAATGCTTCAATACTTTTCTTTTTCTCAGTCAAATAGCATTGACTCCTAAAACACATCAAAATAAAGTTCCTAAACTCTTACATTTCTCATTCTTTACCCGAAAACTTAAGAACATCAAGTCAGCCAGCTACTGTCACTGGGCATATTCAGTGTATAATCCTAGCTTGTGCCTTCTAGTTCATTTTAAGTTTTAACTATTGTTAAAAGAAGTTCAATGTGCTTCTTGTGACTTAACCCATTATTAGAACTCCCTCAGAAAGGATCACAGGTGTAGAATAAAAACATATATATATATATATATATATATATATATATATATATATATATATATTAGTGCCTGTCCAAGGTTCCTTCATTCTGTTTTCCCTTTCCTTTTCTTCTCTGTTTACAATCTCAATACCTCCTAACTCAGAGGCACATACTTCTAACACAGTTTTATCTCTCTATTTTTTTTGAAGCTGTAGACTGACCTGGTTCAAAGCAACAGTTTGTTGCTACCTTACAGAGAAATCTCACTAATAGGATTTGATGTATTTCTTCAGAGTACTTCTTCCTATATTCTGGGTCTGAGGAATCATCTCCTCTGTGACTACCTGTGTCAGTGAGAATTTTTAAACCATCAGCTCATTCTGCATTTTTTTCATTCACTTTCTAACCTGAACTACACACTTTACTATCAAGAAAAATCCAATTTGGTAGGGAAACAAGATCCTCCCAAGAATTTAAACTGTATAAGATTAAGAACAAACAAAATGTTTTCTTGATTCTTGGTTTTATTATGAGTGGCAACCTAAAGTCAATGACATTTTTGGATTAGAATAAATGGAGTAATCAGTTTCTGTTCTTATTCCAGTCCTCCAAAGTCAAGGATGATAAAGATGGAGAGTAGAATAACTCCTCAAAATGATGCAAGGTCTCACCTCTATATTGTAGTTATTAAAAAGAAAAAGATTTTAGAACTTAAAATGATAAAATCAAAACACAAAATGGATGGTAGTGTCTAAGTGAGGAAGACTTGATCCAGTATTTAATGACAGGGTGAAGCATAAGAAAAAATAAAGCGATGAAGAGGGTCCCTGGAATATACATGACAGAGAAAATTTTGAACAGTGATACTGAAAATTGAATTGGATTTATTTTAGATTGTGTTATGATCATTCCCATTTATTAAACACAGTAATTAGAAGTTTATCTACCACCAATTTTTGTTGATGGATCTTTGAGCAAAAACAACAACAATAACAACAACAACATGACATCCGTAAGTGACCAAATGACAAAAGAAGGATAGCCGCAACTGAAAGTGAAATACATATCAGTATTGCATTTGGAATCAAAATTTCAAGGAAAACATAAAAGTGAAAATAACCATGTGGAAGCCAAAGCAAATTTTAGATGGGTCCATACACACACACACACACATACACACACACACATATATATACATTAATTCAAGAAGTCTGGAAAAATTTTGTTGTTATTCTAATTTTTGTCCCAGCCTATATGTTCCTTATAAGCCTATACATTAAGTAAAAAAATAAACTTCCCAAACTGAACCCATAATAACTCATTTTTTTTCCAAAATGTCTTCTTAATAAATAACATCTGTACATGTCTGAAAATCATCCCTCATATTTTCTTCTTGTCTCCTATATTAGGTGATCTGGCCACACAGGTTCTATGCATTAATAGTTTTCAAATCTCCCTGCAACTCATAACCCCTCCCCAATCTCTCACTCATAACTTTACATTTCAGTACTGTGGACTGAATGCTTTAGTCACACCCTTCATATTCAAATGTACAGCCCTTTAATTGTCAATGTGATATTGTTTTGAATCAGGGATTTGGGGAGATAATACAACTTAGATGAAATCATGAGGTAAAGTTCCCATGATGGTATTTGCCGAAACCCGGCTGGGCACAGAAGCATGAACCTCCGCAACCCGGCTGGGCACAAAAACACAAGCCGCTCAAGCGGGAAACAAAGCTTTGTTTAAAAAAGCCCGGGGCTGGGGATGTGGCTCAAGCGGTGGCGCGCTCGCCTGGCATGCGTGGGGCCCGGGTTCAATCCTCAGCACCACATACAAACAAAGATGTTGTGTCCGCTGATAACTAAAAAATAAATATTAAAATTCTCTCTCTCTCTCTCTCTCTCTCTCTCTCTCTCTCCCTCTCTCTCTCTTCTCCTCTCTCTTTAAAAAAATAAAAAAATAAAAAAATAAAATAAAAAAGCCGCCAGCGTCCCATGTGCGTCCTGCTAGCAAGCCAGTCGACCCACGTGTGTCTTACTGGAACCTGGCGCCTAGACCTCCCCGGGAAGTTCCCTCCTACTATCCTTCCCCAACCAATGGGAACTCTCCCATTACATGAGTAACATGAGTAACATGAGTCCTGTAACAGGCCGAGGTGAACAGCAGGAGTCCAATTTCCATATGAAATGTAAAGCTTAACATAATCATATCATCTCAGTGGCTAGCTGGCAGTCACCTAAACCAAAAGTGCCATGTATCATAATACTTTTGCTGTGGCTCCTAGCAGGTATTAATTCACTTAGAAAAAGAAGAGAAGACAAGAGATGTCTTTTCCTGTGTGCACAAAAGAGAATTTATGTGAGGACATCCAAGAATCTGGTCTCACCAAGTATCTCACCACGCTAGCAAACAGTTCTGAGACTAACCACCTGCCTTCTGAACTATAAAAAGTGTTTCTTAAGCCACGTAGTCTTCCTATGGAGGCCTAGATTTAGACATTTGAGTTGACATCTCATCATCTGAGTGTCAGCCCCTAGAATACTTACCACCTCTTATTTTGTTCCTTTCTGAATCATTCTCCATTTTGTTTTTAGGGTAATCTCTTGATAGAACAAATTGGATAGTTTCTTAGGTAATGATTGAATTCATTGCACACTTGCACATACCAACTTCAGTCTACTGATCTTTACCAATAGCAATTAATTTAATTTGCTCATTACAACAACTATGAAATAGATATTACTGTTACATTTCATTGGAGACCATGCTTAAGAAAAAGGAAAAAACATTTCCAATTAGTATTGAAATTCAAAATATCTTGAACACAGGCTATCCAACAGTACCTTTTCCTTGATTTCATATAGTTTACAAATAAATCCCCTTACAATTTCTTCTGTTGATAACTTGACTTGTTCCTGTTGCCATGCTATTCACTAACTTCAAGTTATAACAGTTTCTGTGCCTTTGTAAATGATACCACATCTAGCCAACTTTCTATTCATTCTCTGAAACTTCTTTTGCACATCACTTCCTGAATAAAAAACCCCAACACCTTCCCCTGTTCATACCCACATAGTTTATCTGTCATTAATTCTTTTCCTATAGCTGTTATTGTTTCCTCCAGCCTTTCAAACAGTTTGTTAAGTGCTTAGAGATTGGTGACTATGTCCTGACAATCCCCAAATGTTTGTGAATGAATCCCTAAGCTTCTGTGGCAAACACCAGGGCATTTCTTTCTAGAAGTAGTAGCCATATTCTGTAATCCAATATTTCCAGTTTCTTTGATTACTTAGGAGTTCGGTATTTAAAAAATATTTTTTTTTCTTACACAAGAAGTGTTACAGCTATGTATAACTTTAGAATTCTTTTTTTTTTTTGCATCTTAAATAACAGTGTCTTTTCTTTTGGAACATACTTTGCTTAAGCCTCAAGGCTTGAGCATGTAGAACGTACAGAAAATTTCATTCTACTATTAAACTTCGTAATGCAATTTTCAAAGTGCAAACAGAATCCAGGAGTTATATTTAGTTTCTAAATTGGCATTTAGTTGGAGCATAGTATTGAAAATTGTCTTTCAATTTTCTGTTAGCTTGTCATCTGGTATGTGTTCAATGACTTCAAGATATAATATCTGCTACCACAGTAGCCTAAGTACCTTAAAAATGATCTCTGACTAGTAGAATTAGATTTTGTATAGGACAGGTGTCTTCTTATATAATAATGATCATAAAATACTGTTCTTTTATATTAAGAATATAATAAAAAAATCACATTTTTTTTTATTCAGAGAGGAACAAAATATAACAAAGGGCTTTAGGTTGTGGTGCAGTAATAGATAACAATATATTCATTTTCTTTATCTGAATAATAATTACATATTTTATGAGTTTAAAAATAAGTTTAGGAAGACCTATTCAGTAATAATACCTGGAATCATGTATTTTTCATTTTGCATTAATTAAATCATGGAAGGCATAATACAGGTTGCCAAGATAAAGAAAATTTTCAGCTGTTAAATTTCATACTTGTTTATAAAACAGAAGGCACTTCAAAGTGTCTTAACCTGTTGTTTATGATTTTAATTATAAAGACCAAATGTCAAGCTGTCTTACAGCAGTATTTAACAAAGCAAATTTTTATACTCCTGCCTGTTATACAGTGTATGTTTTGTAATATTCTGCCATAGGTTTTAAGATGAGTACATCTCCTTTCATCATTGTGATATTTTATTGGCAAAGTAAACACTTTAGAGATGTATTAAATATAGTTATCACTCCCACCCCCCACTTTTTAGTGAAATATATTCAGATTAGTTTTCTTTATTTTTGCAAGACATAGGACAAAGTAGATTTGTTTTAATGGCAAAAACAAACAAACAAAGAGGAAAGAAAAACAACAAATAGCTCCAATATAATAAGAATAGACTTTGTGCAAGAGTAACAAAGCTGCTTCTTCAAACTATTTATATCATCAGGAGTGACTTTTTTCTCTCATTTTCAATGTATAAGAAATTTGTTATTTTCTATTTTGTCAGTGTTGTGGTGCCATTATTAGTACTAAGGGAGAATTGGGCAGTATATTAGTTTTCTCTGATTGTCATAATAAAATACCACAGAGGGGGTGACTCTAATAGACATTTATTTTCTCACACTTTTGGAGGCCAGAAGTCCAAGAATAGGGTGAAGGTAAATTTGGTTTCCATTGAGCCAATTCTCTTTGACTTGTAGATTTCACTATGTCTTCATAAGGCCTTTTCCCTGTGTGGGAACTGGGAACATCCTCACTGTTTTTTTGCCTGTCTTAATTTCTTTATATTACCTCAGTCAAATTGGTTTAGGGCCCACCCTAATGACCTCATTTTAACTTAATTACCTCTTTAAAGGCACTGCATTTTGGTTGTTGTTTTTGTTTTTTGATACAGGGGATTGAACCCAGCAGTGTTTAACTACTGAGCAACATCCCAACTTCCCCAGCCTTTTTAATTTCTTATTTTGAGAGAGGGTCTCTCTAAGTTTTTAAGGCCAGTTTCGAATTTTTGATCCTTTGGCCTCAGCTTCCCAAATCACTGGGATTACAGGAGTGGGCCACAACGGCTGGCAATATTGACCTTCTGAGATACAGTGGGCTAAGGCTTCAAAAGTGAATTACTTTTCAACACAAGTGTGGATCACTTTTTAAAATATGAATTTTTGAGGGAGACATTCAGTGTGTAAAAGTCAGTGTCAGTAGATCAGCACATGCCATGCAATCTATGCTTTATGTTTGCTATGTAAATTCTTTTTTATAAGGAAGGAGATTTGGGGGAGCTATGGTTTCCCCAATTGAATCATTGTGGTTTTCTTATCCCAAACATACATAGGTTTAAATTATTAAGGTAATGGGTCTTGTTTAAATTATAATTGTTACCTACTTTTATATAAATGTGCCTGTTTCTTATAATTTCTGTGTAACTGTTTATGCATTTCAAACTATGTCTATTAGAATTGTCACATAAGATTAGCTTTTTATTATGCTCCAACATAATAGATGGGAAAGGAAGAAAGATTTTAATGTGATTACTACATTGAATGATACCTTTAAGGAGAATACTTATCACAAGGGAGCAGAGAACAGAAATGAAAAACTTTCTTCATGTAAGGTCTCTAAATATAAATCCCGATGCTATCAAATTGGTTAAAAGTAATTTCTCAGAAAAGTAAGGAAAATCTGTAAAAGGATGTGGTTTCTTTTTAATGAAACAGAAAATGTAATAGATGACTGATTTTTCAAAACCCTCATAAAGTGTTCACTCAATAGCACAATTTAAATTGGGTTATTATAAAATTTATGATTATCTATTTACTTAGTAATTGAATTAAAAATCTCCCATCAAAAGTGAAAACAACAGTTGATTCATTCAAGAAGTATATCCACATAAAACTGCATATAACTCAAAGTGGTGTTAACATATGACAGCATATTATAACGTAACCTCATGGAGAACAGGGAAAATACAACTGTAACTCAGTGTTCAACCTACCTAGCATGATTAAACAAAAACCTTTTTTTAAAAAAAAAATTATGATAGCTGTTCAGGGATTGCTGCAAATATGTGGTTTCAAATACCATTTACTCTTTTTTATATATTTTTCCCTCTACTAAGAGTTGTTGTTTTTTGAAAAAATGGCATTTCAATAAATAATCTTCTAAAAAATACATGTGTTTCTCCTGTAAATTAATACCCTCGGTCAAATCATGAATATATACCATATGATAGGTATCTGGAATACAAATCAAAGGGAAACTTCTTGCCTTTTAATTCCCAAGACTTACAGAGACAATGGCAAACTAACTTTGAAAGACCATATTTTAACTATAAAATAAGAGATAAGTCCTTGGTGTTTACAGTTATAGAATATAGATATTAATTTATACAGAGTAGTTAGTTTGATGGGTGGTGTCCAGAAAGTTTCATAGAATAAGGATCATTGGAAATAAATTTTGAAGGGGACATATTTAGTAGAAAATGAGGAATTCTCAGTGGAAAAGTGTTTGAAGGTTCTTATGTATTTTTTTTTTTTAGAGTGTGTTCCAAGTTTGAATAGGAAAATTGAAATAGTATGGTATCAACCAGAAGGGGCTACAAATTGGAGAGTGAGACTATGGAAGGAATCCCGGTTCCTATCATTAAGAGCCTTATATGACCTAATAGGTGTTTAAGTTTTATCTATCATAAATAGAAGTTTGGAGAGGTTGATCCTGAGGATAATAGCTTCAGAGTTATTTGTATTAAATATAGCAACCAAGAGTTTGGTAGTTTCAAGAAATACACATTTGATATCACATGTTTTCCATGGGTCAGGAGGCCTGGCATGGCTTATGTCTGGAGCCTCTTCTTTCAGTGTCTCAAGATGGTAAGAAGGGTGCCATCTTGGGTGATAGCATCTGAATGTTCAAATGGGGAAAAATCCACTTTTAAGATCAGTCAGTTTGTTGGTTCATTTCCTTGCAATGGTGTTACTTAAGATCTCAGATTCTTACTAGCTGCTATTGGAGGATTCCCTCAGGTTTCAGAGGCCACCCTCAAATTATGGAATGTAGTCTTTCAGGCAGTTCATGGCATGGCTGTTGTGGTCTGGATGTAAGTAGTCCCTCAAAAACTTGAGACAAGGCAAGAAGATTTAGAGATGAAATTATTGGGTCATGAGAGCCTGAATCCAATCAATGTGTTGCTCTCCTGCTAGGAATAACTGAATGGTGACTATAAGCAGGTAAGGTGTGGCTGAAGGAGATGAGTTATTGGGAGGCATGCCTTTGGAGTATGTATTTGTCTATGGTGAGAACTCTGTTTCATGGTGTAACGTCCTGAGCTGCTTTCTTTCACCATACTCTTCTGCCATGATGTCCTGCCTCACTTAGAGCCCTAAGGAATGCAGCTGGCCATCTATGGAGTGAGACCCCTGAATCTGTGAGCCCCCAAATAAACTTTTCCTCCTGTAATAGTTCTTGTCAGGTCTGGGTCACAGCAACAACAACAACAAAAAGCTGACTAAAACAATGACTGCTTATTTCTTTAAATTCAGAAGGGAAATCTGTTTCCTTTCTGCTAAAATGAAGTCTCATATATCATACTAAAATTATGGTAATGACATCCCATCACATTTTCTACATTATATTGGTTAGAATAAAAGCACAGATTTCTATCATACTCAGGAGAAGCTCATGATAGAAGGATTTGCAATAAAATAATAACAAGGAGAATATGGAATAGATCAGAATTGTTCCCGTGATTCCAGAAAAGTAACATCAGCATTACCTAATACCAGAAATTTAAAATCTCACATCCCATCTCAAACCTACTGAATTAGAAATCTTAATAGTGAGGACATCATTCTTAGTTTAGACCAATTATTCAGGTGAGTCTCAGCCTTTAAATTTTTGGAACCGCTGATATATCATCTAGTGATATTGGGAAATGAGCTGGGGAATGGTTCTAAAGTCAGGTTATCTCCTCCAAAATTAACAGAAATTTTAGGGCAACAGAGACCAAAGAGGAGAAATAAAAAAAAATACAAGACTCAGTGCTAAAGCTAGATTGAAATAGTTAAGAACAGAAGTACATAATTGAAGAATGGGAATTTGCTACCACATGGGTAGTAATAGTAATTTCTGAGCTAAATTAGAGGATGGTATAGTGAATTTTTTAAAAAAAAAATGTTTGTTTTATTTGGAGGCCAATTGTAAACTTTAGTGTTACAATTGGGATGTAGCAAATGGATGCTCATGTTTTTGTCCAGAAAGAGTCTACTGCATGAAAGGAAAATGGACTGAGAATTTCCACATTCATGAGATATGTATAAAAATAAATTAATAAAAGTAGTAGTAACAGGTGCAGAAGGGATGATCTGAAAGAGGTATTTTAGAATCTTATGGTTATCATTTGAATCTGTAATGTCTCCCAAAGGCTCATGTGTTGATGGCTCGGTATCCATGGCAGCAATGTTTAGAAGTGGGAATTTGGGGAAGAGATTGGGTAACAACGCCCCTGACCTCATCAATGGATTAATCCATTAATAGCTGAATGGACTTCTAGAATGTGGTAGAAACTCAAAGTGAGAATGCATAGTTGAAGGAAATAGGTCACTAGAGTTGTTCCTTAGAAGGATATACCTTTTTTTCTCTACTTCCTGGATGCTACAAGCTGAGCAACTTTCTTCCACATGCCCTTTTACTATGCTGTTCTCCCTCACCTCAGGCCAAAAGTATTGGAATCAGATGACCAGAATGAATCTTCTGAAGTAATCATCCAAAATCTTTTGTCCTCTAAGTTTCATCCTACCCCATGTATTTGTTATAGCCTTCCTATTATGAGAAAAAAAAAAAACAACAAGATGTCCAAGAAATGCAAAGTTTACCTTCAAGAAATTATGAATGTAGATTTGTCAAAGTAGGAGGCTAGTCAGTGTTTTATTTAATTTGCTTGATATACAACTTTTAAATGTTTAACTTATATGGTAAAGTCAAATGTTTGCCTCTTTAGCTTTATCACTTATCCTTGCTTCATCTTGAACCTTGTATCCTTCCTAGTGTGATGCCATTTATAACTCCTGGCAAGCTTTCAAACATCTGAAGCCTTCTTACAAATCATTTCCTTTGTTTTTCTCTCATTTCGTGCTTTAATTGCTCCATGTCCTGGTCCTTGGGTACTAGCTGCCCACATTCTTAGAATCTATTTCCTCTTCCTATGGACTTCTACTAAAATATTTGTATCTCAAGGTGCAAGAGGAAAATAGGGGAGTGGAGAAGTCTCATAAAAATCTAGAATAGCCAATGTATTGACCTTGAATGTGGAACAATGATATTGGAAGGATTCCTAATCATTTAACTTGATTATTTCCCATTTTTTTCTTTGTTGGCAAGCCTATTTATGTGCTCCTTTTTTTTCTAAATCAGTCTTTTCTTTGTCATACTTCCATCCTGTTACAGAACCTCTATTTTTTTTCCTTTTCATATATTTTAGAGGATAGAATTATATCAGTTATATATAATCTTTATTTGAGTGAAAATGGTTTTATAGTTTTAAACCTTTTGATTTCAATGAGATATTTATACTTACAATTATCTTGCTTTTAGTACTTTCATCCATTTTCCGAGACAATTCACACTGAAGGAGAGATTTATTCAGTTTGAGTTATTTAACATCTGTAAGGATTAAGTTGACAGAGTTGTTGTGATAGAATTAATATGCTCCTCATTCCTTCACATAGAAAGACATGAATAACTTGATGTTTGATTCTCATCCCTCCCCTTCAATGTACACATCTGTGGCTTCTCAAGGAAAATCAGCTTCTTTGAAAAATAGGTTATAAATCTCTCTTTAGAATATGACTATGTAGATAGTAATTTTAGAATAAAAACTTTGGGAATAAAACTCAGGAAGAATCACAATGAAATTAAAAGTATCCAGATATTGGAGTCAGGAAAAATATTCAACATTTAAGTTGTGGCTTTGCTTCTTATTAACCTTGTGACCAGGAACATGTTTCACACTCTGGCTCTTATAAACAGTTTCTTAATTTAGCATAATGGAATTACTGTTAATATTAACTGAAATAGCACTCCTAAAGTGGCAACCAAAATATGTGGCATATAAGAGGTTTTGATAAATGGTTCTCTCCCTCATTTTTATAATCCTCTCAACAACAGTAAAATAAAAATTTACAAATAAGTGATCATTTTCTGAGAGTAGCTATTGCTTTGTGAAATATCCATTGTGACACAGGCTGAAGATGTTTAACTTTATACCTCACATATAAGCTCAGTGTTTAATTTATGGTTAAAATATTAAATGTCTGTAAAACTTTAAAAGTATTTGTGTTTACATTGTCATATTTAATCTTTGCCCTATGTCCTAATATTCATAGCAGGTATTAAATTTAGCTCAGGAGGCAAAATATCCAAAAGCTATTCAGGTAGGTAAACACTCTTAGCAATGAATAGTGAAAATGAATGCAGAACATTTTATGGTAAAATAATTTATAGGCATGTATACATATGGATGCACATATAAGTATACATATATACATACATAGACATAAATACCTATATACCCATGAAAGCAATGCAAATAATGTCAAACATGTAGTTATACCTACTACAGATATACATAATTTTTTTTCCAAATTGGAAAATATTTAGAGATGACTGGTATTGGAAGTTCCATGGCTAAAGTTCCATGATATAATTAGGATACCAAAGAAAGACAGAGGGAGAGCTACTGCAGAATTCTAGCTTCATTGAGATTCCTGAGGTAATACTGTGAACAATTCCATCCCCAGACTGCATAGTCCCTTTTGAATCTCATTTTTTTCCAGAGTACATAGAATAAAAATAGAAAGAAAGAAAAAAATACTCTCAGTATCTAGAGGGAAATCTGAAGTATTATCAGTATCTAGGAGGAACTGAGAATAGGAACTCTAAACATATGAAATATCAGTTTGTACTGTGTCTACTTTCAAGACAGTGGGAGGGCCTCAGGGGACCATTGGACAGCTTATACTTCCTTCTGTCTTTGGTCTGTTCTTTGGTCTCTTGGAAGCATCTCATTTGATTCTGTATTTGTTTTTCCAGCTTTGACTCTGGATCTCTGTATCACTGCACAGAGTTGCCTGGACACAGATTTTCAAGCAAGAAATTAGTGTCAAGGGCTGACTGGTGGCCCATAACAAAAGGATGGAGTGGAGGAAAGGCCTTAGGTTCAGGAAATTTGAATCTGGAGGGCCTAGTGGGTAGGTCACACTGATAATCTAATAAATCTAATATAATATGCTAAAATAAGAGCTACAAAGGAAATAGGAAGCTGAATTATAAAATACTGGTATATTTCTAATTTCAATATCTGTCCTTTGACATGATTTAGCCTAAGCATAATTTATTATTCAAACCCTATTCGTTAGATATTTTACCTTGTGAATATATGCAATTCACCTCCTTGAAAGTCTCATTCACAACATCTCCTATGAATGTACAGTAATCAGTTCAGAAATCAAGAGTCAGGAAATCTGTGTGGTACAAGATCTAAGATTTCAGAAGTGGAGAATCTTAGTTTGAATTCTCGCTCTACTACTTTATAGGCTGACAATTTTTGACAAATTTCTGCACTTTGCTAATTCCCAGTGTTTTTATCTGTTAACATAGGTATTATAATAGAGTGATGGGCCAAAGGGAGGCAGCCAGATGGCAGGCCAGAGGGAGGAAGCATTCCGTGTGTCTTCATGACCTGTGATTCAAGTAGTGAAAATACTGTAAGAACTTTTGGCCACCCACTTTCAGCCATGCACCTGAGCAGAAATCATGGACACCGCTCCCATGCAGGGCATCCAGAAGATTTCTACACTCAGGAACTCAGGCTGCTGCCCCTGTGTGGACCCCCATCTACCAACATGGGGCTCCCATGGCTGGTGTAACAGCAAGGGCAGTTCCCTACGCGCAGTAGCCTACCTTCATCTGGAAATTTCACACAGGCTCTAAAGTTAGCTGATAGCCACATACTACATGCCACAGAGCTCTTTTCTGAACTTATTGTCAAACACCATCACTCAGCTCCCCTCACCAGACCTGGACCCAACACCCTACCACTGAAAGCAGGTGCCTCCATCTTGGGCCACCTTTATCACCATCTTTAGTGAGGGCAACTTCCAGTTCAAACCTCTGGCTGCCCAGGTACCCATTTTCTAACTGCCCCTTCTTCCCAGCAGCTGCTATATGGCATAGTGACACCCTGGTTACCTTCACCATCCTGAGGGCAGAGATACCAGCTAACAGACAACCCCACCTATTGGATGAGAAGGGAAGCAAGAAAGATAATGATCCCCAACCAAAACAATTTCTGTTTCTTCTTTTAATATTTTTTTTCCTTTTCCTCTCTATTTTCCTGCCTTCACATCCCCAACATATGTGAAACCAAGTACTTTGCATAAATTAGGATTTTGATGACTGGGACATCTAATTAGTATATTACAGTTGTATTGTATGTTCTTTTTTTTCTTTTTTTCCCACCAATTTCAACTATTTGACATTTTTTAAATTTTTTTTTTCTTAATATATATGTGTGTTTGTTTTATGTACTCTATTGTCCTCCCAGTTAATTGTCTACAAAAAATTACTTCCTCTCCCATCTCCTGCTACTAATCTTTCTCTTTAGATTTCTCTTTCACACTTCCTAAGATATAATAACTCTGTATCCTCACCTCCTACCTACTCAGCATATCATCCTACTCCTTACCCCGGGTTCTTTGTCCACCATCAGAAACTGTTAACCCTTTTACAAACCTACTGAGTATATTGTAAATAATAATTGAATTCATCATTTTTGTACATTGTGACCAAACTGTAAACGCTTAATAACAAATATTTGTTTTTAGGGTGTATATTGTGTATATTTGGATTTGATAACATTGTCCTTCCCCTTGAAGGAGAGGTATTGGGTCCCTACAGGGCACTGTAAGCCTATAAGGTAAAAAAAGTTAATGCCTCGGATTCACAGTGCTAGAAGGGAAGACACACAAGCAATATAAAAAGACAAGGGAAGAAAGTGCTCTGTACAAATCAAGATACCACTTTACTAGAATCCATGGCCAGCACAGCAGAAGAAATGACAAAAAAAAGGAGTTCAGGATGTACATAATTAATATATTCTATGACGTAATAATTATATAAGAAAGTAAATACAGGCAGCTAAAGATTGTTTTGATAATGAGCTATATAAACCAATACAGGAAACTAAAGATTAATTCAATAGGGAGGTAGAGGCTCTAAAAACAAAAACAAAAAGAAAGAAACAAACAAAAAACACACCAGAAATCCTCGAAATGAAAGAAACAACAAACCAAATTAAAAGTTTAATCAAAAGCATCACCAATAGATTAGACCACTTGGAAGACAGGACCTCGGACAATGAAGACAAAATATATAATTTTGAAAAGAATGTAGACCACACAGTGAAAATGGTAAGAAACCATGAGCAGAATATTCAAGAAATATGGGATACCATGAAAAGATCAAATCTAAGAGTTATTGTAATAAAGGAAGGCATAGAGATACCAACCAAAGGAATGGACAATCATTCAGTGAAACAATATGAGAACATTTTTCGAACATAAAGAATAAATTGGAAAACAAAATTCAGGAGGCTAACAGGATGCCAAGTGTACAAAATCACAACAGATCCACACCAAGTAATGTTATAATGAAAATGCATAACATACAGAATAAGGAGAAAATATTAAAAGCCACATGAGAAAGGCATCAGATTAAGTATTAGGGGTAAATAAATTAGATTATGTGCAGATTTTTCAACCCAGACACTGAAAGCTAGAAGATCCTAGAAGAACACATATCAATCTCTGAAATAGATGCCACCCAAGAATCTTGAATCCAGCAAAATTAAGCTTTAAATTTAGTGATGAAATAAAAACTTCCATGATAAACAAAAGGTAAAAGAATTTACAACTTGAAAGCATGCACTACAGAATATACTTGACAAAATATTCCATGAAGAGAAATTGAAAAACAACAATGAAAATCAGCAAAGGTAGGTATTACACCACAGGAAAAACTAATCAAAGGAGAAAACAGGTCAAGATAAATACCAAAAACAAACTTAAAAGAATGGGAATACAAATCATGTCTCAATAATAACCCTGAATGTTAAAATGGCCTGAACTCCCCAGTCAAAAGACATAGACCTACAGATTGGATTAAGTAAAAAGACCCAACAATGTGTTACCTCCAAGAAACTTATCTCATAAGAAAGGATATACACAGACTGAAGGTAAAAGGTTGGGAAAAATTATACCACTCACATGGACTGTGTAAGCAATCCTCGTATCAAATAAACTAGACTTCAACCCAAAGTTAATAAAAAGGGATAAGGAAGGATATTTCATACTGTTTAAAGGAACCATTCCTCAAGAAAAAATAGCAATAATAAATGTATATGCCTAAAACAAAGGAGCATCTATGTTTATCAAAAAACTCTTCTCAAGTTCAAGAGTCAAATAGACCACAAAACAATAATTCTTGGTGACTTTAACACACCTCTTTCAACACTGGATAGAGCTTCCAAACAAAAGTTGAACACAGAAACTATAGAACTCCATAATACTATCAATAATTTAGACTTAACTGACATATATAGAATATTTCATTGTTCAATGAATGAATACACTTTCTTCTCAGAAGTACATGGATCCTTCTCTAAAATAGATCATATATTATGCCACAAAGCAACTCTTAGCAAATACAAAAAATACCTTGCATTCTATCACATCGTAATGGAATAAAATTAGAAATCAATGATAAAATGAGAAATAAAAACTACTCCAGTACCCGGAGATTAAATAATGTGTTACTTAATGAACAATGGGTTGCAAAAGACATCAAGGAGAAGATTAAAAAGTTCTTAGCAGTGAATGAGAACACAGATACAATGTATTGAAATCTCTGGGACACTATGAAGGCAGTACTAAGAGGAAAGTTCATTGCATGGAGTTCATTCCTTAAAAGAAGAAAAAGTCAACAAATCAATGACTTAACATTACATCTAGATATTAACATTACATTGTTCTAGAAAAAGAAGAACATATCAACACCAAAAGCAGTAGAAGACAGGAAATAATTAAAATCAGGGCTGAAATCAAAACAAAAGAAAAAATTTTAAAAATTGACAAAATAAAGTTGGTTTTTTGAAAAAATAAATAAATTTGACAAAACCTTTGCAAAGAATAGAGAGAAAACTCAAACTACAAATGTGATGAAAAACAAACTATCACAACCGATACTATAGAAATAAAGAAAATAATAAGAAATTATTTAAAAAACTTGTACAACAATAAAATAGAAAATACTGAAGGCATTGACAATTTTCTAGGGTCATAAGATTTGCCCAAATTGAATCAGGTTCATATACACAATTTAAGCAGATCAATTTCAAGCGATGAATTAAGAAGACACCATCAGAAGCCTACCAACAACAACAAAAAAAAAGCCCAGCTAAGTTTCATAAGACCTTTAAAAAATAATTAATACCAATACACAGCTAAGTTTTACAAGACCTTTGAAGAATAATTAATACCATTACTCTTCGATTTATTTCAGGAAATTGAAAAATAGGAAGCACTTTCAAACTGATTCCATGAGGTCAATATCACCCTGATTTCAAAACCAGTCAAAGACACATCAAAGAAAGGAAACTTTAGACCAATATCTCTAATGAACAAAGGTGCAAAATATTCTCAATAAAATTCAGGCAATTGGAATACAAAAACATATCAAAAAGATAGTGCACCACCATCAAGTTGGGTTCATCCAAGTGATGCAAGGTAGGCTCAACATATAGAAATCAACAAATGTAATTCAACATGTCAATAGACTTAAAGATGAGAAGCATATGATCATCTCACTAGATGCATAAAAAGCATTTGACAAAATACATCACCCCTTCATGTTCCAAACACTAGAAAAACTAGGGATAACAGGAACATATCTCAAAATTGTAAAAGCTATCTATGGTAAGCACCAGGCCAACATCATTTGAAATGTAGAAAAATTAAAAGCATTCCCTCTAAAAACTGAAATAAGACAGGGATGCCCTCTTTCACCACTTCTATTTAACATAGTTATTGAAACAGTGGCCAGAGCAATTAGATGAAAGAAATTAAAGGTATACAGATAGGATGAGAACAACTCAAATTAGCAGTATTTGGTAATGATATGATTCTATACCTAGAAGACCCAAAAAATTCCACCAGAAAACTCCTAGAATTATCAAATAAATTCAGCAAAGTAGCAGAATATAACCAACACCCCCATATCAAAAGGGTTTCTGTATATCAGTGACAAATCCTCTGAAAGGGAAATGAGGAAAACTATCCCATTTATAATACCCTAAAAAAAAATTTGTGAATCAACCTAACAAAAGAGGTGAAACACCTGTACAATGAAAACTACAGAATGACAAGAAAGAAATTAAAGAAGACCTTAGAAAATGAAAAGATTTCTCTTGTTCTTGGATAGGCAGAATTAATATTCTCAAAAATGACCATACTACCAAAAGCATTATACAGATTTAATGAAATTCCAATCAAGATCCCCATGATATTCCTCATAGAAATAGAAAAAGCAGTCATAAAATTCGTCTGGATGAATAAGAGACCCAAAATAGCGAAAGTAATCCTTAGCAAGAAGAGTGAAGCAGGTGGCATCACTATATCAGACCTTAAACAACACTGCAGAGCAATTGTAACAAAAACAGTATGATGTAGCCATCAAAATAGACCAAGTAGACTAATGGTACAGAATAGAGCACACAGAGACTAACCTACATAATTACAGTTATCTGATATTAGACAATATCACCAAAAACATATGTTAGAAAAAAGTTAGCCTCTTCAACAAATGTTGCTAGGAAAACTGGAAATCCATATGCCAAAAAATGAAATTAAACTCCTATCTCTCACCATGCACAAAAATCAACTCAAAGTGAATCAAAGACCTAGGAATTAAATTCGAGATCCTGCATCTAAGAGAAGAAAAAGTAGGCCCAAATCTCCATCATGTCGGATTAGGCACCTGCTTCTTAATAAGACTCCTATAGCACAAGAATTAAAATCAAGAATTAATAAGTGGGGATGCCAGCAGTCTCCATTGAAGAAAGAAGATGGTGCTTGATGGGCCAGAAAAGACAGAACTGGAAGAGGGAAAAGCAGGCAGCAGCGGACTCCATCAATATTATCTGTCCAAGATTGAAGAACTCCAGCTGATTGTGAATGATAAAAGCCAAAACCTCCAGAGGCTGCAGGCACAGAGGAATAAACTAAATGCAAAAGTTCACGTATTGCAGAGAAGCTACAGCGGCTGCAATAACAGGGCTCCTATGTGGGAGAAGTAGTTCGGGCTATGGTTAAGAAGAAAGTGTTGGTCAAGGTACACCCCGAGGGCAAGTTTGTTGTAGATGTGGACAAGAACATCAACATCATGATGTGACACCTAATTGTCGAGTGGCTCTAAGAAATGACAGCTACACTCTGCACAAGATCCTACCTAACAAGGTGGACCCTTTGGTGTCACTGATGATGGTGGAGAAGGTGCCATATTCAACTTACAAATTATTGGTGGGCTGGACAAACAAATCAAGGAGATCAAAGAAGTGATTGAACTGCCAGTGAAGCACCCCCAGCTCTTTGAAGCACTGGGCATTGCACAACCCAAGGGAATGCTGCTGTATGGACCCCCAGGGACAGGGAAGACACTGTTGGCCCAGGCTGTGGCTCATCCTACAGACTGTACCTTTATTCGTGTCTCTGGCTCTGAATTAGTACAGAAGTTCATTGGGGAAGGGACAAGAATGGGGAGGGAGCTGTTTGTCATGGCACAAAAACACGCTCCATCTATTATCTTCATGGATGAAATTGACTCCATTGGTTCTTCATGGTTGGAAGGGGGCTTGGAGGGGACAGTGAAATGCAGCACACAATGCTAAAGCTGCTCAACCAACTGGATGGCTTTGAGGCCACCAAGAATATTAAGATTGTCATGGCTACTAATAGGATTGATATCCTGGATTCTGTACTGCTTCACCCTGGGCACATTGACAGAAAAATTGAATTCCCACCTCCTATTGAGGAGGCCCAACTGGACATTTTGAAGATTCATTCTTGGAAAATGAATCTGACCCAAGGGATCAACCTGATAAAAATTGCCGAGCTGATGCCAGGAGCATCAGGGGCTGAAGTGAAGGGTGTATGCACAGAGGTTGGCATGTATGCACTACGGAAATGGGGAGTCCACATCACCCAGGAGGACTTTGAGATGGCAGTAGCCAAGGTCATGCAGAAGGATAGTGAGAAAAACATGTCCATCAAGAAACTTTCGAAGTGAGGGATATCTTCTGTGTGGATCCCTTAAATAAAGGTCTGTGGGACAAGCCAAAAAAAAAAGTTAATAAGTGGGGTGTATTAAAAAAAAAGTTTCTTCTCACCAAAAGAAATAATCGGTGAAGTGAATAGAGAGCCTATAGCTTAGGAGCAAATTCTTACCACTTGCACATCAGATAGATCACTAACCTCTAAGAAATATAAAGAACTCAAAAAGCTAAACACCAAATAAATAAATAAATAACCCAATAAATAAATGAGCCATAGAAATGAACAAACACCTCTCAGAAGATGATATACAATCAACAAATATATCAAAAAATGTTCAACATCTCCAGCAATTAGAGGAACGCAAATCAAAACTACTCTAATGTTTCATCTCATGCCAGTAAGAATGGCAGCTATTTAGAATATGAAAGACAAAAAGTTCTGGAAAGTATATGAGGGAAAAGACACACTCATACGTTGCTGGTGGGGCTGCAAATTGGAACAATTAATCCAGAATCCAGTATAGAGATTCCTTGGACAACTTGGAATGGAACCACCATTTGACCCAGCTATCTCACTCCTCCGTTTTAAGTCCTAAAGGACTTAAAAATAGTATACCACAGTGACACAGTGACATCAATGTTTACAGCAGAACAAATTCACAATAGCTAAACTGTGGAACTAACCTAGATGCCCTTCAATAGATGAACAAATAAAGAAACTGTGGTATATATATATACACAATGCAATATTATTCAGCATTAAAAGAGAATAAAATCATGGCATTTGCAGGAAAATGGATGTAGTTGGAGAATATCATGCTAAGTAAAGTTAGCCAATCCCCCAAAACCAAATGTCAAGTGTTTTCTCTGATATAAGGATGCTGATTCATAGTGGAATTGGGAAGGGGAACAAGGGAGTATTGGACAAACTCTAGATAAGGCAAAGGGATGGGAGATGGAGTATAGGGGTGGAAGGGGAATGGAGCGGTAGGAAAGACGGTAGAATGAGATGGACATCATTACCCTAAGTACATGTATAAAGACATGAATGGTGTGAATATACATTGTATACAACCAGAGATATTAAAAATTGTGCTCTATATGTGTAATATGAACTTTGTAATGAATTCTGTTGTTATATATAACAAATTAGAATAAAATTTTTTAAAAATCAATAAACAATATAAAATATTTAAAAATATGTATTATAATAGTACCAAATCCATAGCATCAAGGAATAAATGAGATAATCTACATGAAATCTTCAGCATAATATGTTGTCCAAAACTATATTTTGCTAAAGTGAAACATGTTTGGATAATTGTAGTAGTACGATTCTTTTTTCCTCTAACATCTACAAAACTGTAGGTGTGTACACAACTATATGCTATTTGAGACCATACATGGAGAGTAGAATTAAATGTTAAAAATACATACATAAATTTGATTTTAAAAGTAGACACATTACAATTTATATCTGAGATATAAATTCATTCTTTTTAGTTTCCCTTTCTCTGAAGTCTTACTTAAGAGTATCAGGTCATATCCCAAATAAAATGTTTTAAAGAGATTGAGTCACTGGCTTCTTTGTGTTCCATCAAAATCCAAATTATTATATTCTAGTAATTGTCATGTTTTACTTCAATTATTTTTACTTTCATCTCCTTTTCTTTGATTGTTGCCTGCAAATAATGCTGTCCTTAGAACACAGTAAACCCCAAGCAATTCCTTATTAGATGAATGAATGGACAAATGAATCATTAGAACATAAAATAATGATTCTCATTATAATATAAAAGGGGTATATTCACAAATTCTGAAGTTTAAATACAGACATAGGAAACCATATGTTTTTCATGATACTCTTCAAAGTCGGTTAACCCTATCTACTTTCATGGTATACATAATTTTTAAACGCTCATATGCAAAGAGTTGTATACAATTTGCCATAATATTCTCTTCAAAACAATGCATTATAATACACATAACTATGAAAATTGAGTCTGTAATACATACTGCAGCAGCTTGATTAGAAAAATGGCACAATTATTTAGTTTCCTGCATCCAACATGACTGCATCCAATGTGACAGCATTCAGTGTGACTTTTTGTTCTCACCAAGAGAAAAATCTCTTTTCCCTTTTGGGATATCCTAGGTACCTGATTTTTCCAAAAGCATATCTGGTGAGTGATATGGTGGTACTTGTTAGGATCCTAGGTCTCTATTTCCCTTGAGGTCTTCCTCTCTTTTTCAAAACCCTGGTAGTGCCATGTGATTAGACTTAATATAAACTATTTAATTATTAGATACATGTGAACTATGCCAGTTGCACCAGCCAACATCTAGTTAATCACCAGATCAGTGAGGCCCCCAAATGAGCTACCAGCTCCTGGCAGAAACATACATGAAACCAGACAACATCAGCAAATCCTGGATTATAATAGCAGATTTGCCTGACTGATCCACAATCTAGGAACAAAAGTTTTCTATGATAGGCTGCTTTTCACTCTCTAGGTGGCCCACATTTTCCCATGAGTGTGTATTTTTTGCTCTACCCCAAATGGTATAAGCGCTCTCTCTCTCTCTCTCTCTCGCTCTCTCTCTCTCTCTCTCTCGCTCTCTCTCTCTCTCTCTTTCTCTCTCTCTCTCTCTCTCTCTCTCTCTCTCTCTCTCTCTCTCTCATAGCCTACATTCTCCCTTGACTTTACCTCTGCTTTCATAAATAAGCTTGTGTCTCTGTCTCTGAAAAAAATTTTCTTATAAAACTAAGCCCCAGGATTTGGGTATGCTTTGTTATAACACAATAGAGAACTGATACAACAATGATAAATCCAGTTACATACTAAGCGTACACTCATTCACACAGAATACATAAAATATATTTACAAACCTTTAAAAAAACATTTGCATTCAAACACACATGTATAAATAAATGGAGGACAGAAAGAAGAATTGACAAACTCACTTTTTTAATTCTTAATTTTTGTACTTGTTCTTTTTAGATATATATGATAATAGAGTACATTTTGGCATTTTGTACACACATGAATTATAATTTATTCTAATTACATCTCATTTCTGTGGTTGTATGTAATGTGGAGTTTCACTGGTGGGGTATTCCTATATGAACATAGAAAAGTTATGTAGGATTCATTCTACTGTCTTTCCTATTCCCATTCCCTCTCCCTTCTCTTTTTTTCTGCTCTATCTACTCAACTTCTATTCTCCCCACCTTGGCCCCCACTGTATGTTAACATTCACATATCAGAGAGTATATTTGGCCTTTGGTCTTTGGTGATTGGTTTATTTCACTTAGCATGATAGTCTCCAGTTCTATCCATTCACCAGCAAATGTGATAATTTCATTCTTCTTTATGGTTGAGTAATATTCCAGTGTGTGTGTGTGTGTATGTGTGTGTGTACAATTTTTATTTATCCATTCATCCATTTAAGGGCACCTAGGTTAGTTATATAGTTTATTTATGGTAACTCTATTGTGAATTGAGTTATCATAAACATTGATGTGACTGTTTCAATGTAGTATGCTAATTTTAATCAAGGAGTGGGATAACTGGGTCAAATAGTGGTTCCATTTCAAGTTTTCTTAGCAATCTTCATACTGCTTTCAAAATGGTTGTCCCAATTTGCAGCCCCACCAGAAATAAATGAATGTACCTGTTTCCCTATATCCTTGCCAACATTTATTGTTACATGTTTTCTCAACAACTGCCATTCTGACTGGAGATGGAACCTCAGTATATTTTTTACTTTTTCATTTCTTCTGCAGGCTACTGAAAAAATTTAATTCTCATTTTAACTTGGTAGCCACCAAGCTGCTGCTAATATTCCTATTTTTGTATCCTTTACTAATAAAATTCTCACAAGTAGTAATACCTTTTCAGTGGAAGTGTCAACTACAGCAAATGAGATACAATAAGAGAAAGTTTCGGTCTAACTGATGCTGTCAGTGAAGGATCAGGTCTAAAGCCCTGCTAGGTGAACAGTTCTGGGTCTGAACAATGTACTCTCTAACAGATGTGAAATGGCTGGTATCCCAGCTATACCAAGATTTTAGACCTTCTTTTTATTCAATGAGAAGAGATGGCCAAACCAAATTTTTAAGTGTTTAGTTACAAATATATGAAACCTATCAATTTTTGTATTTTTGTTTGTAGCATTCCAATATTTCAGTCAAACTCAGAGGATCTTGCCTAATGTTTTCTAATATTCTAATTAAAATATATTTATAAATTATAAGATTGTTTAATTATAAGTTTGTAGGTATTATAAGGAAGCTTAATGCCTAGCCCTTTTATTTCTGTCTAGATAAATATAATGCAGAAGATAATACATTAAAGACTTTTGACTTGGAAGAAGTTGGGATAATATTGGGAAGAAAAATTCTGAATGAAAAAGAATGCATTAAAAAGACATAATGTGGAGATTATTCAAAAAAATTAAAAATAGAACTACTGCATGATCCAACAGTACTTTTTCTGGGTATACACTCAAAGAAAATGCAATTAGTACTTTGAATAGACATTATTCACTATAATCAAGACATGGAAACAACCTAAGGACCTATTTCTGGATAAATGGTTAAAGAAATGTGGGATATTAAAGAAATTGTGAGGTATAAAAAAATATATGGATGATATTCCATTGTATATGTGTTCATACATAAATAAATATAATTTAATTACAAATATATACACATTGTAAATATATATACATTATAAAAATATACATAAAATATATAAATACACATATGTATTTTATATATATACACATATTAATGATATTTAATTATTTATATTGGAATATTTTTCATCTACAAAAAAAGAGACAACTTGTCATTTGCAAATACATGAATGAATCTGTAGGACATCCTGCTAAAATAAATAATCTATACACAGAAAGAAAATATTGTGTGATCTTTCTTAAATGTAGAAACTGTAAAATGTTGAATGAATACAAATAGGGATTATAGAACAGTGGTTATGGGGTGATAAAATTAGCAGAGATGTTCAAAGACAAAGTCTCAGCTACATAGGATGAATCAGTCTAGTTCTATTGTATTAGGAAGTGGAATTTTGCTAAGAGAGTAAATTTTAGGTTGTATTAACTTATAAATGAGGAGAATAAACATATAAGATGAGGAATGTTATTTTTTTACTGTACTATAGATTCTACTTTCTCTGAGTGTATTAAAATATTGTGTTGGAGACTTTAAGTATATAAAATAGACATAGCTGAATATGTTGGAATCAAATCGTGATAGGTAAAACACAAAAAAAGAAAAATGAAAACTATACTTGCAAGAGAAAACAGAGATTGTGTCTCTCAGATGGGATGGTAATTTAGAATTTAATATTATAGAGGGGGGAAAAAGAAACAAAAGAAGAATCTTGGTCAATCTAGCAATGTTTCCCAATTATATTCCATTATATAGTTATATACATATATATATGTATATAACAATTTCTTTACCTGTTCATCCATCAATGGCTATCATGAATAATGTGGCAATGATATCAAAATGCAGAATTTCTTTATTTTATTATTTTAATTAATTAAATTTATTTCTTTATTTAATTAAATTTGTTATTTAACTTAATTAGTTTATTAATTTACATTATATTTAATTTTATTTCCTTCATTTTATTATTCCCTAAAAAGGAATTGCTGGGTTATTTGGTAGTTCTTTTCTTTTTAAAAATTTATTCATTTATTTAAATTGACAGATAAATTGTATATACTTATCATGTAGAACATGATGCCATTGTAGAGCGGTTAAATTTATCTGATTAACACATGCATCATCTCATTTAATTTTTGTAGTGAGAACACTACATCCACTTAGTTTCAGATAACAACATATTATTAACTATAGCTACAATATTTTACAATAGACATCTTCAAATTATTCCTCTTAACTGAAATTTTGTATCCTTTGAGAAACATCTTTCCACATCCACCTCTAGTGGCGCAAACATACCAGCCCCTGATATCCATCATTCTACTCTCTGCTTCTATGAGATCAACTCTTCTATATTCTATACATGCGTGAGATTTTGTAGTATTTACTTTTTTTAAATGCCTGGCTTTTTATAATTTACATAATGACCTCCATGTTTATCTATATTGTTCTAAATGTTGGTATTGTCTTCAATTTTAGGGCTGAATTGTATTCCATGGTGCATGTATATCACATTTTCTTTATCCATTCCATCACTAATGAACACTTAGGTCTATTCTATATCTTAGCCACTACTGTAATGAACATGAACTACAGATATCTCCTCACATATGGACTTTATTTCCTTTGCATATGTATCCCAAAGTGGTTATTTCTGCAACATATCCTGGTTCTATTTTTCATTTTTGAGGAACCTCAGTATTATTTTACATAATGTTTGCGCCATTTCTCCACATGCTATCTTTTGTTCTTTTGATAACAGACATCCGCAGCTATGGTTTCCTTAATAACCTATTGTCAACATGTATAGAGAAGAATATTCAGGAAATTTTGTTTACCTAAATTTTTAAAAACAAAATCCATATTCATTTATTTCAAGTTAAATAAAATAACATCCTCAAATGCTTTACTTTTCACCCTATGGGGAAAAACAAAACATTTTAATCATATCTTTCTGCGTAACAGGACTACACAGTGAGTTTGACATGCAGATCTGTAAAAAGCAAGCTACTATAAACCATTGTACAACATGGAAATCTTCAACAGCTTTGCTAGTAGAAGGGAACATAATTGTAGGCCTTTATATCCAACCAAAATTAGCAGTTGCTATTTTTCTGCTCCAGAAAAAAAAAATGCATCTAATAGCAGTTTACTGAGACGCCATCATTGCAAAATGTCACTAGTATAGGAAAAAAAAAAGTACACTCATATAATCAGAGAAAAACTATGTTTAGCTTATTTCTCCAGCTTAGCAACCCCCAAATTTGATAGATTTTAACTATAACTACAGCAATGAATTACGTAGTGACAAAGAAATGAGTTCCTAGGACTCAGATGCACTCACTGTCACTAATGATTGCAGCCACCATTTAAAAATATATATTTAAAATAAAGTTATAGACAAATAGTAATTGTGTAAAAGTTTTTGAGAATAAAAATGCTAACTGGCTAAAAATTAAATTTATAAATATAGAATTGAACGTTTAATCAATTTCTTTAAAAGTACTTATATAATTTAGTTCAAATGAAGTATCAAACAATATATATCTATATATGCATATATATATATATATAATATATATATATTATATATATATATATATCTGCAGTGAATACTTATCATGCCAGTTATTAATTTATTAATTTTTAGTTCTAAATCAACCCATTCTTGCTCTCTTATGCTATTAGAGCTGACTTACTTCAAGACATTTTTTCCTTTGATAATTAGTGCAATATTTATCACTAGATGTCACTGAAAGGAACCTGGAAGGTTGAATGTCTGCTGGTCATCAGTTTGAAAAAAAAACCTATTAACTCCCTTTAGGCTTTCAATAAAACTCATCAGTATCCCAATGGCTGCTTCCTTGCTGGCACAGTGAAGGACAATGGAGAACCAGATCCACACACCTTCCAGCAAGTTTCATATCACTGCACAGTAGGATAGTTGTATTTAGCAGCAGAGATTTAATATAGTTGTATTTAGCAGCAAAGATTTAATATACTCATTTAAATTTGAATTTCATATTGACTCATTTCTGACTTACTAAACTTTTTCCTTTTTTACTGGACATTCAAAATGTTCTGGACAATCCTGTGTCTAAGTGTAGTTTTCTTTTGGTCAGGCCTGGATAACACACAGGCTGACTGGCAGCTCCCTGCTCAGCAGCTCTGGGACTTCAGTACCTCTCCAAATGTTACTATCCAGTAGTCCAGCTTCTCCAGCAAAGTCGGGTTCCATTCAAGATTAGGGTATGAAGTGATTTTTTTCCAAGTTTTCTTCTTCTTTTTATATTCTCCCTTGGGTATAGATGGAGTAGTTTCTCCCTACATGTGCTATTTCTGTGTCTTTTGAGTTATCTTCTGTTAAGTTAATCATTTTCAGTAAGAGATTTTTATTTAAAAATTTTTTCTATGCCAAGTGCTGGCACAGTTTCTATTTCCTAACTAGAACCTGGCTGATACAGAATTGGTATTATAGGTCACTGTAGGAAGTAAAGCTGCAAAGATAAATGTTGGGGATTAATTTGGCCATATCCATGAGCTTGAGCACATTGCTGATATTCTGTCCATCAAGAGACAGGAACTGATAATGCAAGGCATGCAGTGGCATCACAATTAATCAAGCTACCACCTGTGTTTGATTTTGATGAAGTGCCAATTGAAGCACATGCTTTGGGAGCTTAAGTGGCAGTAGCACTTGACCATTATAGCAATGATGATACTTATAAGGATTGTGATGTGAGAGGAGTCTGTTGAGTACACTAGAACAAATAAAAAGAAAAAAATGACAAGCTCAGTTCTTTAACCCTACATTCAAGTAATTATCTGAAAACCAGAGAACTTCTACACTAACCTTCAAAATATCTACTATGATTTTAGCCACTGAGTTGATATTGCTTTTAAAAAATCAAACAAAATAAATGCATGGACTGCTAAGTAATACTGATTGAACTATTTGTGTCATTGTGTTTTTCATAGGAACATTTCATTGATTGGAGAAGAGTGGAACTTTGAAGATTGGACTCCATGAAACAAACATGTTGAACTCCAAAGTCAATAGGAGCTTCCTTTCCCAGTGGAAGAAGGCTTTTCTCTTGTGTCTAAGAGTAGCTATCCTTTATTTGCAAACACTTGGCAGCCTCACTTGGTTTTGAAAGGTGATGTATTTTCTCCTATAAACCCATCACAAAAACCCTTTTCTTCTATTAGACCCATAGCTAGAGTCTGCCAAGCAACCAGCGCGGGCTGCATTAAAGAAGGTTCAAATCGTGAGCAAAACACTAAGGAGATTTAAATTAAAGAGAGAAGATTCTAATTACCTTTAAAACCAGCTCCAGGTCGCCTTCTCCTAGCTCCAGCCTCTAGCCACCTAATGCGGTAGTGAGGTTTACCGAAGAGGCTAACAGAGAGAGAGAGAGAGAGAGAGAGAGAGAGAGAGAGAGAGAGAGAGAGAGAGAGAGGGAGGGGGGGGGAGGGAGAGAGAACATGCCAGGGAGTGGACTTTTATTGGGGAACAAAAAATTCCAGGGAAAACCCCATCCAATGAACTTTAAGGGGGGCAGCAACTCAAGGTCAGGGGCGACGATTGGGTCTTCGGGACAGTGGCTAGACACGCCTCTGAATGGACAAGCCCTCAGACCTGGAGAAGGGTGGGGAAAGCTCTGACACAGCTGTGTCTAAGCACCTCTTACCCAGCCAGGGAGGTAACTCAAATCACGTGTGAGGATGGCCTCCCACACTTGAGAATTCTTAGAGTTCTGCCATTAGTAAGAAGATCCTGTGATCATCACCTTACAAAGTGTTCCCAGTTTCTGAATGAGCAACTGCCTTGCCAGCAGGATGTGAGAGACACAGTGGTGTTCATGCTCCAGTGAATTGCACTGATGCTACAGCAAAAGTCTTCCCAGTGTGTTTTAGCTGGCATCTCAGCAACTGGCTTTGGTGGGAGAAGTGAATTTCAGATATGATGGCTTTGGCCCTCCAATGAATTGTGCCAGCACCCCTGCACATAGGTTCCTTGCTCTAGGTGTTCAAGTGAATCAGCATACTATAAACAAAATTGTGGCACTCTTCCAGTGAGCTCAGCAGCAGCACAGTGGCATATTAGCACTATAGTAACCCACGAACCTCTCTAATTACCAGGAGGCCATAGCTATACCCTCTGCCTGAGCTCTGTGTCTCAGCTGTGATAGGGAGCAGATATTCTAAGGCTGTTTACTTTTGACATTCTCAACTTTAGAAATAGTACTCCTTTATGCACATACTGTTCATGTATCCTCAGAGCTCCCCTTTCCCATATTTTCATAACTGGTCACTTACTTTACTAGTAATCATTTTATATTAAATTTTTCTTATTCAGATAATTGGTGTATATTTGCTTTCTCTTGACAAAACACTAATTCGTACATTTGATTATTATTTTATGCTCAGATATAAATATATTTGATATTTCAGCAGCATTTTGACAGTTCTGTAATTAACTACACATTTACAATATGCAATTTCTGTTAGATAATATATGTTGTGGATATAGTTATCCAGGCTAAATAACCACTGGAAAAGAATAGCTATAAATTCCCAAGAGATGTTGTAAAGTTAAGATAAAAAGTTTTAAGGTTTCCACTCAGCATATAATCTTTTAAACACCAAACTAATTAATTCCCTTTCTTATTTTATCAAATAAATTGTTGCTTATTGCTTGCAGCCTAAAACTCCAACTAGTACAGCAACAAGGTTACAATGTAGATTACTGAGGGTTTTCTTTTTAAATAACAATTAGTTGAGAAATTTCTGCTACATCAATGATTTAAATCTACCATTGAGTTGGCATGCAATTAAAACCTTGATTCATGTGACTGATTAATTCTATTACTTGAACTAGCTAATTTACAAAAAAAATAATAATAATAGTAAACATCAGACTTGCTCCAGAAGTTTTCTTAGTGTGAGAAGATTCCTGCATACAGGGTTAGTATTTATAGCTGTGACCATGTGATATGTCTCAAAATGGGCAAGAGCCAGAATTCCAATTGGCTTTGATTGGCTCTTTCCCACAAAATTTCCTCTAACAAAAACCATTCCTATTTTCAACATGAACTTACTTAATAGGTGACCACTTACTTTCCAAAATATTTTTAAAGTTTTCTTATTAATAATTTGTCTCTTCTGTTTCCAGAGGGCTGAAAATAAACGTTTGGATATGGAAAAGAATTTTAATAATGGTGGGCCTTCATTAGCAATGTATTTATGTTCCAAAACTTGGACAAATTAACTTGTTTATAGATTTGGCATTGAGAAATGTTGCAGTTGCCAAGAAAATGACACTATAGATCTAGAGTTGAATTAACCTCACGGTATACACTTGCATAGTCTGAATTTATTTCAAAAACAACTCTTAGATGATCAGCACAGGGAATTTAATATGAGTTTTGTCCAGGAAACAAGTATCAAATATAAAAGTTTTTGGATAATATAGAAGATATTTTCCAAATGAACATAGAATCCTAAGTATATATTTTTAAAAATATAGTATTGTTTGTAAAATAAAACATACTGTATGTATTTATAAATTTGGTGTATATTCTAAAATAAAATTATGCTTTTTCAATGACATTGAAGTTTTTAGATGAAGTTACAAACAGCAAAGTGGCAGAATTTAGAAAACAATTAACTGATATAGATCAGGATCCTTAAGGGCAAATTTATTTTAAAAACATGAAAACTAATTCATCAATTTTATAAATGTCTGAATGATGGAATCAAGACTCACAAACAATTTTTATCATTTAGGAAAAACTAAAAAACAAAAAAATACCTTTAGCTTTGTAAAAAGATAAACAAGAGTACACAAGGATTAATAAAAACTGTTTAAAATACAGGAAATTACTCCTTATAAATTAATCTACATTACATATATAATAGTACAATCAAAGTTACCAAAAATCACTTCAAAAAGACTGTCTAAAATAGGGCAAAGCATCTTAATGGGTGAGATAATTTTTCTGTATAATATTTAAACTTTAGATAGCATTTTGTTTAAAACAGGAAAAGGAGAAAAGTGAATCTGAGATTAAATTCAGTAGTGCCGATTCAAGTCCTTTGGTGTATATCACTAGTTTTGAGCTGTTGTGCTGATAACAGTCTGTTCCAATACATGTGCCAGAGCCCTACACACAGTCACAGTTTTGGGAAGTGAGACCTGGTCTGGTGGTTTTGAAACAGTTCTCCAAGTGATTCTCATGTTTAAAACTCAAAACAATTACTGGGTCAAAATACTTGTATATTTAGGGCATGGTATTGAACATGTTTTAGCTAGATTCATTTAATTGTTTAAATTTGCTAATATTTCTTGCAAATAATAATGCTTATCCTTTGCTTAAATATTTAATTTGCTATGAAAAAATGTTTACAAATATCATTTATGTAAAGAATGAAACTCCTTCTTAAAACATGTGTTGATTTTTTCCCTTATTAATAGACTGTGAATTTGTTTTTATTTTCAAAGAGACGCAAAAAGGAGTCCACGACTTTCAAACAACTATTCTTTAAACAACAAGGTTGTCAATGTTTAATTTTCAGGGAACAAATTTTTTTGAAAAGCAAAATAATATTAGTGTATTTTTCAACCAGAAGAAATTTGGTAACTATTTTCTTGGCATTATTTAATCAATGATGCCATGATAAGAAACACAAACCAGCATATAACACTGGGGATTATGGATTAGCTTTGAAATACACTCAGCGTGCCCACAAGTCTAAGATTTTACCTTGAACTCCAATTTCTCTCCTGAATTTCATTCCCCCATTACTCACAGTTTGTGATAATTCGTTGGCTTGGATTCTCAATATTCATATGACCTAATAATTATTTTTTGTGCCCCAGAATTCCCCATTGTAGTAAAAATACCACTTTTACTCAGCTGCTTAGGATTAAATCCCAGTTGTTGACCTTGTCTTATCTCTTCCTCAAACCCATCCACATTCACCAGGAATCCCTGTTTACATTTCCTTCAAAATATACCTAAAATTCATCAATTTACATAAGCCTCTCAGCCTAAAACTGTCCTTTCTTTGTCTGAATTGCTGTATTAGTCATCTTATTTTCCTCCTTCCAGTCTTTCACCTCCCTAAAGTCAGTTCCTCAGGCAGTTAGTTGCCCTAGTGATCTTATAAAAGTTAATGTCAGTTCATGTCATTCCCTTGTTCCAAATCCTCAAATGGCTTCCACAACATTTGGAACACAATGAAACTCCTTTCATGGTTCACTTGATCTTATCCAATTTACGCTGTCCAGGTCTGCCAACTCAACCCTCTGTTCTCTTCTTCGTCAGTGTACTCCATCCTCAGTCACACTGTGACTTAGGGGCCTGGTATTTACTTGTCCCTATTTCTAGAAAACATTTCTTCCAGATATAGGTATGGCTCACTTTATTTTGATCACTTGTCTTTATGACTCTTTTCTTCAATTGCTTATTTAAAATCTGTTCTCTCCCATATGAGTATATACCATAAAGCCAAGACATTTTTAAAAACAAAATTAACTTACTTTTAATTAAAAATTTGTTTTAAATTATTCGTTACAAGGTCTGAATTTAGCAGGCTGTCTGTATACTAAGAAAAAAAAAAACTTAAATGAATGAAATGGAAGTGAAGAATTAGACACAGTACTTCCTTTCCATGTCAGTCAGCTCTTCCACAGTGCCTGAATTACCTAACTCTTGTGAGGTCCTTTTATTTGCACTGCATTAATTTGCTTTATTTAAAAGCCTCTATTGACAAGGTAAGACAAATACTCAAAATGCCATCCTGTCACATTTATCCTCTCCTATAGCATTTGGCAGCACTCCATGTTCATACCCATGTCATTCTTGAACTTCTAGATTATTTTTTTTGATGCCTGTTGGCTGCACCTGGCACTAGATAGTTTTTTTAACGATTTTCATTTTCTTTTATTTTACAGAAGTGTGCTTTTTACGCACTCTACACATGCTTTTTTGTATAATTACAACTAAATATAAACCCAACACCCTTATTTTACTATGCTCTTCCAACAGGACCCTCTGAGTTCAGTTGACATTCAAAATTTCTCTAATAATCGCCTTTCACATCTTACCTGTTAGTTCTCACATAGACTTCTAGAATACCTTAATCAGAAATATTATATATATTTCCTAAAATAACCTGTCATAAATGTTATCTATGTATCTAGTAGGTAGAGAAAATCCCAGGAATAGGATGAGGGACTCATGAGAGAAAATGAAAAAAATAAAATTAAGGTTTTATAATCCACTAAAATGTAAGAGATATTGAAAAAAAATAAAAGGTTTTATAATCCACTAAGGTGTAAAAGATATTATGGGGACATATATGGAAAAGATTGATTATAAGATTATAATTTCTGAAATTTTAATAATGTATATGTGAAGTGTTAATATTTTATTTTCTCTACTTTCTATGCACATAAAGTATATATGTACATATGTGTGTGTGTGTATATATATATATATATATATATATATATGTATAATTGTTCATTATCATTGCACACTATAATTTATTTGCTACTCGGTTTTTCACTAGCTATGTTCCACATATTCTAAATGTTAAATAGAGGTCTTTTAATATTACTACATATTTACTTCTATCTATGCAATTTAGTGGATATTTCTGTTTCAATTTTTATGTTTTAAATTAGGTAGGCTTTGAAACCCACCACTTGTCAGGATGCATGTGATTTTCTATGCCAGATGGTGTGTAGAAGAAATTTAAGAAATCAGAACTACTTTTATTATTATTATTATTATTATTATTATTATTATCATTATTATTTGGTGTAAGCCTGAAGCATTTCCAAACCTTAAGAGTTGTGTTAAATCATAATATTGTCTCACATTATTTTAAATTTATTTTATTGGGCAACAGTTATTGTTAAACTGCTGAAAGGGTTTCAAAGATGATTTAAACATTTAAGGATAAGATAAAACTCTTACCTTCCTATGGTTTATAATAGGAGAAAAGCAAATATAATATTACTGAGTTGAAATAGAAATATGGAGAGGGAGAGAAGAAAAGGGGAAGGGATTTTATGAATTCTTATCAATTAACAGGGAATCTGCTGTCTCAGGGTTTCATTGGTTTCCACGAGCTTCCTTAACAAAGTAGAATATACTGGGTCTCTTCAAACAACTGATTTTTTTTTCCAGTTTTGGAGTCTAAAAAGCTCTAAAATGAAGGAGTTGTTAGGGTCACATTAAAACCTGTAGAGGAATTCTTCCTACCCCTTCACCCTAGTTACTGAAGGCTTGCTGATAATCTTTAGTATTCCTTTGTTTGCAATCCAGTAACTCCAGTTCCAGCCTTTGTCTTATCTTGTCATTCTCCCTGTCTATCTTTCCTCATATTGATACAAGACCTACTGAAAGACCTACCAGGTAGCACCTAATCTCACTTTGGTATCACCTGATTTTAATTTATCTACATCTTTTAAGATCCTATTTCAAGATAGGGTCACCTTCTGAGATACTAGGGTCTGGACACAGACACATCTTTTGGGGTGTATTCAACTATAACAGTGGTTTATAGGAATTATTAATAGAAGTATATTCATCAAGTGGAAAGGTTGCATGACAATTACTTTATAAATATATTGAGGTACAATGAAAAGATTCCAAATTAGTAAAACTACTTACTCATATATTGAAAAAAAAAAACTAATATTCATAGTTGTGAGAAAGTAAAACTTTTGTTTGGGAAACAGTGAATAATTCAAATAGACTGGAGAATAAGTTGTGTATGAATAACTAAAAGAAGAAAGGTGAAAGAGTACAGCAGATCTATTTTATGAAGAGGCTTAATTACCAGATTGATGAGTTTGTATTCAATTCTCTGGACAACGTATATTCAACACAGACCATGCCAGAAGTTAAGATGACATGTGTGTTATAGAAAAATCAGTACACTTTTGTAAGTAAGTTTGAAGTGCATATGAGTGCAAGCAAATGTAGTAAAGTCCAGGTTAGAGAAATTACATCCTAGACTGGAATGATAGAAGTTGCAATGAAAAGCAGGTACTGGAATTTTGTAATCTACATTCAATTATTTTTGTAATAGAATTGGTACAAAGTATACAATTCATTTTTATTCCAAGCAATTATCAATGGCAAATGACGAAACTCAAAAGTCATCTTCTAACATTTGGTGTTTATATCATCTCTGGAAAGATTTGCACCAAATTGCATCAAAGCAGTTAATTTAAAATCTTTGCAGAATTACTGTTTTTAGAGATCATACCATTAAAATTTACCAAGTCCCATTTTTGTTTGTATTATCGTACTTTATTTTGTTAAAGTATTTTTAAATGCTTTTTTGAATTTTATAATAAATAAATTGTAATTACACTCCTTTTCCTACCCATAAAATTTTTCTTGTCAGATACTAGCATTCCAAAAATGTAGTTAAGTATGCATTTTATCACATCTAGAGAAACATATTTAGTCAATGCTAAGAATAAATGTGTGTAAATTAAACTCTATGCCAGACAAATATCTTACAAATTTATTCATTCATTGAAAAAAGTTCTACTGAATACCTATTACAAATAAACCACTGCAATAAATGCCAAGCAAAATTGGAATGTATACAAAAGTTTTCCAATGTGGTCTCTTCTTGGTAGTTATTCATATTCTGTAAATAAATATACGGCTGTTACAAAAAGGAAAGAATGATCATTGCATTAAATGTGCTATAAAAATTTAAGTGTTTGTGTTAGACATTGTGGTGTACCCAGTAGTACCACCAGCACCTCCTTTATCTTTGCCATTTGAACTGTTCATGCAACAGGTGGTCATGTGCTGTTTGATCATGATTAGGCAAAGGCCAAGTGCTTACAGTAATTTTGTTCACTGTTTTAAGACATAGTCATATGAATGGTCATGTGATATGATTTTTGGAAATACAATATGACTCTGACAGACATGTCTGGTAAAACTGTCCTCTCTCTTAAACAGAACATACCAAAGGGTCATGTCTTCTTTCATCCTTCTGACTTTTCAAAGTGCCATCTTTTTTTCATGCCTATCAGAAATGTACTTTCTAACTATGTATACCTCTGTAAATAACATACATATGTAAAAAAAAAAAGAAAGAAAAAGAAAAAAGAAAAAAAGAACAAAATTCTTATGAAATGTGAAGGGGGTTTTGGAAAGCTGAGGTGGAACACACAGGGAGGGCTGACATTCTGGTGACATCGGATCAAAGCTGCTGATTATTTTTGTGGGCCTTTCAAAGTCTCTCTTGTTTTTAGTAAAGCCATGTGTGCCTGCAAACGATGTATAATATGTGTTATTTCTGGATGAATGCACTTAATTATCTCTAAAAATCATTTCACCAACAGATGTCTCCTCCTCCTTTTCCTTGTACTAATCATTCTCTGCAGTTGCAAACTTTTTTTTTTTTCTCTGAGTCCTTGTGTTCCCTCTCTTCTTCTTTCTGAAGGATTTTTCCTCCAGGGCAATTTCCCCTCTCAAATCCACAATATGAAGCAGCATAAAAGATACCATAAAGCTTTGAAAATGTTCCCTAGCGCATATTTTAATATAACTACCAGATTTGTCCAAACAAAGAAAATGAATTTTCATCATTTTAGTAATTTTTGCAATGGCATTATAATCCAAATTTGTTAATTTATATATCCCTACTTGTTCATCCATGTATGTGTGGTTATGCATTATTATTTTGACAATGATTAGAAAATGAATAGAGCTGTACAAACTTTTATTGTTATTAATTTTCATTTCTATCTCATTTTGTGAATCACACCAATTAAGTTGTTTAGGTATTAGGATCACATGGAGCACATTAGATGAGTCCTTAACCCAAGTTCCAAGTCTCCATAAAAATAAGCAAACTTATCATTTTGGTTTAGAAATGAAAATAAGCCCAAAAGGGATTATACACACTTTAGAGTTTTATCAGACCTTAATCTAGTATTACTGTCATATTTTAGATTTCATATCATCTTGGCTCAATTAAAGTGATTATGGTTGATATATTTGACTTCTAATTTATTATTCAATTGAGGATTTGATATAATACAATCAAATCAAAGGCACTTAAGTGTTCAGAAATAACTGGATGTAAAAAGGGGGCTTTTTTAAGTGAAGACAACATGTTTAAACTGAACAACTTCATAGTGTTTCAATTAAGAATAAAGCTTTGAATTTGACCCTTTCAGTCATCACATCAGGTGCTTTGGATTCAATTGATTTATAAGTCACAAGGCCCACACAGTGCACCCAAGGCCTTGCCGTGCTTTGCCTTCCCCTCCTTTCCTTTATTTTTCTCTTTTTCCTTTGTGCATGTCAACAGCCTACAAAATATAAAACACATCCTGGAAGAATCTTTGTCATTTTTGGTTTGACAAATATTTCAAGCTGATGGTTCTTGCATATCAATTCTGGTGAAGAATCATTAAATTGCATAATTGCTTGATCATAATAGAGTATAACCTGCCCTGGGAAAACTATAAGCAGAGTACATCAGTATTTCATCAGTGAAATACTTTCAAAACTTCCATTAGATTTTGGAAGAGATTCAGTGTTTTCAAATTTGAATCTAAAATAAATTAATTAATTTTAAAAACTCAACCCCTGTTAGAATAGCTATTATCAAAAAATAAATTTAAAAAAGAGGGTGGTAAGGGCGTAGAAAAACAGAAGCCCCTATACACTGATGGGAAAGTAAATTAAAACAGCCACTATGGAAAACAATATGGAGGTTCCTTAGAAATTTAAAATAGAACTACTATATGATACAGCTATAACACTCTTAGGTATTATCTAAAATGAAGTCAGCATATAAGAGATACCTGCGTGCCCAAGTTTACTGTGGTGTAGTTCACAATACATGGAATCAGCCTAGTGCCCATCAATAGACAAAAGGATAGATGAAAAAGTATGTCATATTTTCTTTAATAATTTAATATTTATATTAATTTAATTTAATATAACATATGTATATACATATTTTGTGAACATGGAAGCCATAAGGAAGAATGTAATCCTGTCATTTATACCAAAATAGATGGAACTGGAGGATTCATGTTTAGTGAAATAAATCAGACAAACAAACAAAAAAAGAAACCAAGAATTTAATGTTCTCTTTTATATGTGGAAGCATAGAAAAGAAAAAAAAAAAAAACAAGTCAAACAGACAGTAGAAAAGGTATTACTATGGGTTAAGAAGGGCATCAGGTAGGTGGAAGAGGTGACGGTAGATTGGATGAATGGGATCAATGCTTAGTGTATGCATGTATCTTCCATCAAATCCTATTAATTTGCACAATTAATATGTGTTAATACTAATGTATTCAAAAAATGTCAGCCAATCAAATTGAAGAGTGTAGTTGAATTCAAATATATCATACGAAGTTTGATGTGAATTTGAGAAATTAACTTGAGAAAATAACTTAAAATTCATAAGCATTATTTTACTTGTCTGCATAATTATAGTGTTTTTGGTCTAATTAGCTTTGTAATATATTGATACTTTATCAAATAAATTGCATGATTATTTTATACTTTAGTTTTTTTAATGTATATGAAAAGGCATATAAAATGGAAGATCAAAATAAATTAAATACATGAGAAAATGATGATGAGGAAAAAGACCAACCTTCTAACATCAAGTCAAAAAGTGTCTTTTTGTGGATTGCTTTCGACTTCCATTCTCCTTAGTAGTCATTATGTTAAAGAATTACAATTTTAATCATATCTGGAATAACAATCTTCATAGTGTAGTGCCCTAAAAATTTTAACACTTCTAACTATTTATAATCCATTCATACTGTATGTTTGTTTGGAGTATGCTTTATGATATTCCTAATATATTTAAGTAGTGTGGATAAAAATAAAACATATTTAGACATGATTGCTTCAAAGAAATTTAAGAATGCAAGCCTTTTAAAGATTCTGATGCAGGAAAAAATTGACAGTTTAGCAAAGACTGTGTCTTAGTACTCCAAAGCAGGATTTCCTGTCTACTGAAATAAATGAAAGTTAAAGGACAAACAAATGACTGGAAGAGTCAATCAGGTAACCCAAATGCTTAATGCATCTTGCTTTGAGACAGCAAGGTGTCATGGCCCTCTACAGGTACAGCTCTGGTGTCTCAGAATGCATTTGCTTCAGATAAAAACATAAAACACTATGTAAAAATTATATATTCATATTGGATATATAGGACATTACATATAATTGATCATATTAAGCATTATATATAATATATAAATTATATATTAATTTATTTAATATATATATTAGCTGTATATTAATTCAATAAGCAAACAAAACATCTTCAAACCCAAGGCTTAAATGTTGCTAGTTTTTGAAATATATTTAGAGCCTTTGGCAACAGTTTCAAAGCAATCAAAGATATCATAGGCATCTTAATTTAGTGACTTTTAAACAAAATGTAAAGAACACTATTAAAACATAACTTTATAAACATGATTAAAAACTATAGCTCTAATATTTTCTTCTTCATTGGAATTTTGATAGAACTTAAAATATATTAACATCAATTATGTTCTATCTCATGGGTTTAGTGTAGAATATCTTGTAACATCATGTAAAATATTATTTGTAAGTATGCAAGTCAAGATTCAGGAAAAAAAAAACTTATCATGAGCCTTGAAGAAACTAACCAATGTTATTCATTGAATATGAAAATTCCCAGTAAGTCCTCTGAGGGCATATTTCTTCTATTTCTCCTTAGACTTCGAATTGCCAATAAGACCAAGATGTTCTTTGCACCTAACACTGAAATGTAATAAAGTAATGCATACTTTCAAAATTACTAAAAAAATATAATAAACAGTGATACCAATTTGTTAAGCATTTTAGCATAATATCTGTTTCATAATTTTTAAAAATTATAAATCTCAACAACAACCCTAATGCGGGTCATAGGATTATAAGAATCTCTTTTACAATAAATACTCTTATGTGATCTGAATTGAATCAAAACTGAATTGATGTAAATGTAATTCCTCATCATAGACTATGGCAGAGTCTTATTATTTTAGGGTAATGTTGCTAGTATAACACAGGAGCCACAGGCCAGGGAAGGGGACCGCCTGTAGAAGCTGAAAACAGTGCATGAAAATAGATTCTGTCCTAAAACTTCCACCATGCAATGGAAGGGGCTGACACTTGCCTTTTATTTATTTATTTATTTATTTATTAAGAGAGAGAGAGAGAGAGAGAGAGAATTTTTTTTTAATATTTATTTTTTAATTTTCAGAGGACACAACATCTTTGTATGTGGTGCTGAGGATGGAACCCTGGCCCCACGCACGCCAGGCCAGCACTCTACTGCTGGAGCCACATCCCCAGCCCCGACACTTGCATTTTAGTGAGTGATATCTACTTCTGAAGAATTTCTGAGAATTTCTACCTGCATGACTATAAAATAATAAGCTTTTGTTGTTTTAATCGATTGTTGGTCACAATTTGTTACAACCATTATAGGAAACTGGTAGAGTATTATTGACTACTTCTGTTTTTAATCTTTTTATTTAGATTTCTAAACTAAATGTGTTAAAGAAGGCAGCCGTATTTTCTATCTTTCTACATAATTCTTTCTTATGTGCAGGTAGTATTAAGACTACCTGCTTGAGAAAAACTGATACCTAATATCAGGTAGAATTAATGGGAGACTCTAATATCTAAATAATTGTAGATGATTTTTCTCTCCAGGTACACATTGTATTTTAGGCATAAAACTTCTGTAGGTTACTATATAGCATGACTTTATTTTTCTGGTAGATTTTTATGTGGTTGTTGTGTTGTTTTAGAAAAAACTCATATATAAACCAACGCCCTTTGGTTCTTCGTCTTTTCATACTCAGCAACATGTTTATTCTCTTTTTTATTAGACTTTGAGTTGCCAACAAGTGGAAGTGTACGTTGTACTTACACTGAAATTTAATGTTTCAAGTAATGCATTCTTTAAAAATGAATAAATAAAAATGAACATGGTGAAGTAAATGTACTTAAAACTTTTATCAAAATTTAGCACAGTACTTGTGATATAATACTTTTTAAAAATTGCAGCACTCTGCAACAATCATTAATGAAGTAATTCAATCTTTGCTTATGGTTTTTGGAAGCAGACTAAAAAGGTCATATACGGAAAGAAAAATAAGAAGACGTCTATAGATTAGTTCTAAAAATATGATTCCTAGAAATATATTGAATCTAGGTTCATTGTAGTTAGAAGATTTGATCAAAACCACATACTCCCTATTACAAAATGAAGATTTGTGGCACTGTAACTGAAGAGAAAACTGGACACAGTCACCCTGAGCTAATTGTGTATGCTGCATTTAATAAGCTTGCTGCCTAATGGACTTCATCACAGGAAAGTCTTATTGCCCAAGAGACCTTGACATCAGGAGCATTGTTGGAGGGTTTTTGTCGATGTACCTATCCAGCTATTTACCTACCCAGGGTTAACATGGGACTTCTTCAAAGGTTGATTGGTTCAGTCATCACTTTGATTTCCTGTCTACTGTCACCTTTTGCAGTAATCACATAAGTAGTTTCTGTTGTTGTTTTTTAAGCAACCTGGATTAAGAAAATAGTTTTTCACTTGTACTAAGAGGTGTTTTTCATTAAACAACCTGATCAAAGTTGCTATTTTCAATTTATATGCTAATAAAGTATACTTTAGAACTTATAAACATGCATTACCCAGTGGGATTTTGTTCCTGGATTCAACATAATCTGTGGCCTCTGAGGATCTCTTCAGGTTATAAGAGTATAAGAAAAGTAGTTGTCAATTGAAAAGTGTGAGGCCATATGCCCAATGAGGTGGATGTTCAGAGCAATCAATGATAACTTTAAAAAAGGTTAGAAAGAAATGCAAATATGACAAATATCATATACAAATTTTGACATTAGTTATTCATTTTTTTCTAAGAATATTATACATCAAATGATTGGTAAAAGCATATGCTTATCTTGTGAACTCTCCTTATATTCCTCTGTTTACATTATAAATAATTTATATATATATATATATATATATATATATATAAAATTTATTGTAATGTCTAATAGATGTTACTTTGATCAAATTAACTAAGTTTAGGGCTGGGGATGTGGCTCAAGCGGTAGGACGCTCACCTGGCATGTGTGCGGCCCGGCCCGGGTTCGATCCTCAGCACCACATACCAACAAAGATGTTGTGTCCGCGGAGAACTAAAAAATAAATATTAAAAATTCTCTCTCTCTCTCTTCTCTCTCCTCTCTCTCTCTCTCTTAAAAAAAAATAAGTAAGTTTATAAAACCAGCTATGAGTAAAATGTGGTTTTGAGATGATCCCTGATTATGATTTCTGCTCTTGGTAGTGAATATAAAGTATTCCTTAAGTGCAGAGGATTCTGTTTGTTTGTGTGATTGCTCTTCCCAGAAATATCTGATGGGCCTAATGTGAGAAATTGATTCCAGGGAAGACAATATACAGGTTATTTTGTGTGAAAAGGCTTAAATTAGGGTTCTACTCAAATAGGCATAATATAGGTAGTTGTGTAAATCAGCACTTTTTGTGAAAATTTTATTGCACAATACAGAAAAAAATACCTCAGCATTTGATTGTAGGAATATCAACAGAGAAGACTCACAGAGACATTGAAACAACGGAGTTGGTGAATGAGCAGTAGCTATTAATAAAATAAAACAATGGTCAGAAGAATTTGTAGATAAACAGAAAGTAGAAACAATGAGGAATTAGAAACCAAAGGAAACAAGAGTTGTGGTGACTGAAGTTTGTTGATTGAACAAACTGCTGCAGAACTGTGGAGGTGAGTTGAAGGTACAAAGTTCTCCAAACTGCTACTGCTGATAAACTCGGAGGTAGTCATGGGTTGGAGAACAGATGATCGAAAGGCCTAGTGTATCAAAGAATTCTCTGGAAGAAAATCATGAAACTGTCCTATTTACAGTTCCCTTGCATAGAGATTTTTTTTTCTTCTCAGTTGGTTACATTAATGATTTTGGAAATGAAAGTGAAAAGCCTGTGCTTTCAGATACAACTGGAATATGATGTATCGTATAAGTGGATAATCCACTTAAATAAACACACTTCTCAGTTCCCTTTGTTCAGATGAGACTAATTTAGCATGAGAGATATTTTCTGTGGCTTATTAAAAAATTCTGGTTAAAAAAAAGAACACTTGTGCATTTTGCTGCTTTGTTATTTATGCTTAAGCACTTGCCATCTTCTTGGTGATTTACGGACACTGTGTGTGTGTGTGTGTGTGTGTGTGTGTGTGTGTGTGTGTGTGTTAGAGAGAGAAGAGAAAGAAGTATGCTGATTTTTATGGACGCTGTTAGTGATTTTCTGTTAGATTATTTATATTGAAATATTTTCAAAACATTCATTTGGTAAACCTTTATAACTACTCACTGATCCTAGATTTTCTTCTTCTGGGCAAGTAGGTAAATTGCATACTTCCCTATCTTACTGAAAAGAGATGAGTCTCATAACCTGCTGTGGCCAATGACATTTGAGCTAAAATTATATCTCATATCAATTTTAGATGGAAATACTTAATTATTAAAGATCAACCTTTCACTTCATTTTTCTTCTGTTGCAAATTGCTTTTCTGATGCATGGACAGGGAGTTACCTGTTGACATGTAGGTAAAATACCCAATAAATGATGAACAGCTACTGAGGTTTTGCAGTTGTTGTGAACTATAATGTAATGTAACCTATTTGGAATAAGCCCTAAAGTAGGGAAACTGTCAGAAAATTATGTGGGTGTTAGAGACAGAGGTCTTTGATAGATGAAGGTTGTCTCCTGAATGTATCCATATTTTAGAGAGGAGACACAAAAGATACAGACTCTTGTTCCTTTGAAAATGTAAAAATTGTTAGATATTACAATAATTATTTTCTTAATAATTATAATTATTTATGAACAATGTGATAAAAAATCTCATTTTTAATCAAAGAGAAATTTTTGTCCTAATATTTATGATTTTGCAAATAGATTTTACACAATTTCTAAAGGAATACTAAAACATTAATTTAAATATTCAAATTTAACAAATTAGATATGTATAAAATTTTCATGCTTTTCTCTGTCACCTTTTATTTCATGGCAGTTTCTTGTTTTGGTTAATAATTTCTGACTCACTAATTAAACTATTTTCATCTTCTTCAGATCTTTGTGAAGTATCTTCTTTTTTCTCACTTTTGCTAATATTTCTATAATTATCAAAATAAAAGGAAAAATAGAACTACATTATCTATTAAATTAACGTGGTTTTAATCAACTTAACTAATAAGAAATGTGGCGTAGTTCTAAATATTGTTCCATTTACTCAAAACTAGGCAATAGAAAAACATGTAAGCATATATAATTAGCTATATGACTTGCTTTGACCAATGAGATGACAGCAGACATGAAGTCCCTGCTTGGTGGAAGGCTTAAGAGTTGGTACACCAAATGGAAAGGATATACAGCAGAACCTAATTGATCTTTAATTTAAGAAAGAAGTAAATCCTTTTTTTTTGCTTGACATTATTTTGTGTAATATAAGCAAGAAAACCTTACTGCTTGAACATTTGCAATTTTGGAGATATTTTGTGCCATAATATTATGAATAGTCTCTCTACACTACTTGAATTTTGCTCAGATTCTGATGGAAATTGTCTCTGTCTTTTCCACAGTAAGAATTAAAATAGGGCCAGGCATGGTGGTGCAAGCATGTAGTCCTAGAAGCTGGGGAGGCTGAGGCAGGAGGATCACAACTTCAAAGCCAGCATCAGCAAAAGTGAGGCACTAAGCAAGTCAGTGAGACTCTATCTCTAAATAAATACAAAATAGGGCTTGGGATGTGGCTCAGTGGTCAAGGGGCCCTGAGTTCAATCTCCAATACCTCTCCAAAAATTTGTCTTTTCATAACTGATTTGTTACAGATATTTATTTTTGTCATATATATTATAAACTAATTGTATTTATTATCTAAATTAATTTTGTTTTATAAGACTGGGTTGTTTTAATTGCAGAAAGGCACATTGTTATAGATATTATTTTGAAGACGTAAATGTTGGATTTTATGAATCATTTAAATAAATGAATGTTAATAACTTTTTTAATATTGACAAACTAGTATATATTATTGTCATGAGATTGCTGTGCAATACAGATTTCAAAAATTACTTAGTTTCCTATATAGTTAAAAAAGTCCTCACTTTGTAATTAATTTGAAATATCACTTTTGTCATTAAAAAATAATTTTCTAAAATGTTCCAATGGTCTTTCATTCTCTCAAATATGTTTTATTTATGGTCAGTATAGGTACTTCTATTACTGCCATTCTTTTGAATTATAATTTTTATCCATTTGTTCACCAAAACCTAATTTAGAATTATTTTATTATTTTAAGAATTACTTGGCTAACTGACATAAAATACCACTGATGTTGCATTTGAATGACTTTGTACTCATAAATGAATCTGAAGGAGAATTAATGCATTTGCAAAATTTATTCTTCTACCCAGGAATGTAACATGTCTATAAGTTTAAGCTGATTCTTTTTCATTTTCCTGGCAAATACTCATAACTTTATCAAATAATGAATTATTTTTCTTTCACAATAATTAAAATTTTCCATTTTTATTTTACTGATTAAATTTAGTATAATAAATAGTAATGAGAGAAGAATGTACCATTGCCATCCTCTTGAACTTATGGGGATGGCACATATCTTTCCTTGTTGATTATTGGCATGAGAAAACTTTAGATCAATAATGAAAACTTGTTTCTGTTTTGGTTGGAATTTTCATTGAGTGTGACTACTGATTTTGCCAAAAGACTCTACTTAAAGAGTCACATATTGTTTTCATTGCATTTTAATGTGTTTAATTACATAAACAATTTTTTAAATTTGCCCCTCCTAGCATTCCTTAAATACATATCTTTGTAAAACTTTCTTTGTCTTCTCTTTCTTAGCTCCTTTTCCTCTTCCATTTATTTTTCCTCCTTTATTGCTTGCTCTTTCATTTCCTGTTCTATAAGTTAATTTCATTTGTATAATTGAACCAGTTAAAGTCTATAAAGTCTAGTCTGAAAAGTAGAAACAGTACAAGATATTTTTAAAAGGGTCATTGTATATAGGGAATTGGTAAAATTGTAACTAGAAAGCAAAAATAGAGGCTTACTATTAACTTCTGTCACAGTGTTTCACACACAAATGGGAGCAGGTATAACAGAGATAGTAGGTATAACAGAGATATCAGCTAAGAAAAAAGTCACCACTTTCAGGACAGAAGAGGGATCCCACAAAGATTGGACTTGGACCTCTGAGGAGTCCTCTGCTTTTATCTTAGGAGCCCAGAAAAGGCTCCCTGAAGACTGGGATTCTGAGGAGGGGTGGCTGGCCATCAGTTCTTGGTACATAAGAAGAGGCACAATTGAACTGGTTCTAAAATACTGGAAAAAAATCAAATATACATATTGAAATTTGAATGAATTTTCTGGTGAGGACAAACACCATTGCCAAGATAATGCAGACAAGAATAACAAGAAAAACACAGTAAAGATGTTCATTCTCCCTCCTGCCTTTCAATACCACTTTACTCCTTTCATTGTTTAAAGAAATGAAAGAACAACAGTTGACCATGGAGAAATGTAATTTTCAGAGGCCCATCTCCCAAAACAGAAAAGTATCAAAGGTACTATGGAGTTGAGAAACAATAGCTTAATAAATGACCCAACTGGAGCTTATTTCTAATTTCTGTTTCAAGTGTTAGTGTGGTATGAAAAATGTAATAATTTCATATTTTTCTTGTTCTGGAATAGTTAATAGAACATGAGAATTGTCTGTACATTAAAAGTTCAAACACAACATGAATCAACACTCTGGTATCCATGCCATCTCTATGGTAATTTTTCAATCTTTATATAACTTTTGTGAGGGTTACTATTAACTTCTGTCACAGTGTTTCACAATGCAGTAACAAATATGCATATAGACAGACTTAAATATACAACCAAATACACCTATACATTTATTCAGATAATCACATATTGAATAAGACAATTTTAATAAAAATACATCTTTCATTAAAAGACTTTATTTAGTAACTTAATTAAGCAGATGAATCATTAGTAAATCATAGCAGTTTTAGTAAGGTTGCTGCTCTATATGGGTCTCTTTCTAGCAGGTGAATAAGAAGTTTGCTTTAGCTGGGTCCTTTAATTAAGATTTGAAGCTCAAAACTTACCTGATTGAAGCTCAATAGTAAACTACCTACCTTGTTATACTTTGTTTAGTTATTGGCTTTTATACTCTGGACTTGAATAGGGACTGAAGTTAACAAAAAATGAGAAAACTTTTAGAAGTAATTAATTTCCTTTCTTTATCTCTTAGATCTTTAATAGAGTGTCCTCTCTGAGGTACATTACTTCTCAAATCATTTGGGCCATTTTGTCTGAAAAATCCAGGCAAACCTGCCTTGAAAGAAATCTCACCTTCCTTTATTATTTTTTATATATTTATTTAATTATTCTAGTTTTTGTACATGACAACAGAATACATTTCAATTCATAGTACACATATAGAGCACAATTTTCATATCTCTGGTTGTACACAAAGTAGAGTCACACAATTCATGTTTTCATACATAGGGTAATGATGTCCATCTCATTCCACCACCTTTTCTACCTCTATGCCCTCCCTTTCCGCTCCTCCCCTTTGCCCTATCTAAAGTTTCTCCACTCCTTCCATGTTCCCCCCAACCCTTATTATGGATCAACATCTACATATCAGAGAAAACTTTTGGCCTTTGTTTTTTTGGGATTAGTTTACTTCAGTTAGCATGATATTCTGCCCATCCATTTACTTGCAAATGCCATGATTTTATTCTCTTTTAGTGCTGAATAATATTCCATTGTGTACTTATACCACAGTTTCTTTATCCACTCATCTGTTGAAGGACATCTAAGTTGGTTTCACTATTAATCTATTGTTAATTTGTGCTGCAGTAAGCATTGATGTTTCTGTGTCACTGTAGTATGCTGTCTTTAAATCCTGTAAAGATAGCTTGGTCAAATGTTGATTCTATTCCTAGTTGTTCAAAGAATCTCCATACTGCGTTTCAGATTGGTTGCACCAATTTGCATTCCCACCAGCAATGTAAGAGTGTGCCTTTTCCCCCACATCCTTGCCAACACTTATTGTTGTTCGTCTTCCTAATAGCTGCCATTTTGATTGGCATGAGATAAAATCTTAGAGTAGTTTTGATTTGCATTTCTCTAATTGCTAGAGATGTTGAACATTTTTTCATATATTTGTTGATTGTATATCATCTTCTGAGAAGTGTCTGTTCATTTCCTTGGGCCATTTATTTATTGGAATATTGGTTTATTTGGTGTTACTTTTTTGACTTCTTTATATGTCCCAGAGATGAGTGCTCTATCTGATGTGCCTGTGGTAAAAACATGCTGCATTCTGTAGGCACACTATTTAGCTCACTGATTGTTTCTTTTGCTGAGAAGAAGCTATTCAGTTTGAATATGTCCCATTTATTGAGTCTTGATTTTAATTCTTGCGCTATAGGAGTCTGGTTAAGGAAGTTGATCCAAATCCAACATGACGAAGATTTGGGCCTACTTTTTCTTCTATTAGGTACAGGGTCTCTGGACTGATTCCTAGGTCCTTGATCAACTTTGAGGTGAGTTTTGTGCATGGTGAGAGAAAGGGGGTTAATTTCATTTTTCTGCATGTGAATTTCTAGTTCTCTGAGCACCATTTGTTGAAGAGGCTATCTTTTGTCTAATATATTATTTGGCACCTTTGTCTAGTTTGAGAAAACTGTATTTATGTCTCTGTATTCTCTATTCTGTGCCATTGGTCTACAAGTCTATCTTGGTGCCAATACCATGCCATTTTGCTACCATCGCTCTGTAGTGTAGTTTAACATCTGGTATAATGACGCCACCTGCTTAACTTTCTAAGAATTGTGTTAGCTATTCTGGGTCTCTTATTTATCCAGATGTATTTCATGACTTATTTTTCAATTTCTACGAGAAATGTCATTAGGATTTTGATTGGAATTGCATTAAATCTCTATAGTGCTTTTGGTAGTATGGTCATTTTGACAATATTTATTCTGCTTATCCAAGAACAAGGAGGATATTCCCATATCTTCTAAGGTCTTCTATAATTTCTTTCTTTAGTGTTCTGTATTTTTGCCTGTAGGGTTCTTTCTCTTCTTTCATTAAGTTTATCCCCAAGTGTTTTTTTTAAGGTTATGGTAAATGGGGTAGTTTTCCTTGTTTCTCTTTCAGAAAATTTGTCACTGATGTACAGAAATGCCTTTGATTTTGGGGTATTGATTTTATAATCTTCTACAATGCTGAATCCATTTATTAGTTCTAGAAGTTTTCTGGTATAATTTTTTGCATTCTTAGGTATAGAATCATGTCATTGGTAAATAGTGATAGTTTGAGTTTTTTCCTGTTTGTATCCCTTTCCTTTCTTTCATCTGTCTAATTTCTCTGGCTAGTGTTTCAAGAACTATGTTAAAGAGAAGTGTTGACAGAGGGCATCCCTGTCCTGTTCCAGTTTTTAGGGGGAATATTTTCAATTTTTCTCCATTTACAATGATTTTGACCTGGGGCTTAGCATAAATAACATTTACAATTTTGAGATATGATCCTGTTATCCCTAGTTTTTCTAGTGTTTTGAACATGAAAGTTGCTGTATTTTGTTAAATGTTTTTTCTGCATCTATTGAGATGATCATATGATTCTTATCTTTAGGTCTACTGATGTGATGAATTACATGTATTGATTTTCGTATATTGAATGAACCTTGCATCTCTGGGATGAATCCCAATTGATCATAGTGCACAATGTTTTTGATATGTTTTTGTATTCTATTTGCCAGAATTTTATTGAGAATTTTTGCATCTATGTTTATTAGAGATAAATGTGGCATATATACACAATGAAATTTTACTAGGCATCTCACTGTGTGGTCAACATTATTTTCAAGATTATATATATTTTTAAATTAATTTATTCATTTTAATCAGGCATATGTGACAGCTGAATCTATTTTGTTTCATTGTACACAAATGCATAACAACTTTACATTTCTATGGTTGTACATAATGCACCATATGTGCAGTCATACATGTCCCTAGGATGATGATGTACATCTCCTTTCAGCATTTTTCCTACCGCATGCATGCTCCCTACCCTGCCTCCCCTTTGCTCAATCAACCTTCCTCCATTTTTTCCATGCCTCCCCCATCCCCATTATGGATCAGCATCCACTTATCACAGAAAACATTTGGCTTTTGGTTTTTTGGGATTGACTTGCTTAGCATAATATTCTTCAACTCCATCCATCTACCTGCCAATATCATAATTTTATTCTCTTTTAATTTTGAATAATATTTCATTGCATATATGTACCAAAGTTTCTTTATCCATTCATCTATTGAAGGGCATCTATATCATTTTCACAGTTTAGCAATTGTAAATTATGCTGCTATAAATATTGAAGTGGCTGTGTTACTATAATATACTGTTTTTAGACAAAGGATTGGGATAGCTGAGTCAAATGGTGGTTCCATTCCAAGTTTTCTAAGAAATCTCCTTACTGCTTTCCAGATTGGTTGCACCAATTTGCAGTCCCACCAGCAATGTGTGAGTGTGCCACTCATACTCATGTGTCCCCCATATCCTCACCAACATTTATTGTTGTCTGTATTCTTAATGGCTGCCATTCTTACTGGCATGAGATGAAATTTCTTGACATATCATATTTCATACATTAGATTCAAGTGGGTTATGAACTCCCATTTTTACCCCAAATACAGATTGCAGAATCACATTGGTTACACATCCACATTTTTACATAATGCCCTATTAGTAACTGTTGTATTCTGCTACCTTTCCTATCCTCTACTATCCTCCCTCCCCTCCCCTCCCATCTTCTCTCTCTACCCCATCTACTGTAATTCATTTCTCTCCTTGTTTATTTTCCCATTCCACTCACAACCTCTTATATGTAATTTTGTATAACAATGAGGGTCTCCCTCCATTTCCATGCAATTTCCCTTTTCTCTCCCTTTCCCTCCCACTTCATGTCTCTGTTTAATGTTAATCTTTTATTCCTGCTCGTCCTCCCTGCTCTGTTCTTAGTTGCTCTCATTATATCAGAGAAGACATTTGGTATTTGTTTTTTAGGGACTGGCTAGCTTCACTAAGCATAATCTGCCTTTATCTATTTCTACAAGAAATGCAGTTGGGATTTTGATTGGCATTGCATTAAACCTATAGAGAGCTTTTGATAATATCGCCATTTTGATGATGTTAGTTCTGCCTATCCATGAACAGGGTATATTTTTCCATCTTCTAAGATCTTCTTCTACTTCTCTTTTTAGGGTTCTGTAGTTTTCATTGTATAAATCTTTCACCTCTTTTGTTAGGTTGATTCCCAAGTATTTTATTTTTTTGAGGATATTGTGAATGGAGTGTTTTTCCTCATTTCCATTTCAGAAGTTTTGTCGCTGATATACAGAAATGCCTTTAATTTATGCGTGTTGATTTTATATCCTGCCACTTTGCTGAATTCATTTATTAGTTCTAGTAGTTTTTTTGTAGACCCTTTTGGGTCTTCTAGGTATAGAATCATGTCACCCACAAATAGTGGTAATTTAAGTTCTTCTTTTCCTATTTTTATGCCTTTAATTTCTTTTGTCTAATTGCTCTAGCCAGTGTTTCGAGAACTATATTGAATAGAAGTGGTGATAGAGGGCATCCCTGTCTTGTTCCAGATTTTAGAGGGAATGCCTTCAATTTTTCTCCATTCAGAATGATGCTAGCCTGAGGCTTAGCATAGATAGCTTTTACAATGTCGAGGAAAGTTCCTGTTATCCCTAGTTTTTCTAATGTTTTGAACATAAAGGGATGCTGTATTTTGTCGAATGCTTTTTCTGAGTCTATGGAGATGATCATATGGTTCTTATCTTTAAGTCTATTGATGTGGTGAATAACATTTATTGATTTCCGTATATTGAACCATCCTTGCATCCCAGGGATGAATCCTACTTGATCATGGTGCACAATTTTTTTGATGTGCCTTTGTATCCAATTCACCAGAATTTTATTGAGGATTTTTGCATCTAGGTTCATCAGAGATATTGGACTGTAGTTTTCTTTCTTTGAGGTGTCTTTGTCTGGTTTCGGAATCAGGGTGATGCTGGCCTCATAGAATGAATTTGGCAGAGCTCCCGCTTTTTCTATTTCCTGAAATAACTTGAAAAGTATTGGTATTAATTCTTCTTTAAAGGTTTTGTAAAACTCCGCTGTATACCCATCCTGTCCTGGGCTTTTCTTGGTTGGTAGTCTTTTGATTACTTCTTCTATTTCATCCATTGATATTGGTCTGTTTAAATTGTGTGTATCCTCCTGACTCAGTCTGGGCAAATCATATTGAAGCCAGATTTAAAGTTAGGTAGTTAGTGTAGTTAGGTAAACTGGGTCTAATATTGAGTGAAATCTAAAATGGAGGCCATGCTGGGAATGACTCAGGGAAAACACAGAGGACAATTCATGGAATGTTAATGAAGTCCTGAAGAGGCCCTAGGCCAAAGTCCACCTGGAAGAAGTATTAATGAATAGTCCCCAGCAGATTTGAAGATAGCCCATCACAAAGGAGTGATAATGAAGTCCTTCCTGCTCAGACCACTTCTTTGGCCCACCTGTGTCCCACCCCTCAGGCCTTCCAACAACCTACATTCCATCACTGAAAGAACTATAAAAAGGGGAGACAACTGCACTTCCACGGATTCCACCTTCTGGGTCCCCTTCTTCCTCCGGGAGAAGTCTTTTCTTCTGTCCTTTAATAAATTTCTACATATTGATAAACTCATGAGTTTATCAATATGTAAAGCAATGAAGTGTAACTGATGTGATTCTGCAAGCTGTATACAGGGTAAAATGGGAGTTCATAACCCGCTTGAATCAAAATGTGAAATATGATATATCAAGAACTATGTAATGTTTTGAACAACGAACATTAAAAAAAATTATTTTTAATATATAGTTATTTTAAAAATGAAATCATTGACTATTTCAAATATACAGAGATGTTTAAAAAACAAGATCATGGGAACTCTAGTAATTGGTTAGCATACAGTACTTATAAGAATAAAATATTACATACTTTTTCATTAAAAAATAATAAATAAATAAATAAATAAATTTCTAATCTCTACTCTGACCTTGCTTCGGCGTGCTTCTTTGGTGTTATTCTTCAACATCAGGGAAGCAAGGACTCGTCACCGGCCAACAGCGGTAACAATATGACTTAAGAAATTTATCGATGTCTTCACTATCTTCTATTTTATTGGAATATAGGTTTTCAAAATAATTTCTAATTGTCTTCTGTATTTCTGTAGCATCTGTTGTGATATTGCCTTTTTCATCCTGTATGATAGTAATTTGAGTTCTCTCTCTTCTTCTCTTTGTTAGCATGTCTAAGGGTCTGTTGATCTTATTTATTTTTTAGAAGAACAAACTTTTAGTTTTGTTAAATTTTTCAATAATTTCTTTTGTTTCAATTTCGTTGATTTCCACTCTGATTTTAATTATTTCTTGCCTTCTGCTACATTTGCTGTTGTTTTGCTCTTCCTTTTCTAGGGCTTTGAGATGAAGTGTGAGCTCAACTGAATTAATTTTTAAATCTCCAATAAGAGGTCACGCTAGTGATAGTAAACATTTCAGTATTTTTACGTGGAAGCATTTAATTCTTCTCAATTTATAGAGCATATCAAGAAAGGGAAATGTGTTTATGTCTTTGCAGAGAAGTGTGAAAATGTACTTATGCATTATTCTCCTTTGCCCAACCTGTTCTAATTTACAACAAAATTACTACATAAAAGATTGTTTTATTATAATAAATCACAGCTTAAGGTTAAAATACCAAGTTTATTTATATACATGAAATATGTTGAGGGAAACATGGAAATATGTAAAGAAATCCTCTTTCAGAGTTAATTTTGTTAATTTTTACAATAATTTGGTAAACCTTACTTTTAAGCCATTAATTGTTTAAAAGAGGAAATACAACTTTAGACACACACACAGAAATGTTCTTAGAATAAAATTTTGCTCTTTACCCTGTTTTATATAGTCATTATTTTTAATCTGAGAGTATTTTCCCTGATATACCAATAGGATTATTCTTTTTCTCTGTCTTTACTAGTTGTGTTCCAAAAACATGACTAACTACAAAGCAAATCTCCCAATGCATGTGTCAAAACAATGTGATACATGCCTGAGTGCAATACCAGAAACAAAGCTCTGGTGATGTTTCTAAAGCAACACTTAATTAAGTTGTTGTTCATGCAGTAAATACAACATAAGACTCTTGGGTCCAGCATTCTGAACGAAGGGACAACACAGCTCCACAGGCTCTGATAAGAGAAAGTGCTTCAAGTAGAGAAAAAGTACTCATCCAAAAAGACAGTGGACATTTTAGTAAATTATCTGATTAAATACTAGATTTATAAATTTATTTTGCTTTAGAGGCAGAGATAGCAAATGGGAAAGTTTTGTGATGGTGAATTGAGCTATCAAAATTAGTTAAATAATAATATGGAGAAATGATTTCATTTTTAGTTTAAAACATTAAGGGAAAATTTTGTGTGGGGATCAATTAATTATAATTAGACTAGACATAGTCTTGTTTCTTATTTTAAATCAAATTTAACCCTTTACATGAAAATAGGATAGCATCAATCAATAAAAATTTGAAGAACATATTGAAGCAATAATGCAATTGGTTCCTTCTTGGTGACCTTTTATCATTTATTTAAAAACACATTTTGCTGACTTTTAAAAAACTAAGACAAAAATTGAGTCCATGTTGTAATTGTCTATATATAAAAGCCCAAATATAAAAGAAATTTTTCCTAAGTAATAAGTGTCATCTTTTAATTTTAAAAAGTAATTTAGAAGTATAATTCAAGTAAATATTTCTTTATATTCTATGTTAGATAATATTTATCTTTATATTCAATCTTAAATCTCATTACTCATTCAATAATTGTACAGTTTAAATAGACATGAGTGCTTTTATTTATTTCTTTTTCTTTTTCTTTGTTTTTATTGGCTGCACAAGACAATACAATGATCTTGTCATATCATACATTTGATTCAAATGGCGTATGAATTCTTATTTTTCCACATGTACAGATTGCAGGATCACATTGGTTATACAGCCACATTTATACATACAGCAACATTAGTGTCTGTTGTATTCTGCTGTATTCTGTTGTATTCACATTTATACATACAGCAATACTAGTGTCTGTTGTACTGTACAGTTTAAATAGACATGAGTGCTTTAAAAAAAGTATCACTTGCTTAAAACACATTTTCTGATGAAGTAATATAATTGGTATGTTTAGACCCATAATAAATAAATAATTGTGTATGTGCATAAATTTCTATTATTAAATCTATATTTGATATTCTCCTGACCTCCTCCTGATCCTGCCAAATTTTACTCCTAATTTTCTGCCTTAAATTCAAATGTGTTTAAAATGAGAAGGTTTTCATGCTCTGCACCGAATTCTGAGTGATATATATATATATATATATATATATATATATATATATATATAAATCATAAGATTTGACTAGTGTTAGAAATGGAAAACAATGAAAGAAAGAAAATGTTAAAATAATAGAAAATGGAGGAGAGAAAATTTATTATTGATTATTGATCATGTTATTGATCAGTCTATCATGTTCACATCTGAATTACTTGGATGATGAATTGAATGTGGAACCAATAAAAACAATAAATTAATGAATTCCCTACCTTCCTTCCATTTATACATTAAGGTTAGATAATAGCAGAAGCATAGGCACTGTGTTCTCACAATATACACTAGCCCTTTTCAGAGCTAGTATAACATCAATAGAAGCCCATGAAGCATGGAAAACATGAAGGTCCTTTCCTCAAAAATAATTTTAGAAGTCTGATACTTAAATACCTCAGAAAAAATTCTAACATATCCCAGAATGACTAGTTTGATATTTTTATAAGGGGTGAACTATTAAAAAAAAGCTTTTCCCCAAGATTTGTAGTTCCTATTTGCTAATGTCCTATGGAAATGCCAGTACACTTATTAGCAATCTCAATGGAGTACACTTTTTCTCAGTGTCAACAACATTCAGAATCCATTCTTCCACTGATGAGACTGCCTTGCTACTGATCAACAGTGTAAGGTACATATCCTCTTGTTGTTGTTTTATTGTTCTCCCTCTTGATTCTGTTCCTAGTTTCATTCAAGGATTAGAATCCTATCACAGGTAAATAAAATTATATTAATCTGCTCAAGTTTGGCCTATTTTTTTTTCCCTTTGGAGAGCATCTTCCCTTGTATTTATTGAGTCTAATAACAAAATTCTTCAAAATTTGTATGGGCTAACCAGAATGGCTACTGCTGCCCTTTTTGCATTTATTTTTTATTTTCTACACTTTGAATAAATGCTGTTAAAACCATACCTTTACCTTTGTATTATGCACCACCACTGGAAGCAAGAGCTAATCAGGAGGGATACAGATGTATTTGCTTCTCTGGTTCTTAACATGAAATTCTCAGTTTCCTGGACACACAGTCTCTAAATATGCGTCCATCTTTAGTCACAGCCCCATCTTCTTCAATTCTAAGGGATGCATAAATATATGTCATAAGTAAGTAAAGACTAATTCCTACCAATATATAGCTAAATAAGCTATGAAATATTTATAAATCCTATAGTTATTTCCCCAAAGTTATTTTATTTTACAGACAGCCTTAACTTTATAAAGAAGATATATATATATGTGTATATATATATACACATATATATATATATATGTTTTTAATTATCAATTACTTTACCCACAACTCTCAATATAATTCCTCAAGATATAATTCCTAAAAGCTATTTGAAAAATAAAAAGTCTGGTGGTCAATTTTCAGAATATAGTATTCAGCCTTAATTGATACAATTATAGTCATTTTAATTATAGCCCTTCCCTTTTGCTGGTTTTAACTTTAGAATTAGCCAATTGCTAGATTATACCCTTCAGTCCTCCAATCAGGATGAAAGGCAGAGCAGCATATGACTGCCTGCCCCATCCAGGTGTGATGGCTAGGCAGATTCTGTAGCCCATCCTTCTGGTCAGAAGGAAATGCTTTGCCAACCCACTTTCGAGCATGTGTTTAGTTTCTTGTGGCACATTGTTATTTCTAACAGATAATAGTTAATAGTTAAAAAGATAATTTACTATAAATATAAATGAGTATAATTTACTATTTATTTATCATTGAACTTTAATTATAGGTCCACATTCAATTTTTCTTCATAATAAATGTGAAATTATTATTTAATCCTTCAAAATACATGATACTTTCAAATAATTCATGCCATTGTTCACTTTAAGTATTCTTAGTTCAAATAAAAGTAATACTGAAGATAGTGAATTATTATAAACATCTGCAAAAAGAAAATTAGATTAAAATCAGGAAAATAGGAATGCTTCTAATAAAATGAAGGAAGTGAAGTAATAAAGTACTGCAGTAAATTTATTACCTGTGGATTAGCTTTTTCTTTCTCCCACAGCCCACATATTTCTCACGATTTAACATTATAGACCATCTGGTAAGTCATTTCCTATAGACAGAAGAAATGTAATCTCATTTGAGTTTTTGTTTAAGTAACACACATAAAATGGTTCTGTTGAAAAAGACTACATCCCCAGATTGGACACAAAACCTTCTGGATTATTCATAATGTTGGTTATCTACACTGCTCCTCTCTTATAGTTGAAAACCATTTGTAATATGTTCCAGAAATATTATGAGAAATAAAAATAAATCTTTTCTATACTTTAAACATCTATACTTTAAACTGAATATTTATCATATAACATCCCTTGACATTGTTCTATTTAACTATGATAGAATGAATAATTTACAGAAAATTTTTATTATACTATAGTAACAAAACTAAGGATGTCTAAAAACAAGCAGAATTTCTACATTTTGTATTAAACCTATGAAAATGACATTTCATAAAGATATATTTATTATTTTTCTGCAAATAAAACCCACTGAGAAAAAAAACTTAGACCTCTAAGGATAGTTTAACTTAATATTTTAATCCTTTCTTATCAAATAATAGGCCTCCCCTAATATTTGCTCATCTACTTGCAACAAACAACCATCTGATGTCTGATTATATACACAGTTAATCCAGAAACAGGAAGAATGACTCAATGATATTTCTTTAGAGTTCTTCTGTTCTGCAAATAGCTGGCTTAATTCCCTGGAGAACACAGTGGGATGATACAAAAGTTTTCCAGAAGAATATTAAGTAGTTTTATAGATAAAAGAAATCAATTCCAGTGTGATTTAGCATAATTTGATAGTTAAATATATAAACCATGGTTCACTGTTAGCAATCTGCACAGTCCTCCCCCTAGGAAGCCTCTGCATGATCAGGAACATTAACCCATTCCTCTTGATACTGTTTGTCTTCTAACATAATTGTCTTAGAGTTAATTTATATTTTAAACTAAAATCATTCTGACTTCTTTCCTTAAAATATCCAAACTTCTTTCTTGGCTCCTCAGACTCTTTGTGTTTTTCCACTGTTCATATCCATAGACTTATCTCTAACTAGTGCTTAAATTGTCTTAGGCCACAAAGCCAAACCTGTTATGATTCTCCAAGTTCATCATGTGATCTTTCTTCTGCCTGGAATGCTTTTATCCAACATTTAAATCTTATATCTTTAGGCTTACTTCAACTTTTCCCAAAGGAGGAGAAACTTTTCCAGACCTGTCAAGCTTCTTACATGACCTTTGATGTATTCTAACACCATCTGTCACTTCTAGAATATTTTTATCATATTGCACCACAAAAGCCTTTCTGACAAGCTGGAGTAATATTGGAAGTATTGGAATATGAAGACAGATTCATTATTTCTACAGAGGGTTAGCATAGTGATTAACATTCACACAGGAGACAATCAATACAACTCAGCTAAATGAATGAAACAATAATTGTGATATAGCACGGAATTGCCTTTTTTATATTAAAACCATTCACTTCAGCAAGACAAGAGTGAAAATGTAGAAGTCTTGTGAATTGGTATGATAATACCTTTCTTCATCCTAAGTGGTATGCCCACTTGCTGTCTTGTTTTCATAAATGCATCCTCAGTTTGGGAATAGGAAGTTGTCTCCTGAACATTTTTAATGTGTGGTATAGCCCTAAACTGTAATAGAATGTTTTGTTCTCATATATATGTATTTATAGATTCACAGTTACCATGAAGCTTTTGTATACTCAAATATACTACAGTACCCAGAATACAGTATTTTTAAATACCTTTTTTTATATATCTGTTTATTCACTTAGTAAGTACATAGTGAAGAGCTTCTATTAAATGTGGGAGATAAATATTAAACAATGACTGACATAGTGTTGGCAATATTACAAACATAGTTAGAAAGCAAAAAGAAAGAATTTATTCTTAGAGGCCCAAAAATATGGGTGCTGGCCTAAAGTGGGACAAATGGCAAGTTTCCCTGAAGATGTCTGGGAAAAATGTACATGTTATCCTGGAGTTACCTAGTAATGAAGCTGTGCCGAAGAAGGGGCACAAAACAACTATACTCAAAAGTTCAAAGGTGAGAAACATGTTATGATTGAGCTCTGAAAATGAGTATAGTATGTTGATACGTGATGTTAGACCAGAATAAAGAGCTGCTCAGGCAGAGGCCATATCAGTGGGTAAAGATTTGAATTTTTTTCCCCAGAAGTATTAAGAAACAACTGCTAGGTGGTGGAATCACAATATTTCATATAAAAAGCAACCAAAGTGTGAGGAACAGGATACATATGGCAAGATGAACAGTCTAAACAAGAGTTAAAGTAGGTAGGTGCTGTGGTGCATGCCCATGATGCCAATAACTTGGGAGGCTGAGGAAGGAGGATCACAAATTTGAGGCCAACCTGGGTAATATAAATATAGTGAGAACCTCATCAACTTAGCAAGATGCTTTCTGAAAACTAAAATATACATAAATAAGTAAAAACTGAAATGTAGCTCAGTATAATGTGTCCCTAAATTCAATCCTCACTATGGGGAAAAAAAAAAGAATTGACATAGCCAAAGCTGAGTGAAAATAAGGCAGATAGTGATGATTGAATGAGCTTATAAGGTAGAGAGAGAGGGAGAGAGAAAGAGAGAGAGAGAGAAGAGAAAGAGAGAGAGAGAGAGAGAGAGAGAGAGAGAGAGAGAGAGAGAGAGAGAGAGAGATATCTAATAATAGATAGGATGTGAGGAGTGAGGGAAGAACTTTTAAGTCAATTGGCAGGATACCAGGGCGTTTTCTAAGACAACATAACAAAAAAGAATGTAGAAATGAATACATAAATGACATAATAAAATACAAAATGATAGTATGATCTTAGTGGTAATATACTGTTAAAATATTTGAAAAAAAAATTGAAGCTGAAAAAGTCAAGTATAATATGAAGAAGGTTGACAAAAAGAAAATTCATAGTAAGAGATGAATGAAAAAAAGAAAATATACTATCGTTTTCAGAGGTCATTAAAAAAGAGAAAGGAAGTTCTGTTTACATTTTTGGCTTTTGAGTTGGGTAATGGGATGACCAAGAGGATCACAGTCATTTTAAAAGGGAAATGAAGTGATGTAAAGTGAAAAGTCCCTTGATCCTAAATGATGAAATTGAGTGATAATGGTGAATGGATTGAGGTGTTCAGTGAATCATCAACATTGTTATCAAAGGAGCTATAAATGATTCACATGATGATAGGAAATAAGTGAGCCAAATGTTGAAGTCATCAAGGAAAGTGGAGGAACTGTATTGATCATTTGGAGAAAAAAGCAAAGTGATATGGCATGACTTCAAATAAATGGTAGTAGTTAAGTAGGAAGGGGGAGGACTGAATGTTCAGCAGAAGGTGGCAGCAAATCAATAGTTGAGATTTTGTACTATAGCAATACAGGTAATGTGGAGGCAGCTCACCCTTCAATTTAGGTTGGGAGAATGGGAAATGACAATATTGCCACTTTCATTTCCTACCAAAATTTTATGTTTTATGACTCCTTTAATTGCAAGTGGAAAGTATAAAATTGAAATTAACTGTTTTTCAAAAGAAATTTGTTGTCTCCCATAACTGAAAATCTACTTTTGCATCTAACTTAGTGCAGAAGTTAAAGTGATGGGTCAGTCTCCATTTGCCTCTTTGTGATATGAAAGTGTCAATAACAAACAAGTGCTCACAAAGCAATGGCAAGATAACTTTTGCAACTTGAAATCTACCTGGTAGTTTGTTCTCGTACCATTCATTCTTTTCAGAGCACAAACAAAAATTATAAGGAAAGTTCAAGCTGGCTCAGTTATACTACACACTATCCTCATACAAATCTCTATGGCCACAGAGATATTTATCCTGGTTGGTAAGACCTCACTATCTATTCACCCCTGTGCCACGACTGATGAAGGATGAAACTCTCAAACTATAAACTCAAGTTCACTTTTGAAAAATGGGTGCTATTTTCAGAGGAGGGGAGTCTTCTCCAAAACTTGAAAACATCTAGACTCAATATACTTTGAAGTCAGCATGTTAAAAATGAACTTATATTTTTGTTGTTGCTGTTGTTGTTTTTTGATGGTTGTTGCTTTGTACTGAGGATTGAACCCACGGCCACTTTACCAACGAGCCACATCCCCAAAACTTTTTTTTTTTGAGACAGAATCTCACTAAGTTTCTTAGAGCCTCCCTAAGTTTCTGAGGATGGCTTTGAACTTGTGATCCCCCTGCCTCAGCCTCCCAAGCCACTGGGGTTACAGGTATATGCCACCATGTCTGGCTGAACTTATCTTTTATATTTCTCCTTTACTTCTTTATTTCTCAATGAGTGATCCCTTAGGGTTGTATTTTGTGTTGTTTTTGTTTTGTTTTCTTTGTTGTGGCCCAAGAAGATATCCTGGGAATCATCTATGACTTTTCATGAAAGGTAATTTATATTTAGGGAGAAAAGCATTTGAAAGAAACTATTCCTTTAAACAGATGTACTTAAAATTCATGACACAGGGCGAAGAAGATTTTCTTAAGTACAGATAATCCCCTTAAACTTTATGGTGGCACAAATGTGATACACATTCAGTAGAAATAATCCTTCAAAATTTGAATTTACTCTTTTCTCAGGCTAGCAAAAGGTAGTAGAAACCTCTTTTGGGATGATGGGAAGCTAGCTCCCAGTAAACCACAGGATAACCAGGGGGCAAAACAATACTCAATAGTGGACTATGTTGCCAAGCTATGATGTTGGATAGGTTACGTGCACTAGAGGTATTTTTTATTTATAATATTTATTATGTATGATGGGATTTTGGGGAACACAACCCCACTGTAAATCATAAAGACTCTGCATTCAGATACTGCCAAGATATTGCAGGTCTCCTTACATTTAGAAACCAGTATATTCCAGAAATATTGATTATTAGGATTATTCTTTATTAAAAATTATTCTCACATAGTGGTTTAGAATGATAGTGTTTAGAGTCAGGCCTACTTGAGCCTGGATCTTAGTCTATTGCACCACACACTGACATTACACAAATTTCTTCATATATAAAATGGAAACAATTATAGAATGATTTTCACAGATGTAATGCAAGGATAAAGTGACATAATGCATATAATTTTCTCTAAATGGTGTCTGGTTCATGGTATATGTTCAATAAATGGAAGATGCTATTCTTTTTCATTAGAAATATCTTCTCCTTTGAGATTTGGCTTTTCTCTTCGTTTTGGCTTTTAAATGAGGAGTATATTCTTATTCTTGCTTCTTCTGGGAACAGCATGCTAAGTTTGCAAATGGACTGGCAGTAAGAGGATGACCAGATCATCACTTGGATGTTTAATAATTTTGGCTAATTATTTAGACTATTTTATATAGAGATCAAAACAATGTTGAATGTGAGCCTGCCTATCATCTATCAACTAGGATCTCCTAAGTACAAGTACCAACCCCTCTACAGGCTCAAAGAGGGAGGATGAGAAAGGAAAGTGAACATGTGTCAGAATATAAAAGTAGAATAGTTAAAAATAGAAGAAAGCATAAAATTTAGGTGGTTACTTTTTAATCCACTTTTACTGTTGCATTAGACAACCTGAACCTCGATTTTTGCAGTTTTTCAAATGACTCTGCCTCTTTGCCCTCCTTTTCTCTCTCTCTACCCTGCTTAATTTTAACAATAGGGCTAATTAAGTGCATCTGACTCATTGTAGTAACTAGTCAAATCTCATTTGAATTGCTTAATCAATAAAGCAAATATGTCTTCTGCAAACTATATTAGTTTTGCTTTATTTCTCTAAGAAAAGCCTCTGTGTGTATTCAAGTAGAGATTAAAAAGATGGAAGAGATAAAATAACACATTGCCATTGGTTTCTTCTTTCTTCCATGATAAAACTCAAAGCAAATAAAAGGCCTGTTATATATCCAATTGTGAATAAGACAAATAATGTATGTTACAAAGTTAACCTACCCTTCTGTTAAAGTGGCCCTACATTATAAGAATCTATTTAGAAGATGTGAACAAATCACATTATGTAAATAGGTTCAGAATGAAGAAAGCTCCTTTCCCCTCACCTCATGTTTTTCATTTTAGGACAGTAATTAGTGTATCACAAAGTTGGCCCTCTAACCTTCCTCCCTCATTCCTTCCCAGGGCAAGATGAATGAATTAGCAAACTGATAAATTTTGAAAGACCTGGATAAGTGTAGTCAGCATCATCCATCTTCTTTCTCTTTGGGACTGGCCTTTCTCCAGAGACAATGCATTCTGTTCTACTTTGGACTCTTCCCTAAGCTTTTCTAGGGGAATATCAAATATGGAACGACTGACATTTTGGATCAGGCAATTCTTCACGGCATGTGCTGTCCCATGCATTGTAGATTATTTAGCAACATTTCTGGCTTCTACCCCCCACATGGCAGGAGCGCCCTCTGCTTGTGACAATCAAGCATTTTTTCAGACATTGCCAAATGTCCCTTGGGGGTGAGGAATAGCCCTCACCCGAAAGGATGACTGCTCTGAGGCTAACTTCACAGGAAAGGTGGCCTGAGACAGAATGTGAGTGTGCCTAATTCTATATCCCTAAACCAGATTCCACAATAGCTATTAGGAGTAAAGCTGATTCTGAACATCTGACTACGTAAATTTTTGTATCTCTCAGTCCGTGTAAACTTTGGAAGGGTGTTATCTATTGGTCTTAATCAGTTTTGGAAAATGCAACTACGTTTGTCTGTTGGAAGAAAACAACTATAAATGGGAGTGTTACAAAGAGGAAAAAATACTGAAATATAAACTTCACCTTTATCTATATTAGTAAATTAAATCAGGAACACATTTTTACTTAGGAATAGGGTGGTAAGTTTTTGAAACAGATCAGAACATATTCAGAGAAAGCGATCTATTTTCTGAGTCTCACTGCCTGCACACTGTTTCTCAAGCTGTTGAGATTAAAGGACAAGAGTGCATGTTTTAGTGTCACAACGACTAGAGTCATTTTTAGGGCTGTTACTGCATTTAACATGAACATTTCCTCTGATCTTGTTTTCTCACCTCGAAAAAAAGCTAATGTTAGTACCTCCCTAATACATTTTTATTTCTGAGGATTACATTAGATAATGTGTGTCAAGTACATATCACAGTATCTGGCAAATAGGAAGCACTAAAACAATTACAGTCATTATTCTAATTCACACTCAAAATGATAACAGCAGGACAAGTATCTATTCATGATATTCTCAGGGCAGAAAGCAAAGGGATCATTGACATTCTGGGATCATCACAGATGATGGGCTATTTAGGACATCAGACAATGGTGTATAAGCTAACGCAGTTACTTAGCAAGCTTAGAAGAACAACACAATAAAATAGGTTAAAAGACTATAGCCACAGTAGAGAGAAGACCTGAATAGAAACATGCAAACTCAAAGAGTGGGAGAGACATTCACTAGTCAATTAAGAAAATATTACAGAAGAGCATTAACATCAGTACTTACTCAGTTGGGAGTAAACATTCTTCATAGGTTTAAAAAAAATGCTTTGGATTTAGTGAATGTAAAAAGTGACATACAGCCCCGCTGGTAGTCCACTTCTGAGGTCTTTCTATTATATCAGAAGACAACTGGAGAGCACAAAAAAATAGGATGACATAAAATAGTCATCTAGAGTAGTCTTTAAAAATTTACTTTAACCACGCAAGGTTTAGAGTCCCATTTATTCAGAAATAATGGTTAAATAAACATCAAATCCATGTTTGTACTTTGCAAAGATCCAATGAAAGGATCCTAATCAAGGGTTGTTAAAATAGGAACAGATGAACCCGAGTGGACAATACAGGAACATAGGTAGAAAGCTTAGGAAGTAACTTCTAACAACTATGTCTGACAGCTGTATTGATTATGGTTGCACAAGTGGTAACTGAGCAGGGATTGTTAACCAGATAACTCCTTCTTGCAAGAGGCTGGTTAGAGAGACATTTCCACATCTCTCTTAGTAGGATCAATGGCCATCGTGGTATGGCCTTTCTCCTTCCTGCTCAGCTGGTAAGGAACTGATACAAAGGTGAATAACAAGCAAGAACTCATGTGGGAATGTAAAGTAGAAAATGCTGGTATTCTGATTTCTTCTTATGACCAGTGTGAAGTTTTACTTGGTCTCACTAACCCTTATTGATGGGACAATGGGGAGTACCTCATGGAAATAATATAAAAGGAAGTAAATAGCATACTTAAGATATACCCCACACATTTTACTCTTTGAGAGACTTGTAAGAGGAGATAAAAACAGAGTGACATCTTATTTACATTTCCATTTTCCCCATTATCTTTCAGTGTGCCTATGGTTATCATGTAGTTCAATACTCAGGGACAGAGATTAGCCTATTTCAGCTCACTTTGAGACTTATGAACAGAAGAAGCTGGTACTTTGTGAAAACAGAAGATGTAACTTGATTACCCTTCTCTTCTATCTTAAGACTTCTATCACAATTCAAGGGATTCAAGGTGCTATAGCTTGAATTTAAATGTAGTCACTTCTCTACCTTCATTCCACATAGAAAGTACATTAAATGGAAACATACTAGGATGTTAATAATTAGTCTTTGGATACATTTTTTTACTTTATGTCTTAATTTAAACATAATAATTTTACATTTACAATATGTCTGTAAAACAGAGATTCTATCTCACATCTTCTTAAAAACTCTATTCAGATGTCCACTTTCCTGCTTTATATATTATCTACCTAAGTTCTCAGATGGGTTGTATGCATATTGGGCCTCATTTGGATTCTGCTATTATTCATCCAAGAATATTTGATAAATGAAAAGTTTATCCATATTAGGTATTAAAGTTGGCAAGGAATCAGAGTCAGTTACACCTAGTGAAAGTAAGTTTAGTCTAGAGGATAGAGGATAACAAAAAAAAAAAAAATATTATGATGCTACCATTTGTTCAGCCATCCATCCCTGAAACTTAGAAATCATTCTGTAAAAGCTTGCCTCAATTTTATTTCTTGTCTCCAATGAGAGTTTTTATTATTGCACTCACAGATTTTAAATTTTGTCCTTTTTTTTAGCCCCCTATAGCCCTAGCTCAGGACCTAATTTTCAATTTCACCAAGAAATTCACTACTGATTTATGTAGAAATGTTCATTATATAAAACAAATATGCTTAATATATGTTTTGTGAATGTGCAATACTTATCTCTGCATTAGCTACAGGTAATTCCCGCTTTTCCTTGATGAAAATGTTCTTACTAAATTCTCACTGTGTCCTATACTACACCAAAGAACACAGAGGAGACAAAATCAAATTTATATCACAAAATACTTATAAGGTATTCATATGTAAGTAGAGAAAAAGCAAATATAATTCAAGGACAACTGGGACATGGTGTAAGCCTTATAAATATTTGTGGAATGACTGAGCAAAGTTTATCTTTGTAAGATAAAGATCATGACCACAATGGCCATGTAGAAATTAAGGAAATCAATGAATATTGCAGAAAGAAGATGTCAGTAAAAAGAGAGCTAGATGTCAAGGGGCAGGGTATTTCAAGTAAGTGTTTAGTGGAACATAATCTAGGTGATAAAAATAATGGTCTCAGAAGTTAAGACGTTGGGGAAAAAAGGCCACAAACACAGGGTGGAGCCTGAATTTCTAAAGAAAGCTTGCCAGAAATACACATACTTTACAAAAATTTTTGATCATCTTCCAGGGTCACATATGATGCTTTTTTTAATCATACCAGTTGGCCTTGACCTTGGACTTGTCCATAGATATTGCCTTCTGCATGCATTCTAGGTTGAATGCTACCTGCTCTGATTTCTCAGTATCTGATCCCATTGTGTTCTTTACTATTCATTTATTTTCATTGATTAGATTTTTGACATGCATTTTATACCTTAGATGGGTATGCCACAGGTGTTCTGGGAATATAATTTCTAATTTTGATGAGGATCGCAATCTGGAACATAGGCTACAAGCTGGTGGCTCAGTTTGAAAAGCACAGATATTGTACAATCAAACAAGAAATGTTTCCAACTAAAAACAAAGCAACAGATCTTTACTGGTCGGGTCAGAAAATGACATCTGTTATGCTCACCTGGAAGAATTGATACTGTTGGTTCACAAGGGAGCTGATGAAAAGGAAAGTACAAAACACATACAGAGATCACAGGCCTTCATAGAGCAATGTCAGTAATTAGGGGAATTTGCTTATGTGCTACAGATGGCAGATGCCAGAACCACATAATGTAATGGATTTATATTGTGTAGTTGGTTCCTTAGTGGTAAAACTATCACTGTTTTCATTTTCTGAGTGTGGATATGGCTTTAAGCTTATGTAGTGTTAATGGTCTGTATACTGATATAAGGAAGAATGGGCTTTAACATTCATGAATAGGATAGATTTCTTTTTTAAAGAGTAGAATTGAATTGCCTTTGGCAAGACATTTTTAGATGGTGCTCATTTATAGCAAGGAGGCGTTTACACATGATTAGTTTGCTAATATATCGCTTAACACTTGTGGGTGGACATAAGTAGGAAAATTGGCTGATTGTAGCTTTCTGTTAAAAAAAACCGAAGTCGCCTGGACATGCTCCTTTGTAATGGATTTAATTCTGTATTGCTAAGAGAGAGTAGACTGGTGGGGAGTAATCAGTGGACACAAGAAATGAAAGGAGACAATGTCAGCAGCATCATTTCACATTTTTCATGTGATTATTTCCAAGATAAAGACTTGTAGAGAGCTTTATTCTGCACCCTAGATCTATGCTCTACCTTGAGTATTTATCTTCTTTTTACTCCCATTTTATCATAAAGCTATTGATCAAACACTGGTTGTAGTAGATTAGCCAATATTTCTATTCAAAAATTAAATTGATGTTGTTTGCTGTCTTCCTTTACTAAATGTAGTAAAATAAATTTAGAAATATAGATATAAATAGTCAAGGATATCTTGTAACCATGATTTTATTGATAGTACACATTACAAAAATGAGGTAACCATCAGATTTATTAGTCTAAATTGTCTATCAAATTGAGAGAATCAAAGAAATAAATGACAGTTGCTAAAGAGAATAAAAATGATATATCCTTAGTATTTTAAGACTATATATTACAGAAAAGTTAAAAAAATTCCAAAGCTGTATGGAGAATTTAGCAGGCAGTTCAAATGCAGAAAGATGGATTTGTACATTTGTGTCTGGCTGCGGTCTGACTCTAGTACTTATAACTGATATTCCATAGCCTCTAGGGCAACATTCAAACACATGGGCAGAAACGAAACAGAAATGGTTGAGCTCAGAAGAGAGCATTTATGAAAGTATTGCAAACAGCTTATTTAAAAGGTTTTCAAAATATGATGGTAATATTGCTCAGTGACTTCATCCTAAAGACTCTTAAAAGCACTTTTCTCAAAAATTGTAAGCTAGCAAACACACTTCTTCCTATTTCTTTCTTTTCAGTTCTACACTGTTAGTTTCAACAGTGAAAAACAGAAGTGAACAAGATTTATAGGCTTCAGCCTGGACCTCAAATCCTACTTTGCTCCCAAGGAGGCAAAATTATCAAATATTAATCTGTCTTTATTTTAATAGATGTTTATACTGCTAAAAAGTTGTCACAAATTTGTATGAAGATTATTACATTTGTCACTGTGGTTTGCCATCTGGAGCACACAAGCACATTTCTCTAATTGCTTACATCTCTTCAGTTGTATGTATGTGTTTCACACTTCCCTTTTCTTCAGCTCTGTTGTAGATCAACACAAAAGAATGTGGAACCTTAAAATATTTTGAATTGTCAGAGTGTTTAATAGGTGTTGCCTTTGTAACACCACTGTTTCTTACTCTTCAGTTTGACATTTCTATTTGATACAATAATACTAATTACTGAGAAGGTAAAAGGATAATTTTCAAAATAAACACTATGTGATATTGTGTCTGAAAATGACAGGTACCTTATTAGAGTTGAAGACAACCTCTCTGTAATAGCCAACAGGAAGGAAAGCCCCTTGGCTGAATAGCCACCAAAAGTGAAATCTACCAACAGTCTGAAGAACATGGACATAAATTTTTCCCAAGCAGGCCACTGAAAGAGAACATTCCCTGTCAAACTCCTCGATTATATTACACCCTTTGAGACCCCACTTAGAGTACAGCTATGCCAGGACTGGAATCTGGATCATAGAAACCATGAGATAATATATTTCATTTTAAGCCCAAAAATGTATGATAATTTGTCACACTGCATCAGATAATTATGTAGCTATAAGTTCATATCTGAAGATTTGGCAATATAAAAACAATAATGAGACTAAATGAGAGTGCAAAATGAAGGTGAGTGTATATGAATATGAGAGAAAAATATCATTAACCAGAAATTTTAGAGTGTATTTAATAATGAAACAAAACACTGCCAAATAGAAAACTCTTATAACATTTCTTCCTAAATAAGAATTAGTATAATATGTTAATATGTTCATTTCTTTTATATATGTTAACATTTGATGACAGTGCAGTTATAAATGAAGAAATATATCTTGTATAACTTACTCTGTAATGTTCCTTAAAGATGAACAAGGGATCTACTTTTAAAGATTACACTCTGGGTGACTAATGCATCCTAACATCATGACCACACTCAATAGAGTGTTTAAAATAAATTATAATTTGTAATATTTATGCTATTTTTAAATGTATTCTTGTTTTGTGGTACATGATACATTGTGTATACGTTTTTCAGTATTTTCTCATCTACCCATAAGAAAAACAGTTATTAAGTAGATGGGCACTTGTACTGGTACTTAGAAGTGGAAAACAGGAGAAAGAAAGAAGAGAGGATAAACAGAAATAGACAGGGGCAAGAATTCTCTAGGCCTTTCCTCTTACTCTGATAACTTCATATACCTGGGTCCCTCTACTTGTACAGCTCTCCTTCTACTGATAAGCCCACCAAGTTAAGAAGCAAATCAAGCCCTGGCAGCAGGACTATTTTTCCTTTGTTTCTCTTTTCCTTTTTTTGGCTTGTTTCCCACTCATATGTTGTGAACATATGAAATTAGAGCTTAATGATGTAACAGTTTCATGATCTGGACATAGTAAGCATGGCCCAGGCTTTTAACCATGCTGTTTTGGTTCAAGCCTTCATTTAGTGGGTCAGAGGTAGACATTATGTAACCTAAGCCACTTCAAGAGACCCATATGTTGTTTTTTTTTTTAAGAGAGAGAGAGAGAGAGAGAGAGAATTTTTTAATATTTATTTTTTTAGCTTTTTGGCAAACAAAATATCTTTCTTTGTATGCGGTGCTGAGGATAGAACCCCGGCCGCAAGCATGCCAGGCGAGCGTACTACCACTTGAGCCAAATCCCCAGCCCAGTCCTTATGTTTTTTTAAATAATCTCTTATTTAAAAACATTTTGATTTACCAGAAAGTGTGAATATAGAACAGAGTTCCCATATACCCTCATAATGTTTCTGATAGTATGTACAGGTTGCATTAATTTGTGACAATTAATGAGCCATCATTGATACATTATTAGTGACTCAATATTATCTCTTTTCAGATTTTTCTTTCTTCTTCCTTCCTTCCTTCCTTCCTTCCTTCCTTCCTTCCTTCCTTCCTTCCTTCCTTCCTTCCTTCCTTCCTTTCTTTCTTTCTTTCTTTCTTTCTTTCTTTCTTTCTTTCTTTCTTCCTGCCTTTCTTTCCCTCCCTCTTTCCTTCTTTCCTTCCTTCCTTTCCCTCTCCCTCCCTCCTTCTCCCACTTTCTCTTTCTCTTTCCAGGATACTACATTGCATGTATTTTCCATATATTCTTAGGCTCCTTCTGACTGAAATAATTTGTTATCAATCCTTGGGTTTTATGGCTTTGAGAGTTTTGAGGAGTACTGGTCAGAATTTCATAATGTTCCTTAACTAGGATTTATCTGAAGTCTCTATTATGACTGAACTGAATGTGGATGTTTTGTTGAAAGACTGCAGAAGTAAGTACTGTGAGAGCACATTATATCAATGGTACTTGCAGCAACATGACTTTTCAGCATTGATGTTTAACTTGGTCACCTGCTGAGGCAGTTTTTGTGTTTTCTCCACTGTGAGGTTATTCTTTATTTTTATATCCCAAAGCATAAACTTTGGAAGTGGTGTGTTTTCTTCATAGTTAAAACAATGGTAGACAGGAGGGTCGAATCCTTATTGGGGACACAGTAAAATGATGTAAAGTTTATATAGACATATTGGCATACACATGTAATATGTATTCTCAGACATCTATCTAATCTGTCTGTTTAATTAATAGATATTTATATCTATCTATATAAAAGCCCTATTGTTTTTCATGTCTTTTGCATTCAATTGTAGGGATGACCTGCAGTGACCCAGAGAGGAATAGAAAAGTTTACGAGACAGTGAGTTTTCAAATGATCCTATGAATGTTTGTTAAGTCAATAATAATGCAGAAGAAATAGGACTGACTGAAAAGAAAGAACACTATAAAAAACATTGATGAAGGAGAACAGGAAGAAAAATAATTCCCTGAACTAAAATGTTTTCTAATGGATAAAAGGAACTGTATTAGGATATATATGTGATAATAGCACATAACAACATAACAACAAATGAACAAATGCAATGTGAGAATTATTGGGAATCAACAAGTGAAGAGTATTTTTAAAGAAATATATGTTATGAATTTTTCACAATGTAAGAAAATGCCTGCTTTTTTGTTTTTCATTTAGAAGTTTCTATTTGACACATTATCACTAATAATTAGTTAAAAGACAGTATTCAACTTAAATACTTTATGATGTTGCCTCTAGAAATTGTAGGCAGCTTCTCAAAGTTGAAGACATCCTCTCCCAATACACAACGAGAAGTCAGGTCTTCAGCCAAATGACAAGAAGTGAATATGTAGAACAAATTTGTGCATATCTGTGTATAACTTTTGTATATAATCATGAATTCATACTGTAACAGAATTCATTTGTTCTGATACAGAACAAATGAGATTATAGTTGTACACTTAACATGGAAAGGTATAGTTGTGAACATATGAAATTAAAGAAACTAACAGAATATATCCAATATGCAATTCTCCCAAAACAAAAGCAATATAGTCACTCAGGTATCTGAGTAGTTTATATACAGGAGAGACTTGAGATTTGGTTTGATCAAGTCTCTATCACTGTTTCTCTCTGACCACCTCATTTTTATCCTTTTCCTTTGTCTTTTAGTTGGTACCCTCTATAGTTGAAGGTGATTATGGTCAAAGGTTTTGCCATTTTCCTGGACATGAGGGAAAATAAGTTTTAAATCACTTATATAAAGCATAGTTTCATCATTCTCCCACAGTTTCACTGATGGTTATGGGAAGGGTACAGAAAACGTTGGCTGATTTAACAGGACAGAACTTTTCTGTCAAACTGCTCCTGCTCTCAGCACCTCCATCTGCTAGGAGTTTGTTCCTAAAATACAAGTGTTCATTGCTAGACTCATGCATACACACCATAAAAACCATTAACTGTCCTAGGAAAGAGTGGTCAAATGTAGCACTCTTGGTTTCCTGGCATATTTGGTTTCCTATATTTCATAATCAGACCTTATCACATACTAGATATGCAACTACTGTAGAAAATTTTAAGGGGTCTCAGAGAATTGAGAATATGTTTGTTTGTGATCATATTAGTAAAACATTAATATATTTAAATCAAGCAGATGAACAGTTGCATGGGTATATATGTGTAATTATGTATGTGACTTTTTTAAATTAAAATGCTTAGAACTTGAATGTAAAAAATAACACATTTTGCTGTTTTGTTTCTCCTGAAGTTTGAATCTTAATTCTACCTGCAAAGTGCATTTGTTAAGGACTTGGTCCCCAAGGTGACAATTTTGAGAGTTGGTGGAAACTTAAAGAGGTGAAATCTTTTAAAAGTTCCTTGGGTCATTGGGGGTATGATCCCAGAGGGGATTGTGAAACCCCAGAACGTTCCTTTTCCTCTCTTTTGTTTCCTGACCATGAGGTTAGTAGGTTCTTTCCATCACACTTTCCTGCCATGATATGATGCCTTACCACAGGCTCAAAGCAACAGGGAAAACCTCCAAAATTGCAGGTCAAAATTAATTTTCTCTTTTTATAAGCTGAGTTTCTCACTTGTTTGTTATAGTAATGGAAAGCTGGCAAATACAGTTTACTTATGTTTGTGAGAATGTTTTCTAATAAATGATCTATAGAATTAAACTTGCCTAAATAATTGGTATTAATAATTTAATTTTGCTCATCTTTAAATTTGTAGCATATAAATACAAACGTATGACAATTAAAAACAAATATTGGTCCAGGAAATGAGACAGTTTATGTTTATTTAATTCATTGATCATTTACAAGGGGCAAATGATCTGACATTATTGTTATCATTATTACTTAGTATTAATATTACTACATTGCATTTTCAAACTGTTCTGCAGTCATTAATTAGTCATAGTTCAGAACATTCCTGTGAAATAATGTGGTGGTTAGGGAAAATTAAGTTACAAATATTGCAGTTTGCTGCCCTGAAGGAACCACCACTTACAAGTGAATATGTATTCCAAGTTATAGTTTATTAACTTGTGGCATTTTTAAACTTCTTGCCTTGATATATGTAAGCTTAGATAAGAAGACAAAAAGTAAATTTGTATTATAGCTATGTTATTCTGCTTTATTTAATATTATAATATTTGACTACTCTCTGTTATGAAAAGTTTAGTTACAAATTTCATTAGGCTTCTATTTTCTTGAAGTCATAGATTAAAAGTTTAAAGTAAAAGTTTGTTTTCCATCCTTTATGCTACATTTTATCTACATAATTCATATATGTTGTTATTTATCTTAAAGATTGCTTAGCATCTCCATAACTTTATTACATTTACTAATGAGGTCAATGTCCTTCAAAAGTCATCTTATTTTTGAGTTTTTAAATACATGTTATTTATTTGCCAGAGAATTCTCCTTAAGCCCAATTAGATTCTTCTAGATTCCTTGATTTGCCTTTCCCTGGGAGCAGACAAAAAATAGCAACGTAGATTTTCCAAAAGATTTACATAACAAAAAAAAGGAGAGTGAGTTTTCCTATTAATTTAAAATCCCTTCTTCTTTTCCAAAATATAGATAACCCAATTTGCTATTTTATTGGGGATAAAATGCCTATAAATTCTAACCTAGCTTCTTAATGTTCTCTTCTACTAATCTAAGACATTTCTTGTAGGAATCAAAACAGTGTTAAAGAAACTACTTCTTATGAACACCATATAGGTTTATATTTTCAAATTTGGCATTTGGAAGAGCAAATTTGAAATGTGAATATTATGATAGGAGATGAAATTTCCAAAGATCTAATTTTTGGGTAAAGTAAAAGGATTTAAGGAGGTGGAAGAAATGACACTACTATAAGGGAAGAAGTTTTTTGCAGGCAGCATTTAATGTAATTTATATGACTTGGTCTTTTCTTGAAATTGCTTAATATGCAAGCAATATGTATTTTAATGAATTAGAACAAATTATAAAGCACAGAGAATGAAGTACACTTTCACTTTGTTCTCTAAATTTTCATAATTCAGATGGGAAATATCCCTATTTTGTGTACATGTATGTGTGTGTGTATGTATTTTTTTTTACATAGAGGCAAATTTATATACACAAAATACCTATACATATATAGTTTTTTTTCTGTATAATATATCTAGAATCTCTCTCTAGATACATGGGTTGAGCCATATAAAATTGCTAATAACTATTTTTGACTTACAGAAAATGTAATTTCATTATACCGCCCCCCCAAAAAAATAGAAGCTACTAGAGAAATTTAGTTAGAAATATAGTGGAAATATATAGTGATATGAAATTATTACTGTTCTTAGGATACTGCCTTCTGGTTTTAAATATGCTATTCACCAAATTGGTGATTTTGAGAAACCCACATTTCTAGGGCATAGTTTCATAGTCTGTAGCATAGAAGTTATTTAGTTCCTGGCTCTTTTAAATGATCTCTTTTAAAAAATAATTTATGCATTTATTCACTCAGCAAGTATTTTGTAGTTTCTTTAATATCTAATATATTACAGGCAATTTCCTAGTGATTGAACATATAGCAGTGTCTAAAATAGTCAGACTTTCCTTATGAATTAGAATTAATACAGGGTTGTCCTTCCTTCACTATGTCACTTAAAATTAGAGACATAGTATCCCAAGAAGAGAGTTATGCAGGAACTTATAGTTATTCTGAATAGAAAAGATATCTTTACAAAATCTAAGATACCCTCTGGGTACTGAATGTAGGGAATGTTATATCCTAATAAGTTCTACAATAGGTAAATTAGAGAATGTATTTAATATTATTAATTTTGATAATCTGTATCTCCATATATGAAGTTGTCATAGTGAAACCCATAATTTATACAGTTAATATGATTGAATAATTATCACACAAAATAACAAAATCAACATCTCTAGATAATTCTAATGTTCTGCAAGTGTTCTCAATTTCAATATGAATGCAATAAGATAGAGCCAACAGATCTAAGAAGAAATTAGAAAAATAATTACTAATTTTTGTGTATTCTAAATTAGAACTTCCTTTCACTGATCTCTAATAGATTTTATATAAAATTCCCTCATTTTACATATAATAAAAACATTTTTGCTTAGGTGAATATCAAATAATATGAAGAAACTTCTCTATAAAGCTAAAATTGTACTCCATAGTCTTCTTCATTCCATTGATCTGTATGCTAGATGCTACTCACTTTATTATTTGGGATATCCAGAGCACTAGCAGAAAGCATGTCCTTTTCTTTTTTTATTATTCTTTTAAATATACAGCAACAGTGGAATGCATTACAATCTTTATTACACATATAGAGCACAATTTTTCTTATGATTGCATTGAACTTACATAACCTTATGCAGAAGTTTCTGAAAGTTCACCCTGTCAAATGTCATTACAAGCGCGTGAAAGATAGTTCTGAAGAGATCAGACTATGTTTCTAAATCATTAATTATGAGTATAGCTAAAATTAAATTTTACTAATTTTCTCAAATAAAAATAATACTATCAGGAAATTCACATACTGATTAATAATATTTGTATAATAAAAATACTTAAAATGGATTTAACTATCATGATTATTAAAAATGATATACTAGTAATTTTATCTTTATAATCTTCAAGAAAATCTTCTATTTATTTTCTGAATTCAGAATCTCTATTGTTTTCTTTACTTAAATTATTTGTATCATGCCACACTATTTGGGAAAATATGAGACAACTTTTATTGGAATGATAACTACTAGTTTTTAGTCTTATTAAGAATTTTTGAGTTCTAAAATGTGTAAATTATATAGTTCACAATCTATCGTTATGCTATTATAAAATGCTATATGTTTAAAATGTATTATTTAACAATTATTCTAAATTTACAATTAAAGATGTCCAAGCTCACTGTTCTAGCAAAGTTGTTTTAAGGGAGTATAAAATTAAATGCATAAAGATTTTCTTTACACATAAGTATGCAAATGTTACCTACCAAAATTGTACAGGGTTCTCTTCCTGATATAGAAAGAGGAACACTGAAGCTAGAGTGCTGGTGTGATCTGAATTTGTTAATATTAATTGGTGTTAACACCAAATAATTTGGTTTTAATCTTAACAGTCTCATTTTACATACTCTTTTTAAACATGAAAAATAGTGTAAGACCAGGATTGTAGGCCATGATGATCATTTTAATAGATCACTCATAGATTCATTAATAAAACATCCATTGATTCATTCTTTATTACAGTTTTAGCATATTCTACCAGAAATTTAATTGTTTATGTATTTTCTTTCAACTCTTTCAACAACTCTGCAATAGCTACAAGTCATCTAGTAGAACAGAAGAAGGAGAATGGGAGAGGGCTGAGAGATTGGTAGAGAAAAGGGGAGGGATCATAAACTGAAATCCATTTCTATGCATGCACTTATCTTCATATTTAATAGATATTGTAGACTTTTATTGTTCTATGAACTAAATGACTAGTTTCATATATCATCCTCAGTGGTCTCCACTGTGGTCACTGCAGATAAAATGCTACCTGAATTCCTGTTCTTTATGTGAGTGGGTCAGTTTGCTCTTCTGATCTTTTTCAGATAGAATTTAGCTTGGCCAGCTGCCCTCTCCCTACTCCTTCATGGTAATTACTATAAGAGATTTTAAAATGTAATTATCTTGATTGCATTGAACTGGGAAGTTGTAGGGTAAGCAGTTAGATTTTGAGTACAGACTGGGGCATGATGATAGCATCTAGAAATAGAGGAAGCCAAAGTGCTTACTATGAATTAGAGATTTGTTGAGAAAAACGTGAACCTGTCCTCTCCTGGGAAAAAATTTACATTCAGTGGAAGAAGACATTCTAGTTAGATTTTTATGGTTAAAGGGAACAGATTCACTCAGGTTACTTCATGTAATGAAGAATTGATTCTTCATTAACAATGAATGTGCAACCAAGAAAAAAATGCATAATTAAGCAATAAGCAGATGGTAAGCATAGTGTAGAAGGCCAATGAAAAAATTCAAAAACTTAAGGTCTTTTGGAGATATAAGATAGGACAGGAAACCCTAGCTAAAGAAGGCTGGACAGCTTAGGGATTATGTGCTTTGTTTGAATATGACTCATGTACCCTCTAAATTTCTTTTATTTTTCTGTTTCAATGCAAACTCACTTTGTCTTCCTTAGTCTTCACCAGGAGGAGATATTTTATTTGCCATATAGCTTTTGTTTGCACATATCTTTTGCTTCTTCTAACTTCAGCATGCCAGAATTGTTTGAGAACCTGGCCCTTTTTTATCTGTCATAAACTTTCTAAAGATTTCCTTCTACAGGTCTTTTTACAGTTGTTTCTCTGTTGAAAACTCTTTCTTTACCTACATTGTCCATTTCAAATTCTTGAAAGATAAAATATGATTACCAAATTTGTTCATGTTTTCTGACTAGTCTACTTAGAAGTTTGTCTTAAACTTAGTGCTCATCCATGGTCCAATACTCTACAGTATAGGTTGTGGGGCAATAGGTTGTCTAAACTTTTCTTCTGAAGTTGAAAGAGAAAATTCAGAAATGACTTCTGTCATACAAATAAATAATTTCAGAACAGTGAATAGAGTACCAATGGCAAGATTACATAAAATATTTAGTAGTAATACAAGAAGGCAATACACAAGAAAAATAAGTTGTTAGAGAAATATCCATACACAGAAAATCTGTTTCAGAGTTCAGTAATCACATGCCAGATCATTAAATGAGTAGAAGAGAGCTTCAAAATGAGGGAAAAGCCTTTGACAAGCCAGAGAAACATAAACTCCATATTTGGAAAACTATAAATAGTTTTGTCTGGTGAAGAAAGATAAAGGTCGGAAAACTGTCAGCAATCCTTTGTTATAATAGTTCAGATTCAGATAATAGAGGTTTCATGGGCAAATGATTAGGGACATTATCTAACAGGTGATTTGGAAACAGAATTATTTTAAGTAGGTATGTGATATAATTTGATATTTCTTTGAGAAAGTGCATCTGGCAATAGATGAGCCAGGATTGAAGATGAACTAGATGGGTCATCAAATAAGCATCATCCATAACAGAGCTATCAAGAGGTAACAAAAAAAATGGCACTAATGGGGAAAGTGAAGGTGTAAGAATAAACATGAGAGGTTTTGAGGAAGAATCAATGGATGTCAACAACCAGTTCTTGATTTTAAATTTAGTAATAAAGCTTTAACAATATGATATTTATTTTTAGATTAACATATTTAAATCATTTTTAGAATGGCTGTTGAAATTTAGTCAATGATACCTAAAACATCAGTAACATTTCATTAAAGATAATGTCAATGACTGCTGAGAGCACTTTCATGAGGTTGATACATTGGACATATGAGGTGTAGGGAGGGCAATCCAGTATCAGGGAACTATACAAAAATATCCTTTCTTCCGCATCTATAAAACAAGAATGCACCTCTTCAATACTTAGGAAAAATGAACTTGTCACAGAGAAGTTATAGAATTAATCACAAAGTAACTGCAACTTCACAAAAGACTTAAGGGGAATATTATATAAAAACATTATGAACATTGTTACTTTTGTCATTTATAAAATTTTTTATTGATAAACCATTACCCCTGTCTTAGAACATAAATTCTAATGAAGGTAATAAGGACAAAAATTAAGCAGTGACAGACATATTCTTCATCAAATACTGATAAGAACTGTCCAGAAAAATAAATTAGGGAACAGAAATGCGAAGGGATGATGCTTCATTCACCATAGGACTGACTGAGGGCACTTTAAGAGTCCCGTGATTAAGGGATCATCTGGATGTTATGGGATTCTTTTCACTGACATAAATATAAATAGAGTGCATATGAGGTCACTATTGATGGCCATATGACCAGGCTATAAATTTTGGGAGTCAGAGGTGGGAATTTTGTTTCTTCATGTAAAAATTATTTTTCCCTCTGGAGACACTCATTAGGGGGATGTAGATATCAGAGAAAGTTCCCCCAGAAGCACTGGGGATCCTCAGCTTTTTCCTGTCTCCTACCCATACCAATATGAATGCCTAGGAAGAAGGAAGTCATTTTGTCATTTTTCAAAGGAAAAAAAGAATGTAGGATTATGGTCAGACTATCTTTTTTTATTCTGTGTTCAATGTTTGTTATGTATATATTTCTAGCAAATTTATGAAAAATAAAGTCTCTTGGCCTCTACAGCCGATATTTCAATGTTGTAGAATTCAGGGATCTGCATTTTTAGCAATGTGCTGGTGATTCTTATTTAAGAACTCTGTCAACCTCAATTTCACCAACCCCAGCATAGTTATTCCCATTTTCAAAATAATAAATTAGAGGAAACTGAAATGATTTGTGTGAGGTAGGACAGTAGAACTGGTATCAGAATCAAATTTCGGTATCTTTTTCATATTAAAGCCAGATTCAGTGTCTAGGTGAAATAAAATGCCTGGGAAGCCTGCTAGAAAGCTGCCAGTATTTCATAGAACTGACTGGGCATGGCAGACAACCTTGTCAAATATTTGCCATGTCATGAACCTGTCCTTAGTTTTACCTTCCTGGAAGCTACCCTTGGGAAATGGCTGTTAGAAATCATAACTTTGGGGTTAATGAACCTGCATACGAGTGGATCTACTTGATTTATTTAAGTTAGTTTTAGAAGATTTCCCACATAGAGAGTTGGAAATAATCTTCAGGAAATATAAAATGGTCTTGTTTTCACTTTTAAATGCATGTCAAATTGAATGTCAGAAGTTTTAAATTTCTGCTTAGAAATTTGAAAATTGAGGCCAAAAGCAAAATTGTGTAATGCACAATATGAACTAGTTGTTGTAGTCTTTCACATCTTTCATTTAAATATAGGCATTGATATTCATGCTATGAAGTGAAAATGAGCATTCTGAAATAGTACCTGGCATAGGATTATGTCTCAGTTATACTCTTCATGTTTAAGATGATTAAGCTCCATGTATAAAATATTTACACTATGGCTTTTAGGCACTCATTTCTCCCTTGTGATGAGAAACTTATTAATATCTTTATTTGTTGATAAGGAAGGAGCTTCAATTTTTATATTTTAATAATGCTGTGCAAATAAAAACTACATATGTGTATGGTATAATTTAGCAATTTATTACAAATTAAAAAAGAAGTTGTCCAGCCTCTGTAATAATGTCTATTATGAGTATATTTTTAATGCTTTTAAAGTTTTTCTTCCTTCATATGTATGTTTGGGGATATCCATGGTATTGTTGTAGATCAAAGATTTTTACTATGTTAGAAATATTTTGAGACCTGTTTTTTTCCTAATTAACCTCAGAAAGTCACAGATTCTGTTATCTTCTTTGACTTTCTATTTGCAAAAGAATGAAATCACTGATAATAAGCTTAGATTAATTAGAATAATAGACTAAGAATGAGTTGCTTTAACTAACAGCTAAGAGGATTTAGACTTTGATTCTAGTGGTACAAGGCACTAACAAAGGGTTATAAGTATCCAGTATGTTTCAAATTCACTTTATTTGTAATAATTCTTTGTCTGACAGTGTAGGTTGCTAAATGAGACTATTCCAAGACAAAGTCAAAAGACATCCTATTTTCAAAGAAAAAGGTGAAATTTGAGCGGGAACAATTTTTTATGGCATTTTAAACTAGTTATTATACGCTTAGACATTTTCATGAATTCAAAAATTCGCATACAGAAATTCAACAAGATTGACAACAAAGGAGCGCTAGAAATAGTTTATCATAAAAACAGATAACAAAAAGCATATGCCTTCATCATGAGTGGGCCAGAGCTGGACATTAATCAGTGAATACGAGGAGAAAAAATAGTGATACACAAATCTGTAAAGTTCTTAAGATAAAAACAAAGGAGTTGTTTAGGGAAAAATATTTCCAGTAAAAACATAGAAAGTCATACGTTAATGTTCTGATCTCTGGGAATAGTGTGTGTGTAAAATTTATAAAAGCATAGTATATGAAAGAGTAATATAGAAATGCAATAGTTTTCTATTATAAAAGCATAATATTGAATAGAAAAACAAAAACATATTTGTGTAGGATAAAAATGAGTAATATGCTGAGGCACAGAGCAAATTTGCTGGTATTATTTATCATAGAAACCTTCAATATAGGACCCAGTTTGAAATTCTCCAATATATTTTTCTCATGAGTTTTTGTGCAAGCATTTAAACTCCTAGGTTTGGGGATTACAACTTAAGGGCAAGATTGTATTATAAGTCATTTTATAAAACACAAAATGAATCTATTGTGACTTAGGTCAGCACCATGTTTGTGTGGTAGGATATTTAGGGAAAGATTGTTTGCAAAGGGCTTGAGAGAAATTTTTGGGTGATGGTTACTCTCATGGTGATTACATAGACATGTGTGTTAAAAAAGAGTACATTTAAATATATATATATATATATATATATATATATATATATATATGGCACTTACATAAATTGTTTAATACCACAATTATTATGAGTTATTTTCAATTATGAGAACTATTTTTTGTATAAAATACTTTGGCATAATTATTTACTTTATCCTTTAGGGACAGGGTCTATATTCACTTTCTTTATCAATATATAAACACTGTCCCAATATTCCCCAATATTCCCCTCTTTTCATGTACAGGGGTACACACATGCTTTGAACATAAATCTTGCTGGTGGCTTATTTTTAAACTGACATCATTATATTTTCTTCCTCTTTCCCCTTTTTCCCCTCCCAACCATGGAGAAGCAAGACTAGTATTCTTTCTGTCTTATGCCAAATTTTCTGGTCCTCTGCTCACTGCCCACAAGAATAAAGGAGCTCCGGTCATGCAAACTGAAACAAGAGCACTTTCAAGAATATAATTTAAATATTAATTAAATATATTGATAATGATACCTGGTAAAGAGCCCTTGTATTCCCCCTTTTAAGCCATCTGTTCTCCCTGTTAGTTAGAATGGCAGTCTCTGTGACATAAATTTGTTGCCTTTCTCCTTTACTAGCAAAGTAATAAAACTTCTTTTCCCTTTTACTCAAAACCTTGTTTTTGCTGTAGGATCAGCATTAATAACATGGACTTAGCTTTCAGTATCAATGTTGTGACCCAGAATGGATGTCCAAGCAATCTAGCTTCAAAGTTCTTGTGCAGGCTGGCCACTGTGAGCATGAACTGTTGAGAACCCACTGCTGGAAAACTGTGAGATGGGGTAACTTAACCTCAGGTGAGCTGTTACCCTAGGGGAGGGCTTCAGAGACTGCCCCAGCAGCTACCAAGGCTTCTTTTGTTCAGGGAACTCTCACTTTTTCTCCCTGAATGTAAAATCATGCTCCACCATGCCTTTTATACTTTGAGAAAAAGGAAACTGAATGTACTAAAGTGGTGACAAATCAATATTCAGGTAAGCACCCTGAGGTGTACACCAATGCCCTTAATTCCAAATAGCTGGTCCCTCTTTGTGGGACATTATGGCAGTGCTGGTGTAGGAATCATGTTAAGTGGGAGTAAGGAACCAAAAAGACTTTTCTTCCTCTCTGGTCTGTCTTTTCTAAAGGTTTCTAATCTGCTGGCCTTGAATTTGGGGATTTTTTCTGTTTTTGTATGTTTTTTGTTATATCTCTTACTTTTCTTTTAAGATATGGGAAATATTGTGTCAGTTCCCCCAGGTAGTCTCTTGGCAAAGATCTTGGCTGAATGGTATGAAGCTATAAACTTATGACTTAGAAAAGGATGGAGTTTTCTTGTAACATAGTTTGGCTTATGTGTGTTTGGAAGGTGAAGAAAGGAGGCTACTGTATGATATTCTGGATTACTATATAATCTTGCAGCTGGAGTTGTTCTGTTAGAGGTCAGATAAATGAAAAAGATATTGTATGTACAGGAATTTATGCAGTTTAAATGATAAGAAGTTGGAACAGTCAGAAACTAAGTTGATGGCACAAAGAAAAGTACAGATCCCAGTGTCGAGAGATAACAAAACATTATAAGAATAAAATGATTAAGATTTAAATCCTTTCAATCCAGTGCCAACTGGCTGGTACCCCCTCTCAACCAGCCTCCAGCTCTGACCCCAGCCCTGGGTGGCTGTAAATCATCCTTCCTGGAGCTGAGGCTCGCTGAGGGTGGGGGATGCTGGCCATGCTAGAGAAAGAACCACAGGAATCAGCCTGGACTTCCAGGAAATAGAAGAAATATTTGGTGAGTGGATCAGGTAGGATCTTCAAGAACTTGGTCTTTGGCCAGTCTTGCTGCCTGCCACTGGATCTGGCAAACTCTCCTCTGCTAGTGGAGGACGTGCTGGTCTAAGAGAACATGGTGGCAGTAGATCCCCTGCTGCCAGCATTGAGAGATTATGAACTGACAATGGTCATAATCTTTTAAGACCCAACTGGAAACGCTATTTGGTGAAGGAAACATCCATTTGGGGGGCAGTGCAATATCTTACTGGGATAAATGCACAGGGGGGCTGTCAGGATGAACAATTGTGCAAGAGAAAAAAATAATAATAAAACACTTGCTGCAGCTCAAGAACCAAAGGCTAAAGCAGAAATATCACAAATTCTTCTTTCTTTTAGACTTTGTGAATCCAAGGTGAGAGAAAGGGCAGAAAGTACAAGACAAATGGTCTTAGGACCCTGCTTCAGCTGCACATGGAGCAGTAGGTGCCACACCCCCATGGGAACAAAGAGGAGCCCCATTTGCGAAAGTCCAGCTCTAGCATCAGCACAGGGACACACAAATCCTTGGGACCCAGAGGCCCTTGAGCCCTAGCTGTAATCAGAGGTCACAGCAGGGAAGAAGCAAAGTGTTTGCTTTCCCCCCACTTCCAATGACCTGGACAAACTTGTTCTCTCTCCTACCCATCAAGAGACACTTCTGGGTGGAGCACTGCTCACCAGGCTGAGCAGAGGCAAAATTCTCCCAGTAATCTGTGTTTGTAGGCACCTGCCTCTTGGCTGTGATGATTTCTGTGGAGAGAGGCCCTTGGAAATCTCCATATGGTCAATACAAATTTATTGAACAGAATACTGCAGACATAAGGAGAAATCTTCAACAGGTGGAGGGGGAAGTTCATATAAACTCTTCACAAAAAGTTTTTGTTCTTTTTAGGTATTTATTGTTCAGGAGGAGCAGAAACTAAAGCCAATGTATGTTTTATTGGCAGCTCCCTGCAAAGGGATCCTTCAGAGATCCTAAAGGATAGAATAGGAAGGGGTGCCCTCCATTTAAAAAAAAAATCAGTGTTTCTACTGCAAGGAGGAAGGACATTGGAAAATAGAATCATTCCAGGAAGTGAAGGTCTCCAGGCCAAGGCATTCCTCTGAAAATTAAATGGCCACCTAAAGTCAAAGGCTCAGATGAACAGTTACAGGGCTCTGGAACTTACTTGGACACTTGTGTACTATTAGCCCCACAAGAATCTCAGGTACAGTTAACAGTGGGAATGGATCAACACTGATATAAGGTATCCTGTTTTAAATTCTGATTTTATCTCTTGAAGAAATAGTACCCTAACAGTGGTAGAAGTGATGGTAATTGCTCTAACCACTTGAATGAAATTGGGGGAACAAAGATTAAGGGACAGCTTTTTGTATGCCAGATGCCCAATTCTCTCCTGGACTAGATTTTTTTTCTGTAAACAAAATATAAATAATCTTTCACCCCCCAAACAACAATTTTACTTGCAGGTGCCACTGGAAAATGCACTATGGTTCCAGTTTTTATTTTTGAGCCTGGAAAAGGAAAACGAGTCCATTGCACTAAAAGTTTATGAGGAAGTGAATAAAGCTGTTAGGCCAGTGGGACCCTGGGAAGGAGAATCAATGCTACCCTGGTCAGAATTTTATCCAAGGAGGGAATGGCTCGTCCCAGGAGAAAATATAATATCTCCTTAGGAGAAAGAGCTATTGATAGAAATACTGCCTGTTCTTGACAAGTTTTCACAGCACACATTGAGTTGACTTTATCAGATCCCCTAAAATACTCCTATTCTTCATTTTAAGAAATCTCACACCAATGAGCACTGATTTGTGCAAGACTTGGAACTATAAATAATATTTTTCAGGACGTTCATCCCACAGATCAAACATTTACACTATGCTGCTTCTGGTGCCAGGTGACTATGGCTGGTTCATAGGGCTTGACTCAAAGGATGCCTTCCTCTGCCTTCTGCTGGAACAGAAGTCCCAGTTAGTGTTTGCCTTTGAGAATGGGACCCTGATGCCAAAGTAACCACCTACATTACTGGATTGCCCTACTTCCGGATTTTAAAACCTCTCCTATTCTGCTTAATGAGAGTCTAAGAATAGACTTTCAAAGGTTAAGTTGCACTATTAAGTCATAATTGCTCATTTAATATGTTTTTCACATTAGAAACAAGAAATAAGCTTTTACATTTTACTTCAATCCCAAAGTCCCAAACTCATAATTTTGTGTAAGGTTGTCAGTAGTCATAGCTTACATGCACACAAAAATTCTTAGCAGATGGATATCCTGTGCAGCATTGAGTACCTCATTACTTATTCAAGAATTTGTAGGTCTAGTTACAGGATCAAAAAAAGTCATTAATCATTAATAGTGGTTGCTTAAATGCATTAGAGTAAGCATTTACTTCTCACTACAGAACACAAAATGTATAGATTACCCCTGTTTAAAAACTTTCTCATTTTATTCACTTGAAAGTTGGTTCATATTTAGTACTTAAAGCAGTATGCTTTTAGGAGATTACTGCCTTTATTCTATACTTTAAGCAAATCAATTTAAATGGATATTGACATTGTTTTCTCATACACACATATCTCTGTGTGTATACATGTATATCTATCTCTATATATTTAAATTTGAAAGTCCATCTAAACCTAATGCATTTAAAATATATATTTTAAATTGGAATTAATGGACCTTCTAGCATTCTATAAATGTTTTACAAGATAATTAAAAGTTTTCCTATTTTAAAAAATTATATGAATACTCATATAAGTTTATAATTAATGTAAACATAAATATTAGAAGAAACATTGATATAATTTAAGCCAAGTGTCTGATTTTATAGACAAGAAAACTGAGACCAGCTAGCAATGTGCTATGCTACAGGATTATTTCATTATACAAGCTATGTATAATTGTGTAATTTTCAAAATTCACTTTATTTACAAAAATATAATCTTAGGGCAATTTTTTTCTGTCTTTTCCTTTGAATAACAAGATGCACTTTTAAGTATCAAGCCAGACAGTGAAAGACCAAGACTCCTGTGATCATCAGAAAGAAATTTGTACAATTTCACACAATTTCAATTCAGTGACTTTAATTTTATATGAATGAAAATAGGAAAATACAACATAATAATTTTGGAACTATTTATTAAAATGTATTATTTAAAATATTTTCTTATTAGACCAGTGGCAGGAATGATAAGTCAATGTGATTTTCAGATTTTGATCATGTTGATTCCCTAGGAAATCATGAGACTATGATTTCGAGGAAAAAAAAAACTTTATTAATAATAATGTTACTTTTTAAGTATCTTTGTTTCAACTATTTGACTTATTCATATAGTTGGAGAGTTTCTGATTACTAAACATATTCTATTCTTTTTCAACGTTCATTGAGCAGTAAAGATTCTAAAGCACATTCCTTGGTGACTTCTGAGCCCTGTAGAATTGGTCAACAAGAGAAACAAGAAATGAAGCCAGATGTGTAGGATTATTGACATCATCATAAGAATTTGGTAAGATGAAATAATTATGACAGGACAAAACTTACACAGGTATAGACAATGAATTTTAGATAGACAAGTTTCAAAATCATGTCACTCAGAAACTGTATGAAGAAAGAAACAGTAATTGGGCAGAATATTAATAACATATAGTCAGGCAATAGAAAGAATTTCTTGAGATACTTCTGCAAAGAAAAGGAATACAATTTGTAAAAAGAGCTATGGAGAAACTTGATATGGTCTCACTTATTAAACAATGTGTTTTCTGAAAGATCATGACATATATAGATTATCTTCAGATATTGGTTTATTTAAGCTGTTACTTAGACCTACTTAAAAATTTTCTTTCTTTATAGCCTTATAAATTATCAATGAACAAGTCATTTAGACAAGGTAAAGGAACCATCTGTTTTATGTCTGAAAGTTCTAGCAGACACCCACAAAGAAAATAAATACTATTTCTTGGATTAATTAGAATTATATGGATATGTCCTGCAAGCTTTTTATAAACCTCATAAACTTAGTTACTATTTAATAGTTAGTAAGTGACATGAATTCAGGTCTCTGTCCTTTCTGCTCTCAGAAATAACTCCACTGCTATTTTTTTTCTCATTTTATATATGGTTCAGTACTTACATAGTCTGCAAAACAAAAATCCTCATGTAATAAGTTAAAAACCTTTTAATTAGTTCTAGTTTATATCGATTTTCCATATATTAGTTTTCATAGAAACTTTTTATTATTTAAATTCTTCAGTGAAATTTTTTTAGTTATTATTTGAAAGTCTATTGAAGTAAGTACCTTTCAAGCTTTATGCTGCATTATAATATAAAATGGCCGAGTTGCTGAATTTTAATAGTATGTTTGCAATTTGAGAGTAACCAACTGCAGTGATGATGAATAACAAAAGTTAATGTTCATTGGATAAGGAGGTCCTCTGAGTTTTTGCTGAGCATATTCAGTAGGCAGTTGTTCAACTTGGCAAGCTTTAGTTTGCCAGCTACACTGGACACTGGGACTGGATAATTGGCACTACTGGTTACCTTTAGGGCCATTACCTGTCAATTCCTAAGTCTCAAGGTAGCAGCAATAGTGTTCATTGTACACAGTTGTTATGAAACTAGTAAGTTCAGAGAGTTTTTCAAAATTAAAACATAAACACAGAGTCAGAGAAAATTAGATGCCATGATGTTCCTTTATTTATTTTGAAAGGCGAAGGAAGAAAAGATTTGCTTACCTGGCAAATCCTTGAAAAACTTTCTTCTTATGTGCTCCAGAGATTAAACAGAATACTTGTATTCAAAAAAGCAGAATGCTGCTCAAACTTTTAAAACACCTCTATCTGGGCTTACTCTATGAAGGTAATGGAACAAGGCTTTATTTTGCAATCAATATTCTTGTTAAGAGACATTATGGCTTCATAGAACTCAGTTAAAAGAATCCTTCAGAAAAGTAACTGAACAAGAGCAGACACCTGACTCTTTTTCTTCTCTTAATTTAAGACAGGAACATCAAAGTTGCAAAGTTGCAAGCCTTTAAGCTGTAGCAAAAGTCAAGTGCAGCCATTAGACTACAAAGCAGTCTGTGTAAATTATTAACTTTCCAACTGTAGCATCAAGCTAGTTTCTGTAGAAAATCATAAGCCTAAATAAGTTAAAAAATACTTAAAATATGTAAAATTTGTTTTTGAAATTTAAAACCAGGATGAAAATCATGCATTTTAAGTTTTTCTAATTTAGAACTATTAATCATCAGAAAAATCTGCTCTAGGTAACTGGCATCCATAGCATTACAGGAATAACTTCCAGCTTTACCCATGACTTGAGTTGTCAAAATCAAGGAAGCACTCATTCCCAGGAGAGGTAAATTTCCAGTCTCTGAAATTTTGTCACATGACCTGGGTGGTGATATGACTTTTTTTTTTTAATCTCCTGGTCCTGGAATGTTTGTGAATCCTTAGGATTTTAGTAATCTTGTCAACCTGTTTTGTGGCATTAGACCTAATCCAATAACAGCCTTCTATTTACTCTGCATAAAACTGCCTGATTGGAATGAATGAGGTTCCTCATCAAAGGAGGTATTAGATTATCTTCCCCTGAAGGTTGCTCCCTTTTTTACATGATTAGCATGGACTTAGGTGGTGAAGAACATTATTTTATTTTCAGGGGTGTTACACTATTATACACATATTGCTTATGATTTTCTGGACAGCATGATCCCAGGAGTAAACATCCCAGAGCAGTGGTCTGTTATATGTGACTGCTTGTATCTTTTTTCTTTTTCATCACAAATTTTTCAGGACCCAGAAAATCAATAAAAGGTTACTTTTTTTACATATTTTTTTTCTGTTGGGTTCTTACTCTGTTTTTTTCTGGATGTGAAAGTGGATATTGACTTTATACGTTCAACACTACTTGACTTTGATTGGCAGGTAGGGTGATACAGGACTTTGAAAGAGAAGATTAAATAATAGAATCAAATGCTTTCTCTGAGCGCTTATTTGTAGTTTTTAACCAGATCTTTCTAAGACTGTGATTATCAACTTTATGTTTTATTATATAAAGTAAAAATTAAATGTCTATTTTGTAAAATTAAATATTTACATTTTACAAGATACCTTTAACAATTTGAACTAGTGAGAAATTTTGAAAAGTTTATTAACCTGGCTTTCTTGTACAAGTAGTAAGATATAAGGGGAGTTAGATAAGGATTTGAATAATATAATAGACATGCAGAAAAGACCAAGAAATACAGAATAGTATTTGCTTACCAATTGTATGACCTTGGATAAATATTTATCCTCTGAAGTTAACAGCCTTATTATAATCTTAGACTTGAATCTTTGCATCTCCTCACAGAGACAATAGGTATACCAAAGGAGATACTCTAATAGCAAAAGTTAACAGTTTAAAAACTCTACAGATGTACTAATGGAAATTATATGTTATATGACATTAGATAGAGATCTGATATATGTGACATTATAAAATGCTTTGGTATTTTTAGAATTATTTTTGCAGTCTGAAATCAAAACAACGTCTGATTGCTTCATGGTCAACAGTATATGACATATGACAGTATAACAAATAGTTTTAATGTAATTTGACAGAAGTGAAACTCTGTGAATTAGAGTGACCATGATAGCTTGAGTCTATACATTGTTTTCCTCTTCTCCACTAAATCACCTCAAGGAATCACTATTAATGGATATATTGGATTAGAAACATGTTAGGTATCTAAGAAGTTAAAATGCACATATTGGCATTATTAAAGATAAATGTGTCAAATCCAAGACAAAGCAAAAGGAAACTATTATTTATGTTGAGTCAATGCAACATAAAATAGTTTGATTAGCTTTTAAAATATTGAAGACACACAAAGATTTTATATGTAATCTACCAAGGCAATAGAGTGTTAAATATTTGATTTATTTTCCTCCTTAAGTATGAAAAAAATAAGTTTTGGCCACATATATGAATATGTAGGCATACCATTTTACTTTCTAAAATGTTGATATTATTGCATAAAAAATCAAAAAGCCTAGTAGATTTATTTAAGTTGTCTAAATGTCTTCTTCAAAGTCAAAGTATAAAATAATCAGTGCTAGGTGCACAGCATTTGGTAGCAGAGTTGCCACCATCATTCCTAATTATTCTTGACATTTTGTCCATTATACCATGAGGCTCCTCTGAGGATAGAAATAATCAGCTGAAAGTGAGGACAAGCTAATTATCTATATTGTATGAAAAAATTGTGATATTATAGATGAAACATCCATTATGGAAAATGGTGATAAACCTTGACAGCGAAAATATATCTTGCAAATGACTAAGCCACAAGTTTAAAAATCTTTGTCATCATGTCATTTTCCTCCTCTACAAACTAGTAAAATATAATTTGCAACAAGAAATATATACAAGAGTAGTTTGAGTGAATTGCATAATTGGGAACTTACGTTATAAAATAAAATCACCTTTTAAACTAGCACATATAGAAGTTTTAAAAACTGATTATTAATACAGAATAACTACATCTGTTGCCCCATCTACACTGGAAGTCAGTTATAATAATTATTTAGATTATGTTCATTTTAAACAATAATCATTGGTTAATTTTATAAACACAGCTTCTAAAACCAGGGTTTTTTTTGTATTTTTTACACAAAAATTTGATCATATTATGCTGCTGGATCTGAATATGTATTTCTATAAAAGTTATTTGGGCTGTGACTTTACCAAGCTACCCTGAGGCAAAGGTTAACTTATGAAAATAATTAGCTTTCTTGTAACACTGAAAATGAAGTTGATGTTTCCACATAATGCTGTAACAATGGATTGTAAAAATGCATGATTTCCTGGTTTTACTGAGAATTTTATCTATAATTTGAAATTTTCAAATCAGCATTTTGTGTTTCCTGCTTTTAATTTGATTTAATTTTTTTTCATTTTTACAGATTATGTTAATCATGCCTTTAACTGCCTGGTTTTTAACTGTACATTAGAGAGAATAGCAATTTTATCAAGTATAAAATCCCCATCAACTGATTTAATCTATATCTGGCAAAATAATTAAAAGCCAAATGTGTGCCACATCCCAGCCTGCTCTTCTCTGGATCTTTATATTGGTGTTACCATCTGAATCAGGCCAAGTGCAGTTAACCTAGGCAGACAGTAGAAGTCCATAGTGATTTAGGTTATTTGAATGACAAGGAGGAAGAACAACTAGGACTAAGTGGAAAGCCCTGGTCTTAATTTATGGAACAGTTCTTACAGTGAAAAATTGCCTCATCAAACATAATGGCATATAAACACTACTGGGTGCACAAGACAGAAGTTGGCACACATAGAAAATTCTGGTCTTTTAAGTCCAGTTACTTGTATCCAAAAGTAGAAAATTAAACTTTGTAATATTAATATGCAGCTTAATTTGATTCTATGTGAGTGATTCATAGCATAACTGTACATGTGTTGTGGTGTATCTTCATATTTACCAATAAGTATTTGCAATAGCACAATGAAAAAAATGATTGAAAATCCCTGCTTTAGAAAAGCAAATGTCTTTTAAGTTATGTATTATAATGAGCACACCCTCAGGGTCATCAGTGCAGCTAGAGCATATATTTGATTAGTTTCAGGATGAAAGAACCAATGAAGATTTGAGTTTGTAATTTTTTTCTTTTCCCCTAGGTCAAAACACCCCTTTTTCTTGACTTCTTATTCAGGAATTTGGAATAGTGAAGTTTCAGCAGAAAAGCAGACTGTACATAAGTAAGTGTGTGTGTGTGTGTGTGTGTGTGTGTGTGTGTGTGTGTTTGCAGAGAGAGGGGGGGATATGCTGGTACACAGTTTAAAATAAAATATATTTTATTTTATTTTATTAAGGAATTTGACTTTATGCAATTTGTGTAATCTGGTGAGGCAGTCTGTAAAGTCAGTGTCTTGAAATCTGATGCTCGGTTTTATAAGAGTCAGTTGGAAGGGAAGAGGGATGTGAAGTGCAGGGGAACAAGAGCAAACTGGAACCACAAGTAAATAGTTCTCATTGCCCCTTTGGTGGGTGCTCCACTAAAGAAGCTGAGGCCCTTTATCAGGGAACTAAACACAGAAGTACTTCTGGAATCTGAGAGGCTGTACTCAGATGCAAAAGAAGACTCAGCATTTGCAAACCAGGCTGTCACACAGCAAAGCTAAAAGTTGTCACTGGGAAGATAAATGTGTATCTCCCTTTGAGTCCCAAATGATTAATAGAATTTATTCTCATAAAATAGGCATGTATTCTGAAGTGGTATGAGTCTCATGATTTGTGGCATATCCATGAAGGTAATGTAAATATGCCTGAATTCTAAGTGGTTATGAAATTCTTGAGGCAGGTACATGTTCTGTTCTCAAATACACAATTGATACTTATATAATTGATTATTTAAAGAGTAAATTCATCTAATACAATGCTATTTCTTTTTCTTTTTTTTTTTTGGGTGGACTCAAACTAAAAAGTTTCTTCTCAGCAAAAGAAACAATGCTATTTATATTCATTTAGAATGTAATGGCTGAAGTAATCTGTAGACTGCCTAAGCAATAGAACATGACAAGTGATGCAGTAGTTCTGATTAATGCACTTCTTTGGTACCCCTACTCTGCATCAGAAAGGTCTTAATTAACTTTACAGTTTGGCTTCTTGCAATTATAAAATGATCATTATTAATACTTCTAATTAGCAATATTTTGTTTCATTGATAAGCTATTTAATACCTAAAATATGTAATAAATACATTATTATTGTTAAGGTGGAGAGTTCTATTATCAGTTTTGCAACTCAAGAATTTTAATTGGAAATTTGTGTTCTATAAAGGCAAGACTATATTCCAAACTTATGAAAAATTTAAAAAGTAGGCTGTTAAGCTAAAATATAATATATTCTTGAGTAAAAGTTTTATTATAGATTTTATTTACAACTATTAAAGGCAAATTTGTACTTACTTTTTATATATTACTACAAAATAATTTATTTATTCCTATTTACCCTCATTACACTGCAGAATATAATAAGTAATGGTAGTTTTTAAAAACACAAATTTAGTGTACAAAAAATGTGATGAAATGTAACATAATTTTTTTTAAAAATTAACTTTTATTAAACTTATCTATGTATGTTATCACACACTTCAACTTTTTTATTTGTTTCTGTATTAACATATTAATTGTATAAATTTATGACATTACATGCAAACATTGTGCATTGATCATGTCCATCCACACTTCTACTGTTACCCCTCTTCCCATCTTCCCAGCTCCTAGTAATCAGTCCTTTGTGTTTATGTCATTTTTTTTAAGTTTCACATATGAGAGAGAACATGTGATATTGATACTTTTCTTTCCGTGACTGACTATACATCATCTCTTCTAGTACTGCCCATTTTACTGAAAATGGTAGAAATTCACTCTTATTTATGGTTGACTTGAATATTCCATTGTATATATATATATTTTTTTTTCTTTCTTCATTATCCCTTGATAGACACCTAGACCGATTCCATATCATTTGCTCATTTTTAATCAGATTTTTTCTTGTTAAGTTTTTCAGTTCTTTATATGTTTGGGATACTAACCTTCTGTCAGACAAATAGTAGGCAAAGATTTTCTCACACTCTTCAGGTTGTCTATTCACTCTCTTGTGGCATTGGCCTACAGAAGCATTTTACTTGGATGTAATCCCACTGGCAAAGTTTTGCTTTTGTTTCCTGTTCTTTGAGAGCTATCCAGAAAATTGTTGTGTGTTTCAATATCTTGAAGTGTTTTCCACATAATTCCTTTATAATATATTCAAATTTTCAGATCTTATATTATGGTCTTTGATCCATTCAAACTTGATTTTTTAATAGGGTGAGAGAGGTAAGTGTAAAGCTTCAATTTTTTGCATGTGACTATCCACTTTTCCTTGCACCATTTGTTTGAAAGACAGTCCTTTATCCACTGTATGCTTTTGGCATCTTTGTCAAGAATGAACTGGGTTTATTTCTATTCCATTGGTCCTCACGTCCTTTCTATTTTTTTTTCTTTGCCAATTCCATGTTGATTTTGTTACTTCTGCTCTGTATTGTGTCTTGAAATCATATATTGTGCTCTCATAATGTTTGCTACTTTTTGTTTAACAATGTCTTGGCTATTCTGGGTCTTTTGTACTTCCAGATGAATTTTAGTGGCTTTTTTGTCCTGATTCTGTGAAGGATGCCCTTCATATTTGGATGGGGATTGTATTAAATGTGTGAATTGCTTTGAGTATTATTGTATACATATTTTAACTTTACTAATTCTTTGAGTCCATGAACATGGCAGGTCTTTTCACACTTCCTTGTCTTCAATGTCGTTAACATTTTATAATTATCATTGTAGAGGCCTTTAATTTTCTTTGTTAAGTTTATTTCTGGGTATTTTGTTTTGCTTTGGTTTTGATACTGGAGATTCAATCCAGGGATGCTTTACCCATGAACAACATCACATTCCTTTTCATTTTTTTATTTTGAGAAAGGGTCCTTCTAAGTTGATGAGGGTCTTGCTAAGTCACTGAGGCTGGCCTCAAACTTATGATATTCTTGCTTCAGCTACTCACTGGGATTACAGGTATGCCCTAAGACTCATGGCCCCGAAGTATATTATCTTTGAGTATGTGGCTATTGCGAATGGGATTGCTTTCATGATTTCTTTCTCAGCACATTCATTATTAGTATATAGAAGAAACATGCACCAATTTTTGTATGTTGACTTTGTGTTCTGCTACTGTACTAAATTTGTTTATTAGTGCTAATAGTCTTTTAATAGTCTAGGTGTTTCTATGTATGAAATAACAAAATTTGTAAACAGTGGACATCTGTGCTTTATTCCTAATCTTAAAAAAAAAATTCAGTTTTCTTCACCCAGTATATTGCTGGCTATAATACTCTTCAGTTTCAAAACATGAAAACTAAATTAAATAACCTAAAATTACCTTTATTTTATTTTTTGATGTGTGATCCTATTCCAATTTTAACTTTCCTTTTCCATTTTATTAACCAAACCTGAAAGCTATGCATAAGAATACATTTCACATTTTTACAGGAAAAGAGAAGGAAGAAACTGACCACATGGTTTCTCTGCCTAAGACAAACAGGATCATTTTATGGATATTAAGTGATCCTACTCCCATGGTAGGCTGCTGGTCAGAAGGGGCACTCCTGTGCAGGAGGCTGGGCTCCAGCGGGTGCCCGCCAGTAAAGGAGTGGATCCCAGCCTACTATGAGCCTGGGTCCTATGCAGGTCAGTGTGCACTATAACCCCTCTAATCCTACTGATCTCTAAAAAACTACTGCTTTCATGAATCATTGTTACTTTAGTATCATCATTTTAGGCAAAGATTTCTAAGTAAATCTCTCATGCATTGCTTAAGAAGAACATGTGAAGAATAAGAAAAATCACATACTTAAGTAGATACTCATGATATTAATTTTTTGGCAGACAATAGAGTTTGTTTTCTCCTTAACATTAGTTCATAGCCACCTTACACTTTTCTAGGGAAGATTGAAGCAAATTGATCTTGGAGTTTATTTTCAGAGGTTGTCTCAGGTTGTGTTCCCCTGTACACAGACTTTGAGAAGTACAAATTTTAGGTTCTATTCTAGGGATTGACATAGCAGCAATGCAAAGAAGGTAGTGAAATTAGAGGGCAGGGATAGGCTCTGATACAGTTTCAGTGAGGACTTCAGATGACCAAAGATTGCTCTGAAGTTTCCATGGGTTTTTTGGATTATTTCAAGTAGAAACATGAGGGTGGATTACTTTCTCTGCTTAGGGAGAGTCATTGGATAGCAGCTGTCCTGGGAAAGGGCCTCACTCTGAGGAGCACGATGCTTCTCCAGTATTCTGAAAGATTGCTCTGAAGAGGACTGAGAGCTGTTAGTAACATTCCTAACTTGTGGGAGGAATAAGCTCATTATTCCTAAAAGGGTGGTGCATCAGAGAATCCACTACAGAATGTCATGAATGTCCTTCATATAATGACATATGTCCTTTTGTATATCTACTTTCATTTCATTTATGTAGAATCTAAGTAAACTGAGACATTTAGTAAAGAACCTTGAATTTTAGACTCTTTTCCAAACTAATAAATAATGTTTGTTCTAGGAAAATACCAGATTAAGGAAATAAATAAATCTTAAGGACAATAAAAAAGAAAAGAGCAAAGATTCAAATACCAAATCAAATTATATCAAAATAGAACAAAATATCTACAAATTCTGTAACAATATTTGAATAAATCATAAGAATATTGACATTCAAGATAAGCAATTTCTAAAAGGAAACTATTTCCTCCTTATTAGTTTTCACTGAAAATTGTAGAAAAATATGATTTGTTAAAGCCCCATGCAAGAATGAATTCTGGCCAGTACATTACTGCTTGGTATCCCCTTGACGTACCAGGATTCATGCCAGAATGGACGGATTCTATTTTAACAGTCTGAAAACACTTGAAAATAATTTGAGATAGTATTAGCATGAGACCAGACAAGTCACATTCTGAATTACAAGTTAATATTCCATTTTATCTCAGTATAATTTAAAATAAATATATTCAGCTCTTATGAGATGGGAGAGAATTGATTGTTCCAAAACAAGGTAAAGCCAAAGACTTTTTGTGGATTTTTTTATTATTTGAAAAAATAACCTGTAAAAATGCCAATGAAGGTTAAACAGCTGAAATGCAATCTTGTCAGTAACCTTTCATAGTAAATGTTGTATTAAGATAAGTTTTTATTTTATGACAGTCAAAGTAGCACATGCCTATTAGAGAATTTGTCAAGTTACAAAAAAATTTAGTTGCTTATTTTTATTTTCCTACAAAATTGTACATTCATTGATGCCAGGAATAACTTCTATATAAGTGGAGACAAAAGAATGTTGTAAAAATTATTTGATTTTATTCAAAGACTATTGTTGTGACATTTCTGTTAAGTAAAATGACCCTAGCTTTTCAAAAATATTATTGTAGGAGTTGTTCTAGGATTATTCTTGTTCCTTAATAGCAATTGAATTCCTTGAGGGCTGGGGCCATGTGGTATTTGTTTGGATAGCCACCATATTTAGCATGATGCTTAGTACACTACAATTGTCTATGTCTGTGAAAGAACAAATGATTTAATAAATGAATTTTGCATTATATGGATGAAAATATATGATTTAACAAACTAGGATATAGGAGATTATTTCTAATCATGAATATTGTAGATTATATTTGTCTTGCAAGGATGTACATATAGTCTGCCCCACATCATAGTGACAAGACTAGTATTATGAACAGGCGTGTAAATATTATACCAACTTTGAAGTTATCTGCAGTAACAAAAATATTGTTTTCTATGTAACCTTGATATACATAAATAATTTAAAAATTCCAAGAAAACTATTTATTCCTGCCCATAGGGAATCCCTAGTCTATATCTTCCATAATATTGAAAACAGTATTCTTTTAAGATAATTAACTAAGATTATTTCAATTTTGGCTCTAAAAGTACAAATTAATTGAGTTTAGTTGGTATAGAATGTGATTTGATATTAATGCATTGTATAAGAAAAGTCTAATTTAAGGGAAATAAAATACAATGTAATTTTAAAAGTTCAAATTAAGATAAAAGTTATTTGGATTATTAAGAAACTAATAAAGATATAGAACCTGTCTTTCAGCCTAAAATGTTTCCTCATTCTTCATTTTAATCAATATACATTCTTGATAAACAGTGTTTTAATTTCTATAAATGATTTAATTTTAACTCAATTTATAAGCCTTCTATGAATTTCAATACATTGGTGCCATAGTATTGGTAAAACTGAATTTCATATGCATTCATAAAAATAAAGTGGAGTTTTCGGACATGGTAAATTATTTTTGATGTGGGGGTATGTGTGCAAAACAAAATAAATGCTTGTTTGATACACTTTTAATGAAATTTAGGATGATTTACCAAAGCATTATTTTAAAATATGAGAGAATAATAGCAGCTACAGTTAATGCAGGAATATTCAGAGGATAAAATATTAGATTATGAAATCTGTAACCTAATCAGTTCATGTTAGTTTGAATGGACTGCCTGGGTGGTAACTGTAGGCAGGTGGGGGAAGACTAGAGCAGGTGGGTCACTGGCGGTGTGCCCTGGAAAACTGCACCTCCCTTCTGGATCCTTTCCTCTTCTCTCTCTTTCTGATTCCTGACCCCACCTTGTTGAGCAGCTTTCCTCAGCAGCTGGCCTTTCCCTGAGTGTGTGCTGTCTCTTGAGCCCAAAGCAATGAAGATGACCATGTATACACTGACACCTTGGAAAGTATAAGCTCCAAATAAACATTTCCTCCAGTAAGTTGTTCTTATTATGTGTTTTGATCATAGTGACAAAAAGCTAACTAAAACACACTGCTTTTATTCAAGAATTCAATTTACAACTCTATTTTTATATCCTACAATCTTGCAAAATGAGTGGGAATATTTTAAAAGCAAAGTGGAATATATTAATTAAAAAATATTTAGGAGAAAGATGCTGGATGAATGGGAAATATACAATGGCATACCAAGGTTATATAATATCATAGCAAATTATAGATTCTCTGTACAGCATACAGATATAGTGCAGTAATACATATAACATAAAGTGGGAGGACAAAAGCAGTGGTAATTTTCAGATGAGAAATCATTTGTTTTTACAGTTAAAAGGAGATTGTTTGCAAATGTTTTGTTATGTATGTCACTGACTAAAGCTCTTTATTATACATCATATCAATAATGTAAGAGGTTATCTTTGTATGTGTTCAAAAAGAGCAGGTGCTGGAGTCAGACCTGAGTTTTTATCTTGACATCACCATTTGCCAAATGTGTGATCTCTCTTTATTCAATTTCCTTATCTTAAAATGGGGATAATAATTGTACCTACCTCAGAGGACTGCTGTGAGCATTAAATAAGATAAATAATGAATGTAAAGCTATTAGTCCAGTGCCCAACACTAGATAAGTTCTCAGTGAATGTCTGTTCTTTTTGTTGTTGTTGTGGTTGCTAACGGGCATGCAATAAAATAATAATAAAAGGAAGATTTTTCCATGAAAGAATTTATCCTAATGCCTAATTAATGAAAAACTCATTTCTTCATTCAAAAAACATTGTTGAGAACATGCTGCATATTAAGCATTGCACTAATTCAGTAGAAGAGTAAATATAATATTGTCTGTGTTCTGGAGAAATGCCTGGGCCACTGAGAGAAGCAAGCACAGATAATGTTATTAAATTTTTATAAAGTAAGTGCCATAATAGCAATACATACTAATATCTGTATGTAACAACAGAGAAGACATTGAACTTGACTTTTAACAAAAGATGCATAAGTTTTTATTTTATTCATGTCTCAAACAATGATGATGTGATTTCCCAAATGAGAAATGGAAAGGAAAATTAAGGAGTAAGTTACTCTCAGTAGAAAATTCAGCAAGGACAAAAGAAAGAAGATATTATATTCATATAATGGCAAACACCATGTGGAGAAGTAGTTAGGGAAGGGAAGGAGATTGGAGAGGTAGTTTCATATCCTATCATGAAGGACCTTGAGCATGCATTTCAACCCTGTTACTTCTCTTATTTGTTGTCAATGCAAGAAAATTATATTTTCTTACAGGATGAATTCATGAAAAAGTACATAATTAAATAACAATTTTTTAGAGGTCCTCTCACACTCTCTAAGAGGTTGCATTCCGTCTAGGAATTAGACCAGAGACTCTGCATCTAATAGAAGAAAAAGTAGGCCCTAATTTTCTTCGTGTGGGATTAGGTCCCAACTTTCTTAATAGGACTCCTATAGCGCAAGAATTAAAACCAAGAATCAATAAATGGGATGGAATCAAACTAAAGTTTCTTCTCAGCAAAAGAAAAAATCTGTGATGTTGAACAGAGAGCCCACATCCTGGGAGCAAAATTTTACCCCTCACACATCAGATAGAGCACTAATCTCTAAGATATATAAAGAACTCAAAAAGCTAAGCACCAAAAAAACAAATAACCCAATCAACAAATGGCCAACGACATGAACAGACACTTCTCAGAAGAGGATATACAATAAATCAACAAATATATGAAAAAAATGTTCATCATCTCTTGGGCTGGGGATGTGGCTCAAGAGGTAGTGCACTTGCCAGGCATGCGTGCTGCCCGGGTTCCATGCTCAGCACCACATACAAAACAAAGATGTTGTGTCCTCCGAAAACTAAAAAATAAATATTAAAAAATTCTCTCTCTCTCTCTCTTTAAAAAAAATGTTCATCATCTCTAGCAATCAGAGAAATGCAAAACTACTCTAAGATATCATCTCACTCCAGTCAGAATGGCAGCTATTATGAAGACAAATAACAATAAGTGTTGGAGAGGATGTGGGGAAGAAGGTACACTCATACATTGCTGGTGGACTGCAAAGTGTTACAGCCAATATGAAAAGCAATATGGAGATTCCTTGGAATCATACTTGGGAATGAAACCACCATTTGACCCAGCTATCCCTCTCCTCGGATTATACCCAAAGGACTTAAAGATAGCATACTACAGAGTCACAGCCACATCAATGTTTATAGCAGCACAAGTCACACAATAGCTAAACTGTGGAGCCAACCTAGGTGCCCTTCAGTGGATGGATGGATTAAAAAAATGTGGCATATATACACAATGGAATTTTATTCAGCAATAGAAGAATAAAATCATGGCATTTGCAGGTAAATGGATGGTGTTGGAGAAAACAATGCTAAGCAAAGTTAGCCAATCCCAAAAAACCAAATGTGGAATGTTTTCTCTGATATAAGGAAGTTGACTCATAGTGTGGTAGGAAGGGGGAGCATGGGAGGATCAGATGAATTCTAGATAGAGAAGAGGGGTGGGAGTGAAAGTGAGGCGACAGGGGATTAGCAAGGGTGGTGGAATGTGATGGACATCATTATTAAAGTACATGTATGAAGACTTGAATTGGGTGTCAACATACTTTATATATAAACATATACGAAAAATTGTGGTATATATGTGTAATAAGAATTGTAATGCAAAAAGAAAAAAAACAAAGTACATGTATAAAGGCATGAATTGGCATCAACATACAAAGATATGAAAAATTGTACTCTATATGTATAATAAGAACTGTAATGCATTCTGCTGTCATGTATTTAAAAAATAAAATCAAAACTAATATATACCAGTTTAAATATCCATATTTTATAATAAAAAAGACTATTGTCATGTTAATAAAAGAATTGTAATGCAAAAAATAAAAATAAAGTACATGTATAAAGCCATGATTTGGTGTGAACATATTCTATATACAAAGATATGAAAAATTGTACTCTATGTGTGTAATAAGAACTAAAATGCATTCCACTGTTGTATATCAAAAAAATAAAATCAATAAAACTAAAAAATATAACAATTATATAATTAATAAGAATCTATGACTTACTCTAAAATAAGAATATTACATATTTGGAGATGAAGAATTCATTTAGTATTTGACAGCTTTTGATTGTGCTTCTCAAATTGATTAATTTTTAGCACTATCATATTTGATGATTTAAATAATCAATGGACAACATATCACATATTTTAAACCAATGAGCCTTTCATTAATATTTTAAAAGTTTATTTTTATGTGTATAATTAAGCAATTACTGAATTTTGAAAAAAACATTCCTTTTTCAATAGTGATTTGTCTAATTCATTTTTAAAATGTTTCAAAACATTTCCAGAAAAATCTGTAGTCTCAGAACTATATTCTTCTTTTCAGCATGAAGACAAATTCAAATATTCTTGTATGTCATTTACAATGTATTATCACATGTTACAGCTATTTGTTGGTTTTGGAAAGGGCCCATGAAACTTAAGTATCTACTATAATATGCACAAACCCTTAGAACTGCTCAGCCACTGTATTTCCTTGGGGAAATTCTGGCATGCTTTATCTCAGTAGATCCTGGTATAGTAGTCACAGCCAATTGGCCTGTGGAAGTTTTCTACTTAGTCTTAACAATTAAGTGGATTTGAATGGGGGCTTATATTCTTTCTACCTTTTCAACAAGATCTGCTGTGAAGCACCATGCTTGTCCTGGGACCATATTTATGGAGCAAAGATTTAGAGGTACTGGATCTAGCCAGTTCAATTTGAAGTTAATTTTTAAATATGAGGGGTATTGTAGTGAAGAGATGGGGAAGGTATGCAATTGTGCAATAATCCACATTCATCTTTGTTGGGAATAATTTATGTAGATGAAGAATGCTACAAATAGGAATGCTTAATTGAAATTTGTGCAAATACCTTAGTTGAAAACAACATTTGAGAGTTCTTGGCATGGATTGGAAACCTAAGTTCTTGTGTTGGTTCCACAATAAACCAAAAGAACAGGCACAATGCACTCAAGTGACTGAAAACAACTCCGTGACCACTTATATAGAAAAATCGTATGCCCCACAATGATTTTCAAAAATGAAAGTTTTATTTTTCTAAAATTATATAGTATTTTGCCTGACTTTTGTCTTCTGAAATTCATAGAATTTTTGATGTGTAATAGTATTTTAATTGACTGATAATATATTTTAAAATTAAATATCTCTCAGGCTGGGGTTGTGGCTCAGCAGTAGAGCGCTCACCTAGCAAGAGTGGGGCCTTGGGTTCGATCCTCAGCACCACATAAAAATAAATAAATAAAGGTATTGTATCCAACTACAACTAAAAAAATTAATATTTTTTAAAAAATTAAATCTCTAGAGACAAAATACCAATCGTCTTGTTTCTGGAAAGAGAATTGAAATTGAAAATGAGAAAATATGTCTGAAAAGTATTCAAAAAATGTTCAGTCTATTTTTCCCTTAAAATCTTAAATTTGCCAGTTAATTTATTAATTAAACATCAAATCTTAAAAATTACATTTTTGTCATTCATGTGACAGCGGGAAGTATTTCAAGTATAGATTAGCACTTTTGTGATTAGCTTTGTAAAACCAGTGTTAATGCATACCCAAATATGTATTCAGCATTTTGCAGTAATAAGTTACTCTTTCTCAGGTCACAGTTATTAACATAGAAATATTATATAGTTCAGAGTCTAAAAATATCATCCTCCTAACACATAGATATAACACATAGATAACACATAGATATAATTTTTCATACTTTGAAAAATTCAGTGCCATCAATTTTCATCAAATTAAAATATTTTTAAAGAAAATCTTTGTATAGATTCCTATGAATTTATATAAATTTTTCTTTAAAACCTTTGTATAGTTCCCTATGACTTAAAAGTCAATTTCAATTTTCTTTTCCACATATGAATAACATACTGCAGATACCAGTCCCTTGTGCAGAACAAATTAGTAATATGTGGACCCTCTACTGTTCAAAGATAGAAGGACAAAACTCACTGAATCTCTTTATCTGTTGAAAGGAAGAAAAAAAAAAACACAATTTCAACTACTGTTAATCCTTAGTAGAAGCAGATATTTGGAAAGAGCATTCAAACTGCATTTACAACTATGAAACAAATTGATCCATCATTTAAGTAGTTCTTTTTTAGTTGATTATAGATCCAAAGTAAAATTATCTACTTTAGGTGCTGAAAGAGCTCTATAGATGAAGTAACAATTCATGTATATAATATTCATGAAAAGTTCAAAGTGGTAATGAAATGGAATTTTAATTTTGTCAAAATTTGATCAATCTTTTCTAACATGCTAGATTTAATCCAATTAGTTTTTTCTAATGTTGTGTACTGACTTCGACCCATGCCTTTGTGCCACTGTAGTTGTATTTCCTAAGATCTTTCCTCAGTTCAAGTATTCAAATTATCAGTCAAAAACATCTCATGTGCATCCACTAATATCCATGATAAATAGTATTATTTCCAGTCTTTAAATGAAAAATTACTATATATGCTATTTTATTTTTTATTGCATATATATATTTTAGCTCTGAGTGAAAAGCAAATTAGAAATTATGTCAGTTTTGCAAGGTAAACTATGTGTATAGATGTAAAGTGCTTATTCAAATTTGGTAATGCTTAATTAAATCTAGCAGTAGGGATCTATTTTAAGTGTGCATATTATAATTATCAATAACTGTACATTTGCCATTTACTACGTGAATACATACCCTTCAAGGTGTGAGTACTTCCTGTGAATGAGATGTGAGTACTTGTTGATAAAGCTTTGGTGACACTTAAGTACCTAATAGAGACTCAGATTATAGTGACTATGGAGTGTTTTAATGAATCATGAGATTTTTTTAAAAGTAGTGTTGATGTCAGATATTATATCTGTGAAATGATTTGCATTCTCATTTTCAGATAAGAGAACTTGAACCCTAGAGTAGTTGTATGAACCACTGATGACTACTTCAAAATGTGAAGTGAGAGTGAAATTTATTTCCCAGGGTACTATTTTATAGAGATGTCTCTAAAGTAAGAGATTTTAAAAGGTAGAAAGTAGCAAAATGTTACTGTGTTCTGGGAGATTTTATCAAAAATAAGTCTAGTAATTGTTGTTGAAATGAATGCTTTCTTAGTAGACATTAAGTGACAATTGTTCTGAATGAGCTAGTTCCATTTCTTATTTCTTTGGCTAGCTAAGTGATGGAGAACATTTTTTTTTCTTTTTTTTTTATTGTTGGTTGTTCAAAACATTACATAGTTCTTGATATATCATATTTCACACTTTGATTCAAGTGGGTTATGAACCATTTCTTTTGGGAAGATTATATGTTGTTTTTCTCACCTAGCTCTTTGTTGAGTCATTTGAGGGAATGATCAATGATTTATTATCTTTTTTCACATAAAGTTCTTCCACATATTAAGTAGTTAATAATAGCTGCGGAATGGATAACATTATGCAATTTTACATTTCCAGAAAAAAATTACCTCTGATAAGAAAAAAGAAAACCAATGTAGCAGCTTACATAATTATAATCCCATAAAAGTTTTAAGTAGGCATCAGGATAGTGTTCAAATAGTCACACAAATGCTGAGAACAAATTACATTTTGTACAGTTTGGGAATGAGTGACGATAATGGAGTGGAAGGATGAGCTAAACTTCTCCTTACCAGAATAAACATGCTCTTAACTGATCCCTAAGCCAAGAAGCCAAAGAGAGGAAAATAAATCTATGTGTCTGTTTGCTTGCATGAAATGTGCTTACCTTGAGTGGAATTATAGCCAGATTCAGGTGAGTACCTATACAATATTTTGTGAGCAAGTCAAAGCCAATTACAGATTACTGCAAAGTTATTCCATCTTGGTTGGAAATATGAGAGACCACTGGCAAGTATTTTAGAGATAATAATAACTTTTAAATTCTCATTTTTAATGGACATAAAAATATTACTAAAAAACAACATTATTCAGATAAGGGAAACAAATGCTATTATAGTATTGTTTAGGAAATGTTATTTCTTAATATTTTCCTTCTAAGGGTGTGTGTGTATATATATATATATGTGTGTGTGTGTGTGTGTGTGTGTGTGTGTGTGTGTGAGAGAGAGAGAGAGAGAGAGAGAGACAGAGAGAGAGAGAGAGAGAGAGAGAGAGAGAGAGAGAGAGAGAGAGAGAGTCATGCCTTTAGCTTGCCTGATTGGAGAAGTCTACTCTGAATTTTGAAAGTTTGAATTTTGAAGGTTTAGAATTTTGAAATGCAGATATCCCAGGTGTCTATGTTCCAAAATATTGTTTCAAACAGCATGCATTCACAAAGCTTAAATTCTCTCCGACAACTAATTTTAATTGGAGAATATATTTTTAAGGAATCTATTTTTACCAATAGTAATATAGTGTTATATACGTTCTAGGAAGGGTGCTTGCATGAGGACATCAAGATCATCCTTCTGCTGGAGGAGAATGTTTCGTTTCCAGAGCAATATTTCTTCTTTAAAATATCTATAAAATAGAATGAATTGGGGGAAGTGTGAAATATGAGTGGAATGGAGTATAAACACATTATGAAAATTTGAAGTGTCCTAGCCTGATGTACAGCTGATAATCTTTTTAGAATTAATATTTATATATCTAAATATATATATATATATATATATATATATTCAAAATTGCTGGATGTCTTTTTACTTATATTGAGAATAAAGATATTCTATAACTTTTCTTGTGGTGCCTAAATAGTATTGCAACATGATTAAACCATCATCATTCTTTATTAGTATTTTACAATAGTTTTTGAATATCCAAGTTAACATTTTATTTTGTATGAAATATAATTTCCAATATAAACTGAAGAGACTCTTTAAAATGAGTAACAAGTTGTAGCAAAAGAAATTAAAGTTTTCCCGGTGACATCTTGTATGTAATTTTGAAGTCCCTTTTTCCTTTGAGCTTTTTATGCTTTCTAAATTAAATAATACAAATATTATTACAGTTATCTGTAACAATGAATGCATGTATTATCAACCAACTAATTTTAGTCTTGACGTCTAAGATAAAAAATTCAACAATATAATTGTTTCTGAGATGCAGGTTTTTCTACTGTTGTACACATACACACACACATACCAAATCTCAATAAGGGTAAGACACTTAATATTTTCATTGTTTTTGCAGCCTGACAATTAGTTATTTACGTTAAGAAAGCCATTAGGTATGATGCAAACAATGTTATTCAGTATGATGCAAATATTTATATTCATCCTATCATAAAATAGCAAAAAAAAGAAGTGCTCAACAATTCATAGTTAATTATATTGATACTATGCAATATTGTATATGGAAGATATTTGTGACACAATGTTAAGAAAACCTGAATACACACATATATGGAAATACATAAGAATATATGTATATGCATGTACATACATAAACTCAGATGTACATTTCCAGTTTGCAATGTGTGTGTATAAAAATTTTGGAAAAATATGTAAATATATAAAACAGCAGTGGTCTAAGGATGTTGCAATTACAGGACTGCCATTCTGTATATGGCATATGACTGCTGCTGCCAAGATCCTAAATATTTAGTGAATTCACATTCAGGAAGAAGAATTATCTTTATATTGTCTCACTATCCCCATCTGCTCACTTATTCTATGAAGAAAGCAAGAAGACAGATGTATAACAGGACTCCACTCAAGAAACATTAAATATTTAACAAAAATTGGATGCCAAGTAATTTATACAGAAATGTGCATTTTACATGGTTTTTAAGTACTCTTGATTTCTCAATTTTTTTCTGTTTCTTTTTTTCCCCACTTTTTATGGATGGGCATTTAATTATAAGCATAAAAATGAATTTACTTTGTAGTAAAGTTTGACCTTAAGTAACTTCTTTACAAGAATTTTGGTTTCCCTGCTTATTATGTATTTCACACTAAGCATAATTTTAGTACTGTTTATTATTTTTATTAAAAAGACATAATTTTAAATAGTATGGAAATATAAACTTACAATTTGTTATTTTAAAATTTACATATATCAGCTCCTTGGATCCAGATTTAGATATTGTGCATGACTTAAAATTCACTTATAAGAAAAAATTTAAAGGAATATAAGCAAAACAATGAGGTTTATAAAAAGAGCAAAATTATGCAGACATACATATTTTATATTTACATATTAAAAGGAAGTTACCAACTTACATATACTTTTGTATGTTTGACTTCAGAGCTAAACATTTGTTGATTTCTACTATCTTATTGCAAATAGTTATTCCTATTATACAAAAAAGTTTTAAACATCTCAAATAGAAATTTTCATAATGTTATTTTGAGAGTAATTTTAAAATTAAAAATTAGAAAAATACTAAAGAAATTTGTTTCTAACAAAATAAAATTATGGTGTTTATAATTCTTGGTTTTAGTTTATTTTAAACTTTATAATATTTATTTCCTTAAATATGTGATATTATTCTTTGCTTTATTCTTTTTTTTAATGCAAGAACAAAATATCATTAAGCAAAAATGTATTTAATGATATAAAATAGCTCATATTAATTTAAACAAAACAAAACAAAATAAAACAAAGAAAAAAAACAAACAAAAAAAGAGCAAACATCATCATAAACAGAGAAGCCAAAAGCTGTATATAAAACAAGCAATCAATACGGACATGCTCAGTAAGAACATTGGTAAGAATATTTTCATGTGAATTTGCTGAGTGGATAAAATGAAAATAATATTTTAAAAAATCAAGCAAAAGATTAAGTTTTGACAAAGATATGATATTTGGAAGTCCAAAAGAATTAATGAGTGCAATGACTGCAATTTAATAATTCTTGAATATTCATAGGGCTGTAGCTCAGTGGCAGAGCACTTGCCTAGCATATGTGAGGCACTGGGTTCAATTCTCAGCAGTACCATATGAAAATAAATAAATAAAATAAAAAGTATTCTTTTGTTTTAAAAGTGTTCATATTGTGCAAGTGTTGACTTGCCTAAAGGAGGCTCAAACTTGTTTGTTAATTTTACTTAATTTTGTTTTTTATTTGATTTTATTTTTTTAAGTACATGACAATGGAATGCATTACAATTCTTATTACACATATAGAGCACAGTTTTTCATATCTTTATATATAAAGTATATTCATGCCAATTCATGACTTTATACAGATAATCTTTGGTTTGTGTGTGTGTGTGTGTGTGTGTGTGTTTGCATTACAATTCTTATTACACATTTATACCACAATCTTTCATATCTCTGTTTGTATATAAAATAGGTTGACACCCAATTCATGTCTTCATACATGTACTTTGAGTAATGATGTCCATCACATTCCACCATCCTTGCTAATCCTCTGCCCCCTCCCTTTCCCTCCCACCCCTCTGCCCTATCTTGAATTCATCTATTCCTTCCATGCTCCCCCTCCCTACCCCACTATGAGTCAGCCTCCTTATATCAGAGAAAACATTTGGAATTTGTTTTTTGGGGATTGGCTAACTTAAGTTAGCATTATCTTCTCCAACACCATTTATTTACCTGCAAATGCCATGATTTTATTCTCTTTTATTGCCTAGTAAAATTTCATTGTGTATATATGCCACATTTATCTCTAATGAACATAGATGCAAAAGTTCTTAATAAAATTCTGGCAAATAGAATACAAAAACATATCAAAAACATTGTGCACCATGATCAAATGGGATTCATCCCAGGGATGCAAGGTTCATTCAATATATGGAAATCAATACATGTAATTCATCACATCAGTAGACTTAAAGATAAGAATCATATGATCATTTCAATAGACACAGAAAAAGCATTTTACAAAATACAGCGGACCTTTATGTTCAAAACACTATAAAAACTAGGGACAACAGGAACATATCTCAACATCCTAAAGGCTATCTATTCTAAGCCTCAGGCCAACATCATTATAAATGGAGAAAAATTGAATGTGTTCCCTCTAAAAACTGGAACAAGACAGGGATGCCCTCTTTCACCACTTCTATTCAACATAGTTCTTGAAACACTGGCCAGAGCAATTAGATGAAAGAAATCAAGGGATGTGCATAGGAAAAGAAGAACTTAAATTAGCACTATTTGCTGACGATATGATTCTATACCTAGAATAACCAAAAAAACTCCACCAGAAAACTTCTAGAACTAGTAAATGAATTCAGCAAAGTAGCAGGATATAAAATCAACACTCATAAATCAAAGGCATTTCTGTTTATCAGTCACAAAGCCTCTGAGAAGGAAATGAGGAAAACTACCCCATTCACAATAACCTCAAAAAAAAAAGATACTTGAGAATCAACTTAATGAAAGAGGTGGAAGACCTATATAATGAAAACTTTAGAACCTGAAGGAGAGAAATCAAAGAAGATCTTAGAAGATGGGAAGATCTACCTTGCTCTTGGATAGGCAGAATTCATATTATCAAAATGGCCATACTACCGAAAGCACTATACAGGTTTAATGAAATTCTGATTGAAATCCCAATGGAATTCCTCATACAAATATTAAAAGCAATCATGAAATTCATCTGGAAAAATAAGAGACCCAGAATAGCTAAAGCAATCCTTAGCAGGAAGAGCCAAGCAGGTGGCATTGTTATACCAGACCTTGAACTATACTACAGAGCAATAGTAACAAAAACAGCATAGTATTGGCACCAAAACAGACTGGTAGACCAAGGGTACAGAATAGATGACACAGAGACTAACCCTCAATATTACAATTATCTTATATTAGACAAAGGTTGCCAAAAACATGCACTGGAGAAAAGATAGCCTCTTCAACAAATGGTGCTGGGAAAACTGGAAATCCGTATGCAACAAAATGAAACTAAACCCTTATCTCTCACCATGCACAAAACTTAACTCAAAATGGATCAAGGACCTAGGAATTAAACCAGAGATTCTGTGTCTAATAGAAGAAAAAGTAGTCCCTAATCTTCATCATGAAGGATTAAGCCCCAACTTCCTTAATAAGACTCCTATAGTACAAGAATTAAAACCAAGAATCAATAAATGAAATGGAATCAAACTAAATAGTTTCTTCTCAGCAAAAGAGACAGTCTGTGAGGTGAACAGATAGCTTATATCCTGGGAGCAAATTTTTACCCCTCACACATCAGATAAAGCACTAATATCTAGGGTATTTAAAGAACTCAAATTTTACTTACTTTCTAAAGAAAGCGCAAAATTCTACTTACTCAGTTAATGGTATTCATTATAACATCATAAGTCAAACTCTGATAAATATGTCTGCTTTTTGTAGCTTAATTATTTATATATGCTTGTTGGAACCGCCCTCCGACAAAGGTTTTTGGAATGCAGGAGACCAGCTGGTGCTTCCCTTATCTGAGCGAGAGGATGAGTGTCTCCACCTGGCCCACCACCCAGCCTGGCCAAGAATCACACCCAGTCGGGAGTTGAGTCAACCATGGAGGTGCAGCAATCTCAACTTTCTTGTGTCAGGGACAAGGTTATATACTAATAGAAGGAGGGGGTAAGAAGAGACAATAGCGAGAACCAATAGGGGGCACTATCACTAAGGGCCTGTGCAGATTTCAGATTAAACCATTAGGCAGGGCTTAAGTCAAAAAAGCCTGTGCAGCCAATCCAGCCAGGTCACTTATATGGAAATGTTCTGGAAGAACCCATGAGGCCACCTCAGCCAACACCCAAAGGAGGTAAAAGATTCCAACATATGCTTTTCAACTGTAAATAATTCGCATGCTACTCAAGTGTAAACTGAGATCCAAAAAAAATGAGAATGTACTTTTTTCTGTGTCGTACCTGGGATTGAGCTGAGAGGCGCTTAACCACTCATCTCCTTCCTCCATCACCCCTCCCCCACCCTTTCAAAAAAAATTTGAGACAGTCTTGCTAAATTGCTTAGGGCGTCACTAAATTGCTATGGCTGGCCCTGAACTCTCAATCCTCCTGCCTCAACTTCCCAAAAGACTAAGGGTGCAGGTGTGCACCAGTGTGTACAGCCTAAAAATATACTTTTTAAGGTAGTTTTGAGGGTCAAGATTGGAAAGAAAAAATAGGTTGTTAATCACCACAGATGAAGAAAAGGAGTACCTGTATAAATATCTTGGAACTAGCTATAATGACGTTTAGTAAAAGTTAGAATTGTCTAAAAGATCAAAATTTATAACAGGAAGTTGGGGCAGGTGCTAATTTAATTCTATGGCTTTACCTGAGGGATGTATATATGGGAGGGTTAAGATTGATTAATTGGTAAAACTAGATGATTTTAAGAGGCATTATAATCCTCCCACTGATTGCATATAACTGCCCTTCAGCCTTCATCATGGATCATCTCAGTAGCAGAAAACAGTTCTCAACTCTGTATTTGTCCTTGCTTCAGCCTATATTTCATATTGTCCTGCATGTGCCTGCTCAAATTTTTCAAAACAATAGTATGGTTATGTCAAGGCCCTTCCCCTTACCTCCAGATTTCCCATCCGACTGTTTTTCCTGCTCACAATACAACGCACACTTTGGGACAGGTATAACAAGGTTCTTCACTTCAAGAATTGACCACACTTCTACCCATACCAGATGCCTCTATTTCAGTTACACTGGGATACATGTTATTTGTTGAACTTCTCATATTCTCTAAGACTTGGTAACTTTGATGGATTGTTCTTCCTCTCTGTACTCTAGGCAATTTATAAGGATTCTTCAGTGCATCCCCAGAATATCACCTCTTTGGAAAGCTTCTATGACCAATTTTTGGGCAGTGTTAAGCCCTTTGTTTGTGAGCCCATTAAAAGACGGTGAACGACTTCTTTATTGTACTCATTGCTTTCTATTTTTTTGAATTAATTACCCTCTTTATTCTGAGCTTTTGGAGAGTAGTTTTTCACTCAATTTATTTTTTATAAGAATATTATGTTTATATTGTAAGTTCTCAATAAATATATATAAATAACAAATTATCATTCAAATTTTTACTGCTAATGGTAGAATTTTTAAAGTTTTACTTATTACTTTTAGTTATATATGACAGTAGAGTATATTTTAACATATTTATGCAAATATGGAGTACACCTTATTCTAATTAGAACCTCAGGCTTGTGGTTTTATGTGATGTGGAGAATTGCTGTATTGCATCTTGCAACATTTTCAATTATAATAATACATTACTTATTATCTTTATATTGTTTATGTTATTATAATTGTTATTGTATATGTATATAGGAAATCCATATATAATGTATAGTACCATTGAAATTAGCCATATTACTGAACACATTTTGTCTTTTATAGCTTTTAATTATTCTATTGGGTCTTAAACACATATAATCTTCAAATACTACTTTTGCCTTACATTTTCTAACATTTTTTTTACTTTTCTTTTTCCTCATTTAATAGAACTTTTTCATCATTATTAAAAGTCATGCTGTGCTTTGGTTCTAAAGAAATAAAACAAATGTACTGACTTTAATAGGATTTGACGTGTCTTTTTTTTTAAGAGCCAGATTGATGATTTCTATATGTAGAATGAAGAAAAAAATATTCACAACTCTGTTCATGCACACATACATGCACATACACACTTACTATGGGAGAAGGGTCCTCTAGAAGATTAGGAATCCCTTTCATCATTCTGGGCTTGTAGAAAGATTAAAATTCCAAAGTACCTTTCATGTGACATATGTCACTTCCAGGTTTGTCTTTAAACATTCAAAGCAGTCACCACAATTCCTATTTGCTCATTGGGTGAATGAATGTAGAAATTAAGTGGATAATTCTGGTGAAGTTATAGAAGATTACAATGCATAATGAAAAAAAGGCAGGATCCATAAATATAATTTACAAAATTATCCATGGAACACTTGATATAATTATTCTATGAGAAATGAATCATAATTTTGTTAAACCAGTGAGTTTTGGAGGGTGGTTTATTACTTACTGAAGCTACCATTACTTACCTTTACTAATATGCTATATTTCTATATCCAACTTTTTATGGATCATATATAGAATTATTATGAATTTGCATTTCTAATAATTATTTATAAAATAACTTGGATTCTCAATATATGTCATTGTATGATTTGCAAAAAAGTGACTATTTTGTTTGTACCTTTCTGATGCTTTTCCCTTTGTCTTCTAATTATTGCCTTATTTTAGTAGCTAAAAATGCCATAACAATGTTGAATAGATGTTCTTAGTACTAATAGAGGACTTTCTTAACTTTTCCCCCCATGTTAAGTAGAATTGAAATCAGTATATAATATCTGCTATAGGTCTCTTTTGGGTTTTTTTGTGCATAGTTTTACTAAGACTTTATTTTTAAATGATAAAAGAGGTCCCTTTTAATTCTAGCTTTATCATACTCAAAAATAATGAATTTACAAATAATTTTTATGTGATTTTTTAGTAAACGTTGAAATAATAACCAATACTTTTATTTGTCATAGTGGTGGATTCCAGTGAGTGATTTTTCTAATGATTATCCAACCAACTTGCTTCCTAGAATAAGCTCAAATGGGTTTTAGGTTATATTATTTTTCATACACATTGCTGGGTTTTATTTTTTCATATTTTATAGAACTTTTACATCTGATATCCTGAGTATCCTAAGACACATAATTTTCATGGTATTGTATTATTAACTTTTAACATTTGTAAGCATCTTATTATGTCCCTTTTGCTCACTCCATCCCTTAATGACTTTTTATGATCTGGAGAATCTGTGGTCATATCTCTCATTTCGTTCTTAACATTGCTTATGTGTGCCTACTCATTTTTTCTCTTGATCAGTCTCACCAGAAGCTTGTCAGTTTTATTAGACGTTCAAAGAAATAACTTTGGCTTTGATGATAGCAACCATATGTTTGATTTCCACTTTATTACTTTCTACTCTTATCTTGACGCCTTCCCTCTAATTCTTTGAATCTGTTTTACTGGTCTTTTATTAATTTCTTGGGAAGTATGCTTGGTTCAGTTCATTATTTTCCCCTTCTAATATAAACATTAAAGCTATAGAATGTCAAGTATTTCCCATAAATGGCAGATAGTAAATATTTTAAGTTATAAAGGCCACATATATACTAAGTAAAATACCTTTATATTTTAAACCATTTAAAAAGTTCAAAATGATTAACACATTGCTGTGTAAAAATAGCAACAGGCTGGAACTGACCAATACGCTTCAGTTTGCTGACCCTTGATTATTCCTATGCTTCAAAGCAATGTAGCCTTAGTTGTGTAGAAAGAACTTTTCTTAATGTCCTTAATAATGTTCTTCATATATTTTTAAAAGACCATCAAAAGTGAGCTAAATGCTTTATTTAATTTACAATCAAATAATATGGAGTAGAGAGAAAATGCATTTGGGTGAATGAATGTAGAAATTAAGTGGAGAATTCTGATGAATTCTTATATTTGAACTGAACTTTGAAGGATGAATATGATTTCAAAAGTGGAAAAATGTTTAAGAACAATTTAGGCCATGGAATTTTTTCCAAAAAAGAGGCAAAAAACACACATGGCATGTTTAAAGATTGTCAGTAATCTGATGTGCCTGTAGAATAGCAGTATTTTAATATAAAATTATATCAAAGAAAATTATATTTATTATATGACATGCCATGATGAAAACCAGTAATTTCAATTACTATTATAACTTTAATAATGATCCATGACATGGATTCATATTAAGATGGGAAAGAAGAAAGACTATAGAATTAATAAAATTAAATGGTCTCAATGTCACATAAAATATTCTGAAAATAACTTAACAAAACATTCTAGCCACCAGTCAGAGTTGTTTATTTGTAGAGCTCCGTGGAGTTTTAACTTCTCATTTTCATCATCAGGCGGCCTGACAACAGTAGCATGTTGCCAGATAATTTCTATTTTGCATCTCTAAAATATGACAGTATTTCTTTCAGCAAAGTGTGATGGAGCTAAAATCACCAATACATTTCAACAGAGATACTATATTAATTATTGAAACCTAATTTATAAACCAAATGTTTAAATATTCTTAAATTTATTTTTAAAACAAGTCTCCCAAAGAATGACAGTGCTGTTTCCAGGCATAAACGCATAAATCTGATATATAACACTTAATAAAGGGAACTTTTCTGGAGGATTGTATCAGAGTAACCACAGAAGTTGACTTTATTAGGAAATTCTTTTTTTTATCAGCCACTCCTCTATGCAAAGGAAATAAACCATATACAAAGATATAAATAAACATATACATAGATATACATAGTATTAGAGAAGGCCAGGAGTGGTGGCATGTTCCTGTAGTTCTAGGTACTTGGGTGACTAAGAGGTAGAACCTGTTGAACTCATGAGTTCAAGATCAGCCTGGGGCAGCATAGTAAGAAACCCAGTAAACTGTAAAACAAACACACACACACTCACACGCAAGAGTGTGCGCGCACGCGCGCGCGAAAGAGAGAGAGAGAGAGAGAGAGAGAGAGAGAGAGAGAGAGAGAGAGAGAGAGAAGAAAAGCAAAAAACAAAGTGAAATATAAACTAAAACATTTTAATTTGGGGAAACTAAAAACCTGTTAAGCTTTTAAAATTGTAATGCCAACGATGGCAATTTGTCTTTAATACTTGTCTTCCTGAGAAAGTACATAGTGAAAACAATCAGGTGTTCAAGATTGATTTCCAAACATGGTGTGTTAAATACATACCCTGTGGGTATGTTTGAAAACCACTGGTAGTTTGTAGAGACTCGAAAATCTTTTCCATTTGAGATATATCCCTGTATTTCTTCTTGCCTTACCTTGGAGAAAGGTACTTAGCTGGAGTGATATGCTTTCACAGCTCAACCTCCAGAGGGACTGGGAGCAGCGATTTACCATGTCACCTTCTACTAGGTAACAGGCACTGAGGTAGAAGCCCTGGCCAGTAAAACAATGCAAACAGCTCTTTATCTGGCCAGTTCAAGATAACTCATTCTCAGATATGTCGAGAAAGTTTGCCCAGCAAGAAGTTAATTCTGGAAGATCTTTCACCATATAAACACATGATCATAAAATTAATACATAATCATAAAAATACAAAATCATTGGCAGTTTTAAAATTTGAGCACAGCATTATCTCAAGCCTGTTGTACCGCAAATTTAGAAATGTCACCTGAAGTATTTAACTTCCTTAAGAACTTCATTTTAATATCAGGCTAATAAAGGAACAGTGACCTCAAGAATTAGGAGAAAATATAGTTCTTCTGATGCTTGAGTCTACCTCACCCAAGTTTCAGGACCACTTTAATATTGAAGATAGAGGAGACCAGTATCATTACCAATAAATGGAGTAACATTATAGACTTTACCATCTTCATCTGGTCAGCATCAATAACAACCTTTCAGAATTCTGAAAAACACCCCACAGGAGCAATAGATATAGAAAACACATAGTTAAAAAGTAACTAAACAACAACAAGGCAAACTTTTTAATAAAGTTAAAATTTAAATTTGCTTCTAGACTCCCAAACACAACTGTTTCCTGAATTTCACCTACATATTCAAAATTCTTTATTAATAGGAATGAGAGTTAAATAAAGATATGTGCTTCAGATTACTCTAGAAAATGCATAAGTAAACATATAGATTTGCTTTAGACCTCTGAAAGAGTTTTCTATAATATCTCTAGATAATAGGTCAATTTCAATTCAGCAAAACAATTTTATCTAATGATTATCAGATCATTTCTTTTTTAGATTCCAATGATTATAGTTTTGTTATTATTAGTTATTTGGGGGTCACAAAACAGCTTTAAACTCCTTTTTTTGGGGTATATACACTTTTAAAATATTTTCCTTTTTTAATAGGTTTACAGATAGCACCATAAAAAGCATACATACACAACATTTTTATTTACTTAGGAATTAAAAACCCTGGTCCAACAATTCGATAACTCAAAAGTAGAAGAGAAAATTGTTTTAAACGTATAGGTTCATGATAAAATGGATAATGCTGCATTGTTAGAACTACTTTAATCAATGATGATAATAAACAGTAATTATTAGTTGTGTTTTACTATAATTTTAAGTGATTTTCATGTTTTTAATACTTGCAAAAATATAGCTAGGTATTTTTATTATCAGAATTTACAGGTTAGGAACTTGACCAGTGGGAGATTTTTAAAACCCAGATATTCTGAATGTGGAGGTTGTATGCCGTAATGCATGGTGAAAGTCACTGGTGTTAATTATTATTATTTCTGAAGGCAATTTTATAACTAGAAATACTTCAACATTATTCAAATATTATGAATGTGTTCACTTAAATATTTATTTAGACTCCATGGAAAGTAGTGTGAATTAATCAATTAATTTCAAGATTAAGAGCCACTGAAATTTAAATTTATATTCATGGCTTCTGTGATTTACCATTTCAAAATCAATAACTATGAAGCTTAATTTGGGAACAAAAAAGTATCTTTTTCTCTATATGCCTCTTCAACTGCCTATAAACACAGAGCAACCCATCTCCTGACCGCTAAGTTTCCTTGTTTTTAGATGGCCCTTTTTGCAATTGATTTTATTTACTTTCAAAGTGACATTTCAACAGAGGTATCCACTCTCATTTCCACTCTCCTTTGACATTTCTGTGACTTAGAGTGCAAGAAGCTGCTTGCCAAAGACTTGCTAGATTGATGTCTAGAAAAAAGAAAAAAAAATCTGCAGATAGCAGATGTTTCTTTTCTTCTTGTTATGCCTATTACTTTGAAAAACTGACACTGCTTAAAAACAGATTTCAGATGTTCCGTCTTTTTGGCAGCAAGAGTGAATGTGTTGCCCAGCTAGGAAAAGTATAAGTATTGTCTAAACATGAAAACTGTAGTTGGAGGACAGAGGAAAGAATAAACTCCCAGTAATGATTTGCTTTTCTTCTCCCTCAATAAAAATCTCTAAATTAGCTGGCTGGGTACCTACCTCAGTTATACCTATCATTTTAATCTTGTTCAGATATGGTTAATAATCTAAATAATACTTCCACTGATATATTTTGATTGTTTTCTTTACTACATGATAAGTGACACATGGAAAATATTATTAACCTCAAACTCAACTGTCTAGTGGTGTTTTTTTTTTTTTGAGAGTGCACAAACGTCCAAGGTAATAAATAAATAATGTAACAAAAAGGCATATAAGAGGTATGTAAGGTTTCTACTACCATCACAAAATATACAAGAAGGTCATTGTTACCACATATGTAGTCTTGCACAAATTAAAAAAAAAAAATGAAACCTCTCTCTTCAGGTATACTAATTGGAATAAATGTTTCTTCCTATGAGTAGACTAAATATAAATTTGTGCAGTCTTGGAAAACTGCATTTGGACTGGCACAAAGTCCCTTTTTGAGTACTACCTAGCATATGTGAGCACAACAAATACTACAAATGAATTCTATAGCCCTTCAAATACCCTAAAATTTTAGAGATTTTTAAAAATTTTTCTTATTTAATATTCTCCACATGTAAATGTCACTGCCCATGTAACTGTCTACTTCAAGATAAATAAAATGAGTTTAAAGGAGTTATGAATGTTAGAACTGTTGACAATTCAAGACCACCTCAAAAATATTCAAGAATGCATAACAATAGACATGGTACAATTATCATATATCTTTCTTCAGTTTTCCCCAGCCTCTCAAACTTTTCAGATGAGAGGGATTGTTATTTAATTGATCAAGTTACATTGAGGACATTATGATCATAACAGTATTTGTGTTTAGAAAAAGTCTGTATATATTCTACCTGTACCATTTGTTGCATAGTAATGAAATGAACCATTTGTTATACCTAGGGTTGACCACAGGGGGGTCAACAAAGAATGTTGTTGTTGTTATTATTCTTTGTCTTCTCTTTCTCTTTCTTAGGCTATCTAGTAGTAAGAGACTGTTTCTATTCATTTATCAGGTAGAATTTAGGTAACTAAAAAGGTAATAAGAAATTTTAAGACTTTGAACACCTTCACAAAGGTTATCACCCCTTCAGAATTGGAAGCTTCTTTAGGGAAACAGTAAATTTTTTGTTTGTTTGTTTTTGTTTTTGCATATATAGTTCAGAATCTTATGGGAAATGTGAAATAGAATCACAAAATATTCTCATATTCAAATTTAGGGAAAGTTGTGGGACCTTAGCAACCCTACCCAAGATTCAATTACAAGAAAGTATAGAAGTCTAGTGAAATAAAGTTTTATTAAAGAAAGGACTAGTTTAGGTTAGTTAGTGTTTAAAATTATTAAAATAATTTGAGAAATTTTATCAAAGAACTAAATATTAAAGTGACCAATTTAGGCCCCTGCTATCTTAAAGTATTTGAGAGTTAGGGAAAAGAGTTTGGTATGCAAGAAATGAGGAAAATGAATTTCACAGACCAAGAGTGTTCTGCTCAGAAACTGGGTCTAGTAGTGCCATAGTCATAGTAGTATTATAGTATTCATGACTCCATGCCACTTCAGCAGCAGCACTACGATACAGAAAGGAAACAGCAAAAGTAGACTTTACATACAAGTGTTCCTTGAATTAATAAGTGAATGTAAATCAGATGCTGACTTCAGATTCAATAACTCAATTGAGTGCTTTATTCTAATAATAGTTTGGGGATAGTCAGTAATATGAAAATACCAGATTTCCTGCTAATAAGGCAGGTAATGACAAGAGTGATTATTTAGTATAAAAAAAGTGACTACATTTGCCTCAGATAGATGAAACAAGTCATACCAGATATATAAAACATCCATCATTATCTGTATAAATTGCTATGCTCTTTTAGTTATCACGCTATTCTATAGGATCACAGGACTTGCGTTCCTCTTAGACTATTAAAATATACAGAGTGATTGTATAATAAAAACACCACAAATACATTTCAATCTCTAATAAGAGCATTGTATGTTCTACTCTGATATAGGGAGAGATTTGAATTCGTTATTTCTCACTATTGAGTTCAGTGCCATATCTTCCACTCCTACCCCATAGGTCTTTATCCTACCAAACATATGAACAAAGAAAAGATTCTTAGGTTCTAATCTGTGAGAATTTATTTTACAATAATTCCATTACAAAGCAATTGAAAATGAAATGTTAAAGTGTGTGTGGTACTGTTCTTGAATCTGAGGTGCTGATTAGTAGAGTAGGATAGTCATATAAAAGAAAAAAAAATATGCTACCAGTAGATTGCAGATTTAAGGCTAAAAAAGAACTCAACATTTCACATATTTCAAAAAAAAACCCTGCCATTAACCCTACAGAGATGTGTGCTGTATGTATTTGTGCATCTGTATTTGTATGTATTATACTGACTGAGTCTCAGTCCACTGATATGTTTAAAAACAGTTGCAAAATGTATAAATGATCAGTTTAACCCTGTTAAACTTTAAACACAACAAGCCTCTTATATCTCACATATTTTATTTATCACTTGCAACATTTGCAAGATGGCAATATATGTTTAATGCTATAATGTAAGATAATTTATCTTGGAAATATTCCAATTTAACACTCTATTGCAGTATTCATAAAAGTATATTTAGATTTTTGTAGACCAAATCAATTTCTTGAGAATTTAAATATTATTCAGCTTTGACTTTGCCTTATACTGTTATCCAAAGCTAAATCCTATGCTTAAAAATTTAATATAAAAATTATTTTTACATGTAAACTTGACAACCAGACCTGCTGAAATAGTGGTGGCATATGAATTACTGAGGACAAAAGAAGCTGTGCACATTTTGCTGAAGTTAAAAACATGATAGTAATTAAATTCATAGGAAAGTTAAAGATTTTTTTTTCTTGTAATCAAACAAATTAAAAGAAAATATATATAAATCTCAAATGAAAGCAAGTATGATACAAAATAAATATACTGAAAGAGTAGTTATCAAAAAGATAAAACTAGAAGTTTATATGTTAAAAAATTATAGCATTTAGTTTAAAAATGCATTTTATGGGGGGATCCAACATAGCAGGCCAGAGGGAGGCAGCATTCTGTGTCTCTTTGTGACTTGGGACTCAAGCAGTGAGAATATTGTTTCTCTGTGAGCTACATTTCTGCTCCTGCAGGAATCACTGCCAGGTGCCTGTGCAGGGCTCCAGTTCTCAGTGTCAGAGTAGTTCTCTCAATTACCCACCCATGCAGGACTATTGGGTACCCAAGCAGGACTATCAGCATGTGCACCCATGCAGAACTTTTGGCCACTCACCCAAGCAGAAATCTTGAAAACTGCTACCATGCAGGACATCCAGCAGCTACCCACACATAGAAACTCCGACAACCACTCCCATATGGAAACCCATCTACCAATTTTGGGCTCCCCTGGTTGCCTCCATCTTGGGACTCTGCAGCAACAGAGATAGTCTCCTAATGCTCTAAACTGCCTGAATGCAGGAAATTCACACAGGTTCTGAAGACAGGTGAAACCACACACTGCATGCCACAGAGCTCTCTCTGAACACATCGTCCATGTCCAACACCATCACCTGGCTACCCCACCTGACCAGACACATTATCACTGAAAGCAGGCACCTCCATCTTGGGTCATTATCATCACAATCTTCAGTAGGTGAAACTCACAGTTTGGAACTCTGGCTAGCCAGGTACCCAGTTTCTAACTACCCCTTTTCCCGAGCAGCCAGTACCCTGGCACAGAGACACCCTGGTAACCTTCACCATCCTGAGGGAAGAGATACCTACTTATAACAGATGACCCCAATCTACTGGATGAGAAGGGAAGCAGTAAGATACTTATCTCCAACCAAAATGATCCTTGCTTCTTCCTTCAAGATTTTCTGTTTTTTCTCCTTTCCTATTCTTCTGCCCTCACATCCCCAACATAGGTGAAACCAAGTCATTTGCGTGAATTCAGATTTTGAGGTCTGGAACATCTGAATAGTACACTAAAATTGTGTTGTATATTATTTTATATTTTTCCTCCAATTTTTACTATTTTAACATTTTTTCCTTTTTCTTATTATATATGTGTGTTGCTTTATTGACTCCACTGTCTGCCCACTTATTTGTTTACTCAAAATTCTTTCCTCTCTCTCCTGCTACTAACCTTCTTCTTTGATTTCTCTTCCACACATCCTAAGATATAATAATTCTATATCCTCACCTCCTACCTCCTCAACATATCATTTTACACCTCACCCCCTGTTCTTTGTCCACCATCAAAAACTGTAAGCTCTTTTACAAACCTACTGATTATATTGTAGATAATGATTGAATTCAACAATTCTGTACATTGTGACCAAACAGTGAATGTCTTATTAACAACTAATTGCTTCTAAGGCTGTATATTGTTTATATTGGGACCTGTTAACATTGTCCTTCCCTTCAAAGGAGAGGTAGTGGAAACCAACAGGGACACTATAAGCCTATAGGATAAAAATGGTAATGCCTTGGATCCACAGTGCTACAAGAGAAGACACACCAGTAACATGAAAAGACAAGGAAAAAATGTACCCCAAACAAATCATGATACCACATTATTAGAATCCATGGCCACATGGCAGAAGAAATTACAGAGAAGGAGTTCAGGATTTACACAATTAAAATGTTCTGTGAATTAAAGGATGATATAAGAGAGCAAATACAGACAGCAAAATATCATTTAGACAAAAAGCTACATAAACCAAAACAAGAAGCAAAAGATTACTTCAGTAGGGAGATAGAGGTTCTAAAAAAATACAAGTTTCATGAAATGAAAGAAAAAATAAACCAAATTAAAAGTTCAATCAGAAGCATCACCAACAGATTAGACCACTTGAAAGACAGAACCTCAAACAATGAAGATAAAACATATAATCTTGAAAAGAATGTAGACCACAAAATGAAAATAGTAAGAAATCATGAGCAGAACATTCAAGAAATATGGAATAGTATAAAGACCAAATTTAAGAGTTATTGGGATAGAGGAAGGTATACAGTTCCATATCAAATAAATGAACAATCTATTCAATGAAATAATATCAGAAAAATTTCCAAACATGAAACATGAATTGGAAAACCAAATTCAAGAGGCTAACAGACAACAAGTGTACAAAATTACAACAGAGCCATACCAAGACACATTATAAAGAAAATGCCTAAAATACAGAATAAGGAGATAATAATAAAAGCCAAAAGAGAAAGGAAACAGATTACATACAGGGGGAAACCAATTAGGTTATGTGCATATTTTTCAAACCAGACCCTGAAACCTAGAAGGTCCTGGAACAACATATATCAAAATCTGAAAGAAAATGGATGCCAACCAAGAATCCAGCAAAATTAAGCTTTAGATTTGATGATGAAATAAAAACCTTCTATGATAAACAAAAGTTAAAGAATTTATAGCTGGGAAACTTGCACTACAGAACACCCCTGGCAAAATATTTCATGAGGAGTAAATGAAAAGCAAGAATGGAAATCAGCAGAGGGAAGTATTACACTAAAGAAAAAAACTAATCAAAGGAGAAACCAAGTCAAGTTAAATACTAAAAGTAAACAAAAATGGCTTGGAATACAAATCATGTCTCAATAATAACCCTAAATGTTAATGACCTAAACTCGCCAATCAAAAGATATAGGCTAGCAGATTGGATTAAAAAATTACCCAACAATATGCTGCCTCCAGGTGACTCATCTCATATGAATAGACATCTACAGATCAAAGGTGAAAGGTTGGGAAAAATCAGACCACTCATAGGGACTGCAGAAGCAAGCAGGAGTTTCCATCCTCATATCAATTTAAGTAGACTTCAAGCTAAACTTAATCAAAGGGGATAAAGAAGGGCATTTCATATTGCCCAAGGGAACCATACACCAACAAGACATGACAATTATAAATATATATGCCCCAAACAATAGGGCATCTATGTTCATCAAACAAATTCTTCTCAAGTTCAAATTCAAATTGACCACAACACAATAATTCTCGGTGACTTTAATATATTTCTTTCACCACTGGATAGATCTGCAAAACAAAAGCTGAACAAAGAAACTATAGAAATTAATAATACAATCAATAATTTAGACTTAACTGACATATATAGAGTATTTCATCCTTCAACGAGCGAATACTCTTTCTTGTCAGCAGTGCATGGATCTTTCTCTAAAGCAGATCATATATTATGCTGCAAAGCAGCTCTTAGCAAATACAAAAAGTAGAGATACTACCTTGCATTCTATCAGATCATAAAGAAATTAAGTTAGAAATCAATGATAAAATAAAAACAAAAACTACTCTTACACCTGGAGACTAAATAATATGCTATTGAATGAACAATGAGTTACAAAAGACATAAAAGAAGACATTAAAAAATTCTTAGAGGTGAATAAGAACACTGATACAACATGTCAAAATCTCTGGAACACTATGAAGGCAGTACTAAAAGGAAAGTTTATTGCATGGAGTTCATTCTTTAAAAAAAGAAAAAGTCAACAAATAAATGACCTCACATTACATCTCAAAGTTCTAGAAAAATAAGAACAAATTAATACCAAAAGCAGTAGAAGACAGGAAATAATTAAAATCAGAGCTGAAATCAATAAAATTAAAACAAAAGAAACAATTGAAAAAATCGACAAAACAAAAAGTTGTTTCATTTAAAAAAATAAACAAAATTCACAAACCCTTAACCATGCCAATGAAGAAAAGAAGAAAGAAAACTCAAATTACTAACATATGTTATGAAAAGGTAATATTACAAGAGACAATACAGAATACAGAAGATAAATAGAAAATATTTTGAAAATTTGTATTCCAATGAAAGAAAATATTGAAGGCATCCACAAATTTCTAGAGTCATATGATTTTCCCAAATTAAAGCAATTGAAATACACAATTTAAAGAGATCAATTTCAAGCAATTAAATAGAAGCTGCCACCAGAAGCCTACCAACCAAGAAAAGTCCAGGACCAGAAGGATACACAGCCAAGTTCTACGAGACCTTTAAAAAAGAACTAATACCAATATTCTTCAATTTATTTCAGAAAATAGAAAAAGAAGGAAGGTTTCCATACTCATTCTATGAGGGCAATATCACCTTGATTTGTAAACCAGGCAAAGACACATCATAGAAAGAAAACTTCAGAACAATATCTCTAATGAACATAGATGCAAAAATTCTCAATAAAATTCTGGCAAATCAACTACAAAATATGTCAAAAAGTTAGTGCACCAAGATAAGGTAGGATTCATCCGAGGGGTGTAAGTTTTGTTCAATATTCAGAAGTCAAAAAATGTAATTCATTACATCAGTAGACTTGAAGATAAAAATCATATGATCATCTCAATAGATGCAGAAAAAAACATTTAAGAAAATACAGCACTCCTTCATGTTCAAAACACTAGAAAAACTAGGGATAACAGGAACATATCTCGGAATTGTAAAAGCTATCAGAACAGCATCATTCTAAATGGAAAAAAAGTGAAAGTATTCCCTTAAAAACTGGAACAAGACAGGGATTCCCTCTTTCACCACTTCTATTTAGCATTGTTCCTAACATTAACCAAGCAATTAGAGAGATGAAAGAAATTAAAGGCATACGGGTAGGAAAAGAAAAACCAAAATTAGCACTATTTGCTGACAATATTATTCTATACCTAGAAGACCCAAAAAAATTCACCAGAAAATATTTAGAACTAGTAAATGAATTCAGCAAAGTAGCAGGGTATAAAATCAGCATCCATAAATCAAAGACATTTGTGTATATCAGTTACAAATCCTCTGAAAGGAACACTACCCCATTTACAATAGCCTCAAAAAAAATGTTTGGGAACCCACCTAATGAAAGAGGTGAAAGACATGTACAATGAAAGCTATAGAACATTACATAAAGAAATCAAAGAAGACCTTAGAAGTTGCAAAGATCTATTTGCTCTTGAATAGATAGAATTAATATTGACAAAATGACCATACTACCAAAAGCACTATACAGATTTATTGCATTTCAAATCAAAATCCCAATGGCATTCCTCATAGAAATAGAAAAAGCAGTCATGAAATTCATCTGAAAAAATAAAAGACCCAGACTAGCTAAAGCAACCCTTAGCAAGAAGAGTGAAGCAGGTAGCATCACTATACCAGACCTTAAACTATACTACAGAGCAATAGTAACAAAAACAGCATGGTATGGCACCAGAATACACTGGTAGACCAATGGTACAGAATAAAGGACACAGAAACTAACCCACATAATTATAGTTATCTTATATTAGACAAGGCTCCAAAAACGTACATTGGAGAAATTATAGCTTCTTCAACACATGGTGCTGGGAAAACTAGAAATCCCTGTCCAACAATATGTAATTAAACTCCTATCTCTGACCATGTGAAAAACTAAACTCAAAGTGGATCAAGGACCTAGGAATTAAGCCAGAGACACCATGTCTAATAGAAGAAAAAGTATGCCTAATTCTCCATCATGTCAGATTAGGCCCCTACTTCCTTAATAAGACTCCTATAGCACAAGTAGTAAAATCAAGAATCAATAAATGGGATGGATTAAAACTAAAATGTTAATAAACATCATTTTGAAATATAACTGTAGGTACCCAATAATTAATCAGTAAAAATTAGTTTTACTTTAAATTTTTACATATCTCATTATATATTTATATATTTATAATTCATCACATCAATAGACTTAAAGATAAGAATATTTATATATTTCTAAAATAACTGGCTGCTATTATTGAATTTTATGCTTTTAAGTATCTGATACAAATTTCACATGCTTTTCACCTATAACTTGCCTTAAAACAGAACACATATAGCTTATGTAAAAGTCTCTGTTCATCCATACATGATTGTCAGTGGATCTGTAGTGAGCAGAATATGGTTATGGAGTGACTAGGCTTGAAATGCAGAATTGCTAAATGGACATAAATGTTGAGGGTTTTTTTTCACTTTAGTATTTAGTTCATTGAGTATTTTTCATTGAGTTTTCTTTAAAAATATTTATTGTCAGTGTTAGACACTGATAGAGATATAAGTCAAAAACCTGGTTAACAAAACATGAGAAATAATTACCCTGAAGCAATTTTATGAAGATAGAGAACAAACTATTTAACTCTAAAAATACAATGGAAAAGAAATGAGATCTAAGAAAACATTTACATAGATAGTTTAAAAACATGGTTAAAATTATCATAATTGAAATATATTTCCCATTCTGGCATCATGTAGCATTCCTGTAATCCCAGTTATTCAGGAGGCTGAGGCAGGAGGATAGAAAGTTCAAAGCCAGCAACAGCAATGTAGTGAGGCTCTGAGCAATGTAGCAAGACCCTGATTCAAAATAAAATATCAAAAGGGATCTCAGTGGGTAAGCATCCCTTGGTTGATCCTTATTACAAACAAAAACAAAGAAACAAACAAAAAACTCAGAAATTTACAAAATAAAAGCCAAATTAAAAAAAAAAAAAGAATAATAACAACAACAAAACCACCAACAACAACAACTTACAAAATTGCAGGGAGAAATAGGTATGTAAAAAATTATAGTGAGAGATTTTAAATTAATCATCCCCCCAACATTTTAGTACTAATCAAACAAAGGGGGAAAAAGGATGATTTGAAAAAAAGGATAAATGATTGTTATTTGCACCTATTAGGTTCACCTATGTAGAAAAATCAACACACCTCTTAGAGAAACTATCAAAACTTATAAAAGGAATGAGTGTAGTTTGGGGATTGAAAATAACTTACAGTGATAAATAAAATACTTGTATTCTAGCAATTACTATAGCAATTACTACTTATTTTTATTATGTAAAATACGATAGCAAAACAAACACAAAAGCAAAACAAATAAGCAAAAACTTCTCTCTTTACTGGGAATTAAACTACTTTTTGGACTACTAGAAAAACAAAATTTAAATTTAAAAGAGGTTCTGAATATACAAAATTTTCTAGCTGTTAAATTAGTCGGCTTGAAGTATAAAACTGTCAATCCTTTCTAATTTAATATATAAAATTTAATTGATTTCAATCAAAATTTCACCCAATTCTTTAATGATTCAATAGTCTCATTTTATATTAGTTTCTAAATAATTTTCTTTGGAAGGTACTTGAATATAAAGGAACTTGACCACTGAGCCACATCCCCAGCCCTATTTTGAATTTTATTTTAGAGACATGGACTCACTGAGTTGCTTAGTGCCTCACTTTTGCTGAGGCTGGCTTTGGATTTGTGATCATCCTGCCTCAGTCTTCTGAGCCATTGGAATTACAATAGTGCACCACCCTGCCTGGCTAATTCCTAAATACTATTTTAAAAAATAATTGTAACAATCAACTATTAAAACAAACTACAAAACCAGATGAATAAAAATCAATGTTTACTGATGCAAGTAAACAAATAGAAAATTGCACAATGCAGAGAACTCAAGACCTGCACCATGTATATACATATGGAAATGTACAATATAAAGGAAAAATAGCAGTGAAAGGATAGAAATGCAGAAATTGCCTCCTGTACACAGCCAATACAAAAGAAGATTGCAAAATAATGCCATATAAATATTATTAGTTCAAATATGAATAAATACCTTTGTATATTAGTTAACTTCTGATTGCTATGACAAAATAACAAATACAACAGATCTATAAGGAGTAAATATTTATTTTGTTTAGTTTCATGGTCAATGGACTCTTTTGTTTTGGGACTTGTGGCAATGCAGAAAATCATGGCAGGGAAAACATTCCATAAAAAGGAAGGTGGGTAAAGGGTTAAGGCCCTATTGCCCCTTGAAGGTATACCTCCTATGAACTAACTTCCTCCTAGTAGGTCCAGCTCCTAAAGGTTTCACCATATCCCAGTGGCAACCAAGATTTTTGTATATGGGTCTTTAGGGAATATTTAAGACTCAAATTATAATATTGAGACTGTTTATTTTATAAAGAAAAAGTGTCTTAGTTCACAGTTTGGGATATTTAAGAACATGTTAACAGCATGTTAGTGAGATGTTCTGGAGATATCACAGCATGGCACAGAGCACCATGGTGGGAGTAGGTGGAAAAAAAAGAGAGACCACATAATATGGCAGGAAGCTAGAGAGTTTTGGATCAGATTTTCTTTTTTTAATGACAACTCATTCTTATGGGAATGTACTTGGGTCCTCTGAGAACTATATTAACCACTTCTTAGGGTGGCAACCTAATGATCTCAATGCCTGGGCTTTGCTTCTTAAAAGTTTTATCATTTCTCAGTATCACTACCCTGGGGATCACATACTTGATCCTATGGGAAACAACTCAAATTATATCCCACCCTCTGACATGATGTTTACCAATAAATGTAGACTAGTTTCTACTTCTTGATTATTAGATCTAATCATAATCATCATTCATGTAAAGGATGAGTATGATACCTTGAGAGATAGAAAGGTCTTCAAACTGCTATCAACTAAATTATGGAAGATGGGCATAGGTCTTTAGAGTTGATACACATATGGAGTAAGACAATGAAGGAGCATCACTTGAAAGATGAAGGCAAACTGCTCCTGGAAGGACTAATAGATAGGAATGGAAGAAAGGGCATTTCCATGTCATGAGCTGCATATTAGGTCATTAGAGATTAGTTAATTCACTCAAGCAATGAAACTACATCTGGTACACCAGCTTCAAACTAAGTCACTACCTTTATAAATTAGTGATAATCCACTGTCATTTTCCATGATCCATTTGTCTTCTGCACAGGACAAGAAAGCTAGTTGGATGAGTATGTAGTAGGATCATCACCCTTGAATTCTTCTTCAAGTCCTTAATGGTGGCATTAATCTTTACAACTATCCAGGCATGCAGTATTCATTTGGGTTTTATTTTTCTAGATATAGGTAGTTCTAGTGGTTTCCATTGGCATTTTCCACTATAATAATCCTCAATCCACTGGTCAGAGAACCAATGTGGGCATTTTGAAAGCAGTTAAGTTTATCTATTCCAAATATGCATTCCAGAACTGGGGAAATAATAGCAGAATGAAGTTGGGGGCACATTTGACCCACTGTGACATGGATATAGCTAATACTCCACTGATCACCCAAACTCTTCAATCCACTTTTCTAAATGATGAGCCATAGGGATGTCTTGGGTTTGCTCGACTTTGTGTAACTTCAGAGCCAATGGTTGATAGTTTCTGAAAGGTATTCTTATTTCCTTTTCCTGAATGTACATTATCTTTATAAGAGGACAGATCCCTTTGGTAATGTCTGATTAAAGTTAAAAATTTAAATTTTTAGTAACAGTCCAAGTATGTTTTAAGAGAACCCAGCCTCCCCATCATTAAAGGGTATGTTTCTGAAAATTTGTTTGAAAATTGACATGTCTGGGAATTGAATGAGGAACTATAATTTACTATTTCTTTAAGTTGGATTTTTACTCACTTAACCTAAGACTTTTCTGCCTATAAATATCAAGTAAGAATTTAGTAAATTTCTATTTCACTTTTAAATACACTATGCCACTATAAACTAGCCAAGAACATGCCTGCAGGAGTCAGATTATTCAGATTACTGCAATGACCCCACTAGCTATTACAGTAACCTTGCCCCACCTTGTTTTTGGCAGCTGAGTGCTATCACTTGGCCTCTGACACTCAAGAATTCAATTACTCTCATTGCATTAGGTTTCTCAATTCCATAACTGTATCTCCCACTGTGAGGTCTGGCCTAAAGAGATCTATGGCAATCACAGAGCTATTCATGGTTGCTGAGACTCACTCAATGTGGGTGAATAAGTCTTACATGAAAATCCTTTAAACATTTGAATCTCTCTTGCCGTTAAACCAAGACATCTCCAGAATTTCCAGTTCACTTTATGTGAACAAACTTTTGGTAGATGTTTCAGCCAACAGACCACACAGACTGTGAGACCTTTCTAAAAACTCCCAGAGTTGCAATAGTAAATTCAAAATCTCTGATTAGTGAACATGTATTAATAAAGTCTTCCTGGTATAATTGTATTTGCTTTCCACCATTTTCCTATACTCTGAGAATACATTCACACACATGTTCATCAGCTTTTTGTCTGTATGCATTTTAAAACTCAAGTGACTATTTTGGTGTGTAGCATTCCTCATCATGGGTCACATTTCACTTCAGGTGTAGGGGCCTGCAAGGACTCAACTTCTAGTTGAAAAAAAAATGTTGAAGATAAGTTTTCTGAACTGGTTCTGGGTTTCCTGGAATTGACGTTAGAATCTAATTAAAAATGAAAGAAAGAGAGAGGGATAGAGAGAAACAGAAAAGAGTACATACGTGCCTTATCATGGAGAATGAGAAGTCCCATGGTTTTGCCATAGGAAAGCTGGAGATTTGTGAAAACAAGTGGTATAGCATGTTCAAGTCTTAAAACCTAGACCAGGGTAGCATATGGTGCCATCTCAGTCTGAAGGAAGGAGAAAACCAATGTACCGTCTCATGATGTCAGAAACAAAAAAAGACTGGATTCTTCTTTCCTCTGCCTTCTGCTCTACTCACACTCTCAGTGTACTAGATGATGCTTACCCAGATTGGGATGGGTACCCTGATTTACTGAGCTCAAAAACTGAAATGCTAACCTCCTTCAGTATCACCTACACAGACACACCCAGAAATAAAACAGAGTCAGATATATAATCCAGCCAAGAAGATGCAGCAATTATTACCACCCTCTGTGACCCAATTCTGATAAATGGGGTGAGAGAGAAGGAGACAGTTATGGGCACCTTGGGAAATGATATTTTTCCCAATAGAAACAATGAATCTACAGAAGTAGAGTAAAAGGCATTTTATTTTAACTTGACATTGCTACCTTTAAGAGAAATAAGAGTGAATAAGAAGCTGAAAGTTGCAGCAGCCTTCTAGCAAATATGAATAAGGACATCACCTGTATTCCCATGATTTCTAGTGGAAGGACGGGGATCTCCTGGGAAATCAATAGTTTCTCTGAGTCACAGAATCAACAACTAGACCACAAACTTTGTAAACCAAGGAAATAATAAATGTTCTTATGATTTAAGCCAATTTTAATTATGTGTCTCTTATGTATAGCCAAATGCTCCACATAATTTTTTATAATAACATTTGCATATTATTAAAAAAATGAAAATTGTTTTTTCATCCTCATGAAAAATATCTTGAAAACAACCTGTCTAAAATGCAGTGCTGTGAAGAACAGATCATAAAATGATTAAAAATGAACAATATGAAATGTGTCTTAAGATAATTAAAAATCATTGACAAATTACACATTTAATCATAAATATTTATGAAGTATATATTTTGAGCCAAGTTATACTTTATTCACTGGACACAGAGTACTGAATAAGGAGAGAGACAAAAGCTGTGTTAAAATGTAGATAGTGGTATAAGCAGTATGAAAAATGTACTTAAAAGATATATTCATGTATTAAACAATCTCAACAGCAAAATGAGGTTCCTTTGAGAAAAAAAGGAAGATGAAAATCATATCTTAAATAACTATCAGATATATATGATTTGGGAATTTAAGTGATATATCTGCTTATATAATGGGCTTTGTTTCATTATCAATTTTACATTAAAAGTTTGACAGAATGTTAATGCCATTTCAAATTTTGTGTTATTAAGCAATTTAATGTTTGAACACACATAGTGTCAACATGATACATATCTGTAAGTACACAATACAACAAAACATTAATGTTTTGAATAATGATAGCATTGCACCACATTATTCAAATTATCACAAATATATCCACAAATACAGTTGATATATTAAAAGCCCTAAGAATAATAAACATAGTAATAAAAATTGACATTAAATTATTAAGCTTAATAGCAAAAGAATGCTTTATACTGTAGACATTAATCCTTTCATTGCATACTAAATATGAGAAATTAGATTAATATTAGTAGGATTCTTTTTTGTTATTAATATCAATTTATGGACACCATTGATTACAGGGCTAAAATAGATTGGATTTTTTAACTCTTCAAAAGTTATCACATGATATACATGACAATGAAGTGAAAATAATAAAAATTAATACAAAAAAATACATGTATTATATTATAAGTCTGAATTGATTTTATTATCATTTGATTATTTGATTAGCTTACTTAGTATTTTATAAGAGTAATTGACTTGATGTCTCTTCTGGAATGAGAGTAAAAGTTACCCAACTGGCCAGACAAGTTAGGTAACTCTGTCTCTCTTACTGCTTGTCCTAGGTAATTTTTGGTGTTTGTTGCAAGGAAAAGAGCGAACACTGTCAGAGCATATCATACATAGCCACAGTCCAGCTGCATGCCTCAGATAAAAGCATGATGGAATAATCAGGGCACACAGTTGAATCTATCCACACTTAACTCTTGAATGCACGTCTAGGCCTTCCTTTGTAGTGTTTCCCTTGCTGTGATTCTCTTTCTCCCTTTCCCGTCTGATACTCTCCTTTTTGTCTTTCTAGACCCAGCTCATAAATTATTTCTACCAAGTTTTCACTAATTTCTAGGCAAATTTATTGTGCTTCTATGCTTCCATAGCATTTTACTCAAACTATTTCAGTATTGTATTCATTACATTTCTCTGCTACACTTAACACTACATGCTATTCTTTGTCTAACTGAAATCTATGCATTTCATGCTCCCCATAAAATAACTGAATATCTTTCAACTTCCACTTCCTTCTCAATGATGTTCTGACACATATGTCACAGAGGAGTTAGATACCAAATAAGATTTCTATAGATTTCCTGCCACTCAATATATATCTGCTCTGTTTTCCTTAAAGCTAGAGTCCTGTCCTTTTACACTCCACAAGGTCAATCTCTAGCTACATCTTGAAACCATCCCCCCATTCTTCTCATGAACCCTAAGCAATTGCTTAATTTTTTTTTACACATTGAAAATTAAACTTTGCCTCCTACTTGACCATTTAAATTTACATAGACCAATTTGTGTCAATCAATATGGTCATATACTCAGTGTATGTATTGTTGTTTTTGCATTATTTGACATCTCAAAAGCATTTGGTATATTACAACATTTCACCATCTTGGAGGATTCAAGAAGAAGAAAGATTTTGCAAGAAACCATGCTCTTCTATTTCATTTTATTATTTATTTATCTATTTATTTATTTATTTTAGTTAGCTTTTTTTCTAATTTATTATATATGACAACAGAATGCTTTACAATTCATATTATACACATAGAACACAATTTTCATATCTCTGGTTGTACACAAAATAAAGTCACACAATTTGTATCTTCATACATGCATTTAGGGTAATGCTGTCCATCTCATTCTACTGCCTTTTCTACCCCCATTCCCCTTCCCATCCCCTCCCTACCCTTTGCCCTATCTATAGTTCATCTACTCCTTCCATGCTCTCCACTCCAAAACCCATTATGAATCAGCATCCTTATATCAGAGAAAACATTCAGCATTTGTTTTTTGGGGATTGGCTTACTTCACTTAGCATTATCTTCTTCAACTCCATGTACCTAGATGCCCTTCAGTAGATGGATGGGTGAAGAAAATGTAGTATATACACATAGTAGAATATTATTCAACATTAAAAGAGAAACCATGGTCTTCTATTTTATATTTATTTATTACATGTATGACATTTTATATTATGATATATTTTATTTTATTGCATGTATGATAAAGTTTCTTATAAAGTTTGTTTTTTGACATAATAGAAATTGGATTTGTTTTTACTAATCACAAAAAATTACTGTTGGTTATACCACTTAAAATTATGCAAAATTTTACATACATAATGATTACATTATGTATGTAAAACTTTTATTTTTGTGTGTGTGTGTGGGGGGGGAGTTCTCAAGAATTGAACTCAGGGACACTCAACCACTGAGTCACATCCCCATCCTATTTTGTATTTTATTTAGAGACAGGTTCTCACTGAGTTGCTTACTGCCTGAGGCTGGCTTTGAACTCCATCGTCCTGTTTTAGCATCCAGAGCCACTGGGATTCCAAGCCTGGGTCACTGCACCTGGCTAGCTTTTATTTTTGAATTAAATTTAATTTTTAGTTGATATGTAAAAACACAAACTATAGTACTCTTGTCCATTCAGTTTCTCAAGTAAGAAATTTGTAAGTTAACTTTGGTTTCTCCCTTCCTCTCAGTCCCTCCCTATTCTCTTCTCTCTCCCAATCCCTTGTTATTTTTTTTTTTTGATAATAGATCTATCTTGATTCCATTCTCTTCTCTCCATCTTGATGATATTCTACATTTTAATGTATTACATTTTTCCATCTGGGACATTTCATAACTTCTTATTGTTCTTTCATATACTTTTACCTTATTTCCACAATTCAGAAACATGATATATTTAAAAACCTGTCAAAATACCAATCTAGGCCCTGCCTAAAAGCCTCCTACTTACTATGATTGAGGAAAAAGTCCAGCATTTGTAAACTGATGTATTCTACCTTGTTGAGCTATCTTACTCTGATCTCTCTAGAATCACTTGGAATACTCTGCCAATTTCTCAGAGTTTCAATCATGCTGGCATATTCTGTCCAGTGTGTTATGTCTCCTCATATTAAAACTCTGCTTCTTTTGGCTGGAGTATACTTCACCCATCCTTCAATAAATTCCCGTTCACCCTACACGTATCAGCTTAATTGCTTTATCCTCATTCGTTCTTGACCCATATTACTAAGTTTCATTAGCAGTATATCTATTTCCTTCATGGTTCTTATTGAATTTGACATTTCATATTTTTCTGTGTGATCATTTAATTTATGTCTATCTCCATTAAGGGTAAATCTCCCATTTCTGTCCATCATTTTGCAATGGCCAAGCATAGTGCTTGAGATGGACTAGGTAATCACTCAATAATAGTTGTTAAACTGATGAGCATTATTTTTAAAAATAGTTTATATTTCTTTCTTTCTCAATATCAGAGATGATCAAATATCTGATCTTTGAATTCTCAATAAATTAAGCAGGTATTCAAATCTATTAACATGTAGTAATATTTTACTAAAATACATAGCTGGGAATGTAAGAGAGAGAAATAATGTATTAGGGATAAACAGCTATTTTAAATCTTATCTAAAATGTTAACTGATGCAAGTTCACTATAAATTGCTGTAAAGAATCTGAGAATTTCATTTATCTAATGCTCAAATGTTAATTTGTCACTTTGACCTTAAAAACAAATAAAAATATCATTGAATGTTTAATAAAATTAGAAATAAATTGTGACTGTGGTTGATTTGTACTTAATCTCTGATCTGTAGATAAGAAAAACTCTCATATAAATATTGCATCATTACAAAATTGGACTTAAAATATGAAAGACAAGTATATGTTAATATATTGAGAATTGTCATTCTATTTAAGCTTTAATGTTTAAATTGAAAAATTGAGTGTCAAAGTTTTCTCAAATATTTGAAAATAATAGAGAAAATATTTTGACAGTTTAAATTGAAATGTGTTAATTAAAAATCAAATACTATTCCATGATGTTAATATTATATTTGCTGGGGTTTTTTTTGCAATTATTATTCATTTTCCCAAGTATTCTTCTTATTACAAGTAGAGAGTAAACCAACTGCATCCTGCTGTTTGTCTCCGAAAGATGTAAAAAAAAAAAAAAGAAAAGAAAAAGTTCCCAATTTGGTGTTCCCCAAGTGTGCATTAGTCAGGCAGAGTTAATGGAGCTATCTATCACTTCTAGCTTTCCTCTGTGAGCAGAGAGCAATAGATGACCCAGCTGACTCAGCTCAGCTAGTTTGTTATTCATACATAGGCTGACTGCAGTGCCATTATGGTGGGCTCACTACAGAGATCTAAGGCATCATTGGGCAAAGGTATCTGAACTACCACGTCAACTCTAGAAGTGATTCGTGCAGACTAGGTCTTAATTCAGATTGTATAATATAAAAAAAATCACTAGTTCCATTTGTGAAGAGAAATGAAAACCTTTGAGTTGATATTCTTCGATACTATCAAATCAGATTTAGCCATTGCTATTTTTACAGATGGGAAGAAATGCAGGAAACATTCAGTAGTTCTCTGACATAAAAACTAGTCAAAAAAAGACAGACAATTAAAGCATACTCAGAACTTACTAAAAATATCTTGGGCCAAATTTCAAAGATAAGATTATGAAAAAATGGGGGAAGGGCAATTGATTTAAAACTTAAGATGGAAGATGATTAATGTTTCCTAACATATATGTACCACTGAATATTTGTTAAATGCTAAAACTTCACTATAGAAGGTATCACAGACTACTGAAGTTGAATGTCACGGTTACCTTACACATTTGTTTAAAATAATTTCTCAAATTTTAGGAGTTTTGTAAATATTTGAAGAACTTGAGAAAAGTTGAAAAAGAATAATAATATATACTATTGTATTCTCATCCCTCATGCATGCCCAAGCTACCCCATATGAATTATTTCATTTTCCACTTTTGAAGTATTTAATTCTTGAATGTAGGACTTTCTGTCATTTATTTTCCTATCCCTAGATTCCATCATTTTTGAATAAGGTAGAGATCCAGGCATGTACCATCTTTGACATGTCAGAATGATTATTTCTAGAGAACTGTCAGGTTAGATCAACTTTCATTCTTATGTTAAAGCTTGAACTGGAGTATTTAATTCAAGGACTGCCTTTTTGAATTTGACAGTATGACACTAAGAATCTAGTGATAGATGTGAAATATACACCTGGAATTTGAATGATTTATGAATGTTTGGAATCTGAATAAAGATGTTACTCAATACATTAGTTGGTATAATACATTTATATAAACATTATTTATTGTATAGTGAGGGGATTCTTGAAACTTTTCAAGCTGGCATTATTCTTATGGACTGTTTTACATATTCCTGAGATTTGTCACCTTTTCTATGTTAAAAGCAACTTCCCACTTATATTTTATATATTTTTTTATTATTCATTGTTCAAAAATAGGTTATTTGAAAAAAAGGCATGTCACTTCAGAGCTATTTTAAAGTGTTCTAAAACTTTTATGATTTTTAAGAAAATCTGTATGTTTCCTACTTTCAAGATATTCTAGCCACCACCAGGGTATAATATATGACAGTATAAATGCTAACTTTAAAGAGCATTCAAAACCATATCATCTTTGGAGGACATGGAACAATAAAATTGAAAGTAGCAAATTTTATGATGCACAGTTCAAACAGAAGAAAGGAAACAGATGAAATTGGGAACCACCAGACTGATATTTGGAAAATCTCTGAGAAAAGGCTAAGTCTAGGTGGGACTACAAAGTTTTGTTGCTGACAAATGCCATAGCCCTCAAAGAGCCCAAACTCTGTTGGGAAAGTTGTCAGGAAGTTGACACTGTTGCCCTGCTCCATAGGAGGAACCCAAGTGCACATTGTACCCATTTCCACCTTGACCACTGCTACCTGACACTATTTTAAGACCAAATCTAATTATACTCGCTTCTTGCTCCCATGCCTGGTGCATTCTCCTGGTGCTGGAAGTGACTCCTCCTTTATATAATTCATAAAGTGACAGTTACTAACTGAGATGCACAGGTGCTCTGTCACTGCTGATGTGCAAGCTGCTGTACCATACAGGCTGCTGGACTGATTACATCCTCATGAAGCCCCTATAGAGTGAGAATTGTGTAATGTAGTACATGCTGCCCTGCAAACTAGACTTCACTGCCTGGGAAACTGGAGTGACCAGAAAACAAGAGGCAAAATGTTAGGACAAAGTCTTTATCAGTAACAATCTTAATTGTAAATAGACTCAATTACCTACTTAAAAATTGTAGATTGTCTAAATGAGGTAACAAACAAAAAAAATTAATAAAACAAGACCAAATGATTTTATGCCTATTTCATTAAAAAACAAACAAAAACAAAAAACCCACTTTGCTCTTAAAGTTGCACACAGACAGGAAGTGAAAGGATTGGAAAATATTTGTGTTATTTGGGCATGAGTTTTGCTCCAAAATTTCCTTTGTTAATGTAGAAAAGTTCAGAGGTGAAATGATTAGATCATGAAAGTTGTAACCTGAGTATCCTAGTCTGAATGGACTAACTGGTTGTAACTGTGTGGAGGTAGGGAGTGGCAGGAGGAAATGGGCCATTTGTTCCTGTCTTGGAAAGGTTCATCTTCCCTGTGGCAAAGTTTCCTTATTCTCTGCTTCCTGGTTACCAGCAGCAAAGCAGCTTTCCTCAGCCACACACTTTGAACATAATGCCATGCCTGTCTTGGGCCCAGACTGATGAAGTTGACTCACCATGGATTCAACCTCTGAAAAATGTAAGTTGAGAATAAACTTTTCCACAGTTGTTCTTGTCAGGTATTTTGGTCACAGTGAAAAGACCTAATTAGCACAAATTCCATGTGAATGGAATACAAAATCAAGCAAGGGTAACTATGTTAGATGAAATAAACTTTAAATTAATATATATATATATATAGTTAAAGGACAATATATATAATAAGGAATCAAATGAATAAGAGGATATAAGAATAGTAAATATACATGCACCCAATGCCAGAGCACCCAAATTCATAAAATAATTCTATCTAAAGAGGAGATAGGATCCAATAAGATACTAGTAAGGCTCCTCAATACCCCTTATCCATTAATGGGAAGATTATTCAAGAATAAAAAAAAAAAACATTGAAGAAACAGCAAAGTTAAATAATGGTTTAGGCAAAAAAGAACCTACCAGCATTTACAGGAACATTTCACTCAACATCTGCAGAATACACCTTATTCTCATCAACACATAAAACACTCTTTAAGACAGACCATATATTAAGTCATAAAACAAGTTTCAACAAATTTTAAAATATTGAAATAATGTGTCTTTCTCTACAATGGCATAAAACAAGAAATCAAAAGAAAAGGAATTTCAGAAATTATACAAAAACTTGGAATCTAAACAATATACATATGATCAACCAATAAAATATCAAAGAAATCAAAGGAAAATTAAAACATTTTTTAAACAAATGGAAATAACAAACCAAAACCTACAGAATAAATCAAAAATATAAACATGTAAATTTATTTATAGAGTGGAATTTAATTATAGAAATAAATTCCCACATTAAAACAAGAGAATTATTTCAAATTAATAATATAATTATTTATATTTCCATTGAGCCACATCCCCAGCCCTATTCTGCATTTTATTAGAGACAGGGTCTCACTGAGTTACTTAGTGCCTTGCTTTTGCTGAGGCTGGCTTTGAACTCACAGTCCATCTGGCTCAGCCTCCCAAGTTGCTGGGATTACAGGTAGGTGCCACCACACTTGGCTAGTTCAATATTTTTAAAGACTTTAGAATAAAAAATCCTTCAATACTACCAGCAAACTATAGAGGAAGATCAGGGGAGATTGGAGAGAAGGTAAAGGGGTAATAGTGGGGATTGAAACGGATCAAATTACTTTATATATATTTATGAATATGTCAAAATAAGACCCCCAAATATCTACAATTATAATTTACTTAAAAAAAGCAGAAAAAAATAGTAGCAAACAATCCAACAGCATAAAAAAGTATTCACCATGATCAAGAGGGATTCATCCTAGGAATGCATTCAAGGATGGTTCAAAGTATGCAGATCAGCAAATGTAATATAAGGCATAAACAGAATAAAAGACAAAAGTCACTCAATTAACTAGAATGATGCAGAAACAGCATTAACATTACCTTCACCACAACTCCTAGATTGGTATGGTTAGATAACATACAACTATAGTCTACATAAGTTGATACAGCAAAGTACCACTATAGTACACAAACTTGTCTATGTGTAGTTTAGGTTCATGCATTTTTTTATTTTATTTGAATTTATTTTTACAGTCTTTCTGTTTTTATGTGTATCTTCTCTTTTTCAGTATTGTTCTTCAAAATTCATCTATATTGAATGACTACTTACAATTGATGTTTATTTATAATATTTGAATAAACCAGATTTTATTAATTTATTTTCTGGTTAATAGATATTTGGGTAGTTTTTCATGTGGGGTAATCGCACACGAAAAAAAGTTTCTGAGTTTTTTTTTGAAACATAATGTATTTTTATAAAAGCACATATTCTTGTAGGTCATAAATTAGAAAGGAATCGCCAGGTCATAGGCTATGCAGATCCTTTACAAAAAATGACTTATGTTAAATGAAAAACATTCTGACACATGTTGAAACAGTAAGGAAGATTTATTCCAACTATAACTATAGGAATCAACTCTTTTCATTAGGAAGAGAGACTGAACTTAACTAGAAATATAAAAGGAGCAAGAGGAGGTTTAGAGCAAATAGTAGAGGGAGGGGTCAGTGGATGCAAAATGACTAACAAAAGTCCTAAGAATAGAGGTATTCTTGCTCCTCTTAACAAAGAAGATGCTTGCTAAAGGCATCCCAGGGACTTAGTATCAAGAACGAAGGATGAGGAACTTGTTCAGATATCAAGGGTAGTAAGATATCAAAGGTAGTGAGATCCTTTATATATAAGATCCTTGCTAAAAGCAGGCTAGGGTGGAGGTCTAGTAGAGGATTTTGAGAAGCCTGACTAATGTTTGGTCAAGAATAAAATCTATAACCAGAAAATGTCAAACCCTTTTTCAAGAATGATTTTGTCAATAAATATTCTTCTACAGTAGTACATGGGAAATTGCTTTGCTCAATAAACTTTCCAATGAAACTTTTCAGTAAACTTTGAATATCCCAAATCTGAAATGCTTGGGACCACAAGTGTTTTGGATTTCAGAGGGTTTTTGTTTTTGTTTTTGTTTGTTTGTTTTAGAATATTTCAGTCTTTGCCAATTTGAGCACCCCTAATCCAAAAATCAAAAGTTAAAAACTTTCTGCAGTTGCTAATTTTTTTAAACATACATATTCAAACAGTTTCACATTTGGGAACATTGTTGATTTCTGATTTTTGAATTATGCATGCTCAACTTGTTTTATAACGTAGTGATGTAATGATATATGACTGAGATTTTCTTTTTCTGTTTCTTGATAACTAATGACACATTTTCATGTTTATGCGCCATTTGGATTTTCATTTTTATAAAATGTGTTTTAAGTTGTTTGTTATCTTTTGGTTGTATTTCTCTTGTTTACTGATTTTCTGTGCACAGTTTAGATATGAGCCCCTGTCAATTGCTGGAAATCATAACTTGGCCTTTCTTTAGCTAACTTAACATTCTTCTATATGTTCTTTTTCAGAGTATTAATTCTTATTGGGTTGATTCATATTTATAAATCATTTCCTTTATGGTGTCTCTTTTATGTAATTTTAATACTTCTCTTACTACACATATCATGAAGTTATTTTCCTTTATAAGTTTACTCATTAGTTTTTGTACTATACAGATTTATTGTAAATTTGTTGTCCATTTGTGTGTAATCCTGTTTCTAGTTTCTTATTCTCTGTATCATTGGGTTATTATCCCATTCATATGTTAATATCATAGGGTTTTAATTAACTTCATTATGTAACTTGCTAAGAATAGAACAAGTTAATAGGTCTTGACTTCTTCTTGAGACTTTAAATGTCCATATATGTCTTAAAAAATGTTGAGTTTTTTTGATTGACATAAAATGGTATATACTTGTGGAGTACAATCTGTGATGTTTCAATTAATGTATACATTGTGTATTAATAAATCAGGATAATCATCACTTTCATCATTTCTCATTTAGTGTGTGTGTGTGTGTGTGTGTGTGTGTGGTGACAACATTCCAAGTTCTCTCTTCTAACTGTTTTGAAATGTATGATGTATTGATGATAACTGTATTTATTCCTTTGTTATATAGAACTATATCTTATTTATATTATTTATCTAAGTGTATAACATTTTATACATTGACCCATCTTTCTCTATCCTCCACTCTCCCTGATCTGCCGAGTTTCTGATAACCACTATTCAACTTCAAACTTCTATTAAATCAACTTTTATAAATTTCACATATAAGTGAGAGCATAAAAATTTGCCTTTCTATATCTGTCTTATTTCATTTAATATTATAACTCCAAATTCCATTCATATTGTTCTAAGTTACAGGATCCCCCAAATTTTGATGGTTGGTTAGTATTCCATTCTGTATCTGTACCACATTTATTTAACATCTTCATCTGTTAAATAACCTGCTCACATTGTACTTGGAGTATCATTTATATCCCAGATAATGGATTGGAATTGGATTTTGGGGTGGGTCTCACTCTTCACACTGTGTATATTTATTAAATAGTCCATTTTTTTGCCCCGAACCACACTTTTTCTGTTATGCATCACTCAGAAATGTGTGCAGAAAACAAAAATTTAACACAGTGTCTTGCAGATGTCATAACTTTGGGAGAAGTAGAAAATAAAAAGTGTAACCCAGAAACCCTTTGATTTCATCTGCATATGGGAGTTAAAAGAGAGGGTTTTTTTAATTCTATATTTAAACTATTAGGAAATTAAATCAGGTGTTTATCTTAAGTAATTTTCCCTTTATATTTCTAAATTATACTGATTTTTTTCATGGTGTTTGATACTGTCTTTATTGTTGTAATCAGTTACACTCCACACCACTCTTCTTGTAGGTGATTCAGTTAAACTCAATCCATCAACTTTCTCTCCATTGTCAAATAATTGAAATGTTTTGGAGTCTATTTGAGGATTTTTTTCTCCAATAATACTGTGACAGACTCTATAGACATTACTAGGTGAGAATGTTTCAAAAGAGGCCAGTAAGGTCAAATAACAGAGGAGGAGAGAAAAAGAGCAATATTATCACTCAAGTTACAAAAGTAGAAGTAATAAGACAATTTAAGGCTAGTGAAAAACTTAACCAAGTCGATAAAGTGTTGGGGATTACATGCTCTACAATTTTCAAATCAGTAAAAAGAAGTAATCCTGCTGTAAATAATTCAAATCTTGTAGCATATACTTACCCTGAGATTTATTTTGTAAATGATTTTGCTATTAAGATTTTTAAATGTCTATATAATTACCATTTTGTCTCTAATACATATTTAAATTTTTCCACCTTAATTTTAATCATTTAAACTTCCCAGTGGCAATTTTTACTTTTGACAAAATAAGGTCTCCCTTTTAATGATGGGAATTGGTATAAAGCAGGATTTGATTAATAGAAATCTACCCTCCATTAAACAATCATGAAATGTTTCTAATCTGTTAATAGAGTTTGAAGTAAGCCACTTAGAAATATAACTGTGTTTAGTATTTGTTATAAATTTCTATTTCCTACATTCCCAACCCATTATAAAATAACTAAAGTCAATTTACTTTAAAAATGTGAAAATAATTATTTTGTTTCAAAGAGAATTATTATTGCTCTTATGAACTATTGTAAATTTAAATGTCTCAATAAATGAACATGCCCTCTAGTAATTGTCTTACTCTCATCCACTTTCTAAGAATATTAGATTTTGCTGTAATGAAGAAGATGGTCATCTCAAGTATTATTTGTAGGAAGTAGCAATAAAATATCACTAAATGAGTGAAAAATGTTTGCTAAATCTTATACCAGGGGCTTTCACATCAATTTAACTGAAGAACTATCAATTAACTGATAAACAAACGCATTAAATATACATATCTTAAACTGCAGAATTAATTTAAAGGTAATTGCATCTCATCGGGTGCCTTTAACCATAGTTAATTACTATTGTAATGTGAAGTTACAATTTCACTGCATTTTTAATAAGGGTCCAAAACAACCTTTGGAATTTCTTTCCCTTGTGACTTCTTACCAGATATTTAAATCATTTTCTAATGACATGCATTATAAGGGGTTTAGCCACTAAGGCAAAAATCATTAAACCTTCCCCTTTCACTTACAGGGCTTCTCATTTCTAATCAGTGCTTTTCTGCCCATACTGCTTAAATGATATATTTTCTTTTATTTGACTTTCACAGAGCCTGCAATAAACTTTGAGAAAATACTCAGGACTAGCATTTTAATCACTGTTTTATAAAAATTACACTTTCTTTTTGCTCAAGCCTTTATTTCAATAGAGATTAAAACAAGAGGAAACTAAGCTTCCTTTCTCACCACTCATTGAAAGATGCTCTGTATGATCACTTGGGCTCTTCCTGTACCCACCCAGGAAATGGAAAGTGATGGAACAATAGGAGGCTAGATCTGTTTCCCGAGGTGCCTTAAAATTTTACAATTTTTGTGAGACCTCTTAAGATGAGGACAAAATCTATTTTTGTAGATTTTGGAAAACATATGTCTCTTGAGATCATATTGCTGGGATTCCTTGACAGATATATCTGCAATACAGACTCTGAAACTTAAGCTTTATTAGCCTTGCAATGAATTTGCCATTGTGAACATGAGAGTCTCTTCTATACCAACAATTGCTCTATGTGACAGATTAACTTGTGGCAAGACTGGGAATTAGGAGAACGCTCTATGCCTAAAACAGTGTCATTTTGTTTTGATTTCCATGTGACTTTTGCCAAAAAGTTAATGATAGCTTTGGTTGGTTGGCTGGTTTTGGTCGCTGAATACTAGCCACTCAATACAGTGTATACTTACTGGGTTGATCACAGCAAGAAGGGAGGGTACTCCATTCGCCTTAGTGCTCCTCTTTTACACTAAGGTGATTCTCCAATCACCATTAGTAATTTTTGTTTTTTAAAAATATTTAATTGAAAATTAAAGACTAAATGTACACACAGTGTAATGTGATGATTTATAAGGGTAGACAGGCAATAATTATTACAATCAGATTAATTAGCATATGTAGCACCTCACACCTGTACTTTGCCATTAGATACCCAGAAATTGGTCATTTTATGGTTGAAAGTTTGTACTCTTTGACCCACATTCCTCCCTCCCCTTATGTCCTTCTTTTGGAAAATGCCATTCTGCATGCTGTTTTTATGCATTTAACATTTTTAAATTTCACATATGAATAAAATCTGACAGCATTTTTCTTTCTATTTCTTGTTTCTTTCCCTTGGTTTAATATCCTCCAGACTTTCCCATGTGGCATATAGCAAAATTTCCTTCTTTTTATATTCTGAATAATATATATATGGGCCACAATTTCCTTATAAATTCATCCATCAATGAATCATTAGGACATGCTGTATCTTGGCTATTGTGGATAATGCTGCATAGAGTTTTAGATATTATCTTTGAGTTATTGATTTCATTTCCACTATGTGTGTATATATACACACATATATACACACATGTATATACATATGTACACATATATACATATATACACATGTATACATACAAACACACACATATATATATACACATATACATATGTGTGTATATATATATGAGTGATGATTCCTATCGTGATTCTGTTTGTAACTACTTGAGGAACTTTACTCTGTTTTCCATAAAGATCAAACCAGTTTATATTCTGTCCCTACACTAGAAAGGGTTCCCTTTTCTCTAAACTGTAGCCAACACTTATTAGGTCCTATCATCTTAAAAATATTCATCTTAAAAGGATTTTTTTTGTTTGAATTATCTGAGGATTAATGATGTTGATCACCTTTTCATATAGCCATGAGCCATTTTTTTATCTTCTTTGGAGAAAAAAATGTGTGAGATATATATATATATATATATATATATATATATATATATATATATACACCATTTTAAAGTTGAAATTTTTATTTAATTATATTTTACCATTTAGTTTATTAATTCCATATGTATATACATATATATGCATATATATAGATGATATTGAAACTCTCAGCAAATTCTGTATTTAAAAATTGTACAAACCAAGCAATATTATTCATAATAAACCCATGGCTGACTTCATAATAAACCATAAAAAGCTGAGTGATTTTCCTCTAAAATTAAGAATATAATAAGGGCGCTCATTCTCACCACTTCTACTCAGCATAGAACTAGAAATTAAAATAATAGCAATTAGGCAAGAAAAAAAAATAAGAGACAACTAAATGTAAAGGAGGTGAAATTTCCTTTGTTTGCAAATGATATTTTATATAGAAAACCTGAAAGACTTTACCAAAAGAGTGTTAGAATTAATAACTGAATTGAGTATTTTCAAGAGATAACATCAACATAAAAAAATTGCTTTTCCATACACTAAGAGTAAACTGTCTGAAAAATAATTTAAAGTAAAACAACCCCATTTACAAGTGCATCTAAAAAGAATAAAATACCTAGCCATATATTTATCAAGGAAGTGAAATATTTGAAAACTATAAGACACTGATTACAGCAAAAATTATAAGGTATTGATCAAGGACATTAAATGAAATAATGATATCCCATGAACATAGATATCAAGAATTAATGTTGTTAAATGATAACATAATTCAAAGTGATCTAGAGAGCCAGTGAAATCTCTAAATTCCAATGGCATATTTACAAATATAGAAAAAATAATCCTAAAACTCTTATGAAAGCACTAATACCCTAAGAGTCAAAATAGTTACGTGAAATAACAAAACTAGAGTTGTCATATTTCCTAATCTGAAACTATATTAAAGAGCTATAACAACCAAAACAGTATGGAACTGGCATAAAAACAAATACATAAATCAATAAAATAGAATAGAGAGACCCAGAACTAAATCATTCTTACACAGTAGAATAATCTGTGACAAGGTTACTACAAATACACCATGGAAATGAAAACCTCTTTAATAAATGGTGCTGGAGAAACTGGTTATCTTCATGCAAAATTGTGAAATAAGACACTATAATCACAACTTAACTCAAAAATATAAAATCTGAAATCATGAAAATTCCTATGAGAAAAAAACACAGTAAAAAAATTTAAAAAAACTATTTTTTATATGGCACTAAAAGTACAGGCCATACATACAAACATAAAACAAGGGGACTATATGAAACTGAAGAACTTCATAGTGAAGGAAGCAACAAAATGCAGGGAATGTGTGGACTAGAAGAAAATATATGCAAATAATCATCTTTACTTCTTTTTCTTATTCATTATTTTGTCTTAAAGTTTAAGGTGCTGAATATATTATTGAGTCTGAGTTGATCATTTCCCAGTGTGTATAGGCATAAAAATGTCACCAAATGTCTCATGAGATATGTACCAATAAAAAATAATAATATCTTTACTTCTTTTTGAATACTGGGGATTAAACTCAGGAACATTCTATTACTGAGCTAAATGCCCAGCCCCCTTTTCTTCTATTTATTACTTTTTATTTCAAAACAGGATTTCACTAAGTTGTTAAGGTTCTCACTAAATTGCTGAGGTTGGCCTCTAACATGTAATCTTCCTGTTTTAGCCTCTGTGCCAATGGAATTACAGACTTTCACCACTGTGTCTAGCAATACCTTTAGTTCTTAATTCATATAAGTGTTTTGTTTTTTAACAGTTTATTTCAAGTTGCTCTCAGCTATCACTTCATTCATAATTTTTAAACTTTAGCAAACTCAACATTGTTTAGAACTGATTCTGTGATTTTTATAATTTTAAAGGTTCATGTTGAAATTTAATATACAAACAAAACATTGATGTAAGTGATGCAAAGACAAGTAAAAATATAAGCCTGATTCTATGTTGAAAATAGACTCCGCCCCACTACTTTTTCTTAGAATATTTGTTAGAGAAAAATTATAACTATTATCTCCTTCCTTTGAAATGGTTGTATATCTTTTTGAAAATTGGATAGGTCTGCTGTCAAATTTATGGCCAGTCTTTACTAAGGAACTCAGAAATATTTTTGTGAAAATGCAAACATCAAGGGAGAGAATCCTTATATACCAGCTTTTAAATGAGAGTAGACCTTTCTCTAACTTTTAAAACTATCTTCTCTTATAAAATATACAAAAAGATGTTTATTATCTAAATAAATCCAATTAACTATCCCCACTTCACCAGATAAAGTTAGCATGATCTATTCATGGTAAGTGGTGCTGTCAAGATTTTTAACATTTGTACTAGATACGGTTTATATAGAAAATATGTTTGCAGTGGGTCATATCAATTATATGAAAGGTGAGATTTCTGATTTTGCAATCTCTTACTAAAAGGCCTATAATGAACATTACTTTCTGGCTTAATGCTTATTCAATGGTAAAAAGTGGTTTTATTCTCTCCTACTTTTGTTAAAAGGATTTCTGCATTGAGAGAAGATTTTGTTTTCAATATTTGTTCAAAAGTGACCAGCTAAATATATTTTGAAAAATCAAACATCTATGAATAGAATGGAGAATACAATCATTTAGTATCTGGAAAACTACCATATTCTTTTTTCCAATCATCATAACCTTTCCCAAGTTTAACTATTCTCTTGAATTTCAACAGAATTGATTCATTTAGCCTGTTTTTATTTCTTTAGCTGGAGATTATATATGAGTAATTGCTGTGTCTTCTTTCTTATTTTGTTTAATCTGATATTGTGATATTCATCCATTTTGTTTCTATAGATTTATATTGTTCAATCACATTATCTGTGTTTTATTATTATGTTACAATATTATTTATGCACTCTATATTTATTGGGCCTGTGAGTAGTTTCTAATTTGGAACTATTTATATATTCTTATTATTAATATTCTAATGCCTGTCTTATAACATAGGCACATTTCATTTAATTATGTATGAGGGAGTAGGATTGTTTGATTATAAAATATGGAAAGTATAAAGTGGCAAAAATATTTGGAATTATTTGTTTTAATTTATAGCTTCATCAACATATATGGGAGGCCCAGTTGCTCTACTCTATGACCAACACTGTAATTTCTCTATTTTTCACCTAATCCTTCTGGTGGGTATGCAGTTGTATCTCATTTTGTTCCAATTTTCATTGGCTAATCATTAACAAAATTAGGTATTGTATCATAAGTATTATACATTTGAATATCACATTTTATGAATTATTTAATCAAGTACAATGCTTAGGTTTTTGAGTTGCCTGTCTTTTCATTTTTGACTTGTAGGACATGTTTGTTCTGGATTTAAAGTCTCTTCTATTTTTATAAGTCTTGTATTTATAACACTAATTATCTACTTGACAGAAGCTAAACTCATATTTTAAAACTTGCTATGTTTTTATTAGGATGCTTATCATTTTTGATAATATTCTTTTTATGTTTATATAGGTATAGAGTGATCTGCCTAATTTTGTAATTCTTAGGCCATAATTTTATACATATGTGGAGTTTTAAAAAGTTATATGTGGTATTAAAATACAAATGCCCTAATCTGAACTGTATACCTAAAATAAATACATATGTTCATATCTTTAGAGGATATTTTTAGGTAGAAAAGATAAAAACCATAAATTACTTTGATAATTAAAATGATCATCCAATTAAATTTTATGAGCTCAGATTTATAAAACAGTTTATTTTCAATAAAGCTAAATAAAAATATAATTTTTACTTTAAATCCATCAGGGAATTAAAATAGAATAATAATCATTCATTTCTAAATTATGTTATTTTAAATAATAGCTGAAAGCAATAATTTTTTAATATGCACCATTTTGTTGTTTTCCTGCTAGAATAACTCTGCCATTACAGCCAAGTCAAAATATTAATAAACAACTAGCTCATGATAATTTAAAATCATTTATGGGATGTTAATATGGATCCCTAAAGCTAAGGTTAAATTACCATAAAAAACATGATTAACAACAAAATACATGAAATTACCTCAATTACATTGTAAATAATGAAATCAATATAAATTCATCTATATATTCTAGTAGTCCTGCAAAACTCTAATGAATCAGTTTATATAGGTGTTTATGTGTATGTGTGTGTGTATAGATATATATATATATATCTATACACACACACACATATATATATATATATATATAATTTTGAAAGCGAAGTTCCATATATAATTTATATACAGAGTAATATATACAATGTGCATATTAAAATTGTTCAATTAAAATAAAAAATAAACTACTACTAGACAATTGTTTTGCTCATTTTAACTACTGTAGGAATAGCAAAATGGTCCAAGTTTCCATTTCATGTAGATGTTTGTTTCCTGTCCATACCAAGATGCCATTGGAATGACAGTATTTATTTACATAAAAGCAAACGACTATTAGCACAAACAAGGAATGGGAAAGATCAAGAATGGGTGAGATGATTTTCATAGATATCAAAACTAGATTTTACACAAGTTCAAGGAATTAATGACAATGATAGAGGGAATAGACAATATTTTAGGGTATGTACATGAGGAATCTGTACTAAGAATAAGAGAGGGAGATCCTAGACCTAGAATAAGAATGTTGAGAAACAGGAATAACTGTCCATAATATCTATGCAAGTCATCTGTAACCTCTATCTCCTTTTGCCACTCTCCTCTAAAGATCCTCATATTCAAAAAGTGACTAGGTGCCTAGTTTTTCTATTGACATAGGGCAGTTAATGCTCCTACATCAGGTATTGGCCCCAGAAAGCCCAGGAGTCCTGTGTTCTCAGAATAATGACTCTCCTCATATTCCCTGAAATTTAGTATCAGTGTCCATAAACTACATCTCTATCCCCAGATACCCTTCTTAACCTCCCTTTCCAGGGGAAACATATAGAAACGTAGAAAAATGCAGCAGAAGAGGGAGTTTAGACTCCTTACCTCAAACAATCAATATCCTATTCTTTCATTTATTTTTTCAATATAAATTTTTACTTAAGGATTTATGCAAAAAGTCAAGAGCTATTAAAGAGAAACATCAAGATAAATAAATGAAATGAATTGTAAATATGTAGCAAACATTGAAAAAAATTGATCATCATTCTTAGAGAAAGTTAGAAGATGCTGTCAATTAAAAATTTTTGAAGATGAAAAACTATCAGAGAAATGAAAGAAACATCAGCTGTGACAAATACGATGAATAAATAAAATTTACAAGTAAAGATTAGAAGATAAAGTCAAAGTTTCCAAGGAAATCTCAGGAGAAAAAAAAGTGTGAAAGAAACTGAACATGACAAAGATTGAACTTCTCCCTGAATAAATTTCTAGAAAGAAAGGTCAGGTGAAAATGGATCATGTGAAATCACCAGAAGAAAAAACAAAACAAAACGAGGCAAATTGAAAACTGTCTAAGCATTGAACAAGGTAAATAATTTGAAAAGAAAGAAAGAATCATCCTCAAGAACTTTTATACTATTATACTAAATAGGAAATCTTAAAAATATCAACAAAAATGCTCAGAAGCAAAGGGAAAAAACAGACTGGTATCAAACTTTCATTCTTATACCAAATAAAATAATATAATGAAGCAAAGCCTGTCAATTTTTCAGAAAACAATGATTTGAGTCTCAATTTCACATTACATCAAATTGTTAATTAATTATAAAAGCAACATTAATGAATGTATGAATATGTATTATATATTTCTGCATGTGTATTGTGTGCATGTATAAATATATCACAACAAATCCCATCATTATGTACAACTATAATGAACCAATAAAAAGTGTGAGAAAAATTTTAAATATGATCCCTCTCCAATAAAGAGGTAATGTATTAGTATACACCTTTATTTTTTTTTTAACAAGTAAGCACTCAACTGATATTTCATATGCTATTTCTGAAGTTACTTGAGAACATACAGAAAGGAAATGTTTGAGAGCTCAAGAAAAGCTGCCTTTAAATGTATTCAGAAAACAAATTTTTTACTCAGTTGTGCAATACCTGAGAAATAACCCTGGACTAAGTGAGTCCACACTAGGAAAAGTGAATTGGGGGTGCTGAAGATGGGGAGGGTTTTCTATTGTTCACACAGTAAAACTGTGAGATGAATAAATACAAGGCATAGCTAAGGTACACTTTACTTTAACCAAAAATTAAAAACAAATTTGTCACTTCTAAAAAAGTCAAACAAATGAAGAAAAACACTCAATATAAGTTACTGGCTCCATCTCAACTCATGCTGGGAAGCAGTGACATCTGAAATTGCATGTGGTAAAATTTTGAGCAATTGATAGACAATGGGAAAAGTGATTTCACTTGACCTTGCTTGAGGTGTTGTTCAAATACATAATATTAATTACTTAAATTTTAAGTTTCTGAATTATATGGGGGTGTAAGTACACTTAGGACAGGATCATTTTGTTTTTCCCATGTTTTTTAAAATTATTATAATTATTATTATTTTAGGATGAATTATCTTGACTAAAACAGTCTCTGGTATATGGGAAGTGCTGAATGAAGATTGATTGGCTAAGAAAATGATAGATAATTTCAGATACTTCATTGCTCTTTAATAAGAAAAGTTGTACAAATTAAATGAAAAATGGAGAAACATTTTTAAAAGATTACATTTTGTCACAAATGCCATCAATAAGACATATCATAGCATAGCGATGATAACTTGTCAAAAATGTGAGATATAGATTATTATTTGAATGATATTATAAATAAGTATTTTTCATTACAAAGTATCATAGTTAAGTTTAAAATTATTGAAATAATAACATTTTGAGCTATAAATAATTTAAATGTTCACAAAAGAACGCTAAACTTAGCAAAGTCATTATATAAAATGAGAAATTGTTTTTCATCACAACTTTCATTATTTGATTTTTAAACCACATGTATCTTTATTTTCTTATTAAATCAGATGGAGAGGAAGAAAAATCAAGCAATGATAGCAGAAAATCATTAGTTAAAATTTTTACTCGTACTTTTTCCATATGTCTATATTTTTCTTTTTTGTTGTTCTTGTTTTATTTTTTGTTTTAGGTGCTAAGGATTGAACTCATGGCCATCCAACCACTGAACCACATCCCCAGGCCTATTTTGTATTTTATAGAGAGACAGGGTCTCAGTGAGTTGCTTAGAACCTCACTTTTGCAGAAGCTGGCTATGAATTCAGTATCCTCAGCCATTGGGATTACAGGCATGCACCCCAAGCCTGGCAATATATGTATGTGTGTGTGTGTGTATGTGTGTGTGTGTGTGTGTGTGTGTGTGTGTGTATAATTTGGTCTGGTCCATAATGGCTATCTTTGTAGTTAAAAATATTTTGTCAATCCAACATCATCACAGAAACTATTTTAAGACATTTTCATTTTCCTATTTAAACTTGGCATTTTAAGAAGCTAAAACATTATTCCTCTTGGAATTGGATTGTGCTTATACTCTGCCACTTCTGTCTCTTCTTTTTCAGAATTTTCTGAAAAGATTATTTGTGCATAAAGAACAATATGGAAAGAAGTCCTTCATTTGTTAATAAGCATATGGAGACCCAGTATCATTCATTAAACATAAAGTTTCCCTTGGTTTTGTTGTAGAATATGCTCATAGACCTGAAAACTTATTTGAGCTGTTTATTCCTCCTTCACACTCTATTCTATTTACTAGAGAGCAGATACTAGTTCACTAAAGTAAGAAGGAACACAGATTAGGAGCTCAGACTGACAGATCAGGTACAGGGGCCCAGACACAGTTCAGAGACTGCTTACATCATGGCAAATAAAAAGCCTGTGCTTCTGTAACCAGAAAATGAGAAAGTTGTGTATGGCTGTTAGTCAGCTTTTTTATTGCTGTGACTGAAAGTACTGACCAGAACAATTTTAAAGGAGGAAAATTTTATTTGGGACTCACCATTTCAGAGGTCTTAGCCCATAGAAATCTGGTTCCATTCCTTGCCTTCCCTTAGGGCTTGAAGTGAGGCAGAACATCAGGAAGCACAGATGAGGAAGCACTTACCAGATACAAAACATAAACCCCAAAGCTAAGCCCAGAGTGACCCACCACCTTCAGCCATAACTTATCTACCTTTATCTGTCACTCAGTTAATCCCTCCAGGGGATTAATTCACAAATTGGGTTTAGGTTCTCCTAACCCAATCATTTCTCCTTTAAACATTCTTACACTGTTTCACACAGGAGCTGTTGCAGGACACCTCACATCAAAACCATAACAATGGCCTATGTTTGTTCAGAGAAAGGAGAATTTCTCATGCTCTTTACTTATGGAAATGAGCCCACTTACAAAACAGCTCTATACATAAATGCAAAAACTTTTTCCTACTAAGGGCAAAACCTAGCAACTGGCATTCTGAGACACAGAACTGCAATTATTTGATGGCATTAAAATGAAGGTAAAAGGCTATTATATTGACTTGAATGTTTCTCATCCCTACTACTTGTGTTGGAAATGAGAAATAGACTTTACATTCTTTAACAAACTGAGGGCACATTATGTGCCTAGTACTGAATTAGAGACCAAGATTTCTTTTCTTTCTTTTTTTTTCTTCTTGAATGATAATATACCTGCTCATAAGGCAGGGGGGAGAAAAAGAAAAAAAAAAACTATCTACATAGTGAAGAAAATTCTTAAGGAACAATGGGAAATATTGTTCAAGAGAATCAACAAAGCCCTGTGAAAGTGGAGTCTCAACCAGAACAACAAGAGCAACAACAAGAACAACAAAAAAAAAAGTAGGAGAGGTATGAAAAAGAAGTGAGAAAGGAAATATAGGCTCATCAATTTGTGGCAATAGCATGAGAAAGGGCTTAGAGCAGAAAAAGAGCATAATATGTTCAGGGGGAGTAACAGGCTCCATCTCAACTCATGCTGGGAAGCAGTGAGATCTGAAATTGCATGTGTAAAGCAGAGAGGATTTTCAAAAGACAAGTGAGTCATGGCATGAATACCCTATGGGTTCTTGTCTGTACTGAGAGCCACTCATCTGTTATGATGAAAATGTTCTGCATGTGTGTTTTTGTATAATCCTGCTGTTATGTTTTGTAGATTGATGCTAGGCTTTAAAACAGGCTCTTTGTGAAAAGGAAGAGCATTACAAATCCAAGTGTTAGACTGCCAATGTTCCTTAGTAAAATTATAAATGTTAATCCACATTCTGAATTTTGTAACTCTTTGTAAACCCTAAAGTAGGTGATGTAGAAAGGAAATTCAAGAATAATGATGAGAAATAATTGCAAATGTGATAATCTATTTTCATACTAACTGCCTACTCTTCAAATTCAGGAAGATAGATTCTTCAACAGGTATGGAGAGTTGTAATTAAGAAATAGTGGTTCCATGGAGAAGACAAAGGGGAATAAAGGGGGGCAGGTAGGAAAAGGAGAGAAAATGGAATGAATCTGACATAAATTTCCTGTGTACATAAATAAAATATATCACAGTGAATCTCACAATTTTATGTACACCCATTAGAAATTAATTTAAAAAATAACTACAGGTAAAAATAGCAGAAAGACCAATAGAGGAAAGGGAGCAGAGTATAGGAGACGGGGAGGGTATGGAGAGGTACTGGGAACTGACTCAGAACCAGAAATATTCCATTGCTTTTGTAATTACGTAAAAATGGACTCTACTGTCATGTATAATTAAAAATAACTCATAAAAAAGAAACAGTAACCGCTTAAAAGAAGAAATGATGTAATCCTATGTCACAAAATAGCTTTACTATAGGAAGCAAATGCTGTGATTCCAAGTTATCCAAAACCAAATATCAAAAGTCTTTCTCATGACTAGTTAGAGCAAGACTTGGTCACATGTCAGTCTGATGGCAAGACCAGGGGTCACATAACCAATTAAAATTGAAGGAGTTTTCATAAAAGAAAATGAATCCTTCTAACACCTGAAACAACTTCTAACCTGAAAAAAAAAAAAAAGAGAGATTTTTTTTTTTGAGTTTAATAAAATTAAGATATTACTGCAGCTAGGAGATTTTGTATTTTTATTTTCCAGAAGGCCAGAAGAAATCCAAATATTTTGGTCAGTATTTTTTTTTCAAAGTAAAATGTCCAAATTTAATAAAAAATAAGAACTAACATAAAAGAAAACTTTATGACATATTATTTTTTTCTGTTTTTTTTTCTTTTCTTTTTTTTTTAATTTTTATTGTTGGTTGTTGAAAACATTACATAGTTCTTGACATATCATATTTCACACTTTGATTCAAGTGGGTTATGAACTCCCATTTTTACCCTGTATACATACTGCAGAATCACATCAGTTACACATCCATTGATTTACATATTGCCATACTAGTGTCTGTTGTATTCTGCTGCCTTTCCTATCCTCTACTATCCCCCGTCCTCTCCCCTCCCCTCCCCTCTTCTTTCTCTACCCCCTCTACTGTAATTCATTTCTCCCCCTTGTATTTTTTTCCCTTTCCCCTCACTTCCTCTTGTATGTAATTTTGTATAACCCCGAGGGTCTCCTTCCATTTCCATGCAATTTCACTTCTCTCTCCCTTTCCCTCCCACCTCTCATCCCTGTTTAATGTTAATCTTCTTCTCATGCTCTTCGTCCCTACTCTGTTCTTAGTTACTCTCCTTATATCAAAGAAGACATTTGGCATTTGTTTTTTAGGGATTGGCTAGCTTCACTTAGCATAATCTGCTCTAATGCCATCCATTTCCCTGCAAATTCTATGATTTTGTCATTTTTTAATGCAGAGTAATACTCCATTGTGTATAAATGCCACTTTTTTTTTATCCATTCGTCTATTGAAGGGCATCTAGGTTGGTTCCACAGTCTTGCTATTGTGAATCGTGCTGCTATGAACATCGATGTAGCAGTGTCCCTGTAGTATGCTCTTTTTAGGTCTTTAGTGAATAGACCGAGAAGGGAAATAGCTGGGTCAAATGGTGGTTCCATTCCCAACTTTCCAAGAAATCTCCATACTGCTTTCCAAATTGGTCTCACCAATTTGCAGTCCCACCAGCAATGAACAAGAGTACCCTTTTCCCCACATTCTCACCAGCACTTGTTGTTGTTTGACTTCCTAATGGCTGCCAATCTTACTGGAGTCAGATGGTATCTTAGGGTGGTTTTGATTTGCATTTCTCTGACTGCTAGAGATGGTGAGCATTTTTTCATGTACTTGTTGATTGATTGTATGTCCTCCTCTGAGAAGTGTCTGTTCAGTTCCTTGGCCCATTTGTTGATTGGGTTATTTGTTATCTTATTGTCTAATTTTTTGAGTTCTTTGTATACTCTGGATATTAGGGCTCTATCTGAAGTGTGAGGAGTAAAGATTTGTTCCCATGATGTAGGCTCCCTATTTACCTCTCTTATTGTTTCTTTTGCTGAGAAAAAACTTTTTAGTTTGAGTAAGTCCCATTTGTTGTTTCTAGTTATTAACTCTTGTGCTATGGGTGTTCTATTGAGGAATTTGGAGCCCGATCCCACAGTATGTAGATCATAGCCAACTTTTTCTTCTATCAGACGCCGTGTCTGTGATTTGATATCAAGCTCCTTGATCCACTTTGAGTTAACTTTTGTGCATAGTGAGAGAAAGGGATTCAGTTTCATTTTGTTGCATATGGATTTCCAGTTTTCCCAGCACCATTTGTTGAAGATGCTATCCTTCCTCCATTGCATGCTTTTAGCCCCTTTATCAAATATAAGATAGTTGTACTTTTGTGGATTGGTTTCTGTGTCCTCTATTCTGTACCATTGGTCTTCCCGCCTGTTTTGGTACCAGTACCATGCTGTTTTTGGTACTATTGCTCTGTAGTATAGTTTGAAGTCTGGTATAGCTATACCGCCTGATTCACACTTCCTGCTTAGCATTGTTTTTGCTATTCTGGGTCTTTTATTTTTCCATATGTATTTCATGATTGCTTTCTCTATTTCTACAAGAAATGCTTTGGGATTTTGATTGGCATTGCATTAAACCTATAGAGAATTTTTGGTAATATCGCCATTTTGATGATGTTAGTTCTGTCTATCCATGAACAGGGTATATTTTTCCATCTTCTAAGATCTTCTTCTATTTCTCTCTTTAGGGTTCTATCGTTTTCATTGTATAAGTCTTTCACCTCTTTTGTTAGGTTGATTCCCAAGTATTTTATTTTTTTTTTTGAGGATATTGTGAATGGAGTGGTTGTCCTCATTTCCATTTCAGAGGATTTGTCGCTGATATACAGGAATGCCTTTGATTTATGCATGTTGATTTTAAATCCTGCCACTTTGCTTCCTGTATAGTTGATCTTTTGCTTCTTGGATTTGTTTATATAATTCATTGTTGAAGTTATCTTTCATTGTCTGATTTTGCTGTCTAATGTCTTCCTTGAGACTCCAGATCATCTGAAGCATGTATATCCTGAATTCTTTATCTGACATTCCATCTGCTGCAGCTATTACCTTTTTGGTTTTGGGGAGGGCACTTTTTTCCTTTGTTTTTTTTTCATGTTGTTTGCATATCTTTCCTTCTAGCACTGCAGACCTGAGACATTACCTTTATACTTATAGTGCCCCTCAGGGTTTCAATACCTCTCATTTGAGGGGGAGAACAATGTTAACAGATCCCAATACAAACAATATTCAACCTTATAGCAAATAGTTGCTATTATGATGTGTTCAGTTTGGTCACAATATACAGAAACGGTGAGTTCAATTTATTATCTACATTATAAATAGTAAGTTTGCGAAATGGTTAACAGTTTCTTATGGTGGACAAAGAACCAGGGGTGAGGTGTAGAATGAGATGTTGATGGGGTAGAGGCTGAGGATATAGAGTTATCATGTCTTAAGAAGTGTGAAAGAGGAATCTAAAGAAAATAATTAATAGGAGAAGAGAAAGGCAGTTATTTTGGTAGACACATAAGTGGGAAGACAATAGAGTACATAAAACAAACACACATAAGTATTAAGAAAAATTAAAAATGTAAAAATAGGAGAAAAAAATATATAACACGACTGTAATACACTATTCAGACATCCCACTCCTCAGTGTCTTAACTCATGTGAAGTACTTGGTTTTACGTATGTTTGGGATGTGATGGCAGGAGAATAGAGAGAGAGAAAACAAAACAAACAAACAAACAAACAAACAAGAAAAAACTCAAATGAAGAAACAAGAATTGTTTGGCAATCAGTATGCTTCCTGCTTCCTTCTCATCCAGTAAGTGGGGTTCTCTTTTATTTGCTCGTATCTCCAACTTCTGGATGGTGAAGCTTAGCATGGTGGGAGTGTTGGTCTTGAGTGCAGGACACCTGGAAGTGGGGTATGGCATCTGCCAGTCCATGATGAGAGACTGCACCCCAAGGATCTGCTTTGTGGCTCACTCGTGTGATGTGGGCACCTGGATTTATATTGCCTGTAAACCTCACAATTTCTGGACTCTAAATTAGCCTCTGAACTATACCTCACTCACCCTCTCCCTTTCTACTTCCTTTCGGGGACTTTTCTCTCTGGAGGTCTTGTGGGTTGCACTCTGGGGGCTGCAAACCTGTCTTGGAGAGCTATTTTGTATTGGGCAGTCACTGTGCCAAGTTAGTGACTACTGGGGAGAGAGGGGGATTGGTGATTTTATGTGCCTACTGAGCCGGTGTTCCAAACTGGCAGTTGTACCAACTAAAGATGGTGATGAAGGTACACCAAGATGCAGGTGGCTGCTTTCAGTGATATAAAGTCTGATTGGATGAAGGGTGGTACAATGACATTGGGCAATGTGTTCAGAGATGCAGCTCTGTGGCATGCAGTGTTGTGGCTATTGGATATCTTCAGAGCCTATGTGATGTCTCCAGGTGCAGACAGGCTACCTTGTGTAGGGGACTATGGCAGTGACTGCAGAGTCCCAAGATGGAGGTAACCAGGGGAACTCATATTGGTTGATGGGGGATCACAAGGGAGTAGTGGCTGAATTCATGTGCATGGGTAGTGGCTGGGTATCCTGTGTGGGATTGGCATCTGGGATTCCTGTGCTGTGTAGATGTGGTGGTCCTGATCAGACATCTAGAGACCTGCATGGGAGAGTAGTGGGGGGGGGGGTCCTACTCTGACCTTGAGGCCTATGACTCTGAGCAGGTAAGGCGGCTGTGATTCCTGTGCTGGAGCAGCTGTGAGGGTGGCTCCTCATTCACTCCCAGTGAAACAGTATACCCAGTACTTGAATCACAGGTCATGGAGTCACACAGAATGCTGCCCACCTCTAACCAACCATCTTGGATCTCTCTTGGTCAATTTTCACTGTAAAGAATCACTGGAGTGTGGTAGGATTTAGCCATACTATAGACACTACAATTACAGTGATAAACGTTTTGAAGATAGGTGATAAAATCAATTTAATTATGATTAATTTCAATAAATATTAAGCATCAGCATATCTTCTCACATAATAAATTATTTAAAATTTCAAAGAATTTAAAAGAATTTTTATGAATACTTCTGTCCCAATTCTGAAATAGTATTTTTTACAAAGAGTTACATATGTCAGTTATAAACTCTATATTTTTAAAACATACAATTGTATATATTAAGATAATATTCATATGAATGATGTATCTTTATTAATTTTTAAAAATTCCTAAAGTAGAATTCATTCTGTTATTTTTTGACAATGAAGAGACATATATGTTCTAGTTGAACAGTACATTGACACATAAATTATTTAATTAAAAAGATTCTCAGTCATACTACCATCCAAAGAGGAGGTAACTTGATGCAATTATCAAAAAGCTCAATAGAGTTAGATGTACTTTATTCAAAGATGAGACTATTTTGAGGTATTTTAGTAACTGTGAATTATCTTCACATAGAAGTAATAAAATATGAACTTTTTAAAAAATTATGGTGGCAATATAAGTCGAATAGGAGTTCAAGATTATAGTAATAAATAAAAAGACAATAAGCATATACATCCTACTTCGTATGTACATTTTTTTTCCCTAAAAACAATTCTGTGAACAAGATGTGATTATTCAGTATGTAACCCATTCCTTGGCATAGAGAAATATCCCAATACATATGTGTTGAGTGAATACCCATTTTACTGTTGATAAAGCCAAGATTCGTATCAGATGATACCACAGAACTAATAACATGTGGAGTGGGGACATGAAAGCAGGACTGTCCGATTCAAAATGCCATGCACTTTCCACAGTGAAATATTTTCTTTCTCCTTCTTTTTATCCACTCTGAAGTGTTACTCGATTACTTTCTAGTAAAGACAGCTTTCTTTGCTGTCACTGCTCTCAGATAGGTTTGAATATTTCTCTTGTTATCCATTATATTCAGAGTACTTTTCACACTGAAAAATAATCTGAATCCTTTTTGTGTGACTTCAAGATTTAGTACTCTAACCATTTGTGATTTTTTTTAATGACTTTTCTCTTCTCTTAGTATTTACCTACACTATATATTCTCATAACTGGGAAACATTCAATTACAACTTGAAATATTCTGCTCCTAAAACACAAACCAGATTCATCATCTCAGTCAATATCAGCATACATTTTATTCAACATTATGGTATTTAAACTCTGTATTTTCTCACCATCTTCTTCTTCTCATAATCTCTTAAATTTACTCTTCTTTATAAGATTGCTTGTCTATCACATCAATGTTTCTATGATTCTGTGGTTCTTTTAGTTTCTTTTTTTTTTCTATTATGCTTTAATCACACTCCTAGAGGAAAGAAAGCATGTGTTTTCTACACACAAACACACAAACATACACACCTGGCTACTAAGCACTACCAGAGACACCAGCAGAATGATGTTAAGTATGTGTCACCACGGATATTATTACATTTGACCTCACTCAGAATCAAAATCATGACTTGTTATCCTCTCATAATTTCTTCTGTTCTCATTTCTATTTATATAGTAGTTATTTTAATTTTTTACTTAGGTCTCCATCAATGCTAAACTCCCCTTACCTCCCCCTTTTTCCACATTCATAAATATCAGCATTCATGCAGACCACTTGCTTTTAGAATTAAAACACTGAAGTAGGATTCATTTAATCAGATGAACTGAAATTGCCACCAAACCAATAGAACCTACCTGTTTTTTAAAACTCCTTTTCTGATAGAAGCAGTTGTGCTTTGCCATTTATTTTTTTCCCTTTGCCCTTTTATTCTTGCCCTTTTTCCTAATGCATATACATTATTGCATAAATATCAGGGTAACAAATTATTGCATTAAATCCCTGCAATAATTCTCTTATTTCAAATACCTTATCCGTCCTCAGCACTGTCTTTTCTTCACTTACTCTTATCTTTCACATAAACCACTCATTACAGGAAAATTTATTCCAACAAATATTTTCCAAACTATCTTATTACAAAAAGAAAAAATAATAATTCTTTTTCCTTGACCTATTGGCAACATTTTAAATAGTTTGGTATTTTTAATAGAATTATTTGTTTTTCATCTACTTATTTTTCTTTAATTATTTCCCAGTTTACCTTGTGGACTGTTTTTTTTTTTTTTTTTTGTGTGTGTGTGTGTGTGTGTGTGCATTCTATAAATGCTTTTACAGTTAAAAAATTTCCCATTGAGGTTTTTAATTTTTATCATAGAATATTTATTTCTACTTTAATATTAAGTAGAATAGTGGCTATCTTTGGAATAGTAGATATCAAAGTAAATATTTGTTGAATTAATGGTTTTAGATTATTTTCTTCTGTTAGAGTTTTCTGTTTGCAATTCCAATTTGTTTCAGAAAATTTCTGTAATTTTTATACCAAGGTTATAATTTTGAGATGTTTCTTTTATGAGATATGTAAGAAGACCCGTGTTTTTCAAACTATATAAAAGTGTTCTGCTTTTCTTATGCAGCAGGAATAAAGGTATATAGCAGAAGAAGCATCTTTGTAAAAAAAAAATTACACTGTATCATCAGAACTCATTTTTCTTTACAATATGGAAGAATTATGCAAAAGTAATTAATAAGGATTAGAACCTAGCTTTGTTAATACAAATATGAGAGGAATGGAATTTTACATTTTGACCTAATCGCATTTAACCAGACTTGTTTGAATCTGTTTCCTCTAATGACTTTATAAGGAAAGATCTATTAATGATCATCTGTTAAAAAGCAAATCCACAAAAGCAATGTAGAGTTTGTTGTTCATCTTTTGATTACATTTAATTTTAAGTATGTTTAATTTTAGTGCAAAAGTAAATTGATCCTCTAGGTACATAGAGGAAGATTTTCTAAAGTGCCAATATCCAGTCACATAATAAATGTTATCTAACATGTTCCTCAAATCTCTAATGAATTCAATTACCATGAGATATAAAACAAAACTAGAACAAAAGAAATGATTCCAGCATATAAATGACTTCTTCAAATGAGCCTTTGTTCTCTACAAGGCCATGGATTAATTATCATCCTTATTCTAAGCATCTGGTTCACTGCTTTGATTTAATGAAAGGTTAGTTTGACCCCACACTCAAACTGTCTTTATAAAATAGTGAAAGTAACAATTAGTACCTGGAAGTTATTTATCAAAAGTAAGATTGTTCAAAAATAAAGTGATCATTACTTATCAAATACTGACCCTAACATTCTAGATGGTTGACTTGAACTTTAGCTATTGTAGATACATGAAGGATAATAATTTTCCTCTTCAAAATAAATGTTACCATGTTCAGTAAAAATATGTTATTAGGGCTGGGTGGTGGCTCAGTGGTAGAGCATTTGCCTAGCATGTGTGAGGTACAGGGTTCGATTCTCAGCACCACATAAAAATAAATAAATAAAATAAAGGTTTTGTGTCCATCTACAATAAAAAAAATAGTTTTTAAATGTGTCATTAAGGTGCTTACATATTAACTGGATAAAACAATAGCTTGATGATTCTGCATATGGGCTGTACTGGATTCATATTTCCCCTAAATAAGTATAGCATCAAGTTATTGCCTTTTTGATGTCATTCTCATGCCTTAGGTATTTCTAGTAAAAATAAGTTGTGGGTTAGAAGGTGCCAAAAGAAAACAAAAAACTGAGAATGCTTTCCTGTTAACTGTTCAATATTTACCTCTACATCAATCTGTGCATACATCTATGTGAGAGGAGGTTAGAAGCAGACTAGAAAAAAATTGCAGAACAGAAGTACATTAGAAGGAGAAAAGAATTTGACATTGACTGAAGCTGCTTGCTCTAATAAAGAGATACACTTGCTAATTATTCTCTTCACCCACCTCTTTGCATCTTGCCTTTCCCTATCATATTTGCTTAGTCTGGAAGAAGGATTGAGGGATCAGACTTGGCAGGGAGAAGCCACAAACAAGGTACTGTTCTTCTATCATGCCAGGGTCAGCAGAAGGTATTCTCAGATAAGGGTGTTAGCTAAGGTGTTAGAATAATCAGCTAATTAGAGATTTTATGTGTAGTGGAAGGAGACAGAGTCCTACCCAAGCTCTCAAGTGCAGGAATTTCAAGCTCCCAAGTCCTGAAACATCAGAGGTTATGTATCAACAAAACTCACAGCTAAATAGACTCTTTGCAATTCAAAGTCCCAGAGTAAATATTGCCCTTGTGGGATGTTGGAGCTGGTGTTCTTTTTCTAAATGATAGAAGAATGGCTAAAAATATAAAGACCGAAATGCCCCAGAGGTTGAGAAATCTATTACTTGCTCATGTTTCAGTAAATGTTTCAAAATCTGTTTTGAAATATATTGCTCTAGAGGGAAAGCTCTATTTCTAGTAACAATTAAGAGCTGGTTCTCTAACTTGTATGTTTATATTTTGCCACTAGCAGTATGATTTCTAAATGCAGTGACAGTCCTACATTCTCCAGACATCACTCACAGGCAGAGCAGGCTGTGAAGCTCCCAAATTGTCTATGGATATGAAAACATGCATGGCTAGACTCAGTGCTGACATTCCGCAGAACCACAGTGAATGACTCCTCATTGGATGAGTGAATAAGGTAACATTCTGTACTCAGTCAATTCTTCTTAGTCAGCCATTGTCAATCAAGAGCCTACTCCATGGAAGACACTTCTGTGACTCACAGAGAAAGACTACAGAGCTGCAAGCCAAGCAGGATTTCTCTATGAGTTTCACTGCTTCTTTTCTGTCAAGGGCACGGTGTCACATGGAGGACCCTTAAGGTACAGAGGAATAACTTAAAGAAAATCCCCTTACAGTTCTACCTTTCTAGAGATTGTCTAGATAGTAACAACGTTGGTCAATTAGACCCTCCAACAACCACCTTAATAGTCAAAAAGCAACTTTACATTAGTATTAAATAGTAAGTAGGTAGTGTTAGCAAATTCATTGATATGAAAGAAATAAAAGTTCTAATCTGAAGAAGCAAAGTGTTATAATGATTGAGCTCTGATTTGAAATTTGCTTTAGCCTAATTTAAAAAAGAAGTAAAATAAATTATCAAGTTCAAACTTTTAAAATACTTTCATAAGATTTTAAAAAAGGGACAAATCAAAAACATACAATATCTAAGCTTTTGTTGAAATTTTTCTTCTTTTGTACTATTGGAATGTGCAAGCCAGTAGTGACCATTTTATTTTAACAAATGAAAATAGGAATAAAAGCAAAATTATTCCCAAAATGAAAATATCATGATTTCAGCAATAAATGTAAAATATGAACTTCTATAAAAATGTTATATTTTATGTTCCCATTACATACATTATAATGGCAATGCCATTATCTATGCAAATGTGTACATTTTAGACATTTAACTCAACACTCAAATGTGCATTCTGAATGAAAGAAACATCATGACTATAAACTGCATATCTCAAAGTCTTTTTTTTTCCTTGTGGAATAATGTTGTATAGATTTTAAGCAAAATTAAGTGCAAATCTTACTTTCACAGACATAAATATGTGAATTTGGTAGGTATTTATAGTGGAGTGATGAAGCAATAGATCTACGAAGAAGTTATAAGACATCACTATAATTATCAGCTTTCTACTGTGACTCCAGCCCTCCGCATAGATCCTCTGCTTGGCACCACAGTACCTCTAGAATAAATGAAAAAACAATATCTCTTCATATCAAATATGTCTATTCATGGAACTATTAACTCAGAGAAGGTTAGAATTTTATCACCAGATTTACTTTGAAAACATACTGTGTGCCATACATTCATATAAATTGAAGCTATTTTTTATTACCCTTCAAACTAACACAGATTTTTTTTTAAATTTACAGCTTTTAAATTACAAAGCCAAAAAGATATTTTAGCATGAAGTTATACTCCATTTGAATAACTAAGATATGTTGTATGAAACTACTTTATCTTCCCTGGTGATATATACCTATATTTTATAAGTGAATGCAGGTAATTAAGTAGGGCCTGAAAATTCAAATCACAGTGGTTCTCAATCAGGAGGAATTTGGAAACTCCAGGGACCACTTGGCAGCAGTATTTAATATCTGAAGACAAATTTGGTTGTTACAAATGGTGGAATACTATTGGTATCTACAGATTTACAAGCCAGAGGTGCTGCTAAATATCCTACAATATGTATTATAGTCTCAAAAAAAGAATTATTCCACCCAAAATATCAATAAGTATGAGTGTAAGAAGTTCTTAATTTTGAGGAGGCATTCACAATATATACTAGGATATATAAGAGTTAATATATGATAGCTCAAACTTAATGGCTACTTTTTATAATCACTGATGACAGTAACTGAAAAAAATATATATATACACATATATGTATATGTATATGTTTACATTAAAAAAGAATCCAAAACATTTCATAAAAGTCACAGGGACAGATGCTTATATTTGGAAAAGCTTTCAATCCAATTAAATAAGCTTTTAGCCTAATTTAAAAAGAAGTAAAATAAACTATCAAATTCAAACTTTTAAAATACTTTCATAAGATTTTAAGAAAGGGACAAATAAAAAACACACAATATTTAAGCCTTTGTTGAAAATAAGCTTCCATTGACCTTCTTCTATTCAGAGATTAAATTACATTAAAAATGAAAAGGTTATATATTTTATCTTTAAAAGGTATTCTTTGCTTCTGGTTATGCTGTGTCTTTAACACATGTGTCTTTAGCACACACACACATACACACACATTCACAAATTCTTAAGATTCAGAGATTATTGGTTGCTCAGCCAAGAATTCAATATGACTCTTAGAATGGGGAATAACTGGTCAGGTGTGGTGGTGCATACCTAGTAAACCCAGTGACTCAGGATCCTGAGGCATGAGGATCACAGCCTTAGCAAATTAGCAAAAAACCCTAACACATAATAAAAAAGAAAGAGAAGTAGAGGCAAAGGAGCAGTGGGATGGGGAAGGGGAAGGGGAGGTCCTGGGACTGAATTATAATAAGATATACCCCATGCTTTTATAATTACGACAAAATGGATTTTCCTGTGATATATAACTAAAAAGAACCAATAAAAAATAAAAAGGCTAGGGATGTGGCTCAGTGATTAAGAATCCCTGGGTTGGGCTGGGGATGTGGCTCAAGCGGAAGCTCGCTTGCCTGGCATACGGGGCTTTGGGTTCGATCCTCAGCACCACATACAAATAAAATAAAGATGTTGTTTGTGTCCACCAAAAAAACTAAAAATAAATATTAAAAATTCTCTCTCTCTTAAAAAAAATAAACCCTGGGTTGAATACTGATACAAAGAAAATTTTTTAAAAATTGGGAATAACTTTTCTCCATGTGTTGATGGTGACATTGATCTGGGTCACATGGTGGTAGTAATACCTCCACGATCTCAGAACACTTTCAGAAGGGATCACATTGATGTTGCTTTTTGAATGATCTCTGGCCCATAGAAATACTCCTCATTCCTGCTCATATTCAATTGCTGATAGAGTCACCTACCTAAATCCTTGTTTTAAGGAGTGTTAAGCAACAATGCTCCATCATTAGTCTCATGTTATAGAAAGAAGATATTTGTGTGTTTGTGTCTGAGTATGTACAGCCATCTTCCACTGTCTCAATCCAGTCCACTTATTTCATCATCAAATTCCAAAAGTCTATTAATTATTGACACTTTGCTAGATTCTGTAGATGTGTAAAATTGAATCATTATTTTCAAAGGACGTACATTCTAGTATGTAACTCCTCTGGGCTGAAACCCTGTATTGAAGAAACACAGCAGAGTGCCATGAAACATTTTCAGAGGTTGGTGATCAAAAAAAATTTCTTGCCACCATTTATAATTATGATTTCTAAGCATATTTAATTTGGGGGAAAGTTTATATGGCAAAATTGCCCTAACCAGTATTGCTGGTAGAAAGATATGATAAGGAAATACAAAAAAAAAAAAAAGACTGTCATGAATGCTGTTTCCTTCTTTTACCATGGTTTGGCTAACTGCTTTTTGTTTCCTCAAAGGTTGACATGTTAGAGATTTTGTCTCTGGGGTAAGGGTATTTGAAAGTTGTGAGATTTTAAGCGGTGAGGACTAGTTTAAAGTCCTTGGATCATTGAGGTGTGTTCTCCAGAGGGAATACTTGTGTCCTGAGATGTTATAAAAGCCTAAGATACACCTTAAACCATTATTTCTCTTTCTGTTTGACTATGAGATTGCTCTCCCCTGAACTTGTTCCCACTATTGCAATCTGCCCTCATGTGGCACAGCCAAGGCAGTGTGGCCCTCACCAGAACCTTACAATGCTACTTTGAATTTTAGCACCTAAAACTGTGAGATAAATATGCTTATTTTCTTTAAAAAGTTATCCCACCTCTAGTATTTCATTATAACAAAGAAAAAGTGACTAATATAAAAAAATTGATATTGAGTAGGAAGGTCATTACAGTAACTAGACCTGAAAGTGTAGAGCCAGCTTTGGAACTGTGTTTATGAAAGAGGTTGGAAAAATATGAAGGAGAAGACTATAACATTCCTGGAATGCTATAAGCAGAGTATTAAGGGTGATTCCAGTGAAGGCTCAGAATAGAACACTGGATAATTAGTTTGAGATGGAAATGAGAATTCTGCTGGAAATGAGACAGAAAGATCTTCTGTATTACATCATGGCAAAGAATTTGGCTGCATTATGTCTATGCTCAAAGAATGATGATTAAGAACATTAGATAGGTTTATTCCATTAAAAAAGTTTTATAATAATGACTCATTCAGGGAAAACCCGGATTCTGTTTATTTATTTATTTATTTATTTATTTATTTATTTAGTGTGTGTCATTTGTGCATGTCTTTATTGGTACATTATAATTATACAAGATAGTGGGATTCATTATGATATATTCATGTATGCACATAATATAATTTTATTTCAAAACATTTAAATAAACTCAAGTATTTACATATGCAACTATCAAAAAATACACATACTATTCTAATTGTTTCTCCATTATTTTAGATATGGATACAACAATGAAAATAAAGATTAATGAACTAAGACTTGAAACTGAGTTCACTTTAATGGGTGCTCCGCAAAAACAGATGCCACATGTTACAATATATTACAGTTACAGAAATTTAATCTGTTTACTCCAAATCAGTTCTACTCTGTTAAAACTGGCACTTTATAAAGTTAAGTCCTTACCCATAAGTATCCTTTTATTTTCCACGGTGGTAAGGACATTTGTGTCTGCAACAAACTTCTTTGCCCTGTTTCAATTAATAATCAACTTTCATTTAAACTTGGTATATTACTTCTCACAATGTAAGATAATATTTTCAAACTCTTCATAGGATAAATGTGACCATGTAACTAATGAAATATAAGTGGGAATGTGGTATGATTCCTATTAGACAATAGTTCCAAAGGAATAGGTTCAACTTCAAAACCCATTTGTTTTTCTTTTTATTTTGTTTCCTTCTTCCAGTCCATGTCATGACTCTGATAGCTGCATCTACAGAAGTCATACTAGACCAAGAAGACCTTGATAATATAGCTGTATACAAGCTTGTTGTAGTGGTCAGAACCTGGATTTCGGATAAATGCTTTAGATTTATCCTGGATATACCTCAAAACTCCTTTTATTGTTTTTTATTGTTATTTATTTTTTTAATTTGTTCTTTCTAGATATACATGACACTAGAGTATATTTTAACATATTATAGGTGTATAGAATAAGTATAACTTGTTCTAATTAGGATCCATCATTGTAATTGTATGAGATATGAACTAAAAAAAAAGGAATGAAGGGAAGGAGGTTGGGAATAGAAAAAAAACTCCTTTTAATTAAGAATGAAATGTATTTTTATCTTGTGTAATGTACACAGATTAAATTAACTTGTTCATATTCTATTATTTTTAGCTAAACTTTATCCTATTAGATGCTCATACCAAGGTTAGTTATGCTAGATTACACGTATATTTTCAAGACTATAATTAATATTTGTGTCTTTCATATGTCCCTTTCAACTTCTCTAGGATTGGATAATTCCCATCTGGATACTCATATAATTTGCCAATTTTTGTATTTTTTAATTATTATTATTTTTTTCTGGTTTAGACAAAATATTTATTGAAGGATAATATGCAACCCAAAATGTACATATATAATCATAGCCCAGCTCAATAAGTTTTTAGAAAGTCAGTATGCCCAAATATGTATTAATAGTACTCTACACTAAATGTTAACCTTTATCCTGTACTATAACCACATAGGGTCCTTTTTTCTGAATATTACACAATCACAACTGCATAATAAATTGGTTTTGTCTGTTTTCTTCCCCTTAGTACTGTGTAAATGAAATTTATTGTTATGGTCTGAAAGATTGTATTCCCCCAGTATGTATGTTAAAATCAGGAGGTTAAACCCTTGATATGTGATTAATAATGAGGGTTTCTCTTGTAGGGCCCTTATTAAAGAAGACCCCAGAAGCTCAGCCACCTCTTTCATTATTTGAGGACACTTCTATGGATGAGAATGTAGATTCTCAATGAACTCTGTATCTACTGATGTTCTACTTTGGAGCTTCTCAGTTCCTAGAACTGTGAGAAATATATTTCCATATTTTATAATCTACTCCATCCATGATATTCAGTATAGTAACTCAAATGAACTAAGACATTCATTCATGTTTTTGCATGTTGTATTACTGTGTTAATTATAATTATCATTGTTTTGTAGTATTTGCTAGTAGAGTTGGCATGATTTCTTTTGGCAGTAGTGGGGATTAAATATAGGGCCTGACACATGCTAAGATGCTAGGCAAGTGCTCTACCATGGAGTTAGGTCCCTAACTTCCACTGTTTTGTTTTTATTTTATTATGATAAACCATTGTGGTTGTTTCCAGTTTACCTATCTTTGGCAAAGTGTACACTTTTCTTTGTTGTGTAATGAAGTATAATTACTTGGTCAGAAGATGTAAAAAATGTCTGCCCTTACCAGTGATATCTAATAGTGTTTGAAGAGAGTATATGCCAATTTACACTTTCACCAGCAGCCTCTACATAGCAGGCCATACATCTGACTATTGCCATGCCATGCCTAAAGGAAGCTAACACATCTAGGTTGTGCTTATGTTTTTTCACTATTACTTAAATAGTTATTGAGAAAGGGTTCATAATTTCTATCTCTATATCTTGCTAATCTACCATTTTTTGGATACTCAGGTCATATCGGTGATGATGGTCACTCTGTTACACTGAAGAATGTGTCAATTAAATTATAGATATTGCGGAATTTTATGAGTTAAAATAAACTAGGTCATTTCCTTGACACTCAGAATATTGAATACTATCTTTTATTGACTATGTGGAATTGTTTTCTCTACTTAAATACAAGTAATTTGCTTTTGCAAATAAATTATGAAATTATTAAAAGTAAGAGTATTTGAGTACTAGACAATGTGTATTTTGACAAAACACACATATTAGTGAAATACTGTCAATATTATGAAAGTTGATTTGATGATGAAGACTTCTCTGCACATTGCTAGAAGTAGGGAAGAGTGCTTTATGATAAAGATCATTCTTTACCAAACTACGACTCTAACTGGCTTGACACCAGGTAGCATTACTCAGCACTGGCAATGTTTTAGACTGTACCTCAGCATTGAGGCATGTGGGGAATTTATGCTGTCCGGCTCCCTTTGCCCTCAGTTTCTACTCCTGTACTATAAATGCATAGTATTGTTGTGATAGCAAGTGTATAAGTGGTAGGGGTAAAAATCTTGCTTTTTAGAACAGGAGCATTTACCCTGAAAGAAAGAATCGGGATCAAAACATGGAAGTGACCAACCATTAATAATGAAGCTAGCAAGTCTGTAGTTAGAGATCCATACTGGCTCTGGGATGAGGATTCAGAACCAGAGACAATGGGGTCTTTAAGGGAACATTCCACTAGTGACAAAGACTAAAGAGAGCAGGATTATACTAACGAAAGCTGACTAATTTCAGAAACTGCCTGATCCAAATCCATAACATGAGAATGGTTACAAGAATGAAAATATAGCTCTTCCTGGCATGAAAATAGTTTATTTGGTAAGGAAAACTTTGGGTAAAAAGAGAGTGGACTGAATAATTTCAGACAGATTTAATGGCCCTTGCACATAGGTAAATGACTTGAGATAGAGAGGAAAGATGAAGGAAAACATTGGAAAAGAGCAAAGAAGAACATGCACAGTGCTAAGCACTATGGTGGCAGAATGAGTTTAATATAGTAATAGCTTTCACAGCATTTATTATCTAGCCGAGGAGCCAGACCCTTATATAACCAACAATAATTTTATGGGATGTTTCATATTAACACTATAGGAGGTAGACTAATAAAAAGAAAAGAACAAAAATATGAGATTCAAAACAACAAGGGATTCGATGCTGAGACTGGTACTTCTTTATTCAGTTTCCCTATCTGTAAAATGAGAATAATGACAATAATTTGGATTAGATTTGTATTATGATTAAAGGTAATAATCAATTTAGGGGATCAGATAGATAACCTTAATAAACCTAACATTATTTTACTATTGCTGTTAACATTATTATTATCCTGTGCTAGATACAAGCACATCTCATGTATGTATTTAAAAAAAATCATAACATCTCCATGAGACAGGTATGCTTATTGCCTAATTTAATACAATCATATGCCAGGTGTTGTGACACAGGTCTGTAATCCCAGCAGCTAGAGAGACTGAAGCAGGATGATCACAAGTTCAAAGGCAGCCTCAGCAACTTAAGGAGGGCCCAAGTAACTAAACAAAGCCCTGTCTCAAAATTTTAAAAAAATTGAAAAGGACTAGGTATGTGGCTCAGTGGCTGAGTGTCCCTGGTTTCAATTCTACATACCCTATGATTAAAATAAATAAATAAATAAATAAATAAATACAGTCATATGTTGCATAATGATGTTTCAATCAACAATAGTCTGAATAAACTACAATGGTCACATCATATCATAATGGAGCTGACAAATTCTTATTGTCTGGTGATACTTGTATAAACAAAGCTACTACACTGTCAATCTTATAAAAGTATAGGGTATATAGTAATGTACACTACATAATACTTCATAATCACTACAAATTATTAGGCAACTGGTTTACATATTAGCTATACTATACTTTTAATCATATTTTAGAGTGGGCACCTTCCACTATTTACCTTGTACAACAATACTCTGTGCACTGGAGTTAGTCTTGTACATCTCATATTTAGCATGTCTCTTGATTGCATCGTTTTCTCTTATACTCTACTTAATCATGTCCTTTTGTTCATAATGGTGCCAGGAGCAATCATATATATATATATATATATATATATATATATATATATATAGATAGATAGATAGATAGATATAGATATAGATATAGATATAGATATAATTTTATATATATAGCCTAGTAGGTTACAGTCCAGGTTTCTATAAATACTCTCTCTGATGTTTGCATAACAAAATCCCCTAACAATGCATTTCTCAGAAACAACCTAGGACTGTATAAGGGATTGGATCACAGAGCGGTTTAGATAATAAAGTCCCCTACCTTGGAAATGGTTAAGTTACCCTTAAATACAAGTTTTATGTATCTTAGTTAATGAACACATCATAGTTAAATAAAAAATGTTCAATGGGAATACTAATCTAAGTCCCACAATGACTTTATTTATGAGGAAACAGAAATCTGAAGTAACATAGACCAAAGGGGATTGGAAATAAATTCACCTGACTGAATCCCAAAAAGATCAATGTTCAAGATGGTCACAGGATGACTGGATTCAGAAACTCAAGAGCCATCAAATTGCCTATCTTGCTTTAATATCTTTGCTTCTTTCTATGTGTTAATGTTTCAGTGAGATCAGAATTTCAGTCACTTCTGACTACATGTGTATTGTATTATAGTCAAATAGAGAAATTGCATATTTCCCCCCTGAATTCTGTTTGAACTATACCAAGGAAGGGATCTGAATGGACGAGACTGTGTTCATGTACTCACAATCATCAATATCAGATAGAGTTCATCTCTAGAAAAGAGTGGGCAGAAGGAGAGACCCAAAAAAGGTTTCTAGGCTTATGGGTATGAAATATTTCTCTTTTTACCAAGAGTGAACTGAATAAATTTGTCTGGTGAGAGAGAAGAGGACAAGTGATTTCTAGGATGACTTTGACTTCCTAAAGATTATGCAAACTTGATTTTATTCTATCATGTAACTTTAAGTGACTTCATTATGTTATTAATTATAGTTTTATTTGACAAATTGTATATTTTTTCTTTATTAAACTATTTTTATTTTTATATTATATATGATATATATATATATATATATATCATCCTTATAGAATGAATTTGACTAAAATGGAGATTTCAGCTTAGATGATAGATCAGATTTAAAATGCCTTGAAAGGAAAAGAAATCTTAGTTTTTCACAAAAGGTTATTTGAATGATTTTCTTGATTATTTCCATCTTTTAAAAAGGTACATATTATGTGGTAATTGTTCTTTTAAATACTGACACAATTAATGCCTAATGCATGAGAAATATAATTTATGGTTTTATTTGGCAAGTACTTAAGCACCTGCATAGCAATTACTGGTGTGACATTTTTGTCTGCACTATAAAGCATCACGCATCCTACCTTTCATGAGTTGAAAATTAAAGCAAAGAGGTTCACTCCTTGGGGAGTACCTGCCCTGATCTTATCTGGTAGAATGAAAATATGATTGCCTTACTGACACTATAAATTATGCTTTCCCAACTCCAGGACCCTCTGCAATAGAAATTTACACCATTAGTGTGACTCTTTTGCTTTATAGGAAGTTGTTTTACCTTTACAATACTTCAATGGAAAATCTTTCTTCTCTCTCTCTCTCTCTCTCTCTCTCTCTCTCTCTCTCTCTTCTTTTTTTTTTATTTCAAATTATATGGCAATTGAACATCACAAAGGAGTTTTTCTTATGAAATGTCTGAAGGAACATTTCTCCCTATTGTAATGACTAACATAAGGATCTGATTCAAATGGTGAAGGAATATCCAACCTCAAATTGAATGGAGTTCTATCTGTTTCTTCCTTTGAACAGTGGTTAAATGTCTCTCTTGGGTGAACTTTTTCTTTAACTACTTTTTTTCCATTTACAATGAATTGGAAGCAAGCAGCCAATAACTGTCACTGCCTTGAAACGTAATAGGAAATCCTTGCTTGTGTGGGGTTTCATTGGATATTTTCTTGCCAAAGGTTGTGATTTCTCCAAAGTTCTTATTATACCCAATGACCTCAAAGCTTTTGGTTGAAGTTCTGCTCTGTGTCAGGTTTTTCTTTTAACTGATAGTATTTAACTTCTTTTTAAAAAAAAAAAAAAAATATATATATATATATATATATATATATATATATATATATATATTTACTTTTTAGTTGTAGTTGGACATGATACCTTTATTTATTTATTTTTAGGTATTGCTGAGGATCCAACCCAGGGCCTCGCACATGCTAAGTGAGTATTCTACCACTGAGCCATAAACCCAGCCCCTCAACTTCTTTTTTATTATATATTTTTAATAAAATATCTCTACCTGACTTTGTGTAATGTCACTTGCTTTTTTCCTTTTATTCATTTTTTTTTATTTTTTTATTTTGGGGGAAACTAAAAGGAAAAAAAATAAAAAGGAAAAGCCACATTTCTTATATATCTCAACATGCTTTCCTATCAAACTGCTCTTGAAAAACCTATTTTTCATGATACAATTGCAGAATAAACCTATGGTTAATACCTTATTTACACAAACTGAAGGCTGTTATATCTATGTTTGGCGACCTTGAAACTGTATTGTGCTCAGTGCCCTTTTTATAACCTTAATTACTGGGGAATACAGAGCTTTAAAGAAAGACTAACATTTCACTTTAACATCCACAATAATCTATTATAAAGCCAGCTAAGCCAGTCCCCAAATACAGAGAAATGTTATTACATGCTCAGCTAGCTGTCAGGGGGCCACGAGTCAGTGGCTTACAGTTATCAAAAGTAACAAGGTTGTTCAGAATTTCCTCCAACAAAGCCAGCCAGCTTATGGAAGGATTAAGCTCTCTTTGATTAGAACAACTGGAACATGTCCTACCCCTTTAATTAGCATTCCCTTTTGCTTGGTGGAGGCTGGTAATTTGACACTCACATTAGGCATCTCAAGAAATGGTTTGGTATTTTGTCCCACTCATGAGCATTAGAGCTATAGTATATGCTTCTGCATCAACTAAATTTGGAGCTGCTGAAGGATTTATGTTCAAAACCCTGTAAAATCTCAAGGGCATAGTGCCTCTAATAGACAAAATGTAATAACACTCCAATATAATATGTGGCAGGAGACTGGGTAAGCCTTTAGGCATAATATATTACCCTAAGGCCATGCTCTTTTTTGCTTTCTATCTTTGGGAACAAAAAGTTTTATGTCAGCTTTATTGATATTGTACAGGTTTACATTTTAATTCATACCTAAGGCAATTCAGGGAGAAGACCTTTACTTATGCTTCTGGATTACTTAACTGTTGAGTAAATATAATTTTTCAATGACCACCCTATAGACAGTACAGCAGGGACTACATGAATGAAGGAAAGAGATCACATGCCACATTCCTCCAGGGACGTATGGTAAAATAGAAAACAAATTTAGACACAAATATCATCTTCCCTCAATTTACATTCTGTGTCTAATTTCTCCAGAGTACTTCTGTGTGTGCTTATTTCCTCTGTTTTATCTTTATATGGTTTCCCCATTTTCCATATCTTATTCCCTTTCTCTTATTCTTTATGCCCCTATCTGCCTTTAATGGGTCCGTGTTGAATAAAAGAATTCCCATTTGTGAATATCGCCTAATGTTTTACCTGTTTATATGAAACAAAAATGGTAAAAGCAAGAAGGTGCTTGTGGAAATGACATGTCTTTACTTCATATTGTGTCTACTATGATTTGGAAAGAGAAATATAAGATTACAAAAAAGACAAAAACAACTTAGCTAGTAAAAGTAGACCTAGTTGAAGTGTTTTCTTCTTCAGTACATTCTTTTCTACAATAAAATACTGCATTTCCTTTATTTATAAAGGCATGGTCAATATTTTACCCTACGCTATGTAATTTAGGTATACACTTCATGTTTGTTTCAAATAATTGTCAGAGAATCATACAGCAATGAAAGTTTCTTATTTATTTTGGCCCTTCAATAATTTGTCTAAGTATTATGGTTCTGACCTTTGTATGCTAGGGTCAGAATGACCCTAGTGTCTGGTAGCACATTAACCCTTGTTATCTAATGACATATTTATGAGGTGCCACTGTAGAAAGGTATAGGAGATACTGGAGAATTTGAAGGGGATGGATCCTATCCTCCAGGATCAGATAGGACAATGGCAGCTTTGAGAGGGACCTTACTCAATTTGCAACCCAGAAAGGAATTTTGTTATTAATAATCCTGTTTGCCTGTGTTTGAGGTAGTTTGGACAGAGTGTGTTTAGATGGAGACCAGGGAACTTGTTTATTCTTCTAATTAATGAATGAACTTGACTAGTCTTATTCAATAATTTCTTTTTGAAATAGAAGATGAAAACTTATGCTTAGGGTTGGGAGATTTGATGAGAGTGGAGTAACTTTTGTTTTTTATATGTTTTTTTTATTGGTGCATTAAGTTGTACATAATATTTTCTTTATTGTTATATATTTTGCATGTGCAGATAACATAATTGGTCAATTTTATTCCTTAGTACCTCCTTTTCTATCCTTCCCCTCCTACCTCTCCCTGGTCTCCTCGGAGTAAGTTTTAAAAAGCCGTTGTAGACAATGGAAACACTGATGGATTGCTATTGCACAGAAGTTCCAATTTTCTTCCCACAGCTGCCAGTATACCAAATGCACAAAGAAAGATTGACCAAGGATTAGGGGAATTTTCTAGTCTTTTCTATTGGACTGAAGAGTTGCAATGAGTTTATTAAAATGAATCCATTCAAGAAAAAGTTAAGAGCAAATTTATTTTCCAATAATGAAGGAAACATCAAAACAAATTTCTAATAAATACTAGAGTAATGTGTGGGATATGATCACTAGGTTATGGCAAGCATATCTTTTTGCTATTTTCCATGCTTTCTCCTGATTCTAGTTTAAGATTGACCTCAAAGATGAGACATGACGACTAAATTTATAATATATAAATTTCCTGGATGGTCTCAAACATATAATTCCTTGAAGTCATAGCAGCAGTTGAAATTTTCTATTATGTTTGTTCTGTTTTAAATTCCCATAGCAAAAATGGTGTAAGTCACCTACCAACAATAGTTCTTCCAGAAGTTATTATATGGATTTAGAATCACCAGAAGTGCGAATTCTGAAATTATTTTTTGACCTCCAGGGCCACACGTCTTTGAAGAATATACAATCTAAGTGCTAACACTTGGGAGACGTTTTCCCTGAGCCAAAAAAGAACAAAGTGCAGTGGAGAACAAAGATATTTATTTTACACTCTAACTTCCTCGTGCAACACCTTAAGATGTTTATAATGGGACCAGTGAGCCAGATTAGCCTTTCAGATTTGATTTGTTTGGTGAAACTACAATTTAAAACTTTTTCAATTTGAAAAGGTTCTCACTGGGCATACACTTTCCAGTTTACACATTCTCCATGTCTTTATATTATTTTGCACTTCAGACTCACTTATATCACTTAACTCCTTAGTCAGGAGGAATAGGGAATACTGCTTAAGATCACATTCTACTTCTTTGCATGTTAACAATAGGAAAAGTAAATGAGAGTGAAGAAAGCTGCTTCTTCTTAGCTGATTATCAATGTACACAATTTAAGGAGTTCATATGATTTGTAGACTTTTTTAAAATAATGTGCTACTTAGATAACAATAATAATAATGTGCTCCTTGAAGATAGCTATTTTATCCCCAATTTATAGGTAAGAAAAGTAAGACTTTTCAAGGTTAACACATCTTCCCATTAACATTTTGTTATCACAGAATTTGAATTTAAACACACTGGAGTCTGTCTAGTTCTAGTACTCATGACATTGACCTTAGCTGTACCATGGAATTTAATTTTTTGTCCACAAGAAAATTTCGGTAATTATAAACAATTAAGTGCTAGTAATTAAGCTTTTTAATTTAAATTTAATGTAATATAAACCTCAAGTGGAAAAATTTTAATCTTTTCTTGTATAAAAGCAGTGGAAATATCATCTCATTTAATTTTCAAAAACAACTGTGAGACTTGAAGTTATTAAATCATTGTCCAAAGCTATACAGCCACTATATAGGATAATACAAATGTGAATTCATTCAAGTTGCAGGATGAGCACTCTAATAGCATCAGTGAACTGGGGTTAAAAAATGCTTACTCAGACCGATTGTCTTTAAAGGAAGCAGTTCCATTAGCAAACCACCAACCTGTTAGTTCTACTCTTATCTGTTCTATTCTTATTTCAGGAAAAATCCTGAAATATTCAAATAATTTGACTTCACATAAACCAAACTTAGGATATGCTTCCTATCATAAACTTCACAGACATATGTGTACTAAGATTGCAGATCCAGTATCAGTGACATTTAGATGAAATAAGATGTGCTTGATAAATACATGAAATATATCTAAAATTTACCTAACTGATTAAAATGTTAATTTCATAGTCATTACACAATTTTTTGCTCAATATATGGCCTAGATATTACCATTTCTAGAATCTAATCCTGGCATTTTCATCCAGGTGCCATCTCTTATAAAATTATTTTTATATTAAGCAGTTTCAATTACACTTTTCTAAAATACCATTCAAATAAATATGTTTCCAAATATAATTTATGCTGTTATTTTTGTTATTTTGTTAGGCTAAACCTCACCATATCAACACCCAAGTGAATTCAGCTTAATCTCTTATTGTTAGCACATGGAAGTATAGACATTTTGGAAAGTCACATTATATGAAGCCTCTACTCTTGTTTCAAACATGTGTCTCATAAGCACTATTGAAAAAAAAATGTTGTTAGGTTGCTTATGAAAATGTAGTTGACAAGAAAACCCAATAAATTCCTTCTTTTGCTCTTGGCTATGATAATTGTATTATGCAAAACATATGCTATTTGGATTTGCTTTAGAATTTGCATTTACCTGACATGTAGCCTCAGAGAAGAGAAATAAATGTCAACATGTTTCAGGCAGCCCAGACTGTCTCTGTCCATTTTTTGAAAATCAACATGATTAATATACGAAAGATGAATTTTATAAAGCTCTAGGTTGCTAATAAAACTATGGTTATTGATGTTTGATGGAATCCTATCAGAATTCTAGGTTAGTCATTTCCTAGATGCATGAGCTTAGGCCAAAAGTTAAGATTTCTTAGTGTTTGAGTTCTGATCTATGAAAGTAAATATTAGATTGTGAGGAAACATGAGACGATATGTTCCAAGTAAGAGATATAAATAAATAATCCCTACTGGTGGGGGTCAAGTGAGAATTTGTGGACTGGTGTTCCTTCAGAGAAACACAATGCAAATTAGATTGGTAAAGGGTCATCAACTGGATTTTTTTAAAAAATAAAACAACTAAAAATTATTACTTATGAATCATATAATTTAGAGACATCTTCTAAATATAAGATGCCTGTGGCATAGAAATATCATTGGCAATTTATATATGACAAAACTGAAAAATCAGTTTCATCCAAGACCACACATGAAATTGATTGTTGTAGGCTACTGGATTCCTATTTCTGTGTTTTCAGTTTTAAAAAAAAAAAAGTTATTTTCTTATTCCTCTAGATTCATGAATATCTCTAAAAATGGCTGCAACAGGAGACAAAAAACATTTCTGTAAACAACCCCATAAAAAGAAAAAAAATGTGTTACCTATTTAAAAAAAAAAAAAGATCAATGTATTCTGCTTCCCCCTATGTTTTAGGTGAATATATCATAAACCGAGATATATTTTTAATGGTATCTATTAATGGAGTGATTTCATTTAGCAGAATTCTTTTAAGAAATTCTAACTCTGCTTTAAATAACATAAAAGATTTCTGAACATGTAAGTGTTCCCAAAAGAGTAATGCTAAATTTTAAATGTCTCTTATGCCCATCACCTCTAGGATATACTTTAGAAACTGTAAAAAAAAAAAATCAGAAATACATATTAAGCCTTGACACTGTATAAAAATCAAAGAAACTTCCAGTTCCAGATAGAGCAGAGAAAGAGTGGGGAGGTTTTCACTTCCATCTCTACAACCTGAAAATCAATAATTTTTTCTTTGACCCATTTTTCTTTGAGGTCACAAAGCAAATGAACACTGAAATCTAGAGAGAAAGGCAAATCCATAGAGTCACAAAGATCTACCTACCTGGAGGAAAAGCTGCTGAAGCCAGAAACTGGCAGGAACACTTAAGTGGTAATTTTGACAAATGTGGGAGGCTGAATGTGAGTGATAAACTCCTGCAGTTCTAGTCCAGGAGGTGGTACATTTTTCTGCACTTTACCTCCAAAGCCACTACCCTGGATCTCATGTGCATGACAGCCAGGGAATGGTAAAAGCAATTGTTACAGGAAAAAACCTGTATCCTCCCTGTAACAGATGCCTACTTCCCAGAGAAGGGAATTTGTAGGTCTTTATCCCAAATGAGAGCCAGACCCTTGTACTTACCTGTCTCAGCTAAAGTGGGTGGAAACAAGGCTTTACCGAAATAGAGCATTGCAGCCAGGGTAACGAAGAGAAGATTGGGATGCAGGATAGAACAGAGAAGGTACACAACTGGGAAAAATGGATAAAGATTGTAGATTGTCTTAGACAGATTTACATTGCCACAACAAAATACCTGAAGCAACAAACTTTATAAAAAGAAAAGATTAATTTTGCTTAAAGTTTTGGAAATTGAAGAACGATATTGAATAGCCGCATTGACTTGATCTCTGGTGGGGTACATCATGGCAGGAACTTGGATAAAAATAAATGTTCACATTTGCAATTGGAACAGGGATTGAGGAGGGAGGAGGGAGTGGAATTGGAAAACCACATTCTCCTTTAAGGGCATGTCTGCAATGACCTGAGAATTTCCCTCCAGACCCCAGTTCTGCTGCGCTTTTCAACACATCCACACTGGTGACCAAGATATTATATATGGACCTTTCAGAGAACACTTATACATACAAATCATAGTATAGCTTTAAGATAGAAGGCACTGAAAGTCTGACAATCAGTGGGAAAATTAAATCATGCATCCTGTCTCTCACACTTCAACACTCTGGCAACCAGGCTCCAGCAAAAATAACAGTGAACTGTAGGTGAAAAATCTGCAAGTCACAGAATCTTTCTGCAGAATCATTAGAGAACCTAAGTCAAGAGAAATGACAAAGACAGGACAATAGAAGAGCTTGAAGCTTTTGGTAACTCAGCTACAGCAAACATTAAACTGAAGAAAAAAAGAAAAAGAAAGGAAGGAAGGAAGGAAGGAAGGAAGGAAGAAGGAAGGAAGGAAGGAAGGAAGGAGAGAAAGGAAGAAAAAAAGAAAAGAAAGAGAGAAAACCAGACCAACAGAACAGAAGATTGAAAAATTGTTAAAAAAATGTAAACACTTTGTGTATGTGTCATTGGGTGCTGAAAGTAGACAAGAGAATGGAGCAAGAAAAATATTTGTGGAAAGAATAACCAAGATGTCTTCCAATTACAGACAGAAAACAAGCTACAGATTTAAAAAACTCAGAGAACTCCACAAAGGATAGATATTTAAGACAAATAAAAACAAAAAATAAAAATAAATAAAATTTGATTATTTGAAAATTTCAATGAACCACTGAGCTATATCCCCAGCCTTTTTTACTTTTCATTTGAAACAGGGTTTAGCTAAGTTGCATAAGAAGGTCTGGAACTTGTGATCTTCCTGCCTTAGCCTCCCCAGCAGCTGGGATTGCAGATCTGCACCACTGTGCCCAGTGTCATGGGCACATGGAAGACACAATTCCCAGTACCAAATCAAAAGTAATTAAAAAGGAGCTATTCTACAACCTCAGATAGTGCTGACAAACTATGCAATAATGCAATTCTCTGCTTAAAAAATATTAGTAAAGGTTACACAGTGATGACTTTTCCACTGGGAAGAAAATGGAACATTTGGAAATAGTCTAAATGAATAAACTAAATGTTATATCTTAGTTCCTAGAATAATTTTTGTAGTGCTTTTGAGATTTGGTGTAATGTAAAAGTGTTATAAAATAAAATAGAAATATTCACAAGATGAATTGTGTGAAATAAATAAAAACTTTACTCTAAAAAAAAATTCAGTGAAATTTATAAACCTCTTGTCATGCTATCCAAGAATAAAAAGAACATGATTTACCAACATCACAAAATGATGGTCATGAATTTGATCCATAGTATGCATTGAAAGGATAATTATGAAATTCTATGAACCACTTTATGTACAAAATATATATCAAATAAAATGAACTAATTTTTAAAATGATATAAACTACTAATCAATCCATAAAGTATAAGTAGACAATCTGAATGTTCCTATATCTATTTAAGAAATCAAATTAATGGTTAATGACATTCCACAGAAAAGAACATGATTTTACAGGGGTATTCTATAAAAGACTTAAGGAACATAGCTTTAATTTTCCACATTCTCTTCCAGAAATTTAAAGCAGAGCAGATGCTTCATAGCTAATTTATCAATAGAAAAAAAAAGAAAGAATGAAAGAAAGAAAGAAGGAAAGAAAAGCCTGAAGATAGACCTAAGCAAATACCATATACAGAACCTTGACAAAAGAACAAAGGCAATTCAATTGGGAAAGTTCTTTCCACAAAGTTCAGGGACACTGAGCATCCCTGTAACAAGAGCTGACCTAGAAACAAGCCTTACACTTCCACAATATTTAACTCAGAATGGATCATAGACTTAACTGGAATGTATGATCCCATACATTTCTCACAACAAAACACACATTAGAATCTACATGATCTTGAATGTTGATAAGATTTTAGATGGCATAAACACAGACCAAGCTATGAAAGAAAAAAGAAAAAAAGAAAAGTTGGATTTAATTTAAATTAAACATTGCTGTGTAAGAGATTGCTATGTCTTTTCACTGTTTTGAGAATGGCCTGAAAAGCCACACACACACACACACACACACTATAAAACATATCAGGTAAAAGGATTTATATATAGAAGAAAGAGTTTTGAAAATTTTGCAATGAAAAAACAAACCTCTGGATTAATGTGTGTTGAAGTGATCTGGATATATATACTACTTGAAAGAAAATATGCAAATTTAACTAAACATTTGAAAATATGTTCAACATAATTTTTCTTTACAAAATCTAAATTACAATATTGAGATATCACCAAAACACTATTAAAACCACTAATAGCCTAAGCCCCAAAATTCAAAATGTTGAAGAAATTGTGGAACAACATGAATTTTCATTCATTGCTGTTAAAAATGTAAGATGATACACCTACCTTGCAAGATATTTTGACAGCTTCTAATGGATCTTAATATAATCTAACTCACAATCTAACAATTAAACTCTTAGGTATGTACCAAAATATTTTGAAAACTTATCATGTTTACACAAATTTCTACCTGCTAGTGTTTATAGCATACTTACTTATAATGAGAAGCAATCAAAATATCCCTCAAGAAGTGAGCACATTAACTGTTATACATCCATCAAATAGAACATTAGGCTGATGCAGAGAGAGAGAGAGAAGAAAGGAGAAAGGAAAGGTGCTCATGAGTCACACAGACATGGATTAATTCTAAATGCATAGTACTAAGCAAAATCAGCAAGTCTGAAAAGGCTACAAAATATATGATTTCATTTTTAAAACTTCTCAAAAAAAAGCAACACTATGGTTTCCAGAGATTCAAGGATAAAGTTGAGAAAATAAAGCACAGGATATTTTTAGGGAAAAAAAAAACTTTTCTAAATAATACAGTAATAGTGGATTCATGATCTTTTGCATTTGTTGAAATCAATAAATATTTATAGCATAAAAAGTAAACTTTAATGTATGTAAATTTAAACAAAATCATTGACATGTTTGGAAATCTGAGAATAGAATACAGAATGTGACCAAAGGAACGTAACTTTTCTAAAACTCACTGACTTCTCACTGACTGACCTAAGTAACTTTGGAAAAGTGTGGATGTAGAATGAAAGGTAAAAGGTGTTGGACATAATCAACTTTGTAAACAAATAGATGCATTTATTTTCTGCAGGAACAAAAGTTAATAATTCTGAAAACATTATATAGAGACACCAAAACTGAATAATTAAATAAAGGGATGGCAGATGGTGAGATATCAGAATGAGAATTTACAGATGAGCAAGAGAAGATGAAAGAATAATCCATAAGACAATGAATTAAAGTTAGAGACATCACTATGCTCTCCTGTTTTGCTTATGATAGATACAGATATCTATATATAGAAATATTTAGACATATAAATACATATTTATTTCAGTATACACATGTATATTTCCTTACTATATTAGCTGAAAAGTCTTGGAAACAACAGATGAAGAGTAATGAGTGCAATTAACACATGCATTTTGATTTTTAATATCATTTTCCAATAAAAGGAACAGTGATTCTTGGCAGCAATGTCTGATGTAAGGATTGGGAAAAAAATTATAAGATCAATTTGGTTTACCTCACAAGTATAAGCAAGTGTGAAGCACTTCAAAAGAAACAGATGAACAAGTATTGGACTGTGTAAAAGGGATAAAAGATCTCACTGCAAAATGTACCAATAGCCAAATCAGGAATAATCTGTGTAACAAAATACTCACAATATTATTAGATTATAATTTGAATATTGAAAAAAAATTTTATAAACTTAATGACATAAATAACCAATTGAATCAGTAAATAAATAAATAAATGGGGGAGGAGAAAGAAATATCGCATATAGAAGTTGCAATGACTTATTCAGAAACTCTACCTTCAAGGAGGAGGAGCAAGACTTCTCATTCCTTAAAATGGGCTGAAAGTAGTGACTTCATTCCAAAGAGTACAGAATGAAAATCGGAGAAAACAAGAGTAATTTTACAATGGAGAAACTTGAAAACACCATCTCAGTCATGTTATGAAGGGTAATGTCAAAAATGAGTATATCAACAATAAGATATAAATAAAATGATAATTTTCCTTTATTGCACCCTTTGAAAGCCTTAACCCTATAATAAAAAAGCAAAAGGAAAGAAAAGGAAAGGAAAGAAAAGGAAAGGAAGGAAGGAAGGAAGGAAGGGAGGGAGGGAGGGGGGGAGGGAGGGAGGAAAAAGAAAACACATCACTAGGATTATTTTAACGATCAACCAGAAAAATATGGTATATTCTCATATGGAGTTAATACTAGTGATTTTGGAAAAAATTAAAAAAAATATGTCCAGAAGAAAGATTCTTAAATAAATACTGTATTTAATAATTTACAATATTCAAAATTTAATCTATAATATTAGGTGAATTGCTCAATCTTTGGCTCTAATAAATTATGTGACCTGAGGATTTACATTTTTGTTAAAATTTACCTATGTGATGCAAACCAGGTGTCTTTGTTTAGATGATTTCCCCCCCCCCCCAGGTGTTTCACTGCTCAGGTTAGTTTTCTAGCATTCTTTCAGTCATTCAACTAATAATGATTATTTCTCTGCCACATGCCAGATACTGGGATACAATAGTAAAAATAGCTGACAGATATTTCTGATCTTGCAGACTTTTAAATCTATGAAGGAGACAAACAATATCAAAACACAAATATGAAATATATAATTATATACACTGATTCGTGTCAAGGAAAAAAAAGTGCAGGATGAATTAAAATTTCAGACAAGACCATCAGTGGATTACTGAAGTTTTCAATGACAAAGTATCTCTTGTAAATAACTAATATGAAGTAGAACAATTCAGATAAAGGGGAAAGAGAGAGAGAGAGAAGGAGAGGGAGGAAGGAAGGGAGGAAGAAAGGGAGGAAGGAAGGGGGAAAGGGGAAGGAGGAGGAGGAGGAAGAGGAGGGAGGAGGGGAGAGGAGAGGGAAAGGGGAACAGGAAGGGAGAGGGGGAGGGGAGGAAAGGTCAGGTCAGTGATCAGTCTGTGCCTGGTTTTTTGTTTTGTTTTGTTTTGTTTTTTATTAAAATGAAAGATGGTCCCTGTTGTCAAGGCCAGTAAGTCTGGAGGAAAGTAATTGGAGGTGAGATCTGAAAAAGAATGAAAGAAAAGCAGATCTTGTAGGTATTCCAAGGTTATTCTGAGAAATCTGGCCAAGCACAGTGCCACAAACCTGTAAACCCAGCTATTAGGAGGCTGGGGAATGAGGACCTGCAAATTCAAGGCCAACCTCAACAACTTAAAGAGATTCTATCTCAAAATAAAAATAAAATGGGATATGAGTGTAACTCAATAATAGAGCCACCCCTGGGTTAAATCACCAGCAACACAAACACACATGAACACATACACATTCTGATTGTTCTGGGATGTAGGATGACATGGATGGTTTTGAGCAGAGACAGCATAAACTGTCTTATGTTTTGACAGAATCACAGGGGCTGTCATATTGATAAGAGACTGAAAAAAGCAAAGGAAAAGAAAATACAGAATGATCTTTAAATAATCCACATGAGAAAGAGTACTAGCTTGGATCAGGGTACTGGCAGTTGTGTGAAAAGTGGTCTAATTCTGAATGAATACTGGAGGAAATCTTAAAAGAACTTTCTGATAGATTTCAGTAGCAGGTAAAATCTGATTTAAAAACAATTCAAATATTTTCCCCTTCATGAGTGGAAAAGTAAGGTGAGCATTGGCTGGGATATAGAATATAATGGGAGAAGAAGAAATTAGGATGAGGTATTAAAAGTTTGTTCTTAGATGTGTTAAATTTGGTATAATTGTTATAGATCTAATTGTAGGTAATCAGTTGAATATATGAATTTGTATTGAAGAGGGCTAGAATAGAAATAAAAATTAGGAGTTCATCAGGATATAGTTTTTAAAAGCATAAAATTGGACAAAAACAACTTGTGAAGTGAATATTTCTGTATTTATTTTTATTGATTTAAAAAAATGACAGCAGAATGCATTACAATCCTATTACATGTATACAACACAATTTTTATATGTCTGGTTGTATATAAAGTATGTTTATACCAATTTGTCTTCATACATGTACTTTGGATGATGATGTCTATCACATTACACCATCTTTGCTATCCTCAGCCTCCTCCCTTTCCCTCCTTCCCCCCTGCCCTATCTAGAATTCACCTATTCCTCCCATGCTCCCCCTCCCTACCCCACTACAAGTAAACCTCCTAATATCAGAGAAAACATTCAGTATTTGGTTTTTTGGAATTGGCTAACTTCACTTAGCATTATCTTCTCCAATGTCAACCATTTACCTGCAAATGCCATGATTTATTCTCTTTTATTACTGAGTAAAATTCCATTGTGTATATATGCCATTTTTTTTGTCCATTCATCCACTGAAGGGCATCTATGTTTGCTCCACAGTTTAGCTATTGTGTATTGTGCTGTTATAAACATTGATATGACTGTGTCCCTGTGGTATGCTGTTTTTAATTTTTTTTTTTTTTTTGGTATAAACCAAAGAGAGGGATAGCTGGTTCAAATGGTGGTTCCATTCCCAGATTTCCAAGGCACCTCCATATTGCTTTCCATATTGACTGCACCAATTTTCAGTCCCACCAGCAATGTATGGGTGTGCCTTTTTCCCCACATCCTCTTCAACATTTATTGTTGTTTGTCTTCATAACAGCTGCCATTCTGACTGGAGTGAGATGATATCTTAGAGTAGTTTTGATATTCATTTCTCTAATTGCTAAAGATGATGAGAATTTTTTCATGTATTTGTTGATTGATTGAATATCATCTTCTGAGAAGTGTCTGTTCAGGTCCTTGCCCCATTTATTGATTGGGTTATTTGGTTTTTTTGGTGCTTAGCTTGTTGAGTTCTTTATATACCCTAGAGATTAGTGCTCTATCTGATGTGTGAGGGGTAAAAATTTGCTCCCAGGATGTAGGCTATCTGTTCACCTCACAGATTATTTCTTTTGCTGAGAAGAAACTATTTAGTTTGATTCCATTTCATCTATTGATTCTTGGTTTTAATTCTTGTGCTATAGGTGTCTTATTAAGGAAGTTGGGGCCTAATCCCACATGATGAAGATTAGGGCCTACTTTTTCTTCTATTAGATGCAGAGTCTCTGGTTTAATTCCAAGGTCCTTGATACACTTTGAGTTGAGTTTTGTGTTTGGTGAGAAATAGGGGTTTAATTTCATTTTGTTGCACATAGATTTCCAGTTTTTCCAGCACCATTTGTTGAAGAGGCTGTTTTTTCTCCAATGCATTTTTTGGAGTCTTTGTCTAATATAAGATAATTGTAATTTTGTGAGTTAGTCTCTGTGTCCTCTATTCTGTACCCTTGGTCTACCAGCCTGTTTTGGTGCCAATAGCATGCTGTTTTTGTTACTATTGCTCTGTAGTATGGTTTAAGTTCTGGTATAGTGATGCCACCTGCCTCACTCTTCCTGCTAAGGATTGCATAGGTATTTTGGATCTCTTATTTTTCCAAATGAATTTCATGATTGCCTTTCTATTTCTATGAGGAATACCATTGGGATTTTGATCAGAATTGCATCAAATCTGTATAGTGTTTTTGGGAGTATGGTCATTTTAATAATATTAATTCTGCCTATCTATGATCAATGTAGATCTTTCCATCTTCTAAAGTCTTCTTTGATTTCTTTCTTTAAGATTCTGTAGTTTTTATTGTATAGATCTTTCCCCTCTTTCATTAAGTTGATTCCCAAGTATTTTATTTTTTGTGGGAGTAGTTTTCCTCATTTCCCTCTCAGAGGATATTACTGATATACAGAATTGTCTTTGATTTATGGATGTTGATTTTATATTCTGCTACTTTGCTGAATTCATTTACTAGTTCTAGAAGTTTTCTGGCGGAGCTTTTTGGGTCCTCTAGGTTAGAATCATATCATTAGAAAATAGTGCTAATTTAAGTTCTTCTTTTTCTATACATATCCCTTTAATTTCTTTCATCTGTTTAATTGCCCTGGCCAGTGTTTCAAGAACTATGTTGAATAATTTCAAATCATTATCCTGTCTTGTTCCAGTTTTTACAATGAATGCCTTTTAATTTTTCTCCCTTTAGAATGATGTTGGCCTGAGGCTTTGCATAGATAGCCTTCATGTTGAGATATGTTCCTGTTATTCCTAGTTTTTTTAGTGTTTTGAACATGAAAGGGTGCTATATTTTGTCAAATGCTTTTTCTGAATCTATTGAGACTTTCATATTATTCTTATCTTTAAGTCTATTGATGTGATGAATTACATGTACTGATTTCCTTATGTTGAACCAAACTTGCATCCATGGTATGAATCTAATTTGATCATGGTGCACAATCTTTTTGATATATTTTTGCATTTGATTTGCCAGAATTTTATTGAGAATTTTTGTATCCAAGTTCATTAGAGATATTGATCTGAAGTTTTCTTTCTGTGATGTGTCTTTGCCAGGTTTTGGGATCAGGGTGATATTGGCCTCATAGAATGAGTTTGGAAGTGCTGCCTCTTTCTCTATTTCCTGAAACAAATTGTAGAATGTTGGTATTAGTTTTTCTTTAAAGGTCTTGTAGAACTCAGTTGTGTATCCATCTGGTCCTGGGCTTTTCTTGGTTGGTAAGCTTCTGATGGTGTCTTCTATTTCATCACTTGATTTTGGAGTGTTTAAATTGTCTATATCTTCCTGATTTAATCTGAGCAAATCATATGACTTAAGAATTTTTTTGGTACCTTCAAGTCTTTTATTTTATTAGATGAAGTTTTCAAAATAATTTCTAATTACCATCTATATTTCTGTAGTGTCTGTTGTGATATTACTTTTTTCATCACTTATGCTAATAATTTGACTTTTTTCTCTCCTTCTCCTCATCAGCATGGCTAAGAGTCTGTCAATTTTATTTATTTTTTCAAAGAACCAACTTTTTGTTTTGTCAATTTTTTTCAATTGTTTAGTTTGTTTTGATTTCATTAATTTCAGCTCTAATTTTAAGTATTTCTTGCCTTCTACTGCTTTTGCTATTGACTTGTTCTTCTTTTTCTAGAGCTTTGAGATGTAGTGTGAGGTCATTTATTTGTTGAATTTTTCTTCTTTTAAGAAATGAACTCCATGCAATGAATCCAGGCATTCCTTGGCGTCTTCGTCTGTCACTCCAATCTCTGCCTCTGAGTTCACGATGGTTCCTCCTATTTCTTTATCTGCATCTTCAGTTCTTCTCTTTTAAAGAAACTTGTCATTGGGTATAGGACCCACCTGGATAATCCAGAATGACCTCATTGCAAATCATTATCCTAATTATATATGTATTGATACTGTCTCAAAAAAAAGTAATAAAGTAATATTTACAGAGCCTGAGTAAGTCTGAGTATTAGGGTGTGGACATGCATTCCTCAGACCATAATTCATTCCAGTATAGAAACTGATTGGAAAGAAGCCATTAGAGAGGAAAGAATTGATGATGAGGAGACATAGAATTTAGAAATTAATATTCTTGAGAAAGTGATAGAATGGGAATTAGTGCATAAACGCAGGACATGCTAATCAACCCAATGTAACAAAAGAAATGTTAAGAGTATAAGGCCAGTGTTTGGGGTAGCCCCAAATGGCTATAGTTAGGTTACTCGCTGTTCTTCTGGTGGACTATGTTATGTTTGTAGTATGTGCCAGGGCTAGAAATGAATCATGTTATGCTTAGTTAAGGCCAGAAACACTCTGATTCAGTGTATATGCTCAAGGTCATAAACATTCACTTGTGAGCATGAGCCCAGTGATGTAATCTGTTGGCAGTATGACTTTTTGTTTGGCTTGCATTTAAAAAGGGCCTACAGAAAAGACTTAGGGTGAAATGCAGACAAAATGGAACTGGCTGGGGATAGAGCTAGAGGCTAGAGGCTGTATCCACCTCTGAATGAAATGTCTATTATCCTAAATAGGCCTTGCATCTTCTTCCAACTGCTGGCCCCAAACCTCATTTCCTGGGTCAGAGCTTCTGCATGACAGCCAGATAAATCAGTAGATGGTGCTGATATACTGTAGAACTTCTTTGATGCTTTCTTTAACTTCCTCAATCAAGAAGCAAATTGTAAATTCATTGAATTAGTTTTTTTTTCCCCTCAAAGACAACCTGATATGAGAAGATTTTTAAAGCAATTTATTCAGGAAATTCTTTTAGGAGAGGCCATTATTGCAAAGGTAGGAAAAAGAGAGGGGAGGAAAAGAAGTCAAGGAAGAGGACAATTCCAGGCACAACCCTATAGCTCTTCAGCCTTATCTCATAGGGTAAGTGTGAAGTATAAATTGTACCTATGTCACCCTGACCAAAGTCAAATGAGCTGAAATTTATACAGCAACATGCATTAATTACAAATTAGTTGTTTAGCTAAAGACAGTCCTATGAAAAAACATCCCAGGTGTGGACTGCTTGAAGTAGCACTTTGATGACAAGGGCCAAACCAACAAATGAAACAGAAATGGGTTTCCCAGAGCATGCCATTGCTCAATACAATCATTGGTTGTTAATAAGAATGACAGAGAAGACAATGGAAATTTGAGGAGGGAAGAGAAAGAATGACATGAAACAGTTTTGTCTAAGATGATATGTGTTATAGTTTGATTGTGGTTTCCCTCTGAAACTCAAGTTGAAATTTCATTCCAGTAGTAACACTATTTTATGTGGTGGGGCCTGTAAGAGGTGATTAGTCCTCTCCCGTAGAACAGAGTGAATTCTCATAGGACTAATAGTACCACTAGAGTGAATTGTTATAAAGGAAAGCTGTCCTTTGTGTATTACCTCTTCCACACATGCCCACTTGCCCTCCCACTTTACCACTATCCTTTTGATAGAATGGGGTCCTCATTAGATATGACTGCCTGGTCTTAGACTTTGAATCTTCAGAACAGTGAACTGAATAAAGTTTCTTCCTTTATACGTTAACCAGTCTCAGTCGTACTGGTTTAGCAAAAGAAAAGGGACTAAGACAGTAGTTATGAAAATGGACTTGGGAAATAGAGTGAGATTGCTGGAGAAAATTAAGAATATACTGCATCTCTGCATCTAAAGTGACACCAGTCAGGATGAATGTGACATTTTATCTAGCCACAATCAGAATAGAATAGGAAGAAAGATGGATTGAACCAGGGTTGTTGTTTCACCCAAATACTATGACAAAAAGTCACAGGGACAATGACCTATGCAAATAGACTTACCTGTGGGGTTGAAGTTGGGTAGGATGAGAAAGATGTGTGGAGAGTGAACTATTATGCATAATTAGCTAGATGAATCAGTTAAAGAGTGTGAAAGGTTGTTGGAGTCGTGGTGTCAGTGGAAAAAAAAGATAGAAAGACAGGAAGTGAGAAGAGACAAGCTAAGCTTCTTAAATTGTGACTAGGAAGAAGATGAAGCTATAGTAATGATAAAGTCAGACCTATGGTCTCAGAGAGGATCAGCTAAGGTAGAATGGAGGACAAGATAACTGACAGAGAGAATATTAAGGAATCAGGATGCCAAGATGTTAAAAGGAACATGGATGTAGATATAGAAATCTCTGCAAAATTATGATAGGATTTTTGCTAGAGTTCATGACATTAAACCCAGCACTAAAGTCTCCAAGGGATAAGAGGGACTAACTCAGATACTGCTGGGTTAACTGCAATTCAGAAACTTCGATTTAAGAACTGCAGAGGTGAAGTATGACTTACCCGAGCTTCAAAGTGAGATGTACTAAGAGAAAGGAAAAATATTCTGTATGATAAAATAAACTACAAGAACAACACCTCCACACCCAGCACTATGAGGGTATTGGAAATTTCATGAGTTCTCTCTCAAAATGATTTGAAGAGAAATAACATAAACAGAGGGAGCTAGATTTAAGTTAATTGAAGAAGGAAAAAAGAAGTTCATTGACAATTGACTTCCAGCTTCTGAGGATTAGTAAAATACTTTTTGATGGAAGAGGGAACTAGAACTGTGGGCAGAAGAGCAAGGGACACTGTTCTCTACTGAGAAGTTCCAATCTTAATGTGAGGGCTCCTCTTCAAACTTGCTGATGATGGTCTACAGAGATGCCCCTGACTCCAAACTATGGGTGTCTCTTGGCCTTAGCTATCCATCCTTCTATAACTTGGAAAAACATAAAACCAGTAAAATTTTGGAAATTTATGCCCTGAGAAAATCCATCTGTTTTAATATTTTGATTAAAGGGACTTAATTTTCATGAGATATTCACATGTAGCATGTCCTAAACTAACTTTGATTTTCAAAAATTTTTATCAACTGAATGGTCATTTAACTTTACCATACAGTTGATTGTCTATGCTGACTTTTCCAAAAGACTGATCTGTGTTTTTTTTTTATAACTAGAATATTGCCCAGTACCATTAATTGCTCTAGATACAGTAATTAGAGGAAAATATAATGTTTTCTGTCTCCTGAACTAATTTTGACCACTCAGCATTGGTTCGTGTGTTGACTGAGTTGTTGCTCAGTGTTGGTTGTTGATTTTCCCAGATGAGATTTTTGTTGTAAACCTTTGGCATCCTTCCAGGCTTCTTGTAGGAAGAGTGGACGAAGGAAAGGAAAAGACCACAGTACTTAGAAGCAAATCTTTAGAGTGTGTTTCCTTTGTTACCCTTTTTCTCCTTGCACATAGCCAACTGCCTATGGCAATTTCTCTCCTACCCAAATACCTAAATCTTGCACTTTTCTTATGGGCACATGCCTCTGAGGCTATTACCTGACACACATTTGCAAGGTGGAAGAAGAAAATTTCCTGGTTACCTCTTTAAAGGTAATCAAAGTAAGAACCCTTTTGGCTGCCATTGCTTTCCCTTCTGCCTTTTAAATTTATTTTTTAAAATATTTCTTTGAACAAGCCCCCAGTAATTACAGAAGTATAATTTGGTACATATTTTAAGCTATGAATATCTTCATCAAGCAAATGTTATCTGTTTTCTATGTTTCAAGAATTCTTCACAGTTTATGAGACACGAAGTTTTGCCTTTCTAGTTTTCAGTGCAGTCATCCATTTTATTCATTTATTTTTTATTTCTAGGAAGTGGATGTTGTGTAGGCAGGCTTAGCATTTGCTTGTTCAGTCTTTGAAAATAACTGGAGATTGTCTTTCAAGAAAAAGGTAGAGACTTTGGTAAAGCTAAGAGAAGGGAAAGATTGTATAAAATGTAGAGCCATTCTATAACCAATGTGCACAATTTGTGTGGCCCTTAATGAAGACTTGAGGAAATTACTATCACAACTACTTTTTTTTTTATTGTTGGTCGTTCAAAACATTACATAGTTCTTAATACATCATATTTCACAGTTTGATTCAAGTGGGTTATGAACTCCCAATTTTACCCCGTATAAAGATTGCTGTATCACATCAGTTACCCTTCCATTGATTGACATATTGCCTTTCTAGTGTCTGATGTATTCTGCTGTCTGTCTTATTCTCTACTATCCCCCCTCCCCTCCCCTCCCCTCCCCTCTCCTTTTATCTCTCTACCCCTTCTACTGTATATCATTTCTTCCATTTGTATTATCTTGTCTTACCCCTCCTTTCCTCTTATATGTCATTTTGTATAACCCTGAGGATCGCCTTCCATTTCCATTCATTATAGTTTTCAAAATAACTGCTTTAAATAAATAACTCAATTTTCTTTTATCCAATGTGGCCCCAGTGAAGTTTCATAATAGTGTTCAGAAATGATCATGAATGCCTTCTTTCCTATCTATTTCACAATTTTGTAATACCTGTTTGTGAAAAATATAAACTATTGCTAAATTTCACTACAAAGAACATTAGTGAAGACATGGGAATGGCTGATATCAATGCACAGAACTGTTATTAAAAGTAGTTGTGACAATCACAACATTTCTGAACACTATTATGAAACTTCACTGGGGCCACATTGGATAAAAGAAAATTGAGTTATTTATTTAAAGCAGTTATTTTGAAAACTATAATGAATAGAAGTAAAATATTATATTACAGATTCAACACTTTGTTTCTGGACTGGTACTGAGCAGTGCTGAAAAGTAATTAGGCTGCTCACCTGTCTGAAGCATTGTATATTGTATTAATCTAAGGAAGTAATTTCATTACCTAATAAGCCACACTGGGAGTATATTTCTGTTACGATGCTAATAACAACAAAATAATTCAGAGAAGCAAATGTGTTTAGGGAGTAGTCATACAGAAAAAAAAATTAAATAATGTCATTTCCCAAAAAATAAGGAGAAATAATATTTTCTAGTGCATAGCCAATATTTTTAATGTTTTTAGAACTTTGTATCCTTTATATTTAGGTCTTACATGACTAGGACTCAATGATGGATTGAAAAGACAACCACAAAGAGCTTGTGGGGTGAGTCAGAACCAAGAGGAAAGTCTTTCAGAGAGAGGGAAGAAAGGAGCAAAGAGAACAAAAATGCAAAAGTGCATTGAACACGTATTCTGTGACATGACACTTGCAAGTGGTGTCTCAGATAATTCACACAGCATCTCTGAGTAACAGGCACAACTGTGAGGAGTTGTCATTCTATCAATATCCCTCATTTGGCAGGCCCCCTCTAAATGTTGACGCCAGCTTTTGCTATAGGAAAGGAAGGTATAAAGTGTTTGAAATATTTTTTGACAAGCAAAAAACTTGTTTATCTGGAAACTCTCTGTGTTTCCAACTGGTTAGCCTAGAGAAACAGACAGAATTCTTTGCTTCAGAAAAATATTAATGTTTCAGTTAATTAATGAAGGCATGGTTGTAAGAGCTCAGTGTAGATGGGAGAGGTCTGAGCTAAATTCAGAGTTAAATTACTTTGCAAAAGAGAGTAACATTAGTTTTGGAAGCAGCTGATGGTGTTGGAGGAGTGGAAAGAAGCTCAAAATAGAAAAGTGCCAGAAACACAGCGGAGAACCAGGGCCCATGAAGAACTTAGTCACATCAAGTATTACACAGAGAGACAAAATATAGAAAACAGCAATATCTAATATTTATACTTTTCTTGTGTCATCTATTTAGGTGCTTCTACAATTTTGGTATCTTGAGATAAAGTGGGAATTGAACTTGATGGAGTAATAGAAGAATTAAATTAAAAACATGTTAATCATTCTTGGGTCAAAATAGGTGTTCATTCAATATTATAAATAATTTAAATAATATTTTCTTTTGATTTCTCATGTTTATTCTCAATTATAGGCATGTCTCAAAGTTAGAGTTTTATAAATTTAAGCTAAAAGTATTTCAAAAGACATAAAATTTTAGCAGCCTAACATTTAATGAGTGTGTTTCAAAGGGTACTCAGTAAAATTCAGAATACAATACCAATTTTAAAATGCCTACTATGTTCTATGCATGCTTTGAAAACTCTTATCTAATGATATAAAGAGGTAGATAAAATTATAGATACTTAGTCTATTTGATTTTTTATTTCACAAACTTTATAAATTAACAAAACTATACATATTTATCATGTACAACATAATGTTTTATTTATACATCATGGAAAGACTAAGACAGTCTACTTATTTGAATTACCTCAAATGTGTATCAGACTTTTGTGGTAAGAGAAATTAAAAATATATCTTAACAATTTCAAGTATCCAATACATTTTTATTAACTATAGTCTCCATGTTTTACAATAAAGCTCATAAACATTCTCCTCCTAACTAAAACTGTGTATGCATTGACCACCATTTTACCAACCACCTACCATTTATAGTGACTGCTGGGCACCATTGTACTTCCTGCTTCTATGAGTTCAATTTTTAAAAGTTCTGCATATTCCCTGACTTATTTCACTTAATATTAATGTCTTCCATGTTGTCACAAATGGCAAGAATACCTTCTTTTTAAAAGCTGAATAAAATTTCATTTTTTTTTTTTGGTGTGTAACACATTTTCTTCATCCATGCATTTGTTGATGTTGAGGTTAATTCCATATCTTAGCTATTGTAACTAATGCTGCAAAAAATGGGAGAGTGCAGATGGCTCTTTGACATACTGATTTCATTTTTTTGGATATATACCAAGTACTGAAATTTCTGAATCATAAAGCAGTTCTATTTTCTATTTTTTGAGAAACTGCCATACTGGTTTCCATAATGTCTATGTGAATATACATTCCCACCAATAGTGTGCAAGGAAAAAGTTCCTTTTTCTTCACATCCTTGCCAGCACTTGTTATATTTCATCCTTTTGATAATAATTATGTTAATAGAAATGAGGTGATATCTCATTATGCTTTTAATTTACATATCCCTAGTGATATAGAAAATTTGTCATATGTATATTGGTCATTTGTCTTATTTAGAGAAATATCTACTTATATCTATTGCTCATTTTTAAAACAGATGTTTGTTTTGTTACTATTGAGTTTTTTGAGTTACTTATAAATTCTGTAATTAACTCCCTATTAGATGTTCACAAATAACTTCTTCCACTGTGGATGTTGTCTCTTCATTCTGTTATTTCCTTGGTTGTACAAAATCTTTTCAGTTTGATGTAATCTTATCAGTTTATTTTTTTTTCCTATGTCTTTGCATTGGGAATCATTTCAAAAAAATCATTGCCAGACCAATGTTGTGGAGCTTTTCTCCTATGTTTTCTTTTAATTATTTTACAGTTTTTAGATTCTTATTCAAGATTTTAATCAATTTTGGGTTTCTTTTTGTAGATGTTGAATGATACGGGTCTAATTTCTGTCTTCTGCATGTGGATATACAATGTTCCCAACATTATTTAATAAAGAGAATGTCCTGTCTCCAAAATTGTGGATTCTGGGCAACTTCAAAAATCAACTGGCAGTAGATGGTTGCATTTATCTTTGTTTTCTCTATGTTCCATTGGTCACTGTGTCTGCCTTACATCAATACCATGCTTTTTTGATTTCCATAACTTTGTAGTAAATTCTAAAGTCATGTAGTGATATTTGTTTAGCTTCCCTTTAGGGGAGTGAATGAAACCTGGGATTAGACGGGTTAGAACATGTTTTTTAAAATAAGAAACATTATAAATGTATATCCAAGTAGTCTCTGAATACAAAACTTGGTGTCATTCTTCAATGTGATATGGTCAATATAAAAATTTAAAATACATCTGTTAACTTCAAATACAATCACATCCTCCAATAATTTAGCTATTAAGCCATGACATATTATAATATATAATGGCATAACTACATCAAGTCTTTTGTTTATTAGCAATGGGAAAAAATAACACTAGTGTCTTCTAGGTTATGCAAAGTTTGTGATATAGCCCAAGAAAATATTGTACGAAATGCTGTCTCTTTTCTGATACCATGCATACATTGTTCGTTTGTCCATATGTTCATGCAGTCACTCAATTGTTCTAAATGGCCTATTTATCCTCCATGTGAACAGTAAGACCAATAAATCTCATGTTTTAGGTCATTGCCCTACTCTTTCCCTTGTAATCAAATTATATTGTTGTTCAGAAATAATATTTTGTGTGATGCCATGGCAGACTATAAAGCAATCAATGTTTGTGGATAATGTTGTTGACATAAACATGGTAAACAGAGAGGAAAGTTTCTCATCCAATAATGTTTCCTGTTTTAAACACAAGTTATCACCATAGCCTGTTCACCATAATGGAAAATTCTGCTGCAAAGGGTCTTCTATCAAATTATAGGTAAGCCCTCCCAGAGTATAGTTCCTTACTCTTGGGACTCAGCCCTGAATTTTGATGCTGGAAGGTTGTAGTTTCATCAATAGCAATAAACATAACCCACTGAGCCCTGGGAAGGAAACATGCACTCTGATCATGCAATGTGTAAGTGCCTTTTTATCACCAAAGGACAAGCTACTATGTTCATAATTTTATTGCACCAAGCACTGGGTTAGGAAGAGAAGAACCTAAATTACTTGCTTTATTTATGGAAATTTTTTTTGTACAGAGGAGAGTGGTTTTTCTAGAGAGAATTGATTTAAGATGAAATATGTGTGTGTGTGTGTATGTGTGTGTGTGTGTGTGTGTGTGTGTGTGTGTATTCATACCTTGGATCTGTTCTTATAGGTTCATCTACAAAATCTTTACCAAATGTTCTTATTAAATAGTCTTGTATCTAACAAAATGTTTCAAAATTAAACTATTTCCTATTGCACTCAAATTTATATTGAATTATATACTTTTATATCTCTAGCTCTTTTTCCTACTGGGAAATGTGAACAAAAGTTGTGCTGTATTATTCTTACCCAAACCTTTATCTGTTGAGATATTTTTCTTCCCTTTTCCTTCATGGACATTGTTGGGTAAACTTCAAACACTTGCAAATCTATCTGTAAACCAGGAACATTTGTTTTTCTTACTTAGATGTCTAATATTATAGCACTCCCCTAGGAGCCTTTAAGTATATATTGATTAAGGTGCTTTAATGCAGAGAAGCAGACATCACAAAGTTGTTATTATTTCCCTTTTTTAAGTCTAATGTGAACCATTTAGTTTTCATGAAATACTGATAGTTTGGTATGCCAAACTTCATGCCTTGAAAAACCAGACAACAGCAATTCATGATGGGTCACAAGCTGACCATATACACTGTTGTTTTCATGGTCAGACATTCTATCTTTAAAGGGCCTAATACTCTTAATTACATGGATTAAGGGACTGATTCTTATATTGTAGCCAGAACCACCTAGATAGTTTTTCTGGGGTCAAACCAAATCTATTTGTTGTACATCTTATTGACTACTTGGAAACTGTTTAATAAAAACTTCATATATGGCATATCCTCCACAACATAAAGACCTAAACGGGGTAAAGGATATTTACTTTTATTTTAACTTTTAAGATGTCTTTTTTCAACAGAAATTTCACTAAGATGATAGATTCCTAAAATTTCTTTAAGGTCTTTTGTTGACACAATGTGGAATATCATCGACTTCTTTCTATAAGACATAGCAGTCAGGATATAGATATAATGTATTATATATCTATAATATATCTATATAGGACAGTGTACTATGAAATGTAGATGGTTAACATCCTGGACATTGCTGTGAGTTAATGGTCACCAATCAGGATTACAAATGCTAATGAATTATCCTTCAACTTCAGAAATCATGCAATGCCTAGAAATTATGGTCAAGATGTACTACTAAACTTTTCAGGAGAAAGTGAACATCTTTTGAGGTATCATGTTTTTAATTTAAAAAAAAAAAACACTTTAAAACAATAACTTTTTTGGTTTTAGGAACTCTTTTGTGTATCTCCAAAATACCATCACATCTCTAATAATAGCTTCAGATAGGGTCATCTCTGAATGAAGTTAACAATAATTAGCCCTGCTATTTATTCTAAATCTTCAATGGTGACACAAACTTCAATATTTTTCCATAGTTTCTTTATTGCTTTTATTTTACTGTTTGGTATTGAAAGACAAATCTACTCTTTTTACTATATTAGTTGTCACCCATAGTTTAGGGAGGTAAAAACAAAGATTCTGCTAGTTTTATATTTGTATATTATACTATACAAATTGAATTAGAGGAAGAAAAAAAAAACTACTTTTTATTCCTAGATACCTTAAAACTGAGTTAGTAACCCAACACATATATGCCCCTATTTTGACCAAAAATAATCAACATAAGCATTCATAATCCTGATTGGTGACCATTAACTCACAGCCAATGTCCAATGACCTGGCAGAGTTCAAGGATTTGTTTGTTTTGGCTATGTACAGATATTCTTAGTAGAGAGCTAAAGATTCTTTGAGGGAAGAATGGAGAAATGTATTGATAACATATCCTTGAAGTATCAGCACTGTGGCATTCCTCCAAATCTCCCATGTTTACTCCATTCACTGAACTACATGTATCTACACTGATCTGACTCAAATATTGCCATTGGGTAGAGATCTATGATTCTGCATTTTTATGTATTTTTAAAATTAAATAAATTTTTTAAAAAATTAAATAAAGTTGTAATCATGTATTTTTTATCTCGACTGTTAGGGTTTAAATGTTATGATTTAAATGTGAGGCATCCCCCAAAAGCTCATGTGTAAGATGGTGCAGGAAGGTTTAAGAGAACCTTAACCCAATCAGTGGATTAACCATCTGATGGGATTAATTGAGTGTTAAAGACAGGTAGGGTGTAGCTGGAGGAGGTGAGGCACTACCGGGCGGTGTATGTGTTTTGTATCTGGTGAGTGGAGTCTCTCTCCCCCTCTCTCCCTCAATTAGCTACACGAAAGACCTCTGTGCAAATTATCCAAAATAATGTTTAAAATCTGCTACTAACTATGCTTCTTTTGCTTAAGCACTTCTTTTTTGACCACAGTGAATTCATATTACCATGTAAAACAATGAAATTGAGAAGATCGTTTCAATGACAGCATTGATTATCTATGTCTCCATTGAACACACATTTAAACAAATGGTTAAAAACTATTTCCAAATTCTTCAGCTAATGCACAGAATGAAGAACATGATGAATTGTACTTAAGTCAGTAAATTCCTCTGTATCTATGTATGCTCACACAATTTTCCTGCTTCTGACATTACAAAGGAGAAGTTTTGAATGTGTATGCTTTTGTGTATATGTATGTGTTTGTGTGTACAAATGTAACACTTTGGATATTTGTGTAAGTAAGCCTCCCTTGGGGGCCTTTTAAAAGCTGCAGATATCTGAGTCCTATCTTTTGAAAACTTGGTTAAATTGGTCAAAGAAGCAGAACATCATAATCTTACATAGGCAATTCTAAACTGCACCCAGATATGGTTATAGGTCTTGAGGAAACATAGAGTAATAGTAAGTTGGATGTGAGGAAAACTGACCTACCTTTGCATAATATTTTTAATCCTTTGTGAGATCATTACATATTTTCAACAAAAGGATCAATTAATATTGGAAGAATGGCTGTTCCTTCTGGAACAGTGAAGCGTGTGTATTAGGAATATTCTGAAATTGAAAGTCTCAGTATACTTCTTAATTGCACACTCTTTCCTAAACAATGTTTATTTTTCATAAAAAACTGTAGTAATAATAAAAATTTATATTATATGTTAGTATCACTCAAATTCTGTCTCTGTATCTGATAGTCCTCTTTTTGAACACTGCTATTATAAGAAAAAATTTAGGGTATTTTCAGCCACACTGTTTATTATACAATAATTTAATAATGGATCTTTTTAAAGGCTTCCATCAAATTAAAAAGTGATTAGCTCATACCATAGTCTTTCCAAAGGCTATGAAAAGAGCCTCTGAAATTTTTTTCTTTCAATAGGCATTTTAATTCATGTAGCCATAGTTAATAATTTAAACAATGTTCTAACACTGTGTACCAGAGATTGCCAGTGCTTCATCAAATGGTGTTAACTAGATGCCCATTGCCTTCAAACTCTGGGTCAAAAATGCATCCTAAATTCTCATTTATTATAGCCTGTTTTCCATGTAAGTATTTATTGTGCCAATCAGTGTATTGGACACTGTTTTTAGTTACAGACAGTAGAAATCTCTTAAGTTAGATTTTTAAGGAAACCAACAGGCATTTCACAGAGTTTCTAGAACTACCTTTGAATTTAATTGTTACTTTACAGAGTTTCTCAAATTGTCTTAGAATGATTTGAATAATACATTAGATATTGTACCTTAGATATAAGTTCAACTCCAACATGGGATTATTCTTCTTGGGCAGAGAAATCATTGGGCATTCAGTTGCAAGGTGTCTTCTCATTCTTATAATCTGTGTACACAACTTGCATTTCTTGGGAAACTGATAGTTATGTTAGTCAGCATTTTGTCATCATGACCAAAATACCTGACAATTATGACTTAGAAAAGAAGTTGTTTATTTTTACTCACAGTTTCAGAGGACTTATTTCATGGTGGGCCAACTCCATTGCTCTGGGCCTAAAGTGAGGCAGAACTTTATGGCACAAGGGCATGGTAAAGGATAGCTGCTTAGTCCCTGGTGGTTAGGAACAGAGAGAGAAAGCAAAAACAACATATAAACATCAAAGGCATGCCTTTATTCTTTTATCCAGGCTACCTGCCTATATTTCTACCATGGAATCTATTCAAATTTTTTATCCATCAAATGGATTAATCCACTGATTAGGTTACAGCTGTAATAATCTAATCGCTTTACTTCTGCACATTCCTACTTTGTCTCACATGAGCTTTTGGGGGATATCTCATATCCAAATTCTAACATGGATTACTTTTTAAGGGTCTTCATACACATACACACACACACACACACACACACACACACACACACACATTTCTTCCCCACGTTCTCTAGCAGAAATTTAGCATTTTATTACTTTTTGTATATAAACAGAATGCTATAATGTTAATTACCACAGTCTGGCTAACAAAGAGGTTAGTGGCACAAAAATGGTTTAGAAGCACTACCTTAGATGAACTAAGTGCCTTTTTCCCATACCCTGATTTCCCTGAATGAGAGCTAAAAACATAGACTTTTTTCCCTTTTCTTTTTATACCTAGTGCAGATAACTATTTGGTGAAACTTAGATCACATGATAAAATATAAACGTGGGGTTTGTCTAGAAAATATGCACTTTTGTCAGCCTCCATGATTTAAGAATGCCATTAGGGTTTGACATAGGTTTTGAGCAATCAAGTTGAAAATGTATGCCCTATCCTATAGGAATGAAAGTCATCATTTTCCTGTCATAAATATTAAAACAACAGCAAAAAAATGTTATTTTAAAAGCCTATGCACACTTCCTATCTGTCTAAATTGAAATTCCTAATGGCAAGCCACAGAAACAGACTGACTTCACAAATACGAATTTATTGGAAAGACGATTAGGAAGCTCACTGAATCAAAGGAAGTGAGGAAAAAACATGGAGAATAGAAAAAGTATCCTTATTACCCTTGATAGTTCCCTTAGCCAATACTTTTGCTCTTTGAAAATACAGATACATCTGATGTAACAATGTGAAATGCCTAAAACACACAGGTGCCAATTTCAGCTTGCCACTCAATGAAACTATGAAATTATTTTTTGTGATGCTTGGTAGAACACTCATTTCTTTCAATTCTAATTTTTTTAGAGCAGCAGAGCTATGTCTCGGGAGGACCAAAAGCAAAAGTTTTGACAATGGGTCATTGTGATGATACTGGGTCTGTTTTCTATCAAATCTTGCTATTCCAAAACTGAACCTTGTATCAGTTTTAGTTTTCCTGTAGGAATGGTCTAATTTCAATTGAATTCTAAAAGAAATTGCTAGGACATAAGAAATGTTGTATGGGAAACAAATTATCTACTTAATTATCTATTTAATAAAGGATATCGGTGTTTGTAGAAGATGTGTAGGTAGAATAGACAGATTCAATGTGCAATAAATGTCTGCTTTAGATAGATTACTTTGTTATTCCAACTATAGCAGAAGTATTCAAGTAGACAACTCACCACAACAAAGCTGGCTGATCTCCTCAGGATACAGTTAATTCCTGTTGGTAATCTGAGTATTCAGTAGAGTGTGTCAGCTTCAATAAGTTGACTGCAATGAGATGAAACATTAATGTCTTTATAATTGATGTTATGGTCCCCACTCTATTAATGATCCCATTGAGCGAGCTTTGCAAAGACTGTTGGAGGATAACTAAAGTCCACAAAGAGAGTGATTCTTCCTTCCTGACTCTGAAAATTACTTTGCAGTGAGACTTTTCTGGTAAACATGTACTTAGTAACTACATTTTAAGCCCTGCATCCATTACTGTTCTTCCATCAACAGTTATTTTCACAAAACCTCCTTGACACCTCTAGTCCTAAGCTTCTAATCATTCAAACCATTTGCCTTTTCCCAAGATTTGGTATATGTTCTGACAGCAAAGCATTCGTTCTTAAAGATGTGTGTGTGTGTGTGTGTGTGTGTGTGTGTGTGTGTGTGTATGGCAATAGAGTTTTTCCTGCATACGTTATTAATTAGAAAAGAAGAACCATGGTCCACAGATGTCCATTTCCAGTCAATACTGGCATGGAACAAAAGTCATCTCCAAAGCAGGATAAATATCTTTATCCTTGCTTAATTGGTAGTAGGTCACTGAGAAGTATCAACCTATTCAAAATAAGCTCTCTGAATCTAAAAGTAAAGAGAATTAGAGTAAGTTTAGTCCTGTTTCCATACATGTAAACTTTCTTTAATGATGGAATGCTCTAAGGTACCCTTGACATTCACTTAGGTGGAGACAGGGACTGAGGTCACCTAGTGTTCCAAGATTCCCTAATAAGAATCATCTAGTGTTTTTGGTAAGGCATGTATTTTTTTTTTTCAGACTATAGTAGCAAGCCAAAGCTTTTTTATAAGCAGTAATAAAAACAATAAAACCACAAAAGATGTCAAGACAATTCTCCAGAGTCCTTAAGCTTCCATTAACACTGTGAAAAGAGACCACCTTGCATCTTTTTACATGATTTTTTCTTCCTTTTTCATAACATAACTGTCTTAAATATGTTTGACTCGAAAAACGGTGACTTTGGTCCCTTGGTGGGTGCAGTGCACAGCCAATAAATACAACTAGAAAATAAAAGAGTGAAGAAAGCCTTGTTTGTTGTACAGTAAAAAGAGCACTGACAATAATCACCAAAGCCAAGTTTCTCTGAACAAAGAAAACAAGGCGCTTTCATTGCGGAAACCCATGCATGTTCGTATTGGGGAGACATGGCATCATCACTTCTTGAGGTGGGCACATTTTGGATCATGGTGAGTCTGAGATCATGGGTCTTCATACCCCACATGATCAAATGTGGAGGACAAAAACACCTTTAGGGTGGAGAACTCAGCATTATAATGAGATTAGAAAGACCCACTGCTAGGTAACCTAAAAGAGGAACTAAGTAGTTTGAGTAGGTTTAGACAGGTTCCTTGTGGTTTTCTCTGGAAGGCCATATCTGAAACAGACCAAAGGAAGAATTTCAGCAGTAAGCAGATGCCCTACACTCAAGTCCCTACATGGCAGCAACACTTCCTCTACTTAAACTACTCAAATATCATTTTTGGCTTCAACTGCTAAATATAATTGCAACACTTAAATAAAAGTAGAAGAGAGTTCTATTGTATTTTTCTAATTGTTTTTTTTTTTTCTGTGTACTTTCTTCTTTACTAAAGTTTCAGTAGTCTTTCTATTTATACTACCTTTATGATTAGATAACATTCTTTAGCTATTATTTTAGGGTAGTTCTGCTATTGATAAACTTTCTTTGTATTTCTTAATCTAAGGAGGTCTTGATCTCTCTTTTTTTTTTTTTTTCTGAGGGGCACTTTTGCTGTATGTTGAATTCTAGTTTGGCAGGTCCTTTCTTTTTGTACTTGAAAAGTGTGTCATTTCCTTCTTTCCTAAGACTTTTATGGTGAAAAATGAACTGCCACTCAAATTCCCCCACTCTATGTTAGTAAATGTTGGGACATTTACTAAAAATGTCACAATTTCCAAGGTTTTTTTTTTTTTAATATTTCAAAATTTTGATTATCATTTTTTTGGCAGATATTTCTTTGGGATAATCTTGTGTGAGGTTTGCTCAAACTCTTGAATCTGTATGTGTGTGTCCTTTGTTAAATTTGGGTATTTTTAGTCACTGAATCTTCAGGTACTCTTTCAGCTCTGTTCTTCTCTCTTTCAGGGACAGTAATGATATGGGTGTCAGATCATTCGTTATAGTCCTACAGATCCCTGTGGCTTTGTTCTTCTTATTCTTTTTTCCTTTCTGTTTCCAGATTAATTTCTGTTGTTCTATCTTCAGTTTGCTGGTTTTCCCTTCCTCTCCCACTTTTTAGCTATTGAGCCTATCTATCAAGTTCTGCATTTCAGTTTCAGTATTTTTTAGTTTACAATTTGAATTTCATTTTTATTTAGATTTTCATTATTGGAGCTCTCCATTCTTAAAAAATTCCAAGTGTGGTCATAATTGCTCATTGAAGCATTTTTATGATGGTTACTTTAAAATCTTTTTTAGATAATTCTCTCATTACTGTCATATCAGTATTTCTATGAACTATTTTTTTATAGTTTTTAGATCTTCATTTTGATATGACAAGTGATTTTCAGTTGAAACTTGAAGTTTTTAATGTTATACAATGAGATTTTTTTTAATTAAATGTATTTTAAAAATACAGTAACAGAAAATTAGGTAATGGTATTCTGTATACATGCCATTGACAGATAAAATGTTAACACTTAATTTCTATGTTCCTAATATTGTTTAACATTTTTTATAATTACAGTGAAATGTGTGTGTATATATATATATGTATATATATATATATAATTATTTTAGCCATTTTTACATGTAGAACTCGCTGCAATTAAGTGCATTCACATCATTGGAAGTTATGAAAATCTTGCTCTCATATAAACACTTTAACTAGATTTTTGTGGGAATGGATATGTTAGAAGAGTTATTGCCTCTTTAGTGCAATGTGGGGTAGAAGTGTAGGATCCTTCTTGTCCTCTCTTCATAATTTAGCCAGGTATCCTAATTACCACTGAGGAAGTTGAGAGTTGTTGTTTTACATTAGAGTTTTCCTGATACCTTTCAGGCTGTGACTGTGACTGTACCCATGTCATCACCAGTGGGGTATGGCCTGCTGAATGAGGCTGAAAATGCTTTCTGCATAACTGGCCTTCTCTAAGAGCACACTAGTGCACATGGGAAGGCTGTCTCATTGCTGGCAGATAGGAATGGAAGCTCAACCTTCCGGTGTGCTTTCCACCCATGCCCTTTATAGTGAATAAGGGCATATTACCATCTGGAGAAGATAAAGATGGCTGGCTCCCTACTCAATTTTATTTAACACCTTGGTGGCAGATGTTTAGGTTATCTCATCCTATGCTTGAATTACAGGTTTCCCTCCAGGCTTATGCTGGTATGGATGAGGATAAGGCCACAGTATTTCTTTGAGTTTAGGATACAGTATATAGTCATTGTCTGTAAGTTTTTGCTATGGATGTTCCTATCCTGACCTTTAGACAGAATAAAATTTGATGTACGTTGTTTATTTGTGTAATTCCATTAATATTTCTGAATTGTCAATTTATTCAGTGTCCGGTACAGAGAATCTATAAGGTAGAAAGAAAATTCAGGAAACTCACCATTGTTAAATTCAGATAGTGAAGTCCTTAGCTGGTCTTTCTTCTTTCCACCTTTCAGAGTATCCTTTAGTTTGATTTAGACATAATATCCAGGGTCTGCAGTTGTACTTAAGAGTAGCATGACCAATTTTGTTATATCAAACTTTTGGATTCTAGATGCTTAATTAATTTAAATTTTCATCTTTTAATCATTTACAGTGAAAGTTTCATTTCAGAGAGATGAATTAAATAAGGTAAGTTTTTACTTAGGAATAATTATGGAACACTTATTTAAACAGATTTTATTCTATATCTATTGCTTACCAGCTTGAATTTTCTAAAAGAAGTAACTGAGGCACAAACAAATTAAAACTACTTGCTGTAATTACACAACCAGTAAATGTCAGGAACAGGATGTAAAATCAAAGAAACTTGCTTTTCTATACCATATCTTCTCTGTCTTTTCTTTCTCTCTATGCCCTCAAGTGTGTTTCCTTATATAAGACATGTTAATTTTCTCTTGAGAATACTAGTTCTCTTACATGAGTAAATCTGTAGTTTGTAAGACATAAGCAAAATTATTTAAGGCATTTCATTTATAAATATATAACCACTAAGCAAAGAATTTGTTACACATAGGCAGAATTCTTAAGATGTGTTTTGTATGGGTAGTTAATAAACAGAATAAATGTGTAATTAAAATAGATAGAAAGGATGAAAGGACCAAGGCATACTAAATCTTTACAAAGCTCCTATGTACTAAATATTTATGATATGCTAAATATACATGTGATTCAATATGTGACTTCCAAAATATTCAGGCACTCAGTATTCATAAGGCATTATTTGGCTGCCCATGGATAACACACATTCTGGCCTCAAGTATTTTCTGCCAAACAAATACATCCATGGTTATTTATTAGGTTATTTGCTAAGCTATAACTTTGGCCAGATGTAGGTATCCTTACTTCTCTTCAATAGATGAAATGGACATGGCTCAGAATACCTTCTGCCCATTTCCTGTTAAAATCTCAGTTTGGGTCTTTGTAACTTCCCCATCAGCAAAGAAGACTGACATAGCAAAGAAAAAGTCAGAACATATGAACACTGCATGCCCAGGATTCAGGAAACCTAAATGTGATAATTTATCCTAGCTCTTTCCTTTTGCTTCTCACTTTAACCTTGATTTTTGATACTCTTTGTGATTGGAACATTTTAATTTTGGTTTGTGAGCCTTTCTGATCTATGGCCTCTGGATAGTATGCCTTCCAGTATATAAGGAAACTCTTACTGTATTACCAGTATTTCTCACATGATGAAACTCTAACTAGCCAGAAATGGGCCGCAGAACCATTTCCAGTGTCAGGAAAAGTTGGAGAAGAACAGGTATAGCAAAAGAAACACAATTTCCAATAAAGCATATATTCAGTCAAGACTCATGCTCAAAAGTTGATACAGCATTACATAACAAAGTTGGGTTATATTATCAAGAAATTAGAGGGAGAATTTACTGCTGGTAGGTAGTTTTTATACTATCACTCCTTCATATTAATTTATTTTTGTTTTATATTTTATATTTAATGACTTTTGTGTTATGGAAGTGTATATTAATCAGGTATTTGTTTCTGTGGACAAAAATCTGACAAGAACAACTGAGCAGAGGAAAGGTTTCTTTTTTGGTTCATGATTTCAAAGAATGAGTCACTGGTCAGTTGACTCTACTGTTTTGGGCCCAAGATGAGGCAGAAAATTATGGTAGAAGGGCACAGTAGAGGAAAGCTGTTCAAGTCCTGGCTACTGGGACACAGAGAAAGAACAAGGGAGACATCATGAAAATACAACTCCCCAAGTCATATCCTCAATGATCTATTTCCTGCAACTATATCCTACCTGCCTATAGTTGCCACTGATTTGAGTTATTAATCCCTAAAGTGGGTTAATCTATTAGTTGTTATAGCATTTGTAATCTAATAATTTCACCTCTAAACTTCCCTACATTAACAGGATATTTTAGGGGACACCTCAGATTCAAACCATAACATAGTTAAAAGAAAACTGAGTTAAAAATTCCATGCTTTTGTAGATGAGCACTGAAATAACTACAGTCATACAACAGTCATTACCAAATTAAAACAAAACACATTTTTCATAGTTGTTTTTCTTTTAGATTATTCTTCATAGAAAATAATGTCATAAAACTTAAGCATTTTAATGTTCATATTAGAGAATTATAGTTATACATAATAGTGAAGTTCATTTTGACACAAAGATGCAAGAATGGAATTTGCTCCATTTTACTCCTCAGTACTTTCTCTTTCCCTCTACTCTTAGCTCTACATCTCCCTTTCTATACTCTGCAGGTCTTTCTTCTATTTATTTATCATTTAAAATACACACACTTACTATATATATATATATATATATATATATATATATATTCACTTTAGTGTATATAATAGAGAGAGAGAGAGAGAGAGAGAGAGAGAGATGCACTATGTCTGTTTTGATGTTAATACCATTCTGTTTTTGTTCCTGCCCTGTAGTATAATTTGAGATCACTATTGTGATACCTCCAACATTGCTCTTCTTGCTTCATATTGCTTTGTCTCTTCCATGACTTTTATTTTTCCAAATTATTTTTTCACTGCTGTGACTAAAGGAACCAATCAGAACAATTGTAGAGGAAGAAGTTTATTTGAGGGCTCACAATTTCAGAGGTCTTAGTCTAGAGAAGGTCAACTCCATTCCTCAGGGTTTGAGGTGAGGCTGAACATCATGGTGGAAGAGTGTGGCAGAGAGAAGCATATCATCAGGAAGAAGAGAGGGAGAGAGAGACTCCCCTCTCAAGATACAAAATATATCACCCCCAATGAACCACTCCCCCCCCCCTCTCTCTCTCTCTCTCTCTCTATATATATATATATATATATATATATATATATAAATATATATGAATTCTCTTTGGTATATTAATATCATACAATATCATACATACCATAATTCGGTCAATTTCTGCAATTCCTCCCTTTTTCTGACCTTCTTTCCTGCCCCTCAAGCCCTTTCTCTACATCACTGATGCTCCCTCCATTTCCTTGGTATCTACCTTCTCATTTTTTACCCCTACTTTGCTCTAGCTAATGCATATGAGAGGAAACTTTCAATCCTTAAAATTCTGAGTCTGGTTTATTTTACTTAGCTTGATATTCTCCAGTTCCATCCATTTACCAGCAAGTTCCATAATATCATTCTTCCTTATTGCTGAGTAGAACTCTTTTATGTATACTTATCTTGTTTTCTTGATTCATTCATCTGTTGACCCACACCTGGACTGATTTCATAACTTGGCTATTGTAAACTGCTGGTATAAATGTCGCTGTGCCTTTATCACTATAGTATACTGACTTTAGGTCTTTAGAATAAATACCAAGGAATAATATGGCTGGGTGATATTGTGGTTTTATTCCTATACATTTATCTCCATACTGCTTTCCAATTTGATTGTACAAATTTGCAGTCCCACTGACAACAAGTGAGTGTACCTTTCTCCTCACATCCTTACTAGCTTTCATTTTTACTTGTGTTCTTGATGATTGCAGTTCTAACTATAGTGAGATGAAATTTCCATGCAGTTTTGATTTGCATTTTCCTGATTGCTAAGGATATTAAACATGTTTTTATGTACTTGTTGGCCATTTGTATTTTTTCTTTGAAAAATGTTTAGATCTTTTGCCCATTTATTGATGACACTTCTACAATACAAATTTTAGAAAATTGAAAAAAAAATTAAAGAAGACCTTAGAAGATGCAAAGACCTCCCATGTTCTTGAATAATCAGAATTAATTTTATAAAAATGGCCTTATTATCAAAAGCAATCTACAGATTTAATGCATTCCTCATCAAAATATCAATGATATTCTTCACAGAATTAGGAAAAAAGAGTTCAAAAAATAATTTGTAAGAATAAAAGACACAGAAGAGCCAAAGCAATAAGAAGCAAGAAGAGCAATGCTGGAGGCATCACAATACTGATCTCAAATTATACTACAGGGCTATAGGAACAAAAATATCATGGTATTGACATCAAAACAGGCATCAACATCAATACAATAAACTACAAGATGCAGATCATAGATACAATCAGCTGATACTAAACAAAGTTGCCAAAAATAAGTGTTGGAGAAACCATAGCCTTTTTAACAAATGGTGCTAGGAAAATTGGGTATCTATTTTTGTCAGCTTTTTCACTGCTGTGACTAAAGAACCCAATCAGAACAATTGTAGAGAAAGAAGTTTATTTGAGGGCTCACAGTTTCAGAGGTCTCAGTCCAGAGAAGGCCAGCTCCGTTCCTCAGGGCTTGAGATGAGGCTGAACAGTATGGTGGAAGAGTGGCAGAGGGAAGCAGCTCAAATCCTCAGTAAGCAGAGAAAAAGAGACTCCCCTCTCCAGAAGCAAAATATATACCCTGTAGCCACACCCCCAATGAACCACTTCCTCTGGCCATACTCCACCTGCCTCTATTTACCACTCAGTTCACCACATCAGGGATTAATTGACTGACTAGGTTAAGACTAATAACCCAATCATTTTAACTCCAAACCTTCTTGCATTGTCTCTCTTATGAGCTTTTGAGGGACACCTCACATCTAAACCATAACAATATCCATATGTAGAAAAAAGGAGTTATATCCTATCTCACATGCTGCACAAAAATCAAATCAAAGTGCCTCAAAGACCTATGAATTATACCAGAAACTTTCCACTTGTTAAAAGAAAGCTAGAAGAAAACATAGAATGCAAACTTATACATATTGGTATAGGCACTGACTTCCTTAAGAAGACCCTTAAAGTTCAAGAAATAAAACCAAGAATAAATCAGAAGGATGGCACCAAATTAAAGTGATTTTGCACAGGAAATAAAACAAGAGTATAAACAGAGAGACTACAGAATGGGAGAAAATCTTTGCCAGCTACTCCTTCAATGGGGATTAATATTCAGAATATATAAAGAAATTTAAAAAATAATATCAAAATAATAAACAGCCTCTCAATAAATAAGCAAAAGAACTAAATATTTTATTAAGAAAGTTTCTTGAACCATAATGTCTTGTTTTCCTTGAATGATGTAGGACTGACAAAGCAACTAAACATGTTATGTGACTTTATAGAGTTTATTGTTTCAATAAGTTAGGGATTGTGAGAACAAATAGATGTATAAATATAGTCACCCCATAGATTCTGAATTTGTGGATTGTTTCAGAAGGTTAAAATAAAGATAAAAGCAGCTTAACAGTCTAATCTTAAAAATCGAATATAAGATATTGAAAATGAGATACATGTAATGCTTAGCATAGTACCTATCATATATTTGATAATAAATGAATGAGCATTTATTATTATCATTATTAATACTGTTCTTGTTTGGTACAAATGAATTCCAATGTCATGAGAATAATGCAAATTGGAAAGAAATATAGACTTACTTTATAATAAAAGAAAAATCTCTAAGTTACTAAAAGTCATCTAAGGCACATTTATTAGTCATTTACAAAAATTCACTTCAGCATTCCTTTAAAATAAGCTACCCTGGTGCATTTAACATACTATTAATTTGCAAAGTTGATGAACAAGAGCAAGCATTTGGGTAGCAAAATTATAAAAGAACTGTGTGGACATTTAGTAATTGTGCTGAGGGATTAAGGCAATTATAGAAAAATTCAGGCTAAAACTGCTATTGAAGAGGATTTTTTTAAACATTTATTATTCCGATGAATCATCTAAAAAGGGTAACTGCTCTGACTGATTATTGCTCAAGACTGTTTAATTTCTTTAAATGACTTAATCACAGAAAACTTCATGTAGAAGTTTGGATTTCAGGTAATTATTGAAGGAGAAAAGAAAGTTGGTTGGCAGTGGATCTCAGTTTGAAATTAAAAATAAAATGAGAACAATATAACATGCACCATGAAATCCCTCTCAAGGTTAATGATAATTCAGCTTTAGCAGCTACATGATCAGACATGGCTGGCTCTTTGCAACAGTAAAGATAGTGAGGTTTCCTTTACACTGAACCCAGTCATTACTTATTACCCTTTGTTTTAGTTACAGAAAACTTCACAAGCTCTTCCTCATTCCTCTTCATTCTATGCTAGCCATAAGAGCCTTCCACCATAATCTGAGGATGCCTGAATCAGTATATTTAGCCAGGAGACTTTGCTTTTCAGCCTAAACTCCCAGAGTTGAAAGTCTGTGTTTTCTTCAATTGTGTTTTAAGGTAAGGAAGAACATCCTTTTTGTTTGTTTGTTTGTAGGTTTTTCTTCGTATTTCAAGAGTAGGAAGATGCAGAAGTAAAATAAAGATACTTCCAGGAATTTGAATTTAAAAATTTGTAAGTAAGGTAACAACATATCTTATTTTGCCAAGTAGAATCCTGGTTTACTTCTCTGGTTCTGACATAATTATTAATTATGTCTTCTTTCACTTTCAAAAATGTCATGGTTTGCATGATAAATTGTATGGGCAACTAATTGTAGAAATGTTTCTATTTATTTATCTATTTATGGCTAAAATAAATGGATCATTGAGACAAAATAATTAACCATACTTTACTCAAAAATTTAAAAGTATAATCTAAGTAAGATATGTATGTAAACTATATATTATATATATAATATTGAAAGGGTAAAGTTTCTAAGCTGCAAAGCCTGAGTTAAAATGTAAAGGATCAGGCATTGTAAAGCTGCTTCTAAACTGCAAAGCCTGGGTTAAAAAGTAAAGGACTAGGTATTGTAGAGTTTCTGAACTACACACAGAACCTGAAATTCCTAAGGCAGTTAAGACAATGCCCTACTGGCCATTTAGTTGTTTAATAACTTAGGGCCCTGTGTAACCCGGCACGTAGGCATTCAAGGCCCAAAACCAATCAGTTTGAATGTGTACCCCACTTAGAAGTGACCAATCATCCCTGCCCAGCCTGTTCCCGCCAAAGAATGTACTAATCATGTCTAAGAGTTGTTGTTTGATTTTCCCCGCGCCTCATGATGATTTGTATGCAAAGCCTCCGCCCTCCCCAAAAAAAGTGTACTTAAGCATTGCTCAACCCCTGCTCTGGGCTCTGGGCTGCTCTCCTTTCTTGAGTGGGCACGGAGCCCCAGCATGCTGGATCAATAAATCCCCTTCTGCCAATTGCATGAGTGATCACTTGGTGGTCTCTTCCTCCGACGTTTCGCCGGTCCCTTACAATATATGTAGAGAAAGAGAAAGAATCAGTTTTAAGTAAAATACTATTCCCTCCAGGCTTATTTATAAGAGTACTCACCATATTCTGATAGCCTATTTCCACATTGTATGACTTTTATATAAGAATACCTCTTCTGCTTTCTAACTCTACAAAGAAAAGAAGATCATCTGATTTGTGGGTGTTTACATTGGATTATATATATATTTTTAAATATGAACTTATTTTTATTTAAATTATAGCATGATATAGGCAATTTATAGCTATATTATGTAAGAATGATTTATAGATATAATAACAGAAATGAATCAGCAAATTTCAGGATTTTAACTTAATATAAGTTCATTCTCCATTCAAGGAAATTCTGAAGCCTTGGAAACTCTGTAGACAGCTCCTTGCATGTGGTAATTCAAAATCTTGTCTGCTTCTATCTTATGCTTTTTCAATCTCAGGAGTAAAATTTCAAGGTTGCCTCAAGAGGAAGAGAGAGCATGAAACACTATGCAGGTTTTTTTTTTTTTTTTTTTTTTTTTTTTTTTATTGCTTATACCCAGAAGTGATACTTGTCTCTTCCACCCATGATCCACTGTTTAGAACTAGTCACAATTCTGGTCTATTCCATCTTTTTATCATGAAAGGAAGTACTTATTCCCTCTCCATGGGAGATAATTTTAAGTTCTATCCATTCACTGCATCTAGCTCAAAAGTTGAGAATCTCTGTTGACATAGTGGTTTCTTATACCAAGTAAGATATGTCTCTATCAAGTCATCTACCTTTATACCAAGTAAGATATGTCTCTATCAAGTCATCTACCTTTATACACCAGGTATTCGGTGGTGAAACAAGAATAGAATAACTTCAGTGAAGACTTCCATTCAGAAAGGAGAACAGGACATTCTCCATAATCATTGCTGCACAGCAATTTTTCAATCCCATTGAGAAGAAATTCTAGAGTTCTCCGATACAGAGATGAGGGAGGTAGTTGGATGCATCCCAATTCTGCATTCTTGGAAGTACCCCTTTGCCCACTGCTAACTACAACCCTTGGCAAAAGCCTCAGTGTTTTTTCTTTGCCATTATCTACTTTGACAACAACTGAGATGGGCTTTTAGAAACATGTATTGATTTGATGGAATAAACCTATTCAGTGCTAGTTAACAGATGGGGTAGAATAATGCGAAAGAGTTTTCTATAGAGTTTCCATTATCAAGCCATTTCTGTGGTAGTTGAACAGGTCTAAATCCAAACTTCTAAATTTCATCATTAGGGGCTGGGGATGTGGCTCAAGCGGTAGCGCTCTCGCCTGGCATGCGTGCGGCCCGGGTTCGATCCTCAGCACCACATACCAACAAAGATGTTGTGTCCGCCAAGAACTAAAAAATAAATATTAAAAAATAAATAAATAAATAAATAAATTTCATCATTAGCTATGGTACTCACATCTTGACCCTTCTTTTTGGTCTCTCCTATCTTATTTTCACTTAGTTATAAATTTAGACAGAAAGAAACACTAATTGTGCATTTTAGGAAAACTTAACATCAATTGTTTTACATTATATTGAAGAGATACTAAATTTCACTTATGCATCTAATAAAGACGGTTTTGTTAATAATGATTCCTCAAGGCTGGTTAAACTACTGTGAAACTTGTCTCTCTTAATGGAAATAATGTGACAGGCAGACATTTTTGAAAGTGCTGGTAGATTAGGCTCATTACTTTCATTATTCACAGAAGGCACTAGAAAGGAGAAATTTTTTTCATACATTTTAAAGTAATTATTGGTACATGTTTAATAAGATTGTTATTTAATATAATGCTGGCTAAATGCTCGCATGTACATAGGTTTTACATTTGGTAGGAAATAGCACTGGAAATCAAATTTAAAGAAAGTAATGTATAAGCACACTGGTAGCTTTTTTGTTGAATTTTATTGGTCATGATCTAGTATTTCAAATTTCTTTTTTTTCCAGTTTTGTAATTTTACAAGCCATATTTTTTCAAGTGAAAATTTTAATTCCTAATATGCATGTGTTCCTTTCCAGAAGTCACTCAGGAATAATAACTTTTTTAGCAAACTGATATCATTTTACATTAGGTTTTGGTGATTTTTTTGCAGTGTTATAATATTAACAATTGTAATTTCTATCTCATTCTCTAGTTTTCTTATTTATATCATTGAGATAGGAATTTGGGGATACATTCATTAGAAGATAGCCTGAGTCTGAAAAGAGAAACCCCCATGACTCTTGGAATGTAGGAACACCCTACAAAACTGTGAAATGCAAAATAAGCATTCTGAGCAACAGAGCTATATTGTACATTAATGCCCTTGGCCTACACACCCTTAACTCATGCCCTTGTCTTCAAAAAGTAAAACAAGGACAATGGGCAAGCCCTAGGGAAACCAGTATCAGGATATTGGATAACTCTGCCCTAATAACTCCTCTGGCCCAGTTCCAAGATCATGTTCTTCTATAAAAATTAACACCTCAGACCAATAGTTTGCTGTCTTTCCTTCTGTAAATGGACCCTATTCTCCCTTGAATGTGTATTTCTTATTTTATCCTTAATATAGCCTGTATTCTTCCTTGAAATGTGTATGTGTTTCCTAAATAAATCTGTGTTTCTGACTGGCATGTGTTAAAATGCTTTTCTATTACATATGCCAAGAACCTTACTTGTCCTGTGGAGAGATCCCCCCTCTTTGGAATATCCTGCAGTGACATGATGAGATTGCAACTTTGTTTTTTAACATTTTTTCTCTTAGTAAAGAAAAGCCCTATTTCTGAAACTTAAATTTGAGTAGTTACCATTATTATTTAATAAACTCTACCTCAAACATAGTTTGTCGTGAGTGTTTAAATACTACTGAAAATATTTTCTGTACAAGGGAATCATTCAAGAATATATTCACAAACACTTGCTACATCTTAATCCAAATCTGCAATCTATTTTAATCCTAAGAAAATTTTAAGATATATTTCTTTGGGTCTTCTTTTCCAAATAATTTAAGAACTTCTCAGGAAGGAAACTATCATCTGTATAACTTTGTGTTCACAGTTGATACCAGGAGACTTTTGATAGTTCAATGGTAGTAATAGACTTGCATTCCTCAAGCACTTTCCTTAGGGTAAAGACTGAGCAACTGGGCTGAGAAGTTAAGATAGGTTATAAAATGAATCATTACAACCACTTGAGAAATTAGATATATCTCCTTTTTTATACATAAAAAATTTAATTCTTCAATACAAGATTCTACTGCTGTTCTTTCTGACTCCAAAATTAGTCCTCTTAAACCTTATGTATATAAGTATTGTAGATACACAGGAATGAGAATGTTGTTCAGAGCCTGCCAAATATTTCATAAATGGAGTATGGTGTACTAGGACTGAGCAAGTCATATATACCGAGGAGCAACCTAGAGTTTAGCAATATATTGACTAATTTGTCTTCTAAATTATATTAAAAATCCATGATAAGTTTGCAAAAGTCTTTGGAATGAAAAGAACTATATAAATGGGAGCTAATATCTTCTCTAATGTTCTCTAATGTCCTTCCTGTAAAAGTCAAGGAAATAATTGCTTTTACAGAGCAATTGTTCTAAGGCTTTTCCTTACCTATAGACAGGAATCAACAGATGATTGTCTGCAGGTATTTGCCTGGGGGAAGCTATTGAATGTCAATGCAAATCAGGGCAGTTTCCTCCACTGTAGAAAGGCACTGACAAAAACCTCCCAGGCATAGGTATATTTTAAGACAGGAGAGCTGCATATTGAGTACATAAGTTTATATTACCAAGGAACTAATTTTTGACCTTTATATCAGTTTTTTTTTTATAATTTTTTCATAATACACTTTATTTTAAGCCACATTAATAGGAAACTAAAAGTGTCAAGGTTAATTGTTAAGGTTTAAAACATGTTCATATTTTTTTAAAAAAACAAATATTCCTTAGCTGGCATAATATTGTTTGATCAATGTGAATAAATAAAATTTGAAATAATAGTCATAATAATAATTTGTGTGCTAATTTCTATTTCAATGCTAAATTTAGACAGTCTTTTTGTGAAATTATAAGTACATTTTTATTAAAAATGTTTTTAAAACTCAAGAAACAGGATTATATATGACATCACTTACATTTTTTAAAATCTGTTACTTCCTATCTTCAAAAGAAATGGCATACATTTCTAGTAAATGAGGGCCTAGCCACCTGCCACTCTAATGAAGGTTTTCTTGTTCACAAGTTAAATGATGTGCTAATTAACTGTTAAAATTTGGAGTAGGGTGTTGAGAAATCCAAATGATAATGTGTCATTGTGGGAAAAAGAAAAAAAAAAACTATGTATTTTCATTCATTTTAACAATTCTTTATGAAAAAAAAATTGTGGTAAGTGTTATGCTAAGGAGAAACAATGTTACCTTTTAGATTACAATTTAGATGAGGATCTATGAAACAGGGAAAGTCTCACTGAAATAAACTTCACTGTTCTTGAACAAAATCAATACTGCTGCCAAATGCATGACATCAAAAATACGGAATTATATGTATTATCCATCAGATACATTTTGATTTGAGGCTAGAATTTATTTTAAAATAGTGTCTTATTAGCTCTCAGACTTGGTATTTTTGTGCTAAGTAACAGTTATGGAGACATAGAATAAAACAACATTGGAAACAAAGACTAGCTGATAACCTATTGAGAGAACATAAGACATAATTGGGTAAAAGGATAGCATGTTGTTGAAGGCACACAAGAAAAGATTTACCATGCAGCATTCTTCTTCCCTAGAAACATAGAAGATGCATAAAATATGACTAATGAGTCAGTCACAATGACATGGTAAGTTTGTATACATTTCATGAGAAATAGTGTTTTAGTGGAAGATTACAGTACCAGAAACTAGTATTTTAGGAAATGTACTTTTTCATCATTTTCAAATTATCACAAAATGAACCTGAGACTAGAGCATACGAGATTCAAGGTAGATTAATAGTTGCAAAATGTTAGGAGTTATATCAAGATAAATATGTTGTGATCAATTTTCCATGTATACACGTGTTAGAAGATTCATTCAGAATATCTATGGGCAATAAATACAGCTAGCACATCCTCAAAACCATTTCGGTTGGCAATGATCATGACTATATATATTTTTTTAATTCATAAATAATTGATAATAAAAATGTGATATATTAAAATTTGCTTCAGAATAAATAGAAATATAACAGAATAAATAGTGTAAGGGACCGGCGAACGACAGAGGAAGAGACCACCAAGAGACTGACTCATGCAACAGCAAAAGGGGGTTTATTGCAGATCCAGCATGCTGGGGCTCCGTGCTCACTCAAGAAGGGAGAGCGGCCCAGAGCCCAGAGCAGCGGTTAAGCAGTGCTTAAGTACACGTTTTGGGGAGGGCGGGGGCTTTGCATACATCAGAACAAATCATCATGAGGCGTGGGAAAACCGAACAACAACTCTCGAACATGATTAGCACATTCATTGGCGGGAACAGGTCGGGCGGGAGTGATAGGTCAGTCCCAAAGCGGGGTACACATTCAAACTGATTGGTTTAGGCCCTGAGGTGCCTACGTGCTGAGCTGCACTGGGTCCAGGTTGTTAAACAACTAAGTGGTGGGGGTGGGGATTTCGTCACATATCTAATGGGCAGTACTGGGTATTGTCTTAACTGCCTCAGGAATTTCAGGCTTTGAGCGTAGCTTAGAAACTTAACAATACCTGCTCCTTTCAATAGAAATATAATGAAAAAGGTATTATACTCACTTGTATTTTAAATAAAACTTTAGAATCTGTCATTTTTTGTAACCTAATCACAGAACGTATGTACCATCTTTTTTGTTTATCCATTAAATAATCATTAATCCATTAATCAAAAAATTGTGACCTTTCTTTCTCTCCTTCCTTTGGGGAAAACATGACTCCTATGGAGAGGCCTATACAATGAGGAGCTACTATGTTTGTACTGAAGATCTGCTGTCTCCAGCCATCAGCCATAACAGTCCTGAATCCGACTGACAACCACATGGAAACACATAGTTGTGAATTCTCTTCTAGTTGACCTTGCCTGACAGCCCCAGCTGACATCTTGATTGCAACCTCCTAATCTGGAGGCACTCAGCTAAACTAGATATTAGATTCTAGTTCTACACAAACCAAACAGTGAGATAATAAATAAGATTTTTTAAAATTATTAGATACAAGGTTTTGAGTAGTTTATTACATAAGAATAAAGGTAATATGTAATAGAGAATAGTGAGAATAAAATGTAAGTGTTACTAACATCACAGTATGTTAACAAAAAAAATCTTGTTATGTAGAGGTTGTAACAAAAAGAAATAAAGCAAAAAAAAGTTTAAGAGGTACAGAAAACTTCAAAAAATATCTAATTAATATTCTCAGAAGGCTGGGGATATAGCTCAGTTGGTAGAGTTCTAGCCCAGCATGCACAAGGCCCTGGGTTCAATCCCCAGTTACACACACACACACACACACACACATAATAATAATAATAATAATAATAATAATAATAATAATATTCTCAGAGAGTAAGAAAATAAAGCTATGAAAAACAAAATGATTATAAATGTAAGTATTAATTAAACCAATAATATTGAAAATATATATAATCTATACAACATATATATGCATATACATAATTATATGTCTCTTATGTGTTTATATATGTATACACTTATATATATATATAAAGGATTATGTATTATATCTGGAGAATATAGATCAGATATATGTGAAAATAAGTGGAAAATTGATGAATAAATTTGAAACAATATCTCAGGAAGAATAAAAACATAAAGGACAGATTAACAGGAGATAAAAGACAAAATAGGAGCAGGAAAAAAAAAGAAAGGTCAGCCAGGAAGACTGATTTCTAAATAAAAGCTGTAATAAGAGAGAACTGAAGAAATGTTAGGAAGAAAATGATCAAAGGAATGCTTCAGAAAAATTTTCCCAGAATTTAAGGACATTTATTACCAGAATTTGAAAAGCAAAAATAATCAAAACAAAACATACTGAGATCTCAATATAAATTAGAAAATTCCACAGCAAGACTCTTCATTTTAAAATTCTTAAGCACTTGAGAAAAATATAACTTAACATGTAAAGAGCAAAACATATCAGGAAAGACAGGTAAAAATATTATTAGCCCTCTCAAAAATAGCCTCAGAAACTAAATGATGATGGATAATACATTCAAAAATTTAGGAAATGTTACTTACAATCCAGAAATTTATAATCTTCTCTCTCATAAATTAGGAGCAAGTTTAGAGTTAAGAGTTTTATTGCAAAAATTTCAAAATGATTGCATGTCATACCCCATCTTTAATCTTTATTGCAAAAAGCCCAAGTGACATATATTTTAGAATTTGTGAAACATCAAATCTTTGTTGTAACCACTTGATTCTGTCCTTGTGATGTGAAAATGGCTAGTAAAAAATATAAATGAGTAGGTATAGCTGTTCTCTTAATAAGTTTTATTTGTAGATAATGAGATTTCAGTTTCATATCATGGTAATGTCACATTTTTTCCCCAACTACTTGAAAATGTAACAAAAGCATTCTTACTGGTGTATTATATATTAAATGATATACAGATTTAGCCTGGAGGCTCAGATTTTGTTGACCCCAAAATAAGCTTCCCCCAGACAGAGTTAAAGAAGAAAATTTTTATAAAATCAAGGACATAGAGGGTCCAAAACAAATAAGGCATGAGAATCCCCAGGATGTCAGTGAAAGGAAAGTAGAAGTAAGTGAGGCTGCTGGGCATGGACCTACCATTCTATGTTGGAGGTGGAGGATAGCGGGCTCCAGAGAGAAGTCACCAGAGAAAACACAGCTAGGCAAAGCAAAACAAAGCACAATCAAACTGATACCTTTCTTAATGTGCTCGTCATATTGAGAAGAGCTGGAATGGTCTATTAGACCCTCAGAATAAAAGAGGATCAGTATAATTAAAAAATTATCTAATACATACATGAAACAATTATTAGGTTAAAACAAGCAAAAAAGGAAATGCAGCCAAGAAAGGAAATTTAAGTATCCTAATTAAGTGGTACAGATCTGAATAGTTACTTACTAGAATCATATCCAAACACCTGGGGTTACTTACTAGAATCATATCCAAACACCTGGGGATTGAACTCAGGGGCACTCAACCACTGAGCCACATACCCAGCCCTATTTTGTGCTTTATTTAAAGATAGGGTCTCACTGAGTTGCTTAGCGCCTCACTTTTGCTGAGGCTGGTTTTGAACTTTCCATCCTCCTGCCTCAGCCTCCCAAGCCACTGGGATTACAGGCGTGCCCCACCACACCCAAACCAAACACCATATTGACTTAATAAAAATCATAATATAAATGCATTGAAGACACTGTTGGAAGAATATCAGAGGGTAGTGATGAGAAAAGGTGGGAAAATATCTAAAGCTGAAAATGCAGGAAATAACAGAAACCTATTTAGAGATGAGGATGAAACCATCTGAGGAAACTGTTTCTGCTTTTTGGGTACAGAAATTGGGGTGGGGGGGCAGAGCTTGGCAGGACCTCTAATTTTACTTATATATCATGAGGATTTCTTTTAACTAGTATTTCAGTACAATTAAAATTGAATAGAATATATAAACAAATCAATTGCCGTTCTATACAACTTAGATGGGATATTAAAGATGATTCTAATTATAAAATCTTTCTTAGCAATAAAATTAATAATAATTGTAAGAAAAGATTAGAACCAAACTAATGAGACAAACGCTAAAGGAATGGTACGTGATTTCAAAAAAAAAAAAAAAAAAAAGAGAGAGAGAGAGAGTTTTACACTGACCTTGGCCTGGAATGCCCTTCCTTCAAATACTCCACTGGTTCTTGCCTTTCCAGCTTTGGACTTTTGCTGAAATAACTCTTTCTCAGGCAGGTCTTTCCTTGTCACTGAACACAAACACATATTCCTTGTCCTCCTGCCTTGATTTATTTTCCTCCATTGTTTTTTTAATTGCCTAGTGTAGTGCAGGTTTTACTTTGGTTTTTATTGTTTTTTTCATTCCCTTTAGAATGTGAACCACACAATGGCCAGGTTCCAATCTACTCTTTCATTCCTATGTTACCGAAACTTGGAGAAGTATCTGGCCCATCATGGGTGCTCAATAGATCAATGAAAAAATATGTCTTTTAGGAAATTAAGAGACAAGGAGAACAACTGAACACTGTAAACATTTCAGATTTTTGTAAATTAATTTATAGATGTAACATAACACATATCGCATCACCACAGAAATTTTTATTAGAGCTTGTCCAATTAATTCTCAGATTTGGTTGAATCATCATACTAGATTTAGTAGGTACCAGTCAGATCTACACTACCTATTATTATTAAATCAGCAAGAACAAAGACACTTTGAAAAATAAGGAAATAAAGTTTCCCCGAAAATACATTATAGAGTAGAAAAATGTAAAAAATTAACTTGCATAAAAATAAACAGATAAGTGAAACAGAAAAGTCAGCTTTGAAACAGACTTTGGTATATATTTTCTCTTGATAATGTCAAAAGATGATATAAGAAAGAGTGGATATATAGGATTTTTTATCAGAATATTTGCTTAGAATATATATTAAAATACACTTTAAAGTTTAAAAAGTTATATAATATTCACATAAAAATATATAGGTGAATACTTCCCACCCACATACAGAAAAAAATGACATTTTATCTGAGATTTTAAAGTTAATGGGTCAAAAGCCTTGACAAATAAAATATGACATAGTTAAATGATTAATATTTTTGAACCTTTATTTTATTCAAATATGTGAAAAAAAATTCTAAATATAAAGGACAATGGTATTTAAATATTAAAAAGAGGGCAAATAATTAAATAAGAAAAATGCTCTCTTTCACCAATTAAAATAAAAATATTATTTCCCTATTTCTAATATGCTAAGTCTAAATCAGTAACTTATACTATTCTTCTAGACAAAATAAGAATTAATTCAATATTTGTGAAGAGAAATTTAGCCTTTTCATCAGTATTTTTACCAATAAAATAAAATCTTAGAAAATGATAAATAATCAAACTATTTTATATTCTAGATTATTTTTCAAAGGATTAACTAAGATTAGAAATAATATTCTGCAATATATAGAGAAATGGCTTAATAAATTATACAACATTGTCATATCAAGTAAAGGATAGTATATTTGCTATAATAACATTTCTGCAGCCTTAAAAATCATGTGTTCAAAGCATACCAAAGACTTGGAAAAGACCTGGTGATATATATTGTTAATGAATGCCACGTAACCATATCCACTTGGTTTTTTACAATTATTCCAATAGCTTTTGTCTTCTCATTTACATAGCATGCACACTATGCATCTATTGATTTAATTGTGATGCACGTAATCTGCAGTGTGAAATTTCCACACACATGTATGCGTGTTATTTTTAAAGTGGTGGTATATGCTTGTTGCATTGTAGATGACTTTAAATTCTATGCACTCTTCTGCATTTTACCTTTTTACAATAAAGATAAAGCACTTTTACAATTCAACGAAAGAATTGAATTGAGTTACCTATAAACGTATCCTGAAACCTTTTGAAATACCATCACCAACTCTCACAATTTAAATCCTGGCATTTTCATGACTGTCTCCAATAAGGGAATCAGAAAATAGAATGCGGCCACTGAGGGGTGGATGTCACTGCTTTCCTTTGCTGAAAAGATCTTCCTTTACAGCTACTCTCTGTTTATAAATGACAGTGAGAAAGAATATTTGGGAACAGTTTCTTGATACAAAGGAAAAGGTAAAAGTTTCTGAAAGTCCTCTAACAGTTACTTTTGGGAATCTTTAGTGGGTAAAGATTGGCCACGTTTGAACTATCGGCATTGCTACAGGTATTTGGGTCTCTGTTTGCTCAGAAAAACTATAATAGCCACCACCAACAACAACAACTTCCAAAAAGAAAAGAAACACACGCATGCTTAGATATAAATACTTTATAGTGCAACAATTTTAGTTTTCAAGTGGCATAATTTGCTACTATCCTTGAAAGGATGGTGAACCATGAGCAACATTTTGGGGGATGATAGCTCTACTCACCCAAAGGTACTAGATTTAAATAAAGATTGTCTTAGGAATAAAGTTTCAAACACTTATTTACAATTTCTTTTTAAAAAATAAATGTCTATTCTCTTTTTTTTCTTTTTGACCACCTCTTATGATCTCTTTATAGTAAAAGGTGCCCATAGATATGTTTGAATATGACAGACCTGTGAAATAAACCTATGCCATAGCAAAAAATACCCTGTTCGTGGCCAAACACAACTAAAGGACAAGCACAACTATTTGTACCTTAGGTAGATTAATTAATTGAATTAATTTTACCTTCTATAGAATCATATTCTATGCCATAGACATACTTTTGTTCTCTGATTAAAATAGGAAGCACAGAGAATGTAGGTACTTGGCTCAAGGTCACACAGTCTATAAATGATGAACTGGGATAACAAGGCAGGGAGTCTGCCTCTTAACCACTTAAGGCAATTTCCAGACATTTGTTTTAATGATCTATTGAGTCCTGAGTGGAAAAACTATCCTTAATGTATGGGTTTTTTCTTTGTGGGTTTTTTCTTTGAAATGAATGTAAACTGTACCTGAGAATTAATCTGAGATACAGTTTACACACACACACACACACACACACACACACACACACACACACACGACTTAAAGGTGAAAGTGATTTTTTGTTGTTGTTGTTCCTTGAAATCCATATTCCGAAAGATGAGGAGTTTTAGGATAGGTTATATGATTAGGGTGAGCTGCCTCAGGTCAGATATAATCAATGTGAAAACCAAAGTATCTACCAAATAATTTTTTTTTTTTTGCAAAGATATCTGAAGTTGCAGCAATGTCAGTGTTTGGAATCTGTCGCTAAAAACATGATTCTAGGGAAGGTAACATCAACCTGCAGCTCAAAACATGCATCTGAGTTCTAGACCCACTGGCAAGAAGTGAGATAAATTCTTTGTGACATCTTGGAAGTAAGGAAATCATTGCAACTTAACTGGGGTCTGGGAGGACAAAAGATTCTGTGCATAACATGCAGTCCACGTTTTCTCCATTATTCCTTCTGCTCTGCTCAACATTGCTCTGCCTTTGGGAAAATGGCTGTGTGTAAATTCTGAGTTATTTGCTGTGACTTGATCTCTTTATGGTCTTGAAGCTTTTGTTCTGGGTTTTCACAGACTGGGCTTGACTTTGAAAGCTTATCACCTCTTTAGTGAAGTAGAAGCCACCAGGCCTGGGTGCATTGACTGAAACTGTACTCCTGTTCAAGAAAGAAACAAAGGGCTATTGCTGGCGTGCTGCCAGCACCACCAGCAGCAGCTTTTCTTGTTTGGGTCCAACACCAAAAGTTAACTTCCATGTTGCTGATGGTACCAAGGCTGCTGTGGATACAGCCTATAGCCAGTAGGCTTCCCAGAGGACACCATTTATAAAATTAGCCACAGGAGGTCATAACTGAGTTTCTGTTTTCTTGGCATAGCAAGGCTAGTGTTTTATGGACCAATATAAACATTCCTGCAAACTTTTCTGAATATGTGGAGAGAGTTCTAGCAATAAATTACTTTATTTCCTCATCAGTCATCATGATTTGAACATTTTTATGTTGCAAGATTGATCATATTATATGACTTCACATTCTGCGAAAATCTCTGAGTTGAACAATGAGAACCCATCTAGAATTGCTGTGCACAATGGGTGTCCCTTTTACAAATTCATCTTGTATATTTTTGTATAAAACTCCTAATGCCCTCAGGGGTCTGACTTCCCAATTTTTCCTGCTATGATTGTGATCTCTCTCTTTATCAGCAACTGATTGATTAGTTTTACTTGCTGACTTCCACTGTTGAATTTACTTTCCTGACTCCCACAGGCTCAGACCATTTTCAAGTGTGGAATGAATTAACGATAGAAACACCACTGGATAGACTACAGAGAGGAGAAAATGAAGAAGAGTCTCATGCTCTAACCGTGTCCTTGACCTATTCACATCTGCCCAAGACTAAGGCAAATCTTGCATGAAGTCAGGTTGGCTTGAGATCCATGTGTATTTTTCAGTTTTTTTGATGTATGTTAAATTGCATGCTTTGCCCATAGGATTTCTCCCTTGCTAATCTTTATACAATGGCATTCCACAAATAGCATTTGATTGTGGGTGGCAAGTAAACTTATAGCTTTAGCACTGAACTAATTTGCTTTTACTTAAGATCTGCTTTATGAAATGATACTGACTCCCACAAGGACTGTAGGCAGAAATATCTGAGAGAAACTAATATAATGAGAACCTAGAGAAATGTATTGACTGTCTCAGGCTTCCTATTTTATCTGACTTATAAATTAATAGTAATATTTGATTTCCAATTTGTGTGTGATGTAGCAACCACACATTTTATATCTTATGTCTCTTTTATTATTGTTTGATTTAAGAATGTATATGCATTCATATGTAATATAAATGACAAAATTTGTATATATTCCTGTATAGTCGTATATCTATCACTTTAACAAACACTATGCATCTATAGAAAACTAACATTATATGTACGACTTGAAAAGCCTGTGATTTCAAGTGAGAGAATTAAATTACAAACAAATATATTTAGTATACACCAAACTTTGAAAAATAGTACATATGAACATGTTTAAGACGTAAGTCTTTCTACACTCTTAAAAATTCTGTAATCAGAAACATTAAAATGTTGTGTATGTAATCCATGTGTTATTGTTTCAGGAGAAAATGATCTTTTACTTTAAGTATTTGATTTTAAAAAATGATTTATAACTATTCTCGGTGAGAATAGTTTTGTGTGCAAACAGTAAAACAGAACAAAGAGCATTGGGCCCAGCATTGGACCTTCTGAAGACCCTCTGCCACAAGAGTTCACATGAGATCCTGTACCAACTTCCAAATGGATGTCCCACTTCAGCATTTGTCTGCTCAGAGTGAGCATGTTGGTGCCTCATGGATTCTCCCAGTCCTCCTTGCAGACCTTAAATTCCCAAGGTTCTCCCACCATAATTCAAATTATCCTTTCTGCAATTCCCTGGGGCCATAACGTATTTTCTCCTTTCCTAACTAAACCTAACTAATACTAGCTTGGAATGAGTATGCTGTAGTATGGAATATACCATAACCAGACAACCATTGTTAATCATGTCCTAGCACCTCAGCTTAGCTAAGCAAAGAGATGCAGAAACAAGAAGAGGAGCTCCATACTATTGTTCTCTAGGCTGGGAGGAATACAGAGGAAAGGTGAAATAGAATCTGTCTGACACTTGTTAAACTTCCAACACCTGCTTTTATCATCTTCTCATCCACCTGTGGCTTTTAGGTTACTGTACTTTTACTCTAGAGAAAATATGCACTAGAGATTGGTGTCACTGCTTGTTTTGCAGCTTGCATTGTTGGTCCAATTCAGAATAAGAGGGAAAAGAAAGAAATTGTTTTCAATAAGTTCTTTATTATTATTCTCTCACAGTGTGGTAAGACTGCTTCTCACTCCAATTGAAACAATTGAAAACTTTCTTTGCTATACACACACTCATTCAAAACAATTCTGTCAATATTTCTCATAGCTTTCTCAATGTCTTTGTTTTTATCCTGCTTGTTTCTTTGGTATACAACTTCTGAGACATAACCAACACTTTTGCTTTTCTATATCCAATTTTAATATTTCCTATCTTTTTCTTATTAATGCATCCATTATAGTTAAAAAGGACTTGAGGTGAATATATGTATATACTCTGGTATGTTTAATGTCAAATCCTTTTTTATTTGTTTCATACTTTATTTTAGCTTGGGCTGCCGTAAAAAAATAAATAAATAAATCAGAACTGTGTGACTTAAAAGAGAGAAATTTATTTTCTCACAGATCTGGAAGCTGAAAATGTGAGATGGAAGTGTCAGCGCTGTTGGACTCTGGTGAGGGCCTCATCCTGGCATGCAGAAGTGTGGTGTCCTCACATGACAGAGATGTGCACACTTTCTGGTAACTCTTCTTACAAGGACACTAATTCTCTGGGATCTGGGGCCTTTTCTCATGATTTCAATAATTCTTTTTTTGTTTGTTTGTTTTTATAAAAGCTTTATTTCCCAATACAGTCAATAAGGATTTGGGGATTTAACAGAGAAATTTTGGTCAGATACAATTCAGTTCATATTATAGTCACAATTTGCTTTTCTTTTGTTTTACTCCCCATATTCAGTAAAGGAACTCAATGTTCTGCAGCTGCACAAGGCTGCTCATTTGGTTCTCAGTCCTTGCTTTCCTTTACCTTCCCTCCCCTCAGACAATCCCGTATTCAACCTTCTGGAAATTTCCTCAGGGGTTTTCTCCCCCCTCTTCCAACTTTCATGAATGATTACCTCATTCCCAGCACCCTTGGCCAGGGAGAGCATATGAATGTTCAAATCTTACTTATTTAGGAAATGATGACTAAGTCTAGTTGAAATACATATGTGCATTAAAGCACGGGAGAAGCTTATCAAAAAATGTGTATAGGCTGAGTACTACATGACAAGTACTATGCAAGAACTGAGAATATACAAATAAAAAAGCTAAGACTCTTGCTTATAATAAATTTATACTAATGAAGGGATTTGCAGCTCTTCAGTGGTAAGACTTGGGATTAAACACTCATTAAATCCCATCACATAGTCAGAGACTCCTTAGTTTTTGGCAAGCAGGCCATGTATTTTCCAATTACAATAAAGATGATGAGCTAAAACTGTGTGTTGCTGAGTGTAGATTTGATCCCAGTGTTGGGGGCAGATAATAAGGATATCAAAAACTTTTACTCATCTGCAATCTGTCTAGTAAATATGCTAATATCATTGGTACTAGGCAAATGTAATTGAGTAACTAGCTTATATTCATGAGAGAAATGAACCATAAACACAAAAACCTTCATTTTCCACACAATTGTTTTATGTTTCCAGTGGAATTTCCTGCAAAATGATCTGATGTGTTTTGCAAAAGAAAACTCATATGGTTAGAAATATTTCTGACTGTTTATTTGCTATTTTATTTTTTTTTACAGTCTAGCATGGAAGCTGTGGACCTCAATAGGTTAGTTCTCTTAGTACATTTCCATTTAATTTAAAGATGCTAAATATATCTTTTTATTTTATAGCTTGAACCTCCTCGTTAATTTATTCTTTAATGCCACCGATAGGAATAAACATTATTAAAATGTGTGAAAAATGAAAGTTAAGCTTAAGTTAAAAAATAAGTTGTTTATTGTTCTGTTTTTATTATGAGGAAGATCAAAGTTTACATGGTCTGATATCATATTCCCTGTATTACATTCTGTACAAGGTCTAGAGTTAATTAATAATTGAGTCTGCTAATGATTGACACAGGGGTCAAGCATCCCCATACCACTTCCCAAATACTAGTAATAATTATAATGCTTCTCCTATAATATGACTTGTTCCAAAAGCTATTCTCTCTTAAGGTGGTTTCCATTAACATTTTTTCATCACATAAAATACATGGATTAGCTATAGACAATTACCTTTGCAAAATTTTTTATGTAAATATAGAATTTGATAGTGCATATTAAATCATAATCTATGAAATTCTGACATATTTTGTTTATTTTTTCCCGTTCAAAATCCTTTCACAATCTCATTTTAATGGATTCTTTAATGGTTATTAAGTAATTTACCTAGCAATTAATTGTAACTATAAGCCATTGTATGAAAATTCTTATTTTAAATTGCTTAAAATATTTTGTCTTAAGTACAATTAATATAGAAAGGTAACAGACTTTTGGATTTTGGAAAAATTTAAGAAAGAGTATAGTATGAAAAATATAAGAAAATTTCAGTTTACTATATAAAAGTGTCAAAAATTTTAGCTGAAATGTCTGGTTTTGGAAAAGTGATAAGAACAGAGGGTTCTCTAATGGAGTCTGAGTAAGCAAACTTGGAAGATTAGCTGAAATCTGATGGATAGTGTCTTGGCTACCAGCCATCTACGTTGACTTATAAGAAAGGTTTCTGTGATATGAAACCATCAAAATTTTTAGCAGGGAATTTATATAAGGATGTATTTTTCTTTGTTTTTTAGAGTGAATTGTTGACAAGGCTTATTTAGACAGGACAATTATGGGTATATTAAGTTCAAATATTAAATCAGATAGAAATCAGCGTACAGTGGCACACACCTGTAATTCTAGCAGCTTGGGAATCTGAGGCAGAAGGATTGCAAATTCAAACCCAGCCTCCACAATTAGTGAGGCTCTAAGCAACTTAGTAAAATCCTGTCTCAAAATAAAAGATAAAAAAGGGTTGGGGATGTGGCTCAGTGGTAAAGTACCACTGAGTTCAGTTCTGAATACTAAAATAAATAAATAAATAAAATATTAAATCAGATAGGAGTGTGTTACTAAAGGTCTAGATTAGTAAAAAATTAGGTTTAATAGGAAAAAAAAAATCTTTCACATATTGCAATATCTCTGGAAAAAGGACACAAAATGCCATGGAACACTGAATGCCAATTTAGATTTAGGTGGACCCTAATTTCTTAAACATTTTCTGGGAACAAATGTATGTCCATAAATGGAATTGTCAGACCTATAAACACATTAAGGAAGAATCAACTTCCGGTCAGTAATGGACTTCAATGAAAAGGAATCAACAAATTTCTATGAAGCATAACCTTATTCTCATTGTTTTTTCTCTGCCAACTTTTACAAAACTGAATAATTAAAGGAACCAGATGAAAACAAGGAGGGAAGGAACCTGTTTTTGTTTTAATAGGTTGTATAATTTTTATTGAGATGAATATTTCTATATAGTAACATACATGTAGCAATGTTGGTTATTTTAAAACAAGCAGAAAATGTCAGTGCCTGCTGCCAAAAAGTGTTTCTAAGAAGAGGGCCACAAAATATAGCAGATCATACAGGTGTAAGAAAATAGAAAATAGAGGGAGTGGCTTCAACTAATGTGAGAATTAGAATTGGCTTATTAAATAAATTTTACAACTCTAAAGTATTGGTAAAGAATATGAAGTATTAGTCATTTGTATGTATTCCACTACTGTGTAAATATATTTATTTAATTTTAAGGAATATTTCACAGATATTAAATAATAGTTCTGGGACTTTTTCTGCTAATATTTTAACATATAAAAAACATGATTCTTGGAGAGAGAAGAAGAGAGATGGAAGCAAGTGAAGGGGGGAGAGAAGGACACTCAATTCCCTCAACAAATAACTCATCAAATGATGTAACATATTGCTTTAGTCTATTTTTTATTGCTAATATCATGGTACCACAAATGGGTAAGTTTTAAGAAAGCAGAAGCTTATTTTGCTTTACATTGCTGGAGGTCCAGGGTCAAGGACCACCTTTGTTGAAGGCCTTCTTGTTGGTAAAGTGCCAAGCAGTAGAGGGAATCACATAGACAGAGAACTCATCTGTGTGTCCTCATCATTCTCCTCTTCTTATAAAGCCAACAGTAAGTCACCATGATGGTCTTATCAAATGATAATCACCTCCCAAATGCCCACTTTCAAATACTACAGTCATATGTTTTCTATCTGATAATAATTCACCAAGGGGCTTAAACTCCAGCATGAATTTCAGAGAAGGAAATCCATATTTAAACCATAACACCTAAGAAATCCAACTGCAGATTCAAATAAAATTAGATTTACCACTGTACCTTGTCAATGAGGACCTCATCTTTATTTCTGTGAATGCTCTGAGGACATTTGCATCCCAAGAAACTGAATATATGGAATAGGATAAAACACAACTTGTGTTACTGATGGTAGATATAAAATTTATTGAAAGTAGTATGTACTTAAAGGACTCTAGAAGGTCTTTTCTGTATTATTATTTTGTGCATAAAGCACAAAATATAAAATATTAAAAAATTAAATAATATTTAACAAAACAAAAATCATATTTTTCTGCATTTACAATTTTTTTCTACAGCTAACATATTTATGATACCTTTTCTTAGCAGCAGAGATAGTATCAGTCTCTAAGCAAAAGCTAAAATATATGTTCTCTGTAGAAATACTGACTTCTGGGGTAAAACCACTATAATGACAATAAGACCTGTTTACACACCAGTCTTTGGAAGATTAACTATTAAAGTACAAGAACAAGCAGAAACATTGATTCTTGCCATTCACATTTACTTTAAAAATATACTCTTTGTGATAAATTTTCCATTTTCTAATCTTAAGAATTGATATTGCCTTAGTATACATTAATGCTTTTTAATAAAAAAGAAAAAGAAAGGATGTAAATGTGTGTGTGTGTGTGTGTGTGTGTGTGTGTGTGTGTGTGTCTAGGCATGTGTGATGATATTCATAAGCAAATTAAGAATGGAAACTTGGCCCTGTGCTTCTATATGCCACAATGTCTATCAGCATAACTGCCTTAGGCAGGGTTGATAATGAGCTTTACAGAAAAGATAAAAATACACAACACTGCTTGGGGCTAGTGATAAGAAAGTAATTAAATAAACTTTTGGAGATTTTTCTGAGCTGTTTTAAAGTATGTTATTTTCATCACAAATATCACAATTACTACAAAAAACTCTAACTTGTGGATATTTTGTGTTAGAATAGAAGTGTATGAGACAGGTTAGCATCTTGTCTTAATTTAGTGCTCTCAAATACTAAGGTGTTGTAGGCTTGACATAAATAAAATCAAATTGTTGGATCATGCCGCAGTCTGGCTGGGCACAAGATCACGAGCCACTCACAGCTTTGTAGATTCAAACAGCAATTCTTTATTCCCGAACTCACACCGGCCCTCTACAAACACGTTCTGGGGAAATCCACGTTCTGGGCAAAATTCATGTACTCCACCAGGCTTTTAATCCCAAATACTTTCTGAATTCCAGGAGAACTCAATGGGAACTCAGGCAGCAGGATACACCCTATTCCCAGCAGGAATAACCTTAAACCTGGAACCGCCCTAAACCCAGATTGTTCTAAACCAGGAACGTTGCCCTAAACCCAAGGAGAGGGATACTCCCTAAAACCTGATCTGCCCCAGTCCAGTAGGATCCTCCTTAAACCCGGATCCACCCTGGTCCTTGAGCAGGGTCACCTTTCTCAAACATACATGCAATGTCACTTCAAATGTCCATTTCCACGAGTCCTTCCTCTAAGCAACATGGGGTACGCTGGCAAGGAAATTTCGATGCGTCATTCCTACTTGGCAATGGCTCTCAGCAGGATCAGTGTATGAGTTTGTGTGCATGTGTGTGTGTGTGTGTGTGTGTGTGTGTGTGTGTGTGTGTATGTGAACAGACACACATACATATACATATATACACACATATCTCCAGATTTTGTAAGTGGTTGAAATATCACCCAAACAAATGTTGCTCATGAAATGAGAGGATAGCTGTCATTGATAAATATAATCACATATAATCAAAATCTGAGTAAAAAAAAAGAAATTGCAAAACCTAGTAGTCTTATTTTGTTTTTCTGTAGTCTTCTTTTCTAGGCAATAGCAATGACACATGAACATTTCATAAGATTTTAAAGTGACTGAATATATTTGCCTTTATCATAACAATTCACTTTTCAGGAAATGAAACAAAACTATTTTAAAACCTGCTGATTTTCTATATATTCCTTTTGGCTCCAGAAGGAGAATTATTGAAAAAGATCAACACAGTCAACATTGTCCCTTTTTCCTGTCTTAACAATAAGTGCATACCTGGAAATCAAGGCTACACACAGCACACACATACATTTAGGTATAGTGTATAAAATACACACACATACATACATGTATATACAATTATTTATATATACAAAATATATTGTAAGTATGTATTATTCATACATATTCATAATTGGCTTAATATATGAGTTTTAATATATTTTTGTATTATTGATTTCTTCAACAAAAATTAAAATATTGACAAATATCTCCTTTAGATTTTCCTAGAAGCCGATTGTTAGGAAGAATTTATAAGCTACAGATGGTGAGGCTGAGGGTGGGTTATCACAGGAGCAAAAGTGAAGGAAGAAGGAAGTGAGCCAGAGAAGAAGGAAGAACAGTAGAAGGAGGTTGTTACTGAAGTGGCCTCAGCTTCATGAATGGCCATTTCATTTACAGTCTTCCTCAGTATCTTAAGACAAGCTGTAGGAAACTCCTGCATGTCCAAACAGTCCAATGAGGGGTAAATGGGAGACAGAATTTGCCTGCAGGACCCAATCCATCTTTTCCTTCTGTTTGGTAAATGTTTCCCTCATTGGGAGTTAAGTCTCATCTGGACTCTTCGCTCTAGAAAAGACAAATGCTCCAATTTATAACCGGATGTTTCCCCAAGGTTTGTAAATAATAAAGGGGCCAGAGATATCTTCAGGAGAAAAAAACAATAATCTGCTTTTAAACAACTGTTAATGTGTGTGTGTGTGTGTGTGTGTGTGTGTGTGTGTGTTTTAATGTACATGCCCTGTTTCTGAGTATGTAAAGTAATTTAGTAAATGGCTTCTGTTCTGAATATTCAGGGAGATTTTAAGTCTTGAATTTTGTGTTTCCATGCTATTATCAAATGTGTTAAAAATCACCCAAACAACATGAAGCCAAATGCACCTTATCTTTCTTTTATAAATTTTACTTATGTATATGTGGAAAAACAGAGAGGAGGAGCAATACACAGGAGCTGGACTAGATCATGCCTTTTAAAATAAAATTCTAAATTTGAGTAGAGCAATTTGAAGCTAATGTAGGCAACAGTACATGATACATGTATTTCAATCAATTTGAAGTTTATATCTAACACTGAATGTACAAAAATTGTGGGGTATCATATTTCTTTTGTGATTAAGATTTTTTTCCTTTGTAAATTGTGCCCCCTCTAGAATTGTATAGAGCAGCAGAGAGAATTCTTTCAAGAGACCTTCCTAATTTCCTCAGTGTGGCGCATGCTGGTACCAGTTAGGAAGATAGTTTTAGATCTTAAGAGTCTGAACTTGTTCTGTTCTTAGAGAACTAAAATGTTTAGAAAGCTTTGCGCTTAAGTAGCAAAGCCTATAGATGCCAAATGTTTTGTGTGAGGTCTTCCAACTTTCCTGAGGTGAGGTCAGAGAACAAGAAACCTCTTTCACCAGTTTTTTCTGTAACCCTGGAAACTTTGCCATTTCTCAGCATGAACAAATCCTTTTTTCTTTTCATCTCGAATATCAACTCACTTCTTTATTTCTCTTCTTTGTATGGGATACTACTTCCTCAAAGAACATAGGAAATTTCCCAACATTTGTTGAAATTTTCAAACATATTAGAAAGTAAACAAATTTATACATATATTCTGGCAAACTTAAAAGAAGAACACCATTCCAATTTTATAAAATTCATCCAAGAATTTGAATAAGTTATTTTCTATCAAACCAATGTAACTTTGATACTAAACGAGTACATTTGAGAAATAAAATTAATAGGTGATTCACATTTATGAAGATTAACTGTTACTGTCTCATTGAGGATATGCTAAGAAATGATGTTATAGAATATGCTCCCAAATTTCAGATGTTCAAAAAACATTTTCCCTTATGCCCATTTCTGATTGTCAAAATAACATTCTCAAGGAGTCATCTAAGTACTAGGAGATCACAAGCTCTATCTCGACATTTGCTTCCAAGATCAGATTGGAAAGAGGAAGATTATTTTGGACAGCTGAGACTTGCAATTAAATATTGTAGCCCAGAAGTGACAAATAGGTCTTTTATTTACAATGCATTGGCCAGACCTAATTAGATTTAGGGCAGAAAGAAAAAAAAATATCAATAAGTAGTACTAATGAAGATCATGTTTGTGTAAGCCATGTCTACAAGATAATGACCAAATTGCATTCATTACAGGAACACAGATCATGCAACTTTAGGAATATTTATCAATAAAATTAATAATATTAAAAGTTATAATATAAATAGAATAATGGAATAAAAGGTCAATAGGAATAAAATTTAATAGAATAAAAGTTTATTACATTAGATTAAGATAAGAATTAAATTAATATCAATATCTATTCATGATTTAAAACATAAAAATAAAAAATGAGGATTAAAGCAAAACTTCTTAGAGGTCAAAAGTTATTTATAATAAATATACATCAATTATATATTATAAAAATCATACAGCATAGGGGATAAATGTCAGCAACATATATTAATAATTATTTAAAAATAGAAATAGTATCTCAATAGATGAAGAAATATATCATATTCTACATTGATATCTCAATACTTCAAAGATTTGTATTCTCAAGTAGATAATTTTCATGCAATCCCATTGAAATCACATTTTCATATAAAATCTGAATTTAAAATTAATATGATAAATGTAAAAGTTAGTGGGATAAAGGATAACTTTTTTATCAATTATCAAACTCACTAACAGCTTCAGTGACCAAGATCATTGGCATTGGTACTGTGCAGTTGAGTTAACACATGGTGCAGACTACAGAGTGCACAGCCAGATCCACCTGGGCCTGGATGCAGGGTATATGATGTAAACAGTATTGCATATTTCTTGGGAATTCAGTATATTGGATGAGGTTTTAAAAACAGTTACATTTGACTATCATGAGGGGCAAATTAACAAGTACCTCTGATATTTAAACAGTTATTTCCTGGCATATCAAACATATAAATCTTACAGTCAAAATTTAAAACTTTACAATAGAAAAAAGCATAGGGTAGAAAAGATTTTTTAATAACAAATATGAACTATTATATATATATATATATATATATATATATATATATATATATATATAAAGAATTGATAATTTTGGCTAAAGTACAATTCAGAAACTGTGCTTACTCAAAGATACCAAGAGAAAAGAAGAAAAAAATGGGACACAAACTGGGAATCAGTATGTAAAAAACATATAACCCCAAAATAAGACACTTGCACAAGTTAATATAAAAAAAAATCAAATTGGAAAGAAGTTAAAAGATAGGAGAAGGGCTTGCTCCAAAGAAACAGTATTTTTGAGGAATACATATCTGAAAAGATGCTCAGTTTTATTATTCATTAGAGAAATGCAATGAAACATATTTTATTTTCACTATAGATTGTCAAAGATTAAGTTGTTAGAGAATACCAAATATTAGAGAGCATGTGTATCTAAAGCCATGTTTATAGGTTGCCGTTTGAAATGTAGATAGATGTGATTAGTTTAAAAAATAATTTCATCTTACTTTATAAAGTTTACTCATCATATACCTTACAGTTCAGAAATAACTTTACATATGTACCAAACATATATGTAAATAAATCTACATATATACCAAAACATACACACAAGAATATTTATACTCTCATTATTTGTAGCAGCAGAAATACAATTAAATAAGTAAATAATGTAACAAAAGGCTTTCAAGAAAAGGATGAAGGGAGGATGAATGAGTACAAATTGCATTACAGCCAATTTTACAGAAGTAGATTAGAATATACTGATTGTAAGGCATAGATCACAGCTAGCAGAATGTGTTAATGTTTAAAACAATTTTTTTAAAAAATCAGATCTCACAGACTACATAATTTCAGATCTCATTAATTTTAATAATACTGGTGTAGTACATTAAAACAATCTTCAGGGCTTAAAATAATACAAATCTATTACCCAACAGTTCTGGAGGTCAGATATCTAAATGGGACTCACTGATCTAAAATGAAGATGTGCACCGGACTATGCTCTTTTCAAAAGTCTCTGGCGGCCAATCCCTTTTCTTGTCTCTTTCAGCTTCTACTGATTAATTCTATTCTTATTCCTCCTCATCTTCAGTGACATCAGTCTCATCACTCTGACCTCTGCTTGTGTCTTCATCTCTTCTCTGATTTCTCCTTCCACTTCCAACAACCTGTATAACCTGTGCTCCACCAGATAATTCAGGATAATCTATTTGGAGGTCAGCTGATTATCAACCTTAATTCCATCTGCTACTTAACTTCCCTCCTCCATGTAACATAACTTATTCACTGATCCCAAGGATTATTACATGATCTCATGACAAGGCATTATTTTTTATATAGCTGCAAAACAATTGAAAATAAAAAATATATAGCTCAGATGTAAATATTCATATGATAGAATCATAGGGAAAGAAGGAACAGATGTTAATCACAAAGTTTAGAATGGATGTTACCTTTGGGGATTAGGAAGGGTGTGGGATATTCAAAGAATACTTAAGTGATGTAGGTTTTTGACTAAAATCAAGCTCTTGTGTTTGGTGATTGGTGACTGGAGTTTTACTAGAAATTTATATAAAAAACTTACATAAATATTACCTCCATTTTGGTATATAACAAATATTTTGGAAAATAGAGGCAGAGGCCCTGAGAAAGCAAGTAACACCAAGAAACCTATTCAGCACTATGAATTATTGAACCTTAGGCAGTATATTCATATATATTTAATATTAATAAAGCATATTTGCTAAGAAACATAATTTTTCAAATAAGTCAATAACATCACAATTTCATTCTTGTTTCCCCCCTAAGGTAATTCATGGATAATATTTTGTTTTCCTCATGATTTACTATGTGAAGCACAAAATAAAATCAGTTTTGAATTCCTGTAGGTCCAATTTTCCATCACACTGATATGAGAGAATAGTGAAAAATAGCATCAAGGTTTAAATAATTTAATTTTCTCTTTAAATTGAATACTATTATCTACTTATGCTAAGCACTATAGTAAATCCAAGAAATTCAAGTTGATATAAAACACATGAATTTTTTTCATAAAATACTTTTTTCTTCTTATTCATCATTTTTGATATGCTATGGATAAAAACAAGAATCAACTGATTTATTTAAAATATTTACTGATTAACAATAAATAATATTATATTCTAGGCTCACACAATTTATTATATACCAAAGTGAGCAAGATTTAACTTTCATAAAAAAGTGAACGTACTCATTTTTTTTTGTTTTACCATGCAAATAAGATGATGATTTTATTGGTTATTTAAAACCATGCTGCTCAAGAAAACTGCCAGGAATTTGCATTGGCAAATATTTATTAAATTACAAATTTGTTAAAAGTCCTTGTTGCTACAGTAGAGCCTTAAGGCCTTTTGTTATAATAACTAATTGCAATGTTTAATCATGTTCTGCAGTGATTATTTATCTGTTTTTTTACCTTGATAAGTAAACAGAGGATTTAATTTTCTTTTGCTTGAGATGTACAGTTGTAAAATAAGTACATAGTCTAGTGATAAAATGGCAAAATTACTTATCCAGTTAAAAATTCATTGGAATAACCTAACATCTTAGTTGAAGAATCAGCAAGATTTCTAGCAAAAACAATAGTTGTTATCGAAATTTGGGATCTAAAATAAGAAGGAGAAATAGTATAAAAACAAGAAAAAGAACACAGGGAAGGACGACTTATGTATACATGTACAGGTATGTAATATATTTATTTAATACACTGATGTAATATGTGTTGGGGCTCAAACCCAGGGCCGGGCACATATTAAGCAATTAAGCACATACTCTGCCACTGAGCTATATCCCCAGACAGGACACTGAAATAATGAAAGCTATATGTGCAGGAAAGTGAAGTAATCCACTATTTTTTTTTTTTTGTACCAGGGATTGAACCCAAGGATACTTAACTAGTGGGCAACATTCCCAGCCTCTTTTATTTTTTGAGACAGGGTCTCCCTTAGTTGTTTAGGGTCCCACTCAGTTGTTGAAGTTGGATCTGAACATCTTATCCTCCTGACTCAGCCTCCCAAGCAAGCCACTGGGATTAAAGGTATTCACCACCACACCTAGCTTGTATTTTCATAGTAGCTAATTTTAAATACTTTCATACCACAAAGAGTTGGTCACTCTGTTTTCTCAATTTAAACCCATAAGATTATTTTAAACCTTTAAAGAAAAATATTTACTTTTCTAGACTTTCAAAAACTTTCCTAGGAAAACCGATGAAAAGTTTACTCCTTGGTTGGTGTGATGTTTTTTTTTCTCTATTTTTACATACCACACATGGTCACATTTTCTATTTACTTAGTGGTCTTCCAACTCATAAATGTTTAGTGTAAGAAATATTTTATACTTTATATTTTTCTCCCCAGGATATTGAGGTTCCCAGTAGTAAGTCAATAATTAAAAATTTACTGAATGTTTTTTAATGCCAGCTGCAACATGTAAGACAAATGGTATAAATAAAATATAATCAGTGATAGTTTTTATCTTTAGACATGAATAATAACTTAGGTATATCATCCAGTAGCCACATTTCTCATTGCAGGTAAAGAGACCCAAAAAGGTGATGTATCATGTTTATAGTTTCATAACTAGTATAATTTAAAAATTATAATTCCATGGCATCTTTAATGAAAAACATTGAAGAATTGGAAGTTTTCTTATAAAAATATTTGTGTAATATTCTCAGTTAATTAAACAAGTATAAAACTAATTGAAGGAAAATATACATTCTTGAAGATATAAAAACAAAAGCTCGAAAACAATTATAGTTAGAATGAATTATTGTTGGAATTCTGTGGTAAAAATGCAATATGGATAAAAAATTTTTGAAAATCACCAATTTTTATAAAATGATATTGAGTTTGAAGTTCCATTCTGTAAAAGAAATGATCTCTTTGTCCACTGCAGCAACATCATTTCACTAGTTTTCTTATTGTTATATGTACTTCAAACAACTACATCTATTCCACATACTCAGGATTTATTTAATTTTTGTCATTTGTTTATAATACAGTCAAATTTTCCTCTCTTCCCTAAAGCATTTTCTTCATTGCCAAATTATGTCACTGTTTTAAAATTTCTAAAGCAATTGTTTTGCATAAAATTGTTGTGCAGTCATTACTGGTTTGAACAATCATCTTTATAGTTGTCTTGTATAATAAGTTGAGTAATTTCCAGTTGTTTATATCATATTATATCTCTACAATTACATTTTAAGTTCCATTATGGAGATTATTTTAAATCATTTATAGTATTTCTTTCTTTCTTTCTTTTTTTTTTTTAGTGCACTAAAGGTAGTGCCTTGCAATCAATAAGCACTTACTTTGATGATGTGTGATGAATGCCTGTAGTGTTTGAAATGTTGCAGAATATTTCCTAAGAGATAACAATATGCTTCAGAAAGCTTCTCTCTTTTTTTGTTGGTTCTAGAATTGAGTTGAAAACTTACAGGCATGCCAATGTGTGTTTTTGAGACTTGTTTTCAGTTGAAATTGATGCTTTGATCACTCTAGAAAAAGGAATACTTCTATTCAAACCAATTCCCCTGATAAGTTAAAATTCAAATAGAGACTTCCAGCTTCTTGTCATGACAGAGAGCTGCTATTATAATTGCTTTCTTGTTTTCAACAACTATGAAACTAGATACAATATAAGAAACATGATTTGGGCAATGGACAACACAGACCTGTGAAACTCGTACTCAGGAAAGAATATGAGAGGAGTGCCACATTAACCCCAGCTTCTGAGACCAATTTCCACACAGAATCACAGACAAATGCATTCATATGGAAAGTGCTTTTGTGTTGATCAAAAAAAAAATAGTATATGGGCTGAGTAAATATGATTGGAGTTCAGGTTGGTTACTGTAGCTGGTATTTGCAGGGCAGAATACCAGAGCCTTGTGTGAATTATGAGCTGCCTGTTCACAAAGTAGCATTCCACTTATGGAAAAGAGCTGTTTTCTGCTGAGTTCAGCAGTGCTCCAACAAGTTCAAGCAGATATTTGGAAAGACTTCTACTGATGAACATGTCAGGTATTCAGTTGAAATACCTACCAGGATTAAATGGGAGGAAAATATCCTAGAACTATGGGGGAAAAAAATCCCTTCCCAACCAAACTTCATAATTATAAAAACAACCTCCAACCTGTTAAGTACCTATTAGAGCAAATTGCTATACTATTCAAAGAAGATGATAAAACCCCAAATTCTCTGCAATATACATTTAAAAAAACCAGGCATGGTGCCACACACCTATAAACCCAGCAGCTGAGGCAGGGGGATAACCAATTCAAAGACAGCGTCAACAACTTAGTGAGGTACTGTGCAATTTAGTAAGAACATGTCTCAAAATAAATTCAAAAGGTCTGGGTATATGGTCCCATGGTTAAACACCCTTGGGTTCAATTCCTGCTTATGGGGAGGCTGCCAGTGCCTCTCCAGGGGGTCCTTCTTTCTGCCCAGGAGGGTGTAAGCCATCAGAGAAAATAAGTCAGAAATAATTAGTGAAGAACAAAGACTTAGAGTCAGAATGATAGTTTTATAGTAGAGCACCTAATAGATCCAGCCTACAGAGGAGCTGGAGCTAGACAATTAAAAACATGGCTTCCCTGGTTTATTTAAGGGGGTATATCAAAGGCAGGGATAAGGTCTCAGGGGTGGAGTCTTGCTTGGTGATGTCTTGCAGTCAGCAGGTTGATTGGCAACTTGGGCTGTCATACCCATCTCTGAGATGCTGTGTGACTATAGTAGGTCACCCCATCTCTGGTGCTGTGTGGAATCTGGGGCAGAGCTGAATAGAGCTCACAATATGTCTGGGTTGTCTTGGCCAGAGGAAATTTCCACTGGGATCTCCCAGACACCAGATTTTCCTATTTGCTGGCTGTGATGCCAATGTAGTCCATACATAGCCCACAGATTGATCTCAACACCTGCTACCGAAACAAACAAACAAAACAACAAAACAAAAATGAAAAGTAACAAATAAATAAACGTTACTTACAATAAACAGAATATACAATCTAACAAAAACTTAATCTACATGGTAGTATTCATGAAAAAAGAACATTAAATAGCTGCTATAAGTATTTTTCAATATTTTTGAAGAAAATGAACTGAATGAAAGGAAGCATGGACAATTTTGGCAAGGAAATGGCAAAGTAGAGGAGAGTTGAATAAAAGTTTTAAGCTAATAAATCAATACTTCAAATGAAAGATTTAGTGATGCTGGCAATACTGCTAAACAAAAGATAAGTCAATAAAGTAAATATTCATATTTGAAATTATAAACATTGTAATATAAAGAAAAATAATAAACGTAACAGTCTAGAATCTATGCGAAGTATCAGATTACCATATGTTAGCAGAGTCCCAGAAAGATATGAGAGAGTAAAGTGTAAAATCAAATTGACAATAAAGCCTAATTTTTTTTAATTGTTAACATTACCAATCCATATGATAAAGAGACTTGGTAAACCCTAGAAGCTCTCAGATAGCCACGTTAGACTCAAACTACTGAAAAGACATAGAAAAATATAAAATCAGTGAGAAGAAAATAAATGTATACCACAATTAGTAGAACAACAATTAAGATAATTACCTTCTCTTCAGAAAAATAGAATACAGAATAGCATGAAAATATATTTTCCAAGTTTTTTAAGGGGAAAAAAAGACATTTTTATAAACTTAGAATTCTATTCTCTGTGAAAATGCATTCTTCAAAAACAGAAACAAAATAAAGACTTTTTAAACAACAAACAAAATTTGAGATTTGTATCACCAAAAAATATTTACTAAAAAATACAGAATTTCTTCTGGCTAGAGAATATCACAGATACAACCCTATATCAACATAAAAGGAATAAGAATCATTCAAAATAATAAAGATATAAGTAAATGTAAAGGAATCATATTAGAAATCATTAGATGACAGTAAAAATGACCATAACATGAATAGGGGGAACTAAAGCCAATAGTGGAGAAAACGTGAAAGATTAAATTAAAAAATCTAAAATAATGCAGTGAATTCAGAACAGAGACAGAAATAACAAACATAGAACAGATAGCAAAATATTATGGGCTGGTTTGTGGCTCAATGGTAGAACACTTGCCTAGAATGTGTGGAGGCACTGGGTTCGATCATCAGGATCACATATAAATAAATAAATAAATGCCCATCAGCGACTTAGATAGACATTTTAAAATGCTATATTTAGCTACATCACAAATTACATTAAATATAAGTGGACCTAATAATGCAATCAAAAGATTGATTGGATAATGAAAGAACAAAAAAAGCCCCCCCCCCTTTTTTGGTGGTACTGGGAATTGAACACAAGGCCTTGTGCATTTGAGGCAAGTATGCTACCAACTGAGCTATATACCCCAGCCTACAAAAATGCTCATTACAAGAGACTCAATTAAAATATAAGGACACAGCTTGGTTACAAATAAAATGTTGGGAAAATATAATAGATAAATATTAAACATAAAAAAAATTTTTCCTATTAATATCAGACAAAATAGAATTCTATCCGAATCATTCCATTGGGGACAAAAATGAGATTGCATAAGGACAAAATAATTCATCAGAAAGATAACAGTTTAAAATATTAGTAGCAAACATTAACAAAACTGCAAAAAGAACAGTTGTCATATATAATTCTTTCAACCTCTCCCCATAGGATGTAAAAACTTCATGTTTAATTTTGTTAAATATTGATTCTTTGGAGAAACATTTTCCTGTCAATACTGAACAATGATTCAATAGTAGATGTTGATTTGGGTTACTCAGTGTACCCTTTAAAGGAATAGATATTCTTCTAACAAGCCAGTGTTGACATATTTACCAAAATAAAAAATTCCTCAATGGCTTAAAAATTAGAAATTGATCTTAAGGGGAAAAAAATCCCCGTATATAAAGGGGTTCTTTATTCATCATGTGCTTTTGATGGAATAAGGAAATAACCATAAGTTGTTTGAGGACCATTTTGCATTAATTCCTCACTATGTGACCAGAGCTGGTGGAATTCAAAGCACATGGAAGAAAAATCAATAAATAATTCTTGAATAGGTGAATAAATTTCTTAATCAATGCATGAGTTTCAGAAGCTTTTTGACTTCTCAAGCAATCTGATCTTTTTTTAGTGTGTAAGTGTAGCTATAAATGCATAATATGCAAATGTAACAAATCATAAGAATATAAATTATCTACTAAAGGCAATAGACAAAAGTGTTTTTCTAGCCTGAAGTTATGCTGAAAGAGAAACTTAATAACTTGACAGAAAAAAATAGAATAGTTAATAGGAGTACATGTAAAACCAATGCATAATTGAGTTGTATTCCATTGAGAATTATATACTTCCAACTTAGCTCTTGAAAAGCTGAAGGCTTACTATGCAATTATTGTTCTGCTATTTACATCATTATATTTAAGTTTGTGTAGCACTAAAAAATATATATGAATATATTCATATATAGTGGTAAACATATCTCACAGAGTCATTCATGTTACTTTAGATGAGATTGATCCATGAAAGTATTTCAAATATTATAAAATTATTGATGTCAAGAATTTATATCTGCTGGGAGAGAATTGAAGATATCAAAATTTGGACAAATAAAGGATTTAGAAAAAAGAAAATAAAATATACAAATAGAGATTAATTTGTGACTTTTTTATTATTTTGCATAAAATGGAAGAGATTATCCAATATTTTATTTTAATTCCCCCCATACCTAATTGAAATAGTTTGGAAATTAATTAAACCATCAGCAAAAAAAAAAATCGACAAGGAATTCCTTCTTCTTCCTGACCTTACATAATTCTGGCTTCCAGAATAGAATAATAAAATAGTATTAGGAGAGAAAACATTCAGCTGTTGATTTTCTAAGTCTGGCTTATTTCATTTAGTATGACTTTATAGGAGAGGAGAGAAAGAGGAGGGACTTTAGAGGAGAGGGAGGAGGGAAGAGAAAGTGGGAAAGGATTTAAATTAAATTCCTTGCATGTACTAATTTCTCAAAATGAACCTACTATGTATAGTTATAATGCTCTAATAAAACATAGCATTAGGAACCCCTCCTACATCATTTGAATACTTTCTTCTAAGATATACAGTGAATCTTAAAGAAATTAAATAGTTTAACAAAACCAAAGGAAATTGGAAATGGAAATGGTTAGGGAACTTTGAAAATGTTAGTAGCCAAGAAAACAGGTACTAGATAACATTCATAGGAAAAAATATATACCATATCCCGCTGTAAAGAACTTTATGTGAAGTCATTCTAGGTAATTAATAAAAATTTAGAAGCAGAAAAATGAGCTCTGAAACAGGTTATAATTTTCAAATCCAATCTCCTTGATTAATTAGGTCTATGACTTTGGGCAATTCAACCAATATTTTATTAGTTGTAGAAACTTGTAGGTTCATTGTGATACATTGATACATGTATACATATATAATGATCAGGATAGTTAATAATCTCATCAGCTTAAACATTTAAAATTTGTGTTGATTCAAATATATAATAGTTTTTCATACTTATGAGGTACAGTGTGATACTTCAATATATACATATACATATAAGGTATATTTTATAAATTATATATATATATACACATACATATATATATATATATATATATGGCATACTGATCAAATTTTGATGACTATCATTTTTGTCTCTTTATTATAATTTTATGTTTGGAGTCTCCAAGCTCCTTTCTTCTTGTTATTTATAAAATATGCATCATGTTATTATGAACCATCATCATCCCACAATGCTTTGGGTCACTAGAACTAATCACTTTAGGTGTGTTATAATTTAAAATTTTACAATTTTAGAAATATGGAGTGGTATTTATATTTTAAAAATCTTCGATACGTTTAAATACATCTTAATATTTTTTGTAGTGAAAGCGGCCTAGTCATATCAAGTGGGTTGTTAGTTATTAATACAGTTATTAATAAAGACTATGAGATTAATAAAGACTATGGTTCAAAGCAGGTTTGCGGCAAAATAGTTTTCATGGAGCTTAAAAATCTTTCAATTTTAGAGATTTATGGTATACTGAAATGAAGAAAATGGATGTTTATATACAAAGTATCTTGAACCATGTCTAGAGAATGACTTCTTATTAATAAGAAAGAATATACAAATCTGTATATCTGTATTAGGGTTCTCTAGGGGAACAGGACCAACCTGATAGGGGGGTGTGTGTGTGTGTGTGTGTGTGTGTGTGTGTGTGTGTATACCTGTGTCTCAAAATAATAAATAAATAAATAGATAGATACATAGATAAATAAATAAATAAAATGGCTAAGGATGTAGCTCAATGGTAATGTGTCCTGGAGTCAATGCTCAGTATCAAAAAATTAGTTGTAAAATTTTATATTTGCATTAAAGACCGAGACAGTTTCAAAGTAAGTCAATTTACAAAATTGAAGTGAACCAAGTTTTTGCTTTTAGGGAGGTAGATTAATGATTGTTCTAAAACATAGGATGGTGCTGTTTTGGCATAAATTCTCTACATATTCAGTTATTTTAGGTCAGTATTGATTTATTACAAGCAATAAATACCTAAAACACTTATTTTGATCCTGCTGAGAATATTAAGATTCCTATCAATGTAAATGCTAAACCTCTAGTGGGGTCTCTGTGGGAGAAATAAAGTGAGTTTACTTCAAGGATGTAAGACACTGCTTGAACCACCTTTCTGTCAACTTAGCTAAATATGTTAAGTAAAATTTAGTGAATAAGATACAAAAACTAGCAGGTGGTTGAAAATTGATTCGAATAATGAATTGCATCTAATCTTGAAACATGTTAAGGTAATTAAAGTAAATTTTGCTAATATTTGTAATCATTCAAATGTGAGATTCTTGCCAGATCTAGTTTGCCTTTTCTACTGCTAAAGACAACTCAGAAAATAAAGTAGAAAAAAAATGTAAAAGCAACACAGTTTCATGTTAATCTTCAATAAAAGGATTCTCATCTAAAGAGTGTGTACTTCATTCTACCTGTCAGGAAACTTTGTGCCTAATTATTTGAAGGTTGTTGTTAAAGAAGAAGGTAACATACTATGGTTTTCTTTTCTTTCTTTTTTTTTTTCAATAGGTTCTCAAAAGAACAACAACGAATGTGTTTTCTTTACTCACCAGATATCAGTAGATTCATAGTATTAAAGAAGTCTATGTCCTACTTTTTAAATTCTTCATGAAGAACAGATGTGCTGACTCCTAATCATCTAGGAGACCCAAATAGTTAGCAATACATTTTCTCTAAATTTGCATTTTAAATCAGTCATTCAGTTCATGTTCTCTATTCATATGATATAGGAGGAAAAATGAATGAGCTGCCAGGAATCTGTCTGTATATTTTAGTGAAAACAAGGTGTTTCTTTTTGGGGAAACATACTGTAAATCCTGTCTTGAAGTACTGAGACCTGCTCCAGAACCTCATTTTATAATAGGTTTCAATAATTGGCTAAATGAATCTCATCTAAATCCGATGAAATCTCATGTCAAAATCAAGTTGTGCAACATTTGCTTTTTTCATTTATCTTTTTCTATATTAGGGAAATAATTGGGTAATTGTTAGATGTTTTTGATAAATCAGTAAACAATTATTTTATGCTTCTGTTGAGATCTATGCAAAGCCAGCCCTTCTTTCAGTTTAAATCCTTCAGGATGTGTGGAAAACAGAAAGTTATGAATATATTAATTAATCCAGAGGAAAGAATAGCTGGGCATGGTGGCCCATGCCTATAATCTCAGCAGCTCAGGAGGTGGAGGGAGGAGGATTGTGAGTTCAAAGCCAGCCTCAGCAATGGCAAGGTGATAAGCAATTCAGTGAGACCCTGTCTCTGAATAAAATACAAAATAGGGCTGGGAATGCGGCTCAGTGGTTAAGTGCCCTTGAGATCAATTCCCAGTACCAAGGGGGAAAAAAAAAAGAAAAAATTAGGAAATAAATCCTAAACAAAAGAGAAAATCCTAATTATCTTGAACAGAATTTTTATTACCAAAAACTTAGAATTATTTATACACACACACACACACACACACACACACACACACACACACATCCCTTTGCAACTTTGTGGGATGAATAGAACTGTAAACTGCAGTGAAATGACAGTCAACCTAAGGAGATTCCTATAGGTTACTTACAAATAATACAACTAATTATAAACTATTGTTGTAGATATAATTAATGCTATTAATTGTGAAAAATATTAACACTTCATTGGTTTTTCAAAATGAAATATCAAAAGTCTAATAAATAATATTTTAGAAAATTTTAAAACTAATTTTATTGTGTCTTAACAAAATCAACATTAGAAAATACCCTTTGTACAATAAATGAAGATATGGTAAGTTCCACAAGTTGGGGAAAAATTTCATTGAAATCTCCTTAGCAAGTCTAAAATAGTATAGTATCATATAGAGAATGACTTCTGCTAACTTAGGGTATCTTATCCTTGTGACATTTTTTCTTTTCCTTTCTTTGTCTTTTTTTTTTTTGTATTTAAGGGAAAGTTCAGAATATATAGTTAAATATAGACACTGTTTAAGGAAGCACTTGTTGGGGGTCTTCCTCCATTTTATGCATGTGATGTTAAATAGGTATGTGAAAGAAAAGGTGACTTTATATAGATTATGATGATCAACTCTGTTGTAGCAAATACTGGGACACTGGAAATTTTATTGCCAAGAAAGTTGACCTGGCTATTGAGTCAATTCTAAGGATCTTGATACTTGTATAACCACAGTAAAAAAATAATTGGGGTTGAAACGGCCTATAAAAAATTATAAGTTTTTTTATTCTGTTTTTATTCAAGATGTCCAACAGGGCTAAATACTGAGAAACACAAAAGCAGAATAATTATAAATAATGAATTATCAGTAACCTCACTCCTATTTTTATCTTTGTCTCTTTCTCTGCAATTATTTCAGTCAAAAGAGTTTGTGATGAGATAAATGTGTAGATAAATGAAAGACAGATAAGTTAGATATAATTATTTCTTTTCTCTTCTCATTGTTTATCTGATGATCAAATAAGAGCAAACTGAGTTTTAAAATATTTCAATTTCCATTTTCTTAATCTTTATATTACACATTTTCATGGCTTTGTGTACTTTAGGCTATTGCTTTATTTATTTATTTATTTGTCTATCTATTTATTTATTTATCTGAAAATGTATATTTATTCATCATGACTCATTACAGGGAAGTCTCTTCCAAAGGCTTTCTGGAAATCCACACCGAGCATGTGCATGTGCATGAAGGATAGACATGCACATAAAACCATATATTCACCAATCCTACCACAATCTTTCCAAATAATATCATACTTTACAGATGCTTTACAGAATAGGACTGCATTAACTTCCATTTTGAAGGACATGTACTCAGGTGCTTAGTATTTATGAAATTCATTCATTTTGTTATTTAAAAACGTTTACTGAAATCCTTTTAAAGACATTTTGTAAATCATTATTTTCTGAATTCCTTGTGCTCTTTCATTAAAAGCAATTTAGTATTCAATTATAGGACTTCAACCATGTATTTTCAAAAATTTTAGGAACTTCCTTTGATGCTAATAAATATATAAACCATTAAAGAAGAATGATAAAGTTTGGAATCAGTAATAACCATACAAAGTTGAAAATCAGAGGCAGAGAATAGATTTATTTATTTATTTACTTATTAAATATTTTATTTACATTTTAGTTTTCGGCAACATCTTTGTTTGTATGTGGTGTTTGAGGATTGAACCCTGGCTGCACCCATGCCAGGGGAGCGCACTACCTCGGGACTGCTTTTCCCACATCCCCAGCCCCCAGAGAATAGATTTATTTAAATAGGATTTAGGATACTTTGGGGGAAAAGGATATAAATCAGACACTGATTTGTTCTTTGAACAAAAATTAATTCTAGTGAAATTAAATGCTTTTTAGTTAAATAACAAATATAATAAAACAGAAGAAACTACAAATGAATATTATATGTATGAGAAAAAATGTTTCTATATTTAAGAAATATACTGTTATAAGGACAACAAGATGGAAAGATTTGTCCCAAATTGCAATAGACAGCATTAAAAATCCAGCAACTTGGAGTGAAACACTCATATCACACATAACTTCAAGTTGTTACTTTATCAAATTCTTAACAAAAAACAAAATATACACAAACATCCTAAAAAGAGAGAGAACATATAAAAGTGAATGTTAACAAAGATAGACATTCTATTACCAATAAAAAGAGATTGTTCAAATAATGAATATTTTCTCCAATTGGCAAAAGTTTATGCAAAAATTGAAAGAAAAAAATCCTTATTTTTTAAATGTTTATGATAAGATAAAATCCAATAATGAAACAAGATGAAAGAAAAATTATAATTTAAAACTCTCTGCATTTTGACATTTATATAGCTGAATTTATAACACATCCATATTTGACAAGAATGATTAATTTAGAAAATATTTTAATTTTTGGAAATTACATATTGTTATTTTTAAACTGTATATAGTTATAACACTTTAATAAGAAAATGTAAAAATAAAAACACACTTTAAAATATAAACATTCCAACTCTTATAAACCCTATTTCTATCTAGATGCCATTAGACATTTTGTTTAAAGTTTAGTTTCTGGAGGCAATAGCCATTATTTTTCTATGCTGTTTAAGTAATTGACCCATTTGGGTCTTGTAAAAAAATTAACATATTTCTGTGTTTTTTAACTCCCTGTTTCCCTTACTTTAATATAATGTTTTGCTAATGAGTACCCCAAAGTTAGAAATATCTCAAATCAAAGGAGTTAATTCTCCAGAAAATGATAGATTATATCCAGAGCTGTTTATTTCTTTTCAGGATTTAATGTCATATAAAGTCAAACATAAATTGCTTGGATGTACAAATACAAGGATGTGAAATGTAATTTTGGTGAGCAAGATATTCTTCACATTATTTTTAAAGTCAGTGTTTGTTATGCTATTTTTTTTTTGCTAGTGTGACATTTTTAATGTCCCCTTTCACTGACCAGTTTTTTAAAAACTTGTTCCAACAATGTTCAGCTAGATAATAGGTCCCTTAGCAAGCAAAAATGAAGTGGTACAAATAATAAAAGCATCCTGTGCCCTTTGAAAATATTATGAAAGTTACTGCACAGATGGTCTGAAAGTTTAATTACCTCTAAAGAAGAGTGTCAGAATCTTCATTGCTCTTGCAACAACTGGAAATTTAGCAACCAAAGTAACATTCAGGAAATTACTCAGAGACCATGTATCAAATATATTGAAGAAACAGCTGCCACTCCATTTATGTCACCAAGACATGAGCATTGCCTGCAATGGTACAACATGGAGATGTCACATTGCCTTTTTCTTAATTTGACATTTTCTAGGCATTTCACAAATGTACCAGAGAGAAATGTATGAAATAAATTAATGTGCACCAAATAAAATAGCATGGGTTAAATTTTAGTTATTTTGGCATGTATTTGTGTATAAAAGGGTATAGTGCTGTTATAGGATGTAGAACTTTATTTTGTGAAAATTTTTATTAGCACATATAAGACAATTATATTATTTATCTGGAGTTATCAAGCTTTCTTTAACTGAAAATATTATTCTTTTAGGTTTCTATAAATAATCTCAAGTAATGCTGTATACTCATACAAATAATCATAAATAGTGATATAAAATCCTACTTTGGCATCATAGTTATATGACAACATGGAAGAAACTGAACACAAACTCCTCAACAAAGATAAATTCAGAATAAATATATGTTCCTCATATCACAAGAGAGAAAGTGCATGCAAAATAGTTGGCATATTTCACGACATCTCTTAAAGTCATTTGCTACAGATCATTTAACCTGCAGTGCCATCTTGCCATTATTTGTTTTTGGCAGGGTTCTGGTTAGGATTCTCTGAGTCTGACTCATTTCTAACAATAATAAATTATGTATTTGAGGAAGTATAATGCAGACAAAAGTTATAAAAGAAATGTGTGCACATTTATATTTAACATAGTAAGTTTTAAGTGTACAAGAAATACTACCAGGTGTTCTAGAAAATATTAAGAAACCCACGACATTATGAATAGATGTATATAATTAATATCATCAGTTTCTGAGAATAATTATAATTCATGGTTACTCAAACCCAAATATACTGAGTTCTAACTGAATAGTCCACTTTGACCTTGAAAACATTCATTTTAAAAGAATTATATCTTTCCTGAGATCTTATGAAACAATATGCTTGGGAACATTGTCACATATGGAGAAGTTGCCAATGAATAATTAGAACTTTTCTATATCTAAGGATGTATTTCAGCCTCTATCAACAAATTTCTAAAACTCATACTCAAGAGAACATGCAAAAAACCATAAAACACTTTTCAAGATAATTAAAATATTTAATGTATTATAGATAGGAATTTATTGAAATAATTATTATATCTTAAAATTATCATGGATTTAGCAGAAGTTCATTTCAACAGATTAAGACAGATTTTTCAGTCATTCCAATAATTCATAAAATTGAGTTCGATTTTTTTCAGGGAAGACACAGTATAAAATCAATGGTCCTCCTATAAGATCTGGTCCTCCATTATGTGCCTGACTACAGTCAATGACTGACTCCTCTTTGGCATACTCCACTGCAAACACACTGGTCTGCTATTCTCTAGCATAAGAAGATGATCCTGCCTAAGACCCTGGATATGTTTATCCCTACTTGGAATCATCTTCTCCAATTATCTACATACCTCACTCCCTCACTTCCTTCAGTTCTGAATCTCAAAACTCCATTGAAATATATCTACATTTTTCTTCCTCATCCTGATTTCTGCCATTTATTATCTTCCTTTCTTGTTTATTTTATGTAAACCTCATTACATTGTTTCTAATATATTATATATATTATAACATATTGCTATGAATTTGAGATTTTTGCTTGTTTTCCTTACTAGATTTTAAATTTCTTAAAAGCAAGGATTTTTTTCTTTGTTACATTTTTGGCCAAAAATATGTTACATGAATAAATGAATGAACTAACTACAATACAAAGCAATATGAATATGGTACTAAACAACAGATCAGAAATTTAAATCCAAAGAATAAACATTTTCATTTTTTTCAAATTTTCAAACCAATAAAAGGAGGGAACAGATTAGATAATATCATTTTTTAATCTAAGAGTTCTATGATTCTATAAGGAACAAATTTAATTGAGCAGAAGGTAAAGCAAGATGGTTTATGAGTAAAATCTTCTAGCAATTGTCTCCCTACAGAAATCAATTTAAACCGCTCTTCACACACTGAACTGTCTTTACAAGAGCTAAGAAATCTATGTGGGACAATAGTGCTGGTTTTAGTATGGTAATAAATAAGACACATTGAAAAAGTCATGGAGGAAAGAGTTGCCTACATCTGCCCTCTCCCAACTCCAAGCAGAGCAGAGAAATGCCTCCTGCTTTGGGGAAGAGAAGAAATTAGGTCTAGGCCTAGATTGATACCTAGTATTAGGCCCACCTTGGTAAAATCAGTACCTGGCTGAGCCCCACAACCAATGAGCCTAGGCCAGTGACTGAAGATTGCACTAGTAGTAAAACTAGATTAATGTAGTTAAAACTACATTATCCAGGTAGCTGAGTGATCATGTCCACCAACAGGAGCAAGATTCCGCCTCCTGGAAAGTCAGCCAAAATTATGTATAAAAACAAAAACAATACAAAACAGTAACAGCAAAAAGCTAGCACAGGACTTTGCCTTGGAGCTTAGTGTCAGACTTGCTGATGTATGACCCAGCACCAGGCAGAAAACAAAAGTCTCTATGTCCAGACCATAGCTCATTGACAGAGCCAATAGTCATCAACAAAAACCTACAAGATGGTGAGCTAAACTTGCATTACAGCATGTATCAGCAACAATTTTGATTGTTCTGAGGAACACCCAGTCCCTAGGACTGGACAGGTTCCTATGGCTATGTATCAGGTGTGACCCAGTTTAGCATCAACCTTGGCATTCAAGGGACTGTTTCCACCACTCTTTGTCTAACCTTGGTCGATACAACCATTCCAGCCTCTAGACCTGCTCAGTCACCATATGATCACCTGTGTGCTAATATAATACCTTGTATTTTAGGCTGCATCACAGGCTTTTGTGGTATATACCTGGATGAACACCCAACTTTGCACAGGTCCTTGTGGCTGTAAAACTTAGGTTAACACAGGTTAGTATATGTCTTGAGGACTAAGGAATTACTCCACTAATACCACCCCAACCTCAGGCAGCATAGCCTGGAGAAATATTCCATTCATTGAAAGTTGAAAAAAGTCGTGAGCATAGGATTTTACCTTGATACTCATTTCCTCGAGGTGAACCCTAATACAAAGCAGATCCTAACAGCTCCTATACAGAGACCAGTGACCATATAGACAGAGACTCTGGAAAAGCCATAGTGTCATTCACTCAATCTAGACTATGAGATATTTATCCAGTCAGCATCACCTGTTGGTGGTAGTAGTCTTTGGACATGACTCCACCTTAAAAGAAGATAATCCATAGCAATGTGCACCTTGGTTCTACCTAAGTGCTATGCTGGTCTTGGTGGGCTGTGTGACTCACTATTGTGGTGTTGGTGGCAGGAGGCACACGAGCCTGGGACTGCTCCCTCCAGGTGTGGATGATTCTGACTAGGCCTATGAAGAATCCCAGTTAGTGAGCACAGATGGTAACTGTGAACGAGGTTCCTGGTTCAACTATGGCCCCAGGGAGAAGCTTAATGGATGGATGTTTTAGTAACTTTTTCATCACTGTGACCAAAAGACCTGACAAAAACAATTTTAAGGAGGAAAAATTTATTTTGAAGCTCATGGTTTCCAAGATCTCTGTCCATAGATGATCAACTCTGTTGCTATAGGCTTGAGGTGAAATAGAACATCATGGCAGAAGGATATAGTGGAGGAAAGTGACTCAGAACATCCTCCAAAAAGCAAAGAAAAGTCAACACTTGCACTGCATTCCATCCCACATTGAAACTGAAAAAGAGATATTAATGAGTCACAAGAAAACATTGGAGGGTAGAAAACTCGGCAGTAATAGTGATTATGTGCAAAAATTCAGCATGCTGTAAAATTGTAAACATGATGTGTAACATGCATATTTTTAGTATAATATGAATAATACAGTTAAAAATAAAAGTGATTGTGTAATTTTAAGAAACAATCAATATAGAAAGATGCAACATGGAACATCATTTTCCAGAATAGATCATATGATAAGTCACGAAACAAATCTCAATAAACAAGAATGAATATAGATTCCTACCTCTCACCAGTGACAAAAATCAACTCCAAATAGATTCTAGAGTGAAAAATAAGACCTCAGACTAAATAAGGATAATGCTTCAGGACTTTGGAATGGGGGAGGATATTGTGGAGGAGACCCCTGAAGCGCAGGAAACAAAAGCAAACACATGCAACAGCCATTTCATTACTAATAAGCTTCTGCCCAGTAAATGAAACTAATTAACAGAATGAAAGACAACCTAAAGAATGGGAGAAAATATTTGCATATTGTACATACGAATAAGGGTTTATATACAGAATATATAAAGAACTCCAAATACTCAGAAGCAACCCTTCCCCACCAAATGGAAAATGAACAAGAGGCCTAAACATTTTTTCTAAAGCAAACATACAAATGACCCACAGATATATGAAAAAATGCTCAACAACATTAACCACCAGGGAAATGCAAATTAAGACCATAATGAGGTACCACCTCATTCTATTAAAAATGGCTATTTTCAAAGAAAAAAAAAAGGATTAGAAGTGCTAGCCAGGGTGCAGAGAAAAGGAAATGCTTTCAAATTGCTGTTGAGGAGAATGCAAATGAGTACGGACAATATGGAGAACAGAATGGAGCTGGAGCATCCTAAACAAACAAACAACAACAAAAACGAAAACAAAAGCACAGAACTACCAAACAATCTCATCACTGGGTATATATCCAAAGGAAATGAAGTCAGAATGTCAAAACGACATCCACTTTTATTACAGGTGTATTCACAATAGCCAAGAAGTGTAAACAACTTGTGTGCAATAATTGATGAATGAATAAAGATAATGTGTTACATGTATCCAGTATAACACAATTCATCCTCAAAGAAAGAATGGAAATCGTGACATTTGTGATATTGTGGGGTGGACTTGAAGGTCATTATGTGAAAAAAAACAGGTACAGAAAGACAAGTTTCATATCCTATGGGAATTCAAGAGGTGATCTCAAAATGAAGATGAAATAGAGGATAAAAAAGGTGACATAACAGAAGGAAGGCATTTATATTGTCCATTTTTTCCTGTTTCATTACTAATATAATGCCTTAAACTCACTAATAATGTTTAATATATTCTATAAGCAAATATTAACAATCGCTTTGATAAAACAAAATGAATGCATTCATAGGAAGCTCGAAACCGAAGAGAGAAGACTATTGTATTAAATCACCACAACAGGCTAAATGTTTAAAAGGTGTGAATGATTTTAAGTTAGGATTTAGGAAATATTTCACTGTAAAGCAAAACTACAAATAACAAGCCTAGCAAACATCAGTCAAACCTGCACAGAAAATGTCAGCATTTCTCAATTTTTAAAAGAAAGAAGGCCACTCATAACATTTTCCTATGAACAGAAAGACTTTACACATTGCAATATAAAGAACCATGTTATCAATATGATAAAGATATCTCGAACTAAATGTAATGTGTACCTGTACATTTAAACAAAATAAACAAAGACTATTTTTACCATTTTTGTTCCTAATTATTTGTAGAAATTTCATAACTCGGTTATATTTTTATTTCAAAAGGATTTAATGTTTGATAATATTATAAGTGATTCTGTCCTTGAAAATTTCAGAAGAAAAGTTATTTTTCATTTCTGAATGATGGAGTATTGATAAATGGCACCTGTTGTCATTTGGCCTTCTATTTCTTCTTGTATAGCATTAACAATTTTAGTGTTCTTATTTAAGGCTTTACATTCAATGAACGATAGTTTTAAGGAAAAAAAAATGCTCTAAATGAACCTCTCTAAAGTTCACCTTCCAAAACGATGTATTTTGCAGTCATGCAGCAACTTAGACAGCAACTTTCTGCCTTAAATATTGTCAGTGAGAGGAGAAAAAAAAATGTCTTGAACAAATGTCTCTCCTCAAATGGGAGAAAGTGACATTGCCAGTGAATAGAGGTGCTGCCTCTTATCTGTGCTTAATAACCTTTCTCACTGGCACCCATTCAGCTGCCACTTAGCACAAAGACAAGTCAGCATGTCATTTAACAGGTCTGCATTAATACACCAAACCAATCAATGGCTTCCACCCATTCCACAAGGACACCAGTCTGCTACCATTACTAGTCACTGTCAACAGAAAATGACACGGGAGTCACAAAAGGCAAAGTGATGTCAGTTTAATCAGAGAGCAGACAAAAAGGCAAACAATGCTACCCAGGATAGAAGTGTAACAAGGAGACTCAGAGGTTGGCATAAGCCACTCTTGGCATATCCCAGTGAAATCGGTTTGAAATTCAATGATATAAAATCCAATAGGATGACATAGACAATCAGAATTGTTTTTCCCTCATTCAATTAAAACTGGTGACTGCTGTTGGCAGAAGGAAATGTGTAAAAAAATATTGCAAGAGGGTGCAAGTTGAATTGATTTTACAGGAAATCAAACTATTTTTTCCATTCTAAGAAAAGCACCAGTAGCCTAAATTACATTATTTTAAAATTCGGTTAATTGATTGCTTCAGTTTTCTTTCCATGGAAAATTAAGTAGACATTTTAAAAAGTCTTATTATATTAAGCCAAGAGCTTTGAATTGGTATATGTATACACTGACAAGATAGCTGTTCACATTAAGTAGTGATAATAATGATGGATTTGTACAATTATGGATGTGGAATAGGCCTCAGAGATTATCTGGCCCAACCTGCTCATTTAACAGATGAGAGAACTGAATCTAAGAAAGAATGAGTGAAATGCCCAGGAGCACAATGGCAAAGCCAGAGTTCCTGGCTCTCATTCCAGCACTTTTTTTCCAAAATACTGTTTAAGATTCATGTTTTGCATAATAATGCAATTTCTATCTATAAAAAAATAGCACATTATTAATTTTCCATATACATGTAATGTGTGTTATCCTGAAACAGTGAAAAGGGAATCACTTTAATTAAGTCACTTCAAATAAAACATTCATACACGATGAAATTTCATCTTACTGAGCCTGTCAACCTTGTAAGATTCTCTTCCACTCTCCTATAATACATGGGATTGTGAAGTGCCTTTCAAATACTCGAGAGATAAACACCACAACTAGGCCAAATACCAAGCTGAGAGCATCAAGCCCTTGGGCAAAATGTCAGAAATCCTAGACCCTGATGCCCTGCTGTACTAATCTGAGATATAAAGCTGGTTTATTATCCGGTTTTCACAGGGTCCCACCTTCTGGACTCACCTCTGGCATTGTTATTGGCACCTCTTTTGTAGGAGTCCAGTGCTTACTGCATTGCCAACTCCAGACCCGATTTTGAGCCAAGCCTGATTTATTCTTCCTTTCAAGCAGATTTCTCCCAGCTAAATTTTTGCTAAATACAGTGGCTCTGGGATGGTTTATACATTTGGAGAGCCAGGTGGATAGACCTTTCCCACTCAACACATTCCAGGTAGTTCCCTGTCTTAGGATGAAAACTTTTCCTGAAAGTTAAAACTGAAATTTGATTTCAAAGCTTACTCTTCCTTTATTGTCTAAAGAAGTCTATTTCAACTCTTTAACATCCACATTCCTTTAAAGCAACTGAGAAATATCTCAAGGATCCTCTGCCTCTGCTTATTACTACTTCAGGGTGTAAGGGAAATTTGGGGTACTGGTTTGTATTACATTATGTTATATTATACATTATATTTTCTTTTACACATGTAAATGTGCATATTTACATATACATATATACATTGTTTCCTTATAAAGGAAAATGTTTTTAAATTCCAAAACAATTTAGAAAAGGCTATGGAGCTGGGTTCACTGGTGTATGCCTCTAATCCCAATGGCTTAGGATGGTATAGCAGGAGGATCACGAGTTCAAACTAGCCCTAACACTTTTGTGAAGCCTTAAGCAACTTAGTAAGATCATGACTCAAACAAACAAATAAAAAAATTAAAATTTTAAAAGGGCTGGGCATGTGGCTCAGTGGTTAAGGGCTCCTCGATTCAATCCCCTGTACAAAAAAAAAAAAAAGGAAAGAAAAAACTATGGACGGTCATGCTGAGTCAAATTTTTATTAGTAAATAAATAATAAGACAAAGACTGGGGACTTTTCTAAATGTCCACAAGCCTCATTCTACCATGAACAAGTAACTCACTTTTCCTATTTTTCTTTTCAAATCAGTATAGAAAATAATAATACCTGCCTCCTACTATTGTTAGAAATATACATTAAGCATTTGGAACAGTACCTGAGCTCAACTAAAGGTTAACCACTATAATTATAATAATAAAGAGCTACACTCTTTTGCCTCTGAAGGGCTGATCTGATTTCAGTGATTTATCCCACTTTCTTCTGCATTCCTGGTGCCTTTCTGCACAAAAGAAGATAGGAAATCATTCAGTTCCTCATACACATAAAGACATGTACTGATTGCTTGATTCCTTTACTTCTAAAGAGGATTATACTTTCGACTCTTACAAACAATTATAGTCATTCAAATCAGTTACTCATTTGGATCTAAAAGGACATACCATAGAACCTGGAATAAATTTTATCTATTGAGACATCTTTAATAATTTTAATCTTCCGGCTTAGTCTTACCAGATCTGCTGGTCTCTAAATCATCTGTATTATCAACTGATTCATCTGCTGTAAGGTCTCATATTTATGTGCCAAAATCATACAGTGCTTAATGGCCACAGAATGACAGTATTCTTCCACAAATACAACAATATTTAATTTTATGAGCTAGCATATTCGTTTTATGCTACAAAAGTGAATTTTAAAATATAACATGTTCTACTAATAGGAACATTCTGATTGAGTTCATCTTATGTGGAACCAAATCTCCCAGATCATGCTACTCTTGCTGATCATTATCATTACACTTTGCTTCACACAAGGATCTATAGAAAAATGCTATGGTTTTTGAATGAATAAACTTCAATTTTTAGATTCTAAGTTTTGAGATTAGAGTTGATATTAATTTCTGACATAATTATTTGATATCACAACACTTTAAATTGATGTTGCATTTGTCTTCACATTTATTGAATTTTTAAAATAAAACAGTTTTAGTCTGATTATTCTCATGCTCTGCTTGTATTCATCAGCCTAAAAGATATTTTTCTAAAGGAGAATAAGAGAAATGATGTGACAATAAAATCCAAACATGGATTTTAAACCAGTGTCACCATGTCTTGTCTTTCTATGACAAGTCTTAAGATTTAAAGTATAGTAAGGTTTTAAAAAATGCCTTTGGTTCTTCTAGTAGCATATGATACGGTTCAGGAGCAGTCAAACTGATACTTTGCTGCATATCTTTTCCTTTAAATAGCACTGGTATAGAGGCTGGGAAAAAAGCATGCAATATTAAAAATATGACAAGAAAAGAAGAGTAGTAAGGAAAGAGAAATGTCAAATTGTAAAAATACATTTGAGTAAAAAAGAAACATGTTCTTGGTAAGGGTACATCATGTTGGACTCACATACTGCACTACAAATGAATAAGGTATGAGAAAGAAAGATCCTGCTCATAATTAGTGAAGCTTATGAACTCCTACTTTTTTTTCTTATTCAGTACATTGATACATTTTTAAAATATAAGAGTCTTGAAGGAAAAAAAAAGAAAGAAACACCCACAGCTACCATCATCTCTTGTATCTGTACCTCTAAACAAGAAATCAGAGACAGAGAGAGATGCCAAGTGAATCTTACAGAATTCCATTAGATGTGACAGTAGGGGGATTAAGTGATTACCTCTCATTTTAAATTTTTCATTTTGAAATAATTTTAGATTCTTAATTTGCAATGAGAGTACAAAAGGTTTTTATGTATCCCTATTTAGCTTCCTTTAAAGTTAACATCTTATATGTTAACTTTTTATGTTTATTAAAGCAATCAAAATAATATGGATAAACACTGAACTAAATTATAAATATTATTTACTATTCATTAGTTTTTCAAATAGTCTCTTTTTTGTTTCAGCATTTAATCTATGTTGTCATGTTGAATTTATTCTTTGTTTCCTTAGTCTTCAAATTGTGATCCTTTCATTAGTTTTTATTCTGTTTTCAATATCATTTACAATTTTGAAGAGTATTGGTGAAGTATTTAACAGGGTGAGCCACAGTTTGTTTTTCTCCTTGTCAGATTCATGTTATGGATATTTGCAAAGATTAGCTCACAGGTAAACTTACCTTCTTGTTATATCAAAACAGAGGCACGTGATAATAACACCACTTATTATTGATGACATTAAACTTCACTTGGTTAAGATGGTTTCTGCCTGATTTTATCACACTGAAAATATTCTTTCTAAGATATTTACATATTAAACATAGATGAATCATGGAACCCAGGACACCCTTAAGGAAGAGGGCATTATTTAGGATTCATCTCCTGGAGAAAAAAAGTGTCATTGGCAGAATAATATCCCCCTAAAAGACGTCTGTATTCCAATCCCCAGAACCTATGGATATGTTTTATCTCTGTCTGCAAGATCTTTTTTCTCTTTGTTTCTAATACAGTACACCTAGTTGTGCATTTTACTTTCATCCTGTTTGTTTTTATGTGAGATTCTCAGAACTATGGTTGGTTGTTATAACTAATTTTGTAGATCATTATTTCTTCAAATTGGAGAAAAAGAAAAAATAAAGCTGAAGAATTATTTCTTCTTCCTATTTTTCTTTTTCTGGAATTCTAATTATATGCATTTTAGATCATTTTATATCGTCCCACCATTTATTTTTGCATGTTCTGTTGTGTGTGTGTGTGTGTGTGTGTGTGTTTCTTTCTTCCCTCTAATTCTTGTCGTAGGTCAACATCTGGGTAATACATATAGATCCTTCTTCATTTTCTTGACTCTTTCCTTGGCTGTGTGTAGTGTAGAGATGAGCCTGAAAAATCCTCCTTTATCTCTGTTACTCTTTGTGATTTATAATATTTCCTATCAAAATTTTAATAAAGTTTCCATTTTTGATGAAATCCTCAACCTGATTTTCCATATGTGTTTTTTTTTGTTAAACCATTTCACTATTAATTATGGTGATTTTAATTTCTCTATCAGAAAGTTTCAGCATTGTGTCCTATATGAATTCAAGTTCTTCTTCTGCTCCTTTGTGTTTATGCTATTGCCATACTCTCCAGATGATTTTTCCACTCTGTTTGTTCCCAACTTTGCTCTGTGTCTTCCTCTGCTACTCAGCGATGTTATAGGCACTGGAAGCACTTGCATCTATATTGTCATTGTTACCTTAGGAGGTGGATTGTATTCTTTCATTCTGAATATGATCGATATCGGGTCATCTAATGAGATGATTAACCTTGATCTTGAATCTGGATCTGAGGATGAAATCTTATCTAAATGTCATTGTTTGTCTTCTGCTATAGGGTTCTACCTAGCAGGTACCACTATTCCTCTCTCAGGACAGACCTTCCTAGTTCATAATCCCTTTGTGGAATAGCAGTGAGTTGTCAACAAGTATCTGTAGCACTATTTCGTTCCCTCCTATGGATGAAGACTTTTGTTCTTAGGAAATATAAGGAAGATGAATCTAGGCTTTTCTCTCCTCCAGCTGCACATGGTTCCAACCAGGTTCCTCAGGCTGAAGTTTTTATTTTTCTAATTTTTTTTCCTTTTCTCCTATGAGCTATGTGACATGGATATGGGCAGAATTTCTGTGATGCTGGTGTTCACCTTGCCCAGCCAGCATCATGAAGGCAGCTTTCTCAGGATTCTCCTGATTTTCTCAGAGAAGAAATATGGACATATAGAGAGGCAGAGCCTGAAAGTAAATGGAAACTTGCCCTTTGTCCATGGAACTCAGGTGCTTTACACTCTCCAGAGAGTCCAGCAATTTTCTAAAATGTCTCACTGAGTCTTATTCCCAAGTTATGTAGCATCATCTCCTTTGAAGAAAGCACTTTAGTTTATTTCCATTTCTTAGTACCATCTCTAGATTTTGAGTTAGGTCCCCCACCCACCCTTTTAACTCAATTCTTTGATAGATTTCAGAAAAACGCTAATCTGAAGTTTGGCCAGCATTTTTGCTTGTTGTGAGGGTGGGATAATCTTGTCAGTTCTTTTTTCCCAAATGAAAGTTAGAAGTAGATTACATTTTAAAATTTGAGTATGCAATAGATTGCAATTGTTCTTTGATATAGTTTGATCACTATATCTTGGTAATGGTATAAATTCAAATTAAATAGAAGAATATGACTGCAAAATTTGAAAGGGAGTAAATTGTTCTGCCTCACATTGAGCCATTTTATTTTTCTGACCTGATACCAAGGATTATGCAAAAATGCTGTAGCACCCTTGTGACAAAATCATGTAATGTGTATTTTTATATTGACTACTTTTATAGTATTTCTTAGCCCCTAGTCGCAGTGAGTTTATACTTACAGAATGTTGATATTTGGAATATGAGAAGAAACTATTTTCTGTACGTGTATAGGTTAAAGACAACAAAAAGCATTAAAAAGTACACCAATGTTATGATAATTTAAAAAACAAACTAAGAAGGTTACACACACACACACACACACACACACACACACACACACACACACCTCCTCTCCCCACTCTGGAAATTGAGAAGGCTATAGTCAAGTTTCTACAACAAACACCAGGACATGGAGAGATGCTTAATTAATGGTTAATTGTGAGTTGTTCATGATGATAAATTGTCTTTTTGGAGTCATAACTTCATTTTAAAAGATTATCTGCAAATATCAGTTAAGACAGCTTGCCAGTGCAAAGAAAAAATCTAAATGGCTATAGTTTCTATGTTTTACTAAATCAGCTGTTTTCTATAGGAAAAAAAAATCATCCTGGGTTGTATTTTATGGTCGCTTCTGAAGTATTTTGGAGATGTCACATAGACATGGTCTCAGGAGAATTTCTTTCCTGGTCAGGCAACTCTTGTAGTTGGCTTGTGCAGTCTTATATTACTTTAAGACTGTAACTTTTGAGTCAGAGGTGCCTATGGCATGAAAAGCCTGGGTTGCCCTCTGGGGATTTGTCACACTTTATTTAGCTCAAGCATGGACTTAGAAACCTGGAAAATGTACTCTATTTGGCAGCCCAGCACTTTTTGCAAGTAGTAAAGTTCAAGCTATCAAAGAACTTTTCAATGTGACAATTATATAACACAATATGTGACCTTTACAACAAGATTTAGGCTGGGAAATCTATGCTGAGGGGTTTCCCTCCTGCTGGTATACACCCTGAACGTTTGCTGCTTCCTTTCTTAAGCATATAGTTTAGACAGAAAATCTGTCTAGTTATATGTCAACTATGTGTTTTATGCCATACTAGATAGGGTTCAACAGTATAAATACAGTAAAATGCATATTAGCTTCCTGGTACTTCCCCTGATAATTTGAAATACTTGGGATTTCTGAAGACCTCCTTTCGAGTTTGTAAAAACAATGGTGATTGAAAATATGCTCAAGAGGACATTACTTTGCTGTGCTGTGAAGTAATACACAGGAAAAAAAATAGACATTCTATATCAATTTGACTATCCTTTGTATAAACAGCTGCAGAGTATTATGGCTCTTGAAAATAAGGTATATTTCTCACACATATTTAAAAGTATATCTTTAGCATAATTTCTTTTTTGGTATACTACTTAATTTCTTTTTTGAATTCAAAATTTAAGATACATTATAAAACAAAAATTTGAATCTGACAGAATCTCTTCTATATACATTAGTGGTACTGCAAAAACACACCCATGTCTTATGACTTTACTTTATAAAGTTTATAGAAAATATGTGTTTTTGTGGTTAAAATGATAAATTATTTAAATATAGTTAATAATCAACTGAAGATAGATACATTTTATTATTTTATTTTTCTATCAAAGACTTTCTTAGAACTTATTTCTAGAATTTATTTTTATATGAATAAAACATTTTAATGTACACTGGCATATGGATTTGAATGCAAGCAAATTTGCTGGGTTAATCAGCTTTTTGTGGCTGTGACTAAAATACCTGACAAGAACAATATTTAGGAGGAAAAGTTAATTTTGACTCATGGTTTTAGATGTTCAGTTCATGGTCAGCTTACCCCATTGCTGTGGGTCTGAGGTGAAGCAGAACATTATGGCAGAAAGGCTGGTGGAGGAAATCCACTGTACTTATGGTAGCCAGGAAGCACAGAGAAAGTAGGAGGAGCCAGAAACAAAATATAATCCCCAAGGGCTTGCCCCCAGTGACCTCTCTTCTCCAGTCATGCCCCACTACTTACAATTACTGTGAGTACAGTAGTCCTTAAAAATTACTAATTCATCAAACTGATTAATCATTTGATAAGGTTACAATTCTCATAAACTAACCATTTCTTCTCTGAACATTGCTACATTATATAACCATGAACTTGTCAGACCACAATTTAAATCAAATTCAAAACACTTGTTCATTAGTTGATAAAAACACTGTAGGTTGTACACCTGATATCTCTTCAGTAAGTTTTTCTGTGGATGGGTAAGAAATATTAATTATTCAAATTAAATAGATTTAATATGTACTATTTAATATCTAGAATTTAAAATGTAATGTTGTATATTTATTAAATAAAGTTCTTGGAAAAACTGCTAAATGTTCAGGTTATAGGGCCTTGTAATGATCTCCCATAGTGCTATAAACAAATGGAAACACCTTCTTTGAATAAGTCATTGTAACTAACTATGTCTTGAAAATATTTCCTGAAAACAATTTGTTCACATTTATCCTTTTAACATTTCACATTTCCAATTCTGCCTTTATCCTTCTTGAATATTATTTTCCACTTCTGAGATATTATTTGCATTGAAATATGAAGACATTGCTTTATATTTAGAAAATTTTGAAATTTTACAATCTCCATAAATACTTGGAAATCCCTCAGAAAGTCTCTTTTAATTTCACATATTTATTCATGAGATACATATAAAATTTCAATACACAATATTTCAATATACAAAACAATGAGTACTGTTCAAATAAGGATAATTAATATTTCCACTTTTTCTACTTTCTTATCATTAGTTAGTATTTAGTCTTTGAACTCCTCTCTTCTAGTTATTTACAAAATATATAATAGAATAATGTGATCTTTGGTGACTCATTAAATCCTGAAGGGGCTTTGTCTGCATACAGGTAGAAAACTGGTCATTCAAGTAGACAAAGATGAAACTGAATGCCTGACTTAGGACACACCTCATGACAGGTGAAAGAAAAAATGTTGAAGTGCAAAAATTTAAATTTGTCAATAAATGCTAAACATTGGACGTATCTTTTTGATCTCAGAGAAAAATTTTGTTGAATAGTATACAAATTATGTTGATGCTATAAAAATCTTAATAATTTTGACTCTTAAAATTAAGAAATAATGTTCAATTAAAGACATTCACATCAAAAAGTATCATACACACAGATATAAAATATTTATTACTTTTTTAAAAAAGTCATAAGGAAAACTTATAAAAATGACAAATGAACAAAAAAAGAAAAACAATGGAAAAAAAAGATGGGCAGGCCAAATAAGATATTTAACTTCACTGTAATGAATGAAATGCTCATTAAAAATAATACTACAATTGGTCTTATACCTGTCACATTGGCAAAATTTAGATCTGATAATTCCAAGTGCTGAAGATAATGAGGATCTATAGAAATTTTATGTCTAGTTGGAGTGTTAGTTGATTTACTACTGAAACAATTATTTTCTCAAGTTGATTATTTCCTATTCTGATAGATTTTCTCAGCATATAAAAGGGATTCCACTGCACATGTACAATCAAAGATAGGTTCTGTGAGATGTTTTATCACTATTATTCACAATATTGAGAGTTGAAAACAATTCAAAGGGTGATCAATGACTGGAATGTCCAAGGAATACATTGTGATTTTATATTTACATAGTGACATATTATCCAACAGTTAAAGATTAATCCAAGACTGGTTTAATCTCAGTAATATAATACCAAGTAAAAAGTTATGACTCAAAATTTTACATATGATTCAAAACTTTTGTGAAACTGAAAATAATCCAAACATAGACTTTTCCCCAGAATATAAGTAGCCAAAGGTTTATAATGAATAGTGTGCCAAGTAAGTGGTACAGGAAGAGTGAAAAACCACTTGGTCAGGTGTAATTTATTTTAAGATTTTATTTTGGATGATGTTTAAAGTTGTTTATTATACAATAAAATACATAAGTACATAAATAAGTACATAGAAACTAGACATATGGAGACAACTGATATGTTTCATAAATCAATGATTATGATTAACAACTCTAAGCAATTGACCTCCACCTGTATTATTCGACTCAATATCATTTTTAAAATTATTTTTAATTTTATAATATTATTATTCATATATTGCATATACAAAATGGATGTTCCTCATTTTATAGACTGTAATACTATCTCTATCTTTTTTCTCTCCCTATTTTGATAGTTGTACTCTAACTTTACCTAGATATTATACTCTGGAACACAAAACAGGAATATAAGGAATGCCTAGTTTGCTATTTTTTCACCTAAAATGATTTTCATGCACAACAGTGCATACTATTGTGCTAATTAGTATGATGTCCTTCTAGATTCATTTTTGGATGTGGATGTCCAGTTGTTCTGGCTCCATTTGTTCAAAACAGGACATTTTCTTCATTGTATTTTGTCTGCAAAGGATTACAGGGAGCTAATAAAATTGTTTTTTTGGGGGCTTAGGTGTTATGAATCATTCTGTAAGTTTATGAGTCATATATTTTTAAAGCTGGTGTGCCGCTTTTGTTCTTAATTAGCAGAGTTTATTTTTAAAGCAGTTTTAGGTTCACAGCAAAATTAAGCAGGAAGTACAGAGTTCCACGTACTCCTGCCCCACATCAGCCTCCCAATCATCAACATCCCACACCAGTTACCACAGTTTATTTATTTGTTCACCTCCTGAAGGATATGTTGATTGTTCCAAGTTTTGGCAATTATGAATAAAGCTTCTGTAAACAGCTATGTTCAGGGATTTGTGGGAGGTGTGTAGCATATATTTTCAACTCCTTCAGATAAACAACCAAGCCACCGTGACTAAGATTATATGGAAAGACTGTTTGGTTTTTCTAAAAACTGCAAAAATATCTCTTTCAAAGTAGCTGTACCATTTGGCATTTCTTCCAACAAGAAATGAGAGTTACTGTTGCTCCATGTACTCATCAGAATTTGGTGTTCTTAATGTTTCTGAGTTCGGGCCATTCTAATATCTGTGTACTGTATATCAATGATGCTTTAGTTTGCATTTCCCTGATGTTGAACATATTTTCTATATAAATTACTTGCCATGTATATATCTTCTTTGGTCAAGTCTCTATTCAGATATTTTACTCATTTTATATTTATATTTTTCATTAAGTTTTAGGAGTTCATTGTATATTTTAGGTAACAGTCTTTTAAGATATATAGGGTTTGCATACAAACCCTATATATCTTATGTACACACAGAGAGAGAATGGAAATATATATATTCTCTCTCTTTATTTTTTGCTTCTTGTGTCTAGTTTATCAACTATGTTCCTTATGCCTTTGGTGTATATCTACAAAAGTATCACTACACTCTGGCTCATTTTGATTTTCTCCTATGTTATGCTGTAGGAGTTTATGCTTGTGTATTTTATTTAGACCTATGATTCCTTTTGAGTTAATTTTTTGTGTGTAGGGTGTAATATCTCTGCTAGAATGTATTTATTTTTGCATGTAGATGTCCAGTTGTTCCATTGACAGTTTTTCAAAAAAGAAGTCTTTCTGTAATGCATTGGTCTAATTCTTTGACACAGATTGGTGGACCATATTTGTACAGGTTATTGTATCATTTTATCCCCTGGCTTTTATGTTCCTTCTAGTAGTTATTCTAATAATTTTAAGAATAGAAAATCTTTCCTGCTAGTCATAACCCTTTGGTATCCTGGGTTTACTTACAGAATTCAGAGTATAATTTTTAAAGAATATTACTTATGCCAGTAAGAGCTCATCTCTCTTCCAAATGTGAGTTGAAAGATCTTTTGCCATGCAACTTTTTATAGTCCCTTTTCATCAAAAATAGGTGCTTGACTATGACCTTTTCTTAAGTCTGACATGTTGTGCTATTGGACTATCTGTGAATTCTTAGCTTCCTGAGACTTTCTTCTCACCATTTTTGTGCCTGTTTCTTCTTACATTTTCATTAAATAAAAGATTAACAAGGACCTACATTATACAAATGCTTCCAAACAGCTAGGGAAGGTTAAAAAATGGTATTTTTGAGTCATCTTTGAATTGGTAAGTTAATTGACAAGAAATCAGGTCAAATTAACATTAACTAGAGATAATTAACCTACATAGTCCCAACTGCTTAAAGAAATTTTGAATATAGCTCCCACCACTGTTGTTTAGGCCACCCACAACTTCAGTCAATTTCATTACTGTAGAAAAGGGGAAATGTTATTGTCCACTCTAAAGTTTTCTTTATTTTTCCATTGTAAAGACATAAAAAATAAGACAAAATTAAAACTGCAAATGACAAGGGTATTATATGCCTTTGTCTTTGCCTTCTCTGGTAACATATTTTTCTTTTCTAAGAGAATCTGCTTTCATCAGGTTTCTTATGTGATATTACTCCCTACAATGTGCCTGTACCTCAATTATTAGTTTCTTGTGTAACACGAACCCAATTTAAAAGTAGATATGGGAGAAGCAGCTGGAGACTTCTAGTCCATATGAGAGATCTGAGTTTTGTCATGTACATTTTCAGAACTTCAATTATCATGTCCAAAAAATAAATGAATATATCATTTATCAAACATATAGTCTGAGTCTGAGACATTAAAAAATTGAAGGAATAAAAAATAATGAAGGAATAAAAATTGAAGAAATGTCTTTGTGTACTACATGTGAGACTTATTATGGGTGGTCTCATAGGATTATTGGAAGGATTAATGCATAAGTACATAGAAAGAGCTGAGATGCTGCCTGGCACTCAGGAAGATGTAAAAATTCAGATCTTTTTAAAATTTACTTAACATAGCAGTTTTTAATACTTAGCACTCTCTTTTTACTTGTCCTATGTTTCTTTACATCATTTAGATAAATTATTTGCTTTATTTACAGAATAAGATTCTTCATACATCTCTTTATAGCCTTTATTTTAATGTTAATTTCATCCCACAATGGTTAATTTGTTCTGTTTACCTTAGTTCCTACCATTAGTATCTTTGTTTAAGCTGCCAACTTATTCTTCTTGAACTTTGTAACACTCTGTTTAATTCTTTCCATTCTTTCCATTTTTAAAAGAGTGATATTAAAACATAAAATTGGATCATGTCAGTAATTGTTGTTACAGTGGTGTAGTTTGAACACAAAATAATGTACCTTCCCCAAATAGTAGAATGAGTCAAATCTGGAATGTTCTCATCAGACCAGTTCATATATCTTCCATCCCCCTATGGGAAGTGTATATTTTCTAAGCAGAGAGGCTATGGGGTCCCAAGTTTTGGGCACATGTGTTCCATCTAAATCTGACACTTCAAAATTTGCTTGGATGTCTGTGTAGGGTTGTGGCTAAATGCTACTTTTGACTATAAACTTTCATTTTATTAGTCCTAATACAGGGCTTGAAGATTTAACTTGGCTAGCAAAACTATATGCACTGATTACCTGTAAGCCTCACACTCATCCCAGGCCTCTCTCCCTGTCACAACCCTCAGCTCCAGCTGTACTCACTTGCTTTCCTTTGGTTCCCTCAAGAGCTCAGTCTTTTCTAATAGTGAATATTTTCCTCTGATTATAATGATATTTCCTAGATCCTTTGTCTCCATCTTACTTCTATGGATTCACAAGGGTGCCAGCTGAATATCACTCTGAACAGCATTTCCTAAACACTACTCCCACCCTCTTATAAATTAGATCTCACTGTTAGGAGCCTGTATTGCTAAGCACTTGTAACCATTCCAATGTCTGTCTTTCTGCCATATTTTCCATCTTTCTTACTAGGTCATACTCAAGCAGAGCAGGGAGGGAATGTTTACATCTCATGAGGATACCTTCAGCAGCTTAGTATTTGTGAATGAATGAATGAATTTAATACTATTTTTGGTTCACATTGGAATTCATTACTTTGCTATTTTGCTATTTTAAAAGTCTGGTTATAAATCTAAGTATTAAAAATGACGCTCAAATTGCATTGCTGCAAGCAACATTTATACTTGGTTCCCAGCAGTATTGCTTTCACAGACCACGATGGCCTTCCGGCATTTCAGAGAGATTTATAGGGGCCTGAAATCATTTCCTCCTGGCCTTTGTGGCAGGCATATATGTGTTGCCAAGACTGCTTCCCCAGAGTGTCTGTGCCATCCGCTGAGTGCAAGGCAGATACAAGGTGCATGGTCCCTGCAACTCCCTGGTATTGCAGCCCCTCCACCAGCCTCCATAACAATACCAAACCAAAGCTATATGCTGGTGCATTTGCACCAGCACAGATAGGGTAAATAATAATTAACAAGAAGAATAAATATCCTGAAGATGATTCTAGGGGATAGAGTAAGTAAAATGCTCAATAGCTATATGATATACATTTCAAGCACTCCATAGAGTTGTATCTAGAAAAGAGATGCATGTTCAAAATTTTCTTTTCTTAAAAAAAAAAAAGAATTTCTTTTCTTTTCCTATCCTTTTCTCTCTACTCATTTTTTCCCCGCTCACCTATCATATTTATTTATTTCCTTTCCTTCCCTATTTTGTTGTTTTAAAAATAATTCCTCAGGTGATTATGACTTTTTATTATTGCTTTCATTAAGCAGTTCATATACAATTCCAAATATATGAGACTAAGAACAGATCTGTATTTATCTAAGAAAGGAAGGGGTCAAGAATTGTTTGGCATTGCTATTTTGTGTGTGTGTGTATGTGTGTGTGTGTGTGTGTGTGTGTGTGTGTGTGTGTGTGTGAAGACCTGGGATAGACATTAGGAACTCCAAGAAATCTCAACAGAACAATTTTAAAAGTGTCCAGGAGCAAACAGAAATGTTCATTTATTTGTTTGTTTGGTTTAGCACATAATACTCGGGTGAAAGATATAAATGGGAAGGGGCCTACCTAATTGTCCTAGTGTTAGTAGTGTTTCGGCTCCCAAACTGTCCTTTGAATTATTGTGTCTTAAAATTTTGGCTTCTTTGAGGTCTTTAGTAGGAAGGAAATGACTTTGAAAAATGCTTTTTGTATCAAAACAAACCTCTGGGGCTTTTGTTTTTATATAAACTTACTGTTTTATCTCTTCATTTATGTCAGGATTTACCACTTATATTATTTTAGCTTTTAGTCTTTATACTATTCCCAAGTATCTAGTCTGTTTTACATTTGATTATTTTAGGGTTAATTTATGATTAGTTCCTGTTTTGCATTTGAACAATTGTAGAGAATCATAAAATGATGCAGAACAAAACAAATATGTTACCCTATAATGAACTAGGAGAGGAAAAAAAGTACATATAGCCAAACAGTTTTCAACAATTTACAGGCACAAAAGGTATAACAGTTTCTAGGAAGTAGGTTTAATATTTTTTACATATATAAAACTCAAAGATTAAGAACAAAAAAAAAAGAAATTATTAAAATCAACACATATCAAGTAAAAGAATGTTTTAAAAGCATTAGTGATAAATAAGTAAATGACAACAGAATTGTTATCCATCCTTTTAAATAGTTCTACTATTTACTTTTCCCCCAATTATTTTAGGTTTGGTATGATTTACTTATGTTTTGCATACATTTGTTTTTCTTTTAGCCTGAAATGTTTTAAATATATTTTATTGTTTTTAATTGGTTTTATTTCCTAGAGCAGTTTTTTTTATTGTAAAATTGAGCAGAAGGTACAGAAATTTTTCATATACATCTTGCCTCAACATATATGCACACTGTCCTCACTATCAATATCCCACAACCATGACATGTTTGTTACAATCAATAAACCATTATTGAAACAGCATTATTACCTCTATAGTGTACATGAGGACTCATGTTGTACAATTTATAGATTCTGGAAAATGTATAATGATATATATGTATCCTTCCTTGACAATTCTCAACTATTCTTTTTGAAGTCATCACTGTTTCTAGTCTCATAATATGTACAGCATTATCCTATGATTCTGATAGGGTTTTTTTGTTGTTATTGTTAAAAATGTTTTCTTCTCTTACCAGTATGTTGATAAATCCAGAGAAGGAAATATCTGCCTCATGAATTTTCATAGTACCAGTATTTATCAGAATGCTTTACAATAGTAGAAACTCTAGTAATGTTTATTGAGTAAATGAGCCCTAGATAGACAATATATTTTATGCCCATAATTTGGAATCCATTTTCTCAGAGTTCCTGGATGAGTTCTTCAAAAAAAAAAAAAATTTCTGATGTCAATGTCCCATGTCTATAGGTCCAGCTACTTGGCAAGATGAGGCATAAGGATTAGATTTTGTGGCCAGACTGGAGCAACTTAGACCCCATAACAAAAGAAAATCAAATGAAAAAAAAAATATGTTTTCAACCAGTACAGGGTTAACATAAACAATATCTTCTGATATCAAAACAGAAAAAGGATTTTTCTCATAACAAAGCAACAAGGACACTGATATGGAAAGACTGTGCCAATGTGAAAAGAAATTATTTTTCTTGAAAGATGAGTGTTATGACTATTGAGAACAACTTGTTTCAACAAATTTAGGATAGTAGGTGAAGAAAGAGGGAAGCACAAATATATACCCAGAAAGAGTTTCTGATAATTTGTTGTGAGAGTCAACTTTGAAAAAACTGCAGCTAGAGCAGGCAGGCTCACTGCAATCAGGAACTGTGGGGTTCTCAGAATGGAGGATTCAGGCCCAAGGTGAACCAAAGAAGCTGAGTTGTGAACAGTGACAAGCTCTGCAAAGAGCAGCTGCAAATCAAAGAGCAATCTCTGTGTTTGCACAGTGTGGAAGGGACTGCAGGTTACAGATGGGGCTTTTCCACTGCACCCGCATGCACACACAAATAGCAAACACTGACAGTAACACCATCTTCAGATAACAAGGGCATGGGGAAGATTACTTGTTTATTTATTTCCTCTATACTTACTATGAGGAAGTTTTATCAGGAAGGATCCAATTTAATGGATTGAACACATAAGTATAAATAAGGTTATTTATTTTGTCAGAATGAATTTCTGTAGCTGATTTTGACCTCTAATAAAGCCATTTTAATATGATCCTTTTCACAGTACTAACCACTACCAGCATATAAACCCAATAGCATATTATAAATATTTAGCTGTGTTTTTGAAACAGTAGGATGCTGAATCAAAATTATCTCTGGGGAATGCATCTGACATATAACCTGTGTTATGCATCACCTTCTCTGAGAGTGTAAGGAAAACTAATTCTGTTCTTGGAAGGATAGACTGGCTCTGACACAATTCGCATTCAGAGTGCCTCTCAAAAGATGATAATGAAACTATCTATATGATATCCAAGCATTTTCAGTGTCTGAAAAATAAAAGTAATTAGGTATTTTTAATAAGTTGGCAGTCTCCATTCTTTTTAGAAGTACTAAGAGAAAAAAAAGAAAGTAAAAAATCCATTTCAGGAGAGTGATTACTCAGAATTGAAGTTATTTTTTTCTCAGATTCAGTAGAAAATTTCCCTTAGGTACATCACATTTATGAAGGAGCTAAAAAAAAGGAGAAAGGAATACCACTAACTTCAAAGTGATAAGTGAATTAAACAGTTAAAATTTTATTTTGCATAAGCAGAAGTGACAGAGTAAAAATTCATTTAGTTACCATTAGGCACTTTGTAATATTCATTTTGTTAGTCACTGAAGACAGAGCCAAGAAAAAAAAACCAATGTACTTGTCCTTTTAGAGGTCATAGCCTAGTAAGAGAAATCTGATGTATTAACAAATAAGTACAGAGAATGCTGTCAGAGAGAAATGTCCTGTTTCTTGGACCACAGAGGAAACATCAAATATTTTGTGTGAGTTAGGAAGACATCGGAATTGAATAAATAAGATTTCGTTGAGCAGACAATCTTGGACTTCACTTTGAGAGATGAATAGGAACTTTCATAGCTAAAAATGAGGCCAACAGGAAGAGCATGAGAACTTCAGCCATTGGGGATATAACTCAAAAGCAAAGAAGAACATTTCTCATGCTGAGTGTGTGTATTTCCTGGAGATTAGAGCTTGGATCACAAGAATGAACTTTGCCAGTAAGTGTATTCTTGAAACACTCCAAACTTTTTTTTTAAATAATATATTCCCCCCTTAGGGTTGTAGAAATATAATCTTCTTTTACTCTTTGAACATAGAGACATCATGAATAGTGGAAAGACCATCAGCTTTTGTGGTCTGACAAGCAAGTTGATATACTACCTAGAACCAATTATGAGCTAAGTTACCTCTGACATGAACTTAAATTCTAAAGCTGAATTTGCATATGTGTTAAGTTGTAATAAAAGCTCTTTCACAAGATTTATTGTGGGGTAAAGGAAAAATTCACTCCAGATGTGGGAACATAGTACACAAGTAAAGAGACATACTAAAATATAAACTTTTGCTTTCCTTATCTGTTTTGATTTCTTTCAAGCATTCATTGTGATCATATAAATTTACTTTATATATTTGAGTCTAATTAAAATATGATTAAAGTTTTTATCAAAGAATTTTTAGTTATCATTTTACTTTTATTCTAAATATGTTGTGTTTGTCATTTCTGTGACCAAGTATCTGAGAAAAAAAAAATATTTATTTTGGGCTCACAGTTTCCAGGGTCTCAGTTCATGATGGACCTGCTTCAGTGCTTTGGGCCTGAGGAGTGTCAGAACATCATGGTAGATGTGCATGGTCAGAGAGACATGCTCAGCTCTTGGCATCTGGAAAGCAGAGAGATAAAGAAAGGGGTCAGGGATGGATATAGTTCAAAGCCATGCCTCCATTGTGTACTTCCCCAGCATAATATACCTGTCTATAGTTATCATCAGTATTCAAATTTGGATTAATTTACTTGCTGGATTAATCCACTGGGGCTCTAAACCTAACCATTGTCTAACAGACCCACTTCTGAAACTTGCTGCATTGGGCATCATAAATTCAACAAATGAGCTTTTGAGGATTATCCAGATCCAACCATGATATACATATATCAACGTATTTGAAATCAAGTTTATATGGCAAAATTAGTAGAACATAGAAGAGGATAAGACTAAAAACTCACAATTTTTGAAAGTCAGAGATAAGCTCTTCTTAATTTTCAGTCCTATCTTTCTTATTCTAGGTTTGCCAACATTGGCTGTTGCATGTTATTCACTTTTCTCATCCTAGATTACTTGTAGATGATCTTTAAAATGACTTGTTAGCAAAGCTAATAATTGGGGTAAATTTTCTCCCAATAACTTTATTTTGCTTAAATCATAATTAATAGCTTAGTGGGTAAGCAAGAAAAATTTCATAAAATAACCATATGCATATGCTTTGTTAATATTATTATTGACAGAAAACATTATATGTTACAATTGTAGGGAGAAACATATTAGGATGCCTCTTACTGAATACACCATTGATAAATATTGTGGCATTTGAAAAATGTGAATACCCTGTGAAATGTTATTTCCCCTCCTTTCCTCTCCCTCCACTTTTCCCCTTTGTCCTATCTAGAGTTCACAGGGGCAGGAAAGACAGTGAATGCGATGGTCATCATTATTACCCTAAGTACATGTATGAAGACATGAAGAATGTGAATCTACATTGTGTACAACTAGAGATATGAAAAACTATGCTCTATATGTGTAATATGAATTGTAATGCATCCTGTTGTCATACATAACAAATTAAAATTAAAAAAAAAGACTTAGGAACTTTAATTATTTTACTTCTCATTTTAGTGAAAGAAATGTAAGAAGTGATATTAGAAACAATAACAATGAGTGAGTATTTTATGCTTAGGTCATCACATTTAATTGCCACAAAATTATTATGAAGTTATCCACATTTTGCAAATAAGGAATTGCAAGGTGAGATTTTTGAGACACCATAGAGAGTATGTAATGGAGCTAGTATTTGAATGCAGACTTGACTGACTTCAGTCCAGAGAATCCTCCAGCTCTCTTGTTCTTCTGGATTGTTTTTAGACAGTGAAAGGAAACAATGACCCTAATTTATTTCTGCCTAGTACTCAATATTGAGCAATATGTCAAAGTCCTCTTGAAAAAACTATGATTATTTTCTACTTACTGGCTCTGTTTTCATTTTCTCCTCTGTCTCTCTGCATGTTTCTCAGACAACTAATTCTCAGAGCCTCCTGTTGACTTTTCCATTATTACACTATTTTTTCTTCTTCCTCAAAATCTGAATTGTCACACTCTAGGCCCTTTTCTTCTCCAATGGTTTCCCTAAACAAGTGGAAAATGTTGTATTATTTAGCCAAGAGTAAGGACCAAAATGGTTGTGCTGCCATATTCTTACATGAGATTCACCTCTTTCACTAGAACTTTGCTGTCATATGTTGCTTCCATTCTAAAAATCTGACTCAGGTTCATTTGAAGACTATTCCAGGCAACTTGAGAGATTCCATAAACAATATTCCTTCCAACAAATTATTAATTTTTGACTAAGTTCATGCACACTAATTTTCATTAGCAGAATAAATTTTTCCTCTGCTAGTGCCTTTTTGCCTGGATATTTTTAAGGAAAATACATGTAATTTTAGATTTAAGATTTTTACACTATAAATCTCAATATATTCCTTATTGTGAGTTTATTAACACCAAGGATTATATGAGATTCAATCTCATATAGTCCTAAAAGTTCATTTTATGGTCTATGAGTAGGAGTCTTAGGAAAGTTATACCACATTTCCTCTCAGGTACTAGGAGAAAAATAGGGCCTTGGTTAATTTTATCCTATAAAGATTACAAGTGGAATAATATATATTTCATAGCTTTATATAACCATTAGTCACCTTAAAGTTGCTTAAGGCTAATTATTGCTTTTTAAATGAGGCATCTTATGCCAAGGCTATTTAAAGGAAAAACGTAAAGTGATAGAGATGATTAGTAAACAAAAAAAAATGGCTATTAAAAAATTGGCCATATTTTGTGATTAAACTTAGAAAGTAATGGTACCTGAAGAAATATCAGATGTACTTGGGTGAAATTCATGTTTTATATACAACTACATTAGATTCACCCAAATATTTTCAATATTCATCAGAATTGGCATTGATTTAATCCTTAAGGACTGTCTAAAGAAAAGAAATCAAGCAAAACCTGACTTTCACACCCACTTTTAATATAAGTTCTACAATTTTACCAGGAGAGTAAAATAGTTTTTGTATAGAGATAAACTGAATAGTTGTTAAATGGATATGCAAATAAGGAGATTAGATTATTGATGAATTGATGCTTGAAACAGGTTGCTTTTCCGATTTTATGCTTTGGATTTTTAGAAAAATTTAGAAATGAGCTCCTCAGCAAAGGTTTCTTTTCACTAAGATCAGACTGTTGTGGAGTTCTCTGTACCAACATTTTCACCTCTGTTTTAAATCGCTTCCTTGTGCTATTCTATATATTTGCTCCTTGAAAATCCCCCCTTAACTCTTTCCAAGAATTTGGTGAAGCCAAGGGAAAAAGAAGACAGGCCCATGGCTAGAATAACAGCATAAATGCTGTCTTGAAGGACATTGGCTTTCTCTCATTGACTCTCTCATAACTGTCCTAGGGCAAGCTAATGATATCTGTAAAAAGTTGCTTTTGCATATGTCAGGACAGTTGCTCCTTGGGATGCTGGTCACACAAGCAAACTAATCAAGCTAATAATATGTCAGAATTTCCACCACCTAATATATATATATAAGACCTTTCTCAGTGATGATTGGTGTGCAACTGAGGACACTATGGTGCTAAGAGCCACAGCCAAGTAGTATGATGCATGGCATTTTTGGTTGAAAGGTGAGGCCAGCAAGCCATTGAGATGATAGGATTATGTTAAGATCTACATTCATATGGATATTGGACTCCTGCTGTCCACCTCGGCCTGCTACAGGAGAGTTCCCATTGGTTGGGGAAGTGTGGTAGGAGGGAATTCCGGAGGAGGGAATTCCGGAGGAGGGACTTCCTGTTTGGGTCCGGGGAGAACACCGCATGGGTCCCTCGGCAACCTTCCCGGGAGCATAGGGGTCATTGGTGGCAGTTTCAAAAATAAAGTTTGTTCCTGCTTGAATGGCTCGTGATTTTGTGCCCAGCCAGACTGCGGCACTATGGGAAGAATATGTGTCAATCTTCCAACTGACCTCCACTAGACAAAACACTGTGAGGGACAGGGGTGCCTCTTTAGCCTGTTACCATGGGACCTTCCCCATTAGCATTTCTCAATAAAACCTTATGCCTCATATGTCATTTCTGGATATTTTCTTGGTATCTCAGCAGCCCATCCCATTGCTCTGACACAACTTGGCTGTGAACCTGACAGTATTTGTAGTGTTCTATATTTAGGGCTTAATATTTTATGCCTTTTAAGATGTTACTTGTAGTTTAACAATATCTCTCTACAAACAGCAATATGGGCATTTTGAATAACACAAATGGATTGCAGTCAGGCATAATGTTTTGGTCAATGATGATCCATATATACTTTAGTGGTCCCATTAGAGTATTCCTGTTGTCTAAAGAACTCATAGCTAAAGAGACCAGATTAAAAGAAACTGCTGGAAAAGAAAAAAGAATAACTCCCAAGAAAATTCATAGTGAAGAGTCTAGTAAAAGCTTTTGCAGACTTCAGTATATTCCATTGAAAATTTAAAAACATGGATCTCAGCACCAAACTATTTTCATTAGTAGAGAAAATGTCCATGGTAAGTATCTTTATACAAGCAAATCTATGATGGAAAAAATAATAATACAAGTGAATTGTCATGGAGTTATTTCTGAAAAGGAGTGATGCCTGCTCAGGAAGAGCCTTGGGTCCTTCAAGAAGTGTTTCAGAAGGCACTGTTAAATTAGGAAATGACAGCTCACATGCATATATATTATTGCCACTGAAGACCTTCCTGTGGGACAAGAAGTGGATGTCCGAGACAGTGACATTAATGATCCTGACCCTATTTTGGTTTAGGTTAATGTGTGTTTTCATGTCTTAATTTTTAACAAAAATTTTTACACCAACAGGTTTTAAGATAGAGAAATCTGACAGAGTAAGAATATAAAGAAAGCGTTTTTTGCACAGCTGCACAAAGTGTTTCTGTTTTAAGTTACCACAAAAGAGCCAAAAAGTTAAAAAAAAAAAATTCTTATGAGGCAAAAGTTATAGTAAGCTAAGGTTAATTTATTTTTGAAAGAATTTTTAAATAAATTTAGTGTAATCTGAATACATAGTGTTCGTAAAGTCTAGAGTAGTGTACAGTAATGTGTTCACATTTACTCACCATTCACAGTCACTCAGAGCAAGTTCTAGTCCTGCAAGCTAATTCATGTCAAGTGCTTCGTGCTTGTATACCATTTTTTTTAATGTTTGTTACTTTATTTGTATTATATATTATATATGTTTAGATGTACTAATAATTACTATTGTTTTACAATTGTCTATAGTATTTGGTACAGTGACACCTACATTGGTCCATAGCTTCAGACAAATAGGTTACATCCTATAACCCAGGTGCAGAAGAGGCTTTGTGGTCTAGGTTTGTGTGATGTTTGTGGAATGAAAATATTACCTTGGACATGTTTCATAGAACAAATTCTCATGATTATGCAATTTATGAATGTATGTATTTGTACTTCACAGTGTATGAAGGTGGACAAAATGAAGGAAATTAATTTGTTGTATGTTTAGCAATTAAATTGTAAAAAAACATTTCTATAAATCTTGTCACATAGGAGGTAATTAACCCATTAAGTTCCAAGTTTCCAATTCTGAAGAATATTTTAATGAAATAAACACAAGTGCAATAAAATATGTTGAAAGCCATAATGTGGGCAGTATATATTATTTATTATATTAATTTATGTTATGATAATTATACTATATTATTATGATTATATACTTATATATTATATTTAAGCTTTTTATAGGTTTTTGTATCTGAGATAATAGGACAGAATGGATTAACTGAAATAGAAGAGATAATAACTTGGTGTGGTTTCTTCTTCTAATTATATTTGGCATTAAAAATAAAGGTAATATATATATATATATATATGTGTGTGTGTGTGTGTGTGTGTGTGTGTGTGTGTGTATTACTAAAAATATTTAAAACATCTCTAAACTCCACGTTGAGTGGAAACTTTTACTAGAACTAGCAATAATTTTTACTTGTCTCTGTTAACCTGTAAAACAGCCATATATGAAAGCCAAAGATAATTTTTAGCTTACCCTGTTTTTTTCTGATGGTAGTAAATTTAATGTGACTGATTTTCTGCTCCAGTTTCTTTATGTATTTGTTCTATAAGCAGAACATATAGCAAACTAACTTAAAGGTGATTCTAGTTTGGATCTGACTTTTAAGTCACTATATTGAATTTTACTAAGTTTTAAGTAGTGTTCTCAAACTGTATCATTCAAAAGTCTTAGTAATTTGATAAACCTAAATCTATTAACTTAATCAAGTTTATTTTCAGACGATGTCATTTCAAATATCATACATGAACAGCTATCAAAAATATATTACAGAAAAGCAATTTTTTCTTGCCTGAGTCTGATTTATTTCTTGTAACCCTTTTGGGTTTGGAAAAGCAATTAAAATGAAAGCCAGTGTCCATGAATTCTATGTAGATATATTATTGCACACAAATTGTCATAATGGAATACATATGTGTTTATATAAGTAAGGAAAATTAAAAATTAGTTCATATGACATTTTTTGAAGATAATATATGCAATATACTATTATATATGTACTAGATTGTTGATAAATTTCCTTCAAATATGGTAATGCAAATTAAACCTAGTTCAAATAAAAATATTTATTCAATTACAGCTTTCTTTCAAAACACCTTTCAGACATATACAACACTTTAAACATGTAGCTCACACAGATACTATTTAGTATACAGGTATATAGTAACTATTTATAATCCTCTTTACATCAGGCCCAATGTTTAGTATTAGCAATAGAATTAAAAATAAGATACTCCTCAATCATAAAATTACCTTCCTTTATAAAGCTTCCATTTCATTGGTGAGATTAAAAAGATGAATTGAGTACATTAGAAAGTACTAAGTAACCATTTGTTATAAAAGAAGATTATTACCATCATGATTTTACTTAGGAATCCTAGAATGCTCTGTGTAATATGTCTTTATCAGCTATTATAATTGGATTTGTTATGATGAGAAGCCATTTTCTTTTTATGTTCAGGTTAGACAATAGCATACAAATGCAACAAATCATTGACTGCAAACTTGACACAATCTATTTCAGTTTTGCCTTTCAGACTTTAACCAAAATATGACTAGTGACTTGAGTGTTTAGAAGGCTAAGTATTTTAATGTTTATGTGAACAGATCTAATCAACTTACCCTTTTATTTTCTTACCACTTCAGAAAGCTAAATGCACACTAGTAGAGTGAGAGATATTTTGAGATTTTCATTGTATATACAATATCATATATATATATATATATATATATATATATATATATACAGACCTTATATTACTTATTTTATTATCTATGTATATTTACTGGTACTATTAAATATCATACAACATTTTATTATTACATTTTATTTATTAAGGAAAATTATTATTTTCATTTGAAGTTCACTTCAAGTTTGTTAAGTTCATAGTTTCCAAACAATGATATGCACACATATCACCAAGGGAATAATTTTGAGGCACAGATTTTTTAGTCCCACTTCTAAAGTTGCTCATCCAATAGTGTTGAAGTCCCCCTGTTAATATACTTCTAACTCCCAGGTAATAGTGATTAATAAGTTACAGTTTGAATGGCATTAGACTATCTTAAAGATCCTCCATTCGATTATAATCTGCTTAAAAGCTGGCTTGTCTGTTGGTGTTTCTCTTTTCTAAACAGTGTGCTTTATCAAAGATACAGAAATACTTGTATCAAGATTATACATGTATTTACAAGGCTAATCCTGAAGTCACAGGGTAATGAAATATGTCTTGTTGATTTAGAACAAGGCATGGTATAACCAGAGATAGTGCATGGCGATTCTACTAAATTAATATTCCCACATCATTCCTTCTAATAATTAAATAAAAAGTTCCTCCTAGACCTAGAGCTGTACCTACAAGGATAACTTCAAAGATGATACACAATGCAAGAAGCTTGTACTTTTGAAACAAAGTGTCTCTTTCAGAGAATGCACTTAGATATCAAATTCTACAATTATTAATGAGAAATTTCTTATAACTAGAGGTGGAAACACGGAAGGATTGACATCAGGTACCTTTTTTATTTGGCAAACTAGCAGGAAACATTTTGCATACTATTCAGGAAAAAAAAAACAAAGACTTCCATAGACCTCAACATGAAGAAAACTTATCACTTAAAGATTATTTTGGAAAAACTAATCGGTGCAAAAACAAAATGCATAATGAGTATTAACTGAATAGCAAGATCATAGTCTCAGAAGTATATGTTTGTCAGAATATATCTACTTTTTTTTCCACCACAAGGATATAGGTTCCGACTGACATTTTAATGAAAATGAAGTGAATTTTTATAACAGGAACAATTATAATCATTTTATAACTAGTTAAATGAATTTATAGAGAATGTATACTGTTTCCAATTTAAGAATGGGTCCATGTATTTTTGTTAAGTCCTTTGGAAATGAAAACATTTTAGGTCTTTCAGGTACTGTTATGAATTTTATTTGGGAGACTTCTATATTACAATTATAATCAGGAGTCCAGGATTCAAAGTGAACAAATGTGGCTGAAAGCACATCATAAATAATTCTGTATTAACAAGGCTTATTTCTTTGTGTACTCTATAACTTATGAATCACTGTGAATTGATGGTGCTCTTTTGCCCTTTTCCTTTGGCAGCTGACAAAAACAACTACGATTTCTGAGTGTAGAAAATCATCTTGGTGAAACATACTGTGCTGTTCTAATTCTAATGTGCTTTGTCCCTTTAATTAAAAATAAGACGCTAAAATAAAACACTTGAAATGATAGCCAGATCTTATTGTTCTCTATTACCAGTGATGACCTACCCAGTTTCTTTTACAATGAATATGGGGACTTTTAAAGATGAAACTATATTATAACACAGTGATGTTTCATTTAATAGATGTCTAAGTGTTTCCATTTCCTAGTATTTCTGACAACCAATGTGGAAAGATTACAAAATTGAAGTGATTTTAAGCCTAGTATCCACTCTAAAAATCTGTTTAATGATACATTTTTACTGAAAAAAAAACCAGACCACTAATGTTTTTGAATAATATCTGAGTGGTTTTATTTTTAAAAATGGAATGGTTATTAGAAAAGCATGTAAAAGTAAATGGGAAAAGGGGTATTATAATATGTCAGATGTATCTGTATTATTACAGTTCTGGATGGGATGCAGAAGTGCAATTTAATATTTATGCAGACAGAAGGAAGTCATTTGGAAGCTATGGGAAATTATGAAGTCCATGTTAGTCATAGGCCATGCAGGAGTGTGTCTGAGCAAGATTTGACTACCTACAGGCATGCACTTGATTACAGGGTGAACAGCTTTCATTCCCCATAACCCTTCATGAGTTTATAACCTCCAAGTGTCAGGAAAAAAATTTTTTCTGTGAAGTCACTGAATCATTACAAAATCTTCTCGGGGAAATTTATACATTCTGTCTACAAAAAGCCTAGCAGAGTTGTGCTGTTAATATATGAGCTAAATATGATCAAAAGAAATGTTATTTTTATAATATCAGAACTTTGTGATGCTATCTATGAACCAGGATATATTCCCCTGCCCCCAGTCAGTTTTGGGGAAAAAAAAAAAAAAAAAAAACAAAAAGAAAGACAAACCAGTTAAAAGGACATTAAGAGTTCAGTTAGCACTGTTGAAAATATTCAAATACCAGCAGACACAATGGTACACACCTGCAATCAGTCTCAGCTACTGAAGAGGTTGAGGTAGGTGTATGGTAACTTCGAGGCGAGACTCACCAATTAATGAGACCCTTAGTAAGTTAGTGATACACTGTCTCAAAATAAGAAATAAAAATGTCAAAGGATGTAAGTTAGTGGTAAATTGTCCCTGGGTTCAGTCCCCGGTATTTGTTTGTGTATATACATATTTATTTCACACAGAAAAAGATATCAGACCTTTTGCAGATTGAAAAAATTGTATGGAGAGAGGACAAAAAGAAAGGGTGTCAATTTCACATACCAATATCTATTTTTTTATTCAATTGTTCAAATAACTTAATAGTATCTTATGTGTATTACACATATTCATATCCATTCCCTGTTACTACTGCAGATTGAAAAATTTCATGGAACTTGTGAATGGCCATTGACCAGCTGTTATAACTATGTTTAATTGGGTCAAATGATTAGTTAAAATTATTTCAAGGCTTAAACTTCTATAGCAATCATTAATTTTGAAGATGAGCACACAGGTCCTGAGTTTTTTATTTTCTTCATCTCTCATCTGTGTTTCTGATTTTATTCAAAACATGTCATTAACTTTAAACATTATACATGGGTACATACATATACATGCATGTCAAATATATATATATATATCCGCACCCAGGGAGAGTTAAGAGAGAAATGTGCATAAATGCATTCCACCACAATTATCCCAGTATTTGATAAAAATGCCACATTCTCCATGATCATTTCAGTGAACAGTAATAAAACATTTGCCCAGCATGTGAAAAGCCCTGGGTTCAATATCCAGTAATAATAATATGCTATTTTTGTATTTTTAAATTACATTTCATTTTTCAAAGCTTGACAAGCCAATCATTTCTACTTGTGACTCGGTTATGTTTTAGATTAATTAAAATATTTTTAAATTGTTGCCATAATTTTATGTGTCATCTTTGTAGTTGATGAATAACTGGATATTATTTCATATGCTGATAGTCTCAAACCATAAACTGAAATGTATTATAGTAGAACCTTAATATAGTAATCAACAAATGGGCAGCATTGTTCATTTTTTTAAGATGCTTGTAATGTTTCAATCATTAGGAAATGATTCTCTCATTCAAGCTAAGTAAAATATCTCTATCACCTTATCTCCTCATTTTTAATTTTTTTGAGGGATGGGGAAGAGGTGGATGAGTGCATGAGATCTACTGTAGTAGCATGTGCTAAATATATCATACTTTATTATTAACTACAGTGCCCATGCTGTAACATTGCTAACTTTAAAGTAAAATGACACATTTTACAAACTTGCACATTTTGGTGTTGCTGATAAAGTTCCAGGCTACCAAGTATATTGTATTTCACATTTATTTCAATTGTAGGAAGAATCTCAAAAAACCTGGAAACTATTTGCAGCATTTTACCATTCATGATTTAGAATACAAAGTTTAACAAGAATAGAAAAAGGTAATTAAGCACGTAAATTTAAAGAAATCTAATTTTTGTTGTTGACTTAACCATAAGCCTCAAGGCTTTAATCAAATCTATTATTTAATGGAATATCAAACAAAATGTGCTATTTTTGAATATCTGCTGTCCATAAGGATGTGTTTGTTGTCTCAGAGTATTTACTCCTAAAGGTAATCCTTTTCAGTTGAGAAGGTCATTGGGGAATTAGGCTCTGACTTCCTATTAGACTAAACACTTTATCTATTTTTGCAGTATGTTTTATTTGTTGTGATCACTGTGAATGCTCAGATAACATGCCTCCATTTTTATGCTCTGCTTAAACATCTATGTGTCACCTTCTGCATAGAATGTCAGTGGCTGAGCAATCAGAAATGGAAGAATAAAAAAATTCAGACCATTCTGATATAGCATTAGTGACTGTAAAAGATAATGTTTGAACTTAGTGATATAAATTCCGAGTAAGCAATAGAAGGCAGAAGAAACTGCATTAGCTAGTGCTTATCTAGTCTAAGATTTACACACATGGGTGATCAAGCTGAATGTTAATATCACACAATCCTAAATTCAGTAGTAAGGACACAGGAAATGGTTAGGCTGGTACCATTAGATAAGAGGAAGAATGAGCAAAGCACAGTGGAAGACAGGTCATCCCTTCTGTTCTTTCTCCAACTACTTTTTTGGTTGTTGTTAATATTTTGGGGGAACTTGAAAAAAAATTTAGTATTTTCTGGAACATTTTTGATTTCCTGAGACAGCTTCCATTATTGCAAAGGAGAATCATGATCATTTTCCATGTTACTAAATCTATCATCATGGGTCCTGACTTTGAAACTTCAGAAATAACTCATCTATGCCTTAATATATTTAGTATCAGAAGAAGTAATTTAAAGAAGATTTTAATATATAAAATAAATGCAAACGAACAAAAAATCCTCTTTACTGTTCTCCCAAAGACGGTTGGAAAACATTCCCCTGGGAATCTTACATGATTAACTCTGTCCCTCATCTTCACCTTGCTGCCTTCTATTTTGTCTTTCTTTTCTATTTAATTATTTCTTTGTGCCTTTAGGAAAAAATTTATTACCTTTTAAAAAGAGTCATTCTGAAATTTTCTTTCAATGAACAATAAAGGAAAACAAACAGGTTTTTTTCTTTCATTGAATGATAATATTACCCAAAATGATATATAAATGATTATGATATATAATAATAATTTCAGACAATTAAAGATTTGAAGAACTTTAATGAAAAATAGTGTTTTTCCATCTCAATAACTCAAATCATTCTTTAGTAGTTGGTTTGAGAATACATCTAGTTCTTTTCTTCTTTTTCTACCAATCGTGGAAAAAGGGAGAAAAGTGTGAGTACCACAAGCATGTTTACTTTCAACTTCATGTTAAACTAGTCTGTGCATTAAAAATGTATACGCTATGTTTTTCCCTTGAGGAAGAGATTACAGATTAGGGTTTTGTTTGGCATGACACCTTAAGTTTCTCAAGAAATCAGTATTAAAAGATTTTCTCATGATTTGTGGGCTTCTGAGTCTACTGGGTACAAACCTAGCTGCTTTGCTCCTGCTATTTAGCACTCTCCAGCTCTCCCAACCCACGAAGTGAAAAGAATCAACCCCAAAATATGCCCACTTGTCCAGTTGTTTCAAGGAAGAGAACAGATGTCTTCCCAATTCCTAATCTTTCTTCTCCTTTCCTTCTGTGCTTATTAATAAAGGGGAAGGGAGAGTCATCTAAGCTCTGAGTAATAGCCACAACTAAGATATGGAGTTATTCCATAAGTATAAATATATCTCCATGCTGCCTTTTATAGTCACGACACAATCCTACTCTGAACACCAAAAATATTGGGCAAGTATTATCTATTTTCTACCTCATAATTCTATAATTTCAAGAATGTTACATAAATAGTATCTTCCAGTTTTTAAAATTTTAAGGTCGGCTTTCATAATTTAGTATAATTCTCTGGAGATCAATCTTATTTGTGTGTTTATAGTCAATTCCTTTTAATTTTTGAGTAGTATTTCATAGTGTGGAGGTACCACTGTTTGTTTAACTTTGCAGTCATTGAAGGACACTCAAGTCGTTTCTAGGTTTTGAAAAGCTATTTTGCTTATTACAAATAAAGCTGCTATAAACATCAGCATACAGGTTTGTGAAAACCTAAGTTTTCAAGTCTGGATAAATATTTGGGAATGCAAGTGCTGGGTCAAATAAAATTTGCAAGTTTCGATTTTAAAGACACCAATTCTGTTTTTCAGGTGATTATACAAGTACTTGCATATGTTCACTCCCCAGGTACAAGTCATCCTTGATAGAATTTGGTGTTGTTACTATTTTTTTTTTAATTTTAGGAATTCTGATAGTTTTATAGTGATAGCTGCTTGTGATTTTAATTTGCATTGCCTTAATGGCTATTAATACAGAGCATGGGACTGGGGTTGTAGCTCGGTGGTTGAGCACTCGCCTAGCACTTGTGAAGCACTGGGCTCGATTCTCAGCACCACATTAATAAATAAATAAATAAATAAAGCGACAGTATTGTGTCCATCTACAACTAAAAAAAATGATAAAAAAGTGAACATCTTATATGTTTGTTTGACATCTGCGTATATTTTTTCATGAAATAGTTCTTAAGGTCTTTTGCCCACTTTCTAACCGGATTTCTTTAAAACGGTTGAGCTTTGAGAACTCCTTAAATATTCTAGATTATAGTTTATGATTTATTTGTGTTTGTGGATTGAAAATATTTCCTCCCTGTCTATAGGTTGACTTTTCAGTCTCTCAATGTTTTTCACAGAGCAAAACATTCAGACTTGTCTTGGCTGTGGCACACTTCTATAAACCCAAATATTTGAGAGGTTGAGGAAGGCAAGTTGGAGAACAACCAAGGTAACGCAGTAAGACCCTATCTAAAAATAAACACTAAAGAAGTCTGAGGATATAGCTCAGTAGTAAAGTACCCTTGGATTTAATTTCTGGTTCCCCCTCTCAAAAAAAAAAAGTCAAATTTTAATCCAGTAAAGTGTATTGGCCCTTCTTTTTATGGTCTGTGCTTTTGCTCTTAACATTTGTTAGCATGTTGCTCTGAGGACCTGAAGTCCCTGGCTTGCGTTCCTTCTTTCTACCTTTTAGTTTTTAACGTTTTCTGCATATAGTGAGTAAGGTTTTGTGTTTTAGTGAAAGTATGTCCGCTAGATCTTTCCAGAAGCTGAAATCAGCCAGTACCACATATTATTTCTCATGAAAGAAACCACCTACATTGTCTTTATAAAGCCTGTGTTCCTCTTGTAAACATTAAAACAACCTAAAATACCAAGCAGTCTAAGAATTCTCTCCTAGGCCCGATTCAACATGGCCATAGAAAATAAAACATGTCCAGATGGCCAACCCAAAGAAAAATAGAATTATGGAGAAGACATGCTTTTTCAAAAAGACTATTTATTTCCATTACTAGTATTTCTGCCCTCAATTTTGGTTTTGCAGATATTATATATCATCTTGTGGTGGTATGTTTAAGAAGCAAGCTTATGTTTATTTTTAAATAATGACTTTAGAGAAAGTATGAAACAAAACCGCGTTTCTTATTTGTCTCAGAAATTACACCTCCAGAAAGTTCACTTTGAACTACTTCATGAGTGAGAAGGTAAATTCCACTGAGGTTTATTTGTTAGAATAGTAGTCATTACCCTATTATAATACCTGCAGAAACAGAGTTAGTAACTATATTATTCCACACAGCTCATTTTTACTGATGATTCTGAAGCTCCAGAATATTGACAGGCATAGGAAAATAGAAAGCATAATGAGCTCTCATATAACCTGGCTTTCCTCTTTCTGTTATGTTCAAATTTTCTTGTAATTTTTCTAATTCTTTATAAAGAATATTTTTTTCACCAAACCAGTTAGCAGAGTACTGGAAGTAGGAAAAGCATTCAAATCAGTTTATTTACCAAGTGAGTTAAGGTGTAAATAAATTTGATGGAAAAATACAAATGCAAGTCATTACAGAAATAAGGTACATTTTTTAAAGTTTTTAAAATTTGTGTAGAAAACGCAGTATCTTCCTCTTAGGAAAGAAAAAAAAAATCACTCTCTAAGTGTCCTTTCTGGTACTAACTCTTGAAGCTACCATGAAAGAAGATTTCAGCTGCTGTGTTCTATGGAGGGCTATCCTTCCATATCAAGACCAGAACAAAACCCCTTTTTAAAATCACTCATCTCCTTTAAATATGTATGAAAGGAAAGTATTTGTTTTAATATAATGGACTAATAATGTTAATATTTAAATGGTTCCTCTTTTATTCCTAAAGTAATGCTTCATCAGTATGTGAAATATAATATCACCTTTGGTCATATTATTTTAATCTGTTTGGTGTCATGCTTGGAGTGACAGTCTTGCATCAATTTACATACAGAACACTATATTTTTACTGCTGAAGGAGACTAAAAATTCACGTTTAGACATAGAGTATTTGCAAGGAATAAGAGAAAATGAATATGTACAATTCAGACACTATAAATGACTTTTGGATATGAAATATGTTAGTATGTCTGAAGGTGCTTGTCTTTGATTAATACATATCTACCCCTTCCTAATTGTCAGAGATCATCATTAAACTGACAGAGATTAAAAATGGATGTTCTGAAACTCCTTTAGGATTAGTAATATTTAACAACTAGCTCTTATAAAGTCAAACCTAGCAGTATTACTCATATGCCTTTTTTAACCTTATTATATGAGTAAAACTTTTGTATTTAACTTTTTAACATGAAGAATTTAAAAAATGTATAAAGATAGAAGAAATAGAGTAGCAAACCCTAAATTCCTATTACTTTGTAATAATAATTGTGAAGTAATAACTAAACTTGTTCCATCTATGTCCTCATTATTTTTCCTCCTGAATTAATTTGAAGTAAATATTAGGTGTCATAAAATTTCTTTAAATAAATGGCCTAAGCAGAATTATAATTATGATGAAAAACAAAGACTATCTATAAAATTAAATCTAAAATAAAAAATATACATTTGTATGTGGATGTACATATTATATCACAATAAAATCCAGTTCAAATATACATATAGTCTTTCTTTTCCTTAAAATCTTAATTGGGAATAATTTTCACCTTTTTCCTCTACTGTAAGTCTATAATTATTAACTTTATCTTAACTACTTACTAATATTATTAGATGAGAAATACATTGAAATACTACTTTTGCCATGAAACTTGCATTATGCAAGGTAAGTGCATATGAACTAGAATACAGCAGTAGTGATAAACCACATAGAAAATACACGTCATTAAATTTTAAAATTCTAGAGCAGGAAGAACTGAATAGAAAAAGTTCAACTCCTCATTTATTATCAAGTCTTCCTAACCTCTGTGGGTACATGTACCAGGAATCAACTGCTCAAGATGTAGCAGCAAATGCCCACGATCATCTTTGGAAGAACTTCCTGTGCACATATTTAATGTATAGTTTTTAAAATGACTGATGCAACATTTGAACATGATTTTTAATTGTGATCATTTTCTTTGTTGATGTTGACATTTTAAAATTGACTAATTGAATATCTGTCAGTGTGAGAAACAGACATGTGCAAATATTACAAAATATATTAACTACACATTCTTGGAAATACTTTCCAATGAAAAGTAGGGACTGTGGTCTCAATTTCCAATTAATCAAGAAGAATACAGAGAAAGCAACAATGTATCTGTTTCTGGGATGATGCCACACAAGGCTGAAAGCTTCTAATTCCTCTCTTAGAATGCTCTTGTGAAACTCAGTCACCTGGATATAAAGAAGATCAAGCAGGGACTGGGGTTGTGGCTCAGCAGTAAAGTGCTTGCCTAGCACGTGCAAGACACTGGGCTCGATCCTCAGCATCACATTAAATAAATAAAATATAAATATTGTGCCCAAAGTCAACTAAAAAATATATGAAGAAGAAGGAGAAGGAGAAAAAGAAAAAGAAGCCGCCCTATCAAGGAGAGGATGGACAGGAAACCTGAGTTCTGCTGCAGGTATCAGTTAAGATTCCAGGTGACTTTCTGCACCAAGTTACCTGCCATGTGAAGAATAGTCTTATATTTTCTTTGCCTCAGTTAGATTCATTTCAGACTACTGAGAGCTGAGTGTATTATCTTCAAATTGCAGCTTCAGAAGCAAAATAATTTTTATTGCTGTTTTAAGCCACTAGTTTTTCCTTGTTATTCAGCATTAGATAATCCTCTAAAAATAAATTTCTACATAAATTACTTTATATTGTGGGTTTTTTGAATATCAGGAATAACTCTGATGTTCACTCTCTTCTCAGATAATCACTATGGTCAGTAAAACATCAAAGTGTTTGTTGAAGTATCTCTGTCTTCCTTGATGCCTTCAGTATGGTGTAGACTACTCTTCAAAAGCCTCTCAAATTTTCCCTGTGTATTCTGCCTTCATCTTGCCCTTGTGCTTAAACTAAGTCATAAGGTGAGTTTGAAATATTTTCAGACTTCAAACTCACATGATCTAGTGTCAAGCTCTCCTGTATACTGGATATAAAAATCTTTGAAAATAAGAACCATGTTTTTTTTAATCCCTTGAAGGATAATGTTTGTCACATAATCAATGTTTATTTTTGAATGAATGAATGATTTAAGCATTGCCTTTCTTAAGGGATTTTATTCAGTGAATTTGTATAGCTTTTCTTCCTACTTAAATGTAGCTTACTGTCATAACTTTATGAACTCTAATCTATCTTTTTTCAGATACAATTACTTTTAAGTAGATTATGATGAAAACAATCCATTTTCCTACAACTATAATATATTTTGAAATAAAACCAGCAGAGTGCCTATAGGATGCAGATTTTTGTCCTGTGGAACATAGTACAGATCAATCCTATAGTACAGCATGTTCTAAATGAATCTGTACATGCAATGTTGGGGAGAGACTGAACCTCTAAGTTTTATCTCCTTAGTGATATCCACTTAACTCCCAAAAACTAGGACCTAATAACTTAAAAAAGAAATAGCATATAAAGCAGAGTTAAACCAGGAGATCAGAGACAAAATTATTATTTTAAAAATATAGTTTTTAATAAGTAATTGTCATCAAATGTTAGACAATAACAACAAAAAAAGACAAAAATAGAGCACTAAGGTCTTAACTGCAAGACATAGCTGCCACAATTGGGGTGGGGACCTGATGGAATTGAAGGAAAAATCCCTGTGCAACTTGGAGCTGGAACAGGTTGCACCTTGTTCTTCTGAGGGGGTTTAGGGGGACTTATTCTGAGAATATAGGAAAAACAGAACTGGAACCAACTGCTGCTTTCGGAGCAAACAGTCCTGTCAGGATGAAGAACAGTTGCTGAAGCTTCATGAAGAGTGGCATGCCCACTTCTTCTAGCACTTAGGTCTCCTCCTTCTAACGCACTCTATTAGCTGAGTCCCACCTGGAGCATGCTGGAAAAGCAGAAATGTGTTTTGCAGTAACCCAGTCCTCACAGAGCAGAGTACAGAAGTGTTGTTGTGAAATTGACGGAAAATAGCTTAAAAGTTAATCAATATCGGTTAGTATTAAAACCACAGTCTAGTTTTGGATCCTTTACATTCTTACCACCAAGACTCACATATCTCTAGTCAGTTACTGCTCCTCTTTGAGAGGAGGGATTTTCATTCAGAAAAGTACTAAATATTTTCTCAAAAAGGAAGAAATTTTTCATAGGTACTAAATATTATCTTCATAAGGAAAAATTTTAGATTGGAGATATAATGAATAAACAGACAGATATAGTTATCTGGAATGGCTGGAGTCAATAAACTTGAAATAAACTATTTAAAAATAAATAGAAACAGAAATACGGTTATATGTGTCTACATGCTTATTTGTATTGCTTTGTTTGTAGTACAGATGGAGAAACTGTTTTTAAAGAACAAAGCTAAAGAGTGAAAAAAATCAATAAATGAAACCAGGATCAACTATAAATAGGAAGCAGATAAGAGAATAAACAAGAAAAAATTGATATTGATAGGTAAATGAAATGGAAACCAGGAAAGCCAGTATATAATTGATTTATGATCTAAATAATCAGAAAGCATATTCTTAGCCTAATGCAAACATATTTTTAAGAAGTGAGAAGATCAGAGAAAAATATATTCATTTCAACTTCATTGGAATATGCTATTCTACCGCCTCCTCTCTTTTCCCAGAGCCTCAGAAAACTATGTTTCTACTTTAAGGGTTGAAGCTTTACCTCATATTCCTTTAGTTTAGGCATCTATAAGTATGGGTATATCTCCCGGATTTTTGTTTCACAGCAAAATCACATTACTAGTTTAGCAGAATTTATGTTTATTACTTATGCAATTTTACTCAGTGTAAGATATGTGGTACCTTTGTAAATTTATTAAGTATTGAGATATTATTTTAAAAATGGAAAATGTCAGAATGAGTATGGCTTAAGTTCTATAAATGTGTGTACCAGATAAACAGTTCATTCCCTTATTTATTGTTTCATTGTCAATCTGTCCATTACACCTCCTCATCTATCTCTCTTCATCTCTTTAATTTCAAGTATATTAAATTATTATATAATGTGATACCTTATTGAAGAATGTTTCTGCAAATATGGAAAACCATCACACCATAATCGAATAGGGTTTTTAATAGGATTAGTGAAGGGAAAGCATAACTAGTGCTAAAGCTACATAGACTTGAAGCTTTGAAAATCTAATTATCAACATACAAAGTTGAAAACACTTGAGCTTTGCCTACTTGCTTCTACCATCACTAATTAAATTACATTGTCATTTGCTAACATTTCTGTGATTCTTATTAATGTTCTTCTTGCCTAGCATTTGCCTTTCCTTGCCTTAAATAAAATGTGAACAAGACTGCTTTTTATTTATCTACCTGGTCCATATACACCTTGAAGACTAATGTGTGCCTCAAATGCATTTTTTAATAAAGGAAACAAACAAAAAGAAAGCACAATCTCACTTCTCTACTCTGTATTATGGTTTTAGTCAATAATGTATCAAGATACTATTTGTGTTCTTCTATATTTGAATATTCAATTGTCACTGTATACCGTTATAAAAGAGAATAATTGTGTTCCAGAAGAATATCCCTTTACATCTTCAGTATTTATCACTTAAAATAAAGGGAACCAACTTCAGATATATAATTTTAATTTAGGGCATTGTATTCAGATAAACAATAAAACAGGATCCAAAAATGTGAACGATTTTGGTCTATGAGTTTGGCATTTCCAAAGAAATATGTAGATAAAAGTGTATGTATATATATATATATACACACACACACACACACACACAAAGAGAGAGAGAGAGAGAGAGCAGGAAGCTCCATTACTTATCTTAACTACATCTGAGATATTAAGATATTTCAGAAATTTAAAGTTACAAAATATTAATAAAAAATGAGGGAAGGGGCTGGGGTTATAGCTCAGTGGTAGAGCGCTTGCCTCACATGTGTGAGGGCAGGAGGCCCTGGGTTCAGTCCCCAGAACTGCATAATAAACAAATTTTAAAAAAAGAATAATAAAGATATTGTGTCCATCTACAACTAAAACAAATATTTTTTAAAAATGAGAGAAATAAGGACTACAAATTGTTTCTCATTACCAAGTTGAATTTTTAAAAGAGACAAAGTAAAACACTTAAAGCAAATAAAAAGACCATCAGAAAAAAAATAGAAGAGGAGAAATGGAGAAAACACAGGAAAGGAAAAGAAAAATATAACAAAAGGAAGTCGAAGAAAGAGAATTTGTGCAATGCAAAAGGAGAGTGAGTGATAAAAGGACCGCTAAATAATGTCTGAGAAGGCATTTGTTGCACTTTTGAATAGAGACTCTATAAAGTCATAGAAAAACTCACTAGTTTAGAGCTTGGTATACACTTTTTTTTTTTTTTTTACAACCAAATTGTATAATGAACTTAATCAGGGTGTAATTTCTAGTGCATGAAGCCATTCTGGTATTTTAAAGAGCTTTACATAAGTATTTCTATTTTCTCCTGATTCTAAAATTTCACAAAAGCCTAGATTTTGCCACTTTTAAAATACTCAACACATTGTAAATTAATGCACCATTTTCTTGTTAAAATCAGCCTTGCATAAAATGATCTGTAGCTGAACAGGAGCAATAGCAAAGGTGTGAACTACTTCAGGGAAGTGCTAACTTCAGAGCCCAAATGAGAACATTTAAATGCTAAAATTTTCAGCAACAGCAAACAGATGTTTTTGCAAAATATCATTTTTTCTTCCTGTTTACCAAACTACTTTTTCAACACACATATACTTCTGAATTCTTCAAACTAGAACTTTCCTGCCACTTTACCAATTTTCAGTGCCCATTCATCCTTGAAATGTTTCATTTTTACTTCTCCATCTCTCCTCTGCTGTAGTAATTGCAATGGAAGATGGGTATGTGGTTCTGCTCTAGAAAATGAATTCAGTATTAGTGACATGTACCCCGGCTGATGACAGTGCAAACTGAAGGCCATTGTTTTAATCACAGTAACCAGGAAACAGACAACATAACTTACAATTGCCTGAACAACTATTCTCAATTCTGGCTTGAAAGAAAGGATAATGCTTAACTCTTTAGGTTGAAACATAATTAGTATTAATTTTTAAAATCATTTTATGATATAGGTATTTGCTGGAAAAGACATATCATATTGATGATGCCAATCAAATAGCCATTAGGCACTACTGAATTTGGATGACACACTAAAGAAGACACCTGCGGAACAATTATAAGTTCCAATTAAATCTGCGATCACATAGAAATTAACTCTGACAATGAGAATAAAAACATATTTCAAAGGCAACTTGAATGGTTATAATATCATCATTAGCAAATTCTGTGTTCCATGGGACACATAAATTTCTAGTAATATGTCTTCTTAAATATGCAATGAAATAAAACTGTCTTTCCCTGTTCATAATTGTTCAGCCAGTATGGATGGCATGCTAAGTCCAGAATAGGACTTATCCCCCAAACATCCACAAATGGTGGTTTCATGGAGTTGATAAAACAAAAATAGGCCCAACACTCAGGACAACTAGGTATAAGTGTGACACAGCTTCAAGGTCATATAAAAATATGACCTTGTACACATTTCTGAATTTCTTTAAGCACTGCTTTGGTCATCTGTAAAAGGATGGGGTAGAGTATTTAATTACAAAGGTCCCTACTTTCAAATATGCTCTTACTGAAATGGCTATGGGCTTTTAAATCTAGAGCAAAATTCCCATAGAACGTGAGAAAAATCTAGATTTAGTGTTAAGGTAACTGTAAGAGTGTGACCCCTCATGAGTAGTTAGAATCAGAAGCTTTTTAGTGTGTGATTTGAGGTAGCCTGGAACCAAGTCTATTTTGGTAGGCATGTTGTATAAATTAATTCTACCAAAAATTTGAAGCTTAAATGTTTTTTGTACTTTAGTGGATTTTGATCATCACGTTTCTCCTTAAAAGGCAATAATGGAACATACCATGTGTTATGTCTGGCACTAGTCAATATTGTAAATTGAATTGGTTTATAGACACAATCTTCCAGAGAGGACAAAAAATATACACAGAAGACTAGAATCTAACTTTAAGGAAGGGAAAAGGCTCAGAAAGGAAAAGATCAGCTTTTAGTTTCTGACGCAAGTGTTTGGTGGATAATTGGACTCTCTGAGAATTGAGTGTTTGGAATCTCAGGGTTTTTATAAGGATTGAAGTGAATAGAAATTACATAAAGGCATTGCAATTAATTGTTGATATACATTTCATAACACTTATAGTTATCTAAAGACAGAATAATATATATAAAAGTAATAGGTCCTTCATTTTTAGAAATGTTTAAGCAGAGTTTGAAAATCAAGAGCAAATTTATAAACAAGATCCTTGCCTGAAATGAGCATTATATTTTATTTAAAAACTTTTGAATCTGGTTTAAAGTATCAATATTTCCTATTAAAGTAGAAATTACAAATTAACATGGAAATATTTTAATTTAGAATATTTTGTTTTTCTAAACACATATATTATGGATGTGTGCCCAGCTGACCTATATGAAAGATCAACTTTACCTAAGCTGGAAAATTAATTTAGTACAATATTTTTCAGGAAAGCAATAGCAACATTTGAAATAAACATATTTTGTTAAGAAATCTTCTTGGATTATAGCAATTAAGTCATAACACAGATAAAGATGTACATCATTATCATTTTGCAGATGAGAAAATTGAGCATCTGAAATGAATTAACTTACCTATGACAATAAATTTGGAAAATGGTTGTGTTCTAAATCTTTTCTTTTTTTCACATTTTTATTTGATGCATCATAATTATACATAATAGTAGAAATCATTATGTCATATTGTACCTGCACATAATTTGATCAGTCTCCTTCCCAAATGGTCTAATGTTTTCTAACTTTAGAATCTTAAAATTCTCCATTTCTTCCCCATTATATCAGATATGTGTGGTGTTTTTCCCCTAAGCTTCCAAGCAAAGTTCTTTAAAAATAGAATAGACAAAAACGATCTAAATGATTCAGCTAGTTTCTTCTATAAAAATACTTAGGTGGATAAATTATTCCTGAAATTTTGGAAGGTTTTATGATGTTGGAGAAAAACTAAAAATAATTTTCATACACTGAAGAAATTTGCACAGTTATTAGATAAAAAGGTCTTGTAGTCATTTGTTGCAGAAGAATGTAAAAAACAGGATTGATTTTTACCAATCTGATACTACTCAGAGGAAATAGTCATTGCCTAACACAGAATAAGCAAAATTGCCTTTATGCTGCCTTCATATATATGAATATAGAAGCCAATTTTTAACTACTTTTCCTGGAAAAGAAATATACAATGAACATTAAAAGACTCATGATCTTTTCAAAGATTTTACAATTTTCTTAAAGCCAGCAGCTCTGCCAATTTGCTAAAAAACAAGAAGAATTTTAAGAAATTTTAAGGTCTAAATTCATTGCTATGAGAAAATGTCTAGCATTGCCATACATATCTCAAGATGGTTATGAATTCTTTGGATTGAGTATTTTTACTTGTTGTAAAAGCTAACAAATGTTGACAGATAATCTAAATTAAAAGTTGCTGCCATAAGAATAATCACATTTTTCTCATTCATTAACATTGTGAAAATCAAATTCTACATTCATCATGGACCAGTCAAATATATAATTTTATTTTATTTTTTAGTTTGAAAAAATAGTAGAAACTATTACATATCAACCAAAAACTGTACTTTCAATAGACTGAAGCACTTATAAGTTAAAGGTGAACAATTTAGACCTGATATTGTTGACTTTTAAAATTTTTACTGTTTTACTGGTAAATATACACTGTAAGTCTTATTCTGAAGATACATTCAGTAAAACTTTTGGGAATTATTATATCAATTCAAACAGGTTTTTGCAAAATAAAAGTTTTTTAAAATGTTGCACCTCTATCTCTTTAAAACAAGATTAGAACCAAATAAGATGCCACTAAATTCATCTGCTAATGACCATTTTATTTCCTTTGCATTATCTTTACATTATTGAGGAGAAGTTCATGTTGATTTCTAAATATAATTTCCAGACACTAAAAAGCTCAGTGCTTTGGTCTGTCCAGGACCTTCTTACAGAACACTCACAAGAGAAGCTTGTAGCCACTATGTGGCTTGTTTCTGCTACCTGAGTTCATTGAGATGCTCTGAAAGCTTATCTTTTCTGAACATTTCTGAATAAAAGCTGCCTAAGGAACCTAAAAGAGTACATTTAAAAAACTATCTGAGTGTGCTGATCTTTCCTTCATTACCCATTTTTGTATCTCAAAAGTGGAAGTGGTAATTTGGAGGGATAGAAGTTATTTGGAGAAAAAAGATCCTATTACTGCTTCCTAAACCACATAAAGCATATTAATATTTACAAAATTATTTAAGGTTTGAAACAATTAAGTAGGCAATCATGTTTCTGACAAATCAGATGATTTCTATCCTTCTTTATCCACATTCAACAATAAATGAATACTTTTCTTCTTCAAAACCTACAGTCTGATCTGAGCAATTTTTACATTAAAAAATGAACATGAACATTTTAGAATATGTAACATACATTAAATATAACATTTTAGTATTTTCCTTATAATGATTCTCTAAACATAATGCATATTTTATAATACATGACTAAAAGATTGTGGATAATGATTATAATATGTTGATGGAGCGGGAAACAGATTTTCTCCATGCTTAAGTCTCAAAAACACCAGCATTGATGAAAAATTTAAAGAAAATGCAGAGAACAGCCAAATTTACGCCACCTGGAAACTACAGACCTTCTCTGGCTATTTAGAACATTGCAGCAGAAGACAGTAGATGGACACACGTCAGCAGTAGCAAGAGCATCTGATAATGAATGAGCCTATTTCCACCCAGCACTTCAGCACATTAGATAGGATCTATTTAATGTTAGAGATAACATATTTTATGTCCCTCCTTCCTTAATTTCTTCTTTCTTCCTTCCTAATTGTCCTATGCTAAGAAATGGATACCGTACAGAATGTAATAGTTGTAGCTCATTTATTCACAGTGCTTAGTGTCTAAGATGGGAGGAAGTCAACTGCCAAATTTACATATGAATAAATATACATAAATATTAAACTTTGTATATTGTTGTATTTTATGGCAAGTACAATGTAGTCAAAGACCAAATATTTTGAAATAGGTTAACGATAGGAAGTGTCAATAGAATGTTAGGTAGCTTCTCTGAGAAAAGTAGCATGTAAACTGATATTTGAGTGATAAGGAGACATCCATGGAAAAGAATGGTAGAGTTTATAAAAAATAGTGATTTACCTAAGAGCAGAGGATAGAGCCAAGACCCTGACACATATGGGCAGTATGGATAGATGGCACTAAGTAAGTAGAGAAGAGATTCAGCTTGAGGATGCAGGAATAAGCGAAGATCATCATAGACAGGTTTTACAGTCCTCATTAAGAGATTTGAATTCAAGTCAAAGGACAACAAAGAACAACTGACAATGCCAAACAAAGAAGTTCAAAGATCAATTTTATATCTCTGTGTTTCATATGTGAGGTGAAGAAGAATGAATGGACATGAATAATTAGAAGTCTATTGAAAGTATCCAGTTTTTGTTGATGGTGGTAAGTCCTAGTGCTTTAGACAGGTACAAAACTAGGAAGAAGTTTAGTTGGATTTGAGAAACAATAAGATAAAATTAATAATAATATTGATGTTCTCTAAGAGGGCAGGAGTAGAATCCCATATGAGTGCCAAGGTTGTGGTTTATTTGACTCTGCAAGTAGTAATGTGACTCACCGTTGTGTGGATGTCCAGTTGGAGGAAGCGAGAGTTGAAAGGGAAAAATCAGAGTTTGCTGTTGAGCCTGTCAGGCTTGAAGATAGTTTTTGTGTTGTTGATCTTTCCTTTATTGTCTATACCTTAAAATCAAGACCTAAACTGACCATACCCATTTAAATTAAATACACTCCTAAGAAAAGAATAGATCACTCTATTAGTTTCCTTGGGTGGCCATAAGTAATCACCACAAATTGCCTGATTTAAAACAACTGAAATTTGCTGGGTGCAATGGTACCTGCCTATAATCCCAGCTATGATGGAGGCTCAGGAAAGAGATCGCAAATTTAAGGCCAGCACTGACAACTTAACTAGATGCTGACTCAAAAAATTAAATAAATAAATAAATAAATAGTCAAATAAAATTTGCAGGGGATGTAGCTCAGTGGTAGAGTACCCCTGAGTGCAAATTCAGAACTGAAAACCAAAACCAAAACATAGCAGAAATTTATTCTCTTACAGTTCTAGAATCTAGAAGTCCAAAATCAAGTATTTGTCAGGGTCCTCTTACTGTTAATCATTCTTCTTTAGGTTTCTTCTACCACAAGTTGTTCCTTGGTTTTTGCAACTACAGTTTCTCCTTTCAGCTTGGTCTCCTTCCCTGTGTCAGTGTCTTCTCCTAAGAACCTTCTCAACATGTCTTTCTGCAGCTGCTTCTTATAAAAACGCTGGTCTCATTGGATCCAGAGACTACCCTTCTCCACGGTGTTCATTCTAACTAATCATATCTTAAATGAAGTTGCTTCTTAATACAGTCACATTCTGAGGTAGGAGAGCAGAACTGCCATCTTTTTGTGGTTCACAATTCAAGTCATACCAGTCACCCATGGAGACAATGTGAAAAGAAAGAAGAAAAGAATTGAGTAATGGACATGTGAGGAAGTAAGCAAATTGATTTCTTATGGTCAAGACACTTTGGAATGTGTGGAGTTAGCTGGTACTTCCAAGACATCAAGACCAGAGGCAAAAGGGGTAAAGTGATTTCAGGCAAAACTGGTAAAGTGATTTCAATTCTGTTGTGAGGAGAAAGATGAAGGCTGAAAGGGGCCTCGGTATAGAACACAATTGCTGATGTTTGTGGTAATCCTTGTAATTAGTCATTAACAAAACAGTAAATTATGTCAATCAACACTATGAAAAAAAAACATAAAAAATGTGAAGAGTCTTTGAAGAATTTAATGGAGATTATTATTAATATTATCATTTTACTTAGGTTTTGGTGTTCTCTGGAAACTCAAAGATGAAATGGTCAAATTCCAAGATTGTGGGCATTCTCTAAGACTTATTAGCCCTATGATTTCTCTATAGGTTCTGTATGTAGACTATGGAATAAAGGGACTCTCTTTGCTTCTAGGACACCAGGGAAGAAACTTCATTTGGCTACTGGTGTAACATTCTAAACATCAACAAAAATTCGACCCTGATAAATGAAATAAAAGTATAAACAAAATAAATTAAAAATTGAAGGAAATTATAGATATATATGTGATTATATATATATATATATATATAATCAAAAAGTTTATATATATATATATAAAATCAAAAAGTGTGGATTTTTAACAGTATTGTAAAGGATAGAAGTTGTAGAAGACATGATGAGAAACTTGACTATATTAAGGATAGCCAAAATAGGGCAGACATGTCATAAACTAAGTCAAAATATTTAACCCAGAATTTCTAATGTTCAATTTTATAGCATAAAAATCTCTTTTAGGCAATTAGTATTACAATGACCAAAAATGAAAGGTCTTCAGTGGGAACAGAGTAAGACAAAGAGCTGTGGATATAAGTCAGTGGTACAGAGCTTACCTAAACATTTCCAAGGCCTTGAGCTCAATCCATAACACTGCCAAAAAAAAAAATGTTAAAAACAAACATGCATGGGAGGAAAGTAATATATTATTATAAATACAAAATTGTGATGTAGTTATATTCGCATATAAATATATATATAAAGAGATATAATCAAATTCCCTTATGGTACTTAATTTGAGATAATAATTTAGATAATTAGGTATTTTTGCAGTCTTTTCATCTATTATTATGTGTAATTTGAACACAAAGTACAGAAAAGCAACATTTTTTTCTCACTATGATGTAATGAACTAATGCAACATTTTTCTCTTTTTTTGTATCTAAAATTCACTCTATATGGCACAAATTTCTTCAAATTACTGAACATTGATGATTGCTTCCTATTAGGAATTAGAAATGAAAATTTTAATCATGCTTTTACAGATCTGATACTCTTTGTCATAAGACATCAGAAAATATGTGCATTTTTAAACTGTAATAAGCATAACATAGACCAAGTATTATATATAAGCATATGTATGTGTTATATATGTGTACCTGTGTGTTAGATAGATAGATAGATAATAGATATAATCTTTTTTTTTTCAGTTCTCAAATATCTTGGCCCTAGATAAATTTTTCCCCTGGATAGCTTATCTTATCAAAAAATCAATGAAAAGGAGCAATATAGAGAATGTTTAAAGATTATGTAAATAGATGTAAGCCATCACTGAAATTAACTTTATAAACGTATGAATAAAATAACAGAAATCACAATAACACATGCACATTAACTAACATAAGCATTTTCATTTTATTAAAAATAACTTCAAGTTTCTCATGTTAATGCATAAAAGTGACTCAATTCATAATGGTAAGATGTAATTCATTATGAGATAGGTTAATGCAATGTTCTGTTCAGTCCAAAGTAATTTATGCATCATTGTTTAGGGGAGGAAAAGGTCAAATTAGTACCATCAGGAAATTGTATAATTTCCCTAGCTCCAGAACTATCAAATGAGGAAACAACATCTCCGAACATTGTTTGTCTGTATTATATGTGATGAAATAAGCAGAAAAAAATAATTAAAATCAATGGAAATATAGTTTCACATTTATCCAGTATAATTCTGAAAAACTCCACAAGAAAATCTCTAGAACTCAGGAAATAGAAAATATTCTCCCATCATGTTCTTGTACTCTCTGCATAAAGCTGGTTTGAAGGAGGAATTGCTCAGTTAATAGTTTCTATAGAAGCAGTTTAACCAGTTTCCTAGGGAGCATAGTTGCTTAGGAAACTCAAATATATTATGGCACAGAGGCTGTGACTACACACCTGCTGGTGCACAGTTTCATGCTGCCATTTTTACCCACTTCTTCTCTCTCTCCTGGCTGTGCTCTCATATGGCAGAAGTGCAGAGTTGGAAAACCAGTGTGGTTCTTGGCACAGAGTAAAGAAAATAAAATGGCTTGTGGATTTACCATAAAGACCACCTTTGGTAGATAAGTTGTTTTTGATGGCTGATGTTTTCTTCCCCTGCAAACACCTTCCATTGACCATTGGAATAATCTCTGAGGATGGAGTATAATCATATTTTCTGGAAGTCCTGGCACATTAAGAAATGGTAATTGAATTTCATGAGAGCCATTTTAAGCAATCTGACCATTTAAGAAAAAAAAAATCGTGAGTATTAGAATACAAAGAATACTATAAAACTTAGGCTACTTTCCTGAAAAAAAAGTGATGTGTTCCCTTTGAAATATATAATAATATATAAAAATAGAGTGCATATTATATAACCCCTTTGAGATTTTTACACCAATGAATAATTCTTGTGTTAATTAACTTTTATTTTTATATAAAATGAAGGTTGTATGAACGTTAAATTTTGTACGTGTTTATCCACCTACTTATATATCTAAATGGGTTTTGTAATGCCTTTTGAAAGTTGACAACTCATTTTCAGTTGATATTCTTTTAAAATGTGAAATAATGATGACAATGTGGGATCGTGCGCTGTGAACGTGACTTGTGGTCTCAGCACACCAGGCTGCCACATTTAGCAGCTGTTCAGTAGACATGAGGAACTAAGCAACAGAACCCACACTAGTGGACTGGGGACCCCTAGATGACACAGCATTTTAAAAAGAGAAAAAAAGAAACTTTGCAATTAACCAAGAGCAATCCCTCAGGTCTGAGGTTCAGCATTATGCCTGACTTCTTCTGCATTCTGTCTATGAAGCTTTTAGGCACAGGCAATCACAACTTTTCTCACAAATGTTCTATTGTAACAAATTAAAGTAAGTTATTTATACTTTAGCAGTGAAGAGTTCCAGATATTCAGAGAGACAGAGAAAGAGTGGTTTAAAAGACTAGTTGGCATTACCATAAAGTGAATGTTAAATAATGTTTATCTTTCCAATTAACCTTGTGTGCTTTGATGGTTAATGGAATCCTGAGCTCCTATTGTTTCTATACCACCTGCTTAGGGTCCCAATCACAATTTGATTTGTGTCTTCTTGTTGTATCCTTTAACATAAAACACTCCAGGATCTCTCCATTATGCTAAGAAAAAAACCTTGAAAGTCTCAAAAACCACACACCTCTAAAGGATTCACCCCCATCACAGCCCTCCTTGCACAAGCAGCCCAGGCCCCCATTGTGTACCATTTAACTACTGCCTTTTCTTTATTATTTCTTCTGTTTTGAATATTCACCCTCCCAATAGTGGATGGCTCACTCCCTTAATCCCTTCAGGATACTGTTGAAAGCGCCACCTTGTTCTGGATGCTTTTTCCAATACATATCAATCCTTTTCTTTCCTTGTACCTTTCATCCTCTTTGTGTTCCTAATCCCTTGTGTATTATTTTGTTCTGTTTACCAAATAGATTGTAAGTTCCAAGATCAGAGACTTGTTCTTGTTCATTGCTGCATTCTCAGCATCTGGAAAATTGCCTATAACGTAGTAGATGATCAAAATACTAGTGATTTGAATGAGTGAATGAATGAATGAAGAGATCTCTACAAGTAATAAGCCGGTATTGTTCATGGTTCTCTCCAGTTGCCTCAGAGAACCTACTCTGAGTGCCATGTTGCCAGATTCTTCTGGCTGTCTCTATTTAGAAAAGAACAGGGAATGGGCTTCAAAAATATTCCTTTCAAAACAGATATTCATCCTTCAATTGACTATTCTCTATATTATACAAGACAGTTTATTGATCCTTCTTGAAGGCTTAAAAATTAAACATAATCAACACTTTGTTTTATTTAATTGATATTGGCACTGTAATGAGGAAAATAATTGCTGAAAAATGTTTATGTGTTGATAGTCTATGCTATGTATAGATTCTGTGTTTAATTTTGGCTACTTTTAAAAATCAATGATAAAGAGAAATGTATTATTGCTGCAGTGCTGTTTGTTGGTTTGTTTGTTTTTGCAGTGCTAGGGATTAAACCCAAAACCTCAAACATGCTAGGCAATTGCTGTAGCTCTATCACTGAATTATACCCTCAATCACTGTAATGGTTTAAACAATACCAGATAGAGGAGGAGAAATAAAGACTCCTTTGTTAGCATAGATTCCCTCAAAAATAAAGTTGAGGCAGGGACTAGAATGTAGGTCATTTGAAAAGTGAAACAGAGTAGCAGGAGGGAAGATCCAGGTAAAATTAGGCAGGGAAGAAGGAAAGAAAAATAGCAAGGTGTTTTGTTGAGTGTATCACTCTGGGTGAAGGGGAACTACAGCAAGCATACAGATGCTTTCCAGGACAGTCCAATCAAGGTATGGGATCAGCTCCCTCCTCAATTAATCAATCTGTGGAGTGTTTGCCACCATGCTCCTGAAATTTACAGGTTGCAAGTACTTCCTACTACTGCCTATTTAGAAATCTTGCATGATTCCTATAGGATCTGATGCTGGGGCATTATTTATAAAGAGATGAAAAGCTACCGTACTCAATCCATATGTGCCCTGTAGGAGATCTACTCTGAATTTTCAAGGTCTTTGTAAATGATTTTGCATCCAGTTCTTAGGGAAATAAGCTCAATGTTCTCATTACAACTGGATCTCAGACTCTTAGTGATATTTTTTCATTCTACTTCTTTGCCACCAAGTCTACATTCCCCTGAACTTCAAGTAGCATTTCATCTGGACTTGATTACTTGCTTTGGTTACATTTTATCTCTGAGAAGTCTCAGACCTTGAGATCTTTGACTCTATTAAAGTTTTTTTTTTTTTGTTGTTGTTGTTTTTGCAAATTTCCCTTCACCATTTTATTCCATGCAAAAGCAACAAGAGAAGCCACAGATGATGTGCTGATTTCCAAACACACTCCAAAATCATGTGTCAGGGAACCTAGTTCTATTTCTTTTTACAAACGACACTAAACCTTAAGACCCAGAAACCAGTGTGTTTAGTCCAGCAGAGTCCAAGGAATAAGGGAGCATAAATTACCCATAGCTGATTGGCAGTGATGGAAAGACATGCCAGCTATCCTTGGTCCTTGTACTTGTGTACCTAGCTTTTGGGTACAAGCTCCATAGTTCTATAAAGCAGTTCAATACACATACTGCATTTGGGCAAGTAATATCTCAACCCTGAGAATGACTTTGTCAGACATGATGTCTTATGTGAATCTTTAATGAGACATTCCAATGTGCGGTAAAGTCAAGTCCTCCTGTTTGATATTGTATGGGTAGAATCAGTTCATCAAGTCAATGCTCATTGACATACTATACTCTCTGTGAACTGGATCCTTTACACTGAGATGATGTCACATGAAATGTTGGATGTTGGTGCTCTCAGAAAATCCATGGTCAGGAAAAGTAAACTAATAGCAAAGTAAGAGCTAATTCTGTTTTGGATGCAATGCTGCTCTTCTGGATATAATCTCTTTGTAGGAGATCATATCATCCCTTGCTCTCAGTATTGATCTTATAAAAATTTCAAACTTTCAAACATCAATAGAAGGTAGATAAACCTGGCTTTTTTTTTTCTTTTAATCTGGCACTGGAGTTTGAACCCAGGCCAGGTTTACTACTGAGCTGCATCCAAGCCTTTCAATTTACTTTTTAATTTTATTTTTTATTTCAAGGCAGGGTCTCACTAAGTTTCCCAGGCTGGCCTCAAACTAGTGATCTTTCTGACTCAGCCTATAAATTATATGGGATTATAAGAGAGGGCCATTGCATCTGGCTACTTCTGGCTTTTTGAAAAAAGCTCAAACCATTGGGCCTCTGGATGACTGCCATTCCTGCAGTCATGGATAGTGTGCCCATTGCTTCTTCCACAATCCCTTAAGTGGTCAAGAATGTATGCTTTCTGGAGTCTGCTGGATAAGTCATCCTTTCTACCTTGTTTGTGCATGCATACTTTGTTTTTTGTAAACAGAAATAAGTATTAATTTGAGGCACAAAAATCTTGATACCTGCACATTTATCTGCTACTATAGCTCAAAAACCTCTTTAACTCAGAACCACTAATTTCACTCCTTTTAAGCCCCACATAAACTGACCAAATAATTGACACTGCGCAGAAAACATATGAACTCTGAACTTGGGTCAGTTCTTTCTTCATGCCAAATGAGTGACCAAGCATCCTTCAAAGTCTGCTCATGGTGAAGATGCCCTGCATCACTTCCTTTTAGTGTCACTCTTTTTTGTGTGCTGTGTCTATCAAAATTTCATGTCTATGCCTTAGTATTTGGGACTTGTAAATATGACCCTAATCCTGTGGTCTTTATAATAAAAAAAGGAGGTTTTTGACACAGAGACACATACACAGAGAATGTCCCACATCAATAGTGGCAAAGATTAGAGTCATGGAGCTAAAAAAAATAAACAATGCAAAAGATTTCTGGAAACCACTAAGCAAGGATGAGGCAAGGAAGGATTTGTCTCTAGATCCTCCAGAGGTGTCATGACCCTGCTGACAACTTGATTTCGGAAGTTTAGTTTCCAGAACTGTGAAAGAATAAATTTCTATTGTGTTTGAGATACTCAGCCACTGGTACTTCATTACAACAGCCCTAGGAAACTAACAAACTCCACATTGTTCTATCTTGCAGTGGCTTTATATCTTCAGCATGCACTAACTTACCAAGACATCTCATATATGAACTAAGCTTCTTTAAACCATGAAACTAAAGGTGTGAGCTGAGAGGAAGACACCAGTACAATAACCAGTAAGTCTTTGTAACTTACTTTTGTTCTCTGGATCTGTGCAGGTCAATCCTAGAAAGGATCATCTCTATTTCATAGCAGATTGTGTATTTCCATGTATTTGACCTTATAATTTGTTATCTTGACGATACCAGGATGATGGTGGACATAGTCACTGCCTAATGTCTGGTTGTGGACAGTCACTACCTAACACTGTCTGATTGCAATCACTTACTTTTTCTTGGTCAGGCATTCATTCAAATATAAGGAGAGATTTTTCACACTAAAGGTGGTTTCATGGGGCTGGGGTTGTGGTTCAGTGGTAGAGTGCCCTGGGTTCAATCCTCAGTACCACATAAAAATTAAATGAATAAAATAAAGCTATAAAAAAGTTACCTCATTTAAAAAAAGGGGGGGTGGTGGTTTTATGGGGCAGAAGACATATTCCTTGCTATAGAAGATTCCCACTTGTTTTACAAACCTCCAATTAGAATTTTCTAGAGACCTCCTATAGCTTTTATATCACACACACACACACACACACACACACACACACACACAACCAAATTTGGTTAGATTATACAAGCACTTGGAAATGCTTCTTGCATTGTCCTATGAGCTAAACTTTGATGAAGAGAGTGGTTTTTATACTTTAAAGTCAGGAATTCATTCTTTCCTTGGAGCCACATTCCTTAACATAGATTTATGAAAAGTTTCACTCCTTGGGAAGACTAGGTTTTCATGATCAGGTTTTTTTTTTTCACTTATTTTTCAAATCCAGTGGGCATGCTGGATACTTTAATAAAGCTGGGGTCTTCACTGCAGATTTCTCTATTTAGCTTTTGTTTTCCTGATAATAGGTGTCCCAAAATGCAGCTGAGAGAGACAGGACATGAATCTGTCTCTTTTAGCCTTTGGTTCTAGCTCAGGAGCTCCACTGCTGGATTTTCTTGAGTTCATTGGTACACAGGGAGTATTAGAGCTGTTTTTTTTTTTTAATATTTATTTTTTAGTTCTCGGCAGACACAACATCTTTGTTGGTATGTGGTGCTGAGGATCGAACCCGGGCCGCACGCATGCCAGGCGAGCGTGCTACCGCTGAGCCACATCTCCAGCCCTATTAGAGCTGTTTATCAAGCAGTAGCTTGATGTACTTTCTGAAAATATTCTTTTTGAGTAAATCTCCTTCTCGAAAAAGATCTTACATCTTGAGACATAAAACCCATGAAATACCGCCATTGGAAAATTAACAATGCAACTCCATCTTTTCCTGTGAGATGAGTAAACATCTAAATACATTAAAGAGATGTATGCGATTTTCTCCAACTAGGTCTGTATCATATATGCATCCTTCAACACTCTCTGAATTTAACATCTAGTGTCCCAGAGTTATTCACTTAAATTCTATAAATCCAAGTAAATTTTTAGAAAATATTTCCTATCTGTTTTTAAATAAAAGCATAGATAAAAATGCAACTTGTTCATAGGTTTTACACTTTCATTGTACCTGACCCAATAGGATCTCACCTCTCTGCCATACATATTTACTTTTCAGACTGGAATCAGGCCAACATGTAATTTTTCATCATTAGTTTGTAGTTTCCAGGGAACATGCTCAAGGAATAAAAACATTTAGTATACTACATTTTTAAAGTTAGTTAGAAAGAAAAATATATATATTTTCTAAAAGTTTGCTTCTGAGTAATAACACAAAAAATGCAAAGTTAGGTCCAAATCTATTCCTGTATTTCACAGAAGAAGCAATGCAAAATAAATGTGCCTGCTCTTTGTTAACAGGAATCTGGTGTTTGCTTCTAGAGTGCGTGAGGAGTAGTTGGGCTAGATGTGATGGTTTTTAATTTTGAAAATAATTTTGAAATGATTTCATAATGTAAGATTTTATGTTTAAAAAGTTTGAGTCCTATTAAATTAGTTAATGAATTACAACCAGAGATATTTTGAATAGTTTCCTAATTTACTAGTGTAATTTTGGGCAGGTAGTTTAAAATTTGGGTTATGGGTAATTTTCTTGATGTTCATGATCCTCTGTGTTTATTGATAGAAAATCCAAGGCAGGAGAAGGGAATGGAAAGGGGTACTTTCCCCTCAGATTCTCATTCTCTTTTTCCCTCCCTTTTTAATTCTCTTGAAACAACCTTAGTGATTGTCCTATTTGTGCACGCCAAAGGCCAAAACTCTTCTTAACCAAATTGAGTTTATTTTCCTTATATCTCCATACTATTATGCTTCCTCACTAATTAAAAGACAGAACAACGTTAGTTCCTATTTATCCTGAGAATGCAAGGTGTAAATGCATACTACTTATGCTAATGATGATTACAAAATTTTGTAAGAAATAAAACAATATTTTTTATTTTATGTAAATATCTGATTCTCAGGGCCAGAGATATAACTTGTTCACATGTAAGAACTCCACAAGGATATTCATGGTAACTCACTTGGTATATTTCAAGGCAAATGTTGAAAACACATGTTCACTCACAGGCCTGGGGATATTGCTGTGACACATGACTACCTATGTACATGTTGTAGCTTACTTTTATTTAGCCAATCATGTTAGCTGAGATTCTAAGATGGCCCATAGAATTTCTATCTCTTGTTTTATAATATGTATCACACTTTTACCCTTATGACTAGACTCAACCTATGGACATAATGGGATGATTTCCTTTAGAAGGTTATTAATTAGGTGACTGTTAATTAATCAAAAGAAAATTTATCTTGGGTAGAGCTGACATAACCAACTATGGTTTTTAAACGTCTCCTCCATGAGTTTTATGATTACAAGAGTAGAATTCTCACAAATAATGAGTAAGCTTGAAAAGGAACCGGGAACCTCAGATGAGCCCCTAATCCTTGCTGACACTTTGAGGCAGTTTTACCAGAGCAAGTGTAGAGAATACCACACCTACACTAGGACATCTGATGTAGATAACTTGAGATAATACAAGGTACAGTTTTTAGCCAGTAAATCTGTACCAGTTTGTTATGCAAAGATGGAAAATGAACACACTGAATTGGATTTAGAAGGAAGCAGTTCAGAGTAGCATATCACTAAATTTGTTCAACATTCTAACTAAATTGATCTCCATTAAAAAAGCAATTGTTGAAATACCAGTAATAACAGTTATAATATATTAAATACATTAGTTCTTTACATATTATTTTACTCATATAATTCTACAAAAACTTTAAGAGGAAAGTATTAGACATCTGAATTTATTAGCAATATAGGGAGGCTTAGGGGACTTAGGTTTCTTATCAAAACTGGCAGTTAGTGTATGGTGTGCTGACTGGGAGGGATTTGAAGAATCCCTTAGGCAAATAACCCTCTCCTGTCATTTCCAAGCTCACACCCTTTCCACCTCAATTTACTGAATTTCATTATTTATAAAAATTACATTACCATTTATCCTTTCTGGTACCAGGTTTCTAAGATCAATAAAGTGTACAACTCTAGTGAAGAACTTTAAAATCTAGTGGGCAAAACAGATATAAATTTTAAAAAATATATCTTTTGAGGTCTAATGAAGGAAATGCTTACATTGGGACTATAGTCTGGCAGGATTCGAAAATACTTAGAGAAGCCATGGCAACTGAGTTAAGCCTTAAATACTCTAAATGATATTTATGGTAGAAAAATTGGAGCAGCAATCATTTGGGGTAAAGAAATAAAATGCTGCAATTGGAATTGTGTATGTCCAGAGTATGTACCCAGAATGTTGAGTAGGCGGAAGCAGAAGAGAGTGAAAGATGCAACTGAATTTTATTTTCTAAAGGCATGATTTCCATATTGTTTACATGTTCTAGATATCTGTTTTGCAATCTCCACTCTCCTCATGTCACTAGGTTTTTGCATACTAACTTGTAAATTTGGAGATGGTATTTTAGAAAGTGTTTAAGTGGAAACTTCTTTTTAAGATCCAGTTATACAAATGTGTCCACATGTGGGTATGTGAGCGCATATGCGCACGCACACACACACGCACACACACACACATGCTTGCTTCTAGTATATTACCAGAGTTTTATGTGATACTCTAAAGAACGTATTATTTATTTTCTTTTTGTCTTTGATATTTAAAAGTAATTTTAGTGCTTTTCTTGTTTTTATATATATTTGTAGTTATAGATGGACACAATATCTTTATTTTATTCATTTCATTTTTATGTGTGCTAATGATTAAACCCAGTGCCTCACACATGCAAAGCAAGTGCTCCACCACTGAGCTACAACCCCAGACTCTTGAGTTCTTTTGTTGATTCCTCATGCTACTGGGTAGAATTCTAAGTGTTGAATAAAGAAAGATAGACCAGTTGTCACACTGATAATGTGTAAGAATGAAAATAATTAGGGGAAAACCTGGAGAAAAATATATCAGGAAAAACTAGGTGTGGAAGTGTCAAATAACAGTAAATCCTAGAAAGAACATCAAATAGAATTATGCTCTAGAAAGTGACTGAAGAGGCCAGGTGCAGTGGAGCATGCATGTAATTGCAATAACTTGGGAGGCCAAGGCAGGGAGATCATAAGTTCAAGACCAGTATCAGCAACTTAAAGAGGCCCTAAGCAACTTAGCAAGACAATGTCTTTAAAAAAAAAAAAAAAAAGACTGGGATATGACTCTGTAGTAAAGCACCTCTGGATTCTCTGGATTTAATCCCTAGTGCAAAACAAAACAAACAAAAACCTGACTATGTTAAAATAGGAGGGCAGAGAAGGGCTTTTTAAAGAGATAGTATCTGTATGTTGTAATTTCTCTGATCCACCAAATACATGGTCTAGAATGAACTGTTTCAAGATGCAAAATCCTTTTATTGAATTAAGAATAGTTCTTACTAGAAGGAAAGCATTGTAGGAAAACACTACTTTTAGAGAAGGAAAATTATTCCTGTCTAACATAAAGAAACAATAAAAATATATGTCTTAGAAGTCCCTGTTAATTCATTATGAAAACAAACTGCATAAAATAAATATGTGATCATGGGCAGTTTTAGCAAGCAGAGCACATTTATTGATTTTATTTTCCTATTACACTCATATTAGCAATAACAAACTAGATGGAAACTAAAAGGCACCTATGAAATTTTCCAAAAATATCACTCAGGGATTCTTATAATTTAGCCATTTTATATGAAAGAGATTTCTTTTAACTCATACTTTAATTTTACAAATTCACAGGTATATCCTCTTTATACCTTTTCGTTAGAAGAAAAAAAAATGAGAGTAAAAAGCCCTCACAAAACAGTTAATCACTTTGCTTGTGGGAAAGTGAGGGGACTGCACTTCTTGTGGCAGCAGAGAAGAATGCAGGATGGGCTATTTTTGTACTCACTAGAGGAATATAAATCTTCTGATATTTTCCCACTTATCATTTCTTGTATTCTATCTATTTGGTATATTAAATTCATATATAATAAACTTGAAACCAGTCATTTTACATGAACTAATTGTGTTTGGTAGAGACCCAGAGGACAGATTCTCCCTGATGCAGTACTCTCAATATCATCTTACTTGTAACTTGCTGTACACAGTACAATGCCTCAGTCAGAATCACATGTACAGCTGGCTACTTGTACTTCCTAACTCATTGCAGGTGTTTTTACTTTGTTATTATTTATCTAGTGTATTTTGAAGGAGTTAAAAACGTTTCCCTTTTTTGTATGGGTTAAAGGAATCATAGTTTGAAAATTGTAATTCATAAATACTCAGAATATTAACTGACTTCACAGTTCATTAATTCAATTGGTGTACAACAATAAGAAAGAAATGCGGAAAACCAAACCACATGTTAAGGTAGGAGAGGAGGTATATGATTCTACTCTCTCTTGCTGCTGAAAATAAATAAATGATCAATTATATTTTAGATAAAAAGATAAATTCACTGTGGAAAGTAATTAACTTTAAGACACCATTTTTAAATGACAATTTAGATATAATATTGGAAAGATAATTATTTGAAAAGATTTAGTTTTGTTATAATTTCAGAAGAGGTAAATTTCTTTGATAGACAGTAATGTCTACTATTTACTATCAATTATGTAGAGTTTTCAGTTTTTTATGTGTTTTTTTGTATTTTTGATAGAAGCAGAAGCTGCAAATGATATATGAGTTATTTGTAGCATGTTACAGTGAGAGTGGCAATATAATTTTTAGTATTTAAATGCATGTTTATCTATTTTTCCCCAATGAAAACAGGCAGGTTTTTAAAAAACTAGGTTACAGTAATGGATGATGTTGCATATTTTTTTCAAGATACTGTTCCCCAAATAGAAATAAATTTTGCAAAATGTTAATCTTCATATTTTTGAAAAAATACTTTTCAGTATATACATATGATACGTACACATATGTGTGCTCATGGGTATCATGGTTAGAATAAGGGGGACACACATTTTAAAATTTCTCCATATTATTGTTTTAGCATCATGTAAGCTTTCACTGATTAAAATAAATATAATGGTGTGTATATAATTAAGTATCCGTATGTGTTTATGATAAACTTATGATGACATATGATTTCATTTATGTATGTTTATGAAATCTATTGTAAAAAATCCTACATTGAATTGTATGTGGGCATACAATTGTTATAAACCTGAAGAGACAAGAAATGGAGACAACATTCTTATTTTCTTCATCATGGAAATAAAAGTTTATAAATTATTTTGAAAATCTCAACAAAAAGGATCCACACGTGAGCTAATCCAGGAGATGATTACATAAGCATTACTCTACAATTAAAAAGGCAATTTAGACCCAGATTTTTTATTTTTTCCAAATGAATTTTAAAAGCATAAAATAAATTTATTTTGAAGCTCAACTGTACTTAAGTCTGAACTCATCTGGTACAGAAACAGTGCTTAAAGTTACAGGCTCTGTAGCACCAAGGCTTTAGAATTAATATAACATGACCGAGGTAGTGACAGACCCAATGAGTCACTGCCCACTCTGAATAAATGCTGGAAGTAGCTAAAGAGAAACTGCCAAGGTCAAAGCTCAGTGCTATTTCAGATGGATGTTATTCTCTCTACAACAGTCACTCTCTCCTTCTGCTTCCAAAAGGAACTGGTGCACTGCAGGCACTTAGGCTGAATCTGCCAGATTTAATAACAATCAAGAACACTCTTAAATAAATGTCTCCAGAAAGAGAGGCAATTGGAAAACTTAAAAGTAAAGACTACTTGAACTGTGGTTCATCTCAGAAAGTACACCTTTCTTGTCTATTTTCAGAACAAAGGTAGCAAAGAGAACTACTATGGAAAATGCACCTGAAGAGTCCCTTTCCTCTGTCTGTAAAACCCAGAGCAAAAATTCTGGTAAAATAACAATATGGACAGAGGTAAATACCTGTGGGTCAGTATTCAGTAGAAGAAATTTATTTTCATCTGAACCCAAATATCAGGTACATAGTTCAGCATTCTGAAATTTAGAGTGAAATATTTAACAAAGCTGGGATATTAAAGAGGAAGCAAGAGACAAGTTTATTCAGTGTACCATTTGAGTGCTTCATAGTATCAATGTAATAACTTTTTTTAACATTTACTATTTTCTTTTCTTCTCTTCACATTGCATGGTGTATTCTTAACTTTTACTCTCTCTTAGCTTTTCAAAAAAAAAAATGTTTCCAAGTAAAAATGTGACACTCCGGGCATTTGGTGACCATTAAAAAAATACAATTTTAACATTGCAACAGAATAAATGAAAAATTTTAAAGTCCCAAAATGTGACAGTTAATTAGGAAATACTGCAACCTAGTTAAAGAAGTCAACACATTGCCACCTTTTATTACCATTTCTCAGAGTGATATTCATCAAATACTATTTTCCATTTAATAGAATGTCCATGATAGATGCAGATATGATATTGTGGGAATGAAATTTTAATTACAATTACTCATGTGCAACTTACAAGATACCCATGGACTAATTAATAAGCAAAACCTCAGGCATCTGAAGTAATAGACTTATTTTTGTTACTCTTTATGTGTAACAAATCAACCCAGAGGTCAATAAGTACCTTAGCCTTTCATTGGAGCCACAGGAGTGGGTTATGACTTTAAAAGTGGTGGGTCTCTTTTGCAAGGCAATTTAGAGGTGGGCAATCAGTGGAAAGCTATCAGCTTCTAGGAGCTATGGGAATGGTTGCCTCACTTCTGAAAGGGGCGTGGGGTGAGTATGGATGTCACATGACTGCATCTTCTTTCATTCCTTAAATTTATCTTACACCCTTCCAAATTTGTTCCATCTCACTGTCACCATTCTAATCTAGATTACAGTCACCTCTCACCTAGATTATTACATGGGCTCTTTATTGTTTCCAGATTTTTCCTTTCCTACATGGTAGGTATAGAGAGTTGATCTATCAAATAACGAATCTCTTCATAGCACATATCCTCATGGTACCCTCTAATGTTTCCTCTTGTCTCATCATTACCATGTCTTTGCCTAATTAGACTCTCAGACTCTTTCTCAATCTTTGTCTCCAACCAATGAACTTTTACTTTCTCCTAAAAGATCTTCAGATCTCCATAGGAGTGGCTTCTTTTGCCTCCTGTTTAACCTAAGAGAATCTCTTAATTTATTTTTCCTTCCAAGAGTTGCCACAGCTTATGGGTCTTTGAAAATCTACCTAAATAATGATTCTAAGTTTGCTGAAGTACCATAGTGTCAGATCATGAGTAGCAATACATCATAATACAAAAGATAGAGGCATGGAGAAACTTCCTGAAAAATTGTATAATTTATTAACTCACATCATTATCAACCCAAATAAAAGTGAATGTGCTTGACCCAAAGTAGATTTTAAATGAATATTTATGAATAAAAATAATAATGCAATGAGTAATATGTAAAATTATAGAAAACTTTGGCTTGGGTCTGTTCATTTTATTTCAAATAATATAATGAAAACCTTTTTCAAATGCTGGAAAATTTTTCAGACATAGCTATAACAGTGTTTTCCAACAGTGTGTGATTTTTGTCCCCAAGGGGAGAAACAGTTCGTCACAAATCCAAGGAGGGTTATAGGAGGAAATCACTCTTATAGAAGCTGGTTATTTGTGGCCAAGATGCCCCTAAAATTCTTATAATATAAAGGATAGCACCACTATAAGAAAAGAATGATGAAGGCCATGATATTGACAATGATAATATTGAAAATCCCCAAGCTATATTATTCCCAAAGTAACTACTTTGGCAAGTACAGATAAGGTAAAAAAGAGAGGATGAGGGAGGAGGAGGAGGACAAGGAGGAAAAAAAGGAAGCAAGAAAGAAAAGGAGGAGGAAAGAAATGAACATGTAGTTCAGATTTTTTCTTTTTGCTTTATTGAGACTCTTAGAGTCTGTGAGAACTTCTTCTAAATTCTCCCAAGTTCTACTTGATAAAAAAATCAAGGTTGCTGTTTCCCACACATTATCCAGCCTGACAGATTTTAAGACTGTGTTTTTCAACATAGTTCTTGGAGATCATGAATTACAGTTCAGTGATATCATTGCAATTCTTACTGTACCACAGAAACTAATTTGACTGGCCCAGGACACCCAAAGTTACTTAGATTGTCAAGGTGTTCACTTACTATCTCCTAATGAAGCTTGAACTTTATCTTCTATTAAAGATGGTTCTAGGAGGTAAAGACCAATAAGAATAACAATAATTAGACTTTAAAGGGAGTTTGGAAGTGATAAGTTTATCACATATTTCTAAATCTAATGGACACATTTAAGTCTCTGTGCTTTTATCCATGTTAATTCTTCAAGATTTAAAGGCATTCCTTCTTATATATTCAAATGGCATCTGTTTTCTGTAGGTCTTTATTAGCCATTAAACAAAAGAGAACAACAACAACAACAAAAATAAAACCACTCAACTTTTATCCCTATGGAATCACATTCTGTTCCAAGCTTTATCTTTCACACAACCAAACCCAGTTTCCTTCACAAGTGTTTTATAATATTTATATTCAAAAAAGAAAATAATCACTGAATCCAATAGAAGTTATCCTGTGTACATTGTGGGTTTCTTACTAAGTCTAATCATATGTTATACCTTGATAATTCCAGCATTATTTTTCTTTAAAAAATAGAATTCAATTATATTTTTATGATTTATTTATTTCATTTAGTAAAAAAATAATTTTACGCATCCTTATTCTAATATGCAATATTTCATGCATAGTGGCTACTTTGTGCTTCTCTTTCTGCCTTAAAAAAAAAAAAACTTAGCATTCTGCTCTTGAAATTTCACTTTTCTTTCTTGAACACATTTTTTATGTGATCATATACAACATTGGTCTACATAATTGCATATTTAACATTGGTTTTATTGTATTTGATGTATATCTCACTATTTTACCTAAGGTAAGTATTTTTGCTATTTTTGATCTTCAAGTCTTTTTGAACATTTATATTTAACCAATTTTCCTATTCTGAATTCTGAATATAATATTCTGTGTCCAATGGGAAAAGATGCTAAAAGGAAACCTACTGACATTCTTCCTGGAAAATATCATTTTTATACCAATATTCACAATTTGGAATGAAGGAGAAGGTGAATCAATCAAAAGGTTAACATATGTAAGTCAGAAGCTTATCATTTATTATCATACTGTGTTTAGGACTAAAACTAAATAATATATCAGACCTGTTAGAATGACAAGGTTCAGTGGTCAGTTTGGTGCCTGTCTTAACCACAAGAGTTCAATGTGTATAGTCAAAAATATAATCAATTTGCTTTGAAGATGGAAAGATAGGAGGTAAAGACCAATAAGAATAACAATAGTTCACATTGAGTAGAATGCCTGGAATTCCTTTAAAATAAATGGCTGACTCATAAACACAAATGTGTGAATGCAAGAGTTATGATAACAAGAAGGCAAAAGGAGGTAACTAGTATAAGTAAATACCACACATAATTGTGCAGTAGTTAAAAAAATCTAGTGAAAAGTTGACACAATTTTTCCATAAGGCCAAATGCCGCAGCAGTAGAGAAGTATTTGAAAATCTTTAAGTAACTATGTGGTCATACTTACAAATAAAAGTCACCATGAGAAGTCTAATAGACAATTTTTTTTGTTGAAAATCATTGACAATGATTAATCTTTCAAATAATTTAAGAAGTTATGTTAAATAATTTACAAAATTACATAATATTGAGCTGAACAGTGTGGTCCAAACTGTATGGATTACTTGAATAATGGCACAAAGAGACATTATGAATATGCAAAGGGAGTCTTTGAGACACTGAATTACTGGGTGAATATATTTATCAACAGAAAGTGGGACATGGCGTTACGTTTCAAAGTTAAATGGAATTTTATCCAAAGCAAAGATTTTTTTTTCTTTAAAAATAGCATGCGATAGTAGTATCTTTTGCACTATGTTGAAAAATTTAATCTTACATATGCATATAGTTAGAATATGGAAAGAAGTATAAAATGAATGACAGCATCAGTAATAAGAAAGCATATGAATACTGAAGTTTGAGACGCTAACCTTTCTTAGGTTACATTCCTCCACTGTCACTTGTATTCTAGTGTAAAATCTGTTTGCTATCATTATTAGATACAACCATTCAATGAGATATTTTATGTTGATTAAATTGACTAAGTTGCAAAGAATGAATAAGAAACCTTTCTTAAGACCTGTCAAGGAGAATTTTATCAGTGCTCTCATGACTGATCTTAATCCTATTAAAATTTTAAAAATAAATAAACAACTAGATGATTTAGACGTGAATCTAATCTAATTTAAGATCATTACATTTTATGGAGCAGACAATGTCATTATTAAAAAGCTTAAATTTAGATAAGAAACAATTTTAAGTATTTGTGTTATAGTCAATGACATTGACCCTAAGCCCTAATATCTCTAAGTAGGATAAAAGCTAAAAAGAATAAACTCTTTATTTTTATTTTTTGTTTTTATTTTTTGGTACTAGGGAGTAAATCCAGGAAAACTTCAACCCTGAGCCATGTCCTTAGCCCTTTTTGTTGTTGTTGTTGTTGTTGTTGTTATTGGGGGTTTTTTGTTGTTGTTTTGTTTTGTTTTTATTTAGAGACAGGTTCTTACTGATTTACTTAGGGCCTTGCTAAGTTGCTGAGGCTGGCTTTGAACTCATTATCCTCACAATCCAAGGAGATTACAGGCATGTGCTCCCATACCTGGCTTAAACTCACTATTTCTAATAATAAAATGAACATGTTATTAGGCAACAGATAAAATCAATTTGTTTATGTAAAGTAAATGCAATATTCTAACAGGTGATATTATAGTCTTTGCCAAGATTCTTACCAAGAATCTTTGGTGAGATGCTTAATTAATTCAAACATTCCCCATATTTGAGTAACAATTTGAAGGATTAAGTATTTACCTAAGTGAACCATTTGAACACATGCTCAGACATACCCAAATATGTCTTCTCAAAGAATAGTGCCAGAATCTTCATCATTAAACAATTATTTATTATGAAGATTCAATTTGCAAAAATCTCCCTTTTAAAATACAAGCATACATGAATTGGGAAAATCTTGTCTTAAGTCATTATATTTATTGGAAAATAGTTGAGGAAGGAGGAATACATATTATAAAAAGATTCTGACAGGAAAATAAAATGAAAGAAGCAAACTGTAATTAGATGGATTTATCTAATTAACCATTTTGTCATTGGTTTATTATTATTTATACATCCTTAACTTACTTAAAAAAAAGAGTTCAATATGTGGGATGAAGGAAAGCACAGGTTATGGGGCTAGAAAGAAACTTTTCTTCTGTTTTCCTAGGGCAGTTTTTACCTGGAAAGACAATTTTCATGTAATTTATTTATTTTTAAATATAACTGCCCCTTCTTAAAAAATGAATATTTGATAGAGTATTTTTAAATGGTAAGAAAAAAAGGGAGCATAATTCAACTAATACTGCACATTGCTATTGTGTGAATATCTAGGACATGAAGTTTCCTTTTAAATATATAAGAAAATACTCTTTTCAAAGGCAACTAACCAGTTCTAACCTTCCCATTCTATCTCTGTCAATAGAATTTCACTTTGCTCGTGGAGTCATATGTTTAAGTTACATAAAAAGAAACAAGAAAAAATCACATAGATTAAAAGAAACAGAAAAATGATATAATTTGGCATTACAAGTTTTCATTTATTTATTTTTCATTTTTCTTCACTAACTTATTTAGAAAACAGTTACTAATCTACTCCATCATTGTCTTACAATATTTCTACTGTGTCTCAAAACAGTTGGCTCAATGTGATATTTTCCTGATTTCTCTCTTTGTAGTACTCTGTTTATTTTAGTCCCTCTTAAAATTCACCCCCATTTTGTAGCAGAGACTTTAACTTATTGGTGGTGAACACTAAGGAAAATTTCTCCTCTGTGGCCTACCTGTGGCTTTTGCTCTCAATTCTAGTTGGCATCTGGGATTCAAACCTTAAAAATTAATTCTAGGCAACAAGAATAATTTAGCTTCTATGTGAGGCTTCATTACCCTAACACAAGGAATGTCCTTGTTTCAAGGAGCAGATTTAACAGTATGACATTTTAATACAATATAATAAAATGATATGTATATTACTTAAGACATCATAGGTTGCAAATGTCAGAAAATGAACTCAACCTAGATTAATCAAAAATGATTACATTGGCTCACGGTACATCTCCAATTATTTAAATTAATATGTATATGTACAAGTACATATTTATTTATATTTATATTTAACAAATATAAATGGGAAGGACAGGAATGAAAGTTGACTTTGAAAGAAGTATTTCTCATCTCTGCTTCCTTTTCATTATTGCTTCATTTCTTTTTATTACTGACTGGTTTTCTTCATAAAATATTAAATAGACAGAGTCAGAATATTCCCAAGCCCAACACTTCTTTAAAAACATGGCTGGCTGAACTAACTTATTTACTTCCTTCATTTTTATCTTTCTTCCATGCTTCCATTTTTTTTCATTTTTTCTTTCTTTCTTTCTGACTAGCTTGTCAATCTGTAAAATAAGTTTTCCAGAAGGATTTATAGAATACTTGTATCAAGTTTTAATTTCCTTTAAAATTGACCATGGGAAAAAAATAAGGATGTGCATTTTTTACTTTATTTATAAGAAAACTATAGATCATGTGTCACATTACACCCTTTTGGCTAAGGAATGGTTTCATTATGACCATGGTACCATGAGAATATCATAGAATATTATCATATGCAGACAAGCTAAGAATATGATAATATTTTACGATATTAACAGAATCACAAAATAGCCTAACCGCACACTACACAGAATGTAACATCATTGTTAAAAACACATGATTATACTTCAGTAGACATTTTAATATTACACATATGAATGGAGTAGATAAAATATTGGTTATTTTAGGGGAATGAAACAGTCAATGAATTTAAACCAGAGGAAACTTAATAAAGATATTTATTTTCATGGGTGATGGAAAAGAGAGCAAAATAGGAACAATCAGCATAGATTCACCTCCCTAATCCAAAACTTTGAGATTTAAGGTGCTCTGAAATTCAAAATATTTTGAGCACCTGAACTCACATGACAGGCCACAGTCAAAATGCAATGTGGACTAAAAGTGTTGTCTAAAATTACCTTCAGGCTACGTGCAAAGTACCTCACTATGTGTATGCAAATATTCCACAATCCAAAAAACTTCTGGTTCCAAACACTTTGGATAAGGGATATTCAACTTGAATTAACATCCATGGAGAGTTGCTCCTATTTTGGTACAGTTTAAAAGGAAAGAGGACACCTTACTTGTGCTAAGGGGGGGGGGTTTATCTGCAGTAGCTAAGTTCAGGTTCCTGTCTTATAGGAGTCAAAGCCACAGAGATAAAAGTGTTTTTGAAAATATCACCCTAGGAGACCCACCCAAATGGGAGGAAAGAAAATGTTCCTGGTTCATTCATTCCTTTTCATCTCATTTCCCACCAGAACCTCCCATTGGCCAATTCCCGTCAGAGTTTTGATGATTTGAGATCTTGGGGCATGAAGAATCTCTGGGGTCAGGAATGGAATCATAGGAGATGGAACACAAATAGTGGAGAATGGATCTTAAAGGAATGTGTTCCTGTTTTCCTTCTCAGCATAGTTTATGTTAGAATGCTTTTATTACCTTTTTTCCCTCATTGAGCTTGTATTTACTGAGAACTTACTAACTATGTACCATTGTGCTAGGTATACTTAACATTGTTTATTTCTGACATTCGTAAAAATAAAATTTAGTTTCTTAATATTGTGAATAATGAAATAGTCTAGTTATAAAATTCTACATCAAATTTGTTCAAGTTGTATTTATTTTTAGCTTTTGCATCATACTATTATTCCAAGAAAAGCAGTTGTGTCGGGTAAGCTTAAGACTCCAGAAGTTTACAATGGCGGCAATCAAAAAAAAAAAAAAAATGAACAGACTGTGTGCATTACAAGACATAAAGACTTGTACTGAATGGCAACATACAAAGAAATGAGTATTGAAAACATGACAGTCCTTGAGGATAGTGAAGGATCCAAACAGCAACCCCGTTGTATTTGATGATATTTGTTTCCTCTGCCTGGGGCTGAATAATTTTCCTGCTGATGTGTTCAGTGAAAAAGACAACAATAATCCTTTCAGGATTTTTTCATTTATAATACAGAATGTTTGCTTACCAGTTATTTCCTATCTAAATTGCTCTGATATGAGAAATGCATGTCATAGCAATCATTTTCCTTTAAACAAAGGTTCAATTTAATACCCTGTCCTCCTTTTCAGCAAAATATTTTGTACTAACCTTGGTTGCTTAATGAGGCAAGGTTCTGTTTCTTTTATTTCTTGCCTTCAATTTTGGTGATTTTCTTTTACTTCATGGAGGATCAATGAGCAGCAATAGAGAAAGCTTTCTTCTCTTTTAAGCTTAGAAATGTACATTAGATTCTCCTGAACTGAGATAGGGAAGAGTAACTTTTTTGCCTCTTGCCACTATGGTTTCACTAATGCCTCAGTTTCCTGTTACCTTACATATGATTTTAGAAGCTCTGCTGAAATAGAATTCTTTTGTAGTTTGAACCTGGCACCCCAATCCTTCCTTATCTGTTTAAATTTTGTTTCTTCATAATATTTAATATTGTCTACAATATTGATTTGTTTGTGTTTCATTTCTTTCCTACCCCACTGAATGTTAGCTCTTTGAGGATAGGAATTTTGGGGTTGTTTATCATTTCATGTCCGGTCTTACACAGTGCCTGATACATTTCCAGCTGTTCTTTAAATATTTGTGAACTGACTGATCAAGAGGAATTAACATATATGTCATACATTAATTTCATTGTCTTAAAAGTGGTAAATATTAGTATTTCATTTCAATCTTTTAACATTAGGAATTACATATTCCATTAATATGAAAGACCCTAAAAATAAAACTTTATTTGAATCAACTGTACAATGGGAATAGGAAAAGTGGAGTGACTCACAGATATTGGGTATTCATCAGGTGCTTATTGAATAAAATTAAGGAACCTAAATGAGCAATAATTTACTAAATCTTTTCCATAGATTTATTGATTCATTGATTGATGCATTCAACAAATATTTGAGTTTCTGCTGCCTGCTAGGAAATGCCTAGATACAAGGGTCACATCAATTAGTTAAATAAAGTATCTGATTTTGATCATAGTTTTTAGGTGAAATTGGAACACATCTTAGAATAAAATAGAACAGAATAGAAAGTTCAAAATTCTGACACTTGTCGATTTACTTGTCAAATTTATTTTCCATGGGTCAATACTGTTTCTTAAATCCTTTATTTATGTATGTGTGTATGTGTGTTTGCATTTTGTAGGCCTATTAGATCCTTAGGTTAAAAATTATGCTTATTATAGCCTGAGGTCCAAATAAAGATTTAAAGCCATTAGGTATCAGAGAAACAATAACAGAGTCCAGTTCCTAAGACAAAAAGTGAGTAGCAAACCCAGGCATGGTGGTACATGCCTATAATCTCAGGGACTTGGAGGCTAAGTCAGAAGGATCACAAGTTCAAAGCCAGCCTTAGCAACTTAGCAAGGCCCTAAGCAACTTAGGGGGACTCTGTCTCAAAATAAAATATAAAAAGGGGCTGGGCATGTTGCTTAGTGGTAATTGCCCCTCGGTTCAATCCCTAGCACCTTAAAAGAAGAAAAAAAGTGAGCAACAAAAGAGGTTAGGACCCAGAGAGAAGTGATTACTGGCCTTTTAGTAAGACTGTTTTAGAGAAATACGCATCCATCACACACACACACACACACACACACACACACACACACACACACACGAAGTAAGGGAAGTGAGGTGCAGCAGCAGCTGGTCCATAGATTGGGGAAAACAGGTGATGCCTAAAAGTATGGTGTGTAGGCAAGCATACAGTAAAGGAGACAGACTCTGGTGTTGGAGGCATGTGGCAGAGAGAAATTGCAGCTACATAGAGGAGAAAAAGGGGATGAAGTGGGTCTTAAAAGTATTAAGATCTTGCTCTAGACAAAGTGAATCAAACAAGCGAATAAAAACAGTTAATATTGGGGAAAAATTAAAAGCTAAATACTATATTTGTTCTGAAATTGGGATAAACAAGTTATAAAGTCATCAGAGTAGCTGTGGTTCTTGTGGATGGCAGTTGGCTCAGAACCTAATGAGGTTTAAGACAAAACTGAGTTTTCTGCATTTGTAAGACAGAATTCCCTGTATATTTCATTTAGAGAGGCTGGAAAAGCCTGAGAAGGTAGAAATTAATTAGAAACTGGAGATTCACAAACCTTTTCCAGAGCTTCTTCACTGATGTTGAAAATAAAGATAAGAATACCTTATTTACCTATCTCCATGAGGACTGAGAGTCTCAAGGAGATAAATATGTGCAATGCTATGGTTATTTCAGGAGTAGGCATTCATTATAATCTTTTCTTCTTTGTAATGGGGGTGAGCCCATAAGCTAGCATACAGCAGAGATTGATAAATGGGAATTCAGAACAGTAAAGTCCTTACTTGAGGCAAGATGATAGAGTGGTAAGCTTGTAAGAGAACAAGGCTTCAGTAGTGAAGATGGTTAGAAGGGAAAGTAATAATAGTAATAGCAGATTAAGAGAACATTAATTGAAGAGAATTATTCTTTTTTCTTTTGTACTTGCTTCAGGGTCTCAAAGTAAAATGTACATAAGTGATGTGTGTGACTAATTTCTTATACTTTGGGAACATATTATAATTCATTCTTTTATATGAATTTAAATGCATCAACTCAATTTCTTGTGTTCCATTTATGTCTTCTAAACTTGGTTACTTTGGCATTGATATTGTGATTTTGAATTGATATTCAAAATTATCCTCATTTGGAGACTACAAAATTATTCTCTGGAATACATTATTTTCTTTTATCTTTTTTTTTCTTTTGATACTCATAGAGAAGACTGGAAATTAGTTTAGTCCATTCAGGCAGGTTTCATAGAAGACCATAGTCTAGGCAGCTTATAAACAACTGATTCTTACAATTCTGCAGGCTGGAATCCAAGACAGGATGAAATTGGTTTGGTCAGGTTTTGGAGAGGGCCCTCTTCCAGGTTGCAGACTATTGACTTCTTATATTCTCACAGGACAGGGAAAGAGCCAGAAACCCTCTGAAGTCTCTTTTATAAGGGCACTAATTCTATTCATGAGGATTCCTCTGTCACAGCCTAATTACCTCACTAAGGCCTCACCTCCTAACCATCATGTTAGGATTTAAGATTTTAGCTTGTCAATTGTAGTGGAGACACAAAAATTCAACCCTTAATGAAGGTAATGATTACTTTAAATTTTCTTCACTGCATGAAGAAAGAATTTTTATCTCTCTGAAAGATACAGTGATTTTTCTTAAAACTTTAAAAGTTTACTCTCTTAAGAATGGTATTAAATGTGTATGTAAACATCTATTGGAAGATAGTCTTTCAACTTGATTTTTAGATATCTTAATGCACTGTGCATACTATTAAAAATATAAAACCAAGAATTTATTCTTGCCTTTTCTTTACTCTAAGCAATTTCAGAATGGGAAGACCATTTAGTCATCTTTTTATTTATATGCCCTGCCTAAAGGAATGCTTTGTCGCTAGTAAGTATCTGCCAAATTCAATTTACATGGATGTGGCAAAATAGTCCTACTAAGTTTTATAATTTTTACTGTTCTAAGGAATAAAAATTAGAAAATTACTTTAGAATAGATATAAATGAAACTGTGGCCTTTCTTGTTCAGATTCCATAGACATGAATAAAATAGTTCTAGGCTGAAGGACAGCCTGCAAAGTCAGCCTATGTTTGGCAAGTAAATATTTGGTAAGAAGACTTTCAGCCATGCAAAAGAGTGTATGCTGACCTTTCAGGGTGCTTCTTCTTCCAAATCTAGTTCATGTGCTGCCAAAGCAAGCTAATTTCTACATCCAATTGGAAAAAGTTCACTACAGATAGAATAAATTAAACTAAAATTAAAACCCTTCTTTATCTTGATAACAATAACTCTCATATTTTTACCTTTTAAACTCAAAATTAGTAAAAGCAATTTAAATGCCATTTTTGTGGTTTGCTAAGAATAGTCTTCTAAAGTACCATTGCTTAGGTCCTATAAGTTTTTTTTGCTATATTTAATATATATGTTTAAGAGTTATTTCTTTACAAAACTTCCATTTTTCTTTAGATTGTTAAGATTCTTACAAATAAGTTTATATGCTTTTCATATTACCAGTTAATTGTCATGAAATATAAATTCTAAAAATATAAAACCAACAGAAACTTCAAAGTTGCTATTTTGAAGAAAAGACCACTTTAGGTCCTCTGTGGATCACATTTTTTCACCGTATTATACAAGAGTTTACCCAGAATAATTGTTTTCTCAAAATACACTATTGACATAAAACTAAGTTAATTTTGAGATACAGGAGACCTACTTTTTTTTTTTATTTCACTGGCTGTGTAATTGATCTTAAGTTTTTTTTTTCTTTTTAAAATTTTTATTGGTTGTTCACAACATTACAAAGCTCTTGACATATCATATTTCATACATTAGATTGAAGTGGACCTACTTATATCACATCTCTGAACTCCAGATAAAGATCTGGAGAAAATGTCCTTTCTGGAATTTGCATTCTTAGTCTAACATGGCCAAACACTTGTGAGGGTCTCTTAAACTGTGACAGTTTCATATGTTGAACTTCAAAGAACTTTGGGTTCTAGCGGTGATGCCATTAAAAGTTCTTTTTTTCTCCAGAATTTTCAATTCTGAGGAAAAATAAAAAATCTCACCACGATTTTGTATATAGGACAACAACTGGAGCAAAACTTAATTTAATCCATTCTCCATGTTGTTCTGTTCACAATGTTAGGTTATTTATATCTTGTAGGGAGTCAAAGCAAAAATGTCATATATTTTCTGTTCCTTTTTTCAATATGTGGAAAATGTGGTGAATATGTAGAATAACAGTTACATGAAGAATATAATTTAGTGAAAGTCTTAGTATTCTTTACACACATACACATTTTAAAGGTAATAGAAAAAAAACTGATGAGGATTTGAAAAATTGGGAAGTTTCAGGTCTAAAATATTATACTTCAAGCTAAGAAAAATTTATATTAAAATATAATTTATATTTTTTAAATTGCACATAATTTCTTTCTACATGAGTATGTTCATTTGAATAAAATGAAGTTGAATGGTCATTAATTTTTCCATACTAAAATATATCTGGCAGAATAATATTTTGGGCATTTAAGCACAATTGTTTTTCATATATTCTAATGTGCCCTTTAACCTTTCCTAAAGTACTCCATTTTAAAAGCTAGGGCTAATATGTTGGATGCAAAAAATATTATTTATTTAATAAACATTAGATTTAGAAGAGTCTAAAGTGAAGTAGATAATGGTGTTCTGAATTGAGAAGAGAATGATTGACCCAGATGTTAAAAAAATCTTGCTCCTGGTGCATATCTTTAATCCCAGTGGCATGGGAGACTGATACAGGAGGATCCCTAGTACAAAGCCAATCTCTACAACATAGGAAGACCCTAAGCAAATTAGCTAGACATTTTGTGTCTCTAGTTGTTTCAGATCATGTGGTTAACCCTTTAGTCCATTTTGAGTGAATTTGTGTGTATGGTGTGAAAAAGGGTATAAATTCATTCTTCTTGTAGACATATAGTTTTTCCAAAACCATTTATTGAAGAAATGGAGGAGATGATCCTTTTCCCATTCTTAGCACATTTGTTGAAAATCATTTGACCACAAATGTGTGGATTTGTTTCTGGTCTCTGTTCTATGGGTGTACGTGTGTATGTGTGTGTTTGTGTGTATTTATGCCAGTATCACAGTATCATACTGTTTCAATTATTAATGCTTTATTATAGAATCTTGAATCAGGAAAAATGATGCCTCCAACTTTGGTTTTTTCTCAGAGTGCATTGACTATTTGGGGTCTTTCATGTTTTCATACAAATTTACTATTTTTTTCTGTTTCTGTGAAGAATGTCATTGAGATTTTGATAGAGATTGCATTGAATTTGTATATTGCTTTTGATGGTATAGACTTTTAATAATATGATTTCCTCCAATACATACACACAAGAATATCCTTCAATTTATTTGTCTTTAATTTCTTTTATCAATGTTTTATAGTTTTACTGCATATATATTTCACCTCCCTAGTTATATTTATTCCTAAGAATATTTTGACACCATCATAAAGGAGATTTTCTTAATTTCTTTTGTATTTAAGTCATTATAAATGTATAAAATGTTATTGATTTTCATGTTGATTTTTATCATGCAACTTTATGAATTCATTTATTAGTTCTAACAAATTTTGTGAAGTATTTGTTTTTGTATATATCTATTTTCTATATACATTTTGTATATGCTTATATGTATACACATATATGAAATTCATTATTTTACATATATATGATCATGTCCTCTTAAATACAATTTACACCTTCATTTCCAAAAAATAAAACAACAACATTTAATAATGGCTGGGAGTGAGACTCAATGTTTAGGTGCCCTAGGTTCAATTCCTGATACCTAAATAAATAAATATCTTGTTCCTGCCTTGCTACCAGAAAGAGTGGTATTAGAATATGCAGATAGATAGCATGCATAATGGAGAAAAGAAGGATCCTCTGTCTGAATCCTTTATTCCCATTTGTCCAAGTATCACTGCACTAGTGTAGTAGGAAGTGAGCAGCAAAATGTCTTTGTGAAGCATCTACAACAGATGTTTCTGAGACAGCCTATAGAGCTTCCTCTGGGTGCAGTGTGCTTTCCACTTACCAAAAATGGATCATGAACAGGGTACCAAGAGCCAATAAACTAGACATATTTTGCAACCTAGATGAGGAGGAAACAGCTGTGAAAGTCATAGACCTCTAAAGACCAGTTGCAACAATAGTTTGCTTTGTGTAAGTCAGTGAGATTTCATGGTAGTTACATAAAAAAAAATGTGATAGCTTTTATATGCCTCAGGCCATTGCAACTTTACTCAACTTCAGGAAGCTGAAGCATAGGGGGACAGAAAGAATGGAAGGAAGGTGTTAAAGACTAAAAATAAATATCTGCTCTGTGGATAATAGGTGTTCATAATACAAAGCAATTTACATTATTAAAGGATGGCAATAAATTTCTTTGAACTTACAAAATAAGATGTTGGCTACTTACATATGTACAGACTATACTATGTTGACATTATCAGTTTTAAATACATATTATGTGCAAAAAAATTCTCATGTTATGATAACTACATCAAACATTTATGTATATAATATTGTAATTATACTATGATGATGTGTCAGCTTGAATGGGGCAGAGGTAAAGAAAGTGTCCTGGAACAAAAAAGAATGATAACTGTTGTGTGATCCAGAAAGCAGCAGACTATAATCCTTGTTTTATCTTTATCTAGGTGTTTAAAATTGTTCCCTGTGATATGGTTAATTTCCTTGGACTATTAGCTCTGACAAAAGGAAAAGTAGCCACTGACAGCTGGAGATGGTCTAACACCATCATTTATGTCTTGGTGTTGCTAGGAGATGACTTGGCACTCATAGCCAGGCCATGGTGTTCTGTTCTGCTGTTTGACATAAACAACTCACAGCACATTAACATCAGCAGAGGCCTTTGTGATCATGAAGAGTCAAGATAAACATCAGAACACTCTACACTGAGCACAAAGCAAGCCAAGAACATTGTCCAAAATTCATAACTGACCGATATTTCTTCTCTTCTGGCTAATATGTATAACCTCTGCTCCTCAAAACTTTAGACACTGTTCTTCTTGCCTTTTAGGCAAGGACAATTGAGATGTCCCATCATGCAGTTACTTTGTTTGCTGATATTATTGTATCCAGAGAAAACCTTTCTTCCTTGAACCATCCCCTCAAGCCACCTAACACAGAAAAAGTCCTACACTAAGCCCTTTACCCTGTTACTAAAATGCCTTATGATTGCCCATAGCGTGCAGTCTTTCTCATTACATCAATTAAATAAGGCCAAGTCTGTGTGTTCCCCAGTGTGTACCTGAATAGTTTTGACTAGAGAGCATTGACAACTCCATGAAAGAAGCAATATTCCTTGAGTGCTTTTAGATCTTTAACAAATTTGCAGTCTCTGAGAACATGGTAGACATTCCACAAATGCTTGTAAGAATTAAAAAAAAAAAACAGCTGCTACTAGTTGTATATGTGTTCTATAAAAATACTGAATTAGTTTTATATGAGAACATCTCCTGAAAGAGATGACTATAATTTTAACATTTAAGTTAACTACTTGATTTTGGAAATATTCTTTCAAATTTCATAACTTAAAAAAACTATAAATCTACAGTATCCAGTCATTTAAAAAATAGTAAAACTTTTTGAAGTCCCAGCTACAAACTTTATAGGAAAAATCAATTATGTTTTTCAAATTAACCAATATCTCAGATTTTATCATAGTATACAGAATTGCATTTATTTCTCACAGTATAGACTTCTGGGTTAGAATCTACTGAGTCCTATAAATCCTGACTACCATTAAGAATAAAAACAAGCAAGAAAACATATTTGAAAGAAAACAAACTGCATTTTTAAAAGGACATTTTTCTTAAATACAGTTGCAGAATTAATGTAGTACCAATGATATGTTTGGTTTACCTTTCAAGCATAGAAGCTAGATATTTTACTATGGTTACAGTCTATTGCATATCAATAGGATGTGCCTAATATTGTTATAGTCAATCAACCTGTATCTACATTTTGTTTCCTTGGTATTTTTTTTCCTTCTGGCAGTACCTCTTCCAATAGAACTTATGTATTCTCCACTGAAATTTCTAATATAGTAATTTAATCCTGTGCTGTTTTTATTATCACATCTTCTCACATAAGAAAATGAATCAACTTCATCATCTATTGAATATGAATGGGAATGCTAATGGTCTCACTTTTATGTATTTGGCCATTTCATGTTTATTATAATTTATGAGTATTTTATGTGGAAGTGTGTGAAAACTGAATACCAAGTCAGCTGTGGAATCATTTATGCATCAAGGTAGCTTGATAAGTAACAATTTTTGGATATTTTATTATGTTTGGAGTTCAAAATAATGTGTAAAACAGAATCATAAACATATTAGTGACTAGATACATATGTTTATTAATATCAGACATCTTACTGGTGGCTTTCAAAATATATGCTGAAATTCTGAATATTTTTCCATATCTTAAGGCAAATTTAAGATAATATTTGTGGTTTTGAATGTGTCTTGTCCACTGCAACCTTTTTTGTAACCAATGGATAGTTTGTGATCACTTCTTTTTTTTAATGATTTCACATTACAAAATTTTATAATAATTGGTCAGAGATTACTGAAAGGTATATAACCCATCATATAGGTTGTAAGTTGAAGATAATGCATCAATTGCTAAGTTTTCTAATGTATTAAAGCAGTTCTGCTTCAATCATCCTAAAAGAAAAATATTACCAAAAGAGATTTTTGATTAATGATCAAGATTATGTGCAATGTAAACATATATAAATGGTTCTAATAAGGCCTAACACAATAGTACAAAATATTGGTCAATATATTTAACACAGATTTTAGTTAGCATCACAACTAGGAACATATTCACCAGCACAAAGTCCTGGAATACAGCCAGTCCAACAGCAGTGAAGTTATACTTGTTACAATGCAGCTCCACTGGACTACACAAGTGTAAAAAATGGATGACAGCAGGATACCTGGCCAGCTGTTGTATGGTGAGCTGACGTGGGGAGATCTCAAATAGGGCAAGCTAAAGGAACATGCTGCAGACACATTAAAGAACAATTTCAAGTAATGAAGCATGGCTGCAAAATACTGGGAAATAATATCAGGGGAAAGACCAACCCACTGTGTAGAAATTGGAATAGCAAAGGTGTGCAGCCAGGTGAAGAAGCAGCACTTCAAATGGCAACAGCTTTTATAAAGAACAGTCACTCTCCCAAAGAACACTGTCTACCTGTATCCTTTGAGTAAATATGTCTGGTTTCTTGCCACTCTTTTTAGTAGTATCAAAAATGTCTTTAAAATATATTTTTATAAGAGATTTCTAGTCACTGCTATTTTTCTGATTATGACAATCGTCCTTTATTTCCAAAAGTTCTTGCCTATATGTAGTACCATACAAGGACTAAACATGGGGCATGCTGCAATATATTCTTGGAATCAGATGCATCTACACAAAAATTAATTGTGTTAGTAGACTTCTATATACTGAACGTGTTTGCCTTGTCAGCTTTTCTGAAAGGTCAATTAGTCTGTGACTGGCAAGAAACAGTGGTGTTGGTAAGAGCAGTCTTACAAGTTAGACTATCCAAGAGTTAAAATATGCCCATGACAATTAACCTAACTTTTAGCCCTGGGCAAGTTGCAAACCTCCATTAGCTTCATTTACCACATAGGGATATTGGGAGTACAAAGTTTAGAAAATATTCAGCACTGTGGCTGACCATGTAGTTATTACTAGAGGAGATAGAATCTATTCAAAATATCATCTGGTTTCTAGTCAACAGTACAGTATATATCTTTTTTTTTCCTTTTATTTATTTTTTTATATCTTTTATTTATATATGACAGCAGAAATAAAATTCATATTACACATATAGAGCACAATTTTTCATATCTCAGGTTGTATACAAAGTATATTCACACAAATCTGTGTCTTCATACATTTACTTTGGACAATAATGTACATCATATTACCACATCATTTAAACCCCATGCCCCCCTCCTTTTCCCTCCCACCCCTCTGTGCTATCTAGAGTTCATCTATTCCTCCCTTGCTCCCTACCCAACTATGAATCAGCTTCCTTATAGCAGAGAAAATATTCGGCATTTGATTTTTTGCAGTTGGCTAACTTCACTTATCCATGATTTTATTCTCTTTTATTGCTGAGTAATATTCCATTGTGTACATATGCCACATTTTTTATCTATACATCTATTGAAGGGAATCTAGGTTGTTTCCATAGTTTAGCTATTGTGAATTGTGCTGCCACAAACATTGATGTGGCTGTGTCCCTGTAGTATGCTGTTTTTAAGTCCTTTGGGTATAGACTGAGAAGAGGGATTGATGGGTCAAATGGTGGTTCCATTCCCAAATTTCCAAGGAATCTCCATACTCCTTTCTATATTGGTTGCACTAATTTGCAGTCTCACCAGCAGTATGTGAATGTACCTTTTCCCCTACATCCTCACCAACACTTATTGTTGTTTGTCTTCTTAATAGCTGCCATTCTGACTGGAGTGAGATGAAATCTTAGAGCAGTTTTGATTCGCATTTCTCTAAGTGCTAGTGATGATGAATATTTTTTCTTATGTTTGTTGATTGATTGTATATCATCTTCTGAAAAGTGTCTGTTCAATAAATAGTCCTTGGTCTATTTACTGATTGGGTTATTTGGGATTTTGTTTTGTTTTGTTTTCTTGTTTTGGTGCTTAGCTTTTTTAATTATTATATACCCTAGAGATTAGTGCTCTATCTGATGTGTAAGGGATAAAGAATTGGTCCCAAGATATAGGCTCTCTATTCATCTCACTGATTACTTCTTTTGCTGAGAAGAAACTTTTAGTTCAAGTCCATCATATTTATTGATTCTTGATTTTAACTCTTGTGCCAAAGGAATCTTATTAAGAAAGTTGGGGCCTAATCCCATATAATGGATATTAGGGTCTATTTTTTTTCTATTAGATGCAGAGTCTTTGGTTTTATTCCTAGGTCCTTAAGCTACTTTGAGTTGAGTTTTGTGCATGGTGAGAGATAGGGGTTTAATTTCATTTTGTTGCATATGGATTTCCAGTTTTCTCAGCACCATTTGTGGAAGAGGCTATCTTTTATTAAATGAATGTTGTTGGTGCCTTTGTCTAATATAAGGTAATTTTAATTGTGTAGGTTAGTCTTTGTGTCCTCTATTCTGTACCAGTCTGTTTTGGTGCTAATAACATGCTGTTTTTGTTACTATTGCTCTGTAGAATAGTTTAAGATCTGGTATAGTGATGTCACCTGCTTCACTCTTTCTGTTAAGGATTGCTTTAGCTATTCTGAGTCTCTTATTTTTCCAGATGAATTTCACAACTGCTTTTTCTATTTCTCTGAGGAATTTCATTGGAATTTTGAATGGAATTGCATTAAATCTGTATAGTGCTTTGGTAGTATGGTCCTTTTGATAATATTAATTCTGCCTATCCAAGAGAAGAATTTCTGTCTTCTAAGCTCTTCATTGATTTCTTTTTTTAGGGTTCTGTAATATTCATTATATAGATCTTTCACCTATTTCATTAAGTTGATTCCTAAGGGGTTTTTTTTTTGGGGGGGGGATTATACATGGGTTAGTTTTCCTCATCTCCTTTTGTTTGGATTTGTTAATAATATATACAAATTTATTTGATTTATGGTTGTTGATTTTATAACCTGCTACATTGCTGAATTCATTTACTAGTTATAGAAGTTTTCTGATAAAACTTTTTGGGTCTTCTAGTTATAGGATCATATCATCAGGAAAGAGTGTCAATTTGAGTTCTTCTTTTCCTATGTGTATCCCTTTAATTTCTTTCATCTGTCTAATTGCTCTGGCCAGTGTTTCAAGAACTATTTTAAATGGAAGTGGTGAAAAGAAGGCATCCCTGTCTTGTTCCAGTTTTTAGAGGTAATGCCTTCAATTTTTCTCCATTTAGAATGATGTTGACTTGGGGCTTAGCATACATAGCCTTTATGATGTTGAGATATGTTCCTGTTGTGCCTAATTTTCCTAGTGTTTTGAACATGAAAGGGGGCTGTATTTTGTCAAATGCTTTTTCTGCATATATTGAGATGATCATATGGTTCCCATCTTTAAATCTATTAATGTGATAAATTACATTTATTTATTTCTGTATGTTGAACCAATCTTGCATCCCTGAGATGAATCCCACTTATCATGGTGCACGATGTTTTAATATATATTCAATTTGCCAGAATTTAATTGAGAATTTTTACATCTGTGTTCATTAGAGACATGATCTATATGGTCTGAAGTTTTCTTTCTTAGATGTGCTTTTGCCTGGCTTTGGAATCAGGGTGATATTGGCCTCATAGAATGAGTTTGGAAGTGCTTCCTTTTTTCTATTTCCTGAAACAAATTGAAGAATATTAGTATTAGTTCTTCTTTAATGGTTTGTGGAACTCGGCTATGTATCCATATGGTCCTTGGCTTTTCTCAGTTGGTAGACTTCTGATGGTGTCTTCTATTTTGTCCTTTGAAATTAAACCCCTATTTAAATTGTGTATATTATCTTGATTTGATTTGGGAAATTATAAGACTCTAGAAATTTATTGATGCCTTTAATATTTTCTATTTTTTTTGGAGTATAGGTTTTCAAAATAATTTCTAATTATCTTCTGTATTTCTGTAGTGTCTGTTGTGATATTTCCTTTTTCATCATGTATGTTAGTAATTTATTTTCTTTCTCCTTCTTTCATTAGCATGGCTAAGGGTTTGTCAATTTTATTTATTTTTTCAAAGAACCAACTTTTTGTTCTGTCAGTTTTTTCAATTGTTTCTTTTGTTTCAGTTTCATTGATTTCAGCTCTAATTTTAATTATTCTCTTTCTTCTGCTTTTTGCGTAGATTTGTTATTCTTTTTCTAGGGCTTTGAGATGTATGTTAAGTCATTTATTTGTTGACTTTTTCTTCTTTTAAGGAATAAACTCCATGCAATGAACTTTCCTCTTAGAACTGCTTCCACAGTGTCCCAGAGATGTCTATATGTTGTATCTGTGTTCTCATTCACATCCAAAAAATTTTTAATCTTCTCCTTGATTTCTTCTGCACCCCATTCAATAGCATATTATTTAGTCTTCTGGTGTTGGAGTATCTTTTATTTTTTTATTTTATCATTGATTTCTAATTCCATTCCATTTTGATTTGATAGAATGCAGGGTAGTATCTCTACATTTTTTTATTTGCTAAGAGTTGCTTTGTTGCATATTTTAGAGAAAGATCCATGCAGTGCTGAGAAGAAAGTTTATTCTCTTAATGAAGGATGAAATATTTTATGTATGTCATTTAAGTCTACATTATTGATTGTATTATTGAGTTCTACAATTTTTTTTCAGCTTTTGTTTGAAAGATCTATCTAGTGATGGAGGAGGTGTGTTAATGTCACATAAAATATTGTGTTGAGGTCTAAAATTGACACTTGAACTTGAGAAGAGTTCGTTTGATGAACGCAGATGCTCTATTGTTTGGTGCATATATATTTATAATTGTTAAGTCTTGTTGATGTATGGTTCCCTTGAGCATTATGTAGTGTCCTTCTTTATCTCTTTTGATTGACTTTAGCTAGAAGTCTACTTTATTTGTTTTGAGGATGGAAACCCGTGCTTTCTTCCACAGTTCATGTGAGAGGTATGATTTTTCCGAACTCTTCACCTTCAGTGTGTGGAAATCTTTTCCTGTGAGATGAATGAGATGATTCTCTTGGAGGCAGCATAGTGTTGGGTCTTTTTTTTTTTTTTTTTATCCAATCTGCCAGTCATTGTCTTTTTATTGGTGAGGTTAGGCCATTGACATTCGGGGTTATGATTGAGACATGATTTGTATTCCCAGCCATTTTTTTTATTTTTGATATTTAATGTGACTTGGTTTCTCCTCTGTTTAGATTTTCCTTTAGTGTAATACCTTCCTCTGCTGATTTTCATCATTGTTTCTCATTTCCTTTTCGTGAAATATTTTCCGAGGATGTTCTGTCATGCAAACTTTCTAGTTGTAAATTCTTTTAACTTTTGTTTATCATGAAGAGTTTTTATTTCATCATCAAATCTAAAGCTTAATTTGGCTGGATATAAGATTCTTGGTTGTCATCCATTTTCTTTCAGAGTTTTGTATATGTTGTTCCATGATCTCCTGGCTTTGAGGGTCTGGGTTGAAAAATCTGCTGAGATACAAATTAATCTCTCCTTATGTTTAATCTGATTCCTCTCTCTCGTGGCTTTTAAGATTCTATCCTTATTCTGTATGCTAGGCATTTTCATTATAATGTGCCTTGGTGTAGATCTGTTGTAATTGTGTGCATTTGGCATCCTGTGAGCTGCCTGTATTTGTTTTCCAATTCATTCTTCATGTTTAGGAAATTTTCTGATATTGTCTCATTGAAGAGCTTGTGTATTCCTTTGGTTCGAAACTCTGTGCCTTCCTCTATCTCTATAACTCAGATTTGGTCTTTTAATGCTGTACCATAATTCTTGGATGTTCTATTCATGGTTTCTTACTATCTTCACTGTGTGATCAACTTTATTTTCCAGATTGTATCCTTTTGTCTTCATTTTCTGAAATTCTTTCTTCCAAGTGATCTAGTCTGTTGGTTATGCTTTCTATTAATTTTTTTAATTTGCTTTATTGTATCCTTCATTTCAAGGATTTTTTTTAAAGAATCTCTACCTCTTTCTTGAAGTAATCTTTTGCTACCTGTATTTCCTCTCTCATCTCTTTGTTGGAATGGTCAATTTTTGTCTATTTTTTGCTCAATTAGGTCATTTTAATTCAGATCATTTTAATTACAATTCTCCTAAACTCCTTGTTTGACATTTTATCAACTTCACTGTCCATGGATTCTGTTATTATAGTATTCTGTTTTGTTTGGGACACTTTATTCCCTTGTTTTTTCATGTTCTCTCTGTCCTCCTTTTTTTGCAGTGTGGATCTGAGATATTATGCTTTCTACCCTATATTCTTATAGGACCTGTGCAGACTATCTGTACCTCACCTTGATGTTGGGGTTTCAGACCCTGATGGTGTCCCTCAATGTATGCTACTGCAACTAAATGTGTTGGCAGCAAAAACAGAGGTAACTCAAGATAATGCCCCAAGATGGAAGCATTGTCTCTTTAGGATGCCTGTTCTGAGATGCAACTGCTTCTAGGCCCTGTCATCAAAAAGGTAGGGACTACTGTGTGTGGAAGGCTATGGAGATGACTGCAGTGTCCCAAGATGGAAGTCACTTAGGCTTAGACTCCCAGACGGCAGGGAGGGTGGGCAAACTCAGACCCACCCAGGACCTAGGTCCCGTGAAAATCAGTGTGGACAGATCTGGGCCAGTAGTCTGCTTATGGGAAGGGGCGGTCCTGTGCTGGAGGCTGGGCTCTGGCCAGTGTCTGCTGGTGGAGGGATGGACCCTGAACTACTGTGAGCCTTTGTCTCACGCAGGCTGGTGTCCAGTATATTTCTTATGTGGAAAAAAAATTAGAAATATTTTTAAAAATTAAGAAAAATTAAATGAAATAGTTAAAAAATATCTGTACAAAATTTACTTATGAACTATATTTAAAGCTGACTGGCACCTGAACTCTATCTATGTTCTCCTTATATTTTCCATCTTTATCTGGTGCCAAGGAAATTGCCTAAAAACCCACTTAATCAATTATTAGTTGTAGAACTAATGAGGGTAGTGTGCTGATATATTAAACTTCATTGCTTTGACTTAGTTGCTAATACACATTTTTTCAAATGAATCTTTGGTAGAAGATTATGTCAACTTCTCTTCAAACAAGATAGAACAAAATTTTTTGACTCCAAAAAATTAAAGAAACTGGACTTTATTTTTGTATTGCATATCTGAAGCACAACATTATAAAAACAATTGAATTCCAATTATTTCTTTTACTTTGGTTGACATAGACTGTACTAATGTTTGTTATCATTTCTGTTCTTTAGGAAATTCCTTCTTGTCCTTGAAAGATACCTGTATGATCTGATTAAAACTTCCTTATGTCTTTTACATATTCTTATTAAAATATTTAATTACTTTATTTTTGAATCTATGCTTTAGTGATTATGATACACAATTTACAATTTTCTACATTGTCTCAGCTACTTCTCTATAGTCATTTATCTTAATTTTTTTTTCTTTTTACGTAATTAAAGGAGAAATTCAAATTTGATCCTATTATGATTCAAATGACTTGTTCCTGACAGAAAAAAAATTTTTAAAATGTACTTTAAGTTTTACCTTAATTGACTATCACTCCTTCTACTCATCTATTAGAAACAGAAATTTTTACCTAAAGATTAAATGGCTTGCTTCAAGTTATATTTTGCTTTGTTTTGTGTGCTATAATTTACTATGTTAAATTGTGTGCTGTTTCATAGCAAGATTTTGAATATTTGACTATGAGATTTCCACAGTTCTTAGACTTTGGGTAGGCAGGAAATCAAGAATTTTCATTGAAAATGCCAGATATCTTGAGAGTGGTAGCCCTTACGAAATGGTAGGTGATAGGGTTGAGAGCAAGTGCAATGATTGGAAGAAATTTCTATTCCAAAGTAGAGCTTTCTTACTAGTTCCATTAGTATGGCTAAATGTTATTTATAGATATTTAGTGATTTTTGCCATTTCTACATCATTATTAAAACATTCCTACAGTTTGATTGACTTCACTGTCAAAGTTTTCCAAATATGTAAGACAAATATAACTTTCTTCAATTTCAGTCCTGAATATCTAACTTTTAATATTAGCATTTATTGTTAATATTTCCTCATAAACCTTTTCAGGTTATTGGAAAGTAACCAGAAATCTTAATTATCTAATCATGTTTTATTTCTGAATTTTTTCTAAATTTTAAGAATGAAAAATCTTTGCGGATTTATGTTTTTCATGGTCATTTTAAAATGATTTTTTTTCTTACTGATTTTAACTTTCTGATGACTCATAATGATTCAAACTTCTCAAAGATTTTGCATTTCACAGAGCTCAAACTCTTTGCAGAGATCATCCCATAGGTCTTGACTGCTTCCCCATGAAGCAAAATAAATTTTTATACCTTGTAGGAATAAAAGTTAAAATTCTGGTTCCAAACTTTTGAATAAATACCACCCCCCACACAATTCTGAGTTCCATTAACATTTATCTATAGATATACTCTATAAATTGTACCTATTCATTTAAATATAACATTAATCTCAGTATCTGAGTTACTATCTTTCATATATTATATACTATTTAGGCATTATATTATTATCAGTAACAATGTTTTTATCTATCCCTCAAAGTGCTTACAAAACAATTCCTTAATATTTCCTTGAGATAACTTTGTATTCTAGTGCATCTTGGGTAGTAACTTAGGTAAGAAGATGAAGCAGCTTTGGCAGGAAGAATGTTCACAGTTATTTTAGGATGCTACTTACAAAGTACAGAATTATACATTTGGTTTAAAAATTATATTAATCTATTATCTGTGATGTAAATATTAGTAATATTTCATTCAGTATATATCAGGATATTTCTATATGTTTTGAAAGAGTAGGTACGATATTTTAAAATATTTTTTTCCATTAATAAAATAGGATGGGCAACTTCAAAAAAAAAATAATGAGAGTGGTTACTTTAACAACCAAGTCTTTTAGTCCTTCATTCACATTAAGAAATCAATTTTGCTTTCTTAATAATGGTCTTTGTCAAGTATTATGATCTAAAGCCACTTAGCATTGCTGATCAGCTACAAGAAAAATTGGAGGGGGGAGTAATTCAAGATATACAACCTCCTAAACTAGCATAAAGTTTTAGTCACTATGATTTAAGTAAGAAATAAACCTTTAAAAATCATTTCTAATTATTTCAATTTTATTCAGTAAACTCTTATTTCTCAGTTTTCACTTAAACTTCCGCTAATAATTTAATTCCAATTATTTTGGAGGTTTTGTCTGGTTTTACTTCTCTTGTCTAAAATCTGTGTTGCTGACCATTGATACCTAAGTATGCATCTTCAGTCCTGACATATCTCCTGTGTTCAAATCTATACTTTTCAAAAGTTTACTAAAGAGCTTCAGTTAGATGGTTTCTTCAACATTAACAAATACTTGTTTAGACTACAGGATGCAACAGGTGATTTTTTATGGCATGAAGAAAGCTGGTAATTTAATAGAAAATAGTCTCTAGATTCTGTCTTTATGAAGATGATATTCTAATAGGGGACGGACTGAAAAAAAATAAATGATAATTTAAATAAATGATAAATTAAAATCACAATTACCAGGCAATTTACAGAATATTTATCAAAGTAATAATTTCTATTAGAAAGAAAAATGAAGCAGTGGAAAGTGGTAAGCAGTGGAAAGAGAGCATTTTCATAAGCTTTCCTGAGAATTTGCCATTCTAACAAAAACAAAAGAGGTTGGAACACAACCTGTGCATCTACCTGAGGATAACATTTCAGGCCCAGCTAACAGTTGGTTCAAAGGAGCTGTGGAAGAATTATCCCTGGCATAAAGAACAGAAGAGAGTTTCTGTGTGATGGAAAATAGTAGTACAATAAAAGACATATAGAAGGTGAGCTTCTGTTCTTGTTTGAAAGCTATTCTGAAGTCTAAAAATAGAACCATTAAAAAGTTTTGAGAATTGTTGTGCCACAATCTACTTCACAGATTAAGACAAATCACTATGAAGCCTACATTAATAAAAATCCATTAACCCAGACATAAAATTAGAGTAACTTAGACCAAGATGGCAGCATGGTGATGGTGAGAAGTGTTTGGTTCTGGATCTATTTTCATCATAGCACCAGCAATATGTAGATGTGTAGATTGTGAAGTGTGAGAGAAAGAGAGAATACAAAGAAACTAACTATATGTTTACCCCAGCCAAGTTCAAGAAAAATCAATAATTTCTCTACTAGTGTCATTCTTTCTCCAACACATCCTTTCTTTTCCTTTCCATTCCTCCCTTCCCCCTTCCTTCCTTCTTTTTAAATTGTGACATTTGTTTTTGTATGCCTCTAAAAATGACATTTTCATTAAAAATCACAATTCCATTATTGCATCTAAAAAGCTAATATTAGCCACCTAATATTTTCTAATAGTTTTTCCACATTGAAAATTTCCTGATTGCTTAAAAAGTAGTTGGTTTAAATTAAGATTTGAATGAAGTTTTTATCTTTATACTCATATGTATCAATGAATTGTCTTTTCATTCTGATTTTGTATTTTTGAGACACTTTTTTCACATTGTGCTTTCTATGAAACCTTTGTCTTTGTTAAAGAAAGCAGGTTAGATAATGTGAAAGAAATATTTTGAATTTGGCTGATTATTTCTTATTAGTGTGTGATCAATTTATTCCTTTTTCCCCTGAATTTCCTGATGACTTCCTGTTCAATGGTAGTTGAATCTAGGTTTAATTATAGTCATGTTCAATTATGTGGGGTGTGTGTGTGTGTGTGTGTGTGTGTGTGTGTGTGTATTATGTGCATGTATACTTAAGCAGAAAAACTTCATAGGCAATGCCATTAGCAATGGTCTCTTAATTATTTGCCTCTGCTCTCTCCTCCTGTATATGGATGCAAGATTTATCATTTTGACAAATAGAACTATTTAGAATTCTTTTAGTTTATTAATTAAATAATAAAGCCTGAACATTTTGTGTACCTTTCAGAATTTGCCCATAAAGACTGTGCTGGGGATGTGGCTCAAGTGGTAGCACGCTTGCCTGGCATGCTCATGGTGCTGGGTTCAATCCTCAGCACCACATATAAATAAAGATGTTGTGTCCTCTGAAAACTAAAAAATAAATAAATAAATATTTAAAAATTTAAAAAAAGACTGTCTCCTGCTACCTGTGGTCACTGACAGCCATCTCTTTCTTATTATCATATTCACAGTAATTTTAAAAATTAACAGAAAAATACTTTGAAAACAAGTTGATTGATACCAGTATACAAAAGAAATTTTTTTAAAAAACTAATTTTCTTTAGTTTTTCTATACATTTTTATTATGCCCTCAAATTAAATCTACTTCATCTTATAAACCTGCTGAGTAATTAATTATACATACCTAAGACTATTTTAATGTTATTTTCTCCCAATTCTACCTTTCTAAAATAGAGGGGGAATGAATATCCAGTTCCATGGATTTCGAGTTATGATAACACATATTTGACTTTCTTTAGTTTTATGATTATTTTCATATTTATTTCCCCATATAATTTTATTTTTTAAGGTAAATGAACTGTATTACATATAAACAGTGTAACTGTTTATACTGGCGCTCCAAATATGAATTTTGAAAAATAAATAAAGTGTGTGAAGACTGAGATTAAATCACACACACATCAAGAATAGAATACAGTGACAAATGATGCAAATTATCAGTATTTTAAACAACTAATGCATATTTGTTTACACCCCCTTATATGAATACTAAGGAGATGTACAATTTAATTTTGCCGAAATGAAAATTATTATAATCTCTATCTTTACCAAGTTTAACTCTAAAAATAGTACTAAATTTTCACTTTTGAAAATACATTTTTAACATGGAAGGAAATGATTATTAAAATAAATGATTAAATTTTTGTGATCATATGCTTCATTGAATTATAGATCATTTATATTTTTGCTAGTCTAGATTTTGTATTCATTTTTATTGGTAATTGACACAAAATAGGGCACATAGTTATGGTACAGATTGTGAAAATTTGATTTGATGCATGTATACAGTGTGTAACAATCAAATCAAGTTATTTAGCATTTTCATTTCTTTAAACATGTATAATTCCACTTTATATAAACCTTCAAATCCTTCTTATAGCTTTTCATAAAATATATAATAACTTACAAATTACAGTCTTCTTACTGTGCTGTTGAACATTAGACCTTTTTCTTCTTATCTAACTTCACTTTGATAATTTTTAAGAGGAAGAGCCTAGATATAAAAATAACCTTGGTATTATTTCTTTTACTGCTTGCTTCTTTGTATCTTTATAATCTAAAAAAATGATTATAATCCTTTGGCTTTTTAGTATAAATATTCATCATTATGTTACCTTAAATAACAACAATTTTATGTATTTAAAAGTATATTAAAATTAAATTTTACCATTTATACCTAAAATCTTTTGTATGTTAGACTCCAAATAATATAATATAAAATTAAAATTTCTGTGACCAAAGACATTCTAAGAAACCACTTCTGCTGAGTTGTAGACAGCTAAGCATGCTACTCATTTTCAATGTAATCAGCAGTCTATCTTTTTTTCTATTTATTCCACCATGAGACACACTAATTAAATTCCCCTTTGCCTGATTCTTTTCATATAGCACATGAATAGCAGGTAAAGTCAATTTGTGAACTTATTGTCCTTGACATACTGTAGAAGTGTTTTCAGCTGGAACTGATTATGTTTAATCTTCTGTGTTACTCAGGTAAAAAATAATCCAAAAGATAACAATAAATAATTGCAGCTTTAACTTTATTTAAATTGTTCTGCTACTGTTATGGAACAATGCAGATAAATAGCAAAAGATCTTTCATTGTCCAAATAATGTTTCCACAGCTGTAATTATTTTCTTGCATAAGACCCTGTGCCCTCTGCAGTAGGTGACAGATAAATGATTTTAAATTATGTAAAAAAGTGAATTGAGTCACTCATTATCCTTTGGGTAAATAAATTCAGGTCTAGGACATATAAATTTATAATCTGTCTCCATATGCAAAGTAATAGTATAGACTTTTTAAAGTGTAAGATTTCATGTATGTCAAAAAAATCATTTGGAACTTTTTCTATAATATAAACCCAAAATGTAATTCCTGCCGTCTTGTCACAGTGATCATTTTTTTTTTTTTTGGTCTGGTGTTGAACCCAAGGGCATCTAACCACTGTGCCACATCCCCAGCCCTCCCCAACCCTTATTTGAAAATTTTTATTTAGAGACAGGGCCTCACTGAGTTACTTGTCCCTCTCTAAGTTGCTGAGGTAACTTTGAACTTACAATTCTCTGGCCTCTCCCTCCCTAATCACTGGAATAATAGGTATGTGCCACTGCACACAGCTGACATTGATCAATTTTGATACAGAAAATGATTGGTCTACAAATGATAGAATCTTTGTAAGTTACACTTTAAAAAAGTGACTGTGTATATTTATGTCTCATTAATATTATATAAGAATATATTATTTATAACATGTAAGTAATGTAATAACTATATATTGTATATATTTGATGGATTTATATGTACTTTAACCAAATTAACCTGTTATTTGAGTCTCCATATGAAATCCACATCCATATAGCTAAGGAATATGAATTTATAGTAATCTGGTATTTTTCATACTATCCCCATTGTTGATCCATCGATAGTTAACAGTCAACTATTTTACCACTAATTCTAGGTTTAAAATATAACTTAATTACACTATATCATCTGCTACAAACATAGTCAAGTTGTGTTTATTTCTCACGAGTACTACTCTAAACCTGACTTCCTTTAACTGTAATTAAACTTTTGCCCAACAAAAAAACATTGTTCATAAAGGATATACTAACCCCAACCCATTCCAATATCTCCTTTAATAATGCTTAAAGATACATTCATTTTCTCTTTTTTTACTTCTTGAATATATTTTATTTTTATTTTCATCTGGAGTTTTATATTTGCTTTCTTCCTTTGAATGCTTCACTAACTCTTCTTTACACTTTTCTACATTCTCTTCTCTGTTCAATTATCTCTTTAGTGTGGCTTTTCTGTTTACACATTTTACATAGTTCTCTTCCATAGTAATTTCCTATTATATAAATCAGTTTGTTTTGTTTATAATAGTTATTGACACAAAAATTGTATTTTTCAAGTTTAAAAACTTATTCATTATCTATCTCACTTCAATTACAGTGCATGATCTATTCTTTTCTTTCCCCTGTAATTTCTGATTCTCTTTACCTTTTACAATACTTGGTATACAAGAGACATCCAAAAACATTTTTTACAAGTTATTTAATATGTGAAAGGTAAACCATATCCATATGAGTACTTCCAATTTTGTTAAAATTATTTATTCTGGAAGTCTCTGCTATTGCTCAATTTTCTGAAATGCATAAGGTTAGTTTTACTTTGAATAAATATTCTGATTCAAATGGCTATACCCTAATGAAATGAAGAAACACCATGACCGATCAATAAGAATTCAGCAGTAATATAATGAATAGAATGATTATATGACATCTATAACATTTTAATTAATTTGAGAAGAAATTGTGGGATAAGTAGATTGGGAAACTGTATACTATATTATTTTCAACTAATATTAAACTATGTCATAAATACATATATATTCATATATATTCATATATATATATATATATATATACACATACACACACTATATATCCATACATATACATACACATTTAAATATATACACATGTGTATATGTATATAAACATGAGGTATAAATTTCTGGTGGTGATTATTTTTTGATCCAACAACTTCATAAACGACAATGCAATGAGATTTTACACTTTCTCCTAAAGGAAAGAGAAGTATGATATCCCATCCTAATAAAAAGCAAATGTGGTCTGGATTTTAAACTGTCTGCAATGTAATGTTGAGAAACTACAAATTCTTTCATTATGAGGAGAATTTTCACTTCATTAAGTCTCTGAAGAGTGTGAATACTGAGAATGGTAATGAAGAAGTTTGCTACCGCCTTGCTGTCCTACCAGGCTTCAATCAGAAACACCCATTTTTATGTATGATCTTAACTCAAATGGAGCATATCACCTTTGTTTAGAATCCTTGGTATGAGCAAGTGCCATAAATCAAAATAAAATTGATATTAGATCCACATAACCAACTAAAGTTGTTGAATATAGTTGAGAATAAATCCTGTTCTCAGTTGCTTTTTATGTAGTATCAATAAAAACACAGAAACAATGATACAAAAAGTCATATTCTTGTCTTGTTTTCAGAGTAAGTTATATTTTTCATGAAGAGATAGATACAAAGAACTTTGGTTGCTATGATCAAGTGTTCCTTATTAGAATCAAGTGTAACACACAGGGATAAAATTGCTATATTGCTTTTGCATTGTACCGATTTTTCTAAAGGAAGTGGTACCTAACACTAAATCCATATATTTCAGAAGTTCCATGAACATCAAGGGGACAATAATATTAATGGCTTTCCTTTTTATATTATATGGATTACAAAATGCTTGAGGATAAAATGTGCTATGTGCATGACAAAAATATATCTGAGAAAAAAAAATAATATATTTAGAGCTTTAGGAAGATACCTTTGAAGAGCTATACTTTATGTATATTGTCATTATGGTTCTTGAAACTGTTGACTTTAAACTATGGAACATTAATTATATTAAATATCCTAAATTTTTCTTTAAAATGTCAAGTTTTGCAAGAACTAAAAAAAATCATTAAGAAAGTTTCTATTTAATGACAGTGAATTAAAATTATTAAAAATGGAAAATGGCAAAAAATATTTACAATCCATAAGTAATATGACACACTATAGACTTATTGGTTTATTTATAATTTAGCTGAAGTTCTGGGTATTATTTAGAGTAGTCTTTCATGCTAATTTGAGGGGAAATTACTTTAATATGAATGAGAAAATGTAGCTTAGTCATTTTATTTTCAAGATGAAAAGGACATTATTTAATATATAATTTCCCTCAAAAAACATTTATTGATCAAGGAAACCAATAACAAATGCAGAAAGAGTATATAGTTATTTAGACTTTTTTCCCTTCAAAAAAGCTTCAATGTAGAAAAAATGAAAAAGAAAATGGTTCCAACTATCCCAAGTGCTTTAGTAAGTTCTTTCTGCACACAGAGTTCCAGTATGGAGTTCCAGTAATGGAAATCCATTTAATTAATTACCTATTGATACTCAGACACAGTATCTCAGTATCCATAAAAACACAGACTTAGCTTTGTTAACATTGTCCAACAATAATTTTAAAATCTCTTAAAAATGTGAGTGAATGTATTCATCCTAACACATGAACATAATATTTGGATCGAAAGATTTTTATGGTGGCATACCTTCCTTTGCCATCTTTCAAATGTCATTTTGGCTGTTAATTATAACCAGCAAGTGCCATGCATGATTTAGTACATACATGATGACATATCTGTTGGTATATCAACCCCAAACTTTTCTTACAGGAAACACTTGGGGAAGTATTTGGTAGCACTTTCCTGGCCATTTTGGCAAACTAGCATCAGCAACTAATCTTTAAGATTTATATGGGCTGGGGATGTGGCCCAAGTGGTAGCATGCTCACCTGGCATGCACAGGGCGCTGGGTTCGATCCTCAGCACCACATAAAAATAAAATAAAGATGTTGTGTCCACCAAAACCTAAAAAATAAATATTAAAAAATTCTCTCTCTCTCTCTCTCTCTCTCTCTCTCTCTCTCTTAAAAAAAAAGATTTATAAACATGTACACATATACGCACAGAGAGACACACACAGAAAAGAAAAAAACTGGAAAATTTCAATTACACTCATGATAAAACATTCCAGTTTAGTGAATTTTTTGAGGAAAAGTATTTCATAAAATAGACTAATGATGGGTCCCATCTGTGTATTCTCTTGATTAAAATATCTGTTGATTCGTAATTTTCAGTCTCCTAGTAATCACATGTCTTATCCTCTAAATATAGGATCCAAATACTATAAAATGAAAGGAAAAAAAGCAAATAAAGTGAGAATAAGCAAAAATAATTTCAAAAATATAGATCTTCATTCTGGGTTCAACTCTGTTTCAACTTGCAGCTCATTAAAATATATTTACTTATATATCAGAAAAAATGTTAATCAGACTTTTGGCAAATTTCAAAATTTTAATGAGTTTGACTCTGTACTTATTTTCCCTAAATAAAAAATGCTTAAAAGAGCTACAAAGCTGACAAAGAAACAAATAGCAAAACTGTCCCATTTCGTGACTGTAGCTGTTGCTACAGCCACTGAGTCACTGAGGTGCAGGTTGTATTAGACTTGACCTTCAGATTAACATAAAACTTCAGTGTTGTGAGTATATACTTTAGAATATCTTGTTTGTTTGTTTGTTATTCATTGTTGATGGGATTCCTGTAAGTTTACATATACATAAACATGAGGTACACATACCAACAAATTTAAATTTCTATATGCCCAAAAGTGATTTAAAAAGTCAACATATTTGAATTTTCTAAAAATATGTCAATCACCATAGAAAACTACTAATGTCTTTCATCAACCATTTGTTTTGAGAAATAAAATTTCTCCCTGATATCCTCCTTTCTAACTTCAAATTCAAAGCCTTTTCAGCTTTGCCCTTTTCGTTGAAATTCTTTCCAACTTGGATAAATCCCATTCTGGTAAGATTATAATACTGCTAATTTATTCACTCCTTTATTATATTTTTATGTAAGACATTATTCATTTATGATGTAAAACTCTTGGCCCAATAGGTCCTTCATCATTTGTCTTTAATTGCACAGAGAAATTTATGGATATAATTGTGATTTGGAAAAGTAATGTATTCAGAAATTAGGTTTTATGTTACTTCACTACATGTTGTAGAAGTGGTTTAAAGTCACGAATTATATTGGCAGTGGATAACATAAAATAAGACAAATATCATAGTAAAAATAAGTTTAAAATTAATGAGGTTTGGAATAATAAAAGAAGAAGTTAGAACAATCGTATTAGATAATATTTGGAAGCTACAATCATACCATGAAAAAAAAAAAAATAAGATGTGGAAAGTACATCTCCATGGGGTGCCATTCCAAAGACTACAATAATAATTTGTTCCCCTCGAGTTTTGCAGTGAGAGCCTTGGGGTTGTTTGTATGATAAATTGTACATACAAAGGAACAAAGGAGACATTAAGAAAAGTAAACATGTGGATAAATATGTGAGAAAGTTAATAAAAATAGTTATTTATATATAGGCATTTTAACATTGTTAAGACCATTAATTTTTATGAAAGTTTTACATATATAGAAATGAAACCTATGAGAAGAATACCATAACGAGTAAAAAGGAGGTAAATGGAATTATATTTTTATAAGATTTTTACACTATTTAGGATAAAGAATAACATTATTTGAGGAATAAGTTAATAATTTAAAGATACTTGCCTTGCTATATGGAAAATCCAGAGAAATAAGATATAGAAAAAGAAAGATGTAGAAAATCAGACAAAATATTTAAAAATATCAAGTCACTCAAAAGAAGGCTGGAAATGAGGAACAAATAATCCTAGACTGATAGGGTCACAGAAAAAGCATAAAGTTTAACTCATATACATCAACAGTCACCCTAAGTAGAAATGGACTAAACATTGTAAATGAAAGGTAGAAATTAATACTAAATAATAATTACAAGCTGAATCATATGCTATTTTAAAAAAATCTAAATTTTGAAAACATAGTAGCTTTCAGTATAAGTATAGAAAAATGTATATAATATAAACATATGAAGCACTAGAAAGTTGATGTAACTATGTTAATACCAAAATAAGTATCAAAATACACACTATGTTTTAAAAGTACATTACATTATATAAAGATATTAATTCAATTAATTATGATTATTGGGTTTCTTTCCAGGGGGTACTAAGGATTGAATCTAGGGTCACCCTTTTATTTTATTTTATTTTTTGATAAAGTTCTTGCTAAGTCTTTGAGGTTGGCCTGAAACCTGGAATCCTCCTGCTTTGGCCTCCTGTACCACTGGGATAACAAGCATGTGCTGTATCTGGCCAAGAAGTTACAATACTCTTAATTGTGTATACACTTAACAAAATAATTGTCTTCCCAATATTTTAAAGCAGTAAAATTGACAGACCTGCAGGAGAAATTCACAATAGTATTTTGAAAATTTTCAAGTCTTTTTCCAGGAGATGATGGGACCACTTGGGCCAATGTAGAAGTAATGATAAAAATGATTGGAACAATACAATTATCCAACTTGACCTGAGTGATAATTGCAGAACACTGTAGCAACTGCTATACACACACTTTTTTCATTTGCATGTGAAGATGCTTACAAAGTGCTGATCCATAAAATAAATATCAATAAATTTCATAACATATCCTTTGGTATAATGATATTCAGTTTGCAATCAGTTATAGTAAGGTATCAAGAAAAAAATCCAAACCATTTGGAAATGAAGCTATATATTTCTGATAGATGATTCAAAGAACTAAGTAGAAAAATTTTCAACTACTTGAACTAAATGATGAAAAGATAAGACATTAAAATTTATTAAATGCAGATAAGGTGGTACTTAAAATAAATTTTATTGGTTTAAATACCTATTTTAGTAAAGAACAAAAGTGCAAAAGCTAATGCTTTAGTATACCTATTTCGGAAGATTAAAAAAACATAAAATTAAAACCACACTAGATACATATGAGAAATAATAAAAGTAAGCATATAAATAAATAAAATTTCAAAAACTACTTTTTACTTCTGTTGAAAATAAAAGTTGGTTCTTTGCAAAACAAATAAAAACAATAAAACAGCAAGAAAAATGGTGAATGAAAGAATATAAATAATGAATATCAAGAATAATAAGTATATATCAGTATTGATACTATAGACATTGAAAGAACAATAACTAATTTGTGAAGTATTTTAGAATGATAAAATCAGCACATTATATAAAAGAAGTTAATGCATTGGAACAAAAAACCAAATAAATCTGACTAAAGGAAAAGAATAAAAAATTTAAACAAATTGAATTTGTAATTAAAATTAATAAACCAAAAGCAAAAAAAAAAGAAAAAAAAACAAAACCAAGAAAAAAAACTCTTCTCATAAACTAAGTTTAAAAATCTAGGTGGTTTCCTTATTGAAGTCTATTCAATATTTAGGGAAGAGAATCAATTAAATATTGAACAATTTAATAACAGTGCAGGAGAAAACACTAGTAAATCTGTTTTCTGAGGTCAGATTTACCTTAATCCCAAACACATGAATATTTTTACAGGAAACAAAAGTTAATTTTGTTTCCTACCTAATTATTTACATAAATTTATAATTGATCATATACATACTCAGAAAAGATAGAAATATAAAATTTCTAGAAGGAAATGCAAAGGAATATTTTAAAAATTGTGGGTAGAGAAGTTAGAAAAACAAAAAATATGTATGTATCCATAAAAGATCATGTCAATATGTGGAATTTCGTCAAAAACAAAACTAAAGCAAACCAAAAAAAAAAAAACTAAGTGGTTTATTAAAACAATGACAGAAATCAATTTAAACAAATAACCAAGCAAACTAAACTATTCAGAAGTTAAACAGTTAATACATAATACATTGGGAGAATACATTTGAATTTATAAAGTGATATATGTCTTTAATGTATAAACCCAGTTTTAAAGGAAAACAACCAAATAGAAATAAGTATTTTTGAACAGATACTTCAAAAGATCAAAATATGTAGTCAATAAGACTTGAATAGATATCAAATATTATTAACCATCAGGAACTTCAAACAAACTTATTTTCCCAGGAAAAATAGCTAGAAACTCATATTCCCATAAAGAGTTGAAGAAGAATGCTCACATCAGCCTTTCTTACAATAGTCCTGTACAGGAAATAGAATTACTGTCCATCAACTACAGAATGGATAAATAAATAAACTGTCCTTTCTACACAACATCACACAAATAAGTTGTAGAGAAAAACAAGTGATGATGCAGAAAACAGGTTTGTACATTAAAAATGATAAGTCAAGCAAAATAAGGAAAACAAAAATCTATATACTGGATGTATTACTATATGTTTTGTGAAAAAGAATCAGCAAACTCAATCTATGGTATAAAATTCAGAAAATAAATGCATCTGCGGGATCATGAGAACTGATTGGGAAATGGAAACAGAATTTTCCGATGTGATGAAGAAAATGACACTAGAAGTACATGATTAATACTTGTGAGTTTTAATATACACAAATTTCAATCAATATAAACTAAATTAAAAAATGATGTTAAATACTGAGGCAATCCTCCAATTCAATGTCTCCTTGAATAAAAGTCTAGAGTGGAATCCAATGAATGGTTTACAAAATTCAAGTAAATTTAAGAAGTTAAGTGCTAGACAATTTGAGTGCAGCAATATTAGTACCCTTGTTCGTAATATTTACTTATTTATTGAGTTTTAATAAGGTTTTTTTTAAGTCTTCTCCTTCAGTTATTCAGCGTTCTCTGGCTTCCTACTACCCTTTCTGAGCTACAAAGGAAATAATGTTTCAAGACTTTTACTTTGAAAATTAATTATCTCTCTTACCCTCTCAACACTTTTGTTCCCTAAACCTTCATGTTCTTTTTGACAGGCTTATTTAAGTTAAAACTGTCACATTTTGAATCATAAATGTTCACTTTGTTTCTCTAACTGTAGATAGAAATATTTATTACTATTATTTTTAATCATGTAGGTGGCGAACAGTGAGAAAAGGAAGAAAGAAAGAAATGAATATTACTATTCAAAAAGCTTGTCCTGAGACAGGCATTTTGGGGTGACTTTAAATAAGCAAAGCCTTTGAACAGAAACCAAAATCCATCTTCTCCTATGCAGAATATACTGTCACCTTTTCAAGGTGACAGTAGGGTCACAGAACTGTGTTTGTGTTTTGGCACTATTAAAAGGTACACAATATTCATTATTGCAAACTGCTCTCTGTAAAATATTTAGCTTGACCTCTCCTGGTACAGGTGAATCTTCTCCATTTCACCTCTTACTGTCTTTATTTCATGTTGCAAAATTTCAAGAAGTAAATATAAAATTACAAAATGTTTTACTGTTGTTTTACCCATTTCATAATTTTATATCCTGTCTCATCTGCTGCACCAGCATAGACCTCTCTGCCTCCTCTATTATTTTCATCGCCCTGAAAAAAATTTTGACACTGAACACAATGAAGAAAGATGATGCAGTTCATCTGTATTAGAATGGCAAGTAATTAGCCCTACAGTAAAATACACCAAGAGTTAGTCAGGTATTAGTTATAATTGAATATTTTTCACTTCTAAAATACAGAAATAATTTGTAATTATTACAATACTTTAGAATATTAAAATAATTACTTTTACTGTTGTGAGAATAAAAGTAAACTATATAGTATAGGAATGCTTTTTTCAAAAACTTCAAAACATTTCAAATAGGGCATTATAAACATTTAATGAACATATTTTAATCGGCTTATGTAGTTTTAATTAGGAGGTAAGAGTTCCAATCTTAATATTTATATACAAGTAACAATCAATATATAAGGCATTTTATTGATCTCATTTGTTATAAATACTAGTTTATACCTATATAAAACTTTTTAGCATTTTATGCATACATCTTTCTTCAAGGTCTTTTTTAATTAGACATTAGACTCAATTCCTGGGTGTAGTTGAGCTTTTGAAATTGAGGGCTTAGGAAAAAAGTGTCTTTTCCCTAAAGGGTATGAATGTATTAGACATTCTGAAATGATTGGGTTTATCTTTATCTTTAATTAATTATTAACCTTGTTTGACAATCAATATTTTATCAAGAAATTGGTACTCACTGTATAACTTGAAGTAGACCACTCAACAGATAGGAAAAATACATATTTCTCTCTATGATGGAAATTGCTTAATTAAAAGGATGAATGAAGGACTCCTTTTAGACTAAAATTAGCAGACTAGAGTCTTTGGTGTTTATGTTAGCATAAGAATCCTATGAACTAGAACAGGAATCAAATCACCAAGGATTGATCAATAATTCTGTATCCCGAGAGCCAACAAGTGGACTTAGTCAGTGCTCAAATTAATACTTCACAGTAATCCTCCTAAGTCACATAATATATTCTACACATGCATATACAGTAATCTTAATTCTGGATTCTAATATCCCTACATTCCATCTTTTGGCTTAATAATGGCAAATGTGAGAAGAATAACCTCAGGAAATCAGGAAAAAGTATCCAGAGCCATTGCATTACCTCTATTTACATACTGAAAAATATTGAAACAAGCCACTTTTAAATAGTTCAGCATATCTCTGTATCAAATGTCAGTTTGCAAAATGTAAAGGTGACTTGTTTCTCATGCTTCTGCATTCAGAATATTATTTCCAATATTTTATTATTCCTGAGTCCACTATCTCTTAAATTCCAGACCTTTTAGTCCTATTTAATGGAGTCTAGTTCATAAAGTATTTCTTCTCCCAAGTGTCCTTGAATTGTAATAAAGATTAGAGGCTGGATATAAGAGGCTTAATCTCAAAAAGTGAAACTTCCTTTTAACTTCTCTGGGATTAATACCATGTTTATTTACTCTTCTTGTGAATTAACCTTACCTAGAATATTAAACTTACATTCGTAGTTTCTTGTATTGCTATTAAGAAAACAATTGAGCAATCTATTATTTAATGATTATAAAGCAGTTGTTTAGACTGGCACATATTTTGTCCTTCACATATGCTTAATTGAGAAGCTCCAGCTTTATTCTGCCTGTTCTACAACTAATACATATGCAAGTACACTATTTTCCAGTCTTTCTATGTTATCTAAATGTAGCCTTTCTATGTACACAATATTTTTGGGTGATGAGCAATAGGTATTATTGATGTCGGTTGTGTTTTGTAAAATCTATAGGTTTACTCTAAGTAGATGAATATATTCACCTAGAATTTTAACAAATTAAACGTTACAATTTTACAGGCTCTCTTACAAGCCTTGTTATGACATTGAAATGAAAAGAAATTGAAGATTTATGTACCCATAGCCACTTTATAATAATAAAAAAAATTGAGAAACAAGGCTACCTCAACATTTCCCAGAGTCTTTAGGAAAAAAATTATGAATTTAACCTAATAACACACACACGAAGTCATAACTCCATGTATATCACACAAAGTAAATTTGTTAACTTATATTAAAGAATATAAAGAACATTAAAAACTTCCTACAAACATGATCAAAAAATTCCCAAAGTCCAGACAGTTTTGTTTTGGGTTTCTAATTTTTCAGATTTGCTTTCTCTGCTAGGAATATTGAACAAATATCCCCCTTGTTACAGAAATACAGGTGAAAGAAGAACTTGTTGGTATCACAGAATTTGGAGATTTTGAAGGAAAGTGAATTAGTTTATTGAGAGATTTTTATAAAATTCAAAATAGTCACTAACAATTTTGTTCTTAGACCTCTCGATACTTTCAAATATAAAGAAAGACATAGTGTAGGACAAGATTAACCATAGGAAGTTAAGGAGGTAATGAGGGCAGGAGTCAGGATGGAAAAGTTTTGGTCATTTAAATGTTGAGGAATGTGGTGAACATAATGATAAATTGAAAAACTGACAGTTTAGTGAACTCTCAAAAATCCTGTTTATTTGATATTTGATTATTACTGTGCTCAAACTATTCTATGTTCCCTTTTGTTTCTTCCCCAGTTAATGAATAACAGTATTTTTAATAAAAAAAATTTAGAATTTTCAGCTGGGTTCCTGGCACATACCAATAATCCAGGGACTCCAGAGATGGAAGGAGGAGGATCTCAAGTTGGAGTTCAATCTCAGTAATTTAGCAAGACCCCAAGGAACTTAGTGAGACCCTGTCTCAAATTAAAACATAAAAAGTGAATGTGTTAATGTGGCTCAGTGATTAAGCACCTCTGGGTTTAATCCCTGATACAAAAAATAAAATATAGAATTTTCCTTCTTGACAGAACAGGTTTTTCTGTCTTGAGTATTCCTGAAAATACTTTCAGTTTAAACCAGCTCAGTTTACATGAACTATAAGTTTCAAAGTGCCTTTTAAATAGATTCCCATATGTATGCTTACCTAGTAGCAGTAATCTGAGAACAGAGAGCATGCTATCTCAAGTGCAAATATGATTACATGACTTATTTTTTCTTAATGTGAAATGGAAATTTTATGATTTAGTGAAATTTATCCAAGGATTTCATCTTGCATAAACATCTTAATATATAACATTTTATACTATAATTCTCCATTTTCTAAAACTATTCTACTTATTTTAGAAATCCCCTAATCCTTATCACTACTACATGTTTCCTGTTTCATATTGACTTGGATTAGCTGTTGTCTCTGGAGAGCAGGATCCTGGTCTTATTCTGATATCCTAAAATGTAGCTTTGCAAGTATAGGGAAAACTATAGATTTTCAACTATCTTATCACAAGTATGGTGACTATCTCAATCACATATTCCTGTACCTTTCCTGGAAAGAATAAGTATTAACTCACATAAATGAATATACTCATTTTGACCAGAATTTTGAATAACTTCCTAAAGTATTTATTGCAAGCTATATACCTAAAACATTTTGGAGCTTACACATATTGTGTTACTGAATTGTCTGAAAGACCTATATGTATCCATGTATTATAATTAGAAACAGAAGTCATCTTGAAATGAAAATGACACTACCTTTAGTGAATATTAATGACATCTATAGACTCCATATACATAGGTAGAAGTGGTTACAATTGCTCAACAAAACTAATCAGTATTATTTTTTAAAGAAATACAAAAGCTGGGGCCTTTGAATATTGTACAAAGGCTTATTTATACCTTTGTTTCAAACATCTTTTCAACTTGGGGAGAAAAAATAAACAAGTGAAAAGGTGGTCTTATCATATTGAATTTATAAATCACTTAACTGCAGTATAAATTTAAAACATATTTTTTTGAGGGTAGGGCAGTAAGTTATATTCTCAGTCAAGTTTTTAATATGATGACTATTTAAGATTATAAGCATTGTTTAATTCATAATAACTTTTTTTGAAAACATTGGTAAGGAAAGGAAAGTTTAAACCTAAAATATTTTTTTGTATCTATTGCATTTTTTCCCCTCTAAATCTCTCCAATTGGTGACTATAGTCACTTTTGGGCTAGTTTTTAAAGTAGACAATTGTACTTTGTTCAGATGAAGTGTCATTCTCTGTCTACCTAGAAATGAGATGGTTCTTGACATTGGGTTTTGTCATTGATTAAATTGTCATAGTCTATTTGAGACCTAAATGCTGCCTTTGGTCATTGTTCTTTTTCTTCTTTAGAAAGTGACCTTTGTGAATAATTGCATGCCCTAGATGTGTCAAAATGAAGAGAAAGCAGCATTCCTAACTACGAACATTTTATAATCTATTTGTCTCTGCTCTCTTGAACAACTTTACGAAAATAAAATATTTCAAAATTATATTCCACAAAGACTTTTTAACAGTTTTGGATATAAAATAAATGCAGTGTAGAATTATTGAATTTACTGATATTTTAAATTTTCCCTTTTATGTAACCTCATTAAAAATATTATACACTTAAGAAATATTCAAAATTTGTACTTTAGATATTTGTAAACTGAGAAACTGTCAGTATGACTTTTTAAAATACATTCATTAAACCTGTTTGAACTCATCAGGGAATATTAAATCTTAATGATATTGATGGATGAATAAATATTTTTTCCAGGTTCTTTTAAGAAACATCTATGTAACCTTTGATTTGGAGTAATGCTTATATTAGTGTAGACATATTAGGATCATTACAAATGTAATATGTACACACATTTGGACTTTAGTATTTATACTTTTTTATTTTGTTTTGTGGTGCTGAAGATTGAACCCAGGGCCTTGTACATGTGAGGCAAGCAGTCTACCAACTGAGCTATTTCCATAGCCCATAATATTTATTCTTAAAATTAATGAAGTGTATTTTACTACTTATATTTAATGTATAAAACATTTTCCAACCTTGATCTTCAAATATATCTTTAATTTCATTTTCTTGATGAGCTGGATTAAAATATTAAAATAAACATACAAACAAGATAAATCTTCAAGCAATCATTTTTCTGATAAAAGATACGAGGGAGTATGAAAACTAAAGAAGACAAAGTCCCATGTGAATAGGAAGAGAATTGATGGAAATATTGGAGTTGTACTCTGAATGAAGTATCCTTTATGGGAGAAGGGTAAAACGTTATAAGAATTTAAAAGCTGAGGTAATAACAAACTGAATGAGATGGAAGAGAAAATGAATATATTCCACTGGTGATAAGAAAATAAGTTTTAAAAAAACTACATATTTTTCAAAGGATTTTTTTAGAGGTTCTGTTTGAGAGGGGTGAGTGAGTGTGTGTGTGTGTGTGTGTGTGTGTGTGTGTGTGTGTTTATTCATGTGTGTATTCATGTGTGTTATTTGGCATAGATTACTTTAAAACAATCTGGTTTCTTGTGTGTGAGTAAAAAATGATTAAAAATGTCTTTCCATATGTAATCTGGCAGTGGTGGATAGTGGAAAGAATCTGGAGCCAGTGAGCTACACAGAAAATATTTACAGTTATTTAAGAGTGAGTTAAGGGATTGGAGTGAGGGCCATGGGAAAAGAAATAGAAAGGATAAGTCTGAGAAAGATGTGAAGGAAATACTAAGAGCAAACAAAGCAAAAGGAGACAAATTGAAGAATATTGATTTAAAGATGACTCTAAGATTTTTCATCCTTGGACATATCAATAAAAGAAATAAAATCTGTTGGGAGAAAGAAATTTAAGGGAGTTGATTTTTTTTTTCAATCTGGCAACACTGAGATAAAAATACATTATCTAAATCATGCTAGACTTCAAGATGTTCGAATTATGTTCATCAAAGTAAAAGATCAAAATTTGACAAGTTGATTTCCATATAAATATAATAGTTGTAATCATGAGTATGGTAAATTCATTGAGGTTAGCCACATGGAAACATAAGAATTCAGGATATAAGACTAAGAAATATATTACAATTAATAAATTCAACTGAAAGAGAGGAAAATTTCAGAAAAGAACTCAAAGAATTAAATTGTGAAAGAATGTAGATGGTAGGGACAATGTTACCCATACAATTACTTAAAAATCTTAAGTATTAAAAGATAATGAGGTATGTAGAATTTTCTTCAACTTCATTAGTCAGAACATGTAAAATGATTGCATTTTATAGGCAATCATGTATACCTAAAATAATCTAATTATATTTATAACAATTATAAATATGTATTTAAGAAAATTATATTTTAATTATGATATGATTATGTTCCCAAAGTTAGACCATACTTGATCTTCTTGCTACCAAAGTACATATTTGTTCAGTATGTAACTTCATGGTGAAATGATAAGAAGTCATTCAAGTACTGGACAAAAATTAAAAAGATAAACTGGGAAAGCAAGAGTATTAGTCCTCTGCTTACACACTTGAAAGAATCAGTCAATAGGTAAGGAAATAAATAAGATTATTGCAGGTTGTGATAAGTATTATAAAGGAATGGCTAAAGTATTAATTTTGAGATAAAAAATCTGGACTGATAGAAACCACTTTATGAACAGAACAGTCTCCAGGAAGAAGTAAGATTTTTTGGCAATATACTGTGCATTTTCTTATGATGGCAATGGGAATACACTGAATATTTAAAATATAAAAAAATATCATATTTGAAAAGCATCACTGTAGCTACACTGAAGAGATTAATTAGGGCAAGAATAGAAGCAAGGAGATCAGTTAAAAGCAACTCATAGGAGCTCTTAGGGTAGCTTTATTAAAATGATGTCAGTGGAAAGTCACAATATATTTTTAAGACTGAATGAATCTATGGGTTTATTTGGGGATGAGGAAATGGGAAGAAAACTAACTGAAAGTGTTTAGAATTTTAGCTATTAGGTAGAATACAAAATATGTAACAAACACTTTGTGAAGATGTATCTTATAATTATGTCCATTAACACTTAAATTAAATTCACTTATATCTATTTTTCTGGTAAGCCCAAATAATACCTGATATTTTTTATTCAGTGAACTTCACATTTATCACAGCCTTGGAATGTTTCTTCCATATTATAAATATGATCTAGTTGACTCAAACTAAGGAAATTATTTTACTCCATTGTAAAAGATAATAATAAGATAATAAAATTATAATGAGATGGTATTTTACACAGGGAATAACTTAAGATAAGTTTTCCCTTACAGAATTTACAGGAGAGATAGTAAAAATGAAAAATATTCTTGAAGTAGTCTCCAATTCAGCTTCTCTGTTGTTCTACCTAAGTTCTTGAACTTTCCTGGGGGGAGACAGGAAGGATGGTCCATGCATGCTGTGACCCTAACTGCCCATGATCCTGAGGGGACAAAAGTCCTTGTCAGTAACATACTTAGAGAAGGCTGTACTAATTTATATGACATTTTGCTTATTGGAGGACCTAGATGTGAAAGAATATAAATGTGTTAAAGTTACTTATGGCTCTTTATGTACTTGATTTTCCTTAAACAGAAGATGGGATTTACTCTGTCAATAATTATTTTTTGTTGCTGTTGCTTTCATTACCATATGTCCCTTATCTTTGATTGCAGTTTTCTATTTCAGAAGTGAAATACTTTGAAATGAATAACTCAGTTTACACCACTTACTCCAATGTATGAGAGCTATAGCAGATACATGTGTTATTCATCTTTTTCTTAATTGTGATCAAAATACCTGTCATGTACAGCTTTGAGAAGAAAAAAAGTTTATTTTGTTTTATGCTTTCAGAATTCTCAGTCTATGGTTGGCCAGCTTTATTGCTCTGGACCTAAGGTGAGTAGAGTATCATAGTGGAAGAACAAGGCAGATGAGTACTATTCAGCTCCTAGCAGCCAGGAAGCTGAGATAGAGATATAGAGAGAAAAAGATAGAGATGATAGAGATAGAGATAGAGGTAGAGACAGAAGTGGTTGGGGACAAGATAAACCCCTTTGGGACATACCCTCAGTTAACTACTTTCTCTAACTAGGTCCTACCTCCCAATAGTCCATTTGTCTACCAATAAATTGATCCATTAAATGGATCAGTTCTCTTATGAGATCAGAGCCCTAATGAACCAACCAATCCCTAAAAGCCCAACTTTTGAACCTTGTTTCATATTTCAAAAGATGAGCCTTTGGAGGACATTTTAGATCTAAACAATAACAGTGTATAAGAAGTATTTAAGTGAAACAAAATAACTAGAAGAAATGTAATCAAATTAGGTGAAATTTCTGACCTATTTTTAAGTGGAGAAGGTTAGCTTCAATTACACAATATGTAGAATTAAATTTGTTTAATTACACATAAAAATATATCCCCTAAAATACTGTGGTTTCAAAAATGTAAATACAAAATCCATAACAAACTCAATCAATTATAAACCATTTTTATATCATCCCTCAGTTTGTATTTTATGAGTTTCTTGATCTTAACTGTAAATAGATACATTCACTCAAACACGCAGCGTTGAACACTAAAACTCCCTACTGCTGGAGAAACAAACAAAAATCTTCATATAAATTCCAAACTTTGACATATTCTGAAGATTTTTAGAGGCTCATGCCAAAAACTGATTATTCAGATTAAAGGAGAGTAGTCAGCCAAGTAGTAAAATTTTCTTGAGTTATCAGAGAAATGCTAACAAAAGGTCAGTCTAATTCAACTATGATCTATATAATCTAATTATGCTCATTTCTAAAGTAAATGTGTTATTTGCACTACATTGGTATGCAGATTACAAAGTGTTATTATAGGATTATAAATGGAATGGTGGTTTGCACTTTGTATGAAAAAGACCTGTAAATACTATTTAACTTCACTTTTATGTGGCTAGGATTTAGTACACACTAAAAGGCATAGCCAGTATAATATTAGAGCTCCAGATAGAGAAGTCAGCTAACTGAGCACAGATGCTAAATAAAGCTTGGTAAGTGCAGTTTTAGGCTCATCTCTTCATTTATTACATTTTCTTCCATCCATCAAAAATATGCAGTTAATAAATTCCATGTTCAATCTGTCTGGAAATTAAATGCAACTTTTTTGGGGTCATTAAACTGAGACATATTTTTTAGGAATTTTAAATTATTAAAGACTTTTTAAAGATTTGGTGTCTATATTTTCCTACTGTATTTATTCATAAAGCTGGGAGTCAAATGCCTTTGCTTATGCTCTTTAAGGAATTGTGTAAAACACAGTTTGGGAACTCTGGCAGGTTTAATAATATTTGTCTTTGCATTTAGTACTATTGCAGTTTAGCAGTACATTAGCAATGATGCTTAAGAATGATTTTCAAGTAATTCATTACTTCCCTTTCTCATGCATTAAGTTTAATATAGCTTGCAAGTTCTAATTCATCTCCATGCATACTAATAAATTGTGCGCTACAAATATATTCTGCATTAGTTTTAAAGCGATTTCACTACATCTATATATCACATGTAAAGTTACCATTTGGTTTGTAGCTAGCTGCAAAGTTCAGAATATTATCTATGTAGTTACATGATCAATGACTATAATAACCATCTTTGTGAAGATGACATATTTCTTTTAATATTTTTTTAAAAGAAAGACTTTTTCTTTTACTTTCTAAGGTAGTAAAAACTCTGAGGACACTACTCTAGAATATGAATGAACCCAATGAAAGCATCTTAAAATTCACATGCCATACCACAGTGATTTTCTCCTTTTATATTTGGGCTTTATAGGCAGAACTGCTGAGGAAAGAAAATTGTCTGTGCTTTCCCCCCTTGGATCCCTCTCTTCTCTCAGTTGGTATAGTGCTGGCAGACTGTGACTATGCAGCAGCTGAATGAAAGTTTCCTAAGCACTTTTCACAGGAGGTTAAGGGGGAAAAAAAAGCACAGACCTGTGGCTATGATGGTACTGGTAGGGGAAAGGCAGGCAGGGAAACATGTAAATGTATAAAATACCAATGGAATATACTTATGTAGTACTTTATCATGTAGGAAACACTTTCCCATATATCATCTGAATCCCAGAATCATATTTTAATGTAAGTAGATTGGATCATAATCTCAATGCGACAAGTGAGAAAACCTAAATTGAAATATGGAAAATTATTTTTCCATAGTTTCATGACATCAGTGTTGAAATTTATAATCCAGTTTAAACTATCTGATTAAAAAACAGCTATTTTCCTACTGCATCACACTTTATCCTGTGCATCTGTCTGTTTATCCCACATGGAATTACAGTATAACAAATTTTCAACATTATTTCCCACCGGATTCTCAAGAAGAGAGATTGTGGTTAGGAGAGAGGCTCTCTTAGTGCCTTGCTACTCAAAGTCTGGCTTGTGGACCAGCAGCATTAGCATCACCCAGGGGTTTATTAGAAATGCAGAATTCCGGACTTCACCATGGCATACTGGATCTGCATCTCCATTTGAGTAAGGTCTCAGTTAATTCATATACAGCTTAAAGTTTTAGAAACATGGTTTTACAGGAATACAAAATAACAGGCTCTAGAAAAATAAAAGACCTTTTAAATGACAAAGGAAAACTATCTGAGACGTTTACATGAAATATATATTTTTCCTTTACATGACATTGGAAATGTTCTGTTTGTAATACTTGTACCCACCCAATTTTGGTAGCATTTTTTATATAGGCATTCACATAGTACATGGAGACCATGTTTCTAATGAAGTTTCTGAATTATAAGAAATCAAGTAGGAAAAAATGACTTTTCACAAAGGTGATAAGAACATGTAGCATAGAAAAAGATATTTTCAATAAATGGTCTTGGGAAAAATACATATTCACATGCAGAAGACTGAAACTGGACCCCTATCTTTTATCAGTAACTCAAAGTGAATGAAAGACTTAAATGTAAGACCTGAGATTATAAAACAATCAGAAAGAATATAGGTAAATATACTTCAGGACATTGAAAATATCAAAGATTTTTTAACCCTCAAAATAGAATAAAATAAACAAAAATAGACAAATGTGATTACATCAAATAAGAAGCTTCTACCCAGCAAAGGAAACAACAGAGTAAAGAGAAAATCTACAAAATGTGAGAAAATATTTGCAATTAATACTATAATTAATCTGACAAGAGGTTGATATCCAGTAAAAAGTGGGCAATAGAACTAAACTTTTCTCAAAAGAAGATGACATCGATATGGCCAATAAGCATATTAAAAAATGTCCACCATTACTAATCATCAGAGAAAGGCAAATCAAAATCACAATGAGATACCATTTCACTCCAGTGAGAATGGCCATTATCAAGAAGATAAAAAAATAATAAGTGCTGACAATCCTGTGGAGAATAGAGAACTCCAACACACTGCTGGGAAAATGTAAGTAAATGTAAGTTGCTGAGGGCCATTGCCAAGTAGGAATGACGCATCGAAATTTCCTTGCCAGCGTACCCCATGTTGCTTAGAGGACATTCAATGGGACATTGCATGTATGCTTTAGTAAGGTGACCTTGCTCAAAGACCAGGGCGGATCCGGGTTTAGAGCTGATCAGGTTTGAGGAAGTTTCCTGCTCCTTGAGTTTAAGGCATTCCCGGTTTTAGACAAGTTTAGGGCGCTCCCGGTTTAAGACAATATGGGTTTTAGGGAAGTTGGAGGTTGAAGATTATTGCTACTGGGATTAGGGTGTTCCTGCTGCTTGTTCCCATTGAGTTCTTGTGAGATTCAAATGGGATTTGGAAAAAAGCCTTGTGAAGTAGGTGAATGGGGCAGCAGAATGGGATTTCCCCAGAACGTGTTTCTACAGGGCCGGTGTGGGTTCAGGAATAAAGGATTGCTGTTTGAATCTACAAGGTGTGTGGTGGCTCGTGATTCTGTGCCAAGCCGAGACATTGGTAGTAAGTTACTACAACTCATAGAAAATTATAGCTATTTGTAATTCCTAAAAAAAAAAAAAAAAATAGAACTACTATACAATCCAGCAATGGGTTTATATCCAAAGGAAATAAAAACAGTAGGTAAAAGATCCATTTTTACTCCCAAGCTCATTGCAACATCATTTACAATAGCCAAGAAATGGAGAAGCTCTAGTGAGCTTCTAGAAGGTTCAAGACATCTTAAAGTAGCTATGTGAAATACAGTGTAATATCTCTCCTTTTTCTTTAGAGAGGTAAAATAATCTGTTCAAACTGAGAAAAAAATATTATTTCTACTTATAAAATATGTGTATCAGAAGTCATATTGCTTCAGTAATTTCAAGACTGTACTTTAAGCAGACATATAATAAAACTAAACATTTTCTTTAATCCGTTCCCTATGGCATAAAGCAATCAGTTCTCTGTATAATTATGTCCAAGTTTCTTATTAAAAATAATAGAGTTTTTTGCCTAATAACATATAAACATTTTAAGGTAGTTCTTCTGTTGTGCTTATAACTCACAGGTACATAACAATTTCAATTATTGTTCAAGACAAGAACTTGCAATATTTTATTCAGTTACCTCTAGCCTATAATTAATATCCATGCAAATTTGATCATTAGTGAAGTTTACAAAACTGTAAGAAATAGTTCTTCTATAAAGACTTTGTACAAAATATTTGACTAGATCATGAATTTATAACCATACTATGTGTGGTGATGCAATTGACCAAGAAAAATTTTTTTCATAATAGAATCAATGGTGAATAGTATAAAATCTTTTAGATGACCCTACAGAAGAGCTTTATTTGCAATTAAACTGATAAAGTTTAGACTGTACTTATGTGTATACATATATATATATGTATATATATACACACATATATATATATATTAGTACATAAAGTCTGTACATATATGCAAACATACAGTCTTAAAATATGTATACACTGATATATATGTGTATATACTGATATACAGAATCACTTTTCTGTTTAGTGGAAATACTGCCAAATTTGTATTTCCCTAACACAATTAACCTAAGACTAAAAGGGAACTTTACAATTCTTTTATTTGACATAAAGTTGGAGGCAAATTTTTTAGATGTGAAATTACAAAGTTTAAACATCTCAAAGAGAACCCATTTAAATCTTCCTTTTCAAAGATTCAGTAACATTCATTTCAGTTAAAACAAAAAATTTGTAGCTTTGTAGAAATTCTTTGTATTTCCATGTATTAATTCAGTAAAATGATTCTAAAATTTGAAGTGCAGCTGGATCCCAAGAAGATCAAATTACAATGAAGATTCTGAATCAGTGTGCCTGGAGCTGAGCAGAGTTTTAGTAAAACCCCAGGAGATTCTGATGTTGTTGATTCCTAGGTCACATTTCAAGTGACCAGGATCTAGAAAGTATGGCAATTTCAGTAGCAATTGAAAAATGCTATTTTGCTTTTTTTTTTTTTTCTTGGTACAAGTGCTTGATCACTGAGCCACATCTTCAGCCCTTTTTTATTTTTTATTTTGTGATATGGTCTCCTAAATTGCTTAAGGCCTTGCTAAGTCACTGAGGCTGGATTTGAACTTATGATCCTCCTACTTCAGCCTCCCAAGCTTCTGGGTTGATTTTTTAGGTATTGTGGTTATTCCTGGCAAAAAAAAAAAAAAATCCTTGATTGTTATACTAGTATATTGCTAATACCTGAATTCTTTTCTTTTAAGATTTCAATCTTTGCCATTAGAAATTGTGTGCAAAAGGATTTGTATTTTTCTCCTCTTTATGTTTGGACAGCCTGGGATCTGACTTTCATCCTTTTGATCTTCATAGTTTCAACTTCTGTAGCAGACTTTTGCACAGAAAACCTGGTAAATTTCATTAAGGCAAAATAAGGAGCTTCCTGGCTCCTCCATATCTTGTCCAAATCTAATTACTCATTATTATCATTTTTTTTACTTATTATTACCATTTTTTTTCTTTCTAGTTGACATGAACCATTCTTTACTTGTATTAAATCAATTCTGTATCTGTTATACATTGAAATTTTTCCCCAAATATGTACATTGAAGTCTTAACTCTCAGGACCTCAAATGGGGTTGATCTCATTTGAAGGAAGGGCAAATGTAATTACTTAAAATGAAATCATATTCGAGGAAAGTGAATCTTTAATCCAATATTCCTGACGTCCTTATAAGAAGATGACCATGTGAAGATAGACATAGAAGTAGAACACCTTGTAATAAGACAGAGTGGAGCAATGCAGCTACAACCCCAGGAACACCAGAGATTGTCAGCAAACATATAGAATCCAGGAAGAGGCAAGAAATGATCCCTTGTGTATTTCAGAGTACCTTGACCTTACTAACACCCTATTTTCGGATGTCTGACTCCAGAGCTGAAAGACAAGAAATTTCTGCTGTTTTAAGTTTGTGGTGCTATGCTATATGACAGACCTGGGAAACGAGTATTGTGCTCAAATTTAATCGTGCATTGATAACCTACTAAACACAACTGTGTCTGGAAAATGAGAGTGCTGATTTGTGCTCCCAGTTCTTCCTAATGATTCAAATCTTGCTTTAGAACTATAGCCCAATGAGGAGACAATTAGGATGTCTTACAGTGCTTTTTTTTTTCTTAATTGATTATCCCTAGAATTATGCTACTTGCATTGATATGTCATCATCAATATACTTTTCTTAGATATTCTCACCCAGACTTTGCTTCCCCTTATCGCCTCTTGAGGTAGATTTTTCTTGTTTTTTGAAGTTGACTCCAGTAGGAATGGAAGTCTCCTTTTCACTGGCTCAGGAGAACAGATTTCAAATTCACATTCTTCCACGGACATCAGGGTCATACACATAGCACATGTCCTAAACATTTATTCCCGAGAATAATGAAGATCTGTTTGGAAAAAAGTAATCTACCTGTTTGATTTCATGAATAAATTAATGTACAATTTATCTTCTGGCTGGGCATGGTGCCACATGCCTGAAATCCCAGTGGCTTGGGAGGCTGAGATAGGAGGATCACAAGTTCAAAGTCAGCCTCAGCTAAAAAACACTAAGCACCTCAGTGAGACTTTGTTTCTAAATAAAATATAAAATAGGGCTGGATATGCAGCTCAGTGGCCGAGTGCCCCTGAGTTCAATCCCCTGTATCAAAAAAATAAAATAAAATAAAAAGAAACAAATATTTATCTTCTGATCCACAAAACATGCCACTGCATATTTTCATAATTTATTAGATAAAATAATCAACAAATAAATAATAGTTTCTGGTATTGAAGTAAAAACCAAGATTATACTTTAAAAGAAAGAGCACTATTTTATTCAGAAGAATAATTTCTGACTTCTTTTGTTTGTGGATAAATGACTTACACTTTTATTTCTAAATAAGTTGAAACACCACACATTTCATGTTGGCTTCATAGTGAAAATCATCAATTGCTCTAAGTCTTATATTCTAATGTACAATTATAGAAGTTATCAGAGAAATCAGGAAACAACAGAGAAGGCACTGTGGGAAAATATGATTCATTTAACTATAATTTTTTTTGTCTTCACTAGGATCTTAACAGAGCAGAACCTCAATATAATAAACTACACTAGCAAGAGTTTATGGAAATCTATTGTATCAAACAGTGTCACATGTGTCCATATCTAGTAAAAGATAAACTCATAGTATTATGGGAATATTGGTCTTATTTCTGAGCAGAAACTACTCAAAGGGCCTAGCTGCATAGAATCAATATGTATTGAATGAGAAGATTTGAGTTTTCTTAGTTGAGTTCTCCTAAGAATAGCCATCCCCATTTTTCATAATAGGATATATTATAATTTTCCTACTTATAGAAGAAATCTAAACTACCGATTAAAAAAATAAGGTGAAATGTAAAGATATTTCTTAAATTTTTTTAAAAAAAGATTTTAACTAGTATATTTAAGAGATGCTGTTGCAACCAATAAAAAATTCAAATGGAGAAAGAAAATAATATTGGCAATAGGCTTTCAATTTTTTAAATTAAAAATCACCACCATTTTGCATATGTATATAAGGAAAAGTATGTGACTGATTTAAATCTCCTGATGATATTAAGCCACTACATTAATATTATGAATACATTTGGTATCTTAAAAGCAAAGTCTGTAAAAAAACAAATTATAAAAAAGATATCCTACTAGCTCATGTCATATTTAAAGTTCCTGCTAATTGTGAAGTCACATTAACGGAAAATTGTGAGTTTAATTTTCAAAATATAAAGATAAAATATATAATGCAGGTTGGTGATTAGATTAGATTGATTTGCTTTGTATTTTCCATATGGGCCACAATAGATACTCAGCAACTAAATGGTTTTCTCCATCATATCCAAGCTCATAGATGTATCTCAGTGGAAACTAGGGTTTGATATGAAACTTGAAAGCATATGTGGCACAAATATCATTGTTAAATAATTTTAATTTATAAATTTATCATACTTATAAAATGGAGTAATTTCCTTGTCTGGTGACTCTTTTAATCAAGATTCATTTAATGGAAGGCTTAGACCAAAGAGAATTTGTTAATTTAGGAAAAATCTTTAATTATAAAACTGTGAACTTGAAAAAATTTCTTTGTAGATCTATATGATAAAATGAGAAAACTATGAAAGATTAAAAACCAATGAAAAATTGGCACATAAAATTTTATGTATGTTATTTATCATTGATATTATTTTGTTATATGTTATATTATCAAAAAATTAAGGGAGCTAATTATGTTCTTCAGATTATTTAACTAAATTTATAAATTTTAGAAACCTGGTTATGAAATAATTTTGCAAAACAGAGTAAGGAGTAATATGTACCTAATAAATAATTGATCCATGCCTCCATCATTTCTAATATTAAAAATATTATGTAGAGGAATTATCATTTACTTAAAATTCAGTCTTTGCAAAGTAGTTAAAACTATAATGCTTTAGATATTTTTTAAATCATTCCATATGTGCATAAGGTACAGGCTAAATTCGTCCTCTTCATTATTGTTTAATATGTCCTTGACATGTAATGGCTAATCAATACATATGTGGTGGGTGAATTAATAAATGAATAAAAGTTGAGACTATAAGACAATAATAAATAGTTGTTATACTTCATATAGTAGTTGTCTCCCCAAAGCTCATTCTCATCAAAATGCAAGAATATTGAGAGGTAAAATGGGGTACAACTCAACCAGTGAATCAATCCACTGATATGGATTAAATGGGTGCTAAGTGTAGGCAGGCAGGATATGGCTTGAGGAGAGAGAACAGTAGTAGCATGCCTTTAGGGTTTCTATTTTCTCTGGTTAAAGGAGTTCTCTCTGCTTCCTTTTTACTATATCTTGAGCTGCTTTGCTCCACCATGCCCTTCTACCATGACATTCACACTCATCTTGGGCCCAGATTTATGGAATCTGCCATCTATGGACTGATACATCTGAACCATGAGCCAAAATATATTTTGCCTCCTTTCCATTATTCTTGTCAGGTTTTTTGGTCATATTGATGCAAAATTTGACTAAAACTCTAGCACCCCCAAAATTTAAAAATTATAAATAAAATAGAAAAATATGTTCTACTCTTTGACATAATTTAGCACTTTCAAATATAATCAAACTTGTAGAAACTAGTAATTGTTTTTCAAAATGAATAATTTTAAACACTATATATTCTTTATTAATTTTAATTAATAAAATCTCAATTTAAAAAGACACATTATTTAAAATAAATCAGACTATGAATACATTTGAATTTCATTCAACTAGACAATTAAATATTTATATTAAGAAAGATGTAAATGTTTGAATATGTTTGGTTAATTTCCTTGTGCAATATACTTAAGTTCAAATTTTAATATGATTATGATTGCATCTTTGAATTTCAAATTTGTATAGTGGCCAAGAAACAAAAATAAAAGTGACAGCCTGGAATTCTGAATTTGAAATTTTAACTTTTAAAATAATTTTGAAGACAAAGAAGTAATATTAATTATGCAAATTTTGAACTATTACATTAGATAAAATATTGCAAGTATTATAAATCACAATAAAATTGCACAAATAGGAACAAATTGCCCACCACAAAATGAATATTATTTCTATGTTCTTAAGAACCAAGGAAAAGATTTACATTTGTAGTAAGAAGAGTAGTTATAAGTTTCAGAAAATAAAATTTAGGAAAGACAGTTTAAAACATTTTTTTCAGATCTTGTCACCTCCTGTCTATTAAAGATAAAATATCACTTGGAGAGGTTATCTCAAGATTGAATTATCCACTTCACAGATTGCAAGGTTTGCATTGCTTATTCCAGCATTTTTTTTTTTTTAATTTGACCTGGGCAAATGGTCAAGTTTAGTTGGGGCAAGGGACAATTAGATCAAATCTGATCAAACTGCTGGTAGATGTCACAGGCAACCCTGGATGGAATGACCTTCGTAATATCAATGGAAAGTTTTTCTAAGTGAGTCATAATATTAAAATGGTGCCTTCTTGGGCTGAGGTTACAGCCTAGCACATGTAAAGTTAAAATCCAACAGCAAAAAAAAAAAAAAAAAAAGGCACAGTTTCCACACAGAAACTGTTCTTTGAGGTTGTAACACTCTGAAAATTTCTTGCTCGTGGCCTCATTTGTTGGGAGAAAAAATATGCATGGCTTAATGAAATTAGCAGTCCATCTGGAGGTAGATTGAAGGCTGAAAAGAATACTAAGGCTTTAGTGTATGTAGAAGTCCCACTTCAGGACTAACACTAGTGTACCATTTGCAGTACTTAAATTACTTCTGTGGCTTACTTTAATTAAATATACCTCAGCACCTTCATTCTTATAATGTACATAGTTATAATTTTTCTCTCTCACATACCTATCCAGCTCATAAAGAGTCTATTTGTGAATGAATAATTTAAGCCATGAAGAAACTGATCATACGTTATACTAAAAAAGTAGAGTCCTAAATGCATAGCCATGATGAAAGTTATTTAAATTGATAAATTAAATTCCTTACAGGAGAAAGAAAATCAGTAAAAAGAGACCATGATGATAACCTTAGGCTTTTGATTCCTCTTGAAATATTATACTATATCCATTCTCTTTTCTGCTATCAGATTAATTTTTCTTTATTTCTTCTCTCTACCTATTTTTTCTCAAAATGTTTCATAAGAGTACATATTATTGATCCTTAAATTGTTCAAGTAAATGCCTGATTTGACAAAAAGTAAATATCCTTCCTCCACCAAAACACTAGAGTATTTGAGTGACATCACCAGGTCATGCACACTATCACTGTATCATATTTTAGTTATGCTTTGTACGACATAGTTTTAGTTAATATAATTACTTGAATAGTTACTCTAGCAATAACTTTTTGATTTGCATTCATTTTGGGCAGTCTCTTTTCACCATTCCTTCCTTTATTACTCAACTTCATTCTCTTTAAAATCCAGTTACCTTTGTGGAAATAAACCAGAGTCACACAAATGAGTAGAAGTAAAAAGGAGTTTTTAAGAACTCGCTATAACAAATGAGTCAGTCATCATTATTTGTATTTGGCAGAGACTTAAAAGCAAGCAGGAAAGTGGGAAAGCTTTGTAACAGAATTATAAAAAAATAAGACAAAGTCCTCAGCTTTGTTGTGCTCAGAACGGAAGTTGGAGGAAGACTACATAAACATAGAGCCTTCTCCATGATTGGCTTGGAAAGTATGTTTGTTTGTTCCTTTCTTTCTGTTATTTTTTGAGTTAGAAGTAATAGAATATAGGGAAATATATTCTGTATGGAAACATAAATATTGGTATCTGGTGGCTAGTTGGCAGACCTGGACAAATGGCCAGAGAGGTAGTGGTTTGTCTTTCTGGACTGGCTGCTGCTGGGGTTGTAGGTCAGAGTCCCATTGTCACATATGATCAGAAAGTTACCTATTTGCATAGTGAGTCTCACACTATATTTTATAAGGATATTGTAATTATTTTCCAAACTCTTGGAGTGATAAGTTTTCTCACTTATTTCATCTAAATATATCTTTGTTTCTTCCTGTCTTGAATACCATTTTCCTGAAAATAGCATTTTGCTCAATTCTCCTCCATAAAAGATTGAAGGTACATCAGTATTTTGAAGGTAGACTTTTCATAAAGAAAAAAAATGGATAATTTATAAGTGTTATTTCTTACTTCTAGAATACATTTTCTGTTTCTTTCTTGGATAAAATAGTTCTCTAATTATATTTCAGTTAATGTGTTGCATTTGCAAAAATATTTTGATCATCCTATGAAAATTAAATAAGTCTGTTATTGGACTACTTTATATTTGCTGTATTTCTTTTATAATAATTAAGGCAACATAAAATTATTTTATTCACCAAATTTCCATCTTTCTCTATAATGTACACTTTATAAGATCAAGGGCTATATTTGATTGCTAACATTGAATTTCCTGAGCTTACTAAAGTAACCAGATTTTTTTTATTATAATCATTTGACCTCTCTATTCTTTTTCTTTAGAAGCATAAGGTCTGTGTAATTTTTTTATATTGAAAGTCAGTAAATTAATTAATCTGCAAATTTAGAAAGTGTGTTATTATTTTATCTTTTCCAAGAAAATATAGTTAAATTGAGTTTGAATTTCTCTATTACTAAAGAATACAAAATATGAGAAAATTGTGATCCATTCTTAAAATGAAGAACAATGTCTTGGGGTAAAAACAGTATAAACTAGTAAATATCAAATTTAATGTGTGAAATTTAGAGGGCATAGTTAGAATTATTTTATTACTAGTTGTTTGAGAAAATTTGTTTAAGAGTCCATGTATAATAAGTATAAATAATGTGCCTCAGTGTTTTATAGACACAAACTGATTTTAAAAAGACAGTGTGGCAGTAGAGATAAAATGTAGTCACTACCAAAAAAAGATAGTTTCTCTTTCCTGAGTAGAATTGGAGGTAAGAGAAATGACATGAGGCATAAGTCACTTCAGGAAAGGGTTGCAATAGATCACTACTTGTCAATTTCAGTGCAAACAGGAACTTTAGAAAAAAAGGTGGTTTTATTCTTTTAAAGCACCATCACAGAAATGGTCTAAACCTTTTATACTCATGAGGAATGACTTTGAATAGACTTGATTAGTTTTGGAAACCTCATTTTAAGATGGACATTTACAACCACATTGATCCAGAGGTTGTCCTGAGGAATAGAAATGGAAATAGATAACTTTAAGCCCATGAAACAGAGCACTGAAGGTACATTAAAGTAAGGGCTTGGATATATAAAATATTATTCTCTTGATGGGAATTTGATTTAGTCTGTATAGATGCAAAATTTTCAACTAGAATTAACAAAGGAATGTGTTCACTGAAATAGCTTCCAAACAGAACAAGTGCAAGGATGCATTACCTATCTATGAGAAACACACACACAGAAACAATATGTGCCGCCTTGGAGAACTAACGAAGTCCTTCAGGAATTGGTGTTCAATAAAGCACAACTGACCACTTTCTAGAAACATCCTAGATAAAATATAAGTTTTAAATTGGTATTTCAACTATTAGACCTCAAAGATATCTTCAAAAGTTCCATGATAAGCAAACATAATTTACTAGCCATCCTAAGACAACCTTGAAAGTCTTTTAATTGGCAAATTTACCATTTTCAGGCAATTCAGAAATGTCAATCCTCCAATAAATACATGAAATCATGAAGCCAATGAAGGGAGGTCAGTAGTCACAGGCAAAGGAAGCTCTTGACAAATGAGGGTAGAGCAGAATTGGATTGGTTAGAAATTCAGAAAATTATTGGCAAGGATGATGATAGAATATTTGCTTCAAAAGAGAATTATTTGAATATAAAATAATTGAGAGAAGTCCTTGAAAAAATAGATAAAACCTTGTAATATTTTGGCAAAAAAATTGACCTTCTTTCTCATTATTCTCTGAAACAATTGTAATACACTATGCTATTATCAGGTTTTGGCAAAAATTACCAACTCATACAAATATACACACAAAAGTTATCTTGATACACTCTTGAAGTTTTCAGAAAATTAATTCATTGTTAAAGTAATTATCCAATCCTACTGAAATTAAGGTAAATTGAATTTAAATATTTTTATTACTTTAGATACACTATCAAGATAAAAGTCAAAACATCTTTTCAACATTGTGTTATGAAATTGAAGTAAATATTTAAATGAATTTACTTTATGATTTTGTTTTAGAACAAATTGTATTTACATAATGATAACCTCCTGCATATTGTTCAGCTATTCTCATAGAATCCCATTTTTGTGCTACTAATAATGAATGTTATTTTAATTTGTGAAAGCAAAAAATGATTGGTAAAGATTCAACTGCTCTAACATTTATTTTATTCTTCTTCTCATAAGCAGTACATCAGAATGATAACTAATTTTTTAGCCATAGTCACTCAAGATTTTTCTCTTTTATAGAACCTACAAAAATAACCCCAGTATGTTGTATATATTATACTTTTCTCCATCAAACACTGATTTTTCTATGAAAAAATATTATTTTTAACAATTCTAAAAGAACTCACTTGTTAAAACAATCTTTTGTGTTTTTATCACACAAATAAATTGAGATAGTAGCCTGTAAGTAAATGTTTAGCCATTTAAGAATCAATCTCTCTCTCTCTCTCTCTCTCTCTTTCTATATATATATATATATATATACAAATTTATATATATCTTTATATATATATATATGTCTATCGAGATATATATATATATATATATATATATATATATATATATATGAGAGAGAAAGATGTATATAATGGTTTACAGGCCAAAATATAATTAATAGCGAATCTCTGTGTTGAGCAAGATTACATTCTCCCTGTATTAGGATTTGTTCATCTGTGACACAGCAGGTAGTTAAATTGCTCATCTCTCAAAGATAGCATCTGCCATTTGCTCAAAAGAAGTAGCTAGCTAGAAACTACATGAATGCATAAAAAAGAGCATACCAGGTTCTGTGATTGAAACTTGTGCTATTTTGGAGGTGTAATTCTCACTAATATACATTTACATCAAATATAAAGACCTTTATTAAATTTGCTAGGTATTTCACAAAATATAATTTTATTTTTATGGTTCCATTTTATGTTTTTTAAAAACATCTTATTTTGTTTTGTTCTATTTTCTTAATATAGCTGGGAAATTATTCACACTTGTGAAATTAATTGAAAGTTTATGTGAGTACTAAGGTAATTTAGATGAGGAGGGGATAAATCTTTTGTCTCATTATGATGTTCATTCTCAGTTAAAAAGGTGGTGAAAATTCTTCAGGTATATAAATAAAATTTCCTTCTTGTTATTTGTTCTATATACGAATATTAATAGAGTTTTTTACTTGAAAGTCAATTTAAGTTTGTTATTATGAATATTTGACTATATTTTAAGAACACCTTCTAGTATAAATTCATTTACTGTAACAATTGCTAACATATTTGAGCTTACTTTGTCCTCTTTAGTTGTGGTATGTTTTGCCATTGTATCCTCCAAAAATTTTTGTAAGGCAAAACATTTGTAAACTTCATGTAATTGGTTAGAAAGTAAAACAACCTAATAGGTAACTTGCCTACAGATGTCCACCTAATAAAGGATAGTTGCAAGTTTTTTTTAATACGTCATCTTTAGTCTGACTCCTGAGTTTACAAATACAGACAACAAGCTGTTCTTTGTCCAATTCTGTAACTGTAGAAAATGTCACATGAGTACATACAAACAAACATTTTATAACAATTTAAAAGCTGATTCTATAATGTTCCTTTGAAGGAATTAGACAATCTTTAATTAAAATAACTAATAAAATGCATATGACCATACATGTGCAAAATAAAATCTTTCTTTCAGAGTAAAATTAAACTAAATATTGTAATTAATTGTGCTAATCCTCACCTCAACTGATTTCCAAACTTTTTAAATTATCCCATACAGAAATAATTACCATTAAGTGATAAATCACTGTTCCTTGTTACTCCCCAGCCCCCCCAAATTCTGATCTATTTCATGTGTCTATGAATTTTTTTTACCCTAGGTATTCCATATAAGTAGAATAATATGTGTCTTTTGTGTCCTGCTGATTGTACTTAACACAAGATTTTCAAGGCCCATCTGTGTTGTAGCATATATCAAAACTTCACCAGATTTTGTTCCTACAATCATGTGTTGATAGGCAAATAGTTTTATTACTACATTTGAGTATTGTAAATAAAATTGTAATAGATACTGACCTAACAGCATCTGCCTTAGTCCCTATCTTCAAGTATGGGATGTATGCCTAGGAGTGAAATTTCTAGGGCATATAATAATTTCCTTTTTTTTTTTTTGCCTCTGAAAGAACACCAAAATATTTTCTTTATCAGCTGTAACATTTTACATTCCTACCTGTGTTATACAGATGCTGTAGATTCTGCACATCCTTGCCAATACTAGTTATGTTCTATTTTTGTTTTTGTAGCTTCATTTGTGAGTACAAAGTAGTATCTCATTTTGATTTTGACTTATATTTTTTTATGATATTCATCGCCTTTTCATGCACTTATTTGCCATCCATATATCTTCTTTACTAAAAAGTCTATTCAGGTTCTTTGCCAAGTTTTAAAATTACTTGTTTCCTCTCTCTCTCTCGTTTTTCTTAGTCTTTTTGTTTTTTCTTTTGTGCTGGTGCTGATTGAATCCAGAGACTCATACTAGTAGGCAAATACTCTGCCACTTAGCTATGCCCCAACTCAAGTTATTGCTCTTTTTATGGTTAAATGATGAAAGTTCTTTGTTCTAGATATTAAATGCTTATTAGATATATGACTTACACATATTTTATTCTACCATTCTGTAGTTTATTTTTTCACTTCTTTGATGATGCCTTTTGAGGTATATAAATGTTTATTGTTAACAAAGAACAATTTTAATAATTTTTCATTTTGTAGCTCATGTTTTTTCTTCTTTATTTCTGTCCTTCTTTTTTGACAAATCTAAGAGTCCATTGCCAAATCCAAGGTTATGAAGATTTTTTTTTCTTCTAAGAGTTTTATGGTTTTAGCTCTTATAGTTGATAAGCCATTCATCTATTTTTCAAGAGTAATTTTTATATTGTGTAAGGTAAGGATTCAAGTTCGCTTCTTTTTTATTGAATAGATTGGAAACCTTGTCAAAAATCAGTTGTTTATAAATATATGGGTTTATTGGTTTATTTCTGGATTCTCAATTATACTCCATTTGTATATGTTTCTATTATTATGTCAGCGCAACACAGTTTAATTACTATAATTTCATAGCAAGTTTTGAAACTGAAAAATGTGAATCTCAAATTTGGTCTTATTTTTAAAGATCATTTTGTTATTTGAGTGCTTTGCAATTCCAAGGAATTTAAGGGTCTTTTTTTTCTTCTTCTTACAAAGAGACTATTGGAATTTTAATATGGATTTTGTTGAATCTGTAGGATTCTTTTGAATCCTTCTCATCCTAGTTATGAAATTTCAGAATATTGGATTCAAAGAAAAGATTCTACAGTTTTCCAAAGGAGGAAAAACAGTCATATGAAAACTCAATCATTAGCATAATCTCACTATTTTTACAAATATTTGATACTGACAAATTTATAAAATTTCTTAATTTGTAAAGAAATTTGAAATTTAATTAGATCCATAATCAAATTGTCATTGTCAATGTAACATAAATATTTTATATGTATAAATAAGCAATAAGTTAATTACTTACCTCCAGATAGTATGTATATAGCAACCATACAACAAATAAAAATAATGATCAAACCAAAGTTATAATTAACCTTAAAGGATGGGGTAGTAGGTGGAAAATAGTACATATTGAAGTTAGAGGATAACAGAACTAAGTTAAATCCACATTCTGTATTAAGAGAAGAAAAGCACAAGAGTTTCAAAAATAATAAACAAAACATGTTACTTCATTTGAATATTGAAATTTATATTATTTTTCAAATATGTAAAAGGACACTTTTTTGCACAGTAATTTAAAGATAAGTCAGGTAGATCTTTTAAAAAAATATCTGTAAAATTGGTCACCTTTATAATACTCTGATTTATAAATACTACTGATATATAAAGGAGAAGTAAATGCACTGATATAATAACAAACTTTGAAGAAATATGTTAATGTTAATTTTCCTTGATTGTCTTTGGAAAGTGTATATTATATGTGTGTGTGTATGTATGTATATTTATATATGTATGTATATTTATATATGTATGTATATTTTTATATATAGTGATAAGTGGGATATATATTTATATATATAGTGATAAGTTTAATTAAAGTAATTGACACTGAATACTCATCACTCATTTGGGGTCTGATTGAGCAAGGCCAAATCACACAGGCTTTCTAGGTTATTTCTATGTTGACACAAAGTAACTCATATTCCTCATACTAGACTAGTAAGAATAAACTAGGTTATTCCATGAGAATATATAACTATCAAACTACAATGAACTTAATGATTCAATCATGTTCCTACTAAATGTGTCTCCTACATTTTAGCAGCTGTCCATGCATCATATGGCTCTCATTCATAGACTGACAGAAGGATCCTTGCAAGATGCTATAGCAAAAGTTAAGTGGAGAATTTATCCTGGATCACAAATGCTCTCATTGGAAGGGGATCATATTCTTGATCATTTTTATTGGTCAATCACATGATTAAAATTGAGGGTGTGAAGTTTAGATAGGGTTGCTCTCATTCTATGTGCTTAGAATGGGATGAGAAATCCATAAGGACTCAGCTAAGGTTAATGAGGTTTTCTTTTCTAAATTTAGTTTTCTCACTGAGTATTCAGGTTGAAATCTGGTATCCCTGAATCCCTGTTGGCCTGGGGAATATAGACAGCAATAGCTACTCCTATTATTCCACAGCTTTGTGGCTTAAAGCAATACCTCTGCTTTGTTTAAAGCAAAATGAAACAAACAGGCATAGAAAAATAATCCCTTTATCTATTACCCTAAAAAAGAAGAGATACATTAGTTATATGTAACACTTCTGCTCCATTACTTTTATCTGTGAGATTTTTCATATATAACCTAAATCTTTCCCATTTAGAAAATAAACTCATAAAATTTTGTAAGATTTTAATAAAGTAATATAATACAAGTACTTTTAATAGTACTTGGAAAATAGGAAGCATATGTAGGTATTTTCTAATATTATTACCAGTAGTAGTATTCTAAAATTCTGTCCCAGAGTAATTAGAAAAGTAATCATGTATGCATGGAACAAAACCTCTTCTGTGTGGACAGCAAAGAGAGATCTGCTTAGATTCATAGTGCTTGACTTTAAGAATATCCCAGAAGGATTAAAACTACAACCAAGCAGTTAAGCTGCTTACTCTTGAATATGCCAAACGGATGAACTTCCAACTCCAGTGTTCTTGTAAAACACACAAAGTGTTGGGATGTGAGAGAGAGAGAGAGAGAGAGAGAGAGATAAATCCATGAACATAACACATCACATGGCTGGTGACAACAGAATGTCAAATTTCAACAAATTATGCTATGCACATATATGAAAACACCACAGTGAATTTCACCTTAAGGTATATCTATAAAGCACCAATCTAAAAACAATCTATAAATAAATTTGAAGGAGGATGAGTAGAGGAAGAGGAACAGGGAAAGAGGATGTACTGGGTACTGAAGGGAACCAAATTATATTCCATGCATGTATTATTACTTAAAAATGAATGCTGATATTATTTACAAATGATGCAAAAATTGAAGCATAAAAAATAAAATATGTAACTCTTAAAAAAAATTCACCTTCATTATCTGAAGAGGACACACAGAATACTAAGTAAAATACTAGAACAGAGAACTAAATTAAATTTTGGTCAATAGAAGTTCATATCAGCATTTGAGCAGTAAAGAAAATTCTGTCTCAAATAACATTTATCTCAGCTGTAAGAGCATCAATCCAGAATCGAAAAATTTATGCAAAAAACACCTACCATACTTATACCACCACTCCCATATTTTATCAAATTTAAGATGCATCAGTTCTCTAATGAAGTCCAATTTAACAGTTGTTAAAAAGTGAGAAAAGCACTTTTTTATGAAATATGGTACTGTCAGTAGCTCACATTTATTGAGTCTTTATCATGCTTATTGAGTGTTCACCATGCTACGCAGTTTCTGATATTTCTGTTTAACACACTCAGGAATTGATATTCAACAACATTAAGAACTTACATTTCTGAAGCTGGGATTTAAATCCAATTCACTTTTCAATTTTTTCATCAGTCTACTCTTTTCCAAAAGGCTTCCGTGTTCTCTCCCTATAAAAATGCAATGAGTTATTCTAGTACAATATTTGCAGATACCTTATGAAATTCAGATATCAGGAAATAGTTTTAGGTCATGCTACTGACAAAAACAGCTGGCATATGTCTTTAGCATTTTAACCCTTTAATAAAATTGCTAGATTCAGGAAACGATCATCAAATCATCAGAAAAATATAATTGGACACTATTTATTTTCTAGGAAGCACAAAGCACCAAAGTGTAAAGCACTCAAAACAAAAGTAAATAAATGAAGGAAGCATAGCTGTGTATTTCTATCACAGCTTTGCATTTTGCCTTTGTAACTGAACAGAACAGAAAATACATCAATGAATTGTTGTGGCTGTGTTCCAACAAATCTGTACTTAACAAATTTTTGTTTCAGTGGGTATGTCCATGCTGAGGCAACGAATGAGTATGGTCATGCTAAGAAATGGAGTTTAAATGTGTGTAATTACAGAGTATGCAGGACCCTGCTCAGGATTAAGTGCCTCTGTCCATGCTATAGCATTAAATGTATATGAACATGCTAAGACAGTGGGTGTGCCCATGTTTAGAAAGAATATTTAATAAACACTCATGAGTTTTTTTATATTAATCTTTCCTGGGGATGAGAACAATCATCAGGTGGTTGGCTGGTTTATATTCCTGTGCATGAGGATGAAAAATTCCAGAATTATAGTTTAATCTCCAACATAAAAAACAGAGATGGGGAAATAATAACAAGAACAAAACAAAATCAAATGATTAAAGAGGATAATTGTTTTGATGTTATAAAAAACACTGTTTTCCTTTATTTTTGTGATTCAGAAATGCAGTTTTCTTTTCAATGGTCCTTGCTTTTCTTCACTTACATGATATGGGAAAATCTAAGCTGTTAATAAGTTTAAATTAAATTCAGAAAATCTCTATCATCTGAATGTCTGAAATTTAAATTAAATTCAGGATTAACTATAAATAGTTATAACTGTTTCTAATTTAACTACACAGTTGCTTAGTTACTTAATGTTCTTTTATTTCCTTATATTGTTTGTGCAATATTTGATTTGGGGAAACTCTGACTTGAACAAATATTTATGTAAATGAAAAATCAGAAATTTCAATATCTTGAAAAATCACTACAACTTTAATTGTTGCAAGATACAGCAAAGTATCAGTCTATTCCAGAATAATTCAGCATCTCCTAATAGATGAAGAAGATATTGAATTTACTGTAAAACTACAAATATGTTACAACTTGGCAGGTGGTATTTTTAATGGCCTTGAGAATTATAGTGAAAAATTAGATGTACCCAATATTCAATGGCAGGGGCAGTGCCACTGCAATATGGATAGGGAAGAAAAGTTTCCGTAGCTCCCAATAGTTAATGAGCATCTATATGTGCAAGGCACTGTAAAGAGGGCAGGTCATTTTATTTCCTTGGAGCTTAGTTTGGTGCCAGAAAAGAAATTTTATGTGCTGAGTTGACTAGTACAATCTTTCAGGTATGGTACTTTCTGCATACTATAGAAAAACATCAGACAATTTATTTTCAGGAAGCCTTCCAAATACTGCAGCATTAGCAAAGATTGAACAAGGGGCAGTGTGATCTTAAGTAAACCCCCATGTTTGTGTTGGAAGAAATGCTCTTTGAAAGTGTTTGCTTGGAAATGTCATGAGCACAGACACAATTGCCAGGCGTGGTGGCAGCACATTATTTAAGGCTCAAAAAGGCAACTGGACAAATGAAGAAGACAGGTGGGAGAGTGATGCTTAATTGTTAACAGAGTAACACCTAAGGGAGGGATATGCTGGTATTTGAATTGAAATGATTCTTTGTCATAACAGAAAAAAAAAATCTAGTGTGCTATAAATGAAAAAATTAAAGGAAACCTTTTAGGTAGGTGCTCTATTTCTTTTATATCTTAATTTTAAGATATAAAAGATATATCTTATGTATAATAATTTTAATCTTATATATAATAATTTGAATTTTAAGTCAAAATTTAAATAATCACAGAGGTATAGTAATGTCTCTGTGTTCTTTCTCAGAGTTGCATAGAATGTTTCCCTCTATATACTTCAGTAAGTAGTTAGAGGCCTCTAAACATCTGTTATTAAGATTCAGATTTTACTTGGAACTTTGGAACTCATGACATATATTAATTCTTTATTCTCTTAAAAAGAAAATGACTTAAGGAAAAAGGACCCAAGGTTATTTCCTATTTAGTGTTAAGTTCCTTTGATGGCATGACATTTTATTTACAGTGGTTGCTGCTTTGGGATCTAATTAATACCAAATGTGGAAAACAAACTATCCTAAGTCAGACCCTGTTAAATAGAAGATATTTTTCATTTTGTCAGTTTATCAAGCATATTTTAGTTTATTTTTAATTATAATTCCAAGGTTATTCTTTGAGAAAAGAATTAAGACAAAAATAAGTCAGAACACTTGCTAAAGGTCAATCAGTAAAATTGTGAGTGACAGACCATAGAATAAGAACAAGCAGTCCTGACTTGTAATATGCAATTCATTTTAAAATATCCAGAACAAAACCATTAATCATTATTACATGTATTATTTTCCAGTTTCTATATAAAAGTTTTCAGTTGCAGCATTTCTTGAGTTCACCTGGCACAGTTACTATTTTGGAAAACTGCAACTCTGTTTTTCTTGTTCTAATTAGTGTTCTGTATGAGTCATTCAGCAAAAAATTTAATAATCTGTTCTCTGAATATTTAAACACAGTTATCCACAAAATGGAAAAATATCATTAAAGCACAATTAGTGAAGGAGAATCAGGTTTAGTCAAACCATTGTTAGAAATGGTTCAGAAGTTTTCTTTAGACAGGTAGATTTATGTGATTAGCAAAACAACATTAAAGAAACAATACTGGTATTTTGGGAATTTTATGGAATCAGGAGAGTTTAGATTGGCTACTTCCTTGAATGGATTCAGAAATTACTCCAGGACTGTGTATGGAAATGCTAGGAAAACAACTGGCATAAAATATGGAAAAATAGAATATATATTTTCGTACAAAAGAAACTATTTTAAAAAACCATAAAATTATGATCAATATATTTTAATTTGGAGGAAATAAAGTTTTAGGCAAACAGCCTGGAGTATGTCATTGTACTCTTTCCAGTAATTTCTTACCACATCCTTTGTGTAGCAGCCCTCACTCTGCATCCAGAATGGCAGCAAAAGGATATTAGCAAAAGTTGGATTAAAAAGTGCTGGGTGTTAGCCTCAGCTGAGCAAGTTTACCAAAGTTGCGTCGTCTTCTGACAGAGTTGAGTTTTAGCAAGGAATAAGGTGGTTTAATTGAGAAACATTAATTAAGGAACACTAATTATTGACTCTCTTCTTCCAAAACAGAATGCCAGTTTTTAATGTAGTCTTTTGTTACACTTTGGATGTGAGGTGTTGACCAAAAGCTCACATGTAAGAAAATGCAAGAAAGTATGAAGGAGAAATGATTGGGTTCTGAGAGTTTTAACCCTGATGGGATTAACTGGTTGGTAACTGGAAGCAGGTGGGGTATGACTGGAAGAAGTGGTTAATTGAAGGTGTCGCAATGGGGTATATATTTTGTATCTGGAGAGTTTAGTTTCTCTCCCCCTCTGCTCTCTGATCATGATGTGAGCTGCTTCCCTCCACCACACTCTTCAGTCAAAATGTTTCAGCCTCCCCTTGAGCTCTGAGGAATGGACCCAGTCTTCTATGAACCATGACCTCTGAAATCGTGAGCCCTCAAATAAACTTTGCCTCCTCTATAATTGTGATGGTAGATCCTTTTAGTCACAGCAGCGAAAAAGTTGACTAAAACATCTTTCAACTGAATACAAGACTTACTTCCTTTATCAAAGGAAGTTGTGTACTAAAAAAAAAAAAACTAAATTGGTAGTACAAAATGTTAAATACACATATTCTGTAAATTAATCTACTGTTAGGAACAGACAGATGTGAATGGTGGGAACATGAAGCTAAGAAAATAATTCTACAAAATGGGTCCACTATGCTGAACCCCACATGCTGTCTTATCCAAGAAGCAATTCACCTGCAGCCTTGCCTGGTGGACAGGATATATGTCCCATTCTTTAGCAAACTACCTATTATCAGCAGGAGAAGGGAAGGAATAGAATAATGTCAATAAGAGATACCCATGTTACCCTAAAGGGGAAGACTTTTGTGACCCTTTTCACAGACCAGATCCTAAAGCTCTAAGGATATAAGGATAATTCCTCCTAACAATAAAATATGTAAGAATTTATGTTTAAGAATCCAATTATAATGGGTCAACATAAACCTCAGTGACTTAAGAGTTGTCTTGGCAGTGGGTACTTGGAAGTCTGAGGTTATTCCACTGTCAGTCAAGACATGGACCTGAATAAGACTATGTAGAAAATTCTCTGGGATCCCCAGTAAAACTGGAGTGCAGGAGAAGCATGTTGTCCCGCTCCTCTCTGAGAGACCCATTCTCTCCCTTGAGAGTATTCTCTTTTCCTTTACCTATCCCTGCAGAAAAGTCATTCCCATTACTCTGAAAGACATGTCTGAAATCATTCTGACTTGATCCCAAGAATGCAGGTTTGGAGTGGGAAGTCTTCATGCTGCCTCAGTTTCCCGGAAGGCCCAGCTCTGTAACATGAGTACATTTAAAATATGAATCAAGATTATTTTTTAGTTTCTCAAGAAATTGTGATGCTTCATGTTTGCTTTAATGATTATTAATGTAACAATAGTGGATTATCTATTGGATTGTGCAGATAGGAAACCCATACTATGTTTCATGCTGTAATATCAAAGAAGAAATTCAGGTAGACAAAATTAAAAAAGTGTTTAGTTACACTGGCCAACATATACTTAAGTCATCTTACATATGTTGATAAACATTAGCAAGATTTCTTGAAAAAGAAGTAAGTTAGATAATGAGACAGAGGAGTCAAGATGGATTTTTTTTTTTAAATGAAGCCAGGGATGAAATGAACATATTCAATAAATATCCTGAATTGTTGCAATCCTTGCAAAACACTCAGACATATAAGCATTTCCTAAGAGAGCAGCTGAATGACGCCTCCACCACAGGGATATAATAGTTTATTTGTAGAAACCGACAAATAAACTGTTTGTCTTACTGAAAGTACTGTATGTACTTTGTAAACAATATCAAATAAGGATTTCAATATGAATCAATAGTCACTGCCTACTTTTCTCCACCAGCAGCCCCATTCTTAATCATCAATTTTATTCATTTTTACTATGTGTGTAGGTTCTTCTCATGATTTCTTATCATTTCAAATTAGATGATTAGATTGCTGAATTTTGATCCGAGGATTCTATTGTGTGCATTCTACACAAGATTTATCCTTAGCTATTGCACTACTCCAGTTTCTTTAACTTGAATTACTAGAAAATAATTTCATTTTTATTTTAAAATTTTTGAATGATTTGTTTTTACTTTGTGTGTGTGTGTGTGTGTGTGTGTGTGTGGTGCTGGGGTTTTAACCAAGGGCCTTGTGCATTCAAGGCAAGTACTTAACCAACTGAGCTATATCCCCTGCCCCAAATTTTTGAATGATTTAAAAAGGTAAAAGACATATTTAAAACTGTCTGTTCTTCAGTCCAACATCCATGTCTTCACACAATGGAAGTTGAATTCAAATTCACTTTTGTTGTTACTAAAATTCATAACTAGAATTTTTCTTACCTCTGTATGGACGAAATAAAAATACTAACAATGTAATAAAATTGCAATAGTGTAATAAAAGAAATAATGTAATAAATTTGTAATAAGATAAAAATAAAATGGTACTTATTTTTATTAACCTCATTTGAGTCTTCTTTATCTGCCTTTACTGCACTGTAAATGTCCATTAAAAGCCAACATATGTCATCTATATTATTTAAAAACAATATATAGAAAAGACAATGAAAATGGCAAAGACTAAACCTGGTCTTCTGTGCATTCAATGAAAAAAAAAACATTTCTTCAAGGAGAAATCTTCAAAGAGTAGGTAATTTTTTTCTGAAAATAATCAGTCATTCAAGATCATTTTTTCTATATTTGAGTGACAACTTCTACAAATACGGAGGTTGATTTTTGTTTTCCCTTCATATGCTATTAAATGCTTTTCTAACTTGAAAAAACAAAGATGTACTTTTACAATATTTGTAAGATTGTCAAGACATTTATTCATTCATTTTAGTGACAAATTCATACCAACTTCATTAGAAAACATTTCTTTTCAAATATCTACAAGTGGAAAGTAAAAATCTCTTTTAATCTATGGACATTTTATCACAAGAAGGATATACAAATGCCTTTTCATATGAAAAAAATAATCAAATAGATAAGGCAAAATATATCATTGATTCCAGATTGCCACAGATCCTGGTTTCCTATGCTAGAGGTAGATACTTATATTTAAGTCTTTTGAGTTTGTTGGCTTTTAAGAACCTTAAATCTATGTAAGTGTGATGACCTGTAGTAATGTGTTGGTGGGCCACCAAGAATCTCCCTTCCAGACCTTCACAGTAGTCAAACAAGAGCTTTTTGCAAAATCCTTCTCCTTTATTCATCTTGCAATAACCACATCCAAAGTTTGGGCAGTAGCCTGTATCTACATTTGGAAGTGTCACATATCTAAAGACTATTTGATGTGAAGTTATTATCTCAATTTGGAGAATTTCTGAAAAGCTTCCCAGATTCAGGGATACCAGTGGGATTGGATGATGCCTTTGTTCAACTCTGCCCCAAGGCAACTTCTTTCTCTGCCCAATTCTGCTATATTTTTATTATTCATTCACTCACATATACTGACCCTGAGAGTATTTCCCCCAAAACTTCTTGTAATAAAGTCTGTCTCTTTGCTTCTTTAGGAACCACATCTAAAAAATGCTGAACGCAAAAGTGATCTTGATGAGGTTAAGTAAAAAGTGGTAATTTGGAGCAAGAGATCTCAATGGTCCAGCAGTGATAAAGACAAACCAGTAGTAGGTGGAGCAATGATAAACCTTCGCTTGTGGCAATAATCTAATTCCTAAAATTTTTATTCATGGAGAACCAGAATGCAGAATATCAATTGGAAAGACATAATGGGGTGAACAAAAGAAACCTTGCCTATAGGAACTTCAATAAAAACTCTATTTCTAAAAAAGTAAGTGATTAGATAGTAATTGCCTGAGAAAGACAATAAAATTTAAGAAAGATTAATCACTATTAAAGACTAACCGTGAAAATAAGGAGGCTTTTCTTAATAATCTCTTTAGTTTATAAAGGATCATCATTTTCTCCAGCTGGAGGGCAAAAAAGCAGAAGTTGATGTTGAAGCCCAAGATTTAATTGTGTAACTATAGAGATCTAAAGGAGTTTGAGCTCCTGATATTAGCAAACTCTTAACACTGAGGTCTGATTGGAGAATTAGGAGACCCTGAGATATGGACAATTGAGTATGTGCACATGAAAACATTGAATGCTTGGCTTTCTTATACATGTGGGAGCTTACAAAAGGACCCAAACCCCTTACTGGTGCTCCCCAGCTACCTTGAGGATGATGTAAGGTACATGCTTGCAAGACAACATGTACTTTCCTCAAAGTATAAGCCACTTCTTTCCTGGCCATGAAATCTTGGTTAAGTCACATAAATACTCAGGCCAGATCACATACCATATAACCTAACATACCACAGCTACTAAAAGACAAACTTAACTGTATCCTGGAAGAAGTTTAGAACATAATTAATAGGTAGCAGCAGTAGCCAGGGGTCTATATATGGCACTGGGTCTGAAGGTGTTGGGTCAAATGATAAATTTAAATTTATTGATGTGGAAGAACTTTCCCATTATATAGGATTAATTTCTTGACAAGTATCTAAGAAACCTGTGCTAGCACAGAAAGTTTTTGGAAGTTTAGAGAAAGCAATGTCCTTTATTAGATGATGTAAAATGTCAGAATCTAGGGCATGTAGTAGTGTCAGGGATTAAAAAGCTCAGGAAAGTAGGACATCTCACCCACATTAGTGAATATCTGAGGAAGTGGAAGGCAATTCATTCATTAGAGTAATGCAAAATGCCCTGGGAAGAGGAATGTGCCACTGAGACACCCAGTGGTCCCTGCATTCTCTCTGTAGATGATTCTAGGGATGGTAGATGATTATCAAATTAGATACTTGTTATGATGTGTCATTTAAAATATAAGAATGCTGACCTTTTGTTTTATGCAAATGAGACTCTGTCCTCATGACTTAGCCACCTCCTAAAGATCCACTTGTTAATACTATTGATTGGCAAGTAAGTTTGAGCACATGAATTTTAGGAGACATATTCAGAACAGAGCAGTGTGGCAATAAATAAATGAATAAATAAGATATGTGATATAAGATATTTGATAGATCAAGGGAAAGCTGCAAAAGTCAAATTACTGGGCCAGAACCAGTTTTCATCCATGGAGCACAATACCTAACAGGGATGTTAGATCCTCAGTAGAAATGATTATGACCCTGACACACTGGCAAGTGTTTATGAAAATACTTTATCTATTCCTTCAGCAAATAGGAAGGACATAACATACATAATGCTTAATCAGAAAACCCTGCACTGGAGAAAAGGGACTATCTACGATTTTTTCTGACATATTAATTCATATTTTCCTTGCTGTTTTCACAATAACTTAATGTCTCTAAAATATGAGATTTTAAATATCTAGTTTTTTCTAATGGCTCTTTTTAAAATATTTATTTAGTTTTTTTAGTTGTAGTTGGACACAATACCCCTACCTTATTTATTTTTATGTGTTGCTGAGGATCCAACCTATGGCCTCGCATGTGCTAGGCATGTGGTCTACTGCTGAGCCACAACCCCAGCCCTCTAATTGCTCTTAATGAAAATTTTAACCTTTTATGACAAATTACCTCCTATTTAGAGGAAGATATTTATGTTGAAATACTTTTACTCATACTTTGAGCCAAATCAACTATTTCTTGAAGCTCAAGATCCATCTTGGTTTTCAGTTCCATTTTACTGAGGTACATTATCAAGTAATTTGATCAAAAGAACTTTGCCTGGCATCATAGTGCACATCTGTAATCCCAGTGACTCAGAAGGCTGAGCAGGAGGATCATAAGCTTGGGGTTAGCCTCAGCAATTTACTTAGGCCATAGTTAATTCTATGAGACCCTGTCTCAAAATAAAAATACAAAAATGTTTGGGTATGAGGCTTCATGGTAAAAACACCCCTGGGTTCAATTTTTAGTACCTAAGCAAATAAATAAATAGCTATATCTAAACTTTTCTAAACAAATTACCTTGTGTTTATGGCATATAAACACACACATATGGATCTTTTAAGTACGTGATCTTTCTGAAGAAATTTTTATGTGTGTTAAATTTCTGCTTCATTATGTGTATAAAAGTGGATTTTTCCATATATTTAGCTCATAATTTGGCTCATAATGTATAAAATATTTCCTTTAAGAACTTATTTATGACTTATTTTTTAGCTACTCTGTACAGATTGTGTCTTACTTATTTTGTATTGCTCATTTTATAATATTAACAACTCACGGACATCCCAAATTTTCAAGATTAATTTTAGCTCTCATATTATTTATTGGTTCTATTTTCAATGGATTCTCTCATTCTGGAGATGCACAAGTTCTTCATCTTTGGGAAAGTTTTTACTCTTGCCTTGGTTTTCTCTCCATTTTCTTGCTTCCATTTTCTCTCTCATTTATTGCACTCTTTAGATCATTGTTGTGTGTCCAAAATAATTCTTGTATTTCTAATTTTATCTCACATTTTCCAACTATATATATATTTTTTCTGTTTTCTAAGAAATAGTATAAAATTTAATCTATGGCACAGACAACAAAACTATAGTTTTGAAACAGTTTAGTAAAAAATATAATTATTTTATTAGCTCATTATAGATATACATAATATTTCAGTTCATTGTGGCATAATTATACAAGCAATGAATGTACATAGCTCCAATTCAGTCCCCAGTATATCCCCTTTCCATCCTTGCCCCCTGTTCACTTTCCTGTATTTATTGGTAATAAACATTTTTAAAAGACTTCTCAAGTAGTTTTCTTATTCTGTTTGTTCCTACAATTTGATAGATAGCAATTGGCTCTGAATTTTCTCATATTTTTGTCATTTGGTATTTCATTTCATTATTTTTGAAATTTATTTTTATTCTTGAAATTTTCTTCAGTTGCATACTGTTTGATGAAGATTTAGTATGATTTCCTTTTTGTACAAGTGGGTCTTATTTCCAATTATCATTTTAACAAAACGAGAAGGATGACTGAGTTATGTATGTATATGGACTACCTGATATACTTCTAAATTAGATTGATAAGAGAAGATTTTCCAATAATGATAACTGAGAAGCCTTCCAAATTTTAGAATCAGGTAGTTTTAGGATAAATAATAGTTTTTTAGGGGTGTTTCTCACCAGGTGTTTCTCTAATTAATTTTGTGATCATTTCACTAATTTTGGTTTGATGTACACATTAACCTTTCATATTTTATAATTCCCTTGTTCTCTCATTGTCCACCTTAAGTATATCATAACTCTAAACACAACAAATGTGCAGCAATTCCTTCCAGAAAATATGAAATAAAATTAGAAATACAAGGAAGGTAATAAGATAGAGTAATTAAATGTTAAATATTTTTCAGAAATTATTTTGGTTTAACCTCACAAAATTATCATTCTTATATGTAGATGAAGGAATTGCATTTTAATAAGACTAAGGGAATTTTCCATAACTAAATACATTTACGTTTGAACATGGGCAGTATTGATGACAGAATTGCACTTTCTATCACTGTTAGGTAGCCCTGTCCATGTTCCTTTGTTCTTTTCTGCATTCATTTTTTATGATAGTTATTTCCATATTTATTTGTCCACTATTGTGTTTCTTTTTAAAATTGCTTATGCTAGAATGTTCTTGAGATTTTATTTTAGTTGATATAGAATTAAGACTTTATTTCACACTTTCTTAATCAAAATTAGAGTACAATTATTTTGTTCATGCTACATACAGTTAAGCTATATGGATCCTTGTCTACTGGTAAGAGATTTTTTTTTCAATGAAAGTGATGTGTGTGTGTGTGTGTGTGTGTGTGTGTGTGTGTATGCAAACTCTCCTTGACTTAATTCTGAACAAAGATAATATGAAAATATACATGGCTTTCCCTCCTATGCCCTGTTACTTTCCTCAGTTTTTGTAAAAGAGTATTTTAACTTTATAAAACCAGCATATCTGGGCAGCAACATGAGCAGATTTCAACCAACAAACAGTAGAGAGGACTGCACTCCAGGCATTAGCCAAGGGGGATAATTTCAAGCTTACAACCATTCAATGTTTATCAAAAGCTCAGTTCAAAGGAACAATATTTGTGGAGGATAGCCTGAAGGATGTAAAAATTCATGTGCTCCTCTGATTTCTATAAAATCTACCTCTAGGATTTCCCAGACTTTGATACTGGTATATAATATTGTTCCTGTAGTAGATATTCTTTGATCAAATTATGCTTTCAGGACATGTGGAGAAAGCATCTAAGACATAGTAGTAAGAAGAGAGTCACTATATTTCCAATAAAGATGATGTTCATTACAGCACTGATATTTTTTTCCTTTTATAGTCTAAGGTATTTTTTGTTTTAAATTTTTAGAGTCATGACTAAGCAATTATCTAGTTTTAAATTTATATCTGTAGTAAGTTGAGTAATATTGAAAGTTGGCTTCTCTAGAAGTCTAATATTATCTTTACTTTGTTTTTATTTCTTCCTTTTTCTTCCTGTTATTATTCATATTATCATGATCTAATTTTTGAAATCTGGTATGACACCCTAAACATTTCTGAAGTAAGGTAATAAGAGAAAGTAATTAAATAAACCAATCATATGATAAAATCAGACAAGAATTTTGCTAAAAATTCAATGCTATTTTTCTAGAAGTCAATAAAAAAAGCCTAACATGATTATTATTGAGTTCATTATGACTTAAAACAAAAACAAATTACTTCTCAGAAGTGCAACCATCTCAAAGAAAAATTTAAAAGTTCAAATGAGACACAATTTGGTAATAAAATTTTGTTATGTAATAGAATTTTCTTTCACACAGAATAATTTTGAAAGGATTTTAAAACTACATTTCTAAATATTGTTGATAGAATATCAACTAAATATAATTCACAATAATCAAAATTTTAAAAGAGATGCAATCTGATTACAGAGAAAAACAACACATTCAGATAATGATTACTTTGAAACTTGCATATATTATTCACATTGCAAAATAGGAATTCATTTACATTATTTTATTTTGCATGAACATAATCTTGTTGGCTGGCGCATGCCTACAATCCCAGCAGCTTGGGAGGCTGAGGCTGGAGGATCAGTAATTCAAAGCCAGCCTCAGCAAAAGTGAGGGGCTGAGCAACTCAGTTAGACACTGTCTTGAAATAAAATACAAAATAGCACTGGGGATGTGGCTCAGTCCCTGAGTTCAAAACCCACTAAAACCCCCATTGTTCCTCCTCAAAAAAACAAGGCTTACAAACAGTTTAATTAAGTCTCGTGGATATTTTAAGCTTCATAAATAAGAAATTATTTTTTCCAAACACAAGTTAATATCTTAATGACATATAGTAACCACATGCAGTCTTTTTATTGATTTTTTTTTATTGGTCGTTCATAACATTACATAGTTCTTAATACATCATATTACATGGTTGGATTCAAGTGGATTATGAACTCCCGTTTTTACCCCGTATACAAATTGCTGTATCACATCAGTTACCCTTCCATTGATTGACATATTGCCTTTCTAGTGTCTGATGTATTCTGCTGTCTGTCCTATTCTCTACTATCCCCCCTCCCCTCCCCTCCCCTCCCCTCCCCTCCCCTTTTCTCTCTCTACCCCTTTTACTGTAAATCATTTCTTCCATTTGTATTATCTTGTCTTACCCCTCCTTTCCTCTTATATGACATTTTGTAGAACCCTGAGGATCACCTTCCATTTCCATGCAATTTCCCTTCTCACTCCCTTTCCCTCCCACCTCTCATCCCTGTTTAATGTAAATATTCTTCTCAAGCTCTTCGTCCCTACCCTGTCCTTGTTAACTCCCCTTATATCAAAGGAGTCATTTGGTATTTGTTTTTTAAAGATTGACTAGCTTCACTTAGCATAATCTGCTCTAATGCCATCCATTTCCCTCCAAATTCTATGATTTTGTCATTTTTTAATGCAGAATAATACTCCATTGTATATAAATGCCACATTTTTTTTATCCATTCATCTATTGAAGGGCATCTAGGCTGGTTCCACAGTCTTGCTATCGTGAATTGAGCTGCTATGAACATCGATGTAGCAGTGTCCCTGTAGCATGCTCTTGTTAGGGCTTTAGGGAATAGACCGAGAAGGGGAATAGCTGGGTCAAATGGTGGTTCCATTCCCAGCTTTCCGAGAAATCTCCATACTGCTTTCCAAATTGGCTGCACCAATTTGCAGTCCCACCAGCAATGAACAAGAGTGCCCTTTTCCCCGTATCCTCTCCAGCACTTATTGTTGTTTGACTTCCTAATGGCTGCCAGTCTTACTGGAGTGAGATGGTATCTTAGGGTAGTTTTGATTTGCATTTCTCTGACTGCTAGCGATGGTGAGCATTTTTTCATGTACTTGTTGATTGATTGTATGTCCTCCTCTGAGAAGTGTCTGTTCAGGTCCTTGGCCCATTTATTGATTGGGTTATTTGTTATCTTATTGTCTAATTTTTTGAGTTCTTTGTATATTCTGGTTATTAGGGCTCTATCTGAAGTGTGTGGAGTAAAGATTTGTTCCCAGGATGTAGGCTCCCTGTTTATCTCTCTTATTGTTTCTTTTGCTGAGAAAAAACTTTTTAGTTTGAGTAAGTCCCATTTGTTGATTCTATTTGTTAACTCTAGCGCTATGGGTGTCCTATTGAGGAATTTGGAGCCCGATCCCACAGCGTGTAGTTCATAACCAACTTTTTCTTCTATCAGATGCCGTGTCTCTGATTTAATATCAAGCTCCTTGATCCATTTTGAGTTAACTTTTGTGCACGGCGAGAGATAGGGATTCAGATTCATTTTGGTGCAAATGGATTTCCAGTTTTCCCAGCACCATTTGTTGAAGATGCTATCCTTCCTCCATTGCATGCTTTTAGCCCCTTTATCAAATATAAGATAGTTGTAGTTTTGTGGATTGGTTACTGTGTCCTCTATTCTGTACCATTGGTCCACCCGCCTGTTTTGGTACCAGTACCATGCTGTTTTTGTTACTATTGCTCTGTAGTATAGTTTGAAGTCTGGTATCGCTATACCGCCTGATTCACACTTCCTGCTTAGTATTGTTTTTGCTATTCTGGGTCTTTTATTATTCCATATGAATTTCAAGATTCTTTTATCTATTTCTACAAGATATGCTGTTGGGATTTTGATTGGCATTGCATTGAACTTATAGAGAACTTTTGGTAATATCGCCATTTTGATGATGTTAGTTCTGCCAATCCATGAGCAGGGTATATTTTTCCATCTTCTAAGGTCTTCTTCTATGTCTTTCTTTAGGGTTCTGTAATTTTCATTGTATAAATCTTTCACCTCTTTTGTTAGGTTGATTCCCAAGTATTTTATTTTTTTGGGGGATATTGTGAATGGAGTAGTTGTCCTCATTTCCGTTTCAGAGGATTTGTCGCTGATATACAGGAATGCCTTTGATTTATGCGTGTTGATCTTATGTCCTGCCACTTTGCTGAATTCATTTATTAGCTCTAATAGCTTCTTTGTAGACCCTTTTGGGTCTGCTAGGTATAGAATCATATCATCTGCAAATAATGATAATTTAAGTTCTTCTTTTCCTATTTTTATGCCTTTAATTTCTTTTGTCTGTCTAATTGCTCTAGCCAGTGTTTCGAGGACTATGTTGAACAGAAGTGGTGAGAGAGGGCATCCCTGTCTTGTACCAGATCTTAGAGGGAATGCCTTCAATTTTTCTCCATTCAGAATGATGCAGGCCTGTGGCTTATCATAGATTGCTTTTACAATGTTGAGGTATGATCCTGTTATCCCTAATTGTTCTAGCGTTTTGAACATAAAGGGATGCTGTACTTTGTTGAATGCTTTTTCTGCATCTATTGAGATGATCATATGGTTCTTATTTTTAAGTCTATTGATGTGGTGAATAACATTTATTGATTTCCGTGTATTAAACCAGCCTTGCATCCCAGGGATGAATCCTACTTGATCATGATGTATAATTTTTTTGATATGTATTTGAATCCGATTCGCCAGAATTTTATTGAGGATTTTTGCGTCAAGGTTCATTAGAGATATTGGTCTGTAGTTTTCCTTCTTTGAAGTGTCTTTGTCTGGTTTCGGAATCAGGGTGATGTTGGCCTCGTAGAATGAATTTGGAAGTTCTCCCTCTTTTTCTATTTCCTGAAATAGCTTGAAAAGTATTGGTGTTAGTTCCTCTTTAAAGGTTTTGTAAAACTCTGCTGTAAACCCATCCGGTCCTGGGCTTTTCTTAGTTGGTAGTCTTTTGATGGTTTCTTCTATTTCCTCTATTGTTATTGGTCTGTTTAGGTTGTCTATATCCTCCTGGCTCAATCTGGGCAGATCATAGGACTCAAGGAATTTATCTATGCCTTCACTATCTTCTATTTTATTGGAGTATAAGGATTCAAAGTAATTTCTGATTATCTTCTGTATTTCTGAAGTGTCTGTTGTGATATTGCCTTTTTCATCCCGTATGCTAGTAATTTGGGTTCTCTCTCTTCTTCTCTTCCTTAGCATGGCTAAGGGTCTGTCAATTTTATTTATTTTTTCAAAGAACCAGCTTTTAGTTTTGTCAATTTTTTCAATTGTTTCTTTTGTTTCAATTTCATTAATTTCAGCTCTGATTTTAATTATTTCTTGCCTTCTACTTCTTTTGCTGTTGTTTTGCTCTTCTTTTTCTAGGATTTTGAGATGAAGTATGAGATCATTTATTTGTTGGTTTTTTCTTTTTTTGAGGAATGAACTCCAAGCAATGAATTTTCCTCTTAGAACTGCTTTCAATGTGTCCCATAGATTCCGATATGTTGTGTCTGTGTTTTCATTTAACTCTAGGAATTTTTTAATTTCCTCCTTGATGTCTTCTGAAACCCATTGATCACTCAGCAACCTATTGTTCATTCTCCAGGTGATGCTTGATTTTTCCTTTCTTCTTTTATCATTGATTTTCAGTTTCATTCCATTATGATCAGATAAGATGCATGGTATTATCTCTACCCCTTTGTATTGTCTAAGAGTTGCCCTGTGACATAGTATATGGTCTATTTTTGAGAAGGTTCCATGTGCTGCTGAGAAAAAAGTGTAGCTACTTGATGTTGGGTGGTATAGTCTATATATGTCAATTAAGTCTAGGTTGTTAATTGTGTTATTGAGTTCTATAGTTTCCTTATTTAACTTTTGTTTGGAAGATCTGTCCAGTGGTGAGAGAGGTGTGTTGAAGTCTCCCATGATTATTGTATGGTGGTCTATTAGACTCTTGAACTTGAGAAGAGTTTGCTTGATGAACACAGCTGCACCATTATTTGGGGCATATATATTTATGATTGTTATGTCTTGTTGGTGTATGGTTCCCTTGAGCAGTATGAAGTGTCCTTCTATATCCCTTTTGATTAGCTTTGGCTTGAAATCTATTTTATTAGATATGAGTATGGACACTCCTGCTTGTTTCCGCGGTCCATATGAGTGATATGATTTTTCCCAACCTTTCACCTTCAGTCTATGTATATCTTTTCCTATCAGATGCGTCTCCTGTAGACAGCATATTGTTGGGTCTTGTTTTTTGATCCATTCTACTAGCCTGTGTCTCTTAATTGGTGAGTTTAAGCCATTAACATTTAGGGTTATTATTGAGATATGGTTTGTTCTTCTATCCATATTTGTTTATTGATGTTACTAAACCTGATTTGTTATCCTCTTTGACTACTTTCCCCCCTTTACTGTCCTACCTGCCATTGTTGGTTTTCAATGTTATTTTCCATTTCCTCTTCCTGTAATGTTTTGCCAAGGATTTTTTGAAGAGATGGTTTTCTAGCTGCAAATTCTTTTAACTTTTGTTTATCGTGGAAGGTTTTAATTTCATCTTCTAATCTGAAGCTTAATTTCGCCGGATACACGATTCTTGGTTGGAACCCATTTTCTTTCAGTGTTTGAAATATGTTATTCCAGGATCTTCTAGCTTTCAGAGTCTGTGTTGAGAGATCAGCTGTTATCCTGATTGGTTTACCCCTAAATGTAATCTGCTTTCTTTCTCTTGCAGCTTTTAAAATTCTCTCCTTATTCTGTATGTTGGACATTTTCATTATAATGTGTCTAGGTGTGGATCTCTTAAGATTTTGCACATTCGGCGTCCTGTAGGCTTCTAGGATTTGGGATTCTGTCTCATTCTTCAAGTCTGGGAAGTTTTCTCGTATTATTTCACTGAAAAGACTTTTTATTCCTTTGGTTTGGAGCTCTGTGCCTTCCTGTATCCCAATGACTCTTAAATTTGGTCTTTTGATATTATCCCATAATTCTTGGATGTTCTGCTCATGGTTTCTTAGCAGACTTGCTGAGCTGTCTATGTTCTTTTCCAGTTGAAATACTTTGTCTTCATTGTCTGATGTTCTCTCTTCTAAGTGATCTACTCTGCTGGTAGTATTCTCAATTGAGTTTTTAAGTTGGTTTATAGCTTCCTGCATTTCTAGAATTTCTATTTGTTTGTTTTTTATTACCTCTATCTCCCTGTGAAATTGATCTTTTACTTCCTGGATTTGTTTGTCAATGTGATCTTTCATTGTCTGATTTTGCTGTCTCATGTCTTCCTTGAGACTCCAGATCATCTGAAGCATATAAATCCTGATGTCTTTATCTGACATTCCATCTGTTGCAGCTATTACCTCTTCTAAAGTTGAGTTGACCTGCATTGCTTGTGGTCCTTTCTTTCCTTGTCTTTTCATACTGCTGACATTTCTTTCTGCTTGGTGCCACTGTTGTGTTTTTGAAATTTACCCCCTATTTATTTATGTTGCTCTTGTATAGTTGGGAAGTCTCCCTTGCAGGGAGGGTATTGGCTGTGCTCCTCCTCTAATTATGGTGGTCTGTCTACCCCGCTGATCGGTCGCAGGTCTGCCCCCGCTGCGGGCACGGGTGGTGGCTTTGCTCTGCCCCCACTCCAATTGTGGTAATGTAACTACCACGCCCTGGGATCCTTGGTCCTGATCTGGATGTGGGTGGCGGCTCAGCTGGGCCCCCGCTCCAATTGGTGTGACGAGTCTACCGCGCTGGCAGACCTCTAGGCTGGTGGGTCGCAGTTCTGCACAGCCCCCACTCCCAATGGGGGTACCTAACTACCTCTCCAACGGGTCGCTGAGCCCCCTCCGGACCCGGGCGGCGACCCTGCTCCACCCCCACTCCAACCAGTGTGACGCGACTGCCTCGGTGTTACGTGTCCACCCCGCTGGCAAGCTACCTTGCCAGTTGGCGGCAGGTCTGCCTGCCCTGCTTGCTCGGATGGCAGCTCCGCACAGCCCCTACTCCAAATGAGGTTACTTGGCTACTGCGCCGCGGAATCGCTGGTCCTATTCTAGGCGTGGGCGGCTGCTCTCTTCAGCCCCAGCTGCGTTTGGGGTGTCATGGCACCACGCCGGCGGGTCACTTAGCCTGCTCTGGGCGCAGGAGGAAGATCCACTCTGTCCCTACAACACCCCGCCGGACCCTGATTGAGAAGCAGTCACCGCCGGTTCCCTAGCCTTGGGCCAAAGCAGCTTAGGTGGCCGGAACCCCGCCTCTCCGATCTGATACACTCTCCGCTGGGAGCTGGCTCCAGGGAGCGACCCCACGGGTTCCCCAGCCCCAGGCCAAAACTGTTCCAGGAGTCAGAACCCAGTCGCCCCAAGCTCAGCGCACGCTCCACTTGGAGCTGGCCTCCGCCGGCAGTCTCCACAGTTTCCTCAGACCTGGGCCAGGTTAGCCCCGGGAACCCGAATCCAGCTGCTCAGTGCCCGGCGCACGCCTTGCCAGGCACGAGCCTCTAGGAGTATTCTCCACAAGAACCCCCGCCCCGAGCCTGAGCAGAAAATCTGTCTGCTAGACGCAGGCAAATACCAGCCTGATATCACCTGTTCGTAGTTGAATGGGCTGAGATCAGTAGAACACGGGGATGATTACATCATCTCTCTGAAATGGTGGCTGCTGATCTCCACTGTGGTCCGACCGGTGTCTGGAGCCAAACTGGGCCTCTTCTCTCCTCTGTTTCAAAGCCGGAACTCAGCGCTAAGGGCTCCGATGTACCACTGGCGGGAGCCCCCCCGGATCCGTATCGCTGTTCCCCCGCTCCGGCACCCTGCCGCTCCCCGGTGCGCGCCACAGACTGCAGCCTCCGGGCGATCGCCTGTCAGGCTATGCGACCCTCCGTGCGGGGAAATGGAGCTCTCAGAGCCGAACTTCGCACGATGGAAATCTGTCCACTAGATTCTGGAGCACCTCAATTTCACTTGAACTTCCCAAAGATATCCTTCAGCCGTTTTGCATCGTCTTTCTCCTACTTAGTGATGCGGTGCCCTGGGGTGATGCAGTCCCTTCGCCGCCATCTTCTCTACACTTGGGTTTTGAAGGGACCAAAAAATCTCTTTTTATTGATTATTCTTTAAATAATTTGTGGAGTAAAATAATTTAATAATCCTAAAATTGTCTTAATTTCCAAAAACAACTATTGGTAGATAATAAGCCATTGCTAATTAATAAGATTTTTATATAATAACAATTAACAAGGTCATCAATAATATGTAGGGTGTGTGTGCGCGCGCACGTGTGTGTGTGTGTGTGTGTGTGTGTAATGTTTTCTAATTCATATTCTTAATGAATACTTTTGTTGTTCACTTTCCCAGAATTATTAAAACAATGAACACAATCTCCTTATTGCTGCTGAACAAGCCAATTGTGTAGCAAGGGAAAGAGAAATTGAAGGTATATTCCAAAATTGGTACCTTAATGTATCTTACTCAAATTTAGAAAACTAGTCCTCTGTGAATAATTCAGATTAATATAATTTTATGCATATTTGCTAAACATGCTCAATATTAAAACCATTTATTGAATGCTGTTCACAGTCAATAATGTAGTACAATTTTATTGAACATAACACACATTTTTCTAGTAGCACTTAGACATGGAAAATCTGCAACTTGAATCTCAGGGTAAAGCAAAGAAAGAAAAGAGCAATAGCTCTCATATATTTAGCTTATGAGCTTTAAAGAATTGGAGAAACGTACCACTTGACTCTTTTTTACCTCCCATTACTAGTGTATGAATTTAATATTTAAAAGTTGGATTATTTATCTTTTGCTAGCAAAAACAAAAACAAAAAGAAAATAGCTCTAAAAACATAAATTGAACCAAGTTTTCTACAGTATTTATTTTAAGACTGGACAAACACTGTAATGTAATGGCTTAAAATGTAAAAAGCTAAACGAACTGTATATTTTCTCTCATTATTTTTGTTGGCAATTGCATAATTGAATTAAATTGTAATACCAGGAAATTCATAAAGATGTATGAATAATCTCATACTTATTTTTTGTCATTCTTTGAGATGTGTACTAAATTTTTATAGACTTTTAAAAAATTTTTTTGTATCCAACTCATGGAAAAATAATTAGGACACAACTATTCATTTGCATGTGTAGAATCAAATGGAAGTCTAGATTAAAGTAATCACTGCTTAAGATCAATAATTATATGATGTAATTATTATAATACATTAGACCATTAGATTATAATACTCCAAAATTTATATAAACATAAAATAAAATATGATAAATTGCTTTACCTAGGCATCATAAATTTTATATACATGGTCTAGCATAGAGCATCTATTTTACACTAAGCATACAAACTGTATAATACAAATATTGTTATAACCAGATAACTGAGCATTGGTGTCAAAAGAGATTGTACTGCTTGTATTTTGTTAGGAATTATTTATCTTGGTTTAAGACTTCTTTTAAATTCCCAAGGAGCAAATTTTTACTGTATTCTCACATTAATACTATATTACAAAGGTAACCTAAAGTATTCTACATAACTTAATCCATGAAAACTTAAAATTCAAAAAGAAAAAAAAAGAGTTTCACAGAGACAAACAAATGGTTATGTTGGGAAGACAAGAACAATTCATGATGAGTTAAAATGTTATAGAAAAAGTGCAGTTCATGTTATTACTTTTTGGTAAGTATTTCCTCAAGTACCTCTACCTGGAAATGATTTTGTCTCTGTGAACTGAATTAAATTTGAACTTCTTCCTTTTTTTAACTGAGAGAAAATTCAAGTAATTGGAATTTATTTATCTAATTGCAATAATTCAACAAGTATGTAATTATTTTTTATACTATGATTATCAGAGAAGATAATGGAAGAAATTCTGCCAAAACTGAATGTTCCTAATATAAAAATCACTAAATGATAGCATTCCAATTGAGATAATATAATGTGTATTGGATATTAATCACATCTAAATTATTTTACCTTTTTATTAGATTTTACAGTTCATAAGAATCCTTCAAAAAACACTTTCCTTTTTTATACTGGGAAAATAAAAGTTAAAAAGGGAAATGAAATTGATGGGCAATTTTATGCTGTCATATTTAATATTTTGGATAATTTTGAAACTGCTTAGTATCCCTTCATTTCTGACAAAATTACTGGCTCAGTTGCCAGTGTGCTTCATAAAATAATAAAATATAGATGGAGTAATATTTAAGTATCTGTATCTATTATGGAGAATTGCCTTCTGGAGTCATGCATTATTAAAAGTTTCTAACAAGTTATAATGGATGTAAGATAATAGAATATCATGTATAATGAGTGATTTAAAAGATCAGCTCACTCACTATGATTGTCAATGGCTTAAAATGTAGATAATAGAGAAGTATAAAACATATTCAAAAGAAAGTTTCTTATGTACCTAGGCTGTTAAAAGTTTTTGTTTAATTTTTTTCCAGGTATATTTTAAATAAATGAATGCCTTTTTAAATAATCATTTTGGGGCATCTTGCATTACTTGATGCTACTCAGATACCTTGGTATCCCAAATATTTTATTACATTCAGTTTAATTTTATATGTAGATACAATAAAAGTTTGTTTAGGGAGCAAAGATAGTGTGCCAGAAGGGGGCAGCATTCTGTGTCATTCCATGATCCAGATCTCACTTAGTGTGGAATACTGCATTTCTGAGAGTGTTAGAAGACACCTATACAGCTGCTCTCCTCAGAAATCACCAGCGATGTGACCCCGCTCAGGGATCTGGGCCTCAGCATTCCAGCAGGACATGGGCATTCGAGCAGGACTCTTGGCTCCCAATACTTAAAGTCTGAAGTTCTAGCCACGCAAGGCTTGCAAGTGCCTTAGCAGAATCACTTATCAACACATCTGCAAATCTCCTAGACTTCACTCCACTCCAACCAGGTCACTCAGCTGCTACCTACCCACAGCACAGTGCCATCTCCCAGCTCCCCCCCACACACCCCACTAGACACCCCAGCACTGAAAGCAGACTGCCTCCATCTTCGCTCTACATTCTCATCATATTAGGTGGGGGCAACTCCCAGATCAAATCTCCAGTGGCCAGGTTCCAGGTTTGCAACCTCCCCCTCTAACTCAGCGGCGATAACCCAACACAGTAGCTGCCCAACACAGGTGCTCAGTGCAACCAGGACACGGCCCATGGGAGCCCCTGTGTGAGACGTTTTTCAATTAGAAATGGCTAGGGGAGAGGGAGATAGGGCTAAAGTTCAGAGCCTAACAAAGAGACCAGGAACTGGGAAACCTCCAGGCAGGATAGGGAGATAGTACTAGGCACCCAAGTCATAGAGCAGTCCCCCATAAGACCCTTGAGGTTCAGTCTTCCTGCAGGGACTGGTGTGTGCCACTCCCCACCTACAGGAGCCCTGCACCAGGACCACTCTTCCCACCCTGGTTATCTCCACCATCCTTAGGGCAGACACCAACTTGCAACAGACAACCCAACCAACAAACCTGGCTTTTCCTCCAAGGTGTTTTTTCCCCCCTTTCTACCCCTCTATCCCCCAGCTGTGGCATCCCCAATATATGTGAAACCAGGAACTTTGCATGAAATAGGACTGAAAGGACTAAGTCATCTAAATAATGTAAGAGAGGTGTTGTATATGCCTTTTTTTTCCCTTTTATTTTTCCTTTTATTCTTTAGTTTCTATTTTCCCCTCCAAATTTTACTATTTTAACATCCTGTAGTTTTCTAAATATATATGTGTATTTGTTTTATGTATTCTACAGTCATCCTACATACTTGTCTACCCTAAATTACTTCCTGTCTATTCTCTCGCTACTAACCCTCTTCATTAGATTTCTCTTTCACATGTCATATGATATATTAACTCTATATCCTCACATCCTACTTCCTCAGCATATAGTCCTACACCTCTTCCCCAGTTCATTGTCCACTGTCAGAATCTATAAACCGTTTTACGAAACTGCTGATTATATTATATAATAATTGAATCCAACATTTTTATACATTGATATTAAGCTGTTACATCTTAATAACAATAAACTTTTTATTGGTGGTATATTGTTGATATTGGGGTCTGTTAATATTGTCCTTGCCCACAAAGGAGAGGTCCTGGAATCCTACAAGAGCACTATAAATCTATAGGGTAATAGCAATAACACCCTCGACCCACAGAGCTGGAAAGGAAGACACATGAGTAACAAGAAAAGTGCCCCAAACAAATCAAGACACCACATCATTAGAATCATTGGCAGCCACAACAGAAGAAATTACAGAGAAGGAATTCAGGATGTACATGGCCAAATGTTCTGTGAACTCTAGGAAAATATAAAAGAGCAAATATAGGCAGTTAAACATCACTTTGACAAGGAGCACATAAAAAAAATACAGGAAGCAAAAGATCACCTCAACAGGGAGATAGAGGTTAAAAAAACAAGACATAACAAACAAACAAACAGAAATCCTTAATATTAAAAAAAACAATAAACAAAATTAAAGACTCAAATGAAAGCATCACCTAGGACATTAGACGTTGAAGACAAAATATATAATCTTGAAAAGAACATAGATAGCATAGTGATAATGGTAAGAAACCATGATCAGAACATTTAAGAAATATGGGTAACATAAAAAGACCAAATTTAAGAGTTACAGGGATAGAGGAAGACATAGAGGTCCAAACCAAAGGAATGAAATAATATCAGAAAACTTTCCAAACATGAAGAATGAATTGGAAATCCAAATTTAAAAATCCTACAAGATGCCAAATGTACAAAATCACAACAGATCTACACCAAAGCACATTACAATAAAAATGCTCAACATACAGAATAAGGAAAGAATTTTAAAAGCCATGAGAGAAAGGAATCAGATTACATATAGGGGGAAACCAATTAGGATAATGGCAGATTTTCCAACACAGACCCTGAAAGCTAGAAGATGCTGGAACAACATATGTCAAGCCCAGAATGAAAATGAGTGCCAATCAAGAATCTTGTATCAAGCAAAATTAAGCTTTAGATTTGAAAATGAAATAATAACCTTTCATGATAAACAAAAGTTAAAAGAATATATAGCTAGAAAACTGACACTATAAAATATCCTTAGAAAAATATTCCATGAAGAAAAACAAAAAATAAGAATTAAAATCAGTAAAGAGAGGTAGTACCCTAAAGGAAAACCTAAACAAAGAAGAAAATCAAGTCAAGTTAAATTTAAAAAATATAAACAAATATGGCTAGGAATACAAATCATGTCTCAATAATAACCTTGAATGTTAATGGATTAAACTCAGCAATCTAAAGACATAGTCTAGCAGATTGGATTAAAAAATAGACTAAACAATATACTACCTCCAGGAGACTCATCTGATAGGAAAAGACATATACAGACTGAAGGTGAAAGGTTAGGAAAAATCATACTACTCACATGGATTGCAGAAGCAAGCATATGTTTCTATCCTCCTATCAAATAAAGTAGAATTCAAGCCATAGTTCATCAAAAGGGATAAAGATTAACAATACCTACTTCTCAAGGGAATCATACACTAACAAGACATAACAATCATAAATTTATATGCCCCAAACAATGGTGTGGCTATGTTCACCAAATTCTTCTCAAGCTCAAGAGTCAAATTGACCACAACACAATAATCTTGGGTAACTTTTAAACATCTCTCTCACAACTGGATAGATCTTCCAAACAAAAGTTGAATAAAGAAACTATAGAATTTAGTAATATGATCAATAACTTAGACATATATAGAATAATTCAACCTGCATCAAGTGGATGCACTTTCTTCTCAGTGTCAGTTTTCTTACATGGATCCTTCTCTAAAATAGACCACATAATATGCCACAAAGCAACTCTTAGCAAATACAAAAAAGTAGAAATACTACCATGAATTTTGTAAGATCATAATGGAATTAAATTAGAAATCAATGACAAAATTTTAAAAAATTACTCCAACAGCTGAAGATTAAACAATATGCTACTGAATGAACAATGGGTTGCAGAAGACATCAAGGAAGAGATTCAAAAATTCTTAAATGAGAACATAGACAAAACATATGGAAATCTCTGGGACACTATGAAAGCAGTTCTAAGAGGAAAGTTTATTGCGTGGAGTTCATCTCTTAAAAGAAGAAAAAGTCAACAAGTAAATGACCTCATATTACATCTCAAAGCCCTAGAAATAGAAGAACAAATCTATATTGAAAGCAGTAGAAGGCAAAAAAATAATTAAAATTAGAGCTAAAAGCAATGAAATTGAAACAAAAGAAACAATTAAAAAAATTGACAAAACAAAAGTTGGTTCTTTGAAAAAATAAATAAAATTGACAGACCCTTAACCATGCTAATGAAGAGAAGTAGAGAGAGAACTCAAATTACTAGCATATGTGATGAAAAAGATAATATCACAATAGACATTACAGAAATACAAAGGATAATTAGAAACTATTTTGAAATCTTATACTCCAATAAAATAGAAAATATTGAAGGCATCAACAAATTTCTTAAGTCATACAATTTGTCCAGATTTAATCAGGAAGATATAAACAATTTAAACAGACCAATATCAAGTGATAAAATAGAAGATACTATCAGAAGCCTACCGACCAAGAAAAGGCCAGGACTAGATGGATACACAATTGAGTTCTACGAGATTTTTAAAGAAGAACTAATACCAATACTCTTCAATTTATTTCAGGAAATAGAAAAAGAGGGAACATTTCCAAACTAAATTTTCCAAATTAAACATTTCAAAACTAATTCTAAGAGGCCAATATCATCCTGATTCTAAGAGGCTAAGACAAATCAAAGAAAGAAAACTTTAGATCAATATCTCTAATGAACATAGATGCAAAAATTCTCAATATAATTCTGGCAAATCAAATACAAAACATATCAAAAAGATTGTGCACCACAATCAAGTGGGATTCATCCCAGGGATAACAGGTTGGTTCAACATATGGAAATCTATAAATGTAATTCATCACATCAATAGACAAAGATAAGAATCATGTGATCATTTCAATAGATGAAGAAAAACCATTTGAGAAAATACAGTACCCCTTCCTGTTCAAAACACTAGAAAAACTAGGGATAACAGGTACATATCTCAACATCATAAAGGCTATCTACAATTAGACCCAGACAAACATCATTCTAAATGGAGAAAAATTGAAGGCATTCCCTCTAACAACTTGAACAAGACTTCTATTTAACATAGTTCTATTTAACATAGTTCTTGTAACACTGGCCAGAGTAATTAGAAAGATGAAAGAAATTAAAGGGATATGTATAGAAAAATAAGAACTTAAATTAGCACTATTTGCTGATGATATGATTCAATACTTAGAAGACCCAAAAAGCTCCACCAGAAAATTTCTAGAACTAGCAAATGAATTTAGCAAAGTATCAGTATATAAAATCAACACCCATAAATCAAAGACATTTCTGTATATCAGTGACAAATCCTCTGAGAGAAAAATCAAAATGACCATACTATCAAAATCACTATACAGATTTAAAGCAATTCTGATCAAAATCTCAATGGCATTCCTAATAGAAATTGAAAAAGCAATTATGAAATTCATATGGAAAAATAAGAGACCCAGTCTAGATAAAGCAATTCTTAGCAGAAATAGTGAAGCAGGTGGTATCATTATACTAGACCTTAAACTATATTAGAGAGCAATAGTAAAAAAAAACAACACAGTATTGGCACCAAAACAGACTAGTAGACAGAATAAAGGACACAGAGACTAACCCACAAAATTACAATTATCTTATATTAGACAAAGAAGCCAAAACATGCATTGGAGAAAAGATAGCCTCTTCAACAAATTGTGCTGGGAAAACTAGAAATCTATAAGCAACAAAACGAAATTAAACCCCTATCTCTCACCATGCAGAAAACGCAACTCAAAGTAAATCAAGGACCTAGAAATTAAACCGGAGACTCTGCATCTTATAGAAGAAAAAGTAGGCCCTAATCTCTATCGTGTGGGATTAGGCCCCAGCTTTCTTAATAAGACTCCTATAGCATAAGAATTAAATTTAAGAATCAATAAATGGAATGGACTCAAACCAAAAAGTTTTTTTTCTCAGAAAAATAAGCAATCTGTGAGGTGAATAGAGAGCCTACATCTTGGGAACAAATTTTTACCCCTCACACATCAGATAGAGCACTAATCTCTAGGGTACATAAAGAAATCAAAAAGCTAAGCACCAGAAACCAAATAACCCTATCAATAAATGGGACAAGAACCTGAACAGACACTCCTCAGAAGAAGATATACAATCAATTAACAAATATATAAAAAACTATTCATCTTCTCTAGCAATTAGAGAAATGAAAATCAAAACTACTCTAAGATATCATCTCATTCCAGTCAGAATGGCAGTGATTCTGAAGAGAAGCAACGATAAGTTTTGGCAAGGATGTGGGGAAAACAGTACACTCATACATTGCTGGTGAAACTGCAAATTGGTGCAGTCAATATGGAAAGAAATATGGAGATTCCTTGGAAAACTGGGAATGGAAACACCATTTGACCCAGCTATCTTCTCCTCAGTCTATACCCAAAGGACTTAAAAACAGCATAGTACAGGGACACAGCCACATCAATGTTTATAGCAGCACAATTCACAATGGCTAAACTGTGGAACCAACCTAGATGCCCTTCAATATATTAATGGATAAAAAAAAAATGTGGCATATATATATAATGGAATATTACTCATCAATAAAAGAAAATAAAATCATGGCATTTGCAGGTAAAAGAATGTAGTTAGAGAAGATAATGCTAGAGACCTGTGACTGACGGGCGGATCAGGCCCAGCGGCCTGCCGGAGTGGTAGACACGTCACACCAATTGGAGTAGGGGCACAGCAGAGCCTTCACCCGCGCCCGGAAAAGGCCCAGAGGCCCCAACGGCGTGGTAGTCACATCACCCCAATTGGAGTAGGGGCAGAACAGAGCCGCCTCCCACACCTGGAACAGGCCAAGCAACCCGCCTGCGTGGTAGACACGTCACCCCAATTGGAGTAAGGGCAGAGCAGAGCCACCGCCCACGCCTGCAAGTTAGGCAGACCTGCAACCAACCGGCAGAACAGGCCCAAGGGTCCGAGGGCATGGTAAACAAGTCACACCAATTGGAGGAGGGGAAGAGCAGAGCTGCCGCCCGCGCCTGCAAAGTAGGCAGACCTGCGACCAACCGGCAGAACAGACCCAGCGGCCCGCCAGCCTGGTAGATAGATCACCCCAATTGGAGGAGGGGCACAGCCGCTGCAAGGGAGACTTTTCAACTATACAAGAGCAATATAAATATATAGGGAGAAAATTTCAAAAACACAACAGTTTCACCAAGCAGAAAGAAATGTGAGCAGTATGAAAAGACAAGGAGAGAAAGGACCACAAGCAATGCAGTTCAACTCAACTTTAGAAGAGGTAATAGCTGCAGCAGATGGAATGTCAGATAAACAATTCAGGATATACATGCTTCAGATGATCTGGAGTCTCAAGAAAGACATCAGACAGCAAAATCAGACATTGAAAGATCACTTTGACAATGAATTACATAAACAAATCCAAGAAGCAAAAGATCAACTATACAGGGAGATAGAGGTAATAAAAAACAAACAAAAATTCTAGAAATGCAAGAAGCAATGAACCAACTTAAAAACTCAATTGAGAATACTACCAGCAGAGTAGAACACTTAGAAGATAGAACATCAGACAATGAAGACAAAGTATTTCAACTTGAAAAGAACATAGACAGCTCAGCAAGACTGTTAAGAAACCATGAGCAGAACATCCAAGAAATATGGGATAACATAAAGAGACTAAATTTAAGAGTCATTGGAATACAGGAAGGTATAGAGGTTCAAACCAAAGGAATGAGCAATCTATTCAATGAAATAATACGAGAAAACTTCCCAGACTTGAAGAATGAGACAGAATCCCAAATCCTAGAAGCCTACAGGACGCCGAATGTGCAAAATCATAAGAGATCCATACCGAGACACATTATAATGAAGATGCCCAACATACAGAATAAGGAGAGAATTTTAAAAGCTACAAGAGAAAGGAAGCAGATTACATTTAGGGGTAAACCAATCAGGATAACAGCTGATCTCTCAACACAGACTCTGAAAGCTAGAAGATCCTGGAATAACATATTTCAAACACTGAAAGAAAATGGGTTCCAACTAAGAATCGTGTATCCAGCGAAATTAAGCTTCAGGATGGAAGATGAAATTAAAACCTTCCACAATAAACAAAAGTTAAAAGAATTTGCAGCTAGAAAACCATCTCTTCAAAACATCCTTGGCAAAACATTACAGAAAGAAAAAATGGAAAATAACAATGAAAACCAACACTGGAAGGTAGGACAGTAAAGGGGGGAAAATAATCAAAGAGGAAAACAAACCATGCTTAGTAACATAAATAAACAAATATGGCTGGAAGAACAAACCATATCTCAATAATAACCCTAAATGTTAATGGCTTAAACTCACCAATTAAGAGACACAGGCTAGTAGAATGGATCACAAAACATGACCCAACAATATGCTGCCTACAGGAGACGCATTTGATAGGAAAAGATATACATAGACTGAAGGTGAAAGGTTGGGAAAAATCATATCACTCATATGGACTTTGGAAACAAGCAGGAGTGTCCATACTCATATCAAATAAAATAGATTTCAAGCCAAAGTTAATCAAAAGGGATAAAGAGGGACACGGCATACTGCTCAAGGGAACCATACACAAACAAGACATAACAATCATAAATATATATGCCCCAAACAATGGTGCAGCTATGTTCAGCAAGCAAACTCTTCTCAAGTTCAAGAGTATAATAGACCACTATACAATAATCATGGGAGACTTCAACACACCTCTGTCACCACTGGACAGATCTTCCAAACAAAAGTTGAATAAGGAAACTATAGAACTCAATAACACAATTAATAACCTAGACTTAATTGACTTATATAGAATATACCACCCAACATAAAGCAGTTACACTTTTTCTCAGCAGCACATGGATCCTTCTCAAAAATAGATCATATATTATGTCACAGGGCAACTCTTAGACAATATAAAGGAGTAGAGATAATAGCATGCATCTTATCTGATTATAATGGAATGAAACTGAAAATCAATGATAAAAGAAGGAAGGAAAAATCATGCATCACTTGGGGAATGAACAATAGGTTACTGAATGATCAATGGGTTATAGAAGACATCAAGGAGGAAATTAAAAAATTCTTAGAGATAAATGAAAACACAGACACAACATATCGGAATCTATGGGACACATTGAAAGCAGTTCTAAGAGGAAAATTCATTGCTTGGAGTTCATTCCTCAAAAAAAGAAAAAACCAACAAATAAATGATCTCATACTTCACCTCAAAATCCTAGAAAAGGAAGAGCAAAACAACAGCAAAAGAAGTAGAAAGCAAGAAATAATTAAAATCAGAGCTGAAAATAATGAAATTGAAACAAAAGAAACAATTGAAAAAATTGACAAAACTAAAAGTTGGTTCTTTGAAAAAATAAATAAAATTGACAGACCCTTAGCCATGCTAACACAGAGAAGAAGAGAGAGAACTCAAATTACTAGCATACGGGATGAAAGAGGCAATATCACAACAGACACTTCAGAAATACAGAAGATAATCAGAAATTATTTTGAATCCTTATACTCCAATAAAATAGAAGATAGTGAAGGCATCGATAAATTTCTAAAGTCATATGATCTGCCCAGATTGAGTCAGGAGGATATACACAACCTAAACAGACCAATATCAATTGAGGAAATAGAAGAAACCATCAAAAGATTACCATCTAAGAAAAGCCCAGGACCGGATGAGTATACAGCAGAGTTTTACAAAACCTTTAAAGAGGAACTAATACCAATACTTTTCAAGCTATTTCAGGAAATAGAAAAAGAGGGAGAACTTCCAAATTCATTCTACGAGGCCAACATCACCCTGATTCCTAAACCAGACAAAGACATTTCAAAGAAAGAAAACTACAGACCAATATCTCTAATGAACCTAGATGCAAAAATCCTCAATAAAATTCTGGTGAATCGCATTCAAAAACATATCAAAAAAAATGTGCACCATGATCATGTAGGATTCATCCCTGGGATGCAAGGCTGGTTCAATATATGGAAATCAATAAATGTTATTCACCACATCAATAGACTTAAAAATAAGAACCATATGATCATCTGGATAGATGCAGAAAAAGCATTCAACAAAGTACAGCATCCCTTTATGTTCAAAACTCTAGAAAAACTAGGGATAACAGGAATATACCTCAACATTGTAAAAGCAATCTATGCTAAACTTCAGGCTAGTATCATTCTGAATGGAGAAAAATTGAAGGCATTCCCTCTAAAATCTGGAACAAGTCAGGGATGCCCTCTCTCACCACTTCTGTTCAACATAGTCCTCGAAACACTGGCTAGAGCAATTAGACAGACAAAAGAAATTAAAGGCATAAAAATAGGAAAAGAAGAACGTAAATTATCACTATTTTCAGATGATATGATTCTATACCTACCAGACCCAAAAGGGTCTACAAAGAAACTATTAGAGCTAATGAATGAATTCAGAAAAGTGGCAGGATATAAAATCAACACACATAAATCAAAGGCATTCCTGTATATCAGCAACAAATCCTCTGAAATGGAAATGAGGACAACCACTCCATTCACAATATCCTCAACAAAAATAAAATACTTGGGAATCAACCTAACAAAAGAGGTGAAAGGCTTATACAATGAAAACTACAGAACCCTAAAGAGAGAAATAGAAGAAGATCTTAGAAGATGGAAAAACATACCCTGTTCATGGATAGGCAGAACTAACATCATCAAAATGGCGATATTACCGAAAGTTCTCTATAGGTTTAATGCAATGTCAATCAAAATCCCAATGGCATTTCTTGTAGAAATAGAGAAAGCAATCATGAAATTCATATGGAAAAATAAAAGACCCAGAATAGCAAAAACAATGCTAAGCAGGAAGTGTGAATCTGGCGGTATAGCGATACCAGACTTCAAACTATACTACAGAGCAATAGTAACAAAAACAGCATGGTACTGGTACCAAAACAGGCGGGTGGACCAATGGTACAGAATAGAGGATACAGTAACCAACCCACAAAACTACAAATATCTTATATTCGATAAAGGGGCTAAAAGCATGCAATGGAGGAAGGATAGCATCTTCAACAAATGGTGCTAGGAAAACTGGAAATCCATATGCAACAAAATGAAACTGAATCCCTTTCTCTCGCCATGCACAAAAGTTAACTCAAAATGGATCAAGGAGCTTGATATCAAATCATCGACATGGCGTCTGATAGAAGAAAAAGTTGGCTACGATCTACATACTGTGGGGTCGGGCTCCAAATTCCTCAATAGGACACACATAGCACAAGAGTTAATAACTAGAATCAACAAATGGGACTTACTCAAACTAAAAAGATTTTTTCTCAGCAAAAGAAACAATAAGAGAGGTAAATAGGGAGCCTACATCCTGGGAACAAATCTTTACTCCTCACACTTTAGATAGAGCCCTAATATCCAGAGTATATAAAGAACTCAAAAAATTAGACAATAAGATAACAAATAACCCAATCAATAAATGGGCAAAGGACCTGAACAGACACTTCTCAGAGGAGGACATACAAGCAATCAACAAGTACATGAAAAAATGCTCACCATCTCTAGCAATCAGAGAAATGCAAATCAAAACCACCCTAAGATACCATCTCACTCCAGTTAGATTGGCAGCCATTATGAAGTCAAACAACAACAAGTGCTGGCGAGGATGTGGGGAAAAGGGTACACTTGTACATTGTTCGTGGGACTGCAAATTGGTGCAGCCAATTTGGAAAGCAGTATGGAGATTTCTTGGAAAGCTGGGAATGAAACCACCATTTGACCCAGCTATTCCCCTTCTCGGTCTATTCCCTAAAGCCCTAACAAGAGCATGCTACAGGGACACTGCTACATCGATGTTCATAGCAGCACAATTCACAATAGAAAGACTGTGGAACCAACCTAAATGCCCTTCAATAGATGAATGGATAAAAAAAATGTGGCATTTATATACAATGGAGTATTACTCTGCATTAACAAATGACAAAATCATAGAATTTGGAGGGAAATGGATGGCATTAGAGCAGATTATGCTAAGTGAAGCCAGCCAATCCCTAAAAAACAAATGCCAAGTGTCTTCTTTGATATAAGGGGAGTAACTAAGGACAGAGTAAGGACAAGAGCATGAGAAGAAGATTAACATTAAACAGGGATGAGAGGTGGGAGGGAAAGGGAGAGAGAAGGGAAATTGCATGGAAAAGGAAGGAGACCCTCAGGGTTATACAAAATTACATACAAGAGGAAATGAGGGGAAAGGGAAAAATGAATTACTGTAGAGGGGGTAGAGAAAGAAGAGGGGAGGGGAGAGGAGGGGAGGGGGGATAGTAGAGGATAGGAAAGGCTACAGAATACAACAGACACTAGTATGGCAATATGTAAATCAATGGAAGTGTAACTGATGTGATTCTGCAATCTGTATACGGGGTAAAAATGGGAGTTCATAACCCACTTGAATCAAAGTGTGAAATATGATATATCAAGAACTATGTAATGTTTTGAACAACCAACAATAAAAAAAATAAAAATAAAAAAAGAAGATAATGCTAAGTGAAGTCAGCCAATCCCAAAAAAGACAAATGCAGAATGTTCTCTCTGATATAAAGTGACTGACTCATAGTTGGGTTGTGAGGAGGAGCATGGGATGAATAGACAAACTCTAGATAGGGCAGAGGGGTAGAAGGAGAAGAGATGGGGCAGGGGGTTAGCAATGATGGTGGAATGTGATGGACTTCATTACTCAAAGTACATATATGAAGAAATGAATTTGTGTGAACATATTTTATATACAAACAGAGATATGAAAAAATGTGCTATACATTGTGATAAGAATTTTAATGCATTCTACTGTCATGTATTTAAAAAATAGAATCAATTTTTAAAAAGAAATTTTTAAAAAGTTTGTTTAGCTACATAATCAAGCTATGGTGATCATTTTGATTTGAAATACTTCAAATAAATCCCATGTTATAAAGGAATATGATTTTTTCTAATTAGATTTTTCTAATTATAGTGATATAATCATTGACAATATTTAAAATATGCCTGGCAATGGATCATCTAAACATTGTTACCTTTTTAGGGAAACACAAAATTTCACTATAATGTAATATTTAATGTAAAAGACAATTAAACTTAGAAGAAATTTTGAGGTGTACCATGCTTAGTTGAGATATTTTATGTAAGTTTACAGTAAGAATGTACATTTCAATAGCTTTATTGTGATATAGTTGGTACACATAAAAAACTGTGTCTATTTAATATGCACAATTTTTGAGTTTGGACTCAGGCAAACACCCATGAAATGAATATCACATTCAAAGCAATAAACATGTCAATCATCTTCCTTTTTGTGTGTGGCAGTAATACTCAACATGAATTCTACCCTCTTAAAATTTCTGTGCATAACATAATACAGCATTATTAACTATAGGCATGATGAGGTATAGGAGATAGAATTAATTCATGTTGCATAACTATAACTTATACTAATTGAATGACTCTTCATTTCCTCTTCTGAACAGCCCATAGTAACCACAGTTCTCATTTCTGCTTCTAAGAGCTTGATTAATTTAAGTACCTCTTCTAGGTGGACTTATCTAATATTTGTTCTGTCACATGCTTTTTTTTCTCAATTGAATGTCCTCATCTATTTCACACCTATTAGGATGGCTATTATCAAAAAAATAAAAATTTCAATAAAAAGACAACAACAAAAACTAGCAGCGCAAATGAAGCTGGAGATGTGACTTAGTATATCTCTTACTTAGGAGGATCTGGATTCAAAATCCAGCACCAAAACAAATTGAACCACAAACAATTAGAAACTAACAAAGTTGGTGAAGATATGGAGAAATTAGAATTCTTGTATGTTGTTGATAATGTAGAATAGTGCAACTGGAACAGAAATGATACAAATTTATCTTTAGAAAATTAAAAATTGAACTGCCCATGATTCGGTTATTCTTCTTCTGGTTATATATACAAGGAATTGAAATCAGGATCTCAAACAGAACAGCTGCAGGCCCCTATTTATCACAGCATTATTCACAATAATCCAGACAGAGAAGCAGCACAAATGTCCATTGACAGATAAATGTACAAAGTAAATTGAGTGCATATAAACAATGGAATATTACTCAGCCTTGAAAAAAAGTGAGTCCAGTTGTTTGTGGAAAATGGATGAAAAAGGATATATTCTGCTCCTGAAATTACTTATTAATTTAAAAATGTTGCATTATCTAAATTAAATGCTGGATTTATATGAGAATTAATTTTATATTATTTAGGAGAATTTTAGCTGTCTTTGCTTTTATTGAATACTTTTAAGTTGACATTATAAAGTTTACTTGAGTTTATATGATTTATTCTTTAGAAAATTCAAGATATGGTCTGAAGTCTGGTAGCTGCTCCTTTAGGAACTGATGAAAGAGGTAAAATCAGGTCTCATATCTGACCTAGACAATAAGAATCTGAGTTTTCACTGAATTCCAAGGTGACTCCCAGGAACGCCAAAATCTGAGAAGCACTGATGTGAAGAAACTTAAAAGAGAAAGACTAAAGTTGATATTTTCTTACTGAGATATTTGGGACAGTTCTGACTTACATTTTAATCTTAAAAAGACACTGCAATTATGTGAGTTCTGATGAAAGCAAGAATTATTCGCTGCACCTAATTCCTGTGTGTCAATATTGCTCAACCTTATTTGCCCTTCTAAATCAACTGTGCCTTATTTTTCCACAAAAAGAATAGGTATGTTCTCCAGACTGAAGTGTTAAATCATTATCTGAGGATAGATTGTAAATATTTGTATTTTCATAACCCATAATCCTTTCTGAAGAAAGTCATTCATTAGGATGTGGAAATCACAGAAAATATTCACTCATAACCTGGATGGTTCAATGTTCAAGTTGATACATATGTATGTGCATATTTGTGTGAATGTAAATTGAGTCGTTAATGAGCATTAGCAATATATAGCTGAAAAGGTATATAAAATATTATCACTGGATTGATTTGTTCCTGGAAAAGATAAGAACTCTAACATAGTAGGTCCTTAAATTTTATTTTAATTATTTTTTTAAAATATTTTTATTTGTTTTTAACCTTTTTATTGGCACATTATAATTATACATAACAGTAAGATTTATTATAATATATTCATACATACACACAATAAAACAGTTAATTTGATCAATTTCATTCACTAGTACCTCCCGTTTTCCTCCTCTCCCTTCCCCATTTCCCTTTCTTCTAGTCTACTGGCACCTCTTCTATTTATTTTTTTTAACTTTTTAAAATTTGTTATGCATGATAGTAGAATGAATTTTGAAACATTGTACACAGAGGGAGCACAACCTCTCATTCCTCTGGCTGTACATGGTGCAGTCACAGCAGCAGTATAATCATACATGTATACAGGGTACTTATGTCTGTTTCATTCTACTATCCTTCCCATCCCCACAGCCCCACCCCACCGCTTATTTCCCTCTACACAATCCAGCATTCCTTCATTCTCTCCCTACCTCACTATGGATCGGCATCTACTGATTAGAGAAAACATTTGTTGTTTGAGGATTAGCTTATTTCACTTAGTCTGATGTTCTCTAGTTCCATACATTTACCTGTGAATACCATAATTTTATTTTTCTTTAAGGCTGAATAATATTCTATTGTGTATATGTACCTCAATTTCTTTATCCGTTCATCTGTTGAAGGACATCTAGGTTGGTTCTATAGCTTAGCTATTGTGAATTGAATGGCTATAAACATTGATGTGGTTGTGTCAATTTAGTATGCCAATTTTAAGTCCTTTGGGTATAAATTGAGGAGTGGGATAGATTGGTCAAATGGTCTTTCCATTCCGAGTTTTCGGAGGAATCTCCATACTGCTTTCCAAAGTGGTTGCACTAATTTGTAGTCCCACCAGCAATGAATGAGTGTACATATCACCCCACATCCTTGACAACACTTATTATTGTTTTTGTTATTTATAATTGCCATTCTGACTGGAGTGAGATGAAATCTTAGAGTAGTTTTGATTTGATTTGTATTTCTCTAGTTACTATAGATAATGAATATTTTTCCATATGTTTGTCAATTGATTATATTTCTTTTTCTGAGTTTTTTTCTTTTTTCTTTTTCTTTTCTTTTCTTCTTTTTTCTTTCTTTCTTTTTCTTTTTTTTTTTTTTTTTTTTTTGGTGTTTAGATTTTTAGTTCTTTTGTATCCTGGAGATTAGTGCTCTATCTGAGGTGCCTATAGTAAGAATTTTTTTTCCCGATTCTGTAGGCTTGCTCTTCTCAGCTGAGAAGAAAATTTTTACTTTGAATCCATCTCATTTATTAAATCTTAATTTTACTTCTTGTGCTTTTGGACTCTTGTTAAGGAAGTCAGGTCCTATGCTGACATGATGAAGATTTGGACCTACTTTTTTTCTATTAGGCAAAAGGTCTCCATTCCAGTGCCTAAGACTTTAATCCACTTTGACTTGATTTGTGCAGGGTGAGATAGAGGTTTAATTTTATTTTGCTACATATGGATTTCCAGTTTTCCCAGCACCATTTCTTGAAGAGGCTATCTTTTTCTCCAATGTATGTTTTTGGCACCTTTGTCTAGTATAAGAGAACTGTATTTATATGGGTTTTTCTCTGTGTCTTCTATTTTATATCACTGGTCTACATGTCTATTTGGGTGCTAATACATGCCATTTTTGTAACTATTACTCTGTAGTATAGTTTAAGGTACGGTATTGTGATGCTTCCTGATTCACTCTTCTTGCTAAGGATTGTTTTGGTTACTCTGGGTCTCTCTCTTTCTCTCTCTCTCTCTCTCTCTCTCTCTCTCTCTCTCTCTGAATGAATTTCATGACTAGTTTTTCTACTTCTTCATGAAGAATTTCATTGGAATTTTAATAGGAATTGCATTTAATCTGTATAACAGTTTTGGTAGTATGTCCATTTTGACAATATTAATTCTGCCTATTCAAGAGCATGGGAGATCTTTCCATCTTCTAAGGTCTTCTTCAAGTTTTTTAGTTTCTGTAGTTTTCATTGTAGAGGTCTTTCACCTTTCTTGTTAGATTGATTCCCAAGTATTTTTTTTAGGCTATTGTGAATGGGGTAGTATTCCTAATTTCTCTTGCAGTGGATTCATCACTTATAAATAGAAATGTTTTTGATTTATGCATATTAATTTTATATCCTGCTACTTTGCTGAATTTATTTATTAGTTCTAAAAGTTTTCTGGTGGATTTTTTTGGAACTTCTAAATATAGAGTCGTGTCCTTGGCAAAATGTGATAGTTTGTGTTCTTCTTTTCCTATTTATATCCCTTTAATTTATTTCATCTGTCTGATTGCTCTGGCTAGAGTTTCAAGAACAATGTTGAATAGAAGGGGTGAAAGAGGTTATCCTGTCTCATTCCAGTTTTTAGAGGGAATGCTTTCACTTTTTCTCCATTTAGAATGATGTTTTCCTTGGAGTTAGATCCATGGCTTTTACAATCCTGAGTTATGTTCCTACTAGCCCAAATTTTTCTAGTGTTTTGAACATGAAAAGGTGCTGTGTTTTTTCAAATATTTTATCTGTATCTCTTGAGATGATCATATGATTATTATTTTTAAGTCTATTGATATGGCATATTATGTTTATTGATTTCCATATGTTGAACCAACCTTGCATCTCTGAGATGAACCCACTTGATTGTGGTACACTATCTTTTTAATATTTTTGAATGCAATTTTCCATAATTTTATTAAAATTTTTTGCATGTATGTTCATCATGGATATTGGTCTAAAGTTTTCTTTCTTTGATGTGTTTACGTCTGGTTTTGGTATCAGGGTGATCATAGAATGAGGTTGGAAAGGTTCCCTCCTTTTTTATTTCAAGTAAAAATTTGAGGAGCGTTTGTATTATTTTTTCTTTGAAGTTCTTGTAGTACTTGGCTGAGAACCCATCAAGTCCTGAGCTTTTCTTCTTTGGTAGGCTTTTTGATGGCATATCCTAATTCACTGCTTGAAAATGATCTGTTTAAATTGTGTATGTCCTCCTGATTCAGTTTGAGTAAATCATCTGCCTCTAGAAATTTGTCAATGTCTTCAAGATTTTCTATTTTATTGGAATACAAATTCTGAGAATAATTTCTAATTATCTTCTGTATTTCAATAATGTCATTGTGATTTTTTCATCATAATTTTTTAGTAATTTGAGTATTTACTCTCTTTCTCTTTGTTGATGTGGCTAAGAGTTTATTAATTTTATTGATTTTATCTTCAAAGAATCAACTTTTTGTTTCTTTAAATTTTTTTTAAGTTTTTCTTTTGTTTCAATTTAATGATTTCATATCTGATTTTTAAGTTTTTTCTGTTTTCTACTGCTTTTGGTGTTGATTTTTCCTTCTTTTGCTAGGGTTCTGAGATGTAATGTTAGGTCATTAATTTGTTGACTTTATATTCTTTTAATGTATGAGATCAATGCAATGAACTTTCCTCTTAACACTGACTTCATAGTGTCCCAGAGATTTTGATATTATATCAGTGTTCTCCTTTACCTCTAAGAATTTTTTTATTGCCTCCTCAATGTCTTCTGCTATCCATTGTTAACACAATAGTATACTATTTAGACTACAGATGTTGGAATAGCTTATATTTTTTGTTTTATCATTGATTTCTAATTTCATTCCATTGTGATCAGATAGAATACAGGGTATTATTTCTATTTTTTATTTGCTGAGAGTTGCTTTGTGACATAACATATGATCTATTTTAGAGAAGGACCCTTGTGCTGCTGAGAAGAAGGTATATTCTCTCTATGATGGGTGAAATACTCTCTCTATGCCTGTTAATTAAAAATCATTGATTTTATTATTGAGCTCTATAGTTGTCGTCTCCTCCTCCTCCTCCTCCTCCTCCTCCTCCTCCTCCTCCTCCTCCTCTTCCTCTTCTTCTTCTTCTTCTTCTTCTTCTTCTTCTTCTTCTTCTTCTTCTTCTTCTTCTTCTTCTTCTTCTTCCATCCAGTGGTAAGAGAGGTGTGTTACAGTCACCCAGTATTATTTTTAGTCTATTTGATTTTTGAAATTGAGAACTGTTTGTTTGATATACCTAGATGTTCCATTGTTGGTGTGTAAATATTTATAATTGTTATATCTTGTTGATGTATAATTTTCTTAAGCTATATGAAATGTCCTTCTTTGTTCCTTTTAATTTTGGTTTCTAGTTCACTTTGTCTCATATGGGAATGGAAAGTCCTGCTTGTTTACTCTGTTCACGTGAGGGATATGTTATTCCCCAACTTCTCACCTTCAATCTGTGGATATCTTTTCCTAGAAGGTAAGTCTCTTGAATACAGCATATTGTTGCATCTTTTATTTTAATCCAGTCTGCAATTCTAAGTCTTTTGATTGATGAATTTAGGTCATTAATGTTCAGGGTTATTACTGAGATATGATTTGTATTCTCAGTCATTTTAGTTTATTTTTGATTTTTAGCTTGACTTAGTTTCTCCTTTTACTGACCTTTTCTTTAGGGAAGGAAGCTCCTCCCTTTGCTGATTTTCTTTTTTCATTTCCTCCTCATGGAATATTTTGCATAGAATGTTCTGTAATTTAGGCTTTCTAGTTGTGAATTCTTTTAACTTTTGTTTATTATGGAAGGGTTTCATTTCATGTTCAAATCTGACACTTAGTTTTGTTAGATATAAAATTCTCAGTTGGCATTCTTTTTTTAAAGCTTGATATATTTTACTTCAGGACTTCATGGTTGAGAAATCAGCTGAAATTTGAGTTGGTTTTCCCCTATATGTAACTTGATTTTTCTCTCTTGCAGCCTTTAAAATTTTATCCTTGTACTGTATGCTAGTCATTATAATGTGCTTTCATTTAAGTCTGCTGTAATTTTGTACATTTGAGATTCTGTAAGCTTCTTTGTAGTTGATTTTCCATTTATTTATTTAGATTTGGAAAATTTTATGATATTATGCCTTTGCCTTTATAAAGATTGTGTAGTCCTTTGGTTTATATGTCTTAGTCTATTTCTATAAATCTTAAAAATTTGGTCTTTTCATGCTATCCCATATTTGTTGGAACTTCTGTTCATGTTTTTTTTTTTCCCCTCTTCTCTGTGAGGTTGAATTTATTTTCAAGAGTTATATATTGTGTCTTCATTCTTTAAGTTTCTGTCTTCTAAGTGGTCTAGTCTGTTGGTGATACTTTCCATTGAAATTTCAATTTGATTTATTGTTTCCTTAATTTCAAGTATTTCTGCTTGATTCTTTTTTTAAAAAAAAACTCTGCCTCTTTATTGAAGTGATCTTTGACTTCCTGTATTTTCTCTCTGATACCATCCTTTATTTTCAATGTCAGCCTAACTATGAATCTTCTTAACTCCTTGTCTGACATTTCTTCTACTGTGTTTTCTATGGATTCTATAGTTGGAACATCTTGGTTTGTTTGAGATGCTTTGTTCCCTTGTTTTTTTCATGTTGCTTGTGTGTCTTTCCATCAAGTGGTATGAATCTGAGGCAGTATAATTTTTACCCTGTAGTCTTATAGTGTCCCTGAAGGCTTTCAGTACCTCACCTTTAAGGGGGAAACCAATATTAATATCACACAATGCAAAAAAATAGACACCTTTAAACCAAATAGCTCCTCTTAAGGAGTCTACAGTATGATGTGTTCAATTATTGTCCATAATATAAACAGTAAGTTTGCTAAAAGGGTTTATCATTTCTATTGATGGACAATAAAGGAACAGAAGTACTGTAAGATGTAATGTTTATGAGGGAGAGAGAGAAAATATAGAGAAAAAATTTATAGTAAGAGTTATTAATAGAGGTTGGTGTTAGTATGAGAGAAGTGAGAAAGTTAATCCATGGAGATAGATAGGTGTGACAAACCATATATACAGTTTTTTTAATTAAAATATGAGGATACACAACAAAACTGTAATATACTATTGAGACATACCATTCCTCAATAAATTAATGCATGAAAAATAGTTGGATTCAAAGATGGTAGAAATTTAACAGAGAGGGCAAAAGAAAAAAAGTCTCAATGGAAAATTGAACGATACCTTCCACTGGCTTTCAAAAATTTTTTCCGCTTCCCTTCTCTGCCAATAGGTGGGTTTTCTGAAGTTGAATGGTAGCTCCAGTCCAGTGGATGCTGAAACAATTGGGTGGGTGAGCCAAAAGCAGGATGCTCTCACACCCTCTTCCAGTCTTCACACCCACTGCAGCCAGCCAAATCCATCCCTGTGCATTTCAGGAGAAAAGAGAGTGCTCAGTTTTCTCCAGTTTCTCCAACCTGAACTTTCCCCAGGAAACTGCCCCTAGTTTTCAGCTTTCCACAGGCTTGCTAGACACAGACTTGCCCACACAAGCCTGGCTGCAAGCTGTCAGACTCTCGCTTCAGATTCCCCAGGCTCTGCCTTGCCACAGTCCTAGGATCTCAATGTCACTTCAACTTTCAGGAAGACCATCCTACCAGGGATGCATTTACAGAAAGGAGTGACTCTGCAAAGAGGCAGCCAGATGGTGGCCACTAGCATATCCAGCAGAAAGACCTCAGGTGCAACCAGACATGCAGGTACCCTACCAATGTATCTCTGGGTCCTCTCTTGTGTCCCCACGCTGATGTGCAGTGCTCTGAGGTGGCTGGTATCCCAAGATGATGGTGGCCTTGTGTAACCAAACTTGCAGATACTATGACAATGAAGTTCCAGGCAGCAGAGGACAGTGAGCAACAGGCGATCTTCTGGCAGACTGGACAGTCTGCAAGCTAATTGTGGGTGATCTGCGGATTGATAACGGATGGCAGATGATGAGCAGGCAAAAGGCAGGTAAACTGGAGGATGACAGGTCATAGTCGGTGAGCGATATGTTCTCAAAAGGCGGGCAATGTGCTGGTAGATCGTGACAGACAAATAGGGGTAAACAGCAGGGCAGCAGGGATGCAGTGGGCAGCAATGGTTGCCTTGCAGAGAAACAGTATTTTCTCTGCTTGAATCCTGAGTCATGGTGCGACACAGAATGCAGCTCCTCCAGTCCACCATCTTGGATGCTGAAATTTTAAATGATGTATGGATGAAGGAATAAGAATAAATCTTTGGAATATCTATAAAATGGAAAATCTTGAGTGATCAGAAAAAGCTTGACAGTAGAGAAATCACAATACCAGTAATAGAATGGAGGTGCCTACTAAAAAAACTTGAAGTAGACAATAATGGATATGAAAATTATTTTTTTGCTCTTATCAAATTCTTAAAATAAATTCTGATGTCCAAATATGAAATGTACACATCTGTTTTTTGTTTATAAAAAATTAAAAAAATTATTATTATATATAAAAAAATATTTGTCCTCTAAAATTATAATTTTCTATTGCTTCCTTCAATATTCAATGCTCCTAGGCATTTTCTAGTGACCTGTCATGTAATTTTGTAACCAAATTCAATTTGATGCTTTCCATGAAAAGCCCAATAATACTGCCAATGAGTTAACATTTATTGAGTGCTAATATTATGTTTCAGAAAATGTGTTATGAGTTAATATATGTAAATCTCTTAACACTTTGTCAAACACATGATGATAAGCTGTCAATTTATGTTGGCAACTAGTATTGGTATTACTATTACTATTGCTGCTGCTACTACTTTTACTATTAAAAGTACTACTTAATCTTCAGAATAAACCTATTTATTAGATACTATCCTTACAATACTGTAGATATTCAGAAAATGGAGATTCAGAGAAATGAAATAACTTGCAAAGATGACCAAAATTTGTAGTGAAGTGGCAGTTTTTCAACTCAGAATTATCTAATCATGGAGACAAGATTTATAAATATGTATTAAACTGTGTGAAACTCCTATTTCAACATTGCTAAGGCCACAGCAGTTCCTACAAAATATACTCAAATTATAAAAGTCATAATATCAGTTACCAATCTTCTAGGAATTTTTATCCTCTGCTGTCACTCAGAGCTATCGTCTTTCCAGATCAAATGGATTCCTTTGGAATGATAAATCAATACAGTTTTAGAAAAATCAAAATTCTTTTATAATAATGAATGCAGTGTAGGATCAAAGGTTGTAAAGTAGCACTTATTTTAGCCCAGATGAGATGGCTTCTACCAGAATACTACCCATAATCTTTCATCTTCTGTTGTTGAGAATAACCTATTATTGTTGAGAATAACCTACCACTGTTAAAATGAGTTTCTTTTTTTTTGTTGTTGCGATGTAACGTATAGTAGGAGAAAATATTATGAGATTAATATTTCTATACATAAATCCACCTTTTGTACAATGAATTTAAAAAAATACTCCAAGGAAGGATGACACCAGCAAGATGGCAGAATAGGAAGACACAGATGCTCAGTTCTTCATGGAAAAAATGATTTAACAATGATACATGGACCAGTTATCTTTATGGGAAACCTAGAAACCACTGTAAATGTTCCTGCATAGCAGGAAAACCAAGAAAAGCCACATCAATGCTGGCAGGAAGATTCAATGCATTTACTTTTTAAAGCCCCTTCTCCTCCATAGCATTGTCTGATCGGGATAAAACTTTCAACTACTCTATGTGGAATATAAGTTCAACTTTGAAGGTGGAGGTGCTCCCTGAGGGACTGTTTTGTTTTTATGACTCTAAATGCTGACTTGATCAGGGACCAGGTTGATTGCTGCTAAGAAAAGGAAAAACATCTGGCTTGGTCTAACACCAAGAAGGCTTCAGTACCACAGACAAATATTAGGGGGCCGTCCTAAGCAGAAACAAGCAATTCTTATCTGAAAGATGGTATATATAGAAAGACACCTGTATGAAACTTAAGTATAACAACTGAGAGGAGTGGCTTTTTTTTTTTTTTTTTACAAAAGATATATAAAGAAAAAGAAACAGGGACCAATCAGGAAAAAAATGCAGAAATGCAGCCTAAGATAAATGAGACATGAATTGCCAGAGAAAGAATTTATCCCAGCTAAATATTTTCTACAAAAAATGTTAAAGGGGATCCTTCCAGTTGAGACCATAAGATACTAAATAGCAGTACAAAGTCATTAGGAAATATAAAATTCCTAAGTCAAATGTATAAACAAATATAGAATTTTATAATATTATGCATATATGAAAAGTGCTTTTAAATCTGTTATGCTTGATAAAAAGAAAGTCAAAAAGGTAACTGTAAACCTATGCTAACACAAGATAAAAAGAAATAAAAAAATATAATTTGTGTGATGAATAACATAAAAGTGATAGGGGTAGATATATAAAGGACTAAAATTTTTGTATGTGATTGAAGTTCAGTTCTTATTGATTTAAAGGTGATCTAATTTTGTAATGTTTTATGTAATGCAGTGGTAATCACCAAAAAATTAGCTACAGAATATTTTCAAAAGGAAATGAGGGAATCAAAACATGTCACTGCAAAATAATCAAGGGAACACAAAGGAAGTAAGAGAAAAATATAGATGTTAAACCTACAATTCATAAAGGAAATAATAAAATAAATGGTAATAGTTCTCTCTTATCAGGGATTACTATAAATATTAATAGATTTAAAGTCCCTAATTAAAAGACATAGTGTGGTTGAGTGAATTAAAAAATAAGCAAAGAAAACAAAAACTAAGATCCAATTATATGCTCTCTATAAAAAGTAAGTTTAAATCCAAGAATGCAAATGAACTGAAATTAGTAGGATGGAAAAAAAATATTTCATGTAAATATGAAACGAACAAAAAAACAGCAGGAGTGTTCATACTTACATGAAACAAAACAGACAGAGATGAAAATGGTCACAAAAGAAGGATGATATTTACATAAATCTATCAATCCATCTAAAATTAGAACTTCCAAATATATGAAGCAAAATTCATAGACTTAATTGAAAAAGCGCCTCAATTTTTTTGATTAGCTAGGTTATTAGGAAAATACAAGAATAACATCACAAGCTAATTTATACTTTAGCTTTTATTTATTTGTCTGATCTTTTCTGATTGAACCTGAGCATTCAAAATACTCCATGAAACAGACTGGAGGACTTTTGGTTTATTTCAATAAATATCAATTCATAATGCCTTTCTTTTGTTGGGCTTCATTGAAAGTAACTTATAAAACAGATGTTAAAGGAGAGATAAAATAAATAAATGTCTCTATTTAGCTTTCTTATAAGTGGCAAGATAGTTATTTAAACTTTCTGATGTATTAAATTTTAGTTACATTTTTGGTAGCATTCTTTATTTACAGGATTTTTAGGCATTACTATAAATATAAAGCACAATAAAAAATAAATGTTTTCCACACTATATTAAATTTTGCTTAGACTTGTTTTATATATATATATATATATATATATATATATATATATATATGTGTGTGTGTGTGTGTGTGTTTAATTCTTCATCTAAGTCTTCATACAGTTATCTGGGATAAAGTCAGATATTCCAGCACTTACAGGTCTTATGCATAAAGCCAACTTGTGTTTCAGGCAGTAGAAGACAAAATGAGCAAGTGTATATGAACATGTGGGCATGTGAGTGTGCCCAAAGATGCTGTACATCCAAAGTAGCTTATGCATAACTGTACACACGCCACCATGCTGCTGGTCCTATGACTTCATAGACTATACAAAGATGTAGCTTTTTCTACAATATGCCCTTTCACTGGAACAAATACATAGTGATGTACACTCTCTTGGTCTTCAATGTTTGTCTGAGCTCTTCATTTGACACTGGATACAAAATATCTTATAATTTGGTAAATAACTCTGAGAAAGTATTGTGCATGAGGGAAATACTTCTTGATGATGAGAAAATCTTTTACCTGTTAGGATGGTTATGATATATTTTGTTTTCCAAAACAGAATACCTTTCATGATACCTTAAGCAAAATTAATATCTAATTATAAGGATATGCAAGTCTCACAAAAAAACCCAATGTTAGGAATTGAGTTTTATGTCTGAAGTAGACCAGAACCACTGCCAGAACACAGGTGAGAAGCCAGAAAGATATTTGTTTCAGTTCCTGTTTGAAGTATCTCTACATTCAGTCTCATTCTCCTTTTTCACAGGGAGACTATTGTACTGGCCATAGTATATTTGAAGTCACCATCTTCTGGAGATGTTAACCTACCTTCTTTATTCAAGTGATTCCTAAACCAGATTTCCAATAGACATCTTGATTGATCAATATTTTGGAAGTGCCTTTCTAATGGACTAATACTGTCATAATAATGTATCATATATTTCTAACCCATGGCAAGCAGAGTGAAGATTGCTTCCACTGTGGTCCTGTACATGGGTGAGGGTTGGGGAGGAGCCTTTACTAGTTTGGGGTTCATTTGATCTTCTAGGAGAATACTGCAGTTGAAATCATTCTATAATAATGGCCTGGTGACTTGGTTCTCAATCTTTACCCTACAATAGAATGCCCTGGAGGACTTTTTAATAAACAGATTGCTGGGCTTGTCTCCCAGAATTTCTGATTCAATATGTCTGGGATTAGATCCAAACTCTGCATTTCTAACAAGCTGTTAGATTATTTTCATGGTGCTATTTGAGTCCCAAACTTATGAAAACCATGCTATAATGCAATGAGAATATACTTAAAGGCGAGATTCATATCTCAACTCTGCTTCCTATAGTATAACATCAATCCTGAACTGTGTGATTTAGTCAACTGAGTTGAACTTGCTCAGTCAATTTATTTTCAACTTTTCCAACAGAAAATACACAATTTCCAGTAATCTGATTCCTGTGTTACATTGGGAAATTGATGCAGGTAAAATATCTGGTACCTGCTATTTTTATTCAGAATTAACCAGTGATTGGGTCCTTTCTTTATCCATAATTTTCTTATGTGTTACAACAGTTTCCTTAGGATTTTCTAATAGAGTTCAAAACTCTATTCTCAAGAACTGCCTGTTTTACCTGTAAATTATAAATACTTGGAGGTCAATATTCCCATCATTACTATAAAAAAAGAGTTAAACATGCTAGAAAACAATTACTTGTCATTGATGAAGAACTGAAGTCATAAAAAAAAATACTGTATCAAAATCTAGAAAGTATAGTCTTAATCAAGATCTTATATGCAGCAAAATCTACTGGAGTCAAAAGCTAGTGGGGACATTTAATTGGTAGTTTGATAAATTCCCCTAGGTTACATGTGGTCTAGTTGGACAACAAGCAACTCTTGGTGCTGGGTGGTATGATAATATCAATTTTATTGTGTATGAATGTTACCACCAAAGTAATATCAAGAATTGTCATATCAATAATTGGAATATTGAAAGGACAAGAAATATTTCAAGTAATGGTGATCAAGAACTTTCTAAAACTAATGACAGACAGCAAATCATGATCCAGGAAGTTCAGAAAACACTAAGCAGAAAAAAATTCAAAAAAGAAAAATAATATGATATTCAAGCTTCAGAAAACTAACTACAAAGAGAAAATCTTGAAAGAAGGTAGCAAGAGGCTTCCTTACTGAGGAAAAAGTATAAAAATTACAGAATGCTCATCAGAACCCATCCACATTAAAGAAAAAAAAAAAAGAAAAGAAACCACCTAAATAAGAGAAAAGTGAAATGGAATATTTAAAGTACTGAAAGGAAATACTCAAGAATCTAGAGTTCACCATCTAGTAGAGATATCTTTCAAGAAATAAAGACTTTCTGATATAATTAAAAGTGGAAGAAATGTATTACTAGTGGAACTACCTTGCAAGAAATGTTAAAATTTCTTGATGTAGCAATAATGTAAGAAATTAGTATCTACCTAAAAAAGGGAGAGTATTATAGAAAAAATAAATGAAGGTGAAGGAAAATCTTTTGTCCTTGTTATGCCTATATGATATATAAAATGTAATATTTATTTAAAACATTGAGTAATCATGTACATGATTGTAGAAGCAGAGCAAATAAGATAGGTAAGAACAGTGACATAAAAAATGGGAAAAAATAAACTAGGAATATATTGCTATAAGTTTCCTCTGTGGCAGATAAAATGTTGTAGAAATATTTGAAAATGGATATGTTCATTCTAAAATATATTGTAAACCCAAAGAAACCACTAAAAACTCTAATAAGTTGTTTAATTGATAAGTTAAGTGATGAGAATAAATGGATCATATGGAAGGCACAATTAAACCACATAATACATGAAGTGAGGAGTAAAAATAAAGATCAGATGCAAAAAAAATTAGAGTTATAAACATTATGGTTATTATTCTAACTATATCATAAAAATTATAAATGTAGACTGTTTCTAAATGTACCAATATAAAAGAGATTTTCAAAGTAGATGAATATAAACTCAAGTATATTCTGTCTTGTGTAAATCTTTTTCAATATAAAACCCCATAGAAATTAAAAGAAAGGTAATTCAGAGATCTATACAATGCTTAAATTTACAAAAGTCCTTTAGTAATATTGGTTTCAGGTGAAAACAATTAATATTAAACTAATATTAACAATATTAATTTCAATCAAAGACATTTTTAAAACTTGGAATATCATCAAGGAAGAGAAGCATTATATAATGATATAGAAGTTCATTTTCTTATAATAAGTAACAGTCCCTACTATGGTTTGGATGTGATATAGCTCTCAAAAGCTCAAATTTGAGACAATGCAAGAAAATTTAGAGGTAAAATGATTGGGTTATGAGAGTCTTCACCTAATCAGTACATTAATTCCCCTAGTAGGGATTAACTGGGTAGTAGCTGTAAGCAGGTTTGGCTGGAAGAGGTGGGTAACTGGGGACCTGCCATTGGGTTATGTATCTTGTCTGTGGTGAGAGAATGCTGCTCTCGTTCTCTTTGTGTTTCTTGGGGCCATGTCCTAACCGACTTTCTTCCACAATACTTTTCTGCCAGGATGCACTGCCTCATTTTAGGCCCTGAGCAATGGAGCTGTCCACGTATGGACTGAGACCTCTGAAACCATGAATCTCAAATAAACTTCTTCTCCTCTAATATTGTTCTTGACAAGCTTTTTGGTCGCAGTGAACAAAATGTTGACTAAAACAGTCCTCAAACATGGATGTTTCTAACAAAGGCATAAAGAACATTGATGGCCAGAATATCACTTCAAATCAATGTGATCTAAATAATATTTACAGAATATTCTATACAGCAGTTACAGGAAAAAAAATCATTCATCTGTTTCTATCTCCTTTATGTTTGCAAAGTTTAACCTCCACTTACTTATACAAAAAAATATAATAGGTCATTGTGAACTAACTGTAATCAATCACTGTGCTGTAGAGCACTGGAACACTGATTCCAGAAAAACTGAGAAACATTATCGCCCTCCATTCACAACAAGAGCTTATGGAATTCAATCAAATTTTTAACTCAGGATCATCTCATAGTGGAGCCCCAAACTCATCATGTTGCTATTGTCCTGGTTCCAGAAGTCATAAGTGGAATAGAGACACATACAAGCTGGCAGAATCCCCACATTAGTTTCCTGACCTGTGGAATGAGAACATTTATTATATGGTGATAAAGGCAAAATGGAAAGTATTAAAACTCCCTCAACCTAGGAAAGTAGTAAACCAAATGTAGTAATACATTCCTGGAAGGCTTTGAGAGATCAGTGTTACCACAAAGGGTTTGAAAGATGCAGGGGCAATGATTCTCACTATATTCCCATTCAATATATCTATTATGCACAAGATAGATGGATTTTTTTTTTTTTTTTAGAGAGAGAGAGAATTTTTAATATTTATTTTTTTTTTTTTAGTTCTCGGCGGACTCAACATCTTTGTTGGTATGTGGTGCTGAGGATCGAACCCGGGCCGCACGCATGCCAGGCGAGCGCGCTACCGATTGAGCCACATCCCCAGCCCCAAGATAGATGGATTTTTAAAACAACTGTTATGGTTTAGATGTGGTGTCCTCCAAAATCTCACATGTGAGACAATGCAAGAAGGTTCAGAAAATAAATGATTGGGATGTGAGAGCCTTCACAGTGACTTAATCCCCTGATAGGAATTAACTGAGTATTAACTAAAGGCTGGTAGGGAGTGGCCAGAGGAGGTGGGACATTGGGCATATATATTTGTATCTGGTGAGTGGAGTTCTCTCTCTCTGCTCCCTGATCACCATGTGAGCTACTTCCCTCTGCCACACTGTTTCACCATGATGCTATGTTTTACTTCAAGCTCCAAGAGATGGATCCAGCCTTCCATGGACTAAGGCCTTTGAAAACAGGAATGCTCAAATAAACTTTTCCTCCCCTAAAATTGTTCTGCTCAGATACTTTACTCCCAGTGGTGAGAAAGATGACTAAAACAAGTACTACATGTTATTTTAAGATTAACCAAGTATTGACTCCAATCTCAGCCATAACACTACATGTAATTTCATGGCTTAAGAAAATTCACATATTCTCTTGGTAACTTACACATAGCTATTGACCAGGAAAATATCATTTTCTCTATCCTTATTCATAAGAACCATCAGAAATAGTTACTTTCAGCTGGCAAAGTGAACAACACACCTCCATTGTCTTAATTCATAGATATATCAACTCTAAATCTATGCCATTACCTAGTTATATAGTAAACATCTTGGTATCTTTCCTTTTTACCGTGTGTCACACAGGTTAATTATATTGATGACATTTTGCTGGTTAGACAAAATGAATGAGAAGCAAGTGATCTAGATGTATTGGCAAGACAGTTTCTTGTCAGAGGTTGGGATATGAAAATGCCTAAATTTCAGGGGCCATTTACCTGAGTGAAATTTCTAAAGGTCTAATAATATGTAAATTATCGCTTCTAAGGTAAAGGATAAATTATTGCATCAAGACTCTTTTGCACTAAGAAAGAAGTACAATACTTATTAAGCCTATTTTTGTTTCATTTAGTAAATTGAGAAGCATATAGCTTAGAGTGAGGCTTGGAAAACATAAAGCTTTTTGATACTTAGAGTCTGCTGTTAAATCTTCTCTGTTATGTGTCTGAGATCCATCTGATCCAATGATGCTTGAATTATTAGTAGTAGATAGGGATGCTAGTTAGAGCCTTTGACACTACCACCCAGGTCAACTGCAGTGAGGCTTTTTAAAAAAATTTTGGAGTATTTTCTTCCCATTTTATGTAAAGAACTACTCACCTTTTGAGATATAGCTCTTGACTTTCAAATGTGCCTTAGTAGAAATTAAACACTTGACCAGGGCAGCAACGTACCATACACGAATGGTCTATTACAAACTGGTTGTTATCTACAAAACCAGGAAATAAAGTGAAACATTTATGTGTTTTAGTTATATTTTTGTTGCTGTGAGTAAAATATTCCAGATTAAGAACTTAGATGATGAAAAGTTCATGTTGAGTTTGTGGTTTCAGAGGTCTCATTCCATAAACAGCCATACCCATGGCTCTGGGTCCAAGATGTGGTAGCACATCATGGAGGAAGGGCCCAGTGAAGAAAAGCTGTTCATCTCATGGTGGGCTGAGGAAATGGAGAGAGAGAGAGAGATAGAGATAGAGAGAGAGAGAGAGAGAGAGAGAGAGAGACACCATAAGGAAGAAATTATAGGCTATGTTCCCAGTGACCCACCTCCTCCAGCCATACCCTATCTGCCTATATTTACCACCCAGTCAGTCCATTCATACTAGGATGGACAGATGAGGCTATAGCTCTCATAATCTAATAATTTCACCTCTGAAATTACCAGGAAATTTTAGGGGGCACATCACATTCAAAACATAACTTCTGCCCCTGGCCCCCAAAAGCTTATGTCCATTTAATAATACAAAATGAAAATGCATTTAGTCCATCTCCAAGAGTATACGAGTCTTAAAAATTCTGGAATTGCACAAATGTCCAAATTCAAAGTCTCTTATATGACACAGGCAAGGTCTGTCAGACCTTGCAAAAATTAAAAGCAAGTCACTTATATCCAAAATGTAGAGTCATAGAGCAGACATCCCCATTCTAAAACAGAGGAATAGAGACATTGTAATAAGGGATGGGACCAAAACAAGACTGAAACCCAGTTAGAAAAACAGGTTCCAGAATTCTTCCAGTAATTCCATGTGCAGCATCTAGGACACAATGGGTCTGAAGTGTGCTCCCCAAAAAACATGGGAAGCCTTACCTCTTCAGCCTTACCAGTTTCACGACATATGGACTCTATTTTAGCCTGGCTGTTTCTGAAACCAGTGGTTGTTTTATTGTTGTTGTTGTCATTGTTGTTTTTTCTAACAGTGCATATTTCTGGCATTTCTTACTTCCTGGTGTTCTCTATTCCGGCTTCAGCTTCACCTTCATGGCTTCACACATTGTCCATTCAGGGACAGCCAGCATGGCTACCATCTCTGCCACATTCTGCCTGGCCTCCTGGGCCTTCCTCTGAAATCAAGGTGAAAGCCTCATGATCCCTTAACTCGAGTATTCTCCATTTCTGCAGAACCAGAACCATGTGGGTGATGTCAAGGTCTGCTGGCAGCTCATGAAGTAACTGGGTTCCCAGGAACAATGATTTCTGTAGCTTCTTAGTGGCTGTGCAGCTCAACAGGGTGAAATAACTTCCTAGACCCCTTTGTGTGAGCAGAACACACCTTATAATAACTTCTCAAAAGAATTTTCTCTTTTGTAAACTGGAACCTTTAGTGGGTGTGGTCTTGCAAATTCCTGAGATGTCCTTGAGGTTTCTTTTCTACTATCTCTGTGAAAAATACTTAGCATCTCTTTAGGGGCTATAATCTCTTCAACAAGTACATCTTCTTTTGGACCCAACTCTACAAGCCATTTTCTGGACAAACTGAAAGTTAAATTCTTTAACTCTGTTTTCATTCCTGTTTCTCACAACAAATTGGTAAAATCTGCTGGTTATATTCCTGGAAATCCCTGAATACTCTACTGCCTTGACATTTTCTCTGCCAGCTTAATTTTCCCATCACACTCCTTTTCAGCCTCACACAAAGTCTCAGAACTTGGGTGAAATGTAATAAAATTCTTTGCCAGATTATGACACAAGTAGCCTCTTCTCCAATTCCCAAAAGATACTCATTTCCCTCTGCAACATCATGAGCACAGTTCATATTCCTGTAGGCACTTTGGTGTTCTGAGTTTCCATGAGAACTGGGCATTAAGCTTTGATTATAACATTCTAAACCTTTTTTAGCTTGCATCTTTAAACTTTCAAATTTCTTACTTCAAACTATCTCCAAAGTCTTCTAACCACAGTCAGATTAGTCACACATTGACCATACTTCTCGGTACCAATTTCTGGTTTAGTTACTTTTTCATCACTGTGAACAAAACCACTCAATGAAAATCAGAGGAGGAAAAATTCAGAGCATGTGGTTTCAGAGGTCTCCATTCATATTGGCAAAATTCATCACTAAGGCCCCAAGATGAAGCAATATATCATGGAGTGGGGAGAGGATCTCAGTGAAAGAAAGCTACTCAGTTCTTGGTAGGGTCGGAAAGCAGATCAGAAAAGTGGCCATAAGGAAAATTCAGTCTTCTATGGCATGTCACCAGTGACCCAATTCCTCCAGCCATACCCAACCTGCCTATAGTTAGTACCCAGTCAGTCCATTGAAACTCGAATGGAGAGATTAGGATGGAATGCTCATAGCTGAATCATTTCACCTCTAAATATTACATCATTAATTGGAGTTTTGGGAGAAACCTCAAATCCAAGGCATAATATATGTCAAGAATGCCTTATGCAATGAAAGTATTGTATATATAATCAGGCTTAAATAACACTGAAGGCATTAATAAGTTATAGAAAAATGTGATTAAAATATCTATGTTTCTAACTCTTCTGCACTACCTTCTTCACCCCAGCAAGTACTTTTAATTTCATGGAGGGTTATTTATGATCAGTTGAAAGGAAGGAAAGAATTGGGTCTTGTTTACAGATGGTTCTTCTTGATATGCTGGAATCAGTCAAAAAATGTACAGCTGCAGTATTATGGTTACCTATCTGAGACTTTCCTACAGGATAATGATAAAAAGAAATCTTCCCAGAAGAAATCCAAGCAATACATCTAGTTGTAAACTCTGGAAGGACAAATGGTTATATGTATAATTATCTTGTTGTTCATTGAATTATCAAGCACTTGGAAAATATATAATATGAAAATTGATGACAAACATTTAGAGAAAGAAATATGTGGATAGATCACTAGGAATGAGAAAAAATGTAAAGATGTTTGTATTCTATGTGAATATTCCTTAAATGGTAATCTCCACAGAGGAAGATTTTGATAATAAAGTGAAAGCTATGATCTGTAATATGGATAGTAGTCATGCCTGTTATTTCTCAGTGAACTCATAATTAAAGTTTCCATAAAAATACAATGAAGGAAATTCACAGAATTAATAGTATGGACTTTTACTCATAAATGCTGACTTGGGTATGGCTATTGTTAAGTGTACAGTCTGCCAGCAGCAGCAGAGGCCAACACTAGGCTCCCAATATGGCATTCTTTCTCAGGGTGACCAGCAAGTCACTTGGTGGCAGGTTGTTATCTTTCCATCCATCATGGAAGATCGCAGCACTTTAGGCCTATTGAAATAGAAATTTTTACATATATATATATATATATATATATATATATTTCTCCCTGAACACAATGCTTCTGTCAAAACTACCACTTATATACTAACAAAATATTTTATCCATCATCCTTGTATTGTACACATTACTTCTAACCAAGAAATTTCCTTCACAGACAAAGAGGTATGGGAAAAGGTTTATGCTCAAGGATTTACTGTCTTTTACTGTGTTCCTCACCCTCCTGGCTTGATAAAGCAGTGAATTAGCCTTTAGAAATTCAGTTAAAATGTTAGCTAGATGTCAATACTTCCAGGGTATTGTCTCTGTTATGTTTTAAAAACTTCAATGACTTTTTATTTTTTTAAGCATATAATAATGGCCAATATTCTTACCAGATATCAAGAAGAACCTTGGCTTTCTTCTTTTAATGCATCCTGTATATGATCTCACCTAACATTATGAACACTTTCTAAAGAGTCTCATTTAATGAATAAGTTTAAATAGATAAAAACTATTTTCAGAGATTTTTTTGAGAAAAAGACCAGGACTTTGTTATATAAAATCATGCATTTTACATGAAAATATTTTAAAATACTATGATTGTGACCAGAGGCAGATTTCCAATTTACTATGTGTATTGAGAGAAATGTGACAGATTTTTTTTTTTTAATGTTCGACTGGAAAAAAATATATAATTGAAAGGTTGGATGGAAATGTTAGTCTTATCCCTGGAGATTGGTCAGGATGTTGGGTGACATCTGAGGAGATTTGAAGAAGAGATTAGAATGATTATTTCATGGAAATAAAAATTCTATTGTTATTTGTAATTCAATGACTCTTTTACTTGTTCCTTTATGCTTGTTTTTTTTTTTTTTAACCTTTCTCCCTGAGTGGACAAGCTTAGTATTCTAAGAAGCATTTTAGGGAGATAACTTTTCAATTCTATACTTATTGTCCAGTAATGAGTTCGATAGACTTTTAGCTCTGTTTGCCCTTCATGGTGCCATAGGACACACTAAAACTTAGTTAAATATATCCCCTTATAAAATGAGAAAAATAAAATTAATACATGCAGTTTTACCATTAGTGCTAATAATTGAATGGAAAGGATGATGATAAGGCAGTCTACCCTTGTCATTATTAGCACTTGGAATCAATAGCTAAAACACCAGGGTGAGATTTTCTTTTAATTTGGAGCAGTGGTAGTCACCTAAAACTCAAATAAATTACTTAATTTCTGCTGTCTGAAACTTAATCAATAGCCAGCATTTAATCTACATTTCACTCCTAAATTCCAGCAACAATCATCATCATTATGATATGTTGATGCTTAGCCCAGCATACACTTCCAATACGGCCACTCTCAATGATGGGACATATGGTTCCATACTATATTCAAAGAAACAATTTTCCTTTATAGAATGAGAGTAGGGAACAGTATGGACCAGTTTGTTCATTTGTTTATCTATGGGTCAGTTTATTTATTTCCATGTTCAAAAGAATGGTTATCAAATTTCAATCACTATAGTTAATCATTCCTCTATTAATATTCACTTATTATGCTTCTGTTAAGTGGTTATAAATTTTCTTTTAATGAGTAGATGTCTGAAGGAATTCAAGTAATTAGAGGAGTAAAGTGGTTTAGTAAAAATTACACATTAATAAATAGATCTGTTTTAAGGTCTGCTCTTACTAAATTGAAATAGTTATTCCACCCTGCCTTCTTTAATTTATAAAGACATAGTTTACATGTCATACATTTTGCATTGGTTTTTCACTGAATCACTGATTAGGGATGTGTTTTCCTTAATTTTCACATATTTGTAACTTTCTTGATTTTCTTATTTTATTAATATATAATTTCATTGTGTTGCAAATGAAGAATATATTTTCATGGTTGCATCTAATTAAATATATTTAGTAGTGTTTTGTGGCTTAATATGTGGGAAATCCTGGAGTATATCCCTTATTACAAATTAACTTGAGAAAAATGTGCATTCTGCTGTTGGTGAGTAGAGTGTTTTATATAGATGTCTTTTGGATCCAGTAAGTTTATAGTTTTTAATCATCTAGTTCCTTGTTCATTTTCTGTCTAGTTTCCTGTCCACTATTGAAGTTAGAGTATTGAATCCTATAATCTTTAATGTTGGATTATCAATTGCCCTTTTATTTTTGTTTAATTTACTTAATGTGTTTATAGTTTTGTTGTCAGGTACATATAGGTGTATAATTATTATCACTTCTCAAACAACAGACAATTTTATCATTATAACATGTTCCTGTTCAAATGTAGTAATGCTTTTCTTTAATGTTTATTCTGTTTGATATTATAATGTACATATACTTTTATGGATGTTGTTTATGAATTTAAAAAATAGTTTTACTTTCAACGTATTTATATCTTTGCATCTAAAGTGTGTCTCCTTCAGATACCACGTAGCTAGACAAAGTTTTATTTTTTAAATCTAGTCAAAGTAATAATAATAACAATTGTATTAGTTTTCTGTTGCTTTGTTAATATATCTGACATAAACAACTTAAAATGAATATATATTTTGACTCATAATTTTAAAAGTTTCAGCCATGTTCAGATGATGCCATTGTTTCTGGACCTGTGGTGAAGTAGAACATCATGGTAGAAAGGTATGGTTGAGTACAAATGCTGACTGATGGCAGATGGAAATCCAAAGGAGTGCAAGAAAGAGGGAGAGGTAAGATAAGACATACCCTTCAAGGACCTATTTTCTCCAACTGGGCCCTACCTCCTAAAAGCCCATGTAGCTATCAACACATTAATGGAATTCCTGAATCCATCTATGAAACAGACAGAGCCTTCATGAAACAATGATTTCCCAGAAGCCCCACCTCTGCGTTTAGGACCAATGATTCTTTGGGAGACATTACAGATCCAAAATATCTACAAACACACACAGACACACACACACACACACACACACACACACACACACACACTTTTTTTATTTTAGTATTCTTATCCCATTTTGGTCTCTTTGTTGTTTCATTATCATTACTGTAGTTTCAAGTTACTATCTGGTTTTATTTCTTTATTTCAGTACACTCTTTCTTCCATTTATCTCTTTTGTTTTAAATTGGTTAAGCAAGGAAAAAAAATTTTTTAATAATTAATCCAAACTCTTTTCTCTTCCAAATGCAATTTCTATTGCCTGTGTTTGTTTTGTTTTTGTTTTGGGGCGTGTGTGTCTGTGTGTGTGTGTGTGCGTGTGTGTGTATGCATCATACTATATCATTCTTTGATTATCTCATAGTCTTTCTTTTTTAAGATAGGACACTTGAGGTAATATATTGTAACAACTGATGTTGTTTCCCCATCCCCATTGTGGCTTCCCATGGTTGGTCTTTGATTGCTTAAACCCATTATTTGAACATGCTATTTTAATGTAGTTCATTTTCCCTTGTGAGAGAACCTTCTTGTCTTCTACTCTGGATGGAGAAGTCCTGTCCATCATCCTGTTATGTTGGGATAAACCTTTGGGCAGCATTGTTATATTTGCTTGTCTCTTTCTCTTACAGGTGTGTTAAACTGTCTGACTCTGATAATTTTACAAAAAATTGTTAGTCCCTACTAATCACTCGATGATTGTTTTGACAGTTTCCTGATAGCACAATTTCCTTGAAATGTGGTCCAATTTAATTTAGTCCCTTTACAAGGGAAATTTTCAGAAGAGTGTTTAGAACTTATTCCAACTTCAGGAGGGACTTCTCTTTGATGTAGCACTTTCTTTTATTATATTTGTTAAAATTCTGGATGGTCCACAGTATAGCTTCATGCTCTTATAAAGTGAATAGCCACCTCCTCAACATCTATTTCAACAAACTATTGTTTTCTTGAAAATGCTCTTGTATTCAAACTTTCCTATTCAGTTTTTATGAGGGGATATTTACATAGTCTGTCTCTCACTTTATTTATTTATTTGTTTGTTTGTTTGTTTATTTATTTATAGTCTGCCTATCACTCTGGGAAAATCCTCTGTTCTAATGTAATATGACAATATTTTTCCTTTTCTCTCATGGGCTGGGTTATTAGGTTCTAGTGTACTCAGATTTTACTCTGTACTATCAGTAAGCTAGAGCAAGTGATTGGGGTCTTAGTACTCTTAGTGCCTGGATTTTCTGCCTTATGATTAGGAGCTGGGTATAGAAAGGAGGAAGCCTAGATAACTCAGACATTATTGCTTAGAATATTTATAACATTGGGCTTGGAGAGTAGGAAAAACTGACAATGTACCCCTCAACCCTTTGAGATAAATTAGCTCTTGCCTAATATGTAGACAAAGAAGGAGACTGTGCTCTTGAATTTTCGTTACAATGAATGGATGGGGGATGGGTTTGGGCTCCATAGTGGCTCAGATACCACCATTTTTTGCAGTTCTTACTATTGGTATTTAGTTGATTCTCTTGAATATATATTTCTTAATTTGCTGTATATCCTTAGAAATAATTACATAGATGTAAAATGTCTGTGTGAGTGTATAATAACTTTCATCAGCTAAGTTTGTTTTTCTGTGGGAATGATCCACAGAACTCCACACAATACCATTCTGAAAGCAGTTCTCCCGCTATTTTGACAGTACTGTATGCTTACAATACCCCTTAAAATCACCATTTTTTTTTTAAAGAGAGAGAGGCAGATATAGAGAGAGGCAGAGAATTTTAATATTTATTTCTTTAGTTCTCGGCAGACACAACATCTTTGTATGTAGTGCTGAGGATCAAACCCGGGCCGCACACATGCCAGGCGAGCGCGCTACCGCTTGAGCCACATCCCCAGCCCTTAAAATCACCATTGATAGGCAATTTCAGAGTGCGCTTTGTAAGAATCCCCAAAATATTACTAAATCAAGGAAAAAAAAACACAGAAAAATGTACAAATATAAAATGTCTCCCTGCCTAATGTGCATCATATAATATATTTAATTCATTTTAACTTTAGACTTCCAATGAGTCACTCACATTTCTGTGATTAACACTATCATTACAGCTATGATTAGTTATTCTCCATCTATATTTTATTTATCTTCACATTTATACCCAAAGTAGTTAAGAGATACTTGTACTACTTAAGTAAACTCAACCTCATTGGTCTGAAGACATTCCCTTTTTTTCTTCTTTTTTTTTCTTTTGACATGATGTAATTTTACCGATGCATTGTAATTATATGTAAGAGTGAGGGCTACTGTATACTAAGAAAACAGATTAGAGCAAAATTCAGTTCAATTTAGGAGAAAAATGAGAAAAAATATATGAAATGCTATTTCAGGTGTTTTAGAGACATTATCTTTATATAAGATAACAATTATTTTCATTTTATATTTTATAATATATATGTAATCCAGTAGAATTAACTTAAATGTATTTGGAGACAGAGATGGAAACTGGACTCTAAAGCACATAATTTGAGAGAAAATACCTGGAATTTATTTCTGTAGCCTACCATGGGTAATAGAACCATCACAAATGGCTCATAATATTGTCCAGACTAATAGTTAAAAGAAACTGAAATTCAAGATAGTCTTATCAATCCTCCTACATTGTAGACATTCAGAGGTTTTACAATAATTGATGGAAGGAATATATCTATATGGATGAAGAGGGAGGTTAAAGAAATTTGAACAACAATGACAGATACTTAAACTGATAAAAAAATATTCTAAGGTATATCTAAAGTCAATTTTCTGTAGTAACATAATAGTCAACCATTTTAACGAAGGTTTTATCATTATTTAGAAGATATTCATTCAAGACATTCAAGAATAAAATAATATTCCAAAATGTAGCATTAGCAGAATATTATATATGAATTTTATGCAAAAGTTGGGCCCTATGTATAATAAATGCAAATTACTAGCAACCAAATATCTGGAGAGGATCTATTAGAGGAATCAAATTTTGAGTTTTCACACAACAAACTCAAAATGCAAAATGACAGCCAATACCACAAGGTATTTTAGGAAAAATTATGCAAAAAAAATTCTCCAGATTCAGGAAAATTGAATAGGCTTACATTTTTGCCTCAAGGCATATTCTTTAAAAAACATAGTTTGTAAATTTAATATTTTTTTCAGGTTTATGGGAAATTTATAAGAATTTATGTACCATGGAAAATATTTTTGAACTATTGTGAAAAAAAAAAGGAAAATACATGTGGTCTCTGGGGGTGGAGGATGTTAAAGAAAACAAATTACTTTAAGGCAATGTTATTTAATTAAAAGCATCCAGATGTTGTTAGTGGGGTGTTGTCTTTGCTCAACAAAAAACATAAAAACACACAGAAAACTTTCTGGATTACATCCATTCACTTTGAATACAATAGTCCACAATCATTAGTAAATCATCTTTATAAACTTATTAAGTTGAGGAAACCTTCAACAAATTTAATAGCTCAAGGTTTTTAATGATTGCATTTTAAATGTGTATGTTTAAAAACAATGGGTAATTGATTTCTCTGATAAATTGTGATAGATAAACACTAAAGAATTTTCAACACATGACAATTTATAAAGAGGAGATCGTAACTGTTTATATTAACAACAACTTTTGGGGCTAAATCATATGGAAAGCACTTTATTACTTGACAAAACAGTTTTGGTGTATGACTTTAAAAAAAAAAAGTTTTGTAACATACATATCCCAGTAGCAGAGTTCAACAGTTCTTCCTTGAATAAATTTTTATTATCAAATATAATAAATCATTTATTAAGATGGCTTGGTAAGAATGCTGAACACACTTCCATACTGAAATTTGAAAAAAAAATTTATTTTAAAAAATAACTTCCCAGCCTTCTCTAGTTTTATGACAAATTTAGATTTCTTAATTAATTTCCAGAACTACATAAATTTATTTCACAAATGGGATTGCTGTTACAATACTAAGGACTTAACAATGGTTATTTATTTCACTAAATTCTTGTTGAAAAAAAAATCCAGCTTTTAGAACAAAACTATACAATCTCCATTTGTTAACTCTTTAAATTGGGAAAGTTACTAAAGCAGAATGTTTAAGTATTCTTAAATATAAATCGTTCATAAAAGAAATTATAAAAACTGACATAATTTCGGAGATATTAAGACAATCTCTAAGGGATAATATATTTTCATTTAAGTATTGGTTTACTGATTTTTTATAATGTATTGAATTTTTTCACATATTTTGTCTATGTATCCCCACACATAACTGCACCTTATATGTGCAGCTATTTTTCTTCTTTTAATAAGACTATTGCTTATATTTATTGTGAGTAGATAACATGACAGAAATGGATAATGACTTAATAAATTGAAGATAATTATTACTATATTTACTATATTAACATCTAGGATTTGATTTTTAATGCATTATAATTCTTATTACACATATAGAGCACAATTTTTCATATCTCTGACTGTATACACAGTATATTCACACCAATTCGTGTCTTCATACATGTACTTTGGATAATAATTATTACATTCTACCATCATTTATAACCCCATGTCCCCACCCTTCCCTCCAACCCCTCTACCCTATCTAGAGTTTGTCTATTCCTCCCATGCTCCCTCTCCCTATCCCACTATGAATCAGCCTCCCTATATCAAAGAAAACATTTAGCATTTTTTTGGGGGGGGGGAATTAGCTAACTTCACTTAGCATTATCTTCTCTAACTCCATCCATTTACCTGCAAATACCATGATTTTATTCACTTTAATTGCTGAGTAATATCCCATTGTGTATATATGCCACTTTTTTTTATCCATTCATCTATTGAAGGGCATCTAATTTGGGGTTAGTAATTGTTGGTAACTAGCATTTAAAAGACATATGGGCTGTGACTTTTTTTCCCTTTCTCTTAATTATAAGATGCTCAAATTTTACATGAGTAGGGAATCTGTAGCTCATTTTCAAACTCAAGGTGTTCAATTTGTCATAGGTCTTTGAACTTGAAGTGTTGCTTGGCCCTTTCAGACACTGAAGAAACAATATAATGCTGGTCTGGACATGTATGGACCTTCAGTTCTTCATCACCCGAATAATTCATACATACATGCAGTAACAATACTGTTCATATTATTAGAATAAATATTTTGTAAAAAGTATGTGTCTATGTATGTTAAAGTACAAGTAACTAGTATTATTCATTTGGGAAAAAATATAAAATTCTGTCCTTTATTTTTAATTTTTTAGTTTTAGGTGGACTCTGTATCTTTATTTTACATGTATGTGGTGCTGAGGATCAAACCCAGTGCCTTGTGCATGCTAGGCGAGCCACTGAGCCACAATCCCAGACCCAATTCTGTCCTTTTCAGCAAATTCATAGACTAGAAAAAGAACTTGCTATTATATTGCTTAATACAGAAAAAATTGTGCATTTCTTATATTCCTAAGCAGTTTTGTTTCACCTGTTCCTTTTTCATATCTTAAATAAACTTGAAGTTTATCTAACATTTTGCTCAGAACTTTTAATATTTAATGAAGATTTAAGAATAATTAAGTGATTTATAGACTTTTATAATTTTAGAAATCATCTAACTTTTATTCCATGATAATGATTGTTAATTGAGAGCATAATGAAGTAAAATATGTGTAATAAATAACATAATGGGTAATGAATAACAAACTGAATTTCCTGTGCATTTTAAAACTTGAGAAACTAATAAATAGTGAAGGTCTAATAGAAATTCAGAGTAGAAATAAAAATACTAAAATAACTAGAGAAAGAGTTCAATGTTAGAAGATAAGAAATAAGGAAGATTTTTTTCAAGTATTGCTATTACTATTAATACCTGTAGAGAGAAGCAAGTATTAGAGAGAAACGAATATTATATTAGAGGTTTTGGCAACTATTTCTGCTGTTTCCAAGCTAATTTATCTAAGTACACCAAAACGAATTCAGAGATCAGCTTAGAATCTGAACCAGCTGTCCTCATAACTAAATAGGATTAAACAAATTATTTATTACTGCTCAAACATCTCTGCCTCTCTTTCAGCTAACATATGGATGTCTTCCAGTTCTCTTAATTTTCAATACTGTTGGGACACAATCACTGAAGGTGACATGTGGCATGTGTCACAATTACACTCTTGGGAACAAGCAGATGTTTCTAGAGAGATCATACACACATATACACACAAAGACAATTCTTTATGTGAGTTTGTGAATGGCCAAGTTAAAGCTTATATAGATTTGGAAACAATACAGATTTTGACAAAATTATATTAGCCTCAATTAGATATTAAGTCATATTTCCTTAGGTCTTTCCTAGTAATCACTGTTTGTAGTTAATTAAAACAACAGATGAATTTACTCACATAAAAAGGAAAAAAATGGAAATACTGCAAAGTACTATGAACTATGAGATGATTTTATTATTATGTTTAAACATCATATTGCATTTCAAAGTTAATAGTCAATAGAAAAGAAACCCTTTCCGGAGTCAAACAGAACTATTAACTTCTACAAACACTATTTATTCTCTATTTTCACACACATTAACAAATACAGTGGGATAACTCTGAGTACCTTTTCACTATACTTTTGTTGAGATTTATTTATATTGTCCTTTAATCAATAAATTTCTGTTAGTCATCAAGAGACAGATATATTCACTATTATATAAACTTTCGAGACAAAAAATGAAATCATCTAATATTTTAAAGAATTACTCAACTATCTATGTAAAGCACAATTCACATTCTGCAGATATTATTCATCATATTTATTTATTTTACAGATTATGTGAATGCATTAGAAAAAAATATTGTTTAGGTATCTTTGGAATCTATAAATTACTTTGATTAATATAGCCACATAAAAACTTAAGAAAGCACAGATTTATGAGGTGCCCACCTAAATGTTTTTGAGTACAGGAAATTAGACAGTCAGACAGTGTGTTTTATTAAATGAAAACACCTCTAACAGGTTTTAAAAAATACATCAAAGTTGAGATCCTAGTCCAAAAAATAAACAATGGTCATATTGCCAAAAGTTCAATGTAGTAGACCTCAAATTTCTTTGTAGAAATTATCATAAATTGCTTCACTAATGCATGAATTCAACAATATTTACTCACAATTTTGTACATAGATAGGTAGATACTGCATAAGTTAACCATGAGGATCTTAATTCAGTATTCATCTGTTTATTCAAGATGATATTTTTAAAAAGTATTAATATAATTAGTAATAATAATATCAGATATTTAATGCTGGCATCAGAGCGCAATGTCTGTGGAAGTTATTCATCAAGTTAGCACTGGGTAATATTTGAAACAAGTGAATACATTTTATGTTTGAAAGACATTACACTTTATTACTCAATCGAGGAATATATTTATGTATGTGACACTCATGCATAGATAGTGAAAAATGAAAACTGTATTTCAAATACCTCACATATGTTAACATTTTACAAAGAAAATAATATTTATCATATCTCTGTGACATAAACAAAACAGATATTACTGTCCCTTTCATATAAACTAAGAAATTGTAGGTCAGAGATTTCCCAAGGTCACATGGATGATAAAAAATAAAAAAAATAAGTAGTAATTTATTTTGATATCTACTCCAGCGACCCATTACCTATGCTATGATAAAATATCACTGATGAAAAATTCATCATTTTTTTTACAATAGCACAGCAGTAGACATGAAGGTAACTGAAATTCACGAGGAACTTGAAAGTTAAGGGCACTATCACTATGGAAAGAAAACTGCATCTCAGGTATCCACTCTAATGTGTATTCCAAATGTATTCTGCTGCTGTATAATCACGTCTTTTAAAGGAAATATGCTGCACAAAAGCATTAAGACTCTAAACCAAACAATGAGAATCACTGAGTCTGTGCTTAACATAAAATAGCTCATGTAAAGTATGGGATTTTGGTACCCAGAGGCAAGGTCACATCTACTGTAGTACACTTAACTGAAGAAGTTCTCAGCTTGCGGTTTGCATGCCGTGACTGCCTCTCTGTCGGATTCTCATTGGACCCCAACATTCCTGCTGATAGACTTGTCTGGAAGATGACCTCTGGTTATTATGGTATGTTGTTTTCAGAGCAGATAACAGTGTGCGCTCATTTTAGGTTTTCTGCTATAGGAATGCATTAAATGAAAACGACTATATACTGGCTCCTAATCAAAGCTCACAAGCACTCTCATGAGGCCTGCTGTTTGGTACAATGTACAGATCTCAGAATACCTAAGGGCACTTGAATAAAGAACTGCACCAATATTAAAGGATATTCTGAATCAATTTCTTCTCATTTTTTATTATATGTGAACTTTGAAAGTCTTCAGAAAAATATATAGTATTCATGTGTTTGTATAAATAAAACAGAACATTTTGTGTTTTGATATGTATAAACATGTGTATAAATGTTTCATATTTATGTTCATCCTATTCAAATAGGATGAGACCTATATTTTCACCAAACTATACCATTGTTTGTTATAATACACATGCATATTTAAGCTGAAATATGGGATATTCTCAATTAAAGCAGGTTTATCTTAGTTAACCTTGAAAATTTAGTGATGTAGAAATATGTTTGTGAAAAATGCTATAAAAAGCACCTTAAAGTTTATATAATGATTTGAATTGAAACAAACTTAATAGGCACACAACAGAGAATGTCTTTGGGAGCAGTAACATGGGTTTTAAAATCCAGTGTTAATGTTATGTTAAATTACATGTGTTCAAAATAAAAATCAAATATGTTCAGATTTCCACCAGGTTGCAACAGCTCTAGTTATAGCCTATCTAAAAAATTAAGTTAGAGCAAGTCTCCCATATGTTTAACCCTTCAACGGCACTGAGAATAAATGTCACGGCTTTAAAATGTCCTTGTAGGCTTTGTGTGATCTGACTGCTACCACTCACTTCCTACTCTTTTCTCATCTCTATTCTTCCTTAATTCTTATTGAATATACCAGATAAATCCCATTTTAGCATTTCTTCTTTCCTCTGTATTGAATTCTCTTCTTACATATTTGTTAATTTGCTCCATCATTTTTTTTCAGATATCTGCTCAAATAACATTTTCTCTAAGGCCTCCTTATTCCCTCACATAAAATTCCAAACCATCCTTCATGCACAAGGACACAAACAGGCAGGATATCATAAGCCTTCTCACTTAATCCTCTGCAAAGCATTCATCACTGTTTGAAAAATATATTTATTTATTATCTGTCTCGTACTAGAATAAATATTAATATTTTCAATATTAAATTTCTATTAATTTTCTATACTTGTCAGCTTCTATTTTGAGAAGTGTATATATATGGAGCATACATACATGCACCCCATACATACAAAGAGAATTTATCTGCTATCCATCCAGAATTCTTAGTTCCACTGAAATTTTATGTGTGTTTTACGTAAAGTTACCTTCCCTATCTTGCATAGTAACAAGTTTTACAACCCAATGTAGGATTTTAGATATACTGCAGAGAATTACAGTAGAGATTGCTGCTGTGAGTCTGTGATGACACATGGATAGCTATTTACTCCCAGATTATCTTTGGGCTGCATCTCTTTTACACCAGGAGCTTTCCTGTGTAGAATGTCTGTAAATCATGGGTGTGTGGATTCGGGGTTCTTTGTCATACAAATCCTCCGTGCACATAATTTCAATACTTCGGACAAACATTAGACCTGAGTTTTGATAACTTGAAGACACTTATTATAATAATATGCTATAATTGACAATGCTGTATTAAGTATTATAATGATATTCTAATAATAAAGACATAAAATTAATTCACATTTGTATGCATAATGCTAATTTTAAATTTATATACTTTATAATTTTCTTTAATCCAAGAGGTAAATATTTTTCAGATATGATACTAATTAGTGATATCAAATATAAGACATTTTTAGATGTTTGAAAGAAAAAAAATAGATTTGTTAATATAATGATATTTACTACACAGTGTCAATTTACTAATGTTTATGAAGCTTCCTTCACACACAGGGAATGAGAATGAATAAGACATAGTCCCTGCTTCTTTATGGTTTCATTAAAGAAAGGCAATAGCATTTTGGGTTAATCTTTAATTTTATTTAATATTAAAAGTATGCACATTACCATTCTGAATCTTAATCATCTCTGGCTCTGTCATTGTATTAAAATTAGTGTATCAGTGAAGCCAAGTAAAGGACAGTTTGAGATTAACAGGGCATAGTTAATGAAAATGATTTGACTTGTTCATATTACCCCAGTGTGCATCATTAGACTGAACAGACATTTATGGACTTTTTTTTTTAATATTTGTAGGTGGACACAATAATACTTTCTTTTCTATTCCCTTCCTCCCTCTCTTCCTTTCATTCCTCTTTGTCTAATCCAATAAACTTATATATTCCTTATCCCTCCCCTCCCTTGTTATGAGTTAGCATCTGTATATCAGAGAGAACTATTCAGTCTTTGGTTGTGGGGGATTGGCTTATGTCAATTAGCATGATATTGTCTAGCTCATTCTGTTTACCAGCAAAAGCCATAGTTTCATTCTTCTTTATGGATGAGTTATACTCTCTTGCATATATATATATATATATATATATATATATATATATATATATATTACATTTTCTTTATCCATTCATCTGTTGGAGGGCACGTAAGTTGGTTCCATAGCTTGGCTCATGTGAATTGAGCTAAGATAAGCACTGATTTGGCTGAATCCCTGTAGTAGGCTGATTTTAGGCCCTTTGTGTATAAGCCAAGGAATGGGACAACTGGGTCAAATGGTCATTTGATTCCAAGTTTTCTAGTAATCTCCATACTGCTTTCCACAGTGGGTGCACCAATTTGGAGTCCCACTAGCAATGTATGAGTAAACCTTTCCTCACATCTTTGCCAGCATTTATTGTTACTTGTATTCTTGATAATTGACATTCTGAAGAGAGTGAGATGGAACTTCAGGGTAGTTTTAATTTGCATTTCTCTAATTGCTAGAGGTCTTGAACATTTTTTAAATGAAGTAATCAATAAACCAAATTAAAAATTCAATTGAAAGGATAACCAACAGATTAGAGCACTTGGAAGACAGTGTTTCAGGAAATTTCTGTGTGTGTGAGTTTGTGTGGTGCTAGGAATTGACCTCTGTACTCACACATGCTTGGCACATGTGCTCTCCTACTGAATTGCATGCCCAGCCCAACCTCTTTGGTTTCTTATCTTTCAAATTATGAAATTCTTTACTTTTTCACAAATTTTTTTATGGCAAATTTTGAATGTGTATGTTGGAAATGGGTTTTTAAAGATGCATTTCTGTTTTGAAGCTCAAGTGGTTTAAAAAGTACCTATGGACAATTGGAAAAGGCCACACAATATGGTGGATTTAGATCCATGAAACATGGGTTCCCTTACTTGTTCATGAATTTGAGCAAGGCTTTCTCTATCAGCTTCACTCTTCTGTTCTATAAAAACTGGTAGTAATGCCTCTCCTTCTTTCCTTTAGCAGTACTTGTAAAGGTAAAAAATGAAAATGATGCATATTAAAATATTTTATAACCTTTAAGTTGCCATGCAAATAAATGAGGATTAAAATTCCAAAACCATAGTTCATATAACTAGTATTTCTATAACAGCTTCAAATAAAAAAAAAGAGATTAGATTTGCTAATGTTTTAACCTCAAAGGACTATTGATTCCTTTGAGGTTAATGCATTAATAACATAACAAGTTGAGTTCAAGATTTGCCTGAAGGGATATTTTCTATTGCTTCATTGTTTTGCCCTTCAATTTTTTTTTTTTTCAATTTTACCTGAAATTGAAAAGGTAAGCAACTCACAAAGTTTGCTCTTTTCCTAATAATACCGAAAACTAAAATAAACATATAAAAGGATTTGTATTTCAAGAGAATGACAATCACTATACAAGAACTATTGACTGAACATTCTCTTTCAGATCTCAGTGTTTTTATTTCATTTTGTAAATCCAGGAATCTTAATATGTGCCATAGTTATCAGGTTGGGGTTGTATGGACTGATAATTTCCAAATTAATTTACAGTGCCACTTCCTATTCAATCCTGTTATATTATTTTTCATGAAATTCATAAAATAGGTGACTTCAACTTTTGGATCATTTGTACAGTTACATAATATTTTTCTATTATATAACCCCACACTATCTTTAGTAACTCAAATAATTTCTTCATTTGTATTTTGCTAAGTGCATGTGAATATCTAAATATTTTTGTCCACAAGTTTTCTGCTAAACAGTAGTTTGATTATTGAAATGCACATAATCTATGGCTATTCCTGTGTGATAGTAAAGCAGTTAGTTGAAGAAGATGAATTTGGAAGAGAGAAGAAAAGGTAACCTATTACAGTGAGCCAAGAGTAAGGATAGCTTTCCTTCAATTTAATTTGAACTATAAAACCCCAAGTTTTAGCAGCCGATGGATTTATTTGATGACACACATCTACCTTTGAAGTTTTAGAGTTTTTAACATTTTTTAAATAGCTTCAATCACTTCTCAAAAATCCTCATAAAGGAGGGCCTAAAACTTTGTGTGAATAAAATAAAAGTCTACATTTTGAATACATGAATCACAGGTTTCCATTAACTTCTGATAGTCTTGAGTAATTAGAGTAATGCTAGTTGACAGAATAAAAAAATACATTATGTATTACCTTCATTTGGAGTTTGGGGGTGATACAAATATAAAAAATTTGATTCAATAGCAACATATTTTTTTCCTTCATTTTACCAGCCACCCTGCTAGTCACATAAATAATCTCATATTCAGTATACCCCCACAAAAACATGCACACAAAATGATGGAAATTATTAAATCACCTATTTTACAAAGGAAGAAATTAAAATAAAAGTTTGCTAATTTTTGAAGTTCATACAGGATGGAACCCTTTTCAGATTCATAAAATTTGTAGTATTATTAAAACAAAATACATACAGGGTTGAAGTATCATCTAGTACTTTGTAGAGGAAATAGAACATCATGCTGCCTTTGTTGCTGAACCTGTCCCCACCTGGGTCAACTTGGAAGTACTGAGACCTTTCTAAGCCATTGGTAAAAATATTGTTTTCTTAATGCCCTCAAATAACATATAAAAGGGATATTTTCCCAGAGGAGGTTCTAACTGCAATGTTAATACAGGTATTTTTCTATTCAGACCTTGTAGGCAAGAAAGTAAGTGGAAAGGTCTTTTTACGCCATTAAAACATTAATCTCTTAGACTCTTCTCCTTCAGAAACCAAAAACTGTCTTAGATCACAATAAGTTCTTACAGATTTTATCTGATTTTAAAACCTACCCCTGCTAGAAACTTAAAGCATTACTTTCAGGTCCAGAAACATTTTGTGGATACATAGAATATCAATTTGACATTTTAAAAATTCAGAGAGAAAAAGAAAATAGAACAAAGTTTGAAGAGTGCAATTATAGAATAATAACTAGGATAAATAAGTGAGTGCTATTAAAAATCAAATATTGTTTGGTAAAAGAACACAATATTCTTCTCACTTATTATATAGAGAAAATTTAAGTTATGTATTACCTGGCAAAAGGAATTAGTTGAGAAACACACAAGCCAAACACATTTAAGGTGTTGTGTGTAAATATTAAATATCATATCTGCTAGAGGAAAACTACTTTGCATTATAGAAAAGTCTTTATGTTACTTAGTATGTATCTATAGAAATAATTTCCTTTAAGTTCAATCCTATGAGAGATTAATAAAGTCTAAAATAAAATATTTTTTCTGAACTTTTTCACCTTTTGAATTACCTATGCATTAAAATACTTCTATTTAATAGCTATGTTTTAGTTGTTTCTCATAACTTTGTTTCATGTACTTGCAATTGACAATATTCTATAGCCTAAAAATACTTCATGTAATTTATTGAAAAAATCCTATCTAGAAGTTTTTCTTTAATAACGAAAATGTTGATAATATCCTCATATTATCGATGAACAACATTAGATGTTAAAAAACGCTCTTGATGTAAAGTAAAAGCAAAGTTAATTGTTAGTATAAGAGTGTGAACTTTTGACACATTTGTACTATTTCCATGAGGGTTTATCTCTGGAAGACGATATAATTTTCATGCTGTAGACAAACTTTTTGACATTTTTTTCCCCAAAATAATGTGAAAGGATTAATCCATCAGTCAACTTGCTAGTTAGTACAACACTCTCCACTTTACATAAGTTCAAAACTCCACCACTTTTTCTTCTGAATTTCTCTCGCTTTTCAAAAATCAATTTCTTACTGAAAGCCTCTCAAATATTCATTACTTACGTTTCTCCGAATATAGTGAGAGAAAAATATGGGTAATGAGTAAAAGAAAAGAGAGAGTGCTTCCTAATGTACTATGAGGAAAGACTCTCTTTTATTCCATTTTGTCTATCAGCATGAGTTACTTCCACCTTTTCCTTCAGCTCATTGAGCTAAATTTACTCATAAAACATCTTTTAAGAAGCCAGAAAATAGTCTCTTGGTTTCAAGAAATGAGAAACATTACCTTTAGTCCACAAAAATGGAAAATAATTCTTGAATGTGTCATGAAATTATAGATTCACCTATCTCGCATGACAGTAGGAACCTCATTACAGCCCTCTCTTAAATTCTAAGGCAAGGATGTTTAAAACACTGCAGAATCGTTTCTTAGGCATTGCTTCCCATTTGTTTTAGTGTAGATTAAAGAGAAGCAAATGATTGCATAGGAGCTGGAAATTGGAAAACCATACATTTTAGCCCAAGAGAGACAGAAAGAATAAAGGAGAAATAGGAACACAAAACAATCTACAAAGATATAGAAGGAAAAGTGCTATTAGGCTTTTCCAGAATAGGAAAGATGGGAAATAAACTTGGTAAATTGGCTTTTCAAGGAATAAAAAATGATGCTAGTCCTACTAAAAGTCTGGAAGTGATTGAGCATAAAGATGGTGAGTTACTTAGGATGGATTTCTTAGTGAAGCATTATCACTTTGGACTTGATAAATGATTAAATCTTACCTTCTGAAATGGGGGCAATAAGTTCACTTTCTCTTGCCATTATTTCACAAGATGCTTTTCAGGGTCATACTATGGTTGTTCCTGGCTTGCTACACAGTACAGTGTCAAGGTAACAGAGGGCCATATAGAATTTGCTGAACACCATTTATCAGATTAATAATCTTGAATACAATTATGAAAGTAAAATAATACAAAATAATTATCCATTTTCTACGTAGGTGACAGATTTATTCAAATCTGTTAGAGGTACAAATAATTTAAGTCTTCTTTTTGTAAGGAGGGTAGATTGTTAATTAGCGGGCTGCACACTGTTACTTGCAGTAATAGAGAGTTCACCTTTACAAACACCCTTGGAGCTGGAGGAGGGTGGGAGGGCATGCAACAAAGCACAGTAATAGGGACCATGGCAATCGATAGTGATCAAAGTTTTTATTTTACTCTAACACATCACAAAATTTTGCAGAACATGTTAAACTGGATGGATTAGGATAAATATATGTTGTTTGTACAATAAATTTGAAAAATTCTAGATTTGTCTTAGAAAATAGAGTTGATTTTCTTTGGTCCTCCATTATCACTCACCACAGTGAAATTCACAATTGTAACTCTTCCTAAAGAGGAATATTTACCTAAATTGTTTACTATTTTTTATAAAAGGCAAATAAAATCAATGTATTGTAAAATTAAAGAATGGGTTTATGGTAGATCTGAAAAAAATCAAACAATTTTATTACAATATTATTACTGCCTTATGAATATAAACATACATTGTATATGATAAGGAAAAAATTGGATCTACAGGAATTATTTGATCAGGTACATATCACATTCTTGGCACATATCTAGAAACCAGGGTCTAGGTTTCTTATGACTGTTCTTAGGAAATTCAATTACATTGCTCAGTTTTAGGATTTCTTAAATAAGCTACATAGAATTTTCCCTGTTTATACATTACTAAATAAAGGCTGGTAAGTGATTGAAATGTCCTGAGCCTTATCTTTTCGCATATAGTTAGGAGAAAATTTTTGTTTACCTCATACATTTGCAAAATTAAAATATTTGTTGTTTGTAAAGTACACAGCACAGGACCTGACAGATAGCAACAGGTAAGTTAGTATTGTTATTATTTTTTTCTTATCAAATGTAAAAAATAAGCATAATCCTTGGCAGAGCAAATGAATGACTAAATTCAAGGTGAATTCTTTCTCTAAACTTGATGACTCAATCTAGACTGCAAATTGCTGTAATGCAGATCCCTTGCTCTTCATTCTGTGCCCAGAACTAAATCTATTGTTTATTTTTATAGTAAGAATTTCTAAGTGTTTGATGAAAAGAAAAATAATTACATTTTTTAAAGTGAAAAATATCACTAAGTAAGGTGAGAGCTCTGCATGAGTTGAGTATATTTCATTGTAGCATCCTGAGAAGGTGCATTTTCCTTTGCTCTCTCTGAAATGGCAATGGATTATGTGATACTTATAAATGGAACAAAAAATACAAGCATAAAAAATTATCTAAGTTTTCAGGCCCCAAAGTCAATATATGGATTGACCCCCTCTGAAATTCTAGTAATGAGGCTTTTATAATTTAAATTCTGTCTTCTGGTCAGGAAAAAAAAGTATCAGCAAATGTTCTTGGTTGTGTTAATGAGTTTTTAGCCTTGTGAAAGTAACTATTCCTTATAAGGTATCTGGCATTTTACCTATAATTCAAGAAATGGAACAGAAAATTAGCAGAAAGCTGTACCTTACCTTCAATGATACAGAGGAGGTTTGATAAAGAAGAATTTACAGGACTTCATTTTATTAACTCATATATTAGAATTTTAAAGATGACTTGCATAGAGAAACATCCATCACAAAAGCTGAAAAGCTTAATGAAAAATACTGACTGACATTTTAAAAAGGGTGAAAATACAACATACTGCTATTACTCTTTTTAGAAAACTGTTTTTTGCACTACATTCTTCAGGATTGAGTGTGAGCATTATTTCTCATCAATGAATTAGAGCTCCTTAAAATCCAAGAATATTTTAAATGACTCAACTGGTGACCAACACAATGTTTTTTTTCCACAACCTTTTCAATTTTTAAAAATTTGCTATCATTCCAACACTTTATGTTGTTAATTTCTTATAGTATTATAGTAGACTGAATAAGGACATTTAACATTTTTATAAATTCACCATATGCCATAAGGAAGATAACAGATTTCTAATTGGGAATCATGACTATTTTTACATATGATTACAAGTTTACTGATTTCATCTGTGAGTTTTAAAGTTTAGGCTTCTCAACAGCATGAGCATCCTCTCTTTGGCTTGCCATTGCCTAATTTGTGTTTGAGCATAGTACGTTAATGCCCATTCTTACTTTAAAGTTTTAGTACAACCGGATTTACTTTCCAGAACCAAAATGCTTTTTACTTTTCAATAATTTGTATGGAAGTAGAACATGAGCCACAATATGCCCCTGTGCCATAACCTTATTTGACTTGTCTGATTCACAGAGAAGAATAAATAGTTCTCTTAACTGAACAGCCAAAAGGCCTGTCATCAGTTGCACAATAGGCATCCGGGTAAGTACACAAATAGCTGATTATGGAAGGTGTCACTGCCATTTCTCAAGCCCCACCGAGTCCAGTAATATGTATTGACCAAGGATAAATGTATTTCCTCTCTGTGGGCCACACTTTCAGCAGAATTTTTATTGCTCCAGTGTCAAAAAGACAAAATAGATTTTGGTCGGGCGTAGGTAGCTGCCAGAGGTCTTTAATCCGTAAGTGGCGTTAATGCTAATTATACTCTAAGTGACCTGTAATGATCACTTAACTGTTTTTCTTCAGCATTTTGACACATTAACCTTTCCTATTAAGTCCAAGGATCATATGCATAAACAGCCACATTAGTAAAAATAACCAGAACATGTGAACCATGCTTTACTTAATTACAAAATGAAATAGAAACTATAATGGTTCCATGTAAAAATTAATGTGTTTTGCTGAGGTTACTTTAATACTAAAAAAAAAATGTTGCTAATAGGAAGTTTTGGAATAGGAAAACTAAGAAGGAAAGCCATCATTCCTTTAAAGAAGATTTATTTAGGACAAATAAAATTATATTTATAATAATGTTGTTGAATGTTCCAGTCTACCTTATGTTCTCTGCAGAAACTTTGTAAGATGCTTTTTTGTAAAAACATGATATATCTTTGTATGTATTAGTTCCCCTGTAAAAACTATGACAGAATGATGCTACTTGTTTCCTTTACTTATGTTTGCTAGTACCAAATATTGTCACTTTTATCTTTCTTCCAAATAATGGTTTCAGTGTCACTCTACTTTAAAAGCATTCCAGGGGATTCTGAAATGCAGAAAGAGTTAAACATATCTTATTCTACATAAATACCTGTTATTTATATTCAGTTCTCTATTTCTGTACTCATTTATTTTTATACTTATCTCTACATACAGGTACAATCATATTTTTAAACAGAAAAGGAGTTAAACTATAGCTAGTGTTCAGCACTTTTATTTTACATTTAGTACATTGTTAATATATTCTGGTAACACTATTAATGAGTGAGAATGTTTATGTATCACTTACTATTTTCTTGGGACTGAGCTAAAGTTTTATATAAATGTGAACTCATATGACTATCACACCAAACCTATAAAACAAATGCTATTATTATTCCTGCTTTATAGGTGAGAAAAGGGCAGCACAGAGAGCCCAGGCAACTAGCCCACAGTCTCCTATTCAGATTTTGTCCCAGGTAATGTGGCTCCAGAGAACTTACTCATAAGTACTACCCTGTTCATCCTTTGCACAAGAAGGTCACACTCATCCTTTTTGATAGCTGTTTCCTATTATATAATATAGATTCATCCTAATGAATTAAGATTTTAAGTCAATGGGATTTTAGATTGTCTCTACTTTTCCACTGTTGTAAACAACACTGTGATGAACATTTATATACGTATAATCTTGCATTGTATCTTTCATATAATACAGCATATATTTTGCATTTATATTGTATTATTTTTGTAAGATAGTTCCCCCTTGCCTGTTGCCACAGGAACTTTTTTTTTCAGTTTTTTAATTGTTCACAAATATTTCCTACATAATCCAACATACAACAGAGAAATGGTACCTCTTTGTAAGATAGTTTTCTAGGAGCTAAATATTTGTTTTAAAGGCTCATCACATTTAAAATTTTCATTAGCGCTGAAAGTTTTTCTACATTTTAAGGTATTTTGAAACACATGACTCATTTTTCATTGTTCAACTGAATCAAGAGAGACCTTCCAAAATTTAATTATTCCTCAGCATTATCTGTTGTGACTAGAATTTTGTGATTAATAAATTTGATGAATATGACTTCTAATCTATTTTTAAAACATTACCAAATGTGTTAAGTACAAAAGATTTAACGATTTAACTTCATGGTTTGAATACAGAGATCCTTTTACCCCAGTGTATTTATTCCTTAAGTAAGTGATTATTGATACTAGAAAAATGCTGAATAAAATTTATTACTATCTAATTGCATGCTAGGTGTAAAGATCTAAATATGATTATTGTTGATAAAAATTTTACTAAGAGAATACCATTATCCCCTTACTACAGATTTTTTTAAAAAATTAAGGCTCTGTAAGATTATGGGGTAATAGCCAAATATCTAGTATTTTGCTAAAGTCAAAATATGAACTTTTTTTTAATTTGAAAGCTTCACTTTTATATGCTATAACTATGTGACATATCTGCTTTCTTAATTAGGTTTATGTCAGAAAAGATACAGATTCAATCATTTGATCTCCCAAAACAAAACAGTTAGTGTTAAAATGCACATGAACACAAAGAAATGACAAAAAAGAACAGCAGCATATGTAGGATCAAGAGGATGTGGGGGCATGTTACTGGAAACATTATTTATAGTCAAAAAGCTCTGTTTCTTTGATATGGTCTCATGCTATCTCTTACCTTTACAGAATTACCCTATATCTTCTGAAAATGTCTAGCTTATATTTTATCTTAGTTTCTGTTTGCTCAGTGCATCTGGATATTGTAATCTCTCTGGCATACTTTAACTTATTTTGCCTTGTCCACATACTTTGACAACACCATTAAGGATTACATATAAGAAAGAAGAATAAGATATGGTCCATGGATATGAATAGTTTCTTCATAGCTCAAATGTACTTTGCAAAGTTCCTCAAATTTCCTATTGCATTTCTCAATTCTTTACACTTACAAATGCCCTTCCCATATCTGAAATCTGCTCTCTTCTTCAGTTGTGACAAAAGTCTTTTAAGTTTCAGTGACATGACTTTGAAAATTACTTTGTCTAGAAATACTTCTCTGCTGTTATCCACAAACCTCGTGACTCATACGTTCCTTGAGTCAAGGCTCCCATTGTATTTTTACGTCAATAGCCACAATTGTTTTTTTATCTTTCCAAGTATTTATACAACCATTATTTCATATGATTTGTTTATCAGTGAGTGTTTTGTATTAGACACTGGGCCCCTGAAAGGGGAGTTTTCTCTCTTCTTCTTTGTGTTTTATAAATGTCATATAATGATCAGAAACTAAAAAAATACTCAGTAAACATTAATTGAATGAATGAGTTATCAAACCACATTGTAGTTTTTCTACCTTTTCCCCAAGGAAGTATTTTTAAGGGTCTACCTGAAATCAGTAATTTATTTATTTGTTTAATAACATTAGGATATTTAACTTATGTCTTGAATTGCTTAGGAAAGAAAAAAAATCTTTCTATTTGTTGAAACTCTTCCTATATGATGACATCTATTTACTTATAAATATGTCATTCTAACCCTTTTCATATGGTTTTATCTTATGTAATTTCTAAAATAGTTGTATTCGTCTCATAAAATTTATTAGCTAATTACCATAAATCAAAATAATTTTCTTATATATATTTTTTTTATGTTAAGTTTCTTAGTTCAGAAGCCCTTTTCTCAAATTTCAACTGGAAACTTCTTTCTCATTTAGAGATCTATCTATCCATCCATATATAACATATAATATTTTCATTTGGGGTTAATATTTTTTTCATTAACAATAGAAAAAAAAATATTTTTAATTAGCTTTTAAAACTCCTAAAACACATGTTTATTTTCAAGAGCCAAAATTACTACTAGACCTCCAATTTTCCTTTTCTGAAACAGAAAACATTTGTGTTTTTTAAAGCATGCAGGTGGTCTGAAGATGATAGGGGAAAACTGGCAATTATTCATTTATAAAACATTGACAAGAAACACAAAAATACCTACAAGGGACATTCTTCTTTCTTGAGGCTGTTTCAGTGTTATTCAGCAAAACTGACAATGTCTTTCTTTTAAACAAACCTCCTTGGAAAAGTGGTTCATGGGTAGATAAGAATTGTGATATAATAGAAACAGCCATAAAATTCAAATGAGAACATAGCAGATGTTCATGTGACTGAAATTGGTCCACATTACTAATTATTTCTATTGTTAGTTGGTATCTCTTCCCTCAGGATGGTGAAGGTAAAGAGGGTGTCACTGTGCCAGGGCAGAGGTTGCCTGGAGAGCAGGGATTAGAAACTGGGTACCTGGTCATCTGGTGCTCCAAACTGTGGGTTGCTATCCCTTGAAGATGGTGATGAAGGTGACCCAAGATGGAACTCCTACTTTCAATGGTGAGGTGTCAGTTCAAGTAAGGAGTGTCAAGCAATGGTGTTGGACTGTGAGTTCAGATAGGAGCCCTGTGGCTTGCAGTGTGTGGCTGTCAGTTGTCTTCAGAGCCTTTGTGAAGTTCTCAGGTGCCAGCAGGTGACTGCCTGTAGGACTATCTTCCCTGCTACAGAGTCACAAGATGGTGGCCAGTGGGGGAGCCCCACATTGGTAGATGGGCGCCCATATAGGACTGGAGGCTGGAGTTCCGACATGTGGGAAGTTACCAGGTGTCCTTCATGGGAGTAGCTTTAGTGATTTCTTCTCAGGTGGTTGGCAGAATATTCTGTGCAGGTGCTGATGGTCCTACTTGGGTACCTGGTAATCTGTCAGTGTCCAGAGATGAGTGGATTACAGCTCTCACTCTTTTTTTTTTTTTTTTAATTGGCACTGGGGTCTGAACTCAGGGCTTGATGCATTCTATGGAAGCATTCTAAGGCTCCATCTATTTTTAAATTTTATTTTGAGACATGGTCTTACTAAGTTGCCACAGCTGAACTCAAACTTGCAATTCTCTTGCTTCTGCCTCCTGGGTAGTTGAAATTATATGCATGTGGTGAATGACTGTATTATTTCTTATTCTGACTTGTAAATTTTATTTATTCAACCAATTCTGAGCCATATTGCATACTAATACACCTCCATATATGTCCTTTGTTTTGTTTTGTTTGTTTGTTTTTGGTTTTTGCTATTCTTTCCAAATTGTTTCAAAAAGGTCTTCAGAACTTATTACTTGATATAAGTTTTAAAATCATCTTATTTAGTTACCACAAAACTCTTGCTATAAACCTGATATTAAACTAATTGCTTTTATTGATTTGTTTATGAAATGCTGGCATTTTTACAGCATTTAATCATCTTCAAAAAATGCATGATTTTTTCTGGAATTAATTATTTTTTTGCACTTTATAATGGTGATTTCAAATATTTTTCATAAATATCCAATGTTACTATTTATGTAAATTTTAATGTTAGTACTATTGCAAAAGGTATATTTTCTCTAACATTTTCTTATTGATTATTGTTGATAAATAGAAACAGTTATCATCCTTTGAGTATTGGTCTTTCATCAAAATTGCTGAACTCTTAATGAGGTACAATTAGGTCCATTGATCCTCATGAGTTTTCTACTTAAAGTATAATAACATTTGCAAATAATAACATTTTGATTTCTTTGCAAACAGTATACAACATATAGTTTTGTTATTTTAGTGGTTTGATCAGTGTTTTTATTACACTTTTAATGTAGTTGTAAGAATAAACATCTTTATCTTGTAGCAAACATTAAAATCAATGTTCATAGAATTGCCACATTATGTGTATCACTGTGGTAATATTCAGATGGATATCTTTTATTAGGTTACTAATGTCTTCCTCTATTCCTTATTTCATTACAGTCTTTAGCCTCAGAAACTATCCACAGCTACTTATAATTTTTTTAGTTTTGTTATTATGAAAGCTCAAATAACTGATAGTTTTGTTATCTTTCTTCTTTTGTGTCCTCTACATCCCTGAGTTTTCTGGTCACTGTGTTCCTATTTGAAAGCTCACTACTTCTTGATCTGACCAGTCAGGACTAACATACCTTCTGTTTCTTAAGTGTTCATCATCAATTTAGTTTATACTGCTGTTTGTGTGAAGTGTAGGGACCATGTTTCATAAAAATACCTCTTTCTCTCTCAAATATATACTTACATATATGTATATTTGTATATGGGTATCTGTAGTAGATATATATAAATATATATATATATTTATATATATATATATATATATATATATATAGAGAGAGAGAGAGAGAGAGAGAGAGAGAGAGAGAGAGATACATACCTTCTACCTTCTCAGATATAGATATATACCTTCTACATTTTCCTTTTCTCTCTCTATTGTTTAGTTTTAATATGAATGAAAAATTTCTTGTCAATTCAATTTTTCCTAAATAGCAGTTATATTTAGAAATGAAACTTCAGAAAACTTAGCTATTTCTTAATAAAGGAGAAAGAAAAAATGAATATAATGGTGAATATTAAGTTGTAAGGATCTCCTCTGCCAAAACCAAGAACAAATCAAGACACACTTGCTATTTCTCAGAGGTCTAAGAGCCTTTAACCTTTAGTTCATTAAACATTTACTGTCTGGGAAATCTTTTCTGTTAAAATGTTTTGTGGTATCAAAGATGTAGAAATATTTGCCTGACTGAATATACTTTAAAATACAGAAAAAAAAATAGCCATTGCTCAATTTCTCTACTAACCATCATTATAAAGCATGAAATAATCCACTTTTGAAAAATTCGTTTTCTTCAAGAATGTCCAACATCTCTGTTTTCCTTTATCCTTGGCCACAGAAAGATGTGCCCATGTTACCTGTGATTGAGTAACCTCCTACTGAAATAAGCACAAGTACTTTAGGATATCTTTATTTGCCTTTCTAGTTACCTGATACAAGATTCCTGTATTTTTATTTTTTAGTTGAGAATGAGCCATTTCCAACAGTTTTCTTTATTCAAAGATACTCAGAGTGTTAAGTGATTCACAAAAATTTAGTAAGAGCCCAGTAATATTTATATCAAAACACCATAATAATTTTAATTATTAAGATGATATCAATATAGAATTTAATATTAAGTATCAGGAGTAGGTATTTTTGTGTATCTTCATATACTTTAGAGAATAATTACAAAACTTTTTCTTTTTTCTTTTTTTTTTTCCTTTTTTGGCAGTCTGGGTGTAAAATACAGGTCAACATGACAAGTGCTATACACTTGAGCTACACCCTCTACTGCCACACATAGGTTCTAAACAAGTATCAATTAAGTTCAATTATAATGAATTGAACAGATGCGTATGTTGCAAGGCAAGAATGTTGATTTCATAAATTGTTTTGATGAAGTTAGTGGATAATATTGTTATAGTGGAAAGGATAAGACACCTATACAGCAATCTCAATTCACTTTTTAATATGTTCCAAATGAACTACCTGTTTTCTTAAAATTTTATATTGACAATATATTAACTACTTTACAAAAAGAAAATAAGATTAATTTAATTATGAGTCCCAAGCTTATAATAATGGAAAACTTATAAGCTCATCTCTCACACTTGTTCCTATTTACAGCAACTAAACATTAATATAATTAATTGCAGTGTCTGGTGTTTTTTCTTAGTTCAATCATACTCTCACCAACCAATAAAATGAGAATCAGATATACTTATGATTAGGTGCACTCAGTCCTCCCAAAGAAAAACAACTTCCATTCATTAAAGTGAATAAACTTGGAATTAGCCTACATGAGAGAAATAATTGCCCAAACATGCTGACATAGGATTTAATAATGCTTTTGGATGCATGGATTATCCAAGTGTTAAATTGTTCACAAATATAGGTTTCACTATTCATGACAGTGTGATAAAATTGTAAGTGTATAGGCTGACTTTGACAAAATAAACATTGGTTCAGCAATGCATGTCAGTTTGTTGAATGCTTAGAAGACCTGAAGTGACATTTTATGTTTCAATGGCTTAGACTATCAGCATCCATCTGCAAAGTCATTTAATTAAGGCTGTTGCAGCTTTCTCTTGTATTTAATATGCCATTTATTAATGAAAAATATATACACGCACACCTGGGGTGTTCAATTTAATGCTTAATGTGAGATTTTTATATCTGCTATTTTAAGTGTTTTAAAATTAATAAAATATTTAATAAAATTTAAAAATTTTTTAAATTTCTCTTAAATATTTTTTCTAGCTTTGCTGTTATATTGTTAAATCAAAGAAAGCTCAAAGTCATCTGTTTATAGATATATCAATATTAGAATAGAACAAAAATCTCTTTCTCTCTCTCCCTCCCTGTGTGTGTTAGGGTTCCAAATGAACCTTTAGAATGGCAACAATAGTTGTGAGAGGAAAAAAATATATTAGAAATTGAAAAATATAATAGTTATATCAATATATCTATTAAAAAGGACCAACAGTAAAAAAAAAGTTTATTGAACATAATAAAAGATATAAATGTAATGTACACATTTGTACAATCTTTTACAAATAAATATATTTTTTCATGTTTAAAAAAAAAAAAGGTGATTTGGGGATTTCTATGCTTTGGATTTATAATACTACTGCTGGAAAAGGAAGTTCCTGAATAAATTGATCATATTATTTCTAGGAAATCAAAAATTTTTAGAAAATTTAATTAAGTTAATATATGATTTGTTAGGTCTTAGTTAACATTTTGAATACAATATTTAAATGACTATGCACAAGAAATAATTGATGAAACATACAAATGGATGTATACATAAAAACAAACTTTAGCATTTCTTGGGCTGGGGTTGTGGCTCAGTGGTAGAGTGCTTGCCTCATATGTGTGAGGCACTGGATTTGATTATCAGTGCTGCATATAAATAAATGAGTATAGTAAAGGTCCATCAACAACTAAAAAATATTTTTTTTAAAAAATTGAGCATTTCTTATAGGGACACATAAGTACTACCAGTAATCTTTGACCTTGAGTTTAAAAGTCACTACAGCAAGATGTGGTGCTAGAGAATCATGTGATATATTTTCATAATCATAAGCACCACTGAATGATGATACTTTTAATTCATAGCAGCACTCTAATCAATGTTATAATAGAATGTAATTATAATTATCTTTCACATTAACCATTGCATCTTTAGTCCCTGGATATCATTTCATAAGTGCTCTCTTCTTTTATCAAGTATCTCTGAGAGAAATATATTGGCAATCTATTACTAGAGAAAAGTATGTAGAACCTAAGTTGATTAATTTCAATTAAAGTTATAAGAAAGATATATTAACCAGGTGGTCATGTGTTGAGTGTGAATTGTTATGGACAGGTAAACAGTTTTATCTATTATTATCCATTAGATTGTCTAAAAATGACTTTTATTCACTGAATGGATGTACTGAAATTTGGATAGATAATACAGATCTAATAATGTATGAGCACTTGAGGATAGCAAGTATAATGAATTATTAGAAAAATCTCTATCACCTAGTGTTTTTTAAAGTAATTGTAGACATGGAAGAGAGTGGAAGAGAGAGCAAGAGAGAGAAAGAGGGACATGAAAAATTAAAAGAAACTATTAAGAGAAATAACAGTACAAAGTATTAATTGCTTTAAAATAAATATGTTGTAAGTTATTTATTTTTCTATATTTTAGTTTTCCAATATGTAGTAGGGAATGATAATTATTTGACAGTTCGTGCATATATGTGTGATAACTAATTGAGAAAATATGTATAAAGTGATTAGAACAGAGTCTCACAGTCTATTGCTAGGACACATGGGAGGGACATATCCTTTTAGGGCATATACTTTGGGCTATATTAAGTATCTAAAAATCTAGATTTTCAGAAATAAAATAATTTAGCCACACAAGGAGTGCTGGAGTGATGAGATTGGGGAATTTCCCCCAAACTGAGCTCAAAACACATCTGAGCTCCAACATGAAATGTGATGTGTTCAGCACATTTTATTTTTATAGGAAAAAGGGTGCTGTTATTGAAGACCCTTCATTTTTTCTAGGACAGAAGGTGTCACACAGTGGTTGGGTTGAAAGCTCTGAAAGCTAGAGTGCTTGTCTGGCCTTGAATTTCACATGAAACAGCACTGTGTGCTATTTTGTAGCTAGCTTTTTCACTCAACTTGTTAACTTTGAGATACATATATGTTACAAATCTCATATGTGCATAAATATTGTATTAGTTATTGCTCTGCAGTTTTTCATTATATGAATATGCCCAAATGTATTTATTGATAATGAATATCTGGGTTGGTTTTCATGTTAGGTATTTATGAATGAAATTTCTTTTTTTTTTTTTTTTTTACAGATCATTTGGTTAGAAAATGTTTTCAGTTCTTTTGGGAACTGTTGCCTAGAAATATATACCTAAGGACATAGGATAAGCATGTGATTACCTTTTGTACATCACATGCAACAGCTCTTCAAAATGGTTATGCTAATTTATGCCTGTATTGCAACTTAAGGATTTTACTGCTAGTCCTTGTTCCCTTCCCCCTGATTGTTGGCAGTAAACAACCCAATAAATCTCACATATCTACTTCCTACCTGACCTCTGCATCCCAAAGAACCCAATCAGTAAAGCAGTGAGATTTTACCCTTATTATGATAGCCATCCCTCTAATGAATAATGAATTAGATCACCTTGTCATATATCTTGTTGGCTGGTTTATTTCATCCTGGTGTAAGATGTCAATTCAAGCCTATTAATGACCTTTCCATTAGGATGTTTGTCTTCTCTTATGGAGAAGTCTAATATATTATTGATAAATTCATTTTTCCTAAATAATTTGATAAACATATTTTATCAGTCAGTGAATTACTGATTCACAATCTTGATGATTCTGATGAAGAGAATTTGTTAATTTTAATATGCAATTCCTCTTATCTATGTGCTGTAGTCAGTGGATTTTTTCTTATCTTTTTTAAGGTATTTCTTCAAAAATACTTTTCTTTGCATGCTATTCAAGTTCCTTTGGTTTCCATGTAAATTTACCACTTTAACAGAATAAAAGAGAATAAAACATGAACAAAGAAAAAGAAAAATACAACCATCACATTAAAAGACATAAAACATTTGGAAAAATTTCAACAATTCATTGTACACATAAAAAATCAACAGTTCATTGTACATATAAAAAAATTAGAATATTCAGTCTAGGAAATAAATCAAGGTTGATTTTTGGTGCATGGAAACTACAAGGAGGATCTTTAGAAGGCAGTTTATATGGCAGTTTGTATGGGGTTAGTGAGCTTCCTGTAGTACATTCATCTGGTGAATCCCAGGGTCTAGACCCTAATGTCCTGAGGACAGTGTGTAGAAACCAGAAATATGAAAGCTTCATGAGGCAAATGACCAGGAAGTGGATTTACTCAATTTATAAAGAAGAGGAACTAGCTGGGTCTAGTGGCACACCTATAATTCCAGCAGCTATGGAGGCTGAGGAAGGAGGATCACAAATTCAAAGCCAGCCTCAGCAAAAGTGAGGGACTAAGCAACTCACTGAGACCCTGTCTCCAAATAAAAATACAAAATAGGGCTGGGGATGTGGCTCAGTGGTTGAGTGCCCCTGAGTTCAATCTCCAGTATTAAAAAAAAAAAAAAAGAAGAAGGGGAACTAACCAGAAGAAAGGCCCTCAAAACCTGGGAGAGTGTTTCAAAGTATACAAACAAAATAGAAACAACTATTTAATTTGATTTTCTTTTAAAAAAATTAATCCATGGTGGTGTTTGCCTGTAATCCCAGCAGCTGAGGCAGGAAAATCACAAATTCAAAGCCAGCCACAGCAACCTAGTGAGGCCGTAGGCATCTTAGTGTGACCCTGTCTCAAAATAAAAACTAAAAAGGGCTATGGATGTGGCTCAGTTATTAAGGATCCCTGGATTCAATATTTAGTACTCCCCCCTCCAAATTTTAATCTAACTCTGCATTTCTGAAATAAGTTTTTTTTGGACATGAAATTGTATTATTTGTGTCACTAAATTCAGTTATTTTCTTAATAATATATGCTTACAGTTATTTTCTTGATAATATATGCTTATGGCTTTGGTATTTATAGGGTTAAAATATTAGTTAATAATCTTCTTGTTCTATAATGTCTATTTCAGGTTTTGAATACAAATTTAGACCAGCCTCATAAAATTGGTTGGTAAAATACTCCCCGCTTATTTATACTATAAAGTATTGTACATAATATTATAATTTCTTTTAAATGCTGAGGTAAGTTTGCCAAGGAAGACATTGGGACCTGGAGTATTCATGGTGGAACAATATTCTCTGAGATTCATGAGTTAAATTATTGTTTGAGTCTTCATTTTTTATTAATTTCAAATCATCTAATTATTTCACTTATTTGCGTTATTACTTCAAAGAGGATTTTTTTTTTAACCAGGGATTGAACTCAGGAGCACTTGATCACTGAGCCACCTCTCCAGCAATATTTTGTATTTTATTTAAAGACAGGGTCTCACTGAATTGCTTAGCACCTTCCTTTGGTTGAGGCTGGCTTTGAACTTGTGATCCTCCTGCCTCAGCCTCCAGAGTTGCTGGGATTACACAAGTATGCCACTGTGCCCAAAGCAAATTTGTATTTTTTTTTAATGTTTCCTTCTCAATATGGTGAACAAATGAAATTAATTTGCAATTTAGTATGATTTTCAAAGATAATTTTCTGTCATTCATCTTGTTCTCCCTAACTGTCCAAAACCAACCAAGTTCTTCAGTATAGTTTCTTTTTATCTCATCTATGACTATTGCTGGAACAGATTATAATGTGCCTCATTGTGTTTTTTGAAGAAGCAGAACAAAGTATTTATCTTTCTGAATGTGGCACATTTCAATTAGTATATTGTGTTTCAGGTCCATCCATGTTTTCACAATGATAAAACTGTTAAATTCTATAAAGTATTACATTATGTATATGTACTATATGATATGATCAATGGTAATATATACTTAGAGAATATCTACAATGTTTAGGCCTTAATACCTCATTTAAATCTAATAACAATTCTATTCATAATCTCCATTTTACAAAAGAGAAAATATAAGTGATAAAAACTTAATAATTGGCTAAAGGCATACATTAGCAAGTAGAAACTGAAAAAATGGCATTGCAGGCATCAAAACAAAGTCTGCTACAGAAAAATAAACGGTTTACCTGTCAACTTAGATTGAATCACATGAACACTAATGCAGTGTTTAATTGATTTTGCCTTATTGAATTGTCTAAACTAATAGATATACTTCTGGTTGAATTCCATAGCATTGGGCATCATATTTCAAGATTTATCAAACATAAACCCTTCACTCAAAATAGGATGCGAAGGGTCAAAGAAAACTCTCTCTATATAAAGATATGTGCCCGATTCCTTTAGGAAGAGAACAAGGGAGGCACAAGTATAGGCAAAATAAAAAATCTAATATCAACCCCAAACTCATTTGTATTACATCACTTTATGTTAGGAATTATACCTAAAGATGATTGTATGAGACCTTTATAGTTACTTAGACTATCATAAATTGTATATTAAGTTAATCATAGAAACTCCCAATTCCCAAAGTCTACCTTTTCTCTTTTCAGGGTTAGGCAACAAATTGAGACAAAAAGAATCTGATTTTTATTGTTTTGAATATTCTTACAATAGAATCCCAACAGAAGATACAATTTTATTTTTCCAGTTACTTACAATATAGTTTGGTGCAGCTGTCCTAAATTTGCTCTAAACTCATAATATACAAACCTGGAGGAAGTTTATATTTTAACTGAAATTAATCCTCATATGCACTCCTGGATTCTGTTAACTCACCAAATCTTTCCTCAAATGTCCCTTCTAATATTATTTTTTCTTCTTTTTAAAATTTTTATTAATTTTTTTTATTTATATATGATAGCAGAATGCATTATAATTCATATTACACCAACAGAGCATAATTTTTCATAACTCTGGTTGTATACAAAGTATATTCACACCAATTCGTGTCTTTATGCATATACCTTGGATAATGATGTTCATCATATTCCACCATTATTTCTAACCCCATGCCCCCTCCCTATCCTTCCCACCCCTCTGCCCTGTCTAGAGTTCATCTATTCCTCCCATGCTCCCCCTCCCTACCCCACTATGAATCAGCCTCTAATCTTATTTTCTTAAAGCATTTTTTTCATTTACCACTATAATTAATACACTACATAAACCTCCAATTACCTATGGTTTTGTGTCTAAATCTCCTAAATTTGAAATTCACTGATAATCCAGGCTGGTATTCATGATCAAAATATTTGTTAATCTAGTATGGCATCATCTCTCACTGTTCTGTTTATTCTAGTGTACACTGTTGAGAAATATCAGGATGGTTCTTTAAAGGGGAAAACAAGTTTTGAAACCTTGTCTGAGAAACTTCCATAAATAAATTATACATTATAATCAATAAACACTTCACTTATGAGTTATCACTTCAAAATAAATTGTTTGTATAATGTGTGTGTATTATATACATATATAGATGTATGTATGCATATCCCCACAAATGTGTGGGGAGAGAGAAAAAAAGGAGAATAACTTATCTTTCATTGGTGGCTCTCACTTATGTGATATTTCAGTATTTCATGAAAATAAAAAAAAAATCAGTGAGAGAGAAAGGGGAGGGAGAAGGAAGGAGGAATAATGGGAAATGGAAGGCACTATGGAATGGAATTAACCAACCTATCCAATGTACATATACGAATATATCATAGTGTATTTCACCTTTATGTTTATTTATAAAGCACTAACTAAAGAAAAAAGAAAAAAACCTATAGACATGTACAGTGGGACAGGTTCAATAAGGCCCAGAACAACTTAGAGAGACCCTGTCTCAAAATAAATTAATTAATTAATTTAAAAGGCTATGGATCTGATGCAGTGATTTAGCACCCCTGGGTTCAATTCCTGTTACCAAAAGAAAAACTTATAAATAAAAAGAAGAAAGACCAATAGAGTAGAGGACAGAGAACAAGAGAACAGGAGAAGGTGGTGGGGAAGGAAAGAGGGATTACTGGAACTGAATTGGAGGAAATTATACTACATGCTTATATAAGTCTGTCAGAATTAACCCTAATATTTTGTATAATTCTAATGCACTAATAAAAATAAAGATCATTGTTTAAAACTTCACATAAGGATAATTACATTACTAAAGAAATTTGAGATCTTATAAATAAAAATATATGTATACATATTTATAAGCATAAATATACATGCACACAGACAAGTAAATATGAAGAAGTCAAATGACTTCTTGATTTTTATTAAATGGAAACTTTGTTGAAGGTGTGCCTTTCTAAGGCATCAAGACATTTTAACTCATTTTGAATCTGTGTCTATTGTTCTTTCCATTTATTGTTCTCAACAGTACCTCCCATCAAAATCTGTGTCTTCATACAGTTTAGCTTTTCTCTGTTGTAGAAATCCAGGAGAATAGCTGACCACAGTATACTATAAATACTGTTTTCGATCAAAGTTTAAGTAAAAACTCTCCTTAGTTCCATCCTAAAAGAGCAGTTGCATGTATTTACAGCTTTTAAATCTTTCTTATGTGGAAGAAGCATCTAATCTGAAAGACTGTACATCTACTCAAGCTGATATATGGCACTGCCCTTAGAAGTGCAATTAAGCCATGGTAGTTGAGAGGTCGTATTAGAAATCATGAAAATTAAACATTTATAACATTGGACCAAAAATGGTTTGAACATCACACTGATGATCCTCCATTTATACAATTATCCAGTCCTTAGATTGAGTCTCAAAACATAGAAACCATTAATAGCTCAAAAATAAGTATGAAATGAACATTAGATGCAGTTTTAAATGAAAAATGTATTAGTCCATGCTAATGCAAGCAAATAGAAGTTAAAAAGATCAGGGTAAGCACAATCAACTGCAACAGAGCATAATCATTCTTGATGCTCCAAGCAGTAGAAAAATCAATGTTTCCAAAGGCCTGGAAATTTTAGCAAATTCTATGAACTGTAAGAATTAAACTCTATCCTTTGTACTAGGAAACACTTTTTCTTCTCTGGAGAACACACTTTAATAGTAATATTGATAAAAATTTACATATATCAAACAAATAACTTAAAATCATTTAATAGCCTGTTTCATGGCACAGTAGATATTGGGTGTTAAGAATAAATTATTTATTTTTTCATGAACTCAGCCTCTAGATAAAGGAAAGAGACACAGTGAATAATTTGTTAATGGAACATTAAAAATAATAAGTATATATGTTTACAGAGTATTACAGGAAATAGGTAAGAAGATAATAAATATGAATGAATGAATGAATGAATGAAGCATTGTAATAAAGGATTACATTAAGGAAAGATGGTAAGATTTTCTTTGAAGGGGGAAGTAACCACCTAATCCCCATCCTTCCATAGAGTGTCTACCTGAAAGCATACTAGGCTAAATAAAAACACCTAAGCTTTTGATTTTGCTGTGCAAGGGTACAGTCTTTCCAATACGTAGCACAGTAAATACATAATTGAAATTAACTTCCACATAAAGTATTCAGGACACAATCACTAAGTGCATCTGCTATCTCTTAGGGAAATAAAAAAGGGGGAGGGGCTTTAATATTTATTTCTTTGACTTTACTTTTTTGAATTTTATCCAGACTTGTTGTGACTTTTGTGTTATATTGCAAGCATGTTCATCTAATGTTTATTCAATGTTAAATTGCTTTCCCTGTCTTTTTTATATTATAATGAAAGAGTCTTTATTGGTAGATAGTTTTATTTTGCCAATGTTGGACAACTCCTAAAGAATTTGGCAGAGAATATTTCCATATTGGAAGGAAGATTAACAAATTCCCTTTTAATTATAAGATTAACTAGTGATCCTATCATTTTTATTAAAGGCTCAATTTAAAAGGATATCCCAGATGTCTTAGTCAATTTGGACAACTGTAACAAATACACCTGAGATTGATCATCTTAAACAACAGACATTTACTTTTCACAGTTCTGATGGCTGGAAAGTCAAAAATGCTAAGTGTCTGTTGAGGACCTTCATGGTTTCTAGATAACAGTCTTCTTGTTTTGTCCTCAGGTAGCATAATTACAACAAAACTACTCTCTAGGGTCTCTTTAAAAGAGGCATTAATCTCCTTTATTAGTGATTATGACCTGATTATCTCCCAAAGGCCTTACTCCATATCATCACTTTAGGAGTTAGGATTCAAAATACAAATTTTTGGTGGGCTCAATCAGTCAAAAATACTAGGGTACTACCTTAATTATAGTTACAAAAAATGGGAAGATCAAGCAAAATGTGTTGACTTTTTTTAAGACAATGTGTGATGGTTACCAAGTCATTAATAAGTCATTTAAATAAGACTCAGAACTTGAAAAATATCATTACTCATCATGTTTTGGGATTGTACAGTCTGCCTGCTGCTTTATTGGTCTTTTAGGACTATATCAACTTTATTGATGAATATAATTAAAAGCATAATTCACATATTTACAAATACATAGAAATTTAAACCCAATTAAATGGAAATTTGCCAGTCTAAATTCATAGCCAAATTGTAAAATATGTAAGCAGGTTAAAACTAGTTAAATCAAACCGTACTCACCACCTCAAATATTAAAGAAGAAAAACTAAGATGGAAAATTTAAATCTGATTTATGTCTGAATTCCTATATTTTTCTTATCTGTTTACATATACATCTATAAGTATAAATCACAATAATTCAGGCAATATTTAGAGAGGCAAAGGGACATAGCACTGCTTATTATTCAAAGTGGATTTAATAAGCAAAAGCAGACAAAGAGAGCAAACTTTTAATTTTTAACCCTGCTCATCATTAACTTTCATAGACCACATCAAAAATTTTTGTAATAAGGTAATAGAAGAGGAAATAAAAATCAGAGGGAAATCCTCAAATTTCCTGTGCTCCTACTTTGGAGGGAAGCAGATGGTTAGGTTAAGCAGGCATTCTGAGGATAGACACACAAACCTAAAACATACTAATAGCAGAAGCTACTCATAAAGCTTGCAATTCTCTGAGAGGCAAGAAAAACCAGTGTACTAAGCATTTTTTTGTGTGTATGCCTACTGGGAGGATAACTGGAGAGTGAAGACAAAATTATCATAATCACCCAGAGTTAATTATCTCCTTCAGTAAACAGGAATTTAGCAGAAAGGAAGTTAAATGAGAAAATAGATAAGGCAAAATACTCTCTGGTAGTATAAGGGCCAGGGAAAAAGTACTACAGGAACTCACTGGAAGTCTTCTCTCCAGCTGAATAATAACAATGCCATGGCCCCAGAACCTTGTGCTAAATGTTTCCTCCCAGACCCTTTAAATGGAATGGGAGTGGCTTAGAGTTTGTGTAGGATGAGAGGAGAGGAGAAGTGAAAGATTACAACATAAACTGCCATCTTTCAGGAGAATCTTAGGTGACCCTTAAAAAGGGAAAAATTATAAACCTAACTCATGTGTTTCACATAAATGCAAGAGTAATTGTCCTATATGCCAGGAAAGAGTAGAGAACCAGATAATGGTAACTATCACTTAAGAAGAAAATTTATTTTTCATTAAGTCATGAGGACAATTACATAGAAATTTAGAAAGTTTAGGGCAAATAAATAAACCAACAATGACCCTAATTCCAGATGAGTGAAAAATTGGTCAATTATAATCTGTACTACAGAAACATCCAGGAGCATAAAAAGTTTTGACAAGTTTAGTAATTAGTTGTGGACAATTCATAACAATGTAATTTTAAGGAAACATCATTTGAAGAACTATGTTTCACTGCTTCTATTAAATTTCCAGAAAATGTTGAGGCTCCTTAATAATGGGATATGACATGAGTATTTTCTTTTTTTTTTTTTTATTGTTGGTCGTTCAAAACATTACATAGTTCTTAATACATCATATTTCACAGTTTGATTCAAGTGGGTTATGAACTCCCAATTTTACCCCGTATACAGATTGCTGTATCACATCAGTTACCCTTCCATTGATTGACAAATTGCCTTTCTAGTGTCTGATGCATTCTGCTGTCTGTCCTATTCTCTACTATCCCCCCTCCCCTCCCCTCCCCTCCCCTTTTCTCTCTCTACCCCTTCTACTGTAAATCATTTCTTCGATTTGTATTATCTTGTCTTACCCCTCCTTTCCTCTTATATGTCATTTTGTATAACCCTGAGGATCGCCTTCCATTTCCATGCGGTTTCCCTTCTCACTCCCTTTCCCTCCCACCTCTCATCCCTGTTTAATGTAAATCTTCTTCTCAAACTTTCGTCCCTACCCTGTCCTTGTTTACTCCCCTTATATCAAAGGGGTCATTTGGTATTTATTTTTTAAAGATTGACTAGCTTCACTTAGCATAATCTGCTCTAATGCCATCCATTTCCCTCCAAATTCTATGATTTTGTCATTTCTTAATGCAGAGTAATACTCCATGTGTATAAATGCCACATTTTTTTTATCCATTCATCTATTGAAGGGCATCTAGGCTGATTCCACAATCTTGCTATCGTGAATTGTGCTGCTATGAACATCGATGTAGCAGTGTCCCTGTAGCATGCTCTTATTAGGTCTTTGGGGAATAGACCGAGAAGGGGAATAGCTGGGTCAAATGGTGGTTCCATTCCCAGCTTTCCAAGAAATCTCCATACTGCTTTCCAAATTGGCTGCACCAATTTGCAGTCCCACCAGCAATAAACAAGAGTGCCCTTTTCCCCGCATCCTCTCCAGCACTTATTGTTGTTTGACTTCCTAATGGCTGCCAATCTTACTGGGGTGAGATGGTATCTTAGGGTAGTTTTGATTTGCATTTCTCTGACTGCTAGCGATGGTGAGCATTTTTTCATGTACTTATTTATTGATTGTATGTCCTCCTCTGAGAAGTGTCTGTTCAGGTCCTTGGCCCATTTATTGATTGGGTTATTTGTTATCTTATTGTCTAATTTTTTGAGTTCTTTGTATATTCTGGTTATTAGGGCTCTATCTGAAGTGTGTGGAGTAAAGATTTGTTCCCAGGATGTAGGCTCCCTGTTTATCTCTCTTATTGTTTCTTTTGCTGAGAAAAAACTTTTTAGTTTGAGTAAGTCCCATTTGTTGATTCTAGTTGTTAACTTTTGCGCTATGGGTGTCCTATTGAGGAATTTGGAGCCCGATCCCACAGTATGTAGATCATACCCTACTTTTTCTTCTATCAGATGTCGTGTCTCTGGTTTAATGTCAAGCTCCTTGATCCATTTTGAGTTAACTTTTGTGCATGGCGAGAGATAGGGATTCAGCTTCACTTTGATGCAAATGGATTTCCAGTTTTCCCAGCACCATTTGTTGAAGATGCTATCCTTCCTCCATTGCATGCTTTTAGACCCTTTATCAAATATAAGATAGTTGTAGTTTTGTGGGTTGGTTACTGTGTCCTCTATTCTGTACCATTGGTCCACCCGCCTGGCCTGTTTTGGTACCAGTACCATGCTGTTTTAGTTACTATTGCTCTGTAGTATAGTTTGAAGTCTGGTATCCCTATACCGCCTGATTCACACTTCCTGCTTAGCATTGTTTTTGCTATTCTGGGTCTTTTATTATTCCATATGAATTTCATGATTCTTTTATCTATTTCTACAAGAAATGCTGCTGGGATTTTGATTGGCATTGCATTAAACTTATAGAGAACTTTTGGTAATATCGCCATCTTGATGATGTTGGTTCTGCCTATCCATGAGCAGGGTATGTTTTTCCATCTTCTAAGGTCTTCTTCTATATCTTTCTTTAGGGTTCTGTAATTTTCCTTGTATAAATCTTTCACCTCTTTTGTTAGGTTGATTCCCAAGTATTTTATTTTTGGGGGGATATTGTGAATGGAGTAGTTGTCCTCATTTCTGTTTCAGAGGATTTGTCGCTGATATACAGGAATGCCTTTGATTTATGCGTGTTGATCTTATATCCTGCCACTTTGCTGAATTCATTTATTAGTTCTAATAGCTTCTTTGTAGACCCTTTTTGGTCTGCTAGGTATAGAATCATATCATCTGCAAATAGTGATAATTTAAGTTCTTCTTTTCCTATTTTTATGCCTTTAATTTCTTTTGTCTGTCTAATTGCTCTGGCCAGTGTTTCGAGGACTATGTTGAACAGAAGTGGTGAGAGAGGGCATCCCTGTCTTGTACCAGATCTTAGAGGGAATGCCTTCAATTTTTCTCCATTCAGAATGATGCTGGCCTGTGGCTTATCATAGATTGCTTTTACAATGTTGAGGTATGATCCTGTTATCCCTAATTTTTCTAGCGTTTTGAACATAAAGGGATGCTGTACTTTGTCGAATGCTTTTTCTGCATCTATTGAGATGATCATATGGTTCTTATTTTTAAGTCTATTGATGTGGTGAATAACATTTATTGATTTCCGTATATTAAACCAGCCTTGCATCCCAGGGATGAATCCTACTTGATCATGATGTATAATTTTTTTGATATGTATTTGAATCCGATTCGCCAGAATTTTATTGAGGATTTTTGCGTCAAGGTTCATTAGAGATATTGGTCTGTAGTTTTCCTTCTTTGAAGTGTCTTTGTCTGGTTTTGGAATCAGGGTGATGTTGGCCTCGTAGAATGAATTTGGAAGTTCTCCCTCTTTTTCTATTTCCTGAAATAGCTTGAAAAGTATTGGTGTTAGTTCCTATTTAAAGGTTTTGTAAAACTCTGCTGTATACCCATCCGGTCCTGGGCTTTTCTTAGTTGGTAGTCTTTTGATGGTTTCTTCTATTTCCTCTATTGTTATTGGTCTGTTTAGGTTGTCTATATCCTCCTGGCTCAATCTGGGCAGATCATAGGACTCAAGGAATTTATCTATACCTTCACTATCTTCTATTTTATTGGAGTATAAGGATTCAAAGTAATTTCTGATTATCTTCTGTATTTCTGAAGTGTCTGTTGTGATATTGCCTTTTTCATCCCGTATGCTAGTAATTTGGGTTCTCTCTCTTCTTCTCTTCGTTAGCATGGCTAAGGGGCTGTCAATTTTATTTATTTTTTCAAAGAACCAGCTTTTAGTTTTGTCAATTTTTTCAATTGTTTCTTTTGTTTCAATTTCATTAATTTCAGCTCTGATTTTAATTATTTCTTGCCTTCTACTTCTTTTGCTGTTGTTTTGCTCTTCTTTTTCTAGGATTTTGAGGTGAAGTATGAGATCATTTATTTGTTGGTTTTTTCTTTTTTTGAGGAATGAACTCCAAGCAATGAATTTTCCTCTTAGAACTGCTTTCAATGTGTCCCATAGATTCCGATATGTTGTGTCTGTGTTTCCATTTAACTCTAGGAATTTTTTAATTTCCTCCTTGATGTCTTCTAAAACCCATTGATCACTCAGCAACCTATTGTTCATTCTCCAGGTGATGCTTGCTTTTTCCTTTCTTCTTTTATCATTGATTTTCAGTTTCATTCCATTATGATCAGATAAGATGCATGGTATTATCTCTACCCCTTGGTATTGTCTAAGAGTTGCCCTGTGACATAGTATATGGTCTATTTTTGAGAAGGTTCCATGTGCTGCTGAGAAAAAAGTGTAGCTACTTGATGTTGGGTGGTATAGTCTATATATGTCAATTAAGTCTAGGTTGTTAATTGTGTTATTGAGTTCTATAGTTTCCTTATTTAACTTTTGTTTGGAAGATCTGTCCAGTGGTGAGAGAGGTGTGTTGAAGTCTCCCATGATTATTGTATAGTGGTCTATTAGACTCTTGAACTTGAGAAGAGTTTGCTTGATGAATACAGCTGCACCATTATTTGGGGCATATATGTAGCCGCAGGGCAGGCCACGAGAATCAGTTGGCCTGGATCTCCGGGGCCCTGCTGCAGGCTGTTGGGATCCCTGGCACTCTAGCACTTTGATTTTTTCTGCTTGCCCCTCCCCCAGCGCTGGCTAGCCAGGTTTCCTTTTGGCTGCTACTGGGAGGAGGGGTTGGAGGTCAGGTGTCTCTAGTTTCCCCCTAGTCTTTATGGAGGCTCAGCTTGATACTCCCTCTCCCGGCAAGCCTAGGAGAGATTTTATGCGAATTCCCGCTGTCTGGGGGGTGAGCTGAATGACACCAACCTGTTTTGATGTTGCACTCTGAAGGAGAGTGGCTGTGTATCCTTCAGCTTTACCGGATGGTGGCCGCCGACTGCCTCGGTGGAGTGTCCGCTGTGGGGGATGGGACTGTACCGCTTCCTTCCCCTTCTGAGATCCCGTGCTCGGCCCAAGGGTCCGCGTGGGCTTGGCTGGTGGGATTCCACCTAATGGCAGTCCCTAACCTCCCTGCTTGCTAATTAATGGCTTCACTGAGGCGCCACACCTTCTGTAGCCACAGGGCAGGCCGCGCGAATCAGTTGGCCTGGATCTCCCTGGTCCTGCTGCAGTTGGGATCCCTGGCACTCTATCACTTTGATTTTTTCTGCTTGCCCCTCCCCCAGCCTGACATGAGTATTTTCTTTCTAACAAACACATGACTTTTAAGAATAAATGAGCCCATTAAAATATAATCTAAAATTAAATAAAAACTAATTGTCACACAATATCCTCTTTGGGAAGATTCATAAAAATATTGGAAAAAATTAAAATTACTTATAAAACTGAAATGATGACTTCACAAAAATAGTATCAACACCCTCCAGGAATAAATGAACTATACTTATATTCAATATACTTTTAGCCTCTGGAAGGCATATAAATATCTTGATAGTGTTTTCTACCTAATTCTTTTCTAAACAAAAATTATGCAAAATAATACACAATTTCTACAAAGCTTCAATTTCTTTTAAACATTTAGCTATCTCTTAAGATCATTTTATAAATTAATATAAATTATATGCTCACACACATGAATAAACACCAATAAAAGAGCACACAGATGTTTGAATTGAAGTACACATCTGTTGGGAAGTGAAAAAAATTTTATTTATGCTAAATTGCATCTGCCCCTTATTTTTCTTTCTATGGCAAATACTAAAACTAAAAATGGTATTTTACCAATTAAAATAATTATACCAGAAAGTGAATTCTATACTTTCATAATCTCAAATGTTGCATTTGTTCCACATATTTTTTTTTTTGTAAAGGGAATCTGTGACAAAGTGTATTTTGTGAATCACAAGCGGGATTTACCTATAAAGTCATTTATAATGATTAATTAATTGTATACTACTAACAGTTATTAGAAGAATTGTGTTGAGATATAATATGTCATCAACTAAGTTTATTGTTATTAGGCTTCTAGATAGTAATTAGAATCACTTTCTAATTACATATCTGCATATTTTATATTGATATAAATAGCTGTATTATTTTCTTGACACTACAAAGTATAAAAACAGAGTCATGATTTATTGCCAACTGTGGCAACTGGGGAAAAAAATCAGTTAAATAAAACTGAATTTAAAAAACCTAAATAATAGTTTAAACATTTAAAGGAATATAGTAACTTAAAGATTGTATGAGTACTATAAATATAATTACACAGCTAATATTTATTAAGTTTGCATATTATCTGCTTCTGAAACTATTTGAGAACATAGTTAAATAAATATTTAAATAGTTAGAAAAATCCAAAAATGTATTAAAATAAACTAATGGAAATATAAAGCTATAGTAAATAATCACAATAAGTTGAGATTTTGTGGGAAAATATTGCATATTAAAATTGTCCAGAAAGAAAAGTGCTTTTTCTTGTTAGGAAAATAGCTTTCATGAGTAGTGTTTCTTTTTATTTTAAAAAATATATTTATCAGTATTTTATATAGAATCCCAATTCTCAGCTTTTCACCACATGTATCATCAGAAGTTTCTTGAATAAGTACTTATTCAGTAGTTTCTTGAATAAGAAATTCAGACAAGAGGTAGAGTCTAGTATTGTAAATGAAGTAAGGAAATATAACTGCAAGAATTGGAACTAACTTAGTTTTGAATAAGTCATAATTTATGCATAAATCATCTGATTATACACATACACACACACACATGAAACAGGCTTAATTTTCTTGATGTAAAAATGTAAGTAGTATCAAATATGGAAATCATTTTGTACTATTTAAATTTAATACATATACAAAACAATTGCTTTGTTCCTGAAAATTTTTCATTTTCAATGGAAAAATTCTTTCTTGCATGTCAAATTTAGAAAGAATGATATATTTTGACATTAGGTGATTTTATAAACCTTCATTTAATTTTTTCAAAAGTCAATGTTATGTTTTTCAAAATATATTTTATATCAAAAATAAATTAAATGATTAGATATATTATGATAGAGAAGAGGAAGATGATAGAATAGAGAGGTCACTTCCCTGATAGCTCTGTGGCATAAAATCAAGTAAAGCAGAACTACAGCTTTTCTACAGATGGGTGAATGAACAAGAATTAGGGGAGAATTTATTGGAATTTATTACTGAATGCTCAAATCAGATGGGGGACTCGGGAGTTCAAATATATAAAATAAGGGGGGAAATCCACAGTTCCACAGCTGTGGCAGTGGCCAGAGGACATGCCAGAATGGCCCCTCCATAAATTTATAAAGCATAAAAGAATTAGAAGCCTCCATTCTCAGGGGGACTTAGGCACTTTGGGGTGAGAGTTTAGAGATCAGAGTCACTGCCTGAATAAACAGTGTGCTGTGCTGCACAATATCCTTGTACATGAAAGAAGCTGGCATCTCTCCCATCAGCATGCAGAAGACAACAAAAGGAACCATTTTGCAGTTGCAGTGTGGGAGTTGACACCTTGGGGAGCTAAGTTCTGGCAAATCAGTGTCTGGTTCAAAAAGCAAGTCAGGCAAACCCACAATTCATAACAGAGAGAGTGCTGACATCACCAGGAGATAATCATGCATGGAGAGAAATTTACACAAGGGAATACTGGTCATGGAAACCCACCTGTTTTCCCCCTCCCCTTCCAATCTGGCTGCTTATAGAACCAGTGGTAGAGAAGCACCTAACTAGGAATCCAAAAGGGCAGGAGTGGGAGAGATTAAGTTTGGAGACTGAATCAGAGACCAACAATCATGGGGTCCATGGGCCATGTAGTGGGCTATGTAATGTGGCACCTAAACCACATTGACTGGAACCCAAATGAGATACCTGGGATGCAATCTTCCAGCATGGACCTGGAAATGCTGGGTCCTGGAGCTGTACTGACTTAAAATCTGGAGACCAGTTGGCATTCAGCAAATTGACAGGAGCTTACCTAATCCTAAACCCCACTTCCAAGTGTTCTGCCTCTAGAATTAACCCTCTCACCATAGAAAACCCACCTTGAGGGTGGAGCAAGCATTATATTCCAGACAACTCCATCTAACTGCTGAGAAGGGAAGCTAAGAAACTTTTGAACTCCAATAGAAACAATTTGATTTTTCATCAAGATTTTTTCTTTTCTTTTCCTTTTTTCCCCTCTCACATTTCTACCATTTTTGAAACCAATTATTTTTCATGCATGAGTTTAATGAGGACTGGGATGTCTGAATATTATATTTCAGTTTTGTTTTGTATTCTTTCATTTTTCCTTTTTTATTTTTACTTTTACATTTTTCTTTTTTGTACATTTTTCTCTCACTCATCTGTTTTCATTCTCTTTCTCTACTTTCTCCAGCTAACATCCAACCTCTATAATTCCTTCCTTCACTCAATACTTATTTATCTCTGTATATAATTATTTATTTCTGTCCTTTTTCATGAACATCACATCCTACACCATTTCTGTTCTCTCTTTGATCACCATTGCAAATGGTAAATCCTTCTGCAAAGTTACTGTTTTTATTGTAGGCAATAACTGAACACATCATTTCTGTTTATTGCAGCAAAACTGTAAATATCTTAATAGAAGGTATTTAGTCTAAGGCTGTATATTGTTTGCATTCATTGCTGTTATTGTTTGTCTCTCCTTTAAAGGTGAGGTACTGGAAACTTTTAGGAGCACTATAAGTGTACAGGATAGAAACTGTACTGCCTCAGATCCACATTGTTAAATGGGTAAACACAAAAACAACACACACACACACACACACACACACACAAATAGATTTAAAAAAAAACAACAACAAGGAAACACATCACCCCAAGCAAAAGAAGTTACTCTAATAATAGAACCCACTGACACCACAATGGAAGAAATGTCAGAGAAGCAGTTTAGAATGTCAATAGTTAAATTGATCCATGAGGTAAAAGATGATGACATGATTGAAATCAGATATAAAATTCAGGAAGTGAAATATTCCTTCAATAAAGAGATAGAGATTCTGTAAAGAAATCAAGCAGAAATCCTCAAAATATGGGAATCAATAATCCAAATTAAAATTTCAATGGAAACATGGTAAACAGACTAAACCACTTGGAAGACAGAGTTTCAGGCAATAAAGACAAAATATACAATCTTGAACGTAAAGTTGACCTTAAAGAGAAGATATTAAAAGATGATGATCACAACATCCAAGAAAATATGGATAACACGAAAAGACCAAATTTAAGTTTTATAGGAATAGATGAAGGCATGGAGACAAACCAAAGGAATACAAAGTCTTTTCAATGAAATAATATCAGAAATTTTCCCAAACCTAAAGAATGAAATGAAAAATCAAATTAGGAGGCTTACAGGACCCCAAGTATAAAAAATTAAAACAAACCCACACCAAGGCACATTATAATGAAAATGCCTAACAAAAATAAAAAGAATTTTAAAGGATGCCAGAGAAAAATATAAAATAATGTTTAAATGGAAATAAATTTGGATGTCAGTTGATTTCTCAACCCAAACCCTCAAAACTAAGAGGAATTGGAATAATATATACTAGGCTCTGAAAGAAAATGGATGCCAACCAGGAATACTATACCCAGTAAAATTAAACTTTAAATTGATGATGAAATAAAAACCTTCCATGTTAAACAAAAGTTAAAATAATTCAAAACTAGAAAGCCTGCATTTCAGAATATTCTCAGCACAATATTTCATTAAGATAAAATGAAATAAATAAATGTGAAAAACAGAAAAAAGAGAAACTACACTAAAAGATAGTCAATCAAAGGAGAAACTAATTCAAATTAAAAAACCATAAATAAACAAAAATGACTGGGAATACAAATTATTTCTCAATAATAACCTTGAACATAAATGACATAAAGTTTTCAATCAAAAGACATGGATTAAAAAACAAGACACAACAATATACTGTATCAGAGAGACATACCAGGCAATGACATCCATAGAGAGTGGAAGGATGGGAAAAATCAGATCACTCATATAGATCACATAATTAAGCAGGGATTTCTGTCCTCATATCAGATACAGTAGACTTCAAGCCAAAGTTCATCAGAAGGGACAAGGAAGGATATTCCATACTTCTTATAGAAATTATACATCAAAAGTATATAACAATCATAAATAATTTATGTCTCAAACAATGGTACATCTACATATATGTAACAAACCCTTCTCAATATCAAGAATCAAATAGACCAGAACACAATAATACTGGGTAACCTCAACTTACCTCTCTCACCACTGCACAGATCTTCAAACAAAACTAAGTTAAGAATCTAAATAATTATATTATTTAGAAAACTAAATAATGCAATGATTAACTTAGACTAAACAAACATGTAAAGAGTATTTCATCCATTAAGGATCAAATATACTTTCTTCTCAGTAGTGCATGGATCCTTCTCTAAAATAGACCATATCTTATGCCACAAAGCAACTATTAGCAAACACACACACACAAATATATATATATATATATATATATATATATATATATATAGAGAGAGAGAGAGAGAGAGAGAGAGAGAGAGAGAGATAATACTTACATTCTATCAAATCAAAATGGAATGATATTAGAAATCAATCAATGACAAAATAAAAAATAAATTTAGTCACCAACACCTGGAGACTAAATAATATGCTATTGAATGACAAGTGGATAGCAAAAGAAATCAGGGATAAAATATCAGAATACTCAAAAGAAAATTAAAATAGTAACACAACAGATCAAAATCTCTGGGACACTATGAATGCAGTGCAAAGAGAAAAGTTCATTGTATTGAGCTCATTTGTTTAAAGAATATATTAAAATCAAATAAATAATCAAACATTACACCTCAAGAATGTAGATAAAAAACAAATCCACACCAAAAGCAGTAGAAGACAGTAAATAATTAAAATTAGAGCTAAAATCGATGAAATTGAAACAAATGAATGAACAAAAAAATTCAAAAAATTGACAAAACAAAAAGTTGGTTCTTTGAAAAAATAAATGAAATTGATAAGCTCTTAGCCACACCAGTAAAGAGAAAGGGAAAATTCAAATTACTAAAATTCTACAAGAAAGAAATAATACCATGAACACTACTGAAATATTGATGATAGTCAGAAACTCTTTTGAAAATTTATACTCTAATAAAATAGAAAATCTTGAAGTTACTGACAAATTTCTAGAGACATATAAATACCCAAACTGAATCAGGAAGACATACACCATTTAAAGAGATCAATTTCAATCAAAGAGAAAGAAGACACCATTATAAGCTTACCAACTAAGAAAAACCCAAGACCAGACAGATTCTCATCCAAGTTCTACAAGACCTTCAAAGAAGAATTAATAGCAATACTTCTCAAATTATTCCATAAAACAGAAAAGAAGGGAACCTTTATAAAGGTAGAATCACCTTGACACCTAAACTAGACAAAGATAGATGAAGGAAAGAAAACCTCAGACCAATATCCCAAATGAACATAGATCCAAAAATTCTCAGTAAAATTCTAGCTAATGGCATACAAGCACATTAAAGACATAGTGCAGAATGATTAAGTCAGTTTCATCCCAAGGATGCAAGTTTGCTTCAACATATAAAAATCAATACAAGTAATTCATCACATCAATAAAGACAATAATCATATGATTATCTCAATAGATACAAAAATCATTTGAAAATTTACATTACCCCTTCATGTTCAAAACACTAGAAAACCAAGGGATAGTAAAAACATACCTCAACATTATAAAAGATGTATATGATAAACCCAAGGCCAACATCATTCTTTTTTTATTTATATATGACAGCAGAATGCATTACAATTCTTATATATTGAGCACAATTTTTCACATCTCTGGTTGTATACACAGTTATTCACACCGATTCGTGTATTCATACATGTACTTTGTATAATAATGATCATCACTTTCCACGGTCATTAATAACACCATGCCCCCTACCTTATCCTCCAAACCCTGTGCCCTATCTAGAGCTTGTCTATTCCTTCCATGTTCCTGCTCCCTATCCCACTATGAATCAGCCTCCTTATATCAAAGAAAACATTCAGCATTTGGTTTTTGGGATTTGCTAACTTCACTTAGCATTATCTTCTCTAACTCCATTCATTTACCTGCAAATGCCATGATTTTATTCTCTTTTATTGATGAGTAATATTCCATTGTGTGTATATGCCACTTATTTTTTTTTTTTTTTTTGGTTCATTCATTTATTGAAGGGCTTCTAGGTTATTTCCACAGTTTAACTATTTTGAATTGTGCTGCTGGAAACATCCCTGTAGTATGCTATTTTTAAGTCCTTTGAGAATAGAACAAGGAAAGGGATAGCTGGATGGTGCTTCCATTCCCAATTTTCCAAGAAATCTCCATACTGCTTTCCATATTGGCTGCAACAATTTGAATTCCCACCAGCAGTGTGTGAGTGTACCTTTTGCCCCATATCCTCATCAACACTTATTGTTGTTTGTCTTCATAACAGCTGCCATTTCTGACTGGAGTGAGATGAAATCTTAGAGTGGTTTTGATTTGCATTTCTCTAATTGCTAGTGATGATGAACATTTTTTTTATGTATTTGTTGATTGATTGTACTTCATCTTCTGAGAAGTGTCTCTTCAGGTCCTTGGCCCATTTATTAATTATATTATTTGTTTTTTTGGTGTTTAGCTTTTTGTATTCTTTATATACCCTAGAGATAAGTGCCCTATCTAATGTGTGATGGGTAAAATTTGCTCCCAAGATGTAGGTTTCTATTCATCTCACTGATTATTTCTTTTGCTGAGAAGAAACTTTTTAGTTTGAATCCATCTCATTTATTGATTCTTGATTTTAATTATTGCACCGCAGGAGTCTTACTAAGGAAGTTGGGGCCTAATTCCACTTTAGGTCCTATTTTTTCTTCTATTAGGTGCAAGGTCTCTGGTTGTATTCCTAAGTCTTTGTTTGATCCATTTTGGGTTGAGTTTTGTGTGTGGTGAGAAATAGGGGTTTAATTTCATTTTGTTGCATAGGGATTTCCAGTTTTCCCAGCACCATTTGTTAAGGAGGCTACCATTTCTCCAATGCATGTTCTTGACATCTTTGTCTAATATAAGATAATTGTAATTTTGTGGGTTACTCTCTGTGTCCTCTATTCTGTACTATTGGTCTACCAGTCTGTTTTGGTGCCAATACCATGCTGTTTGTTTGTTTGTTTGTTTGTTTGTTTTTTACTATTGCTCTCTACCAATAGTTTAAGGTCTGGTACAGTAATGCCACCTGCTTCACTCTTTCTGCTAAGGATTGCTTTGGCTATTCTGGGCCTCTTATTTTTCCAGATGAATTTCATTCTTGTTTTTTCTATTTCTATGAGAAATGCCATTGAGATTTTGATTGGAATTGCATTAAACCTGTATAGTGCTTTTGGAAGTATGGTCATTTTGATAATATTAATTCTGCCTATCCAAGAGCAAGGTAGATCTTTCCACTTTCTAAGGCACTCTTTGACTTATTTCTTTAGGGTTCTGTAATTTTTATTGTATAAATTTTTCACCTCTTTCAATAAGTTGATTCCCAAGTATTTTATTTGTTTGTTTGTTTGTTTGTTTGTTTTGAAGCTATTGTGAATGGGGTAGTTTTCCTCATTTTCCTAATGTACAGAAATGCCTTTAATTTATGGGTATTTTATATCCTGCTACTTTGCTGAATTCATTTACGAGTTCTAGAAGTTTTCTGTGAAACTTTTACGACCTTCTAGTTATAGAATGATATCATCAGCAAAAATTGCCAATTTGACTTCTTCTTTTTCTATATGTACCCTTTCATTTATTTTGTTTGTCTAATTGCTTGGGCCAGTGTTTCAAAAACTATGTTAAATAGAAGTGATGAAAGAGGGCATCCCTGACTTGTTCCAGTTTTTAGAGGGAATGCCTTCAATTTTTCTCCATTTAGAATGATGTTGGTCTGGAGCTTAGCATAGATAGCCTTTATGATGTTGTGATATGATCCTGTTATCCCTAGTTTTCCTAGTGTTTTGAACATAAAGGGTGCTGTGTTTTGTCAAATACTTTTTCTCTGCTTATTGAAATGATCATATGATTCTTATCTTGAAGTCTATTGATGTGATTAATTACATTTATTGATTTTCATATGTTAAACTAACATTTCATCCCTGGGATGAATCCCACTTGATTGTGGTGCATGATCTTTTTATATGTTTTTGTATTCTATTTGCCAGAATTTTATTGAGAATTTGAGAATTTTTGCATCTATGTAAATATTACATAAATACATACTTATATAAATATTAAAATATATATAAATAAGAATATAAATATACATTAGTTATATATTATATAATTAAAATATTATTTATATATACACACACATATATTTGTGTGTATGTGTGTGTGTGTGTATGTATATATATATATATATATATATATATATCCTAAACAGACAACTCACAAAAGATGGCCAGTAAGCCTATATAACGCATGTTTCTGATTATATGTTATCATTATAAAATTGCATTTAAAAATAATGAGAGTACCACTCTATGTTTACAGTGGCCCAAATCCAGAATACTGACAACACTAAATTCCAAGGAGAATGTGGAGCAAGAGAAACTTTTATTCATTTCTGATGGGAACGCAAAATGGCACAGCCACTATGCAAGACAGTTTAACCATTTCTTACAAGACTGGATATTCTCTTACCGTATGATCCAGCAATTATATTTCTGGTATTTACTTACAGGATTTAAAAACTGATATTCACACAAACCCTGCATATGGCTTTTTACAGTAGCTTTATTTATCATTTGTCAAACCTTGAAATAAAAAAAGAAGGGAATATATAACTGTGATATCACTGGAAAATGAAATACTATTTGGTGACATGGGAAATTAGCTAGAAACTATGAAAAGACTTTGAGGAAACTTAAATGCTATGTGTAACTGAAATAAGCCAGTCTGAAAAGGTTTCATATACTATGTTTATAGTTTGTAAAGGCAAAACTATAGACACAATAGAAAGATCAGTGGTTTCCAGTGGGGAAGGAAAAAAAAATGAAAAGGTAAAGGACTGACAATTTTTGTAGCTGTGAAACTATTTTGAATGGCAAATTAATGTTAGTCTGTATTTTTTCAGTTAAATAGTATATACAACACCAAGATTGAACCCTAATGTAAACCATGGACTTTGGGTGATTATGATTTTTCCACAGTGTGTTCCTCAGTGGTAGATGAAACACACTTTTAGGGGTTCTATCAATGAGGAAAGCTTTGAATGTATGGAGGTAGAAAGTATATGGAAACTCTCTAGAACTTCTGCTGTGAACCTGAAATTTTTCTAAACAGTAACATTTATTAAAATAAAATACACTCAGAGAAAGTGAAAAAAATATGACTTGCTTTATTTCATCTCTCTATAATTCAGCAAATATTATTTCCATAATTAAACCTTATTTCGGTTTACAGATTTTCACATTTACATATGTATATGTCCCTTTATATAACATTTTCTATTCTGTGGTATTTTATCCTCGATTTTAAAATATGTCATTTGTTGATGATAGTTTATATTTTGACACTTAATATATTCAATAAATATTTGCTTCAATCCCTGGATTATTTTGTATGTGTGTTGTAAGAAGAGAGATGATATATATGGATGACACTTTGTGTCATGGAAGATGGTGTGTTTGGCCACCTGTGGAATCACAGTCTCTCTTACTTCTGGATATTGAATGAGTCAATTAATATTAATAGAGATAAAGATCAATAGGAAGTAAGAATAAGATCAGAAAAAGATGAATAAAATTAGACATGATCGCTAATTTGAAATGATGTTTATAGTAAAATAAAGAGCATAGAATTTAATGTGAGGTTATTATAAAGAAAACATTGGGTTACCAACTTAGAAGATACTCTTTTAATGCATCCATTAGTGCATTATAGCTATGAATAATCATGTGGTTCATTTTTGCATATTATTCATACATATATGGAACAAAATTTGCTTCATTCCAATGCCCAGTACTTTCACTTATTCTCCCTTCCTCCCTGCCTCTCCTCCCCTTCCTCTACTCTAAAGGTATTTCCTCTATTCATTTATTATATATTTTTTAATATTTATATTTTAGTTATAGGTGGACACAATATCTTTATTTTATTTAAGGTAGTGCTGAGGATCGAACCCAGTGCCTCATGCATGGTAGGCGAGCACTCTACCTCTGAGCCACCACCCCAGCCCTACTGTGTTATTTTAATTGGTGCTTTACAGATATACATAAAGGTAAATTCACGGTGGTATATTCATACATTTATGTAACATAATTTGGTCAATTTCACTCCATAGTTCCTCCCTTTTGCCATCCTCCTCCTTCCCCCTTAATCATCTTCTTTCTTCTCTATTCATGGGATCCCCCAACCTTTTAAAAAATGTCCTAATTTCTCTCTAGCTTCCACATATGATAGAAAATGATTGAATTCTGAATATATGAGTCTAGCTTATTTTACTTAGCATGATGTGTTTCAGTTCAATTCATTCACCAGTAAATGTCATAAGTCGCTCATTCCTTTTTATAGCTGAGTCAAGCATACAGTATTTTGTTCATTCATTTAAGAGAACCTGGCACAGGTACCTGGCAACAGAAGGGATTCTTTTAATAATGAAGATGAAATAATTAAAAGGGATTTGTAAATGAGTAGACAAAGCATATATGTTTATCACAAGGAAGACAGCCATGGCTTATGGTAAGTAATAAAACAATAGAAAATTTTTGAATAAAGAAGAATTGAAATAATAATAAGTTATTTGCTTAACATTACTGATATAAACATTTTGAATTTAAAAACATCATTTTCTTCCCTTTTTCATTTAGAATCTTTACTCCAAGATGTCTAAGGGAGTACTCATATGCTCTACCATAAATATTTATGTGTATATTACAAATAAAAAATATCAAAAATTGAGAATATATTCTGCCAACAATATAATATTACTTATCATGTGTAAATATAAAATATATACCACTTCCATATTAAATGTGATATTATCTATAAAGCAACTTGTTGAAGCACTGTTTTTCTGTAATTCAGAGTCATTAACTATGCTGAATGCATATTTAACTATTATTCTAACTAAAGTAAAAATTATAGACAAAATGAATTCTTTAACCCACTTCCAACTCTGAGATTCCATTTAAATATCACTCAATAAACTAAATTTAAAATCAAGCCATTTTCAGAATCTCCAGTTATTTCAGTTTTCCTGAGGCATTGTAATTACCAATAAAACCAACATCTCTGATTGTTTTAAATACAAATTAGAATGATATGCTTCAATATGATTATTAAATTGTACTTCAAAAATGCATTTGTAGTAGGCTAAATTAAATGATTTAAACAACACCAGGGGAATTTTCTTTTAAACAAATAAAAGATCAAACTATATCACAGGTAGCTCAGAAAAAAGAAAGAATTTAATTATCACCAGTGCTACTACTATTGGCTACCAAAGACCTTTCTTCACTCCTTCAGCTGTCACAAGACACAAGTGTCATATCAATTGGCACAAAAGCTAAATTGATTTTTCTTAAGTTTCTGTCATCTCCTAAAATGAAGCTATAATATAGAATGATTGATTTTGTGACATTAATTTATTGTAAAGGCATTAAAGTTAAATAAGCAGCCAGCATTAAAAAGGATAATTTCTAATTGTTTCCTATTAACTTCAACTCTATCATTTTTCTCTATGTTTGCTCAATGGGAGAGTGATGAAGACATTGAAAAGATTCTTTTCTGTAAGGAGACAATAGAACATAACAATATAATACTGAAATATAAAAGCTGGAAAGGGATTTTTCAAAGCAGAAAATGGAGACAAACAGTAGGGTTTGAAAGTTTAATTTTAGGTGCTATGAATGAACCATATGTTCTCATCACCAGCATCTGTTAGTTATGGTGATCAGGTTAAGTATTTTTTCAATAAATGAAAATATTTTGAATTGCTGCCTCTTTTAAGTAGGTGGAGGCCATGCAATAAACTAAATAGAATGTGTTTTGTTTTGCTTTGAAGATTATGGTGAGGGATTCATGGAAATTGCCTGAAACTTGTAACTTGTATTCTTTCTTTTAAACAAGAATGTACATGAATTTTGCTTTTCTTAAAATTTTCTGAACATTTTAAGGCAAGTTTATTTAAAATATATACCTTGAGAAAGACAGAAAGTCAGGTACCACATAATCTCCCTCATCTGTGTAATCTAAAAATTTGACCTCAGAGAAATTGAGAATAGATTGTGGTTAACAGATGCTTGAGAGTTCAGGGGAGAGGGAGGGATGGGGAAAAGTTGGTCAATAAATATGTAGTTACAGTTAAATACAAACAAGAATTTCTAGTGTGCTATTGCACAATAGGGTGGTTATAGATAATAACAATGTACTGTACTGTCAAAAAGCTAAAAGAAAAGATTTTGTAATTTTTGTTTGAGAACATTCATGTGTTTAAAATGATTTAAACATTATACAGTTTATACAGTATACATGTGTGTGTATATATATATATATATATATATATATATAAACTTCATGTTGCTCCCTTAATATGTATAATTTTTGTCTTTATATAACAGTTAAAAATAACTTTAACTTAAACACACAAGGAAAAACTAAAATAAACCATATTATATTCTGATATTATCCAAATCCTTATTTAAAAAAAAAAACTCACGAATTGAACAAAAGCCATGAAACTGATTAGAAAGACGTGAGAAATTAACACTGGGAAAGACATTACTAGCCATCAAGGAAACTGTAAATGAAAACACAATATGATATCACAAGATGGTTAAAATAAAAAATAGTAATAACACCAAATAATTGTGAGGATAGAGAAAAATGTGAAAATCTGATCACTCGTGTATTTGTGGTGGGCATGTAAAATTATATAAACTAATCTGGAAAATGGTTTGACAGTTTCTTGTCAAACTGAACTGTGACTACCATATGACACCAAAATCCCACTCCTAGATATTTTTCCCAGGGAAACTAATGCTCATAAAAGAATCTCTACATACATATTCATTACAACTTTATTTCAACAGCCAAAAGTAGTAATAATACAAATATCAACCTATGTTTGCTATAGATTGAATGTATGCTGTAAACTTTGTGTATTAGAAAATTAGTCTCCTTAAAACTGTGTTAAATGGTGTGACCTTAAGAGGTGACTAGGTCATGAAAGCTCTTCCTGTGCAGAAGATTAACACAATTATTGTGAGAATGAGTTCAGTATAAAAGAATCACTTTCAATCCTTTCCCTTTCTCTCGTATTTTCCACCATAGGTTATATAGTGTGAAAGCCTTTGCCACATGGAGGCCGCTGGACTTCCCAGCCTGCATAATTCTAAAAAATAAACCTCTGTTCTACACACACACACACACACACACACACACAATACCTTCTATCATTATGACATTAAGGGTTCAAAAATAATAGATGCTTTTCAGGCATTATTTATCAATGTGATTTAATAATATGGTATTTTGAGATTTCCAACAGACCATTAAAACCCCAGGGCCTTAGTGCATGGATTTATGATGCTGTGGGTAAAGATGTGTATTAATTTTTCTGGGACTGTAGTTTTACATAGATCATGAGGTTAGTTCAAAGATTCTTTGTTGATTGTGGATGGGATAAATACATGGATCCCTTCAAATTGGAAACCTCCTAAAAACTTAAAAATGCCTTTGACAGGTAGTATATTAGCTTGCTAAGTACACTCTAACATTTGTGAAGTCTTCTTAGACAGTCTAGGAGCTGGCTCTGTGTCATAACAGCAAGTGTGCTGGTTGAAGAGGTCTCTTTTTATGCATAGTATTAAAGATGAACTATGTTTTTTTGCTTATGGGAACTATGTTTCTATTCTTCAATACTAACTGTGTAGAACCAAATACAATTTAGATTGGATAGTTTATGCCTTCAAAGTTATATTTGGGGGAAATATGTGATTTTAAAAATTTGCACTTTCAAGAACCATGCAATATTCATGGCAAATACATCCATTTTAACCCAGGCTTATAAGAAGAAGAAAGCAAAAGAGAATTTGCATGTTGCTTTACTGAGTGCTTTATTCTAAAACTAAATATATTATTCAGATTATGATTTGGAATGAATAAGAGAGTAAAAAAAATAGTACATAATACTATATCATAATTATTTTAGTAAAACTCTGAGGGATAGAGTCTAGAATAAACTCTACACCTTTCTAACATTTTTGGTACACCTGATAAAAAAAAAAAAAACCCTACTTCTCATAAACTAGCTTATCTACTCTTCTCCATGTTATCACCAAAGCAAACAGGTTCTATTCTAAATTCAAAACAATCCACTTCAAAGTCTTCCTTACTGTGGCCCATAAATATTATATATATATATATATATATATATATATATATATATATATATATATATATATTTCAATGGTAAATTTTTATATTAATTTTCCTTTAAGTGAGGATACTCCAGAATATTAAAATGGCAAAAATTTTATGACGAATCGGATTCAAATACATATCAAAAAAATTATACATCATGATCAAGTAGGATTCATCCCTGGGATGCAAGGCTGGTTTAATATACGGAAATCAATAAATGTTATTCACCACATCAATAGACTTAAAAATAAGAACCATATGATCATCTCAATAGATGCAGAAAAAGCATTCGACAAAGTACAGCATCCCTTTATGTTCAAAACGCTAGAAAAATTAGGGATAACAGGATCATACCTCAACATTGTAAAAGCAATCTATGATAAGCCACAGGCCAGCATCATTCTGAATGGAGAAAAATTGAAGGCATTCCCTCTAAGATCTGGTACAAGACAGGGATGCCCTCTCTCACCACTTCTGTTCAACATAGTCCTCGAAACACTGGCCAGAGCAATTAGACAGTCAAAAGAAATTAAAGGCATAAAAATAGGAAAAGAAGAACTTAAATTATCACTATTTGCAGATGATATGATTCTATACCTAGCAGACCCAAAAGGGTCTACAAAGAAGCTATTAGAGCTAATAAATGAATTCAGCAAAGTGGCAGGATATAAGATCAACACGCATAAATCAAAGGCGTTCCTGTATATGAGCGACAAATCCTCTGAAACGGAAATGAGGACAACTACTCCATTCACAATATCCCCCCAAAAAATAAAATACTTGGGAATCAACCTAACTAAAGAGGTGAAAGATTTATACAATGAAAACTACAGAACCCTAAAGAAAGACATAGAAGAAGACCTTAGAAGATGGAAAAACATACCCTGCTCATGGATAGGCAGAACTAACATCATCAAAATGGCGATATTACCAAAAGTTCTCTATAAGTTCAATGCAATGCCAATCAAAATCCCAACAGCATATCTTGTAGAAATAGATAAAAGAATCATGAAATTCATATGGAATAATAAAAGACCCAGAATAGCAAAAACAATACTAAGCAGGAAGTGTGAATCAGGCGGTATAGCGATACCAGACTTCAAGCTATACTACAGAGCAATAGTAACAAAAACAGCATGGTACTGGTACCAAAACAGGCGGGTGGACCAATGGTACAGAATAGAGGACACAGTAACCAATCCACAAAACTACAACTATCTTATTTTTGATAAAGGGGCTAAAAGCATGCAATGGAGGAAGGATAGCATCTTCAACAAATGGTGCTGGGAAAACTGGAAATCCATTTGCACCAAAATGAATCTGAATCCCTATCTCTCGCCGTGCACAAAAGTTAACTCAAAATGGATCAAGGAGCTTGATATTAAATCAGAGACACGGCATCTGATAGAAGAAAAAGTTGGTTATGATCTACACGCTGTGGGATCGGGCTCCAAATTCCTCAATAGGACACCCATAGCGCTAGAGTTAACAAATAGAATCAACAAATGGGACTTACTCAAACTAAAAAGTTTTTTCTCAGCAAAAGAAACAATAAGAGAGATAAATAGGGAGCCTACATCCTGGGAACAAATCTTTACTCCACACACTTCAGATAGAGCCCTAATAACCAGAATATACAAAGAACTCAAAAAATTAGACAATAAGATAACAAATAACCCAATCAATAAATGGGCCAAGGACCTGAACAGACACTTCTCAGAGGAGGACATACAATCAATCAACAAGTACATGAAAAAATGCTCACCATCGCTAGCAGTCAGAGAAATGCAAATCAAAACTACCCTAAGATACCATCTCACTCCAGTAAGACTGGCAGCCATTAGGAAGTCAAACAACAATAAGTGCTGGAGAGGATGCGGGGAAAAGGGCACTCTTGTTCATTGCTGGTGGGACTGCAAATTGGTGCAGCCAATTTGGAAAGCAGTATGGAGATTTCTCAGAAAGCTGGGAATGGAACCACCATTTGACCCAGCTATTCCCCTTCTCGGTCTATTCCCTAAAGCCCTAACAAGAGCATGCTACAGGGACACTGCTACATCGATGTTCATAGCAGCTCAATTCACGATAGCAAGACTGTGGAACCAGCCTAGATGCCCTTCAATAGATGAATGGATAAAAAAAATGTGGCATTTATACACTATGGAGTATTACTCTGCATTAAAAAATGACAAAATTATAGAATTTGGAGGGAAATGGATGGCATTAGAGCAGATTATGCTAAGTGAAGCTAGTCAATCTTTAAAAAACAAATACCAAATGACTCCTTTGATATAAGGGGTGTAAACAAGGACAGGGTAGGGACGAAGAGCTTGAGAAGAATATTTACAGTAAACAGGGATGAGAGGTGGGAGGGAAAGGGAGTGAGAAGGGAAATTGCATGGAAATGGAAGGCGATCCTCAGGGTTATACAAAATGTCATATAAGAGGTAAGGAGGGGTAAGTCAAGAGAATACAAATGGAAGACATGATTTACAGTAGAAGGGGTAGAGAGAGAAAAGGGGAGGGGAGGGGAGGGGAGGGGAGGGGGGATAGTAGACAATAGGACAGACAGTAGAATACATCAGACACTAGAAAGGCAATATGTCAATCAATGGAAGGGTAACTGATGTGATACAGCAATTTGTATACGGGGTAAAAGCGGGAGTTCATAATCCACTTGAATCAAACCGTGTAATATGATGTATTAAGAACTATGTAATGTTATGAACGACCAATAAAAAAAAATAAATAAATAAATTAAAAAAAAAAAAAAAATTTTATGAGATAGTAATTTAGCACATATTTGCAAGACCATAGCATAGGACTTATAGGATAGTGGGGAACACAATATTTCAAAAAATATCACTCAAACTAAATTGCAAATTAAGACAAACTTATTAAAGAGAGGCACTTTATATTATGAAATGAATGGACCAGTCCTGTTAAGATGTCAGGAAAGAATTCCCAAGAAAATGAATGGTGAGCTGACAATTGATAATTAAGAAGCACTGGCTGGGTGAAGGGTTGAACATGCACACAGGCTGAGTGGTTGAGGAACATTCCGGAAACAACATCAGTGACTAGTATAGCTGAAGCTACAGAAGGAGCTACAAGAAGCTACAACATAGGCTATATCCTACTGTCTTGACCACATCCATCATGGGCCAATAAGGAGGACTTTAAAACAGAGGAAATTCTTCAGTGCTTCAAGAGGGAAGCTGGAGTGGGTCATAATCCATTGTTATGCAATCTTGTTGAAGCCTGATTTCTCGGCATGGTAAGGCTGTTCCCTTTAGTTCATGCTGTATCCCCAGAGCCTTCCTCATCAAACTTGGCTAAATTAGGATCTCACCTTGTATGTTACTCTTCATTCAAATGTGGAATATCCACCATTTTTTTTTTTTGTCTACACTTTAGAGACTCCTCTGTCCCTTCGATTTGTCTTTAAAATGTATTTATGTGTATGTGTACAGAGTAAAATTATGTATAGATATTAACATTTAAAAAATCTTTTATTAACTGGGCACAGTGTCATATACCTGTAAACCCAGCAGCTTGGGAGGCTGAGGCAGGAGGATCACAAATTCAAAGCCAGCCTCATCAAAAGCGAGGTGCTAAGCAACTCAGTGAGACCCTGTCTCTAAATAAAATACAAAATAGGGCTGGGGATGTGGCTCAGTGGTTGAGTGCCCCTTAGTTCAATCCCCGGTATCCTCACACACACACAAAATATTCTTTATTAGTACTTTATAGTTATACATAATAGTGGGATTTATTTTTATATCATCTTACATGTATGGAATGTAATTTGTAAAATTTGAGTCTCCAATTCTTCCTGTGTTCCTTTTCCCACCTATGTCTCCTTCCTTGTTCTACTGGTCTTCCTGGTATTGTATGTATGTATTTATTTATTTATTTTTAATTTGTGGCTTTACAGACATACATAAAGGTAGAAATCACTATTGTATTTTATATATGGACATAGTGCAATTTGGTCATTCTCTTTGTCCACCCTTTTACCATTTACCTTCCTCCCAGTCAATCCTCTTACTCTATGCTATTGACTTTCTATTTTTCATGGGATCTGTTTACCACCTCCATTATTCTGATCTAGCTTCTGCATATGTGAGAACACATTTGACCCTTGAATTTCTGAGTCTGGAATATTTCACTTAGCCTGATGTTCTCCGGTTCCATCCCTTTACCAGCAAATGCCATCATTTCATTCTTCTGTATGGCTGAGTAAAACTCCATTGTGTATTTATATCACTTTTTTTTTTATCCATTCATCTGTTGATGGGCCCCCGGCTGGTTCCTGAACTTAGCTAATCTAAATTATTTCATTAAAAACATTGATATGCCTGTATGAATAGTGTCCTGATTTCAGTGCATTTGGATAAATACCAAGGAGTGGGATAACTGGTTCATGTGGTGATTTAATTCTGAGTCTTAAGAGGAATTTCCATTCGATTTTCCAATTGGATGTCATATATTACAATGTCACCAACAATGTATCAGTCTACTTGTTCCCCACATACTCACCAGCATTTATTTTATTAGTATTCTTGATGATTGCCATTCTAACTGGAGTGTAATGAAATCTCAATGCAGTTTTGATTTGTATCTCCCTGATTTTCTAGGGATATTGAACTTTTTTATATATTTGTTGGTCATTTATGTTTATTCTTTTGAGAGATAACTTTTGCCCATTTATTGATTGGTTTATTTGTGTTTTGGGTGTTAAGTTTTGTGAGTTCTTTATTTTTTCTAAATATTAATCCCCTGTCAGAGGAGTAGCTAGCAAATAACTCACCCCTCTTCGTGTTCTTAATTGTTTTCTTTGCTATGCAGAAATTTAATTTGATGTCATACCACTTATTGATTCTTGGTTTTATTTCATGAGCTTTAGGGGTTTTGTTAAGGAAGTTGGTGCCTATGCCAATATGTGGCAGTGGTGATCCTATGTTTACTTCTAGTGGTTGCAAATTTTCTGGTTTAATTCCTGGTTTTGATACACTTTGAGTTGATTTTTGTGCAGTGTGAGAAACAGGGATCTAGTTTGCCCAGCACTATTTGTTAAAAATACCATCTTTTCTCAAAAATGTGGTTTTGTCACTTTTGTCAAAATGACTGTAACTATATGAGTTTGTCTCTTTGTCTTCTTTTCTATTCCATTGACCTTCATGTCTGTTTTGATGTCAATACCATCCTATATTAGATGTGAACTTTTTAAAGAAATATATTCTTCTTTTTTTTCTTAGTCCTTGTGACAAACCTCAAATTCAGGTCTGAGAAAACACAGTAAGTACTAACAATACAATGCTTCTGTTTTTTAAAGAGTGTTCTAAAATATCCTCATACTGTTTTAATCACATAAAATCAATCGTTATCTGTAATATTTCTTAGGTAGAGTATACTAATTGCTAAGATAAAAGGAAAAAATAAGAATTGGATGATGAACCTCTAATAACTCTTCAATTTATTTAAAAAATACACTTTGCCAAACTGCAATTCACTGTTTTTATGTTGCAAGTTTCTTTCTATCAGGATTTTTCTTCTTATCTTTATTTAGTGAAATATAGACGTATTTAGTGAAACGTGATTTTTCAAATGCATGATTGGTTGAATGATTTCCCTTTTATTGCTTCTGAGAGTAGCATTTGTTTCTGGATATTACATGCTTTGTTTATATTCCCAAGATAGAAATGTTTGATTTATATTTAAAGTTTTAGTATACTCCTGAAGAAATGTGGAGCAAACCTATGCAGACCACCAAACTGAAAAATCATGTCAACTTGTGTTCCAGATTTCTGATTCTTATTTTATACACACTAAGCATATCCATGTCAATGCAGTTTAAATTTTCAGGAAAAATTTCTTGCAAATCTTTATTTCTATTTTATTCAGAGACCTTAAACAGTCCCAGAGTATTTATATTTTCATCAATAATGATCTATTGTTGTAACATATTATTGAATTTTCTGAGATACGAAAAATTTGCTCTATTAATATCATCTTACTTTTTAATGAAACAGTTACATTAGTTCTCTTTGCTATATAATAAAATATCACAAATTTGGTGACTTAAAACAATATCTAGATGCATTGAAGCAGAAGCTTAGGTATCTATTGACTGGATCCTCTGCTCAGGGTCTTTAAGAGCTTTATTCAATTTGTTACCCAAAGCTGTGATCCCAACTGAAGCTCAGGGTCATCTTCGAAGTTCACTGATTATTGGAAATTCCCTGAGGTGGTTTATGAACCCTCCTAGTGCTCCTGCAGACCACCTGTCATTCCCTGCCTGAAGACTATAGTCTTCTCCACCACATGGTAGTTTTCTGTTATAAGGCCAAGAGGAAGTCTGTTTCTACTTCCTATCTTCTAACTTTGTCCTTCTTGTACAGGACTCACTTGCTTAGATGAGACCCATCAAAGATAATCTAATTGATTAATTCTAAGCCAACTTCTGCGATACCTTAATTGCATCTTCAAAATCTATTTATCTTTACCACATAAAATAGGCTAGTCAAATAGAGATATGCCAATATATCCATAGGTCCTGTTTATTCTCAATGGGTGTGTGTGGGGGGGGATACATAAGGCATTCATGCCAAGAGACAGAAATCTTGTGGAAACTTCAGAATCCTGCCTGCCCTGTGACTTTAAAGGACATATCTTAAACAATAACAATTATGATAACTGTTTCAAGAAGTTAAGTATACAAACAAGTATTTACTTCATGAAAGACTACACTATAATCTTCTACAATGTAGTTGTTGGTTAGAAATTGAATATTTTTCATGTGAACATATTATGTATACTTTCCAATAGCTCAAGTACATTTCAGGTTCAGGGAGGCAAAACAAAATTAAATCAAATGTTGCTTTGTCACATGTTTTGACCCAGGGACAATTTTGAGAGGATTTTTAATATTCTATGAAAGGAAGAAGGCAATCATCAAATGAAATTAGAATTAAATGCAATTAGAAGAGATCTGATTTATAATGTTTGTAAATTCTCTTACATTATGGAAATATCTTATATTTGGAAAAAGAATACTGAATTATGTTTTTTGATGCATGAAGCACACTTACTAGTCTCACCTTGTTTAAACATTATGTAGGGAGCAACATACATTCTGCTTTTCATTACTTGTTTCTAAACTAAATATCCAGTAAATAATATGGTTCAGAGTTTTGTGATTTATCTTTGCCATTACCTAATTAAATTTTCATTGCATGATTGTACTTGGGTCTGTTTGATACCACTTTAGAATATGGTTATATCAGTTATAGCATTTATGTCTTAGAAAGTCTTACATTACTTAAAATATTTACAAGATAACTATGGTGAACTTCAAAAATAAGGAAATTATTCTTAAAATCAATTTTTCAGCATTGTTTCCTTAAAATAAAGATTTTTTAGGTAGAAGATAAAGGAAAATAATGATATAAAACTTCTAATACTATTCACTTCTTTATCAGAGTTTATCTTGCTAAATAGCTTCTCACTAAATAAATAAAGTTTTTTGGAATATCTCTATAATTATAAGTTTCTTAATGTTAAATTTATTCAATATCTTTTGCAATTAGCTAGATGGAATTTTGTCTTTCAATATTTAACATGCATATTGTGCATACTGCTGTGTGAAACTTAAATCCTTCAGTTTTGCTTTACATGATTAAACATTTCACCCAGCTTAATTTGTATTTTTGATTTTAAACTTCTGGGATGGTCTGTGATGCATGTTTTTTTAAATAAGCAAAATGGAAAAAAAAGAAGAAGAAAAGAAACAAACAAACAAAAATAAAAACTCAGCCTTTGAGAAGATAGTTTGTTATGGTCAGAACTGATCCATCTGCTCTCAATTTCTTGCACTTTACAATTCGCTAGTATATATGGATGCATTTGGTTCATTCACATTTTGGCTTCTGGAACAAGCTTTGGTTATCTATCAAGCACAGTAAGAAATGCTATCAATTTATTCATCTGTTTCTTCATGTGGATGGTTGAGGAAACTGATGAATGTGACTATAAATTTATTAAAATTTCCTATACCTATGTTTAGAATAAAAAAGATCAAATAAGCATAAGATCAACCTAAAGTTGCCTTATTTTAGCAGTTAATGACTGTATAGATGCTAAATATGCATTTCCATTATTAGGTTAAAATTTCAATATACCTCAAAACTTTGTTTATCCTCTCATTAATTTTTTACCTCTTGATTTTTCAAATGCAACACACTTTGAATTGCCAAATGTGCTATTGCAAATTTTAAGCAAAAATAATCCTAATCTCAACCCCCCATTATTGAGTCAGACTTATCTGTAAATTTTTTTGTTAACTTTTTATTAAGTTACCAAGTTACAGATCAATGTAATAGATCCAAACTTTTCATTCACTTTTATCAGCAAGAATTATGCTATAAATATAATCACATAATAAATAGAATGATGTTCTCTAGCACCATCTAGCTTACTTTTTGAGCAATTCACTGCAACAAAATTTATCTCTTTATAACAATTGGATAATAATAATTTTAGATAGGATAACCATGAAGATAGGTCAAATTGACATAAAGTATTAATGTCACTTTAAAAATTTATTATATGCACACTGTTGCTTTCTCATATCATTAAAGAGTTGTCTTTTTGTGCTGTCACCATGTCTTAAGAAATTATTTTCTTTGTGCTAATTGCCAGAAATACTTCATTTAAAACAGGAAGAATATACCATTCATTTCCCTTCATGTGCTGATAATCTTTATCAATGAATACTAAGAGCACTCTATAAAAAATTCATTAACGCTCACCATCTTTATATAATGAAATACAAGTCATTGACACTGTCCTGAATGAAACAAGTCATACAGAAAATAAGGAATCCAAATCTATTATGTTAACCTGAATTTTGCTAAGTATAACTATCATAGAAAAATAATATAAAATGTTTTTGCAATGAAATTCATGGGATCAATTTCTGTTTGTGACATACTAGGTCATTCTGATATTTTCTAGTAGTTTACATTTTTTAACTGCCATTAAATTTTGTTCTGTTTGTGGTTGCCATTTTCATTTACTGCATAATATTTCTATGGTATTAATTAATCTATGTCTGTTTGTGGCACAGCAAATCTATTTAGGAGCAATCATAGAACTCCAATAGATGCAAGATACGCAGTGTGTCAGATAAGAACACATGATAAAAATTAACTTAAAAAATAAAAGCAATAAGGATTTTTAAAGTGAACTAAAGTTTTAAGAGCTAATAATATAGATCTCTAAACAAATATTACAATATCTTTATAGATAGTTGACCCTCCATATCCTACATTCTGAAGCCTTGAGATTCAACCAAAGATCTAAAATACTAAAAAAAATAATTATGTCTATAACAAATATATTCAGATTTTTTCTTTTAATTTTTTTATTAGATAATATAGTATACCAATGATTTATGTAGCTCTTAAAATGTATTAAGTATATAATTTAGGAATAATTTAAAGTACACAGGAGCTTGTATATAAGCTATATGTAATAACAATGCCATTTTAAATAAGGGACTGTATCATCCTAAGATTTTGGTTACTGTTGGGATTCTGTGACCAGTCCTCCATGAACATGAAGGGAAAACTGTACTATATTTATATACATATAATTTTTACAACTTATTTAAGGTAAATTCAATAAAACATGCCTGAGATTAATTCACTATTATTAGCAGTTGTATAATATATGTTAATATTAATAAATTTCCCCAATGTTATTTTTGGAAAAAATAATCTATTTCCGATATATTTGACTCAAATTCAAGTAGATATTTAATAAGATTGATTGGGTTACTTAAATTATAAAAAAGTTTTTAAGTGTTAAAATATCCTATTACTTTCATTTACTTATCAAATAAAAATTTATTGAGGGAAAATGATCCATTGATTAGTGTCCTACCAGAATTCCTGAGTACTTAATGCAATCAAAGTTCTCCATACAATGGGAAGTTTATAAATTCATAAGGAGTTAGAAATTGTGTGTGTGTATGTGTGTGTTGTATTCTATATGAGATGATAGTAAGTGCTGTGTTGGATATTAAATAAGGTGATATGATAGTGATTTTTTCTCTTATTTCTTTGATTAGATAGGCAAAATGAGAAGACTTTAGGTGAAATTTGAAATTTAATGAATTAAATAGAGAAGAAGGGAACATGTATTGCAGGAAATAAAGAACATGTATTCCATAGAGATTTAAGGGGCTAAGGTGGGGTCATATTTAAATGTCAGGTCAGCACAGCAGGTAAGATGAGAGATGCATGTTTGAGGATTGAGCACTTAAGGCTTTCATAAGCAAAATAAGAATTTTCAGGGCTGGGGTTGTGGCCCAATGGTAGATCACCTGCCTAGCATTTGTGAGGCTCTGGGTTTGATTCTCAACACCACATATAAATAAATGAATAAAATAAAGGCCCATCAATGTCTAAAAATATATTTTAAAAAATAGGAAGTTTCAATCTTCCTTCTTCCCTTCCTTTCCTCTTATTCCTACTTTCCTTTATTCTTTTCTTCTTACCCTCTTTGTTTCTTTCTTCTTTTTCTTTATCTGTCTTTTTTTTTTTAATTTCCAAAATCCCAGGGAAAGATAGCAATGGCTGTTATTAGCTTGGTAGTAATACATATGTGAAAATTTGAGTGACTATTTGGAGTCATGCCAATGTATTTTCTGATGAAATAAATTTTAGTGTGTGTGGCTGGGAAAAAATGAAGTATCAAGGATAACAAAATAATTTTAGGTTTGAAATTTGGATACTAGTGTTTTCTTGAATAATTGGGTGTGAGTGTTACCTTTTGCAAAATTGAGAGACTGATGGAGTTGCAATAAAGTGACAACAGTAAAGATTTCTGTTTCAGCTTTTCCAGTTTTGCGATGTTTGTCTAATTAATGTATTTACTAAGTAATTATTGATATGACTCTAGTATTTGGATTATAGTCAGGATAGGAAATATAGCTGTTGCAAACATAAATAATAATTGAATCTATATCCTAAAAATGTATCTATAACCTTTCTAAAAATATTTTCAAATGTTGGTTTTACTTCAGATTAGAAAGGGAAAAATCTTAATTTTTATTTGGTTTCCATTTAAAAACAGCATATGGATTATAGGAAACAAAGCAAAGTGGAAAAAATAATATTACTAACATGAATGATCCCAATAATTAATAGTTTAGTAAATACAAATAGATTTTTTTGTGCAGAAAAATTTAGAAAGATGTGAATATTCACTATATAACATCACAGTAAAAAATAATCAATATTTTCTGTTGTGATTATTTAATTAGGAAGTTGTTTTTCCTTAACTCTTGTTCTATGAAAAAACACATCCTTACCCCAGTCATTATATCAAAAAAATATTTTTCCCATGTCACTTTCTTTACAATAATTCAGAATCAACAGCCCAATAGTTAATATAATCAGAAGTCAAATGCGGCTATAATGGATAAAATTTAGCTAGGTGTAGCATATAGGAAAAGAAGCATACAGTGCAAAATATCCAATTTGCCGCCCCCACCTAAATGTTTGGCATTTTGTCTCCCAGACTGTTTTGCAAGATGCAGCTATTCTTCTGTACTTAATTTAATTTACAACATTTTGCTGATAACCAGGTTTCCATATCTCCACACACTGTCATCTTAGCGTCTGCCTTTTTCATTCCTCGATCATTGCCTATAAGATTAAAAAGTCTTTATTCTGGAGCAAAGCCTTGTTTTTTACCCCATGTTCTGCCAACATAGAAATAGCTCCAGAGTCTTAGCTCATATTTATGCAGAATGCCAAATCCTGTTCCCTTAATTGTCTCAGCTGGGGAGCCAAGAGTGCATAAAACAGCTGGTGGCGAGAGAGTGTACAGCAAATACATAGGGCAAACTTTCCTACAAAATGCAATGCTGTACTAAGAATCTTTTCAGTTAGGGGTTCTTCCCTCTGGAGGAAACCAACACAATTGGTTCTGTTAAAATTCATTTACTATACAAACCACCTTCCAGATGGTAGCCTCTGACACCAGAAAGTGCCTGAGGCAGAGTTGTGGCTGTAAAGATGTACATGTGAAAGCGATAGGGTAAGGAATATCTTTTTTTAAATAAGCAACTGAAAAAGCATTTAGGAAATAGAGACTTTGTAATATAATAATACACTTCAGATTCAGTAGCAATGATGCTGTGCTTTGCACTTAACATAAAAACTGAGATGCTATTTTGTTCATTTGTACATATGCTAAAGAAGTACTTTAAATCTTCATTGTTTTTCTATGAATGAGCAACATGCTTTTTAAGGCAAAATGCTATAAAATTTTGCATGTTTCATTCATAATGCAGTCTTTCATTTTGAGGAAGATTCTATTTCTAATGCCATTTAGATAACTTTAAACATTAATGCTAGGGGAAGGTTATTTTTTGGTTTGTCTATTATTAGTTTTGTCCTGATACTGTACACTTGAAGAATAAAAAAATATGAGCACATGCAGTCAACTAATTTTCAATAAGATCCACAAAAAAGACAAAAAGAACTGAATGGATAATCTCTTCAATACTTAGTGTTCAGAACACTAGATATTCTTATGCAAAAGAATGAATGAAAAAAGACCCTTATTTTATACTATATGTAAAATCACTTTAAGTTTAGGATTAAGGACCTGGGTTTAAGACCTGGAACTTCAAACCCTTAAGGAAACATCTTCTTAATATTCCCTTTGGTAATTATATTTTGAATATCTTATCAAACATTCAGACAAAAGAAAATTAAAAGTAGAATTACATTACACTGAAAATATACTGCACAAGAAAGGAAACAATCTAGAGAATCAAAAGTAGTTTACATATTAAGAGAAAGTATTTTAAAATTGCATATCTTATAATCTAATATATTATCTGATAATTTGTATCCAAAATATAAAAGGGGAATAATTCAATATAAAAATGAGGAAAGGACCTGAATAGAAATTTTTTCAACACAGAAATGGTCAACAGGTATGAAAGGGACAAAAGACAACAAATATTGATGAGGATGAAAAAATAAAGAAAAGGAATGTAAATTGGTAGTTATAGAAAACAATGAAAAGGTTCCTCAAAAGATCAAAAACAGAGTTAACATACAAACCATCAATCCCTCTGCTGGGAATATACACATAGGAAAAGAAATCAACACTCTGTATTGATATCTGAGCTCTTGTATTCATTAAGGCCTTATTTACGAGTGTCAAAATGTGGATACAATTAAGCACCCATTCACAGATGAATGAAAAAAGAAATTGTGTTTGTTTTGTGTGTGTCTGTGTGTGTATGTCTCTGTGTGTGTGGGCACACGGGCGCGCAAGCGTGCACACATGTATATTTGAATATTCCCTAGCCATTTACAAGGAGATGCTACTATTTACAACAACATAGACGAACCAGGAGAACATTATGCTATGTGCACAACTCAGACATAAAATAAAAAAATCCTACATTATCTCACATACATACAAGGTCTTCAAAATAAATTGAATATATAGGGTAGAAAATGGTTTGCAAGGTCAGGAGAAGGGAGAAGTAGGTCAAAGGATATATTCTTGCATTTCCATAAGAGGAATAAAGCTAGATGTCTGATGTTTAACATGTTTACTATAGTAAATAATATTGTATATTGAAAATTTGCTAAGAGAATAGGTTTTAGGTTCTCTAATCACACACAAAAAAAATTCAAATATTACTAAGGCAGGCAATTGGATATGTTAAATTTTGGACTTCAACAATGATTTCAATATATACTTATATGAAAACATCATGCTATACATCTTTAAAATATACAATAAAATAGCATAAAATCATGTTTACTATGCATTCATTTCTGCCCCTAAATTTTAACCACATTGTCTTATTGATATAAAAATTAGATTCAAACTTGGATGAGTCATATATGATATAAAAGGGGGGGGTGAGTTAAAATGAATATTTTAATGTTGCATTCCACATTGCTACAAACTAAGTAGACCCAATACTTAAAATAACTGAAATCTTCTGATATTGTAGACTTTATTTGTTGTTTCTACAGGTTATTACGTTTACTTTTATTTTTGTTTTTATTTATTTTGAAGTTTCTCTTTAATATACATGGATAAATTGGCATTTTCAGTAGGTGTGATATATTAATACTCTACATTGCTAAAGGGTAGACCAATAATAATCACATTTAATTGAAACTTTTTTAATTGGATGATATTTCACTATTGTCTTTGTAAATTTAAGAGGAGTCCAAGGAAAGTAAGCTTCAAATTAAAAATTCATATGTAAAAAATTGTATAGCTATTTTGATTTTCTCTTAAGTATCTCCCTAATACAGAAGAGAATAGGTTAAAACTTTTGAAGAATTTAAAATTATGACATTGGGGAAACTAAGTTGTGAGAAATGGTCTTATGGTGGATAATAACATTTTTAAAATACTTTGACTTTTGCTTCTGCTATATTAGATTGTTGATATCAAAACATCAAAATTTTTGACAGACAATAAAATACAGAAAATAAATTGTTATTTGACAATTAGCTATTAGTAGGATAACACCATTAATTCAATCATGTAAGTGTATTGATGGTTTACTACATATCAGACACAGTTAAAATTGCAGGTAAGGGGGCTGGGGATGTGGCTCAAGCGATAGCTCGCTCGCCTGGCATGTGCGGGGCACTGGGTTCGATCCTTAGCACCACATACAAATAAAATAAAGATATTGTGTCCACCGAAAACTAAAAAAAATAAAAATTAAAAAAATCTCTCTCTCTCTCTCTCTCTCTCTCTCTCTAAAAAAAATGCATGTAAGATTTTTAGGCCATAAAGCAAATAGATAAAAATAAATAAGGCATGAATTTTCATCCCACATTATGTAAACAAAAAGGTGATTAAATGGCTAAAAATTAAAAATTAAAAAAGGTTATATAACTTAACTTACACATAATGTATATAACAGGAAAACAAAACAACCAATTCTACAAAGAATTCTCTAAGAGATTCACTTTCAGGAAAGAGCAAAAACTTATCAATATGGTACAATACAAACAGAAATAAGTACGACCAAGTTCCTCCAATTCTCAGTGGCAAAGTCATTTGATTTTGAATTGGATGAACAGTATACATCCATCAATTTGCTTTTATTCAGAGACTTTTCTGAGTAGGATTTTGCTAGGTTGTTGTTCTGGAAATTAGTTTTCAGATTGCATGTGCCAGAATGGCATTCTCAGAATTTATTTTAAAGAGAATGCCTTTGAGATGTTAAAGAAATGCACAATATATACAAAAAGAAAGTTATTTTCAAATCAAATAATCAAAGGTGTTCTCATGTATATTTTATATTCCTACTTAATAGTAAAATAATTTATATTTTCCCCACATGTCTTTATTATATCAGTCAATACTTTTGTATTTCTCAAGTGACATCAGCCCATTTCATATACTACACCTTGGGGAAATAATACAGGAATGCGAAAAAGGAGAATTATAAGTTTGTGACAGTGGCTAGATAAAAGGATTGTAACTAGACTGTTACTCACATGTATTTTTAGAGGAAACAAGAGGATTTTAAAATTTTTTAATCATTTCTAGCCTGCAAAATATGTGCACTAATAGATAATTAAGGATGGCATAAAATTTTGTCACAGATTAAAAACAGCATATGTGACAAAATATATGAATATAAATATATAGTAACACCATTATATTTACAAAAAAATATAATGTGTCAAAGTTGTACATTTTATACACATATAAATTAATATTCAGATAAATGTATGCATATATATTTTATATGTATGTAAATTCATATTTGTGTAATATTTGTGCTTTTTAAAATATAAACACAATCAACTCACTCATCCCTTAAAATAATTAAGTATTTCAAAGATTGAGTTTAGGGCAACCTAAGTAGAGCCAGTACTTAAAATAACTAAAATCTTCTGATATTGTATAGACTTTATTTGTTGGTCCTACACATTATTACATTGGCTTTTATTTTTTATGTATTTTAAAAGCTTCTCTTTAATATACATGGATAAATTGGCATATTCAATATGTGTAGTATATTAATAAAGTATAAGGCTGAAAGCAAAAATAAAAGCACAAGTACAATGAGTAACTCTTTGTGGACCTTTCACAATTTAATATTAGAGTCCACATTTGAAATACCAACAAATTCTAAAAAAAATTTCACATAAATTATGATAAATATATTTGTTTAAATTCAGCAGCATTGTAATAAGCCTGAAAGTAATTTCCCTATGCAAGCAAATCTTTTTCTAATATTAATTAGCATATTACCGGATAAAACTCAGAGATGCATTTGTCATACTTTGGACTTTTAAAAAAAGGACAAAATAAGATTGCAACTTTAAAATATTTATTTTTATATATTGAGGTACTACTGACTAACAGCCCTTTATTAATTGTTGGAAACACAAAATTGGACAAAACCTATATCTCATGAAGCTCATTTGGTCTATTTGAAGATAACACAAGTTGGTTTTATTATTTTGTAAGGGAAAAGCTTAAAACCAACTAAAAACAGTACCTTGTGCAAACTCATAGCACAGAAGCTTGTAGATAAGTGATAGAAAATCACCTTAACTAAAAGCACAAGGGGCAAGACAGTGGGAGGACAGGAAGCATGAAGGAAGAACGGTTGCCATTATTAGGTTGTGGTTCAGGAAAAGTAGAAAGAAAAAGATGGAAGGTAATCTGACAGTATCTATGGCCTTTACCTATGGCCTTTACTCTTCCAGCACAGAGTGAACCCAAAAGAAAGAAACTGATGAAAATGAATATCACAGCCTCACATTTCTCCTTTCCTCTGAGTTCCTGCTCGATTTCAGGTGTTACATACTGGCTTAAACCATTTGGATGCAAGTTTGCAACGGAATATCTTGAGGCACTGAGCAATATGTGGCATGAATGTATAATTATTGTAGACAGGCAAGCAAATATCAAACAACCTCTGTCCATTTCAACCTCAGCATCTATGTCTTCTCTTTGTGCAGATGAAAATAGTGTTTTCTACATGGTAACTCATAATTATATAACTGTAGGTAATGTTAGTTTTATCATGTCTCCATGAAACCTAAAATATTAACACCTCTCCAAGAACTATTTATCTCATGGGTACTAGAACCTCAAGTTGTAGGACAAAAAGCAAAATTTATTAGTGGTATGATCCACTTTAATCTCCATCTCTTGGTTTTCATTCATACTGTCTGTGGCACATATACCAGCACAAAGACACTTTTGGTTTAAGGACTATACCCTGAGAAAGGAGATAGCCACACAGTTGTACAGGTTCCTCAAATGCACTTTTATCTGGATATTTCCCAATATTTGTTGCTTTTGAATAATGGAAAACAGAAAATTAGTGAATTCTGTGGGAATGACTCTCTTTTCTCTGGCAGAGCCCTTACATTTGGTAAAGTTATATTTTTAAAATATATTTAAAATATATTTTTTATATTTACCTTTATTTTTTCAGAGATTTGTCTGTAGCTCTAAATTTCTGAAAATGCCTTAACTCACATTTCTGTATAACCATCAGTCTTTGAAATTCCATTCAAAGATGGACTCTTCTAAATGTGCTAGGCTCTGAGGACAATTTTAAAAGTTTTTCTTCTATTGTGCCTTGTTTTAATCTGCTGATATCTTGCTCAAAGCAGTCATTATATATGCACAGTACCTCTATATAACTATGTGGCTCAATTGTGGGTCGAAATGAGAGATCATATTTATCATTTTTTGAACCATCATAATGAGCCTAGTAGGTTGTCAATAGTTATATGTTGAATTCAAATGTGTGTAAATTCAAATAAGAGCATTATAAATACTAATGATAATAAACCACACTTTATTATTAAATGTCATAATTTGTTTTTCATATTTTTTCAGGGACCTATGCCATAACCAGAGCACTTGAGTGGTCCTATTTGCATTCCTGATGTGTAATAATGCATATTTGATCATTCTCTGCTATCAACTTTTACAGAAGTGGCTGCTCCAAATAGAGAGGCAAAACATCTTCAAAGTCTCCTGCTGACTCAGTGAATGCTGTAAATACTTTTGAATAGGTTAGTGGGTAATTATAACTTATTTGTTATCAATTATGATTAAATCAGCAAACATTTATTAAAATGTGGATAAACCTACACTTTAATAGGATAATAACATCTTACTGTAAGTGTGTGGGAATATTAGAACTTTCAGTGTTTTAAAGTATGTGTAACCAGTTGGTTGAATGATAAATTTTCCTATCAGTAAAACATAACAGGATCATAAAATTTTTTCATTTTTCCAATTAATCATTTCAATACATTCACTTGTTCAAAAAGTTCATTGTACTTATTTTCTCTAATTTTGTTATATTGCAAAACATTTACCAAATAGTTAACATTGCCATGAAAGTTGAAAGTTATGTTTTCTAAATACATAGTGAAAATTCCCAATTGTTTCTGGTAGATAATAATTTGTTATAAAATAATGCAAAATTGACTGGCTATTAATGTTTTTATTAGCAATAAATGAGACTGTAAAGTCCACAAATTAAGGATAAACTAAAAGATTCTTAGTTTGAATAATATTTTTTGCGTGAAAATTTTATTACATTTTGAACTCAACGTTCTTTATAATCATAACATGACAGTTTAGTATGGAGATATGGTGGGTCAAAGACTTGCTGTGAATTTTCAAAGAGTAAATAAGCAAAATTACTAGTATTTGTAAATGTGATAGAAATTAGGAAATTTGGTTCTCTCTTCATAAATGTGTGTATTTTGTTCGTCATTTGCTTATTAATCAATTCTTCATTTTTCCATTCACTCAAGAAACAACATATTCTGACTACTCAGCAGTATTTGAACAATACCTGAACACAATAATAAATAATACAAACAGAAATATTGCCCATCACAATGCTTTATAGTAATGGAGAATCTAAATAAATTACTACAGATATATAATAGTCACCTAGATGGAAAAACGTAAAAACAGATTCCTTAACATGAAGGAAAACTAAGGACAAAATTGAGTATAACAGAAATTTGAGTGTCAGATTAGGTTAACAGGCAAATTTAAAGGCCAATGGAGATGGTCCAATGTAGAATAGCAGAAGGGCATTCAAGTAAAGGGAAGGATGTTTGTTTTGGAGTCATGAATATTTCACTGTGTACAAGGAACTTAAAAAATATACACAATAAGTAGAATTGGGATATGAAGGAAAAAAATTGGAAGCAAAATAAATTATTATGATGTCAACCTTATTGACTAAATATGGTAAGAAAAGAATTTCAATATTAACATTACTGATTCCTTTGTTTATATTCCAGGTAATGACATATATTATCTGGGGCTAGGGTTATGGCTCAGTGGTAGAGTGCTTACCTAGGACAATTGAGGCCCTGGGTTCGATCCTAAGCACCACATAAAAACAAATAAATAAAGGTTAAATTCTTTAAAAGTAAAAAAAAAAAAAGACATAAAATCTGCCTGCATGTATCATGGCTAAAATTAAATTTTAGGAGTATTGGAAATATTAATGAGTTACATGGTATCCATAGATTTCAAAATAAAACTCTTAGAGAAAAATAAAATTACATGTGATTTCTTATGAAATGAAATTGATCTATAACATTAATTAAACTTAGAAATTGTTTATATTTAATCAGTTTTCAGAGAGTGCACAATATTGTACAAAATTATTAAAAGGAAATTATATGAGTTGTTTCTAGTTATATAAATATGGTATAAAAATCTATTGACTTTTGAGGAACATATTTATTAAAAAATTAATACTAGTATTAAAGGGTTTTAGCAGGAAAACTTCTGAAATATAATGTAGAGTTATAAGATAAAAATCTTGGGAGCTAGAGGTATAGCACAGTGGTAGACTACTTGCCTATTATGTGCAAGGCCCTTGGTTCAATTTCTAGAATTCTTAGCAATGTGTGCATACATACACACACACACAGACACACACAGACACACACACACACACACACACACGGATAAAATCTTGAATGATATTAGGAACAAGATAAAGAAAATAAATATTCTTTTATCTACAAGGATTCAAAGTTTTGGTTCAAATGCATTACTATTTACTACTAATTACTTGAATCAAAGCAAAATTAATCCCTGTTTCATCTGTAGTTAAAAACACCTGTGTAGCTTTTACAAATTCAAAGATAGAGATATATAGGATTCTGTTTCCTACCTACTCCATTATTGCAGGATTCCCTAGAAAAGCTCCAGACTTACAAAAGCAGCTGCTTGTATTTAACGATAATCCTCTGTACTATTAGTTTTGTCTTTTGGGATAGGAAATTGATTACCTGACCTTAACATAGGGAAGACTTTGTGTGTGCCTTACTTTCTGCCTCAGAGAGTAAATCAGTTATGTAAACACTGAAAAATAATTAAGAGTACAGTGATGTTTTAGTTTGATCAGGAAAACTGACAGAAAATGAAAAAATATTTTCTTTATTTTTATCTCCCCTAGAAAGTAATAATTTAAATTTCTGCTGTTTTAAGTTATGCATTTTATGGTGAGTTGTGTTTTTTTAATAAGCACATTTATAAGCTTTTTAGCAGAGAGAGCTGGTGGGGGAAAGGGTAACACTGAGTAGAATTGCATAGCATGATGCTCATATTTCTATTCAATAGAAAAAAACACTTCTCAGCTTGGAAACTTGCAGGTTGTGACACTTTCCATTCATAACCTGAATAAAGCAGAGCAATTACAAACAAAGAGCTGAGGATTTTCTCTTCATCATACTTGATTAAAGTTTTTCACCAATCTGAAGAATTAAAAATTAGTGTCTATGTTCCTGTAAGTAGCAAATACTTCATAATGCCTGTAATTTTGCTTTAATTATTTGCAAAACAAAGTTAATATTGTTCTCAAATGTAGTCAATATTCAATCATAATCCATAACTCTTTTGTTTCTTGTCCTTACAATAATTTATTGGTGTCTCATAAAGTGTTATGGCATAATATATCAGACTCTTCTGAGAAAAATTGCATCATTCCAGAAAAGATAGGTATCTTTTTCCTCTTAGTGACCAGAGTCAGCCTGCACAATGACTTCATTTCCTGAATAATAAAAAAAAAAAAATATATGAAAGTGCAGAGGTGAACGCTTCAGGGAGGTAAGAGTATGATTGTAAATTCTCAGGCGTGCATGTTGAAACGAGACCTGGGGACTAGTTCCTGAAACTGGTAACAACACTTACCACAACAATGCACACGTACAATATCAATTGTTTCAAAATTATGTTAGTCAGCTTTGAATTGCTGTGACAAAAATTTTTGACAAGACCAATTTCAAGGATGAAAAGCTTATTTTGTGTTCATGGCTTCAGAGGTCTCAGTCCATTGTTGGCCAATGCTATTGTTGTGGGCCTCAGATGAGGCAGAACTTCAGGGGCTGACTACAGGCATTATAATCCTTCTGTGTACATTTCTTGGCCTTGAAGGTCTCCCTTTGAAATCTCAGTGGGAGTTTCTATGACCCTTAACACCAGCATCTTGCATTCCTACACAATAAGCACCACTTGTGCGGTGCCAATGTCTTTCGCCAGCTCAAGTGGTATCTGAGTCTCCTTGAACCATGACTGCAGTAGCCTTTGAGCACCTGGACAGCTACGCACAGTGAACCAAATTCTGAGGAAACAACTTCCTACCAGCCCTGTGCAAGTGCTCTGCCCCCATGGTCTCTTCTCAAAGGAGTTTTCATTTTTGCACCTGTGAGACCGGCAATATGTGTGGTATTCCTGATTCCTGAGATGTCCTCAAGCCCTCTATTGTCTCTTTACAAAGTACATCCATTTTTTTTTTTTTTTTTTTTTTAGTGGCAGCAATCTTCAACAGCCACAACTTCCCTGAACCCAATTTTACATTCTTCTCTTGCCAAACTGAAAAATTTTCAAATCTGTCCGCTCTGATTTCTGCTCTTGATTTTCTTCATAAATGTGGCTAAAAGCAGACAGCTAGATTCACGGCAGTGCCTGAGTGTTCTGTAGTCTGCTATCACCAACTACCTGATAGAACAACTTAAAGAAGGAAATTTTATTTTGAGCTTGATTTTTACCTTTTCATATTTTATATTTGTTCAGTGAATTCATTAATTTTCATTAATATACATTCAGAGCTGTTAGACCATGGCTGTCTGACTCCATTGCTCTGGGCCCAAGGTGAGAAAGAACATCCTGGTAGGAAGGCTTTTGCTAGATTTTCTTTATTATGTATTATGTTTTGAATATGAGGTGTTCCCCCCATATACCAAATCTCTTTCTAATACAGAAATATTCAGAGGTGAAATGACGAAGTGAGTTGTAACCTAATTAATCTATCCCAATTTTAAGGGAATAACTTGCTGGTTACTGTAGGCAGGTAGGATATGACTGGAGGAGGTGGATCACTGGGGCATGCCCTGGAAGGGTGAATCTTCCATGTGGCCCCTTTCCCTATCTCTCTATCTGCATCCTCATCAAGAGCTGAGCAGCTTCATTCTGCTGGGCCCTTTCCCCATAATGTGCTGCCTCACCCTGGGCATAAAGCAATGTAGTCAGTCATCTATGTAGAACTGAGACCTCTGAAACAATGAGGGCAAATAAATTTTTACTTCTCAGAGTTGTTCTTCACAGGGTTTGGTCACATGATACAAACACTAAAAAAATAAAAGTTAGAGAAGTTCCTTTTTGTTATCTGGAAAGAATCCCTAAAACTCATGTTAAAGACTTGTTTGGGGGGGGGCATTGTGATTGGATCACGAGGTCTCTACTCTTATCAGTGCATTAATAATTTTAACACACTTCTGGGAGGAGGTAAAAATATTAGGGGGGTGGGGTAGGATTACAGGTTGTAAGTCATGGGGGTATCCCCTTGGGGACTATATATTGTCCCTGGTTCCTTCCCTTCTCTCTTTCTGTTTCCCCAGCTGCTGCCTGGGTTAAGCAGCTTTATTACACTATGCCTTCTTTCAAGATGTTTACCTTACCTCGGGTTTAAGGCAATGATTCCTACAGACCTTAAATTAATAACTCTGAAGCCATGAGACACAATAATATTCTCCTCTTTATGTGGGTCACAGCAATGAAAAACTGACTAACAACATCTGTTTGTAGTTCTCTTAGGTTTATCTAAAAATTAAGTGTATATTTGAACTTTAGTTAATGTTTTATCACCTTGATTTTTACCTTTTCATCTTTTATATTTATTCAGTGAATTCGGTAAATTTTATTAATATACATTCGATTTTTTAACCATTCTTGACTTCTTAGGTAAAACACTACTGAATTTGATGTTGGTGAATTCTTCTTTTTTTTTTTAAGTCAAATTTCTTTTTTCTTTTTTCTTTTTTTTTTATTAGTTGCTCAAGACAATACAATGATCTTGACATATCATACATTTGATTCAAATGGGGTAAGAATTCTTATTTTTCCACGTGTACAGATTGCAGGATCACATTGGTTAACCAGGCACGTTTATACATACAGCAATACTAGTGTCTGTTGTATTCTACAACCCTCCCTATCCCTCCCTCCCCTCCCCTCCCATCACCTCTCTCTACCCAATCTACTGTGACAATGTTGGTGAATTCTTAAAAGGCTAATAAATAATACCTCTTTTCTTTCATCTAAATAATTGAAAAAAAAAGAAATTTTAATTGCCAGTCTAAAAATGCAGATCTAAAGAAATTATCATTTACTTCACTAACAAAAGCTGTGCACAATACAGTAGCTTACTTTTCTTATCATGTGTACTCGCTTATTCTCCCAATAAAATTAGAGAAAATTTCTCTTGGGGTCATATATTCTACTGGAAAATTTCAATTGTTCCCATTAACATTCTTTTCTGTAATCTTAAAAATATGAAGGAACTACTACTTGAATTCCACTGTTCACTTTCTAGATTTTTTATTTACTTTCCTAGTTCTAATGTTGTATAGTTTACTTATATATTTACCTATCCTAAAATGAAAATAATAGTTTTTAATTTGTTCTTAATATAAATTAACTTAAACAGGTTTTGATATGTGATGTTTAATTGAAATTCGGTACTAAGAGTTTAAAATCATTTTTGTACTTAATCTGTGAATTTGCTTTGGGCGTTTTTATTTCTATTTTAACATATGGGGTTTTTTAAATCATAATTTTCTGTTTTGAATCTATATGCATGTAGGTCAGATTATTATGCCCTAATAGTTAGCTACTTCTTAAAGTAAATACTCTAACTTATCTTGAGAAGAATAATTATTATTATTTGTCAGATACAAAATTTATCCATTCATTCAATTCCTTCTTTATATATTACCTGTTATGTGCCAGGTACTTTCCTAAGAACAAAGAACCCAGATAAATCTCTAATTTGATGGATTTTAGGAGAGAAGATAAACAAGGTAAAGAAATATGTATAAAATTATAATAAGTTTTCAGAAAATAAAATGTAGTAAGATGGAGGAAAGGAATAACAGTGTCAAGAACTGTAAAGGATCTAAATGTTTACCCTACTTGAAAACCGATATTTTAGTTTGCTATAATACTTACATGTTCATTGAAAACATGAACCTCTTGGGTCAGAGGTAAACAATAGAATTACTGCAGTCACAACAAGCAGAATGATCATTAACACATTTTTCCTCTGTTATGCTTGATCCCATGTTTTAGACGGATAATGCTATTAAGTTCAAAGAGATAACTATATACAGATTGCTACACTACATAAGAGGAACCCTGAGCCTTAAATTTTTAAAATTGATATTAAAGTTTTTTCCATTTGTTCTGAAGGAAATATGTGTATTTTCTTAGATGCTTCCTTATGTAAACATATTAGAAAACAGTCCAAAACAAAAGACAATCGTTGTCTTTGTTTACAAGAAATACAAGAGATAAATGTCTCCTAATAATATTCCCTCCTTATTCCTACATCATAATATTTTCTCACATATAAATTATACTGAGTTATTCTGAAAAATATGATCAACAGAACCTGGGACCAATTTTCTTTCATTTGTCTTATAGAGTACTTAGTTACGGCTATCATCTGTTGAACTTTAAGCAGCCGGATAACTTCCTGAGTTTAGCTTTATTTTATAGAAATCATCCTACTTATCTTAAGGCTACCTCATCTACTGGGAGATCTCAAACATTTTCAAGTCTTTTATGACCACACCTAAGATTTGTGTCACCCTGATTTTAGGATGATAATTAGTTCTTAGATAAGAACCATGGTTATATGGACACATGGAAACCATAAAAAGAAAATAGTATATACAATTATTGGAGCACTAGAAGTTCTACACATGTATGCCAAGAAGCACAAGGTGATGGTGCCAGCCAACATGGCCTACCAAATGGATAGTAGATCCTGAAGTTTCCTTTTAATTGAATAATTGAGTCTAATTCTTATTTTTAGGGGAAATATTTGAGGGCAGTAATTCTAACCTGCAGAACAATGCCCATATCACCAGCAAAATTGTATTCATTCAGACCATGGAAAAGCTGAGAAAGAATTTTGGGAATGGAAGTGCCAAGAAGATAGGCACTTGATTTCTGGAGATTCAGAAACTGGGCTCATATCTTTAAAATTAAAGGAAAATGGTGATTGAGATATAGCCAGTCATTTAGTAGGGGATGGCAGAAATAGAAGTAAATTCATTTTAAGTGTTTGTAACTGTTTTTATGATTAAGTAAAACTTCATGAACAACCCTGAAGGTCAGAAGCACTAACGTTTCACCCTCTTTTGTACCTCCCAAAGTCTATGTAAGATGTGTGTGCCCAGATCCCAGGGCAATTATTTTTTTTTTTTTCAACTCTGACAAAATGTTTGTCTCATTCAAGTGCTATGTTATTACTTGCTTTTCCTAATATTTTCTTATTTACATACAAAAAAATTGTTAACTAATCTAATCAAAGAGTTAAGTCTAATTAAAGCAAAGGAATTCTTTTAAAAAAATTGTACAGACAATATCCCTCACTTTGTCCACAAATATAGGAACTCATTGACCAGATTACCAATAAGAGGTTATTATCTTTAACATCCCAGATCATCTTAGTTTTAAAAGATGGGTTAAATTAAATTCAACTTGTAAATTCAATTTGTAGACCAGGCCAGCATGGGATTTCTATTGGTGGGGGGCAATGAAGGTACCAAAAACTTAGATAGAAAAACGTAATTTTCACAAAAGTGCTATATTACCCCTTTTCTCTTAAGGAGACTAACCAAAAAGTAGTAAATAGGAGATTAATTCTTAAAATATCTGCTTGCATTGGTCAAATTATGTTACTAAGATGTGTGTTCCTGGAGGAAATAAGGGTGGCAGTCAGAAATCTTTTTGAGTCAGTTTTTAAGGAGATTCTTCTGATGCTCAACCATTCCAAGTAATTCTGAATGATAGATCTGAATGAAAGATCAAGGTAACCTCTTGACAATTCGGGTGGCTTATTAGTTAAATAGCAGTTAAAAAACAATGTGGAGAGGCAAAAAACCTAACAGAATTTAATGCCAACTCTGTGGGTAGAGTTGGGTTATAAAAATGGGGGAAAGAATATAGAACTTTGAAGTTTCCAGTCATGGTGAGTTAGCCATTGATAGCCCCAAGAGGGAGTCAAATGTCTGAAGTAGTTAGTCTTCCATGAGGGAGCACAGGTTGTTTCCAAAGTGAAATGGATTCCTAGTAGGAGATAGTAAAATTATATTTGGAAGAAACTACAAATTTACCTTGTATTGGTATCATACTTTCTTCTTGGAAACACAGATATTATGTAAAGAAATATAGTCATGTATCACAAAATGAAATTTCAATCAATGATGCATATATGGCAGTGATCCATAAATTAATAATGGAGCTGAAAAATTCCCTATCATCTAGTGATGTTATAGGCATTGCAACATTAGGACACAATATGTTTCTCATGTGTTTGTAATGATGCTGATATACATAAATCTGCCAGGTTGTCAGCTGTACAAAATAATAAACAGGTATATAACATACATATTGCATAAAAATAAATGACTATGTTATGTATTTACTATACTAGATTTTTTCTTATTTTAGAGTATACTCCTTCTATATATATATATATATATATATATATATATATATATATAAAATGTCTGCTATAAAACTATAATCCATGTTATGTCAGCAGCAGCCTCATACACCTTTTGTTTACCACATCATTGATTGCATCAGGAGGCCAAATTTTTTGACCTTAACTGTCAAAGTTTGTGTAAGTACAGTCTATAATGTTCACACAAGGCCAGAATTACCTAATAACACATTGCTCTGACTGTGTCATTAAGTGATGTATGACTGTAATTTAGAAACAACATCACAAGTTACTAGTAGAGCAGAGTAAGTTGAGAGGACTTTTTAGAAAAATAGAAGGATATATACTAGAAAAACTACATGAACTATGAAAAAAAAATTCACATTTTCCAGGGCAGAAAAAAATTTTAGGCTCAAATGTGTGTGTGGGGGGGAGACATAAAGCCAGAGTAGTATTATTGATCAGATCTGTCTTAAGATAAAGAGCATTACTGGAATTGTAAAAAGTAGATGGCAACATATATCATTCTTCAAATTATACCTCTTTAGAATGAGTTTCGATAATTATATTTATATTTATAAATAAGATGTTAAGACAATTTTCCTATAAAGGAAATGAAACATAAAAATCCTACACTGTTTTAAGCATATCTATCTTAAGCCACCCAATCATGACCAAACTTTTGACACCAGATATTTTTGCACACTTAACTGAATAGTCCATTTCTTCTTCCACATTTTCTTGTGCTGAATATTGTTTTTTAAAATTACTTTTATTAGGAAATGCATACTTCATTTAATATTTAGGAATAAATGGATTTGACAACAACTATCTACTTGTATCATTTTTATAGCAAACTCGCTGAGATAAAATCTAACTCATGTTAATTTATATGCATTTGCTGGATTGCCAAACTGATATGAATATTATCAAATTGTATTTTGGTTTAGAAGGAATGTAAAGCCTGAGTAAAGCAGAGTCAGCTAGAGTTGGTGATAGATAATTTAAATGTCTATAAATGCAAAACAAAATAAACAAAGAGAGGCTAATAATAACAATAAAATCTTGCATATTTTACATGGCACTTTTTCCATGACTTTTTTGATGCTATGGATGAAACATAGGAGATTGCACGTGCTAAGCATGCACTCTGCCACTGAGTGGCTCCCTGGGGATCTCATCACTTTTTATTTGGTTTTGATCTTCAGACTTTGTCTGAAATTGGTTTATATTTTTCAAATCCATTCACCTCAATCTCATCAAAATAATCTAAAGTAAAATGTACAAACTCTGAAATAATGTATCTCATATGTACAAATTAATCAATTTTAAATACAATTATATGTATTGGGTTATCATATCTCCTATTCAAATTTTATTTTTAAATAGACTTTTCTGAAAACTTTACAAAATGAATTTCAAAAATATCAATTACCTATACTAAGAAAATAAATTATGGCTGTATTATTTTGTGTGGGGAAAATATAGTTTTATTTAAAAATAAAGATGAATTATTAGTATAATTAAAAGCCTTTAAAAAAGATTTTATGTCAGACTTAAGCTATACAAGAATAGAAAATGTATTAATAGAGGAAATAATCTCACTCTATTATTTGATGGAAAGAATTTATCTGAAAATGATTCAGATAAGTCCATGTGTGTGTCCATTTTACTTCTTAATGCAGAGAACTTATTAACAATGTCAACTTCAAAGGTAAGGAGATAAGAATGTTTTCATTGTGATATTAAAACCTTCACTATAGATCAGATGATTATAAATATCAACAGTTATGACCAGAATGAAGACGTGCTAAAAGTTTAAAACACTCTTCAAATAAATTAATGAGGATTTGCACTTTAAAACAAGCAAAATGAGGCTTATAGTTGTCTACCCGATATTTCAAAATGATTCCTGACCAATATAATTTTTTTTTTCGATTTTCTAAAACAACAATTCATGGAGCTATTTCTAATGATAGTTTGTACTTAAATGAAGGTAGATTGACCATACCACTTGTTCATATTTCTTTTAAGCAACAGGTTCAGTAAAAGATATAAGGGGTCTGCAGGAGACAGTTACTTCTTTCAATAAAGTTACATCAATTCACCTTTGTTGAAATTATTTCAGTGCCTTTTTTGGTAAGTTAACCAGATAATCTTTATTATCTTTTCTAAACACAGTTTTTCTCAGCATGTGTGCACACACACACACACAAACACACATACCCTATTTGTAACTAATAGGTTTTTGTGATACCTACCATATATTTCATTTAGAAAGTATACATAATTTTAGTTGTTGAGTGTTTTTTCATCTGCAAGCATTTTCATTTTCCTTACTTTTACCTTGTCATTTTAAGAGTATGTTAAATTTCATTTATATAGACTTTAGTCCATGTTTAAACTCCACGAGCATGGCTTAGACATTCTAAATTTCTTTATCACTTTACAAATTCTGTGGTGTGTTTGTTTTTCTATTTGTAGTTGATCTGGGGAGATACAGATAACATTTATGATCTTTACTTGCTCATATGAGAATTGCTGCTGTTAAAACACCCTGAAAACAGCATTTCAAATTAAGCCAAAAATGATTTGCCCCATGCTGTTGTCATCTTGTGTGAGACTTAAACAAGAAACAACTGTGAAATAAAAGCCACTGGTAATGCCCAGGAAACTGAAGTGAAACATAAAGAAACTCAAACATGACTGGATAGTACATTTTCTTTCCCCATGCTTCTCCTAAATGAAAAGAAGATGATAATGTGCGACAAAAAACTCCTAAAGATGACAAAACAGATTTTAATTCTAAATATACTAAGAATTAATAAAATGGCTCATTTCTCTAGTATTTTGGTTTTTATATAATTGAGCAATGATGCATTATGGTGTATTAAAGGGTGATTCATTGAATGTGATTTTTTTGAATGAAAAGAATTACTATAAAAATTGAAGTTCTTATGATCTATCAGTGTCAATGTTAGAAGAATTATTTCATATTTCTCTTGTTTCTTTCAAAATTACTGAACAATTATTTCTAGATCATGTACACTCATTTTTTTTTTCAAGAGAGAGTGAGAGAGGGAGAGAGAGAGAATTTTAATATTTAGTTTTTAGTTATCTGCAGATACAACATCTTTGTTTTGTATGTGGTGCTGGGGATCGAACCTGGCCCGCACGCATGCCAGGCGAGCGAGCTACTGCTTGAGCCACATCCCCAGCCCCTATGTACACTCATTTTTAAACAATATTTTTCCAAATCTTTGCTGCAGTAGCATTCTCTTAACAAATTCTGCTCCATCATCCATGTTTTCAAATTCTGGCCCCTGGCGTAATGTTAATGAAGCACCTCATGGAGTAGCAAAAGCTGAACATATCTCAAATTAACCTCTTCAATTCAGAGTTCTCTTAAGTTACATGAAGCATTATGAAAATCACTAATTGATATAAAATAATTGGTTTCATTTCCACCATAATCCTAATCAGAAGAATCAAACTATATTTACAACTAAAATGGTGCCATTAATAATAGGGTCATTTGTAGGGCTGATTATTAACTACTGAAATGTTAAAAAATCTACTCTATTTGCTCTCACATCTAATCTCCTATGTGGGCATTATGGGAAATGTAATTGTATTTGAAGCCATGTTCCAACTAAAAATTATTATCGTAATAATCGTGCTATAAAAGTATTTCCATGTAGTTCTATAAAAATCGATTCATAGTTAAATTCATAATTAATATTCACCATGTGATAGTTTTTAGTGGAGTCTTTGGGAAAACTGATAAATCTTGTGGTCTGCCTTAGGAAAACACAACTCTCTTTGCACTATTGACTTATTTTTTTTATATGAATCATGGATTTTTTTAAACTTATTAAGTATAATGCTTAATATCTTAATGTATAATAAACTGAAAATAAACATATTTTTGCTTGTTTAATTTTAGATATTTTTAGCATGTGATTCTGAACTACATTTAGGATTTTTTAACAATGTGATATGGCATAAAAACTATAATTTTCAAACTTATCGTATGTTATTAAAACATATTTTATCAATATAATACCATATACATATATTTATTGAATTTGCTTCTCATAATGGCTTCATGAAATAAAGCTACATGTTTAGAGAGAAAGTGCACCAACGACCTGACTGTTAGTAAGTGAAAAGATGAGAATTGTAAATAGGCTCATCTGGCTCCAAATGATATATTGTTTGCATTACTAGGGAATGTTTATCAAATGTTCTATTACTTTTTACAGTATTTAATCAACTAAATGTAAATTAGGTGGGCAATATACAAAACACTAGGGGCAGTTAGACCAGTTAAAGAGGAAGACTGGGAAAGTTTTGAAAAATTTCATACATTTATAAACAACAGAAAAATTTCTCCTAATCTTTAAATAAATCTTAAAATTTCTTTTTTATTCCTGTTTGTGGTTTCACATTTAATCCAATACTACAACAGCTAGAGATTACCATAACTTTATTTCTGAATAGTGGTTACAAATAGACTGAAATAATTAGTAATTTTAATATATTTACATGCTCAAGTCTATGTGAATCCATATAATTCCTTCTAGAGAAATAAAAATGTTACTGCAATTTCAAGGTTAGAAGAATTCAAATAAACGTTTTCCATCTGTAGTTTTCACGTGATATCCATTGATCCACATCTGATACCTATAACAGACAGGTACTATGGAGAACAAGTGCAATAAAGAAAGGGTTAGAACAAGGAAACAAATGGAAGACATTGACAATCAATCATGATGCTCTCTCTCATAAGCCTGGACAAGACCTCAAAATCCTTCTCAACAAGTGCTGCAGGCAGCCATTACCAATTGATCAGAGTTGGCATATAAGTTGAAAACCTATTTACTATATCCATGCCCTCAATTTCATTCTCTGTACTGTTGCCCATCTTGTCTTTCTCACATTCCATTTCCCTATTAAAATCCTTCAGTGACTTGACAATGCCTTCAGGATGAAGAATAAACTCCTGAGTATATCATAGAGTGCCTCTATTATTTCTGCCCATCTCTGTAGCCTCAGTACAATCCTGCTCCCCAAAACACATGTCAATACAGTGACACGTACACAAACCCATCCCCACAATTGGGAAAACACACAAACATACCTGCCAAGACACTCACAAAGGAAAACACAGACATATGCACTTATCTTAAAAAAATAATAACAATAATAATTAGCAAGACTCTTCTGTAAATTTAACCATTAGCACAAATTATTGCCACTTTATTTTCAAGATCCTGTGACCCTCCCTACTTTTCAAATTGTATAATTCTAACTTGTCCTTTTTGACAGTTCTATTTCCTAATCACTTGAACTGTAGGCGACCAAGTGTCTTTTTTATATTGCTCTTTTATATATATAAATTTTTTTTTTGAGAGAGAGAGAGGAGGAGCTTTGGAGGTTGAACTCAGGGCCATGCTACCACATCCCTATCCCTGTTTTGTATTTTATTTAGAGACAAGGTCTCACTGAGTTGTTTAATGCCTCTCTTTTTTATAATACTTTTTAAAAACTGCTAGTCTTCTGTGGTATCATGCTATCTAGATTTATTTTCAGCATTGGCTTAATTATCTGTCTTTCCACATAGACTGAATATACTTTATTCTGTTCTATTCATAGTAGAACAACTTAAACATTAATCTTATCCAAAGATACCCTCACAGAAAGAGCCAGAGTAATCTTTGACCAAAAATGTGTACACCATAGCCCAGTCATGCTGACACATAAAATTTATTATCACATGCTCTTTTCTAACTACCTTAAGAAACATGTTGACATGTGAGACTGAATTTTCTCTACTTCTTATGTTTTCTTTATCATCTTATTGTCATTAACAACACCAACATTATTAGTTTAAGTCAAGCATTAAATGAGATACAATACATTAAAACACCTAGGAAAGTCAACCTTAATAGATACTATATAAATAGTAGTATTTATGAAAACAAGGCTGTTCCATGTCTCTTTCTCAAAATTCATTAAGTCTGAATATTCAAAATTTCAAAAGTGAAGCACTACTCATTAACTTGTTTGAATGATTATAAGCATTCAGAGTATACAGTTGATCCTTTCCTTATGCCTATGAAAGGAATAATGTTAGAAATGGTATTATAAATAAAAACTTTAATTTTAATAACATTTTCTAACTGAAATACCTCATTAATTAAAATTTAAGTTTCGTGAACATATTAACTATCACAAAACATCTAAGAAGTGTTTAATGCAATGTTGCTTTCAATGTTCTAAATTGTGTTTTATTTGCTTGGTTTGTGGTGACTGATGCTGTTAGAAAAGAAACTATATATCAGAATCAATTCATTGTCTGCTATTTTACTCAGAATGGCCATTGCAAAAATGTTTGATAATTATCAACCAAAGAAATGTGAATTGATTTGTATTTACAGATTTATTCATTTTTAAGTCCTACTAGTAACATGAAATTGTCATAATATCAGATTATTTACAATCTGGCAAGAATAACATTATAAATATTATAAATGTAACACAACTTCAAAGAAAATCTGTAACTGAGTATAAAACACTAAAATTATCTGTTTGATAGCATGGTTTATATAGAATTTAGGTGGGTAAATTAAAAAACCAAGGCCATTAAAAATGTGACATAGGCATACAAAATTACTTTCATTTTATAAGAACGGATTGAGAATCATGATTTTATTAATCTTATTTATTTACTTATTTATTTATTGCTTCTTCATTTATGAGATTGGGTATATTGCCCATAGGAATAGAGACTAATAAAATTTGGTTATTTACAAATTATAATTAGTGCATAAATAGGGTTTATTGGCTCTCTACTTTTTCATGTTCTATTAATTAATCTACCTCAAAGTTATATCTCCTACAGCTCACTGTTGTTGAGCAGGTCAGTCAGATAACACACCAAGTCCCAGTTTTGTCCAAATTGAAGAGTCTTTATTTAGCTGGCTGGCCGAGGACTGCTCCCCACAGGGCCCATGACTCTCTCTGCAAGAAACAGCCCCAAGCCTGAGCATTTTAGGATATTTAAAGGCAAAAACCACATCTGGGTTGATGTAGCTGCAAGCAAGCAGGTACAGAAGCTGAATTGACAATGCAATGGGTATATTGGTATTTCCCACAGGACTTTCCAGGTTGGCATAGTAGCAAGCAAACAGAAGAGTAGTGGGTCAAAATACCCTAGTTCAGTACAAGTTCGAGAATGGTTACTAACATCTAGACAATCAATCTCTGACAAGGTACATTGCCCAAGAAAAATGGAAACCCCAAAGGAATAATTTATATTGTATAAGAATTGTTATTTTGTGTTGTCGAGTATGTTATCCTAGGTAACTATTAATGGGTACAGAGGCAGGCCTTTCCCATTATAGAAGCATTTCTTATAATATGGAGTCTCATGGTAAAATGGAGTCTGTTTGGTCAGTGTCCATATAGCCTGGCCCATAACGCCATGAATACCTGCTGGTTGTTGGAATTATTGGATTTTTTAAGGAGATTACAGATACAGAATAGAATAGATAGTATATAATATATATATATATATAGAATATTTTATATTTTCAACATAAACTTTATTTTGTCATGAATCAAGAGAGGTTTTTACTGCATTTACCTGCCTTTTCTTCCTGACCTCTGAAACAGGGATTTAGATGTGTTCCCATGTAAAGAATGAGAGAGCTGGCAAATCACATACCTGAAAGATGTTCAAAAATGAACTTCACTTAGACTTCCTAAGTCTACTCCTCCACAGTACTGATGAACAGGATGTCTTGTTTACTTGTAATAAAAATGTAAGCTTTAGAATTATACAATTTCTGTATATCATTATTAGTAAGCCCAGATTCATATTAACTACTTATTCCTAATTCCTCACAAACTATTTCTCCTACAGATTTTCATGTCTCCTTTTTGTATTTTCTATTTCCATTTAGAGTCAGTGTCCATTATAAAATATCCCTCATGTGCCTCAAATCTTCTCCAAACAGTTCTATTTTTTTATCAAAGAGAAACTGACCATCCCTTGAGATCTCTGATTATTTCCCTTCAGTTTTCTCAGTAGTTTCCTGTTTCCTCCACCTCGGGAGAAAGGTACTGTAGGTAATCTATTGGCTTTCCTTATTTATTACTTCAAGATCATTCTTCTTTCTTCCATCTTGGAACTTCATAGCTAAGAATCTTGAATTTAATACTGATAAGCACAAGCTGTGCACAACCTGAATGTCATGCTTAATTCTCAATCTATCATCTCCTTTAGTTCTCTACTTGCTCTTTCCTAATAGCCTATGAAAGGCATTAAATTCCACCTAACTAGCACTCCTCTCTATAGGATATCCCCTTCCACTCTAACCTAGCTCAAACTTCATGGTGAGTCATTTTACTTACTCCATTCCACACAACTTGATACACTTGGACCCCTACTCCAATTTCTTAATCTCTTTCCTCAAGCAAAACTTTGAGTAATATACCTGACCTACTGAACATCATAGCTTAGCAATCAAGTACATTATCCCATACGGTTTTTCAGCTCTCATAATCAGATGGCTGAATGGGTTCACAGCTGCTGACCAACAGAGAGAAAGTGTTATACTGTACATCAATAGCTCATGAAAAGATCAAAATTCAAATTTGGAAACAGTTCCAACTAAACACATATGGCTATTGCACCATCATAAATTTGAAAAATTGTACAATGAACCCATGGCTAAGTCAGGAATGTTGTGTGTGTGTGTGTGTGTGTGTGTGTGTGTGTGTGTGTGTTAGATAATGTACCATTACTAAGCAATTTATTCATGCTGGAACCTTTTCCATTTCTATAATCTCTCAGAGACAATTGAACAACATTGTTGACACTGAGCAGATTCTTGAGTAGGAAGTTGAAATTTGTAGTATTTAGGAATTAAAACATTGCTTTTGTGTGTATGTGATATAATGAATATGCTGCATTCTGTCATAGTGAAAACAGTGTATTAGAGTTAAGAGAAATGTGTTTCTGGGCACCATTTGCTCTTATTCTTTGTTATATTCAAAAGGATTTTACAAAAGCCCAAACTGAGATTTAACATGACATTTCATAACCCATTGTGTTTATTCTGTATTGCTGTGTAACAAATCACTCCAAAATTTATGATCTAAAAGCAAAGGCTCTCTATTACCTCGGAGTTTCTGTAAGGCAGGATATGAGAACAATTTAGTTGTTTAAATTTAACCAAGTATTCTTAATAGTACTGGAGTTGAGGTGTTTCATGGCACCACAGTCATTTCAAGGCTCATGTGGAGGGTGATCTGTTTGCAAGCATATGAATTTGGCTATGGTCAGATTTCATGTGTTCACTGGCTGTTGGCTGAAGAAAACAATTTCTTACTATGTTGCCCTCTGCATAGGGATGTCACACTGTGACACCTTATTTATCCTGGGGAAAGTGTCTGAGAGAAAGAGAGAGACAAGAGAGAGTCCCCAGCAGAGAAGATGTACATCCCATCATTTCTGCCATACTGTGTTCACTAGCAACTGGCAATATATTAAAGCCCAAATTCAAGTGTAGAGAATTACAAAATAAGAGCAGGAGTACTAAGAAGTCAGGTCCACTGAGAGTTTTCCTGGAGCCTGCATAGTACAGTCTTCCTTTGGTTTCCAATGAATCATGTCTCTGCTATGCAAAATACACTCTAACGTACCTAGAAAATCTCATCCCATTATAGTATCAGTTCAAAGTTCACAATCTCACTGTATCAATTGTGTCCATAGCATCCCAAATAGAACTGCTAATGTATAGCACCTCAGGTGTAACTTTTACATATAAGTGCATCCGTGAAAGTAGACAACATGTCTCCACATAATACCTCCAATAGATACTTAGCAGATAATATTGGCCTAGGCAGAGAAGAGACAGGTTTAGCATCAAGGGCAGGCAAAATCACACTATAGCCATTCTTGTTCAAAGAATAAAAGTGTGGAGACAAAATTCATAAAAATTCTGTCATACAGCCAAGGAAATGTTGGTAGTTCTTTTATTATGACTCAAGCCTTAGAAGAAAAAAATTCTCCATGGTTTTATTCTCTAGGTTCTTCTTTTTCTTTTCTTCTTTTTCCCCCATGAAATAAGGCATGCATCTGAAACAGTCTGCCTGTTGCCTCCCAATAGAATAGAATTCTGAGGGCCCAAAGCTTTCTCATCATTTTGTACTGTCTCCAATTCTTCTAATACAAGCTAGTTTCTATAGCTCAAATTAATCTCTTAATCTTTTACTTTAAGAAAATGAAAGAAGAAGAAGAATATCAAAATAAACCTAAAGAAAGGAGGTTGGAAAGTATAATGAGATTAAAGTGGAAATTAATAAATGAGATGATAAAAAAATAAAGAAAATCAAGAAAATGAAAAATTGGTTCTTTGAAAAGATAAACAAAATCAGCAAGACTTTAGATTGGCTAAGCAACAAAAAGAAAAGATAAAAACTACTAAAAAATCAGAAGCAAAAGTGGGGCTATTACTTAGGGAATTTTACACTGAATACTAATGAATTAAATAACTTTGATAAAATGGACAAATTTTAGAAAGATATAATCTATTCAAATTGACAAATATAGATTGAATATGTCTCCTCAGATTCACACCATGAAGCTAAATCCTCATGTTCTGTTATCAGGTCTTTGGGAGGTAATTAGATCATAAGGTAGAATCCCCATAAACGGGACATCTAATAAGAGACAGGAAAGAACCATTCTCTCTCTCTCATTCATTCTCTCTCTCTCATTCATTCTCTCTCTCTCTCTCTCTAATTCATTCTTCATTCATATTCATTCTCTCTCTCTCTCTCTCTCTCTCATATGAGGGTACGGTAAGAAAATTACCTTCTGAAAACTAGGAATAGTGTCCTCATCAAACTCTGAATCTTCAAAGTCTTGATCTTAGACTTTCCAGGCTCCAGAATTGTGAGAAATAAATGTGCAATTCTTATAGATATACAGTCTATGATATTATGTTATTAGCTATCAAAACTGACCAAGATGGTCAAGAAGAAGTGGAAAATCTGAATAGACTCATAACAAAAAATGATACTAAAATAGTAATCTTCAAAGTCCCCATTCAGAAAAGCCAGCCCCAGTGGGTTTTACTGGTGGATTGTATCACTTGCTTAGAAAAGAAATCAGTACCATTTTTTGCCACACTTACAAAAAATAAAATACACAGAACCATTTCCCAATCCATCTTATCAAATCAATATCACCTTGCTAAAAAAATAAAAATGCATCACTTGCAAACAAATGAAGAAACAAAACAACTAGAAAACCTGAAATTTGATTTATATCTGTAAAGGTAATATTGATCATCATCATTTATTTGAAGATGCTTACCATTTTTTTTCTAATTACTCTGTAATATATTTAGAATGGTGAATCTCTGTCAATAGGCATTAGGTGGTAAGCTTATTTGAATAAAAAGCATGACTTACACTTTCTGCCAATTTTGTTGATTAGTTTCTTTTGTGATATTCTACCCATAATTTAAAAGCTTAGAGAAAGTATTGCTTATATTGTGTTATAGTTTTTAGCAAGGGGACAAACCATGCAGTCTGCCCATTAACATTAGCTCTCCTCTGTAAGTTTAGAGTTTTTAATAAAATGTCATGCCTTTTGAAATATGTGTTGTTTTATTGTACTATTTTGTTTCAGATAACCTATTATTCAAAACATACCCTATTAAGCATAATTCTTTGTATTTTCAGTTGGCTTTCTTATGAAAGAATTCATTCATCCTACAAGAAATGATGTAGTACTTATTGCACGTTAGGCATTGTGTTAGATTCAACCAGCTGCTGGAAAAGACAAAGGCACTGCCCTGGGGTGAACCACCTTACCATGTAATAGGCTTCCTCTTTAAACTCTCTGTTCCTTTGAAAGAACTCAAAGTGTTTTATTCTAATTTTGACTGACAGTTTAGAAAAGGCCCTAGAAACATTATTAATAATAAAACAGTTTTGTCTTTATTCAGTTCTTATCAGGTGCTAGACATTAGACTAAATATTTCTCATTTATTGTGACAAAAAACCATAATGCTAATAAGAATAATATGTGTTGGGTGCTAGCTTTTAACCACCCTTTAAAGATAATTTACTAATGTTAATTTACAGTGTTGTGATATGTTCAGATTAAAGTTGGTTAGTGATTCCAAGATTAAAAGTAACACCAGCATGGTCAGAAATCCAGACTCCTGAGCTATTATCCTGCCTTCTTGTGTTTACCTAGAAGATACACCAGTTTATTGATTGTGTTTTAATACTAATGACCATTTATAATTATTTTTCACATTTATATACCACTTTAATATATTTTTCAAAATGAAGGATGCATGTATACAATAAAGTACATTTAATAATTTTTCAGAATTAGGAACCAAATGAAACATTTCTCTCCTCTTCTCCCCTCCTCCTCCTCCTCCTCCTTCTTCTTCTTCCTTCTCTCTCTCTCTCTCTCTCTCTCTCTCTCTCTCTCTCTCTCTCTCTCTTCTCTCTCTCTCTCTCGTGTTTATTGATCTTTTATACTTTTGGCCCTGACTATCCTGGCATATATTTACCTGCAAAATATATAATTAAAACTTGTTAATTGTTATATTATTATTTACTTTAAACTACTGAAATAATTGTGGATCAATCCACTTTTTAAGTTCTCCATATATCGAATTAGCTTTTGCTAGACACTATATCTGATTTACAAAGATGCCCTCTCTCCATTAGTCAAGAATTTCTGTCTGTAAATCCCTCTTTATCATTGTGCTATCAGCAAAACCCACTTATTTCTTTCAAAGAGGTGTGTGTTTTTTTTATTGGTTTTCTAGTAATGTTCTTGTGGAATTTGATGCCTGACTTTTAAACAAAAGGAAGTAGGTTACAAAAGAAACAAATATGGCTAAGAGGTAAATATAAAAGACTATATAAAATATTTGCTCAGAAACATAGTTAGTTTCAGCAATAATTTTCCAATTACAGTGATAAAGGATGGATATCTTCTTTTAAAAATAATGATCTGTAATGTCCTTTGAAATGCAGGAAGGTAACATCACTGTACATGTTATTTTGTTTTATTTCTACTGGATTGTGTTATATACTTGGGGAAATAATGTATTTTCTTTTAAGATTCCATTTCACTTTTTAATTATATGATACATTTTTCACTAGCTATTTAATGTATCTGAATAGCTACACTGGGGGTCTTAAAAAAAACTAAATGAAAACCAAAAATCATCTTACTGAGGCTGCATAAGTAACTCATTGTTGGGACTCAAAAAGGCAGAAAAAGTTGCTGGTAAGTGTTTTTTACTAATTATCAGAAGAACTGATGATTGGAAAGGGCTTTCTAAAATGTAGGGCATGGCAACCTCAATCTTTTCATGGCAATAGTAGCTGGCATAGCAAATAAATAAATTTAAAGAAAAGGATGCAGAGAAAAATAGGAAAGAATGGGAAGGTTAACATGTAAATTAGAACTGAAAAGGATGCATGATGTTAGCTTAAAGAGAAGTGAGGAATAATGACAGAGCAAGAGAAAATTGTGAGGTATTTATATTGTCATGGTTAAACAACCTTAGGAGGCATGGGAAGAATTGAGAAATGCTAGCAGATATGAGAAATTTATGGTGGTAATTGAGTAAAAATGCAGGGTTTAAAAATCAATGTGAATATGGTTATTAGTGATGTTGATACTCTAGCAGAGAACATATAGAAAATAACATTTATAAAATAATGATCATATAAATTCATACAAATGTTTACCAATACCTTTCAGAATAAATAACAAATGTGGCAGAACTAAATGTCACATATAAAATCATTAAAATTATTGAAACTTGTAAATTCTAATTCAATATCAAAGTTGTCTGATAAATTTTTGGTTTTTATGTACTATTATCATTTTATGGTTGGTTTTCTAAGTGATTGCAACCAAATTGAGATTGAAAAGTTTTCTAAGAATTCACATGATTTAAAACACCTTTGTTCCTGTCATTTGTTTTGAAGTCATTCCTGGAAATCATTTGCTTGACCCTTCAAGAAATAAGAACCTAATAATATACGTGTCAGATCAGGCAGGGCAGGCTGCGACCAAAGGAGGCAGATTTAAAAGGGCCGCTGAACAGGCTTTATTAAGATATCACTCCCGGCAGAACTCCATCAGACCCACAGAGGGGACAGGGGAAGAGTCTGAGGAGAAACCACGTGGAAGCTCGACCGGACTGGACTTTTATGGGGCTTACAGCAGAAAGAGAAGGGCTTGGGACAGGAAAAGGTGTTTCTAGGGTCCCTTGCCCCCTTAGAGTTGGTCAGGGGAGTTGGCTGAACTCCAGGATTGGCCAGGGGTCCTGTTGATTGACAGGCGTTAGTCAGGAGATCTGGCTGATTGACAGGCGATTCTGCCAGCATCTGATTGATGTTCTTTTCTGGTGCAGGCTGCTTTGTTTTAAGTTGCCACTAAGTCGCCACCAAGCTGCCGCCACCGACCTAACAAGACGTTTTAAAACATCCAGCCACAGCACACCTCTAACAACATGTGGAAGAAGCAGAAGATAATTGCTGTTCTTTAATCCTTGTTTGCTCAAATTAATGAGCTTTCCAATTGTTTTAATGTCCAAAATATATCTCAAAGCAGAAGACTGTTATTTTCTGAGTTGAAAATTGTGAAAGAGTTGGCTTGATCCTACCTAATGAAACACTGATACCACTCTTGTGGAGATATGGAACTGGGTTCTGTTCCCACCATTCTCTGCTCTTTGTCCCCTAACAACAATACAAATACCTCATGGCAGATACCAGAAGTAATGATCAAGTTAACAGGCGAAGAAAAAAAAAAGGAGGGAGATTTATGATTCTGCTGTGAAACCTCAGTTGTTCAGTGAGGTTACATACTTACTATATCAGTAAATCATCCCACTTCTAACAATGCCATAAGAAAATTCATAGAGGAAGTACTATTATAGTATTTGAGGGTAACTTGCGCAGAATTATTTTAATTTCCTTTGACCACTCATACAGTAAATGCAGGAGTCTGTGAAACCAAGCCATGATGAACTGAAATATAAACTTGGGTGGTGGAATTTCTTGGTACTCCCTAGCTCTGAGGCTGACACTTGATAGATCTTATGTACATTTCTGTCTGTACTTGGTTTACCATGAAAGTGAGAAGATAGAATTGAATAGCAGTTTAGGAGTATACTTGTAAAAGTAAAGGAACCATGTTTTGAAAATGTTTTATCATGTTAAATTCTATAAAATAAAAATGCTTGACAGTTTTATTCTTGTTTACACTCATTTCTCTATCACATGCATCAAAACCTCTTGTTTTTCATATCTCACTTAAAAATGATATCTTTTCTTATTTCATTTAATTAAAAATGGCAAAAAGAAAGTGGTAGTAGATTAAATCTTAAAGAGCAAATATTTGTTCTTTGAAATAACATTTTCTCCTGTAAAGAGCATTCACTGTTTTGGTATATAAGTGTGATATTGCAAAGGAAGGCAATTCAGGGCCAAATTGACTTGCTAGAAAGACTGTTTTTGAGAATACTTAGCCACATTTGCTAAAATACATAGAACTTATATCTCATAATTTTCTATGCGGACAATAAGCATTTATTTAAAACCAAAACTTTCTCAATGATTATATACATTAAGTACTTAATGTGTCACTGAAATCATAATTATGATTATCCTCAATTCAGAATTAAGAATCAAGTATTTTTATGTTGTATTATCCCAAAGATTTCTTAAGAAAAATCTGTAAAAATCTGGACTGTTTACTTTAGCTCCTGCTATTTAATATATTGATTTCTATAAAACATATTCTAAAGTCAAATGGATATTTTGAAATTACCTCAGTGGAGAAGTGATGATAACTATACTTGAAATCAATACATTTTGGACATCAGTTTATTATTAAAACCCTATGATTCTCATTGATAGCTGCTGGTGTGTTCTCTCTCTATATAGCTTATGGGTAGTGAACTTAATGTTAGAGAGAAAAAGATTCCCAGGTTGAAAGTTAGCATTTACTGCTTCACTCAAGCATTTTTTTTTCTTTTTTCTCTCTTAACAAGCCATCTGTGTACTCTCATAATTATACCAATAGCAGTGACATCCCTTAAATTTTGATTACTCATGGTTTTGAAATATACTTAAACTAAAAGTGAAGAATGTAAAGTGCAGCTAGATAGAAAATATACTGTAAAAACAACTAATTGAAACATAAAACTAAAATTTAGGCATGAAATAGTAACAGTGACTAAAAGTAAATTGACAGCTGCAATTGAAAGTGTTTCACCATGAAATTAGATTACTCAACTCAAAATAATTTCATATAAACCTGGAATCCCCCTTGCTTTCCAACTACCACTGTAACTTTTTAACAAGACTCTGAGACTTCCACAGTATGATATTTTGTGACTAGTTCCATGAAATGGCACACCTATTAAGCCTCATTGTTACTTTCACCATCTTAATATGAAAACATTAGACCTCCATGTCAGATTGGCAACATAGGCTGGTAGATATACATTTCATAGTAGATTCTCTGGGTTCACAGACTCATCCAGTATTTGGTATATGAGTCCTTAGTTCGCTCCTAAACATACACATGTGACAAGTACACTTGGGAATTGTCAAAAAGTTCATATTGATTACTCGGTATTTGGAGTAAGAATTCTTGCAGAAGGAAAAGAAACACCCAAGTTTGTACTAAAACCAAAATAAAATTATAATCAGGATGAATGGCAGCAATTATTGCTATCATAGGACCCTCTAGGAAGCAGGGTTCAATTTCTGTTTCATGACCTCAGATATTTCTGCCTCCATCCCCAGTAAAGAAGATGGAAACTGGAAGGGATAGTGGACTTCAGAAATATCAAGTAATAGTACTAACTGCAGTTGCAGTGAAATGCTTTTTCTAGAAGAACATAACATGACCTTGTGTGAATGATAAAAGGACACATCAAACAAATGTGTCCTATAATATTTCATCAGGAAAAAAAAGGCCAGAAGCAGTTTAAATTAAGAAAAGACAGATGACAGTATTTATTTTGGTTTTGCCCCAGGTTGGTGTTAACTGCTTCATCCTTAAAAAATAAAGTCTAAAGAGATGTGAACCATCTGGATATTCTCATGACTCCATGTTAATTGGCAGTGAGTAAAAGTGAAAAGTACATTGGCAGGCTTGTTAAAAACTATGTTCTTGGGGCTGGGGTTGTGGCTCAGAGGTGGCCTAGCATGTGAGACATCCTGGGTTCAATCCTAAGCAATATATATATATATATATATATATATATATATATATATATATATATATAAAATAAAGATATTATGTCCACCTATAACTAAAGAATAAATATTTAAAAAGTATATGTTCTTAGACTGGATGTGTAGCTCAGTGGTAGAATGCTTGTTTTGCATATGCAAGGCCAGGTCAAATCACCAGTTAAATCACTGCTAAAAAAATTTTTTCTTATATGAATAATAGAGAAAAAATAATTCAGGATACTTCCATATCAATGCATATCCATGACAATTTAATGGTTAATGGTTAATGATTTAAGTCATGTCAAGCATTCACTTTCAGTGAAGAACAAGCAGGAGCATTGATTTCTGATGAAGATGTAGAAAAACTAGGAATATCTTACATTCCTGTGGGAATGCAGTTGTTAAAGTGCTTTTAGAAATTACTTAAGTGTTTTGTGTTTACTCATAAGACTCAGCAATCCTATTCCTGAGTATTTAAAGAAATAAAATAATACAATCACACAGAAACCTACAGCAAATGTATACTGCAGCTTTATTCATGACTATGAAAATACTCTGAAAACTTCCCAAATATTCTTCCATTGGTAAATAAACTATGGTATAGTCACACAATGGGAGTTTTCTTGACTATAAAATGGATGAACTATTGATGCATGCACCAACTTGTATTAATATTAAATGTGTATTCCTGAGTAAAATTAACCAGTTTCAAAAATTATATACTCTATGATTCATTTCATATCAGATTCTCAAACAGACGAAACTGCATTGAGAGAGAGAGAGAATAGATAAGTGGTTGCTAAGGAGGGTGAAAGAGGAGAAAACTGTTGAATAGCAGTTTCTGTGACTGACAGAACTATTCTGTACCCTGGTTTTCATATTTGTTACACAAATACTCCAATCATAGAAATATGCACCCAAATTTCAAAGTGATTATGTAAAATATCATATTTAAATAAAAAGTAACAAATTGTTGTACCTGGTGCTAATAATATAGAGCACCACTTAGAAGTCCTATTTTAGTTCTGAAGACAATGCATCCCACACATAGGAAAATAGTTCTGACTTATTTACAAAGTGACAAGCAAAGCTGCTAACCTGAAATGATATTTATTAGAAGAAGGAACACTAGAGTAAGTACATGTTGTGATACAAGCAAACATTCCACTTAGGGTTTAACTTGACACCTTTTAAGGTATTAATAGAAGATACTTTCTAGAATTCATGGTATGATACCTGTAGAATGTACCACAAGCCACAATTAAAAATATCACAGTTCAGATTCTTAGACTTGAAGAACAAGATCATGTGACCATACTCTCTAAAGTAAGGGGTTAAAACAAAATAAAATTAAATACATCACCATCAGGATACTGGGTTCCTCCTGAACGCGAGGAACCTCACCAAAGAATGTCAAAAGTTAATGCATCCAGATTGCCTGTGATGAACTGGACCCCTTAAGCTCCAAAGTCATAAATTTTGGATAGCTTAGCAGTACTCTGTAGGAAAATTAAGTTCTATATCCAGAAGCAGGGATGAGCTATAATTCTCCTGTGTAAGCTATGTAAGTAAGCACCCCAAACATTTAAAGTCATTCACCACTACTTCAAATGGAAGGATCAGCATGAGAAAGAGAGAGGAAAAAAGAAAGAGACCATGCATATGTGTGTGTGGGGTGGGGGGAGACAGTTTTTTACTACTACCAAGAATAGAAGAGGTGATGGGGAAGTAAGAGGAAAAAAATCAAACAATTTTCTATAGTTCTTTTATTCCCATCTTCCTAAGCACCCTAAATTAGGGCAAATGTGTGAGAGGTAGGGGTAAACAGAGAGAGAGAAAAGACAAGAGAGAAGAGAAAGAGATGTGTTATGTGGCTTGGCTATTAGAATAATGCTGGCCTGATAACATAAACTAGAAAAGGTTACTTCTGTTTTCCAGTGTTTCTGGAGAAATGGTAGTTTTTCTTCTTAAAAGTATTTTGTAGATTTGTAAACCAATTTTGGCTGAAAATATTCTTGTTTAGAAAAGCTGTTAACCACAAATTTGTGTAATAAATAAAGAGCAACTTAGATTATTTAACTACATTTGATTAAATTTTGTTAATTTGTGATACAGAAGAAAGGTATTCATTCTATGTTGTAGAAGTTATCATTAAAGTGTTCACATTATTTCTCTAAATTACTTTTGGTATCTCTGGAACTGATGACAATAATGGTAATTTTGGTCTTCTATCTTTTCTTCTTGGTAGCTTGGCATTAGATTTATCATAATCATTTATGCTGTTATGTAATAACCTTTTTAGCTAGCTGTGGTGGTGCAAGCCTGTAATCCCAGCGGCTTGGGAAGCTGAGAGAAGAGGATTTTGAGTTCAAAGTCAGCCTCAGCAAAAGTGAGGCACTAAATAACTCAGTGAGACCCTGTCTCTAAATAAAATACAAAATAGGGCTGGGAATGTGGCTCAGAGATCTAGTGCTCCTAAGTTCAATCACCAGCACCAAAGGGGGGGAAATTAAGTTTTTCAGGTAATTATGTTAAGTTTGAACTATAATATAGTCATCAACGACTTTCATTTTTTGATAATGGTAAAAACGTTTCACTGATATTATAGAGATTTTTTTCATCCTTTATGTGTATATAAACATAAATGTATGGAATACTTCTATGACTAGAGTTATCTGCTCCCTTGACTGTTTTCAGATTTTTATATGTGGTTGTAATGCATACTGGGATGTCTCAATTTACTGTACTATATGAATGACATGCCATTCTTATCCTATAAGCAAAACAGGTGCCTATTTTTCCATACATTCTGTGGTTAATGTAAAGAGTAAGTGATTCCATGACAAATCTCAACTCAGTTACCGATTATTTACACTAACGGGACTTCTGTAGCTTTGTATATGAAGTATGATGTCATCTGTCTAATATTTGCAGATTAGATTTCCACATGATTTTTATCTCTTCCTGTAAAATACTGTTTCTACAACAATATCATGAATTTTTGTCCTTCATCGAAATTACTGAATACTTGGATTCTGAGATTTGTGTCTCCTTTTTAATATCTGTCTATTTCATATCCCTGTGGCCATGCCCTTATTCAAACCTCTTCTTTCTAAATTTTATGCTAATGTAAACTGTATCAATCACCCTCTATTGTTCCCTTGGTGGCTGTGGTTACATTTTCAGGTCATACCTGTGCAACCACACTTTAATTATCAATTTAGTTGCTACTGGTCTGTCTTGTAAGACCTGTTTCTTCTGTGTTTAGTGCAAGGATTGACTGACAGCAAGATCAATGGGAAAGAGTAAATCAATTCTGTAGTCTTTGTAAGATGCCCTTAGTTAGTATTGAGAACATATTTTTTAGTGACACTCACAAACTGAAAGTCTTACATTTTAAGAAAAGAGCACTCACCATGACTTTTCTGGTAGTTTGATTTTTGAACTTCATGAATGTAATTACAATAAGTTGCCATCTCCTCTGTTCTGTCGTATCTCTTCCCCTTATCCCTCATAAAATGAGATGTATACATTTTTTTCTTTAAATAAAATGTAAAATGTATGATTGCAGTTGTTAGCCCAGCAGTTCTATTCTACTTCAAATCAAAACCATGAATTCTTTCAATAATCTGAGAGAAAATACAATTTTCATGATAATTTTAAAAACACAAGCAATAAAAAGTAACTATGTTGTACTTAGACTAATTTTATATGGGCATTTTTCTAAAATGATAGTTTATAGAAATATTTAGCTGGCTAATGCTTGTACTAAAATCTAATTTAATAAAAATAAATTAACCACTTCTTAATATCCTATGAAATTCTAGGTTTAAAATTTCACAAAGCTATTGACTCAACTATTCACCACCAATGCTTTGGTGGAAAGAGAGGAAAGAATATTTTCCTCTCATAGAGAAATTAATAACCTATTTTTTGAACAAAGAAGATATGTGACATATTTAAGTCTTACAAATAAATTATGTTTATTTCATGTGTATAAAATAAATATGATCTGACTGGTTCATAACTTTTTTCCCGCCTTCTTATTCTTCTGGTACTACAGAACTGAGCCTGAGGGTACTCTACCATTGAGCTACATTCCCAGTACCTTTTTTTTAAAATTTTCATTTTGAGATAGGGTTTTACTAAATTGTCTAAACTGGCCTTGAATTTAGGATCTTCCTGCCTCAACCTCCCTAATTGCTGTGATTAAAATGTGCTCTGTCTTCTCCAGGAAACTTGTATTTCCTTTAGCTTTCCTTTACCCTGCTGATAAAGCAGAGATTCTGCCCTAGACTTTGGGAAGTTGGAGAATACACACGTCATTAGAGCTATATGGAAATTAAACTCTGGAACAGGAACAAGTGGAAGCTATATAGTATCTGGAAGTGATGTGATCCACAGTTCCCTCAGAAGGGTATCATTGACATCTTTCAATAATTCAGCTAACATGGAGCTGGAACATGTATATAGCAATGAACAAGCCCAGTGTCTATGCCCATGATCAGTAGGGTTTTCTGCAAGAAATGCTCATCTGAAAGTATGGGGGATGGGAGCTTGTACTTGGGTCATTCAAGGCTTTGGAGGTCTCAGATGTGAAGGCAAAAGATAATACTGAATCAAAATTTTTGGTATTGCACCATCACAACTAGCCATATAGATAATTAGACAAATAAATAGTCAAGAAAATATTTACTTTTTTTACTGAAAATGTCACTTTTATTTGAATTTTATTTTATTTTTTTTTATTGTTGGTCGTTCAAAACATTACATAGTTCTTAATACATCATATTTCACTGTTTGATTCAAGTGGGTTATGAACTCCCAATTTTACCCCGTATACAAAATGCTGTATCACATCAGTTACCCTTCCATTGATTGACATATTGCCTTTCTAGTGTCTGATGTATTCTGCTGTCTGTCCTATTCTCTACTATCCCCCCTCCCCTCCCCTCCCCTTCCCTTTTCTCTCTCTACCCCTTCTACTGTAAATCATTTCTTCGATTTGTATTATCTTGTCTTACCCCTCCTTTCCTCTTATATGTCATTTTGTATAACCCTGAGGATCGCCTTCCATTTCCATGCGATTTCCCTTCTCACTTCCTTTCCCTCCCACCTCTCATCCCTGTTAGTGTAAATCTTCTTCTCAAGCTCTTCGTCCCTACCCTGTCCTTGTTTACTCCCCTTATATCAAAGGAGTCATTTGGTATTTATTTTTTAAAGATTGACTAGCTTCACTTAGCATAATCTGCTCTAATGCCATCCATTTCCCTCCAAATTCTATGATTTTGTCATTTTTTAACGCAGAGTAATACTCCATTGTGTATAAATGCCATATTTTTTTATCCATTCATCAATTGAAGGGCATCTAGGCTGATTCCACAATCTTGCTATCGTGAATTGTGCTGCTATGAACATCGATGTAGCAGTGTCCCTGTAGCATGCTCTTTTTAGGTCTTTAGGGAATAGACCGAGAAGGGGAATAGCTGGGTCAAATGGTGGTTCCATTCCCAGCTTTCCAAGAAATCTCCATAGTGCTTTCCATATTGGCTGCACCAATTTGCAGTCCCACCAGCAATAAACAAGAGTGCCCTTGTCCCCGCATCCTCTCCAGCATATATTGTTGTTTGACTTCCTAATGGCTGCCAATCTTACTAGAGTGAGATGGTATCTTAGGGTAGTTTTGATTTGCATTTCTCTGACTGCTAGAGATGGTGAGCATTTTTTCATGTACTTATTGATTGACTGTATGTCCTCCTCTGATAAGTGTCTGTTCAGGTCCTTGGCCCATTTATTGATTGGGTTATTTGTTATCTTATTGTCTAATTTTTTGAGTTCTTTGTATATTCTGGTTATTAGGGCTCTATCTGAAGTGTGTGGAGTAAAGATTTGTTCCCAGGATGTAGGCTCCCTGTTTATCTCTCTTATTGTTTCTTTTGCTGAGAAAAAACTTTTTAGTTTGAGTAAGTCCCATTTGTTGATTTTAGTTGTTAACTCTTGCGCTATGGGTGTCCTATAGAGGAATTTGGAGCCCGATCCCACAGTATGTAGATCATAACCAACTTTTTCTTCTATCAGATGCCATGTCTCTGATTTAATATCAAGCTCCTTGATCCATTTTGAGTTAACTTTTGTGCATGGCGAGAGATAGGGATTCAGATTCATTTTGGTGCAAATGGATTTCCAGTTTTCCCAGCACCATTTGTTGAAGATGCTATCCTTCCTCCATTGCATGCTTTTAGCCCCTTTATCAAAAATAAGATAGTTGTAGTTTTGTGGATTGGTTACTGTGTCTTCTATTCTGTACCATTGGTCCACCCGCCTGTTTTGGTACCAGTACCATGCTGTTTTTGTTACTATTGCTCTGTAGTATAGTTTGAAGTCTGGTATCGCTATACCGCCTGATTCACACTTCCTGCTTAGTATTGTTTTTGCTATTCTGGGTCTTTTATTATTCCATATGAATTTCATGATTTTTTTATCGATTTCTACAAGATATGCTGTTGGGATTTTGATTGGCATTGCATTGAACTTATATAGGACTTTTGGTAATATCGCCATTTTGATGATGTTAGTTCTGCCTATCCATGAGCAGGGTATATTTTTCCATCTTCTAAGGTCTTCTTCTATGTCTTTCTTTAGGGTTCTGTAATTTTCATTGTATAAATCTTTCACCTCTTTTGTTAGGTTGATTCCCAAGTATTTTATTTTTTGGGGGGATATTGTGAATGGAGTAGTTGTCCTCATTTCCGTTTCAGAGGATTTGTCGCTGATATACAGGAATGCCTTTGATTTATGCGTGTTGATCTTATATCCTGCCACTTTGCTGAATTCATTTATTAGCTCTAATAGCTTCTTTGTAGACCCTTTTGGGTCTGCTAGGTATAGAATCATATCATCTGCAAATAGTGATAATTTAAGTTCTTCTTTTCCTATTTTTATGCCTTTAATTTCTTTCATCTGCCTAATTGCTCTGGCCAGTGTTTCGAGGACTATGTTGAACAGAAGAGGTGAGAGAGGGCATCCCTGTCTTGTACCAGATCTTAGAGGGAATGCCTTCAATTTTTCTCCATTCAGAATGATGCTGGCCTGTGGCTTATCATAAATTGCTTTTACAATGTTGAGGTATGATCCAGTTATCCCTAATTTTTCTAGAGTTTTGAACATAAAGGGATGCTGTACTTTGTCGAAAGCTTTTTCTGCATCTATCGAGATGATCATATGGTTCTTATTTTTAAGTCTATTGATGTGGTGGATAACATTTATTGATTTCCGTATATTGAACCAACCTTGCATCCCAGGGATGAATCCTACTTGATCATGGTGTATAATTTTTTTGATATGTATTTGAATCCGATTCGCCAGAATTTTATTGAGGATTTTTGCGTCAAGGTTCATTAGAGATATTGGTCTGTAGTTTTCTTTCTTTGAAGTGTCTTTGTCTGGTTTCGGAATCAGGGTGATGTTGGCCTTGTAGAATGAATTTGGAAGTTCTCACTCTTTTTCTATTTCCTGAAATAGCTTGAAAAGTATTGGTGTTAGTCCCTCTTTAAAGGTTTTGTAAAACTCTGCTGTATACCCATCCGGTCCTGGGCTTTTCTTAGTTGGTAAACTTTTGATGGTTTCTTCTATTTCATCTATTGTTATTGGTCTGTTTAGGTTGTCTATATCCTCCTGACTCAATCTGGGCAGATCATAAGACTTAAGGAATTTATCTATGCCTTCACTATCTTCTATTTTATTGGAGTATAAGGATTCAAAATAATTTCTGATTATCTTCTGTATTTCTGAAGTGTCTGTTGTGATATTGCCTTTTTCATCCTGTATGCTAGTAATTTGGGTTCTCTCTCTTCTTCTCTTCATTAGCATGGCTAAGGGTCTGTCAATTTTATTTATTTTTTCAAGAACCAACTTTTAGTTTTGTCAATTTTTTCAATTGTTTCTTTTGTTTCAATTTCATTAATTTCAGCTCTGATTTTAATTATTTCTTGCCTTCTACTTCTTTTGCTGTTGTTTTGCTCTTCTTTTTCTAGGATTTTGAGGTGAAGTATGAGATCATTTATTTGTTGCTTTTTTCTTTTTTGGGGGAATGAACTCCAAGCAATGAATTTTCCTCTTAGAACTGCTTTCAATGTGTCCCATATATTCTGATATGTTGTGTCTGTGTTTTCATTTAACTCTAGGAAGTTTTTAATTTCCTCCTTGATGCCTTCTAAAACCCATTGATCATTCAGCAACCTATTGTTCATTCTCCAAGTGATGCTTGATTTTTCCTTCCTTCTTTTATCATTGATTTTCAGTTTCATTCCATTATGAACAGATAAGATGCATGGTATTATCTCAACCCCTTTATATTGTCTAAGAGTTGCCCTGTGACATAATATATGGTCTATTTTTGAGAAGGTTCCACATGCTGCTGAGAAAAAAGTGTAACTACTTGATGTTGGGTGGTATAGTCTATATATGTCAATTAAGTCTAGGTTGTTAATTGTGTTATTGAGTTCTATAGTTTCCTTATTTAACTTTTGTTTGGTAGATCTGTCCAGTGGTGAGAGAGGTGTGTTGAAGTCTCCCATGATTATTGTATGGTTGTCTATTAGACTCTTGAACTTGAGAAGAGTTTGCTTGATGAACACAGATGCACCATTATTTGGGGCATATATATTTATGATTGTTATGTCTTGTTGGTGTATGGTTCCCTTGAGCAGTATGAAGTGTCCTTCTTTATCCCTTTTGATTAACTTTGGCTTGAAATCTATTTTATTAGATATGAGTATGGACACTCCTGCTTGTTTCTGCAGTCCATATGAGTCATATGATTTTTCCCAACCATTCACCTTCAGTCTATGAATATCTTTTCCTATCAGATGCGTCTCCTGTAGGCAGCATATTGTTGGGTCTTGTTTTGTGATCCATTCTACTAGCCTGTGTCTCTTAATTGGTGAGTTTAAGCCATTAACATTTAGGGTTATTATTGAGATATGGTTTGTTCTTCTAGCCATATTTGTTTATTGATGTTACTAAACCTGATTTGTTATCCTCTTTGACTACTTTCCCCCCTTTACTGTCCTACCTCCCATTGTTGGTTTTCAATGTTATTTTCCATTTCCTCTTCCTGTAATGTTTTGCCAAGAATTTTTTGAAGAGATGGTTTTCTAGCTGCGAATTCTTTTAACTTTTGTTTATCGTGGAAGGTTTTAGTTTCATCTTCTATCCTGAAGCTTAATTTCGCCAGACACACGATTCTTGATTGGAACCCATTTTCTTTCAGTGTTTGAAATATGTTATTCTAGGATCTTCTAGCTTTCAGAGTCTGTGTTGAGAGATCAGCTGTTATCCTGATTGGTTTACCCCTAAATGTAATCTGCTTTCTTTCTCTTGCAGCTTTTAAAATTCTCTCCTTATTCTGTATGTTGGACATCTTCATTATAATGTGTCTAGGTGTGGATCTCTTATGATTTTGCACATTCGGCGTCCTGTAGGCTTCTAGGATTTGGGATTCTGTCTCATTCTTCAAGTCTGGGAAGTTTTCTCGTATTATTTCACTGAATAGATTGCTTATTCCTTTGGTATGGAGCTCTGTGCCTTCCTGTATCCCAATGACTCTTAAATTTGGTCTTTTGATATTGTCCCATAAATCTTGGATGTTCTGCTCATGGTTTCTTAGCAGACTTGCTGAGCTGTCTATGTTCTTTTCAAGTTGAAATACTTTGTCTTCATTGTCTGATGTTCTCTCTTCTAAGTGATCTACTCTGCTGGTAGTATTCTCAATTGAGTTTTTGAGTTGGTTTATTATTTCCTGCATTTCTAGGATCTCTATTTGTTTGTTTTTTGTTACCTCTATCTCCCTGTGAAATTGATCTTTTACTTCCTGGATTTGTTTGTCAATGTGATCTTTCATTGTCTGATTTTGCTGTCTCATGTATTCCTTGAGACTCCAGATCATCTGAAGCATGTATATCCTGACCTCTCTATCTGACATTCCATCTGTTGCAGCTATTACCTCATCTAAAGTTGAGTTGACCTGCATTGCCTGTGGTCCTTTCTTTCCTTGTCTTTTCATACTGCTGGCGTTTCTTTCTGCTTGGTGAAACTGTTGTGTTTTTGAAATTTTCCCTCTATTTATTTATATTGCTCTTGTATAGTTGAAAAATCACCCTTGTAGGGCAGGTAGTGGCTGTGAACCTCCTCCAATTGGTGTGATCCGTCTACCATGCTGGCAGGCCCTAAGTCTGCTCTGCTGGTCGGTCAAAGGTCCGCCTACCCAGCAGGCGCGAGGGGCACCTCTGACACTCCGAAGGTTGCTGGGCCTAACCTCCCGATGGGTCGCAGGTTCCCCTAGCTTGCAGGCACTGGGGGAGGGGCCGGCTCCACCCCTCAGCAGGCCGCCAGACCTGCCCTACTGGTGGGTCCAGTCCGCATTCCCTGCAGGCGCATGTAGCTGCTCTGTGACTCCGCAGGTTGCTGGGCCTGACCCGCCCACCTGTGGGTTGCAGGTTCGCCTAGCTTGCAGGCACTGGGGGAGGGGCCAGTTCCGCCCCTCAGCAGGCGGCTGGGCCTGTGGTCACAGTCCCGCCTACCTTGCAGACACTGGGGGAGGGGACGGGCCTGCCCCTCAGCAGGCCGCAGGACCTGTCCTACTGGTGGGTCCGGTCTGCGTTCCCTGCAGGCGCATGTAGCTGCTCTGTGACTCCGCAGGTTGCTGGGCCTGACCCGCCCGCCCGTGGGTTGCAGGTTCGCCTCTTATTTGTATTTTAAAAATCATATCAATTGTCTCCTTAATTGGAAATTTAGGTAATAGTAAGGTTATATTTCTTGATTATTGCCAATAATATTTTTGTGTGCCTTTTGTTATGTCCGTCCATGATGGTCTATCCACCCATCCATGTATTGTGTCTCATCACACCATTTAAAAATGATTATCATATTATTTTCACTTATCTGAATCTTGTTTAATAATACCTTGGACAAATATCTGTTTTTTAACTGGCCTGACTCTAATCCATTTATTCAAAAAATAATGTATATCATTCCTTAGAATAAAATAAGTATATATATATATATATATATATATATATACATGCACACATATATATGTGTGTGCATATATATATATATAATATATATAATTTCCCTATTGATGTAAATTTATTCTCCTTTCAATTTTTGTAAACATCAATCATATTTATTATAAACTATGGGTCTTTTTGCTCATATTTACTTGTATGAGATCTACCCAAAGATCAATGTTTACAAAGTCTTTGTGCTATAAATAGATGTTGTGTATGTTCCTTTCAAAATGCACGAAGTATAACATATGCACCAGTAGGAAAACTTTCTCAGAGTATCTCCAAGGAAAGTTGTCTTTTTTTTTTTTTTCTGTTTCCTTCTAAGTAATTTTATTTCAGAGTAATTGGATACCCAGTAGTTGTCATACAGTGTTACTAAATAAGAAGTGTCTTTACAGGATAGACTATAGGAATTCTTCCTTTGTGGTTATAATATTTATCTATTATATAAATCACAACACACATTTTTTTTTTCACCACATCACTTGATTTGTCATTTATTTTGCCCATAGTTTGGGGCTGGGGTTCAAATTTGCCTGATGAACTTATGCAAAATAGGTCTTACTAATATTGTTGCACATGTGTCATTCCAGACTGCTACCAGGGAACAAGAAATGATGGGAAAGCAAGAGAAAAAAATTCAAATGATTTTCCACAATTGTCTTTATTCACGTCTTTCTTAGCACCCTAAATCAGAATAAAAATACTTCCTAAAATAATAAAACTCATTTAAAAATTTTTGGTGGTTAAGAGAAAAAGGTCAGCTTCTTTTTTAATGCAAATTCTATAGTAGCTGGAATTAAAGAAATGCTGTTTTATGACCTAGACATATGGCATAGATTAGAAAATGGATAGAAATGAGTTCTCATTGGCTGGCTAATATTCTAATGAGATAGATTAATCAATGTAAACCACATAGCTCAGTTGAAACTGCCTTTCTAAACTGCCAATTTCATTTTCTTCCAGCGGAGAAAATGCCAATCTTTTCCTATGTAGTAAAATCTTCTTGTTATAACAACTAAGCAACTCCAGAGTTACTGTTATTGTGGAACATCTGGTAACTACAAGATGTGGCTCCTCAGAGATAACCACATCGCTGCAAAATAAGAATGTCCTTAACCTAGCTGTATTTCATGTTTTGTTATACTCTGGAGCATGGCTGCCTCATAATACAGTAATCACTTTTCTTCGGCACCATAAATGAAACCACAGATGCTACAATTTGCTGTAATTGGAGCAGCTTACCATAAATAAATAATCAAAATAACAATATATGCATAAACTATGCATCTTATAAAAGTTGGATTGAAAACATTACAGAACAATTACCTAAATCAGAGAGTCCATGCCCTTCACATTTACTCTTTAAGAAATAAGGAGATAATTGACTGGGTTTTCTTACTAATCTCATTTTTCCAAATTATATTATTTACTTCAAAAGTCAACCCAACAATGAAATTTCAAAGATTTAGAAGCAACTAACTACTTTTTTGGGGGGGAGTGGGACAGTACTGGGGGTTGAATCCAGGGGCACTTACCACTGAACTCCATTCACAAGTCCTTTTTATGTTTTATTTAGAACAGCATCTTGCTAAGTTGCTTAAAGCTGTGCTAAATTGCTGTGGCTGAGATCCTCCTGCATCAGCCGCCCTAGCCACTAGGATTACAGGCTTGTGCCACCAATCCTAGCTAACTAACTATTTTTATATAATGGTCAGAAATGATTTATAAATTACTTCAAGTCACTCCAATTATTTTCTATGTTTCTACAGCTCATTATTATAGTCTCTTTTTGAAAGCATTTTATTTCATATTTTATATCATGCTTCTAATAGTTAATTAAATTTTATTTCATCAATTTCAAACTTCAGAGGAAAAATAAAATTCATCTGTAATTTGCTAAATTATTATACAATTCAAAATAAATATTTTTGTGTGACCTTTAATTTATAAACTTGTCTATTTTTTAATAAACCTATGGACATTGAAAGTAAAGCAATAAGCATTTTGGATATTATATAAAAATATTGAGGTAATTCACTATGGTCTTAAGTAAACTGTGTGCAATAGTATTTAAATATATATTGCTTATATAGTAAATATTGCATATATGTTGTGTAGATAATATTTGACATGTTTATATTCAATAAAAACTTTTAATTAATAACTTTCAAAAATTGAAAAAGCTGAATAATGCATGAGAACATTTTAAAAATGTATTTATGTGGTAATATTGTACTTCTCACTATGTTCAGATTAACTTTACCCCTGAAATGAATGCATGAATAGCTTAAATACTATTCAATGAAGAAAAGTCCAAATAAAAGTTATATAGTAATTAAATGACAATAGAAATATTTTTTTTTTCTGAATTTCTACTTGGAACTGTTTTTTTTTTTTTTAATTGAGTGCTTGGTCTAGAAAATAATAAGTGTGAGGATGGTCTATGTATATAAGTGATGAAGATTTGGCACCAGTACTTTATTGACAATATGTTCCTTTGCATTGGAACTTCTAACCATATGTTGTTCTTATATACTTGACTAGTTTATCCTTTTCTTTTTTTTTTTTTAAAGTAAATGGTTTTGAGAACTTAAGTCTTAGAGAGTTGTAAGGCTCATCTTCAATGAGCTTCCAAAGCCCTGAAAATGATCAGAACCACTGTGAATACAAAATAGTTTATCCAATTTGTCCCATGTCCTCTACTTATTTGTAATCTTGGCAGCATGCTCGGATGTTTATATAAAATTATATCTGAGAAATAAATCTTAACAGCTTTGAATTTTGGAAAAAAAGATTGTGCATTAACAATTTTATACTTTTCACCAGTCTAACTCTTACGCACTTTCCAGATGTAGCACATCCCTAGTACTTCCTAATTTATTCCTTACTGAAATTTTTCTCTACTCTTAAGGGACAAATGACCATTTGCACATTGCATATATTCCCAACTATACAGTTGTGTTAATATCTGTCTAGGTGATAGATAGCAAGTAGAAATTACATTTGATATGCTTTCCTGCATTTTGACTGTATAGTAGCTAAATCGCATGGAAGAAGCAATATTCAAAATATGTTGAACAGAAAAATGATGTAGTCCTTGATTATCTACACTTAAATCAGGAACACATTAATGTATTTAACTCATTTTGGTTTTCCAATGATTTTGCCTTTTTTGTTTTGTATTCTTAGAATTATGTCTGATTTTCCTTAATCTAAATTAAATTCAAAAATTGAGGATCTATAAAATCTACCATGCCCTCTAATTCAGTTCCAATTAAAATAGTGTTTCTCTTTAAGCATGGAAGGGAACAATGTGTTCATCTTAGTTAGTTATCTATTAAGATTTGGTTTGTATCATTAAGACTCCTTCAAAGTAAGAGTTGTAATTCTTCCGACTGATGAAGCAGATGCTGCATTAAAGAATGTGAAATGTGTCTCATCATTTTATTGACTCAGAGCTCATGAAGATTCAGAGAGTTATTATCCTATTCACAAATGTCTTCTTCTTCAGTTATGACAGACATAAATTAGCAAGGCCAGGACAAAGTAGTGCAATTCATGATCATTTTAAATTAAAACATCCTAAATATTTCTGAACTGAAAAATTCCAAGTACAATCCAACAGAATGGTTTTGCAGTCCAATAGGTGACATCAGATTGTGCTGAGAATACAGATTATGTATTATGTGCTCTCTAGACTCAATCTGCCTTTTCTATCATCTGATTAGTATAGACAGGTATTCAAGGAGGTGAAAAATGTACAGTGAGCTTTATTTTAGTTTTAATAAAATCATTTTCTCCTTCTAGCAGTTTTCTATCATATTAGTAATGTTTCTTCATAATGCATGAATATTAAGTTTGTCTGATATAATACTAAATTATCTTATTAAGAACTCACATGTTATATAGTGGAAAAGAGAAGTAATGGGATATAACACTAATTCAATTGATGAAAGTTACTGATACAGAAAAGCAGCTCATTTTCCTACAAGGATGTCAAAAATATTTATCATGCCTCATTTCAAATAATTTCTCTCTTAAAACCAATATTATTTCTAGCTAATTATATGCAGCGTATTTAAAGATAGTAAAGAGAGACAAGCTGGTGTAGATATGACTCTAATTGAGAGGGTAGCTGCTGAATGATTTAAGAAATATGCACAAGGAAGACACAAGGGAAGAATAAAAAGTAACATTGAATACTATATGTAGGCTTCACAATGGAAATGGGAAATATTTGAAAGTGGAAAATGTGCTACCTCAAAAAAAAAAAAAGGAAGAATGACACATAAGAATGGCAAAGATAAATTGTTTTTGTAATAACACTGGAGATTATTTTTTTTTTTAAAGTGAAAATCATGGCAATGTCTCTATTTCTATGACTAAAAGGATGCATATTTCTCATCTAGTCCCAATATTTTCTCTCTGTGATTACTTGGATTGCTTTATATAAAGAACTTGATACATGCCCTTTGTCCTGGAATGCTCATCATAACCTACACCATCATCTCTGTTAAATGAAAAGGTCTTATTTATCTCTTCACTAAACTAAATGTCTCACATTTTCAGTTCTGATGAAAATTGTATCCCTTAATCAAAATAAGATGGCTTTTCTAGTTTTCAAACAAGGGATCCAGGCAGTTTCTGTGTATATGGGGCTCTCAGTAAAGCAAAGGGAAGAGATTTATAGAACCTTATAATGAAAATATTGTCTACAATGATATGAAAGAAAATAGTTTTAGAATTAAATATGTAATTATGTAATTTATTTCATGTGTCTCAACTACCACAATTCCAGGTATAATAAATCTGTTTTTTTTTTAAGTTCCCTCTATTATACATATAAAAAATTTACTACTATATATTTCCCCAACTTCATCTCATATTGTTAAGTTCCTTTCATTCTTTTTGACTTGTACCTACAGGCTCAGTTTAAATATTGTCTTCTTAAAATATTTCAAAAACCTGAAATTTAATTATGTTCTTTATAAATCACTTTAAGAATTATGACTTTATATTATAGTTATTTGTTTATGATTGTTTCTCCTTCACTATAGTTCTGTGAGACAAGAAACATGTTTCCCATTCTCTGATCAAAAATATCTAGAAAGGTGTAGAACTCATAATATATATTTACTAATTGCTTTAATTTGAATTGTCCACAAGGTCTCAATGAGGATTATTTCACCAGAAAACTGTCATCTTCGACATATCCTTCACTATTTTACAGATTGACATATTATGCTAAAATAAAACTAAATATTCTTTTTAAATGTCTTTCTCTGTCTTTTTGATGCTTCTGCATATCACATATAATCCCCTTTTAAAATTCATAATTGCTTTATACAAAACTTGCCTCTAAAGTAAATGGACCTAAAACCACTATTCCTATTAATCTTACATTTCTGTGTGTCTTGCAAAAGACTTCGTGAAATGGCATGCATATGAGAGTGCTAATAAACACCTGCTTATTGAATAAAGGATCTTTCTATATTTGCTTATGGAAATTTGCATTTAATAAGCAATTTGTAAAAAATATGCAAGAGCAACTGACATTTCAATTGTGTAGTTTAATATTTTATGTAAGGAAATACCATTACCATTTTGGTATCAAAGCAAAATTGATATGTACGTGTTAAATCACAACAAAAGAGATAACTTTTATTTTTTTTTCAAAACTGGATTTATGTTTGACTACTGGTCATCTGGTTCCTTGTTTTATTTTACAAGTTTAATATACTCTTCTTAATAGTGATGGAGAACTCAGTATTATACTGAGAAAAAGTGGATAAAGTAAACATTTCATAAATTAATTTATTCACAAAAAATCCAGTGAGACGCAGAAAAATTATGAAATATTTTCATAAATGTTGACATAAAGAGTTAGAAATGTGGATTTATTAGTAGTTTCCTAGTTTAAAAAAATGACTTAGATTCATTCTTAGTAGGAATTTTCTTTTGAATTGCATTTTTCTTTTTTTATTTGAATATCTCTATCCAAATATTCTAAGAAGAAGAAATGAGTAAAATATTAAGGATCCTTAAGCTTTGAGGTAATGAAAAATGATTGGTTTTACCCAGATGATTTAAAAAAAAATTAAATATGCTGGTTTTTACTAAGACATGCGAAAATCTAGGTAGGAAAAATCTCATTCAGTCTCTCAATGCTTCACCAGTTGAAGAACTTTCTATTATATTCAGTAATGCTCATCCTGGTCCCCAGACATTTTTCTTTGTATGGATAAAAGACAAGTTTTTAAAACTTAAGACTAAAGTACTATTTGTTTAAAATTCTAAGTTGATTATGATTTGGTCTTAACACCTAGACTTTCTCCTTTTTTATTTAGATTTCAAAACTATTTCTTAGTAAATCATGACTAAGCCATACTCTATAAAATAGAAAGTACATATATGCCTGTTTGTACCCTCAAACACTGATAATCTATTTAGTTAAAGGTTATACAAATATCGCATTTATATGAAATAAAATAAACACATAAAATACATAGAACTGCACAATTAAGAAAAATTTAAAACACTTGTTATCTTTCATAGTTACATTGATACAGTTATAACTCTAAAGTGATAATATTCTATCTTAAATTACTTTTAAGAGTATGTTTCCTACAAACTCCTGTCTTCATTTATTCTAATCCCACCCATCATATCTTTTAGATTGAAAGCTTCATCTTAATTTTTTTTGGATTTGGCCCAGTTAATGAAATATTTTGAACAACTTTATTGTTGATTATAATATGTATCATTTCCTATTATGTTTATTAGGGCCATTGATTACTTGTCTCCCAGAGCACAAGTGTACACTTTTTCTCTATTAGCTTCTGAGACATGATATTTTATTAGACTACATTAGCTTGTTTTCTAAAAGAGTACTTAATTTGTACTCCCACCTAGAGTGTTAAGAGTACTTGTTACTTTTACTTAGTATTTTTCAACTTGAGTCAACCAGGTAGATGTTTTTATGTATATTGAGGATGACTGATAATATATAAATCGTTTTTCTTCATTTAGTTAATTTTATGTTGTTTCATAAAGTTTTATGTTATTTTTCCACAAAGATCTTGTATTCCTGTGATCTTTAATCTAGTTTGGATTCAATCAAGAAAATTGTCCTCTAGATAATTAAAAAATGAATAGATATAACATAAGGAATTTAGATAATTAAAAAATGAATAGGTATAACATAAGGAATTAGATGCTTATAAAATTATCCAATGGGCTAAAGGAGTAATAATCAAGAACAGATATCATTACAACTGTGGTTAGTATCAGGAGATAGCTGCTGACACTGTATTTTAGTCAGCTTTTTTTCATTCCTGCAGCCAAAAGACCTGACAAGAACACTTGTAGAGAAGAGGTGAAGCAGAACATGCATCACGGCAGCAGAGTGTTGCAGGGGAAAGGAGCTCAGGACATTGTACCAGGAATAGAGAAGGACTACTCCATTCTCAGGGACAAAACATATACCCCAAGGGTACACCCTCAATGCCCAACACCTCCAGCCACACCCTACCTGCCTGCAGTTATCCCCAGAGGAATAATGCACTAATCAGGTCAAGGCTTTCTTTCCTAATCCAATCATTTCATCTATAAACTTTCTTGAATTGTGTCACAGGTTAGTTTTTGAAGGATACTTAATATATGAATCAAAACACACTGGTTTAAAAAAAATCTATGCTGGAAGTTAAAGAAAGGCCTTATTCAAGAATTTTGCAAATAGCAGAGAGACACTGAATTCAAATCCTTTGAAAGAAAAGGCAAGAAATTATTTAAATTTTAAGATGAGCTTTTACAGTTTGGATATAAAGTGTCCCCTAATATGATTAGATTTTGAGAGCTGTAACTTAATTGGTGTGTTACTCCATATATAATTTGAAGAGACTACTGTCCTGGGTGATAACCACAGGTAGGCTTGGTATGGCAGGAGGAAGTTAGTCACTGAAAGGTGTGCCTTTGGGGTTTAATTTTTGCTCCAGGCTCCTCTTGAATTCAATTTCTGTTATCTGGCTACTATGAAATAAACAGCTTGTCTCATTCATGCGCTTCTGAAAAGATGCCCTTTTGTCTGACCTTGGGCCCAGAGGCATGGAATTGGTGAACTATGGACTGAATCCATGAAACCAAAATAAATTTTTCCTTTTCTAAGTTGTTTTTGTCAGGTATTTAGTGATAGCAACAAAAGCTGACCAACACCTAAACTTATGGCAAAAGACAGAGGGAGGCTGGTCAGTATAATTATGCCTATTTGTGTTTGCTAATTTTTCCTTTTCCAAGTCAGTGTCCTACCTTCCCACAGAAGGTGACAGACAGTGGCTTATCATACTATTGATGACTGTACTTCAAAGGGATGGCTGTCAGGTCCTCAGAAATAAATTACTGGAATGTAGAAAATTTACATTTCAAAAGAGCAGAGTAAGTATTTGCAACTATATTTTTTTTGTAAAGTATATGCTCTAAGAAAAGGGAATTGAGGATCCTAGGTTCTGGAATATACCACATTTGTAAAATCAAGTCCAGGGGATACAAAGTGGTCTTGACCTGGGTCTAGGTCAGGAAGCTTCAGAAAGCATTGTAGTTCAAAAGGGCTGATCTTCATAAAGGGTTGTAGCTCAAAAACAATGCTAAAGTAAATAATTTACAAAGGAGCAACTGAAGACTTCGGAAAACCACCAGTTTTGAGCAAACCAAAGGAACTTCTCATCACTACAGACAAAATAACATCCTCTAAGTACTTGTCTGTACTCCCTGTAGTTTTGATTTATAAAAACTTTTTAAGTTCAAATAGTTTGTATTTATATTATAGTTTCTTCTTTGATCCTGTGAGTTATCAAAATGAATCTTCTAGTTAAGGCTTTATAATTAATTTCTGGAAAACCTTTATTCTTAACAAAAACATATCAATTTTCACTTAAATATATTAACTTTCTTTGGTTAAAACATAAGTGTAAATATACACTTGCATAATTGATAAATTTTGGTAAATTCTTAATGCACACATGAAAATAGAGTTTATTATGCTGTTTGGGAATACAGAGTTGTCTACATAGTCAAATAAAACAAATATTTTATTCCTTAATACCGATTATACAAAATCATTTTTATTTTACTGACATTTTGTGTCTTTTTCTATCAATTACTAGGAAAGAATTGTATTAATATCTCTCATGCTGAAGACAGATATTTTTTTTTCTTCCAGTAATTCTGTCAAGACTTGCTGTACATATTTTGATATGATGCTATATACTTTAAATTGATTTTCATTTTAATTGAATATTTTATTATGTTATTATCTTTTTATAGCAATGCTTTATACTAGAAGCCTATTTTTAGAGGAATAGAGATACAGAACACTTTTGCTTAAAATTTTCTTGATATAATTTGATCTATTGCTTTGAATTCAAATTTTGTGTACCTCTGTTTTATTCTTACCTATTGCAAGTACATGGATTTTTAACAGTCTATTAATTTTGTTCTCAATCTCAGGATTTTTGTAGCTCAGTTATAATTACTATAATTACTAATATATTAATTTATTTAATCTGCATTTTATTTTATATTATCTGTTGGTCTTACATATGTAAGATATATAAACATACGTATATATACTTTTTCTTTCACAATTATTTTTAATAATTCAGTTATTTCTACCAATCTTGAAAGTTATGTTCTCTAATTCAATTTATGGAGTAGCTAGGTAAGTAATCATAGTCAATGTAATTAACTGCAGTATAATGTAAATTATTAACCTCCTAAAGAACAATTCAAGGACAGTGTTAGGATTCATCATTTTTCTGATGTATTCTGTTGTAATGTGCATTAATTTTATGTTAACTTTTATGTTAAGATGAAAAAGCTTACTAAAGTACCTTTCTAACTCGGTTTTATCCCATCTTTCATATTTCCATCTGTTTTTTCTCCAGTTGGATTATACTTAATTTCTCCAGATATAGTTTATTTTATTTCCCAGTTATTTGGCAATAAGTTGTACATAATGAATCTTATTTTAGTCAGCTTTTCATCTCTGTGACAAGACCTGACAAGAATAACTTAGAGGAGGAAAAGTTCATTTTGGCTTAGGGTTTCAGAGCTTCAGTACATAGTTGGCCAACTCCACAGGTTCTGGGCCCCTGGTGAGGTAGAAAAACATGAGGGATGTGCAAGAAGGAGGAAAGCAGCTCAGAGACATGACAATCAAGAAGCACAGAAAGATTTTTCCTCACTAGGAACAAAATATAAATCCCCAAAACAAACCCTCAGTGACTTACTTCCTTGAGGAACATATTATCTATCTACAGTTACTACCCATTAAATTCATTCGAGTGAATTAATCCACCAGTAAGTTTTAAAGTTCTCATAATCTAATCATTTCACCTCTGAACATTCTTGCATTGTCTACACATGAGACTTTGGGAGACACTTATCTAAACTCTCACGGATCTATTCACAGAATTTTATATCAATCTATAATCTATTTCTTCTTGTATTTTCCTCCAGTTTTTATTTCAAATTGTGTTTCTCATCATTTCTAGTGTTTTGTTTCCTGTGAAATTGTGAAAACTGCTTCTTATTTTCTTAAATGCTTTAAATTTAATTGATTTTGTACTCTTTGTCTGCTAATTTAATTACTTGGAGTTAGCTGAGGTTTCTTTTCTCTGTTTTTTTTTTTTTTTTTTTTTTTTTCCTGCTGGCTCTAAGTCACAATACCTTGTTTTTCTTTTGCATTCACTTGCTGTTTCCATGCACTGCTAATTTCCCTGTGAATTTTATCCACCAAATCTTTAATACATGATAAATGTGGCATCTTGAGAGAAGTTTATTTCCACTCTGTCTTATACATTTTCATGGGGGTAATTTGTTATTCAGAGATCAATTCAAATTTCTACCAAAGTTTTGCCAAATGACTAAAAACTATACAATCAGGATATAGACTTAAAATGAGCATCCCCATATGTTCACTGCTAAATGCATATATATAGATTACTTCATAGTCCACTGATAATCTCAGTAGTGTTTATATTTACACTTTTATTGAGGGTATAACACTTTATATTCCAGTCTTTTGGGGACAAGACTATCTTATTGATTTGTATTTTAAGTGAGATCTCAAACTTATATTCTTATACAATGATCCATGACGTCTTAATTTTAATGTCTATTTTTAGCAAGTTCAGCAGATATTTTCCTTGTGAAAACCTCCGGTATATTCCTATTACAAATGTACATTTAAGCTTTTTCTTAACCTGCAGACTGATCATTCATAACTTTCTTATAAGGTCACTGATTTTAATTTGATAAAATGCACTATATACAGTCTTTACTTTTTAAGCAGAAGAATAAATCCTATTTCCTAATGCACTACTTCACTGGAGAAAATGACATAGTTATTTTAAAATATAAATAACTAAAAATGGCCATTTTAAAGGGAGAGAATTAAATTACAGCAGATGGGATAGAGTGAGAAGATTGGAGGGGAGGGGAGGGGGGATAGTAGAGAATAGGAAAGGTAGCAGAATACAACAGTTACTAATATGGCATTATGTAAAAATGTGGATGTGTAACCGATGTGATTCTGCAATCTGTATACGGGGTAAAAATGGGAGTTCATAACCCACTTGAATCTAAAGTATGAAATATGATATGTCAAGAGCTATGTAATGTTTTGAACAACCAATAATAATTTAAAAAAAGAAAAATAGAAGGTAAAATATTTCTTTCCATCTTGATGTCTTTGAGTCTTTCACACATGGTATTATTTAATTTTTATTTGTTTGAAAGACTAATATATGTCAGCTTCTTATTGGGAATCTAGGGATGAACATGTAGACTCATTTATTATCATTCCCATAAATTCAAGTACTGGAGAAAAGTCTAAAATAAAACAAGTAATTCTCAGTCTATGGTTGCATCAATAATTATAAACTGCTACATGTGCTCATAGGAAAAAACAAATTTGTTGAAGAATATGAAGAAAAAATTACATACTTGTGAGGAATTACACAGTTTTTGCTGGAAACTAAAATATAAGTGTGTCTCAACCCTAAAATAAATGTGTCTAATGCCCAAAGAGGGGTATAATTCAAGTTGAGGGAAGAATAAACTACAATTTTCACAAAGGGAAGCACATTATACAAACATAGTTACCAAATGTTCTTTAAAGAATTTTTATAAAAATAAAAGTAGTTCTTAAATTGTTTCCTAGACTATTTAAAAGGTAATAACACATAAACATTGTTTAATAGCATGTGCTTTTGTTAATCTTACAAGGAAAGAAACTATCCTAAACTGGTGATTTGCTGATCAAGCTCCTATGTAATACATTACATATGCTATAGAAAAGAAAGAGATATTTCCCAACAATTCAGGAATGCTAAAAATAAGATAAAATTTTAAGGGGAAATGAATCAAATCAAGATAGATTAGGTAAACTTGTATTTCTAGATCAAAGATAGGACAATTGGCCTCAAAAAATCTGAAGCTTCAATGAATATACAATGAGATTCTATATTTACATAAATAAAAATTTATTTCAAATATAAATATTAAATATTTAATACACTGATTAAAATGAATGTTTTAGTCCAGGAAAACTTTAAAAAATTAATTAAGAACTAATAATTAGGTTTCTTGTACATAATAAGTTTCTTCCCAGAGCAATCATGTCTCATAAAAATTAAAAATGTCTCTACTGCCCTCAAAGTACCTGCCCTGATTCAAGGACTATAACCTTTTTGTTTACTCAAGGAAAAGTCAAGTATCCCTTTACTTCTTTACTTCTTTCCTGTTAACCTCCAAAGTCTATAGACACACTTCAAAATGCTTGTTCTCTATCTTTTTCCTGCTTCTCAAATTCAGTTCACTGCTTTCAGAGATGAAGCATAAATGTTATGACTAAAGTCAGAAAAAGCGTGTCCATAGGTGGAATAAAATCTGTTACCTGCATTACAACAACCACTAAAGTAGGAAAAGGCCACCAAGATGAGGATGTATCTCAATATATTACTTTGAAATTTGACAACATCAACTTATTCCTCATATTGTTAGAATTGCAACCACAATCTATTAAGCAAGGATTTTAATGGGAAATTTTCATTTCATTTATAATCTAGTTCAAGATTTAGTTCCTTAATGTTTTTTAAAATAGCCTTAGATTGCAAGTTTAGTTATTGAATAAAACAAGCACAATTTTTTTCTAAATCAAATAAAAAGTGAAAATTCCCCTAGAGTCAAAGATATTCTCATATAAAAAAATTAAATTTATTTGTATTCACCCATATGTACTATTTTTATCCATTAAATATTGTTATTATTCTCCTTATTTTGTCCAGAAAAAAATTAAAATGTATTTTAAATTTTCTGTAATTTCCTTTTTCCATTAACAATAAAATTATATGAAAAATTTTTATATTGATATCTACATATATTGATTTCACTATTTCTAAAGCAATTTGGTACCTCATTTCTTAGATTTATTATGCATTGTGTTAACTAGTTCATTTTGAGGGACATTGTTTTCAAATACTATATTATTTTTGACAATGCTACAAATATCAGCCTTTTTCATGTACTTGTACACACTTTACAAATTCATTGTAATAAAGCCTTTTCCTAAATGAGAAATTATTCAGTCAAGTAGCAGAACAAAACATTCCATGTATATTCTGAGATGGTCCCAAATATAAACTTTTAAAAAGATAATTTGAAATACTGTCATTCAATTAATTTTTTAAAGAATCCTTTTACCATTTCATGTAGCTATATTATTAATTTTTTTACTCATAATATTATTCTTTTTATGAATGTTACATCTTTAAAATTCTTCTGAAAAGATAAATTAGATTTATTCAAAGTTTCTTAAGTTTTTCCATTTTTTGTAGTGTTTCTATTTTCTTCAGTAGTATCTTACTCTTTGTTTACTTTGATTCTTCTATTTTTATGCTAATTTTTTAAAATACCTGTGAATCTTTAATAATCTTTTGGCATTTGTCACTGGAAACTTAGGTTGATATAGAGAGCAGGATTTGACCTCTCTGAGTTACTTCTGGATGGACAGAACAGTTGTTTTCAAGCTGTGTGCAATGTTGAATCACTTCATTTTATAAAGGAGTAGTTTGATGTGAGTTATTTCATTTTGAATACAAGCACTGGCACTGGCATTGATTGACACCATACTTGGTTTTTAAATAACAATCATCTGCTTAGCACAACCATAAGACACAAAATGATAAGTTAATTGTGCTAATAAAAATCCCCATATCAGAAAAAATAGGCCCATGAATTTGTGAAACACACCAGAACACCCAACCATGCAATTCCCTCACCTGAAACCTATCAAAAGAGGAGAAACTCTTAAGACTAAACAAGGAGACACACAGGCCCCATCACTTCCTCACACCTCCTGAGCCTTGACCAGGAAAATTGCAACAGTGACAGACTCAGTTTCTGTTCCTGGGCTTTAGTCCAGCCCAATTTCTCTTGACTGTGAAGACCACACCCTCTCCTCTCTAAACTGATGTGCCAAGCTGACCCTGACAAACTACCAACCATCTAAACCTAGAAAAAATTCTTCACTTAAACAGCTCTGTGCAAGAATCTCTTCTGATAGCTACAGTGACTGTTTTGTCCTAGTATCCTCTCTCTGCTTTTGCTCTCAGTTCAGTCAGCCTCCTGAACCTTTGTGGCTGCCTCAACCCTCTGTTTTCCTTTCTGTTCTGATGTGTGTCTTGAATGTTACAGATATTAGTAGTTAAGATTAGAATAAAAGAAACTATGATTGTCTAAACTAGGTCTATTGGGTGATCCCTGAGTATTTGGAGAATTTTAGCTGGTGAAAGCAGTGAAGTTTATGAATTTATCATTATTTTATGAATTCAGACATTGTGGAAACATACAACATATGTTTGGTCTGCGTTAATAGTATAAATCACAGCAATTGATTTATTAAGATGACTTTTAAGAAGATCCACATGCAAGGTTATATTATAAAATTGCACTATGAAGGAAGTCAGGCAAGAGGTAGATTTTCACATTAGCAAGATTAGGGGAAACTTTTCACATCACTAAATTAGAATCCTTCTGTGTGCTTAATGTCTGATATGTATCTTTTGTCATTTCTTCTGGTTTCACTGTGAAGATCCAAAATTGCTTTCTACTTTACTCTTTTTTTTTTTTTTTTTTTTTTTTATCCCTGGCCAAATATTCAAGCACCACTGTGGCATATTTAAATAATTTGTTAGAAATCTTTTTTCTTTCTTTCTTTCTTTCTTTCTTTTTTTTTCTAACTTAAGAAATGATTTAACATCTTCACCACTTCCCACTCTTAAATGTAGAGAGAACATCAATGTTCTATGGACCCAAATTTTTCATAGGTTATTGATCAATTACTCATTCTTTTTCATACTGGATATTTAGTACTTAAGCTTTTCTGCATCTGTCTCCTCCAGCATTATTTCAGATTATAGCTTTTTCTAAAACATTTGTTCTTCAAGTTAAGTCTACTACTTTGTCTATTATATCACCACTTTAATAATGACTTGTTAACTAATATCCTCTGAAAAAATATGAAGCAACAGGTATGTTTTTTGAAAAGCGATTATGGATTAGCATGGATTCTCCACTTTTCCAAATTTTAGTCAAACTTCTGAAAATCAGTGTACTTGTTTATAAAATTTAGTTTTAACAAAGAACACTGCTGCTAAGTCACTTTTAGTAAGCACTCTCATCCTTGACATCTGATCACTCTGGATATTGGATCAAGTTCTCCATCAGATGCTGAGAAACTGATGTGACTCCATTTTTGAGAAACCAGCCTCTACCTCAGAGCAAAGCCTGTCCAAGGTGGGGTTGACCCTTGTCATTGGAAAAACCCACAGAGTGCTCCTAGGCACATAGCCACCCAGTTCAGTTGTTTGTCTGTAAATAACAAGAGAGAGCTGCAGCGCCAGGAGTCCCTGACTCAGTTACTCTAGCTGAGGTCCCATAGCAACCCCCTAGCAACCACCAATCAGCTTGAGACAGGGAAATACCTGGAATGCCAGGTGAATCTCCAGTAGTTTCAATGATTGACAACATGTTAGGAAACCTTGTAGTTCAGCACTTAGCAAACCTTGTAGTTCAGCATGTACACCCCCATACATCCCTCTCGGCTTAAACCAATCAGGGCAAATGTATCCACCTCTTGAACTCACCAATCACCCTTATCCAACTTGTTCCCTCCAGTGAATGTGCTATTCAATGTTAAGAGTTGTTGTTTGATTTTCCCACGGTATGGAATGATTTGCTATGTAATGCGTAGAGTATCCCCCAAAACCTATAAAATCTCACTGACCAATGGACCAGGACTCATTCTCAGGACTGCTGTGTTGGAACAGTTGTGAGTCCCTTGCAATAAAGACTCTTGTGTGATTGCATTGGATTAGGCTCCTGGAGGTCTATTAGGGTCCCACAAATCTGGTATAACAATGCCATCCCTGCAGGCCTCCATTATCTGATCATCATTCACCATCTTCTACTATGTGACAACCCTAGACTGTCACCACAGCAAGAGTTTCCTGAGGTCAGTTTAGTCAGATTCCCCCTTATCCATGATGTCTTCTTTTGCTAATTTGCCTTTCACTGACTTTCCCCAATCCTGCTCTTGGGCTATAAATCCATATTGTTCCATACTATTGAAGCCAGAATACACTGGCAGTCAGGGTAGATAGGTAAATCCAGTTAGGTCGGATCAAAGAGGCCAATTTTGAGTGAGTTTGGAAAGTTGAAGACTGTCCCCTGAGTGATTGAAATGTTAATTCCTTCCGAGCTCTTCCTCCACCCTTATCAAGAACCTGCCCCAGCTCTAACCTGTTGCCAAGGTAACTTGGCCCAGGAATTGCTCCCCCCTACAGGGAGCTATAAAGTTGTTAATTAATTTGTCCTGGGTGGCTCTAGCCTGCTCTTCCCCCTTCAGTTCACCTGTTTCCCACCTTTGGGCCATCCCATGAAGCATTTCTGGGCAGAGTCTTGTAGGCAGGAAGGTGTAAGATAAGGGGAAGAGAGCAAGAGAACAAAGGAAGCCCAGGACGTATAAAAAAGGCAGAACACCTCAGATTTTTGTGATACCTGGATACCAGCTATGGCCCCTTCTCCCTCCCAGGAGAAGTCTATGTTATCTCTTTTTAAATAAGCCATGCTTTATATGCTTGCCTCAATTTGCTTCTCTAATGTTCAAACTTTACATGTGGGAAAGCAGGACTCATCACTGATAACCGGAGGTATCACTGTATTTTTTAAGGTGTGACAAAATTCTTCCCCCATTGCAAAATTCCATACTTCTGAAGCCAGATTTAAAGATAGGTAGTTAGTGTAGTTAGGTAAATAGGGTCTAATGTCAAGTAAAATCGAAAATAAAGGCCTTGTTGAGAATAGAGCCCAGGAAGGCAGAGCAGCACTTGGGAAATTGAAATGTTAATGTTACCAAGGCCCAGAGCCCATCCCAAGGAAATGTTAATGAAACAGCTCCCAGCAAACAAGGAGATGCTAATCAAAAGCAGCCCCAGGCCCTTCCTGTCCAGATTACTCCTCAGGCCTGTCTGCCCCTCACCTTTTGGGTCTCCCACCTACATTTTATCACTGCAAGATAACAGAACAAAGAACAGGAACGCTGACAGAAATGCAGGAAAGCTGAATGCAGACTTAGCTATAAAAAGGGAACACATTTGCCCTTCCTTGGGTTCCACCTCTTGGGTCCCCTTATTCCTCCCAGAGAAGTCTTTTTTGCTGTCCTTAATAAAGCTTTTACTTTCTACTCTAAACTTGACTTGGCGTGCTTTTCTGGTGTTATACTTCAGCACTGGGGAAGCAAGGACTCGTCACCGGTAAACAGCAGTTAACACTTCCGTCCCCATACATAGCACAATAGTCCTGAATAAAGTCCTCTTGTGTATTATAACTTATTTTTTTTAACAGAATACGTGATTGATAATGGATAGATGAAGACAAAGATAATTTTTAAAATAGAGAATGACCCAAACCAACTGCATTACAGATAGCTTTTAGAGAATATCTATTTCTACATCTTACCTAATTTTTCTTCTTTCCTTTTTTTAGGTTTTTTTCCCTTTTTAATTCCATTTTCTGGCCATCTTTTTCACAATCTCCTTATCTCCAAACCAAATGTGCTCAACAGAAGAAGGTTTTTGTGATATTTCCTCCATGATTACAACTTTTTGATTCCAGATTTTATTTTAATGTTTACTACTCTCCAAATTTAAGTGCTAATGAAGCCAGAATGAGACAGGCAGTCAATACAGATAGGTAAAACACGTCAGGTAAGATCCATTCTGGCCAATTTTGGATGAGTCTTGGGAAGCTGGAGACTGTCCCCTGAGGGATTGAGATATTAATTTCTTCAGAGCTCTTCCTCCACCCTCCAGGTTCTTACCTGCCCCTGCTCCAACTTGTAGCTAAGGTAACCTGTCCCAGGAATTGCCTCAGCCTTCAGGGAGCTATAAAGTTATTAATTAATTTGTTCTGGGCAGCACCATCCTGCCCTCCCCCCTTCAGCCCACCTGTTTCCCTTCTTTGGACCATCCCACTGAGCATCTGTGGGCCTAGTCTCCCAGCCAGGAGCGTGAAAGATAAGGGGAAGAGAGCAAGAGAACAAAGGAAGCCCAGGACATATAAAAAAGACAGAATCCATTTCTTCTTGGGATACCAGGATACCAGCTATGGCCCCCTTCTCCCTCCCAGAAGAAGTCTATGTTACCTCTTTTTAAATAAACCCTGCTTTATATGCTTGCCTCAGCTTGCTTCTCTAATGTTCAAACTTTAACATGTGAGGAAGCAAGACTGGTCACCCATAACTGGCAGTTCTTTATTTGAGAACATTAGGTTAAATAACACAAACATTGGAGTACAAATTTATCATCATTAAAAAATATTTCAAAATATGTGACTTACTTATTAATGAATTATATATGTATTATATATGAATTACACTGAGCTAAATAGAGAACATATGTGTATGATTTTTGAATTGAGATGTAGAAGTTAGAATTTGAGAGCAAATCAATGACCACTACTTTCAGTGTTAAATTCAAAAGGACAATTATGTGGAAAAAAAAAACCCTATTAAATTATTAAGTGTTTTTCTAGCATGCACAAGGCCCTGGGTTCAATTCCCAGCACCACACACACACACACACAAACACACACACACACAAACACACACACACAAACACACACACACACACAAACACACACACACACACACACACACACACACACACACCAAAAAAAAAAAAAGCTGTAATCACAAATTTTATTGACCTTAAAGAAAAAAAACACATGCTTGCATTTAATTTATTGGCATATGTTTTGTGATTTGTGCATTATAAGTATGGATTATGAAAGGATATCTGGATAGTTTCTTTTAATTAGGTTTTAACAGATGTGCATATCAATATAGTAATTTTATTAAGAACACATCCTAACCATATACTGATATAAAAAAAATCCTGATTAACTGAAATTTGTAGAATAGAGTAACACCTTCTCAAAAAAATTTCTTTTTTTTTTCCATTCTACTAAGCAAATGCTCACCTATAGATGATAAATTTTCAGTGGAGTTCAAGTCTGTTAACTTTAACAGGGGCTTATTGGAACAGTCATAGTGAATGATGTAAGAATTGTGCCACTGAGATTCAATTATGAGGTAGAATACTGCTCAATCTTGATGGTTACAGTGCTGCTGGGATTATGTTTCTCATCTTTCTTATCTAGTTCTATGTCTCAGGTTGGTATTTTCATCTAGGCACATAGATAAATTCAGTTATCTTTAACACTTTTGAATTTAATCCATATTTCTATTTTATTTTATCCTTCTTTCTAAAATATGACATGAGCCTACTGTTTTCCTACTCAAACTTTTCTAGTACCTCATTATTATATGTTTGTGTGTATACATACATGCATAGTAGTAGGACAATTTCAAAGATGACTGAAAATCTATTGACATTTCAGTTACAATATGAAGTTATATTGTCAGAGTATCTTTTTAGTAACTCTTGTTTAGTGGTGTTGTATTTCAGTCAGTAATGTGCAAACCTTGTGTTTTAATAGTATTGTAACAATTCAGTATAAAAACAGATATAGGGGCTGGGGTTGTACCTCAATAGTAGAGCACTTGTCTAACATGTGTGAGACACTGGGTTTGATTCTCAGTACCACATTAAAAAATAAATAAATAAAAATGAAGGTATTGTGTCTACCTACAACATAAAAAATATTTTAAAAAATATAACCATGACAATAGAAGTATGTATTTTTTCTATAGTATGCTCAAAAATAATCTTTCAGGAAAAGTGGATCATTATGAAACAGAAAACTAGGTAAAAAATTTTGAAAAACAAGGTTAGAAAATGAAGACAATGATTAGGTATATAAATTGAAATCAATTTTTTTGTTACTGAATTGCAAATAAAAATAACTAATCAAATGTGTCATAATGAAATATGATTGGAAATATTGGTGTTGGACATTGATTTTTGAGTAATGAAGAGTAAAACAGTAATTCAAGTTGGTGCAGTGGTAAATTTATGTAGATATTACATAGTCAGAAATATATTATTGCACATATTGAAGAGAGAAAGGGAGAAGATTGCCTTAGAAGATGTGACAGATAAGTTGGTTGGAAAACCCTCTATCATGCCTTAAAGTCCAAGGAAGACAGTGGGTTAGGGAAGAAATAATTAGTCATATTTTCTACAGAAGTCAAATAAAACTTTTTCTTTGTGTCTCAGTGGCATTGAATGGGAAAATAAGATTTCAAGAAGTTAATTCGTAAACTTGAGCCCAAGAAGAGTGACAAGGAATATGGGTTTTTCATATAGAATGCTAATCATATGTATCTCAGGAATCTCTGGATATACCTGTTACCAGGGTTAATTTTAAGATATTTTTTTACTTTCAAGGTTGTTACAATAAAGTTTTGGTTCCAGATAAAATAGTAAGATAGTTATTATGCACTGTCCTGTGTCTGAGCATAGCTCTAAAATCTTCTAAGATTAAGCAGAACAACTACATGAGTACTCTGAAAAGTTATTAAAAAAAAAAAAGTATTAACAGAGAAAGTGTTTAAATCTCCCATATTTTTCTTCATTTAACAAAAATATTTCCATTCAAAAACCCCAATCCCCAATCATATGGCCAGCAGGAGCCTAAAAGTTCCAAGGAAAGAAAACTTTTGTCTACATTCCATGACATGCAATCTCCAGGAAGACAGGAAAGCAGAAAAAGAGATCTCTAGAAACCAGAAAGAAAGGAGAATGCAGACAGAGAGGACATTTTTAAAAAAAAAAGTATTCTATTCATTAATAAATTGTAATTTTTTAGTTGTTATCAACTATGGTAAGGAGTCTGGATTGAAGTAATCATTTATTACCAGGGAATATTTAAAATAAAACCCTTTGTGAAGGCACAGTGGTACAAACCTATAGTTCCAATGACTTGGGAGGCTGACACAGAAAAACCTCTTAAACCCAGGAGTTTAAGATCAGCCTGGGCAATATGGAGAGGCTCCATATCTAAAAAATAAAAACAATGTAAAAAGTGGGGGGGGAAAGGATTAAAAATAGAACTCTGTTTCAGTATCTTTGCAAAACTAAATCTCTACTATTTCTATGACTAAATAGTTCAGAAAAATCTCTCTTCTATCAGTTATGTGAAGCACACTAAATATTTTATTTCATAAAATTCAGTAATGACAATTTTGCATTCCCCAAAACATGAAAATTCTTCAAAAATTAAAATATAATATTTAAAGATGTTGAGACATGACAAAATGTCTCACTGACCTTCAATTTAGCACTTTGTAATATATAATGCTATGTATAATTACAGTAAAACTGATATTTATATAAAAAGCAAGTGTTAATCCTTATAACAATCATATGATATATATATGTGTATATATATATATATATATATATATATATATATATATATATAAAATTCTCTGAGGAAAACATCAATATAAATACATTTATTTTCCCAAAGTTCATACCATGTGTCTGATGTCCAAGTTACAAGGACACTGTATTGAAAAAAGAACATGTATGAATTTATATTGAAGGCTTAAAGCAATGTGAAAAATATAAAATAAATCTAACATACAAAAGAAAAATATTAATTCAAATAATTAAACATTCTTTGTTATTAAGAGGAAATGATTCTGTATCTATTGGAATAGGGGAGAATGAAAATAACCCACTAATGACATGACAGCACATTAAATAGCTACCAATTAGCAATAAAAAAAATGTTTAAACATTTAATTAAAATGGAGTTGAATAGAAACTATCAGAATATAGTCTGACAATTATTACAGAATTTATTATAGTGTTTTGAATTATCATTTTGAAACAAATAGTTTTAGTTGAATGAATTGTCCTTACATTTGGTAGAAAAGATGTAAATTATTATAATTTTCACAGGATTCCATGTAGCATCTTCAAAATAATATTATTTCAGAACACCTTAATCCACAAGATGAAGGATATTTATTATCTATAAAAGTAAATTAAGTAATAATATTTATGTAAATACAGGTATAATAAGCAGAAATAACCAAATTGATATATACCATGTCAACTAGTATGCTAATATGAGAATAAAATATGCTCGGTATGATGATAGCAAAATAATATTTCTATTGTTGTGATTATATCCATTCTTTAGAGTCCCTAGTTGCCTGAAAAAGGTATGGCCACATATTTTTAGGCATCATCAAGAAATGTTTGACTCTAGTGATACCAAAGATAAAAATGGCTGGTGGTCAAGATAAAAGCACAATTGTCCAAAGTGGAAGGCTAAATAATTTTTCACTTACATACTATCACAACATAAAAGAAAGAAAAATCATGAATGATACTTGAATCTTCTATGATGACAATGACAAAAGTAAATTTTAGTATTATTTACTTTTTTATACATTTACATTCTTACTGCAAACTAGACTTAGAATCAAGAATGAGCTTTGTGTGTTAAATAACAACATGGCAAAAAATTATGTTGAATGGAAATTTTCTCTATTTGAAAAACATGTTCTAAAATCTGTATTAAAATTAATTCAGAATGCAGGTAAAGGGTAAGGAAACATCTCCATGTCTGGTTTGTGGAAAAGAAAAATTAGGGGGAACGCTGACCGGACCCACTAGGACAGGTCCGGCGGCTGGCTGAGGGGCAGGCCCGTCCCCTCCCCCAGTGTCTGCAGGGTAGGCGGGACTGTGAACACCAGCAGATCAGGTCCAAAGCCTGCTGAGGGGCGGAACCAGCCCCTCCCCCAGTGCCTGCAAGCTAGGCGAACCTGCAACCCACGGGCGGGCAGGTCAGGCCCAGCAACCAGCCAAGTGACAGAGCAGCTACACACGCCTGCAGGGAACGCGGACTGGACCCACTAGGACAGGTCCGGCGGCCTGCTGAGGGGCAGGCCAGTCCCCTCCCCCAGTGTCTGCAAGGTGGACAGGACTGTGAACACCGGCAGATCGGGCCCAGCGGCCTGCTGAGGGACGGAACCGGCCCCTCCCTCAGTGCCTGCAAGCTAGGGGAACCTGCGACCCATCGGGAGGTTAGGCCCAGCAACCTATGGAGTGACACAGGTGCCCCTGGCGCCTGCTGGGTAGGCGGACCTTTGACCGACCAGCAGAGCAGACCTAGGGCCTGCCAGCATGGTAGACGGATCACACTAATTGGAGGAGGTTCACAGCCACTACCTGCCCTGCAAGGGTGATTTTTCAACTATACAAGAGCAATATAAATAAATAGAGGGAAAATATCAAAGACACAACAATTTCACCAAGCAGAAAGAAACGCCAGCAGTATGGAACGACAAGGAAAGAAAGAACCACAGGCAATGCAGGTCAACTCAACTTTAGAAGAGGTAATAGCTGCAACAGATGGAATATCAGATAGAGAGCTCAGGACATACATGCTTCAGATGATCTGGAGTCTCAAGGAAGACATGAGACAGCAAAATCAGACAATGAAAGATCACATTGACAAACAAATCCAGGAAGTAAAAGATCAATTTCACAGGGAGATAGAGGTAATAAAAAACAAACAAATAGAAATCCTAGAAATGCAGGAAACAATAAACCAACTTAAAAACTCAATTGAGAATACTACCAGCAGAGTGGATCACTTAGAAGATAGAACATCAGACAATGAAGACAGAGTATTTCAACTTGAAAAGAACATAGACAGCTCAGCAAGTCTGCTAAGAAACCATGAGCAGAAAATGCAAGAACTATGGGATAATATCAAAAGACCAAACTTAAGAGTCATTGGGATACAGGAAGGCACAGAGCTCCAAACCAAAGGATTAAGCAATCTATTCAGTGAAATAATACGAGAAAACTTCCCAGACTTGAAGAATGAGACAGAATCCCAAATCCTAGAAGCCTACAGGACGCCGAATGTGCAAAATCATAAGAGATCCACACCTAGACACATTATAATGAAGATGTCCAACATACAGAATAAGGAGAGAATTTTAAAAGCTACAAGGGAAAGGAAGCAGATTACATTTAGGGGTAAACCAATCAGGATAACAGCTGATCTCTCAACACAGACTCTAAAAGCTAGAAGATCCTGGAATAACATATTTCAAACACTGAAAGAAAATGGGTTCCAACCAAGAATCGTGCATCCCGCGAAATTAAGCTTCAGGATGGAAGATGAAATTAAAACATTCCACGACAAACAAAAGTTAAAAGAATTTGCAGCTAGAAAACCATCTCTTCAAAAAATCCTTGGCAAAACACTACAGGAAGAGGAAATGGAAAACAACAATGAAAACCAACAGTGGGAGGTAGGACAGTAAAGGGGGGAAAATAATCAAAGAGGAAAACAAATCAGGTTTAATAGCATTGATAAACAAACTATGGCTGGAAGAACAAACCATATCTCAATAATAACCCTGAATGTTAATGGCTTAAACTCACCAATTAAGAGACACAGGCTAGTTGAATGGATCACAAAACAAGACCCAACAATATGCTGCCTGCAGGAGACGCATTTGATAGGAAAAGATATACATAGACTGAAGGTGAAAGGTTGGGAAAAATCATATCACTCATATGGACTGCGGAAACAAGCAGGAGTGTCCATACTCATATCTAATAAAATAGATTTCAAGCCAAAGTTAATCAAAAGGGATAAAGAGGGACACTACATACTGCCCAAGGGAACCATACACCAACAAGACATAACAATCATAAATATATATGCCCCAAACAACGGGGCTGCTATGTTCATCAAGCAAACTCTTCTCAAGTTCAAGAGTCTAATAGACCACCATACAATAATCATGGGAGACTTCAACACACCTCTCTCACCACTGGACAGATCTTCCAAACAAAAGTTTAATAAGGAAAATATAGAACTCAATAATACAATTAACAACCTAGACTTAATTGACATATATAGAATATATCACCCAACATCAAGCAGCTACACTTTTTTCTCAGCAGCACATGGATCCTTCTCAAAAATCATATATTATGTCACAGGGAAACTCTTAGTCACTATAAAGGAATAGAGATAATACCATGCATCTTATCTGATCACAATGGAATGAAACTGAAAATCAATGATAAAAGAAGGAAGGAAAAATCATGCATCACTTGGAGAATGAACAATAGGTTACTGAATGATCAATGGGTTTTAGAAGACATCAAGGAGGAAATTAAAAATTTCCTAGAGTTAAATGTAAACACAGACACAACATATCGGAATCTATGGGACACATTGAAAGCAGTTCTAAGAGGAAAATTCATTGCTTGGAGTGCATTCCTTAAAAAAAGAAAAAACCAACAAAAAAATGATCTCATACTTCATCTCAAAATCCTAGAAAAAGAAGAGCAAAACAACAGCAAAAGAAGTAGAAGGCAAGAAATAATTAAAATCAGAGCTGAAATTAATGAAATTGAAACAAAAGAAACAATTGAAAAAATTGACAAAACTAAAAGTTGGTTCTTTGAAAAAATAAATAAAATTGACAGCCCCTCAGCCATGCTAACGAAGAGAAGAAGAGAGAGAACTCAAATTACCAGCATACGGGATGAAAGAGGCAATATCACAACAGACACTTCAGAAATACAGAAGATAATCAGAAATTATTTTGAATCCTTATACTCCAATAAAATAGAAGATAGTGAAGGCATCGATAAATTTCTTAAGTCATATAATCTGCCCAGATTGAGTCAAGAGGATATAGACAACCTAAATAGACCAATATCAATTGAGGAAATAGAAGAAACCATCAAAAGATTACCATCTAAGAAAAGCCCAGGACCGGACTGGTATACAGCAGAGCTATACAAAACGTTTAAAGAGGAACTAATACCAATACTTTTCAACCTATTTCAGGAAATAGAAAAAGAGGGAGAACTACCAAATTCATTCTACGAGGCTAACATCACCCTGATTCTGAAACCAGACAAAGACACTTCAAAGAAAGAAAACTACAGACCAATATCTCTAATGAACCTAGATGCAAAGATCCTCAATAAAATTCTGGCGAATCAGATACAAAAACATATCAAAAAAATTGTGCACCATGATCAAGTAGGATTCATCCGTGGTATGCAAGGTTGGTTCAATATATGGAAATCAATAAATGTTATTCACCACATCAATAGACTTAAAAGTAAGAACCATATGATCATCTCAATAGATGCGGAAAAAGCATTCGACAAAGTACAGCATCCCTTTATGTTCAAAACTCTTGAAAAACTAGGGATAACAGGAACATACCTCAACATTGTAAAAGCAATTTATGCTAAGCCTCAGGCTAGCATCATTCTGAATGGAGAAAAATTGAAGGCATTTCCTCTAAGATCTGGAACAAGACAGGGATGCCCTCTTTCACCACTTCTGTTCAACATAGTTCTCGAAACACTGGCCAGAGCAATTAGACAGATGAAAGAAATTAAAGGCATAAAAATAGGAAAAGAAGAACTTAAATTATCACTATTTTCAGATGACATGATTCTATACCTAGCAGACCCAAAAGGGTCTACAAAGAAAATATTAGAGATAATAAATGAATTCAGCAAAGTGGCAGGTTATAAAATCAACACTCATAAATCAAAGGCATTCCTGTATATCAGGGACAAATCCTCTGAAATGGAAATGAGGACAACCATGCCGTTCACAATATCCTCAAAAAGAATAAAATACTTGGGAATCAACCTAACTAAAGAGGTGAAAGACTTATACAATGAAAACTACAGAACCCTAAAAAGAGAAATTGAAGAAGACCTTAGAAGATGGAAAAACATACCCTGTTCATGGATAGGCAGAACTAACATCATCAAAATGGCGATATTACCAAAAGTTCTCTATAGGTTTAATGCAATGCCAATCAAAATCCCAACGGCATTTCTTGTAGAAATAGAGAAACATATCATGAAATTCATATGGAAGAATAAAAGACCCAGAATAGCAAAAACAATACTAAGCAGGAAGTGTGAATCAGGCGGTATAGCGATACCAGACTTCAAACTATACTACAGAGCAATAGTAACAAAAACAGCATGGTACTGGTACCAAAACAGGCGGGTGGACCAATGGTACAGAGTAGAGGACACAGAAACCAACCCACAAAACTACAACTTTCTTATATTTGATAAAGGGGCTAAAAGCATGCAATGGAGGAAGGATAGCATCTTCAACAAATGGTGCTGGGAAAACTGGAAATCCATATGCAACAAAATGAATCTGAATCCCTTTCTCTCGCCAAGCACAAAAGTTAACTCAAAATGGATCAAGGAGCTTGATATCAAATCAGGGACACGGCATCTGATAGAAGAAAAAGTTGGCTACGACCTACATGCTGTGGGGTCGGGCTCCAAATTCTTCAATAGGACACCCATAGCACAAGAGTTAACATCTAGAATCAACAAATGGGACTTACTCAAACTAAAAAGTTTTTTCTCAGCAAAAGAAACAATAAGAGAGGTAAATAGGGAGCCTACATCATGGGAACAAATCTTTACTCCTCACAGTTCAGATAGAGCCCTAATATCCAGAATATATAAAGAACTCAGAAAATTAGACAATAAGATAACAAATAACCCAATCAACAAATGGGCCAAGGACTTGAATAGACACTTCTCAGAGGAGGACATACAATCAATCAATAAGTACATGAAAAAATGCTCACCATCTCTAGAAGTCAGAGAAATGCAAATCAAAACCACCCTAAGATACCATCTCACTCCAGTTAGATTGGCAGCCATTATGAAGTCGAACAACAATAAGTGCTGGCGAGGTTGTGGGGAAAAGGGTACACTTGTACATTGTTGGTGGGACTGCAAATTGGTGCAGCCAATTTGGAAAGTGGTATGGAGATTTCTTGGAAAGCTGGGAATGGAACCACCATTTGACCCAGCCATTCCCCTTCTCGGTCTATTCCCTAAAGACCTAAAAAGAGCATACTACAGGGACACTGCTACATCGATGTTCATAGCAGCACAATTCACAATAGCAAGACTGTGGAATCAACCTAGATGCCCTTCAATAGAGGAATGGATAAAAAAAAATGTGGCATTTATACACAATGGAGTATTACTCTGCAGTAAAAAATGACAAAATCATAGAATTTGGTGGGAAATGGATGGCATTAGAGCAGATTATGCTAAGCGAAGCTAGCCAAGCCCTAAAAAACAAATGCCAAATGTCTTCTTTGATATAAGGAGAGTAACTAAGAACAGACTAGGGAAGAAGAGTACGAGAAGAAGACCAACATTAAACAAGGATGAGAGGTGGGAGGGAAAGGGAGAGAGAAGGGAAATTGGATGGAAATGGAAGGAGACCCTCAGGGTTATACAAAATTACATACAAGAGGAAGTGAGGGGAAAGGGAAAAACAGTACAAGGGGGAGGAATGAATTACAGTAGTGGGGGTAGAGAGAGAAGAGGGGAGGGGAGGGGAGGGGAGGGGGGATAGTAGAGGATAGGAAAGGCAGCAGAATACAACAGACATGAGTATATCAATATGTAAAGCAATGAAGTGTAACTGATGTGATTCTGCAAGCTGTATGCGGGGTAAAATGGGAGTTCATAACCCGCTTGAATCAAAATGTGAAATATGATATATCAAGAACTATGTAATGTTTTGAACAACCAACATTAAAAATAAATAAATAAATAAATAAATAAATAAATAAAAAAGAAAAGAAAAATTAAAATACAAGCAGTAGAAGTTGGCAGACAATAACATGAAGGCACAGAGGAACTGAGGCATGAGTAGGAATGTAAATCTGATATTCTGACAAAGATTCTGGCCACATGAAAATCTCACCTGGGTGTTATGTTTCAGTTTTTATACTTTTGATCAAAGGGTTATGACCAATGATAGGTATATAGAAGGATAGGACACACCAGACAAACAAATGGTGAGAACATCAAACATAATTCACACTTCATTCTCTTATGAATGTATTTGTTTTGAGTAACATCAAAAGCCATAAAGAAAAGAGCCAGGAGCAAGGACATAAGAGAATAGCCAAAATTCAGCTACATTGATGGCCTCAGAAGTGAAGGGGCCTCAGAAGTGATGGTTGCTTACTGGTTATGGGGCCCAGCAAGCAACCACAAAAGCTTGGCTAACAAAAGCTGAATGTGTAAAAGTCAATGCCATTGACCTCAGCAAAATGCTTCAACAATAATGGGCTTTCAGCAGACATGGCCAGTCTAACCAGATTCAGGCTGCTAATCTTGAACCAGGTAGATACAGTTTGGCTTAACATTGCAGATGAGGGTAAGGCTTACTGGAATCCTGTTAGGTATTGCTTGGAAGACACAGTTGTTGCTTTCAGATGTCAATATTGCTGAATTTTCTAGGCTAAGGAACAATAGGAAGTTTACTCTTGATTTTTTTTTTTTTTGTGATTCTAGATAAGCATGATTGATCATTCAAATTCCATTTTGTTTGAACATAGATGAACCTTACAAGGTTTATGGGCTCCATAGTCCTATCCTATACTCCCCACTTGGCTGTATTGCTTAGCAACATATTCAGCACAAAGCCTTCTTAACTTTAAACAAAAGCCAGAGAGAAGAGAGAGTATCCATTATAAAAAGGAATAGCCTATATGTTTACATGTAAATGCAGATGCTATAACATTATCTGAAATTTATCATTAAGAATTAGAAGTGAAAAAATATGGAGTATAAAGAGGAAATCAAAATTCAGAAGATTTGAATATATCAGGGAAAAAAAAAAACCACTTAGACTGGATATGCTGGCAGAAGTTATCAGTGTTTTCTTCTTTTGTTTTGTTTTTTCATGATACTGGGAATTGAACCCAAATGCCTTTTTAATTTTTTTCTTTTAAAGCGTAGTCTCACTAAGTTACTAAATTCTTGCTAAACTGCTGAAGCTGGCCTTGAACTTGCAATCATCCTGCCTCAGCCTCCAGAGTTTGGGATTATAGGCATGGGCCCAGAAGTGCTCATTTCTAATACCTGATAGAAAGTAGTGATGTTTACAGTATCAGGCTAAGGGAAAAGAAACCACTCAGAAGAGATAACTAACATCAAAATATATATATAATGAAATATATATAAAATGTCAAAATTATTTGCTCACTTCATTTCTCTCAATTGAGTTTGAATTCACATGGGAATACACTGACTTGTTTTTTTAGAGTTATTTTCTTTGTATGCTTTTCTTTCAGATTCTGAGTCTCTGTTATGGTTCTTATATCTCACTGGGTTGATACTCCGTTGGAATACCAGGTTAATGCTTTTTGGACTGGAAGGAATACTGTGTCTCTCATAACTGCACTACAGGTTGGGGAGGGCTTCTATATCTGGCAGGTGAGGTGCCAGAGTTGGAATAATTGAGGGCATTCGGTTAAGCCTTTGATTCTTTAACACATGAGACTTAACAGACACTTTGAACTGAACTAATTAAACTTCTGACAATCTAAAGGAACCATATTCATTTCTAGGGAAAATGACCCTGGAGGTAGCTTCTGAAAGCATTGGATTTGTCCTTAACTGAAAAGAGGCTCTCAGAGTAAGATTGAGCAGAATATGAAATTATAACTTGAGTTTCTTTGACTTTTTAACTCAAATAGGATTAAATATTGATTTTGGATTTTAATTTCTTCATATTTGATATTAATATATTTTCATTTCTAAAATAATTGAATTTTTAGGCTCCCTTTCCCCAGGAATTTGATTAGGGTTTTTATATTAAGATGTGAGAATAGACAATGATTGACATTTTATCATTGGACTATCTTAACATTGTATTTGCTGTTTAGTGGATTTGTTAATAGAATACACAGGACAATGTGGTTTGACAAAGTTTGGATTGGAAATAAAGGCACAATCTTGACTTTGGACACATAATCACTTTGAAGAAAACCATGAGTTAACACATTATTCTGATCAAATTTAGAGACTTTGTACTAGCCATAGTCCTGGGAGGAAACGTGAAAGACTAGTGGAAAATACCAAGAACCCTTTTATGAACACATATAAAGGATTTTCTAATATAGCTGGCTCTCTGAGAAAGACAACCATGTTGTTTGCTGATTATACTCTACTATAACAAGTTCAGTTCATTTGTTTTCTTGGTCCTTCACCCAATCAATTATTTACTGGATTTCTTAAATACAAGATAATCTCATTGACCTCAAAAGTATAATTATGAGTAAAAACCATATACCACTTTGACCAAATAATTACAGAGAGTATACATGCATAATTAAAATATAATAAGTAAAATGAAGACCATTTAGTATACAATGGGAGAACTCAGGAGGCAGAGTTAATTATGTACAGGGAATTTCAAGGAGCACTCCCTTAAAAAATGTGCTTGAATGAGATAGATATTCAGGTCAAGTAGGAAATAAAAATTGTGTGGGTATCTTAAAGAAATATGTAGGGAAACAGGTTGATAAGGAGTGAGAATCTGAAGAAAAGCTAATGTTGAAAAACCAGCCTCTACCTCAGAGCAAAGCCTTTCCAAGGAAGGGAGCGTGACCCTTGTCCTTGGAAAGACCCACAGAGCACTCCTAGGCACATACCCACCCTGCTGAGTTGTTTATCTACAAATAACAGGAGAGATCTGCTGCACCAGGTGTCCCTGACTCAGTCAGGCTAGGTGGGGACCCATAGCAGCCCCCTAGCAGCCACCAATCAGCATGAGACAGGGAAATACCTGGGGTGCCAGATGACCCTCCCAGTAGTTTATGGTGGTTGATAATAACGTGTTGGGAAACCATGTAGTTCATCATGAACACCCCCTTTGGCTTAAATCAATCAGTTCAAACAAATCCCCCTCTTGTAGTAACCAATCACCCCTACCCAACTTGTTCCCGCCAGTGGATGTGCTAATCATGTTTTAGAGTTGTTGTTTGATTTTCCTGCGGTGTGTGATGATTTGCTAAGAGATGCTCTGATGTATGTGGGGGTCCCTGCCTTCTCCAAAGAATGTATAAAACTGCTGCAAACCCTGGGCTTGGGGCCTCTCAGCGTTACCAGTTGCTGTATGTGCACTCGGAGGACCGAGCTAGCTCGCAATAAACACCTCTTTGCTGCTTACATGGATCTTGGTCTCTGGTGGTCTTTTGGGGGTCCTGAATTCGAGCATAACAGTGTAGCCTAAACACAGAAAGAAACTGGAGGTATAATGTGTGTGGTGAGGCAGTATTCAGAACTTCCAGGACTCACAAACCATTAGAGATTTAATTGTATTTTTGGGAAAAAAATGGAGATGATATCAGCCATCATTAATGGCCTGCAAAATATACATTCTCACAATAACAGACTGAAATTTTACTTAGTTTTGCTTATAACAGAAAGCGATCATTTGACTAAGCTCTAACTAGCTAATAGCAGTAAGGAAAACAGTCGCATATAAGGCAGAAAGATTAATGAAAAGGAGCTGACAACATATTTTCTTCTACCAACTGTCTAAAATATGGATGCTTTTTAGTAGTATTATTCAGCTGTTCTGTATTATGAAGTCGTTTTTTTTTTATTGTTTGTTTTGGTACTGGGGATTGAACACGGGGTAATTTACCAGGAGACATTGAGTTACACACCAGTCTTTTTTTTTTTTTTTTTTTTTTTGAGACATGGTCTCACTAAATTGCTATCCTCAAATGTATGATCTTCCTGTCTCAGCCTCCGGGTTTCAGGGATTATACATGTGTGTTATGGTGTCAGGCATGAAGTTGTTTTGGCAAAGGCAGTCAGTAGTGAACATGGTAGAGTAGAAAATAAGAACCTGGAGTCTCTACAACACCACAGAGTCACCAAATCAGCCTAGATATTTTCATTTCAAAATTTATTTCGTGGAGTAAAATATCATATCTGATTTTATTTGTGTGGCTTATTCCTTATTCCTGTGGCTATATTTGTCCAAACCTAATTTCGATTGAGATACAAATCACAGTAAAATGGTAAAAGTTAGAGCACTGAGAATAATAAAGCTGCAGTTTGTAAATATCCCTGTGCCTTGAAGAGAAAGACTGGAATGGAGTAAGGATTGTACTTAGAATCTGTTTAGCAATCATCTATCATGGATTAAAAGTTAAATCAGGGTAAATAGGAAGATGCAGGTGGAGTGGGAAAGAGCATGGTTTATTAAATAATGAGTTGAAGAGATATTTGATATGTTTTTCTGACTACAGGTCAGTTTTTTATTTTTATTTATTTATTTATTTTTTTTGGTGAGCAGATTCTCACACCCAAACTTATATCGATTTCCTTGAAGAAAATAATCATTATCAGTTAGATTCTATGTCACAAATTTTATGAAAGTTATAATGTTCACTTTGGTATCATTTGAATCCTATATTTAGAGTTCCAAGGTATTTTAATTTTTTATAGTGAAAACATAAAGTAAAAGCTAGCAGCATAATTCTTGCAACATATAGGAAATAATAAGTACATTTAGTTAGGTATCCATTAGTAAAAGATTTATTCTTTTCAGGATCTTTGATGGGCATACTTAAAAAGCACATAATGTCTTATTCATTTCCTAATATACTGGGATGAAAGTTAAAAGACGGATTCAACCAAACACATTATACATAGAATATATTTCAGCTTTTATATTTCTATTTCCTGTCATCCTGTTTTTTGTTCTAATATGCATTATCCACACAGAGGCAAAACTGAGTGTTCCTAAAAAGAAAATGGAAAGTGAATTTCAATGTTTGCATGATAGAAGACTCATCAATGCACTAAAAATAGCTCTCCGGCACTTTCATCTTGCCATCTCACCAAAAATGATTAAAAAAAAAAAAACCTGTCCAACAACATATATCCACTATCAATGCCAAGGATTTCTTAGTCTGATATTTAAAACATTGTCAAGGGTAAAATACATAAAAATTAAGTTGTTTTTTAGTAATTGAAGTTTTTCCCCCTAAGAATTAGCAGGATCCAGAAACATAATGTATTTCTCTGAGAACTTGTTGTCTTTTTAAAAAGAGTGAATGGGCAGAGCTTCAGTAAAAGCTGAGATCAACCCAATGGGAATATTTAATTCTAGAACAATTTCATTAAACTAAACTAAGTATTATTAAAATAACCTACACTGTGAAAAAATCGAATAGCTTTCAGATACATTTTTAAATACATTTAAAATTTTTCAAAACATAAGTCTGTTGCTAGGTATTAGTAGCACACACCTGTAATTCCAATACCTCAGAAGGCTAAAGCAGGATTGCAAGTGCAAAGCTATCCTGAACAATTTAGAGACACCCTGACTCAAAAAAAAAAAAAAAAAAAAAAGAACTGGGTATGTACTCAATGGTAAAGCAACCTGGGTTTAATCTCCAGAATCTTCAGCCCCCTCTCCCGCCCCTGGGAATGGCGAGAAGAAAAAAAATTAAAAAATATTAAAATAAAACAAGACAAAAGCCAGCCAACCAAACAAACAATAACAACAAAGAAAGCACACTTTGTGTTCTGTTTCTGTTAAATGTAGCTTAAGTTTCAGGATGCACTCGTCTTTTAGCCACTATAAACTGGCTTGGTTTGCAGACCAACTGAAACACAGTTTAGGAATAAACTTTTATTACAAGTGGCTGAGTCCTAGTCAATCATAGCAGTGGAGCTGGTCAATTACATGCATCCATCTGATTCAAATAGAGCAAAATTCTAATCCTTAGTCAATTAGGTTGTATCTATAATCTTTTTCATTTTAGATCCTTAAATCTTGTATGACCACATTGTAACCACAGAGAAAGTTGTTTGAACTTGTTCTGCTTCTGAGGGATGCTCAATTCTGGAAAATAAATAAATACATAAAAGCCAGTGAAGACCTTTAAATTTCTTACTATTTGGTCTGTGCACTGTTCCCATGAGAAATAGGCAATTTAAACACAGTAATTTTTTGAACAGTAATACGTTCACAAGTATAAACAAACACAGCTATAAGAGCATGGTGAAAATACTAAGAATACACTGACTTAGACTCTGAAAATGAATAAATTTGTACCTTAAGTCTACTATTTAGAAAATTATGGAAAAATTAAAAATATACACTTGCATATTCCATTGCCATTAAGAGAAATTGAAACATTTTATGTCATAAGAACTTGGAAAAACTCTGCTCTACAGTTTTGAAGAATTGAGACACAAAAGGGAAAATATTTTAGTAAGATGATGAAAGTAATTTTGATCCAGTGGAACTGGGGATCCCCCAAATCCCTGGTGCATACTTTGAGAACTTATTTTATTGAAACAGCTAAAAGAGAAAGAAGTTTGAATTAGGAGTGTGTTGAAACAAGAGAAAAATGAAAACTTAGAGTCTTTTTGTCTTGAAACCAGGTTAATAACAGATTCTGGTAAAGTACTAAGGAATTTATTTTTCAGAACATGAAAACTGGTGAGAAAATTGTTATAGAAAACTGGATAAGCTGTAATACATATGATATAACTTTAATAGTTATATTATAAAAGGAATGACAAAGCTGTCCTTGGAGAAAAAAAACATTATCCAATGAAATTTAGGATTTGAGCAAAGAAGTTTCCAAGTAGAATGTCAATGTAGTATGTAACTCTTAAAGGTACAACAATAAGATAATAGAAGAGAAAAACTAAAGAAAATTGGGAGAAATAGAAATAAAGACTTAGATGAAATGAAAGAACTCAAGTCTCCTTAACCTGGAAAAATAAAACTCACCACTGATTGATTGATTGATTGATTGATTGATTGATTTTGGTACCAGGGATTGAACACAGGGGCACTTGACTACTGAGCCACATCCCCAGCACTGTTTTTGTATTTTTTTAGAGACAGGGTCTCACTGAGTTGCTTAGCACTTCTCTTTTGTGGAGGCTGACTTTGAATTCTCAATCCTGTGTCAGCCTGAGTCACTGGATTATAGGCATGTGCCATGATGCCTGGCTAAAATTCATTCATTCTTATCCCCAGTTCTTTGCAACAAAGATTCTCAAAGTAAAACAAAATTGGGCTCAAAGACCACACACAAAGCATGGAAGTTTCTTTATTAATACCATTGAAAAGTTAGAATAGCATGCAACTCTCAGGCAAAAGGGCTTCTAGGAAACGTAAGGGCATTGTCTGAGCAGTATTACAAGCATGGGCTGTATATAGAGGGATGGGCATGAAATTAAAAGTGTGTGGGTGTGGTTTTGAGCATGTAGAATGGAATAAATTTTAATTGAAAAGAAACTTACATTTTCAAGGAGATTGTCTTAGCTAAAGGGACTGTCAGCTTGGAGAGAAAGGGACTGAATTGTTCAAAATGGAATCCTCCTTAGGCAGTCAAATTTTACCAGTCTGGAAACAGGGTGAAAGTACTATTCAAAAACTATACAATTCAATGCCATATTCAAAACTGGCCCAAAAATGGTAAAAAAAAAGAAGGACATCTGAAAAGACAAGCAAGATTTGTAGTGACATATGGAAGATGGAGTGGTTCCAAGGGGGCAGAACAGAAGTAAGAAGCATTTCCTAGCTCCCTAGTTTGGCTGTTTATCAATATGTGCCTCCTGGATTTCACAATGGCTCTGGGCCAATAACATTATGTCTTTCTCTCTCCCTCTCCCCACCCCCCCACCCCAAACCCCTCTTTCTCTTTCATTGAAGTGCTTCTCTCCCATGGAATTTTGAGTGTGAGCAAATTTAGAGCAAATAATTGTCTTTTATATTTATAAGTATTTAGATTAAGCAAAATAATTGGCATGATGCTACAACTAGACCTAAAGATAAATCAGAAAATCTTGGACTTCAAGCCTAAACTTATGATTTTATGTAAACTTTGGTGTTCTTGGATGAATGTGAACACATATGAGGCATGGGGGGGGCGATGTAAGTCTGTAGCCCAAAGGTGAATTATATTAAATTAATTGCATGGAATCCTTGATTTTTGCAGTGTCTGGTTTAGAAAATGAGTAGGTTATTCTACAGTATTACTTTGCTCAGTGGGAAATCATCAACAGTGATATAACTGGAGGCCTGAAAAGTACTTTCTTATTGGTGCATTTCTAATTTCACAGCTTCCTATTACTATATTGAGGAGAAAATTATATGATTGCAGCTGTGGTGGTTTGGATATAAAGTGTCTCCCAAAATCGTAAGTTTGAGAAAATGCAAGAATTTTTAAAAGTAAAATGATTAGATTATGAGAGGTATAACCTAATCAAAGGATTAATCCACTGATATGGAATAACTGGGTGATAGCTATAGGCAAGTGAAATGTAACTGGAGGAGGTGAGTCACTGGAGGTATACCTTTGGGGTTTATACTTTGTCCTTTGTGAATGGACCTCTGTCTCTACCTTCAGATTGCCATGTCCTGATCTGCTTTCCTCCTCCATACCCTTCTGCCATGATGTTCTGCCTTGCTTCAGGCTCAGAGCACTAGAGTAAGCTGTCCATGGACTAAGACTTCTGAAACCATGAGCCAAATTAAACTTTTCCATCTCTACATTAATCTTGTTAGGTTTATTGGTTATAATGTTGAAAGCATGCATGCGGAATAGACATGCGGAAGACAACTAAAACTTTATTTCAAGAAGATTATACATTTTATTTTAAACAACAAAAAACAAGTTTGAGAAAACTAAATGAAAAGCATGTAATTATAAATAGCATTAGGATATGTCAAGTTGAGATTAAATATAACTCAATTGTACATGATACGACTTAAAATTTATAAACTATTTATAAGGAAATTAGAAGATATATAAATAATGGAGAAAACTATCATGTCCAAGGTTTAAAATGCTTACTATTGTAAACCTTTTATTTGTCCCAGACAGATTTATAGAAATTGAGAAGTACAATGATATTCATAAAAGTCCTTGAATACATTTGTGTGTTTTAAAGTGGGTAATTGATTCTAGAAATTATATGTTTATGTAAAGGATAAAGAATTTAAGACAATTCATGTGGGTTTGTCTTTTGTCTTTTATTTCATTGGTGTTCATACATGTTTTGATGCTAATACCCTGCTGGTTTTGTTACTATAGATAGCTTTGTAGTGTAATTTGAGGTCTGGTATTGTGTTGTCTCCAGCTTTGCTATTCACATTAAGGATTACTTTGGCTATTCTGGGTGTCTTAACTTTCCAAATGAATTTCAGAATTTTTTTTTTCTATTTCTGTGAAGAATGTCAATAAAATTTGACAGGGATTGCATTTAATCTGTATAAGCTTTTGGTAGTATGGCCATTTAGACAATATTAATTCAGCCTATCAAAGATGGTTGCAGGTTTTTTCATCTTCTAAGATCTTCAACTTCATTCTTTAGTGTTCTGTAGTTTTCATTGTAGAGGTACTTTATCTTTTATTTTTTAAAATTGATTCCCAATTATTTTATTTTTTAAAGGCTATTATGAATGGGTCAGCTTTTTTTTTAATTTCTTTTTCAGCTGGTTCATTTTGGAGTATAGAAATTTGATTGATTTGTAGGTGTTGATCTTGTATGCCACTATATTAATGAATTCATTTATGAGCTGTAGAACTCTTCTGGAGGAGTTTTTTGGGTCTTCAACAAACCCATGCAAATGTAGTTATCTGATATTAGATAAAGGTGCCAAAAAAATATGTTGTAGAAAAAGAGAGCCTGTGTAAAATATGGTATTAGAAAAACTAGAAATCCTGTGTAGAAGAATAAAATTAGACCCCTTTTACTCTATACAAAAGTCAAATAAACGTGGATCAAAGACCTAGGAATGAGATCAGAAACCCTGCAACTAATAGGAAAAAATATAGACCCAACACTCTTGCATAACAGCACAGGAACTAACTTCCTTAACAAGACTCCTAAAGATCAAGAAACAAAAAATCAATAAGTGGGATGACATCAAATCGAAAGTCTTGTGTACAGCAAAGGAGACAAGAGCATGAAGAGAGAACCTACAGAACAGGAGAAGATCTTTGCCACCTGCTCCTCAGATAGGACATTAATATCCAGAATATACAAAGGATCCTAAAAATTAATACAAAAATCAATAAATAGGAAAAAGAACTAATCAGACACTTCTCAAAATAAATAAAATGATCAACAAATGCATGAAAAAATTTCAACATCTTTAACAGTTAAGGAAATATAAATCAGAACTACATTGGCATTTCATCTCATTCCAATAAAAATGACAATTATCAAGAATACAAATAACAATAAATGTTGGTAAAGATGCAGGGAAAAGTACACTCATACATTGTTGGTGGGACTGCAAATTAATGCAATCACTCTGGAGCAGAATATAAAGATTCCTCAAAAAACTAAGAATGAAACTACCAGATGACCCAGCTACCCCACTCCTTGAGATTAAAAAAGATTTAAAATCAGCATGTTACCATTGTACATTAATGTTTATAACAACACAATCCATAAGAGCCAAGCTATGAAACCAACCCAGGTGCCCTTCAACAATGAATGGATAAAGAAAATGTGGTACATACACACATTGAAATTTAGTCAGCTATAAAGAATTATGGCATTTGCTGATTAATGGATGAAAATGGAGACTATCGTGCAAGACAAAATTAGCAAGTTCCAAAAGTCAATGATTTAGTGTTTTCTCTGATATGTGTAAGCTAATCCAAGTTACAATGGGTGAAGGAGGAGAGAGAGAGAGAGAGAGAGAGAGAGAGAAGAAAGGAAAAAAGAAAAAAAGAAATTTCATCAATGTTGGGAAAAGTATAAACAGCTGTATCCCAGAGAAAAAACCCCAACATGGCGCCTAAGGACTTCTTCTTCCTACCTTCCTCTTTTCTGCAGTGGCGCGAAAAGTTCCCGCCCTTGTGAACTCCCCCCCGCCGGCGCCAATTTCAAATCTCGCTGGTGGGGAACCTTAGCCCCAATGAGAACTAATTCCTGGGCACGGGAACTGATATCTGGAAGAACTTGCCAATAAATGGGTGGCCTGCCATTTATCTAAGCCCTACCACCTCCCCTTTAGTTCTATATAAGCACACAGCTTTTTGCAATAAAATTGGAATTCTCCCGGCGAAGTGTCTTTGCGTGGGGAATTCTTTCAATCAAAATACAGGAAATATCTGTAAAGTGGATGAATGAAATTGTGGAGGAGAAAGAAAGTAAGGGAAAAGGGAAGGATAGTGGAATGGGTCTGACTGAACTTTTGTATGTACATACATGACTATTTCACCATGAATCCCAACATCAAGTATACCCACAAGACAGTAATTAAAAAAAAAAAAAAACTGTAATTAAATTACAGAAAAATCAGTACAGGGATGGCAGCAGGAGGAAAGAGAAAGGGAGGTGGAAATATTGGGGACTTAATTAGACCAAATTATATTCCATATTTTTGTGATTATGTCAAAATTTATCCTAATGTTATATAAAACAAAAAAGAAAAAAGGATTTTAAAAATAAAAAAAAAAGAAGTCATGACAAATTTACAGAACAAAATGGGACTATGACTCCTCTAACCACTATGAAATCTCCTTATCAAACCTCAACAATTAAAGCAAAATAGTTTTGGTACAAGAATAGGAAAAAAACATCATGAGGAAAAAGTACATCTAAAAATAATTGGTTGTTTATTAACTTTATGAAAAATAATAAGCACCAGTATTTCTGAAGCTAAATGATCAAAGACATTTTCACAGAAAGTAGTGTGGATCAATTGGGCACTTGTGAAAAATAAAGAAATTTATTCTCCACCTCTGATCGTATACAAAAATCAAATAATATTAGATCATGTCTTATTATAATTGACAAAAAAAATAAAGCATGGAGTATATAACATAGTTGAATATATATTATTAACTATCTTAGAGAGCCTGAGATTCTTAAAATAAAAGTAATAATTATAAATGAAAATCTTGACAAGTCAGACTACACTAAACTGAGCACCTTTTATGCCAACATACTTTGCCATTTTAGTGAGCACTGAAACAGAACAGTAAGAAAGGTATTTGAAACAACAATGTACACTGATGTCATGAAGATATTTGTTAAAATTATTAAAATTTATTAACATAATGAATTGAAATCAAATAAAGACCTGGAAAGTAACTGGAATAGCCCTCACAAAAGAAAACAAAGGACCAGTAAGCATATAGCAATCTTCTCCACCTTAGTGGTCCACAAGGAAACCCAAATCAAAGGCACATTCTCTAAAGCCTTCCCTCCAAATTGTAGTTTTGAAACTGGAATTTTGAGATGAGACTAGATTCCCTGTTTTGCCAATTTTCTTCTGATTTCTTGTCTTGCAAAATTGAAAAATAAAATCCATGGACAATAATGGAAGGGAAGAGTAAGAGGAGTAGGGTTTATTTAAGTAAAAAGAGATAGAACTCTCATGATGCTAAAGCAGGCCTGATAGAAGGAAAAACCCACTTCAATGTGCTAGCTTAAGGGCTTATATGGTTTGGGGTATGATCAAAATCTTTGCTAAGCAGGCATTGAAAAAGTACCAAGGCGACATTAGCCTAAAAAGTTATAAATCTTCCTGTAACTCCCACCTGAGTTCACCTCCACCTTCCATTTTCCTGGCCTCTCTGGAACAAAGGGTGTTTACACAGGTGACCCTCATGGTCTTTTACATTTGAAAAAAGGCCTTGAAGGTACCCATTAATATTTCTACTGGGTTGCCTCAGGATGTGGTCTTTGCCTTTGAATAAGACCTTAATGGGGCCCATTGCCTGAAAATTATCTATTCTTATTTTGTGGGAAAACTGGACAAAAGAGGAGAGCAAAATTATACTCTTATTGAGGAAAACCAATTAGCATTTGATACTTAAATGAAGTTAAGCCTTCAATATGTAGGAGGAAATCTGCTCCTGGATGTACGTGCAATATGCATGTGCATGGGCAAAGAAATACAAAATCAAATACAGCATTATTATTTATATTGATCTTAAAAATTTTAAAAAATCCAAACATCCCTCAAGAATAAAATTTTTCTACAAACTAAATAACTAAAAATGAATATACCACATGAAAACACAAAATTATAAGTGGCATTCAACTAATATTGAGCAAAATAATTCATGTTTTACAATTTTATTTATACAAATTAAAAAGCATATGACTAAACTGTAGTGTGTTGGAATGCATGCTTATGAAAGCATGAAATAATAATGATGAAAAGGGGCACAATTTTTACTCTCTGGAATAATGATAAGATAATGAGAGCAAAGATTATTTTTGTGGTTCCAGTTACTACATTATATTACTTCTACATCTTGGTGTTGCTACATTGATATTTTATCATAACCACTTAACAGAGACATCAAAATATCAAATACATAGAAAGAAAATTGACATACATACAGAAAAGTAATTAAAGATGTTTGAGATACAACAACAGAGGAAATGATTACCCATGATTGAGTTCTACTGTGTTTATGAATTAAAAATACGTACAGATATCAGCTTGTATTAGCTTTCAAAGCAATATATTTTTTAAATTTCATAGAAACTGAAAAAGTGGTTACAATATTTATGTGGAAATGATAATGTCTAGGAAGAGCCAAGACACAATTACAGATGTATAAGGTGGTCTACAATAATTATCTTGGAGCTCAGTTAGTTAAGATTGCATGCTATTGGTAGAATGCTTACAATGGAATAGAGAGCCCAGAAAAAGATTCATATACACACAGGCACTTTGAGCCATTGAGAAACTGATATGACCCCATTTTTGAGAAAAAATGAGCTTCTACCTCAAGGCCTGTCCTAAGGAAGGGGGCGTGACCCTTGTCCTGGGAAAAACCCACAGAACACCTGCTGAGTTATTTGTCTGCAAATAACAGGAGAGTGGTGCCAGGTGTCCCTGACTCAGTTAGGCTAGGTGAAGACCCATAGCAACCCCCTAGCAACCACCAATAAGCATGAGACAGGGAAAATACTGGGGATGTCAAATGACCCCCAAGTAGTTTATGGTGATTGATAACATGTTGGGAAACCATGTAGTTTAGCATGTACACCCCTCATGACTTAAACCAATCAGTTCAAAGGAATCCCCCTCACATACTAACCAATCACCCCTACCCACTAATCAATGTTAAGAGTTGTTGTTTGATTTTCCCAAGGTATGGAATGATTTGCTGTATGATGTTGGGACGCATAGAGTATCCCCTCAAAACCTATGAAATCTCACTGAACAAAGGACCAGGACTCACTCCCTGGGACCGCTGCTTCGGAAACAGTTGTGAGTCCAGGCTTGAGCTTGCAATGAAGACTCTTGTGTGATTGCATTGGATTTGGCTCCTGGAGGTCTATTGGGGTCCCATGAATCTGGCATAACACCACAAGAGGAGGTGCCTTCAATAATGGTCCTGTAAAGATTAGAAGGCATGTGGGAAAATTCATGCCGACATCACACTATTGACAAACGAACTTTCAAGAAGATATTACATAATACTTGACTACAAAAAACAGCAACTAGAATAAAATATAGGATTATTTTCTTCTGTCAAGTTTGTCCAATTATTTTAATGCCATTGTATTCTTAATTAATTTTGGCAAAATTTGTTCCAAAGGATATGAAAAAAATTTTGTTACTTAGATTTTACCTTAGCAAGTAAATAATATTTTGTTGGAAGGCAAACTGTAGTGATCTGAAAATTCAACAAGAAAAATATATTCACACTAGGACACACAAAGCCACCTAGGAATCACAAAAATAATCAATTAGCAACTTTTCTCTGACAAGGATGATTATTTTTATGATGAGTGTAGTCCCACTTTCATCCTCTATTCTTATAGATAAAATCGATTAAGATATCTGATCACTAAGTCTTACCCATTTCTCGATAGCATTGAATTGATAACCATATATCCATATTCTAATTCCTTCTTGAAAGCCTCCATTTCAAGCCTAAATATTAACTCTCATTCCAGTTTTCAACAGACATGCTCATTTCTTCCAGTGCTTATTTTCTTTTTCTAGCAAGTTCAATATACCTGACTTTTTAAAAACACAAACCTGTTTTTGGTGGGCTTTTCCTGTTTTTCACAACCCAAGAGGAACACATCAGAGAGCATTTGAGCATCTTCTTGTCAATACTGTGGACAGCTTATGAGATAGTGTGAATGGTTTTTCCACTTCCAAATTGATATGATTCCATATCACCATAATATAGAAAACGGCTTTCTATCTCTTTTTTAAAAATAATAATTCCAAGTAGATTATTTTTGTAATTTCTTAGTGATTTGTTCAGTGATTAAAATGTTAAAATGTATTTTCCCCAAATAAGTTAAGCGTTTAAAAGGCATATTTTTGTGTGATTTAAAAAATGTTTGAATTTTCAAGAAAACTCATGCCTTCCAAATTACAGATACATATTTAGAATATAGTTTGTTGTGATTATATGTCTCCTTAGGGAGGACATGTATACGCTATGAGAGTGTGGCAGCAATCATTTTCAGTGTTCTGATTATACCCTTTATGATCTGCTGTCCTCATTCAGAGGGCAGGCACATTTTTTCTTACTATGTTAATTAGTTTCTCTTCAACAATCCAGATGTTATGTTTATGTAATTTATTCCTTCCTGTTGACTTTTTAGTAATGAGATTAATCTGTCTGATTTCCCCTTTTCTAGCTCAATATTATGTATCTATAAACATTCCTTTTAAAATGAAAGTAAAAACATCAACTCTACCAGTTATTCTCTTCTTTAAACATTGAATAACTTTCTTTAAAGAAAGGTCCCTGGCTACTATTAAACGTTTAGACATAACTCTCACCTTGCAATTATACAACAAAGATCCAAAACAAAGACAAATAACAGAAATGATGCATAATACTGCTATTGTAAAATGCAGAACAAAATATTCTGTAGGATACGATTAAGTAATGATGTAAAGTACATCAAAGAAATGTGTTTCTTCCATTATAACGCTAGAGAAAGTGTCTACTTGTTATTTTTTTGCCACAGTATGATTCACTTTAGATTTCCATCTTTTATTTAAAAAAATAAAATCCATGTTTCAAAGGCATCTCTGTATGTATTTTTTATTTTTAATTAAACACATGTTCATCAGCCATAGTGACTCTCTTCAGATGTGATTTTCAAAGCATATATAAGGGTAGCATAGTTGTAGTTAATTCATATTTTATTTAATAGTCTGTGATTATTAATAATCATATATAAAGTGAATATAAATACACATATATTCCAAGCAAAAGTTATTTGAACTGGAATATGTTCTTTAAACGTTTTCAAAATGTATGTCTCTCTTCCTTTATATAACAAGCCACCCTCAATCAATATTCCAGTGTCAATCAATCTTCTATATTTAACCTATCTTAAAAATTATTTTGTTTTTCTAGGGCTGGGGATATAGCTCAGTTAGTAGAATGCTTGCCTCTCATGCATAAGGACTTGGGTTGGATCCCCAGCACCACACACACACAAAAAAAATTATTTTGTTTTTCTCAATTTGCAATTAATACAAAGGAAACTTTTAGGAAAAAAAGAAATGTTAGGAGCTACTTAGAGATATGGCATTCCTGTGCCTTGCATGTATAATTACTTTCATATATGTAATTACATACATATTGGTCTTTTATTTTCTCTTCAAAATAGTTTTCTTCCATTATATCAACACTTCATTCTTTTACTAATTGCTATTTGTGCTAGTTAACTATTTGCTGCTATAAGAAGGACAACTTATAGGAGAGAAATTTTATTTTGGCTCAGTTGGAGAGGTTCAGTCTGATTGGCTACCTTTATTACTCTGGACCTAAAGTGAGGTCTGATGGAAGAAGGAAGTGTCAGAGGAAGGCTATTCAGCTCATAGCAATCAGGAAGTAGAATGAAAGTGCTAGGACCCAGGGCAAAGTATAATCCCTAAATGCACTTCATCAAGTGATTTACTTCCTCCAGCTAGCCCCACCTACCAGCAGTTACCATGTAGCAATTCATTCAAATTATTAATCCATCAAATAGATTAATCTATTGATTGGGAAATAGCTCTCATAGTCCAATCATTTCACCTCTAAATTTTCTGAATAATGTCTAACATAAGCTTTCAGGGGACTTATAGCCAAACCATGACAGCGTTCTAGATGTATAAATATGAATAGTGATTAATTATTGATTTCCCTTAATAGAGATATAATTATTGATTACTTATTATCCTTAGTTTTACATTTGATATATTTTTTACATGAAAATATTTGATAATTTCTATGTAGCTCTCAAAAATATTTCTTTGTGATTTTGATAATACCACATAACATAAAATAACTTTTAGGGGAAATAAAACAATGTATAGTTATAGTATGTGCTACCCATATTACATGTTAACATTATAATATTGCATGTTTCATTACATATTTTGTTACATATTATGTATCATTTCATCTACTTTATAAAATACATATATTTCTCTTTGTATTAGTAAGTGTTCTTCAGAGAAAAGTAATACTAGGAGACAGATAGATGATAAATAGATAATAGATTTATTATGAGTAATGGGTTTACTCAATTTCAGAGGCAGATAATTTCCAAGATCTATAATCAGCAAGTTGGAACTTGAGGAAAATTAATGGTGCTCTTCCAGTCCAAAGGCCAGAAACAAAACAAAACAAAACAAAACAAAAACGAATAATCTATCTTAAAAGCAATCAGATACAGGGATTCTCTCTTCACTGGAAGAAGTTCATCCTTTTGATCTAATAAGGTCTTCAATGGACTGGATAAGACCCAATCACATTTTGGAAGCAATCTAATTTACTCAATCTACTTATTTAAAGTTTAAACTCATCCAAAAACACCCTACAGCAACATCAAAATAGCTGACCATATAATCAGCGCATCCTATACCCTGATGAACTAGACACCCAAAATTAATCTTTATATTTACAATTTTGGAACATTTTTTTAAACAAGTTCTCCCTCTCTTTCTCTCTCTTCTCTCTCTCTTACTAAAACACTTCAATAACAATTTCATTTCCGTTTCATAACAGGAGAAGAGACAAAATGGTAATAACTTGTAATTCTGCTTGCATGTGCATGAGTGAGTTAAGGGAAAATATTGAAAGAAAGTAAAAACATCATGATGCTTAATTGTACCAGTAGGCAATGGTGCCTAGTTGGTCAAATACTGTATTTTATGTTGATGTGAATGTTATTGAACATGATTAACATTTATAATAATTTAACTTTTAGTAAAGTAGATTATCCTACATAGGGTGAGTGGACTTCAAACAATCAAACGTTCAGAGCAAAAATTGAGGTTTACCAAAGCAGAAGAAGTTGTATCTCAAGGCTACAACACAGATATTCTGAATGTGTTTTCAGTCTACAGAGATTGCACTCAAGAATGCAATGTGAACTGTTATCTGAATTTCTGGTCTGTAGGCTCGACTTACAAATGTCAAATTTGACAATACTGACAAATAAGCAAATTCTTTAAAATAAATCTACCCCTTTCCCCATTAGTACTCTGCTGTTCAGTACAGAGAGAAAACCTTCAGGGTTTTATTTTTCTTAGTTTATTATAGTGCAAGATGAGGCTGAGGCAGGAGGATCACAAGTTCAAAGCCAGCCTCAGCAACAGCAAGGTGCTAAGCAACTTTGTGAGACTCTGTCTCTAAATAAAATACAAAATAGGGCTGGAAATGTGGCTCAATGGTTGAGTGCTCTTGAGTTCAATTCCTAGTATTCTCTCCCCACCAAAAAATATTTTAAAGGCATAGACCAGATGCTTTATTTTTAAAACATCAAGAAATTTGTATAGATAATGAAAATGAAGATGAATCAATAGTTAGATATTTCAGTAAATTTGAAAAATTATTTTGGTGGTATTTCTAGGCACTATTGGTTGATCCAAGATTTTTTAAAAATATATTTATTTAGTTGTAAGTGAACACACAGTATCTTTTATTTATTTTTATGTGGCGCTAAGGATTGAACCCAGTGCCCCAGTGCCTCACACATGTGAGGCAAGCAATTTACCACTGAACTATAGCCTCAGCCCCAGAGATTTTTTTTTTAAATATTTTTTGAGTTGTTGAGGTATCTTTGTTTTAATCATTTATTTTTATGTGGCGCTAAGGATTGAACCCAGTGCCTCACACATGCAAGGCAGGCACTCTACCACTGAGCCATAATTCCAGCCCCAAGATTCTTGTTTTTTTTAATATTGATAGTTTGGTTGTATGGCTTTGAATTGCCAGTAGTAAAGAGAGAAAAATGTTCTTGGACTTTCAGAGACCAAACAATCATGACACCAAGGGCTAGAAAAGACACATGGATATTTTGTATGAGCATATATATGACTTTTGCCTATCATAGCTTTTGTGTTTCTTTTGTTTAATTAGGAAGACCTCTACATGATAAATTTTTAAATTATTATCTTATGTTCTCTAAACTTTATTCTATGTAACTTTTAGACATTGATTAAATCTCAGTTATTTTTATATATTATATGATATAAGAAGTTAGCAAACATTTTTGACCAGATGGATTTTAGACACTTTAAAAATTAAATTTCTTTAAATGTTATTTACTATTTACAAAATTATTTAAATATGCATGCATTTATTCTTTAAAAATAATATATATAGGTTAGCAGAAAAATCAAATTCATGAGGAAATGATGGTTACTTCTTTATAATAGCTACATATTTCATGAGAAAATTCCATTATATTATGCTCTTAATTTTTGTTGAAACATTTTAGCTGGTCACTTATAAATGAGATTAGCTGAATTAATTCCCTGATGATAGACACCCTTTTAGGATTCTGTTTTCCTAAGTTAACAACAAATTCTTATTTGTAAAATAATATTTATAATTAAATTATAATTTGAATTTGGTGAATAACTCCCAAGTACGTTATAATTCTGCTTTTGGAAACTATAAGTTCTTTTGCAGCTCATTAATCTTCCTGAAAAGTACTGGTGAAAGAAATTCCTAAAAAGAATTGCCTGAAAAGGCAGGCAGCATTGTGAGAATACAATTCTAAGGAAACAGGAGTTGTGCAGAAATTTGCTATGACATTCTGTAATAGTTATTCCCCTCAGGATATTTTCCAATTGAGAACAGTAAAAGGCAGAGAATCAGCAAAGTGCTTGAGAAATAGCCTTACACTAAGAAACATAGAAAAAGAAATCTTGTAGCCATCTTTCAAACTCTAAAGACAAAAGATACCTGAGGAATCTGAATACCTTGCTATCTAGATGTGAACCGTAAACATAGAATACCCAAGACTTCAATTAGAACCATTAAAAGGCTACAGATGGTGGTACACACCTGTAATCTCAGTAGCTCAGGAGGATGAGACACGAAGATTACTAAGAGTTCAAAGCTAGCCTCAGCAACTGGCGCTAAGCAACTCATTGAGATTCTCTCTCTAAATAAATACAAAACAGGGGCTGGGGATGTGGCTTAGTAGTTGAGTGCCCCTGTGTTCAATCCCCCTTTTTATGGAGGTACCCCCTCCATAAAAAGGCTATAATTTTGGACTAGAGGTGAACCAGGGACTAAAGTTTGACACAAAACGTTATTTATAATTAAGTCATTATGATTTTAGGTTGGATTAAACTGATCAGTTATACTATCTTTCTAGAAAGAAGATAGGTGAACTCTCTATCTAGGATGAACATAAATTACACAGAAATATAGAATTCTGTTAAAAAGACCTTGTATTCAATAAAAATTAATTCTTCCTTGCCATGTGAGAACAACAGCTGTCCCAATAACACCCAACTATTATGAATTTGGAACACACAGAAAATATGTAAACTGGAAATGAAGACAGCTGAAAGTATTAGATAATTAAAAAATGCAAAATAAATACTAGGATACTGTAAGAACAAAATAAAATAACCTAAGGTAAATATTCAATAAATAATTTTTTAAAAAAGAGAAAGAAAGAGAGAGAGAGAGAGAGAGAGAGAGAGAGAGAGAGAGAGAGAGAATTTTTTAATATCTATTTTTTAGTTTTCAGTGGACACAACATCTTTATTTTACGTGGTGCTGAGGATCGAACCCAGCAAAGCACCCTGCGCATGCCAGGCGAGCGCGCTACCGCTTGAGCCACATCCCCAGCCCATAATAAATAAAATTTTAAAAATCAGTTATAACAAAATAAAATATAAAGACACCCTGCAAAACAATATCTGAATAGAAAGGCAAGAAAAGGATACAAATAGAAAAAAGAATGAGTAGGTAATACAGATATATGGGACATTGTGAAAAAATAGTGCATATTATTCATTGAAGCTCCAGGAGGGGTAATAAAAAGACAAAAGGGCAAAATTAGTAGGTGAGAAGACAACTATTGAAATTTTTGCAAAATCTAAAATTCAAGTAGGAGATTCAAGAAGATGTGAAAATTTCAAGCAGGATAAAAACAATCAACATGAGAGGCAAGGAAAATGACTTCCAAGCAATGAAAGAGAAAAATGTCATGTTGCCTGTAAAGCAAAAAAAATAAAATTTTAAATTCACTTTTAGAAATGCTGATATATGAAGTTAATAGGTGCATCCTACTGTAACTAGAAAGAAAAACTGCCCAATGAGATTTGCATATTTAACTAAAATGGCCTTCAAAATATGACATTTCAGCCCAACATGAGCTAAAAGTGAAAAGACTTGCCCTAAAGGAATATTTTAAAGAAATTCTTCAAAAAAGAAAAATAATTACGGATATAAACATGAAAAGGTGGAAAGAATAAGGAGCAACATAAAAATTTTTGTAAGTATATGAGTGTCATGTAAATCCAGTGAGTGTTAATGTAAATAAACAATGACCATAAAAAACCGATAAAATAAAAAATATAATGTTATATCTAAAGTAAATGCTGAATTAAATAATGTGATAATGTTGGGAAGAGCAAAAATGTTTATATTACACTCTGTAGGGTAAGCAAAGAAATAGTAGTAACAAAGGGGAAATAAGTTGAGTTATAAGGACATCAACAGTATATATCCCTTAACCACTACTAATTTTAAAATAATTGAAGTATATGCATAACTTCTCCATACCTAATAATGTTAATATCTATAGCAATATATGTCGGGATCAGATTTGTTTGCAATTCCAATGAAAAAATTTCTATTAATATGTTTTTATTAGATGACTTTGAACATACATGTGTGACAATCACATTTTCTCATAATTAAGGACGTTTTTCCTTCTGTAGTCTATTTTAGTCATCAAAATTATCCTTTGATCCAATAGGTGCACTTTTTACATCTTTTAAGCTACATTGTTATCTTTATTAGAATGAATAGCTAAAATGGATCCTTTTATCACAAGTTTTCAGATAATCTGACAGTTGATAACTAGAGGAAGATTATATTAATTTACTTGCCATAGGTTTTTGACATAACTATTTCTTTAGTGTTTTACTTCTCATTAAAGTAAGGAAAGGCAAAGCTGGATAATGGAGCTTTCATTAGCTTTTTTTCCTTCAAGGCCAATGGCAGACTTCTGTGGTAATTTCTTCAAGTTTTAAAAACTCATAGACTTAACTCAATTTTCCCCACAGGAATATCTTATCTTTACACAGAGCAACACCAATTTTATGATATAATACTGTATTAATTTGTCAGATTACCTCTCCAGAGAAGTAGAATTCATGCTCTTCAAGAGCTTCTTAATAGTTTTTATGAATATTATCAAATAATTTTACAATACATTGTATCATGATACATCCAGTATGCATTATGTATTGCATATATGCAGTATACAATGACATATATACTGAAGTTCCATGGAAAGAAAGACTATCAGAGAATAGAATTCTATTTACTAACCTAAACCTAAACATAAATAGTAAGTTTATGCTGCCATGTATATGCACAAAATGGATACTCTATATGTACTTTTGAAATGGAATGGCTAAAATACACACTTTTATTCTATTAAATTATAAATTTAGATTTTTGTCTCTCAGGGGCTTTATATTGTTAAGTGAATTTGGACTAAAAATTTCTTGAATTTGGACTAAAAAATTCCACATTTTGTTTACATTTCATCTACATCAGAATATAATCTTATATGTAGAGCTCCTAAATATATTAAAATAATTTAATTTCTATTATATCATGAGACAATGAATAAAAGATGCTATTTTAAGTAAATTTAATTGTTCTAACACTATGTCTATTCTTTTCTAGGAACAAGTGATTCTAGCAGAATGAGGGAAAATTGTAGAATTGAGATAAAAAATAATGAAACATCACTACAATTAGGTGAAAATGGTAGCAAGCAAAAAAAAATAGCTAACATCTGCAGAGCTTTCACAAATGACTAGATACTGCTCAAAGAAATTCAATTGTGTCAATATTTGTGAACAAAATTAGGGCCATTTGGCTTATTTTTGTCGTTTTATTTAAAATACTAGCTCAAATTCTGGAATCTTCTGCTTCTAAGAAAGATATATTTGGTTATAGTAAACTAATCATCCTACTTCAATCTAGAAAGAGATAAATAAAGTTACAAATGTGTACACATATACACATTTGAAAACTATAAATTTTGATGTATACATAGATATATTTACATGCCAATATATTTATATTGTTTATATCAAAATGTGTATACACATTTTTATAAAATATATGTCCATACTGTATGCTTATTTGTAATTAAATAGTGATAGTGGAAGCAAGCAGAATAAATTATCAGGTCATTATTTAGAAGAAATGGGGACACTTCTGAAAGCTGAGGAGATGGGGATCCATCTCTTTCAAAAGTCTGTGTGCACTCATGAAATATAAAATTGAGCCAGATGTACACCAAATATCATTATAACACCAAGTAAATCCCAAATTAATTCAGTCCAAAATTTAATGAAAAATAGATACATGATGCCAAAAAGAAAAAAATCATACTATATGTCCTTTAACCACAAGTATGACATAGGAAATAGTGTGGAAAATGTGTGGCATTTACAGAGATATCAGAAGAGAGCTGGTATAGCTCTTCTCATGTAGATGAAGAAGACTTAAGAAAGAAGCATTACCTTAAGGCATAGTATACTGTAATGGTTCATCATTTTTCTTTCATTTTTACCTTTGTGTACAAAATAAATATTTCATACTAACATAAACAAAATGAATATTATATATCTGTTTCACAAGATGAGCTTTAAAAATAAAAAAATTACAAGGTTATTATAGACATTTAAATTACCCTGGATTAGGGAAAGTTACCCCCAAACAGTGTATAAGGACAGAAACCCATAAAGAAAATGATACATAAATTTAAATACATGAGGTAAGAAGTGTTTTCTTTTTCTATGTCAGAAAATGAACTTTCTCCTGTATAGTTTAAATCATGTTTAGGATATTGACAACACCTCAAACAAAACAAATAATGTGGAAATATTTGTTATACTGTATTGTTTAAGGAAAAAACAAAAAATTGTTATTTTTCCAATATAGTTAATCTAGAGTTTTTTGAATGCCTGGATATGGACTCTGCCATATTCCCAGTGACAAATGTTTTTAAATGGAATATAGAACTAAAGATAAGTTAAAATATCCATATGTTTTCATTGTTATTAAATTTTAATACACTTATCTCATAAACATTAAGCCATCACAAAATATCATTTAAAATATAGCATATTTGAAGAACATTATTGATGGGTTTTATCTAATAGCTAAATCATATGGCACACAACAATCTTTGCTTATATCTCAGAATCACCCCATGTGGGATAATAAAGTCTCAACAATATTAATCATAACCTGATTTTAATGGGGATTAATCAATAAATTAATAACAAGATAATAAATAGACTCTTCCTCAACATTTTGGAAAATGAAGCAGTCAGTACCCAATTTCATGAGCATAGGGGAAAAAAGAAATCACAACACAATTTAGAAAATAATTGAAGATAAATTAAAATTATATCGAAAGCATGATATAAAGAAAAACACAGGGAATGCAGCTAACGGCCTTCTAGAAAAATATATCTAAGTGAAAATATTTAAATATCTCAGTAATTTAAATCTATGTGAATGAAAAGAAAGTCATTAGTTGAGAAGAGCAGCAATAAGAAATGAGAGAACAAAAATCTAACAAAAAATTTAATAAAATTAAAGTTTTTTATTTGAAAAATTTAATATAATTTATAATCTTCTATTGAGGTTGATAGATGGGAAAAGTGGAGAAAGAACCAGTAACTGAGAAATGAAAAATATTGCCTTAGAACACGTCATGGAATGTGGGAAATAAAGATAATTCACATTTTAGATCAATACATTTGAAAATCTGGACAAAACAGAAGGTAAGATTTTTTTTGTGTGTGTGTGTGTACCAGGGATTGAACTCGGTGACACTTGCCCACTGAGCCACATTCTCAGCTCTATGTTGTATTTCATTTAGAGACAGGGTCTCACTGAGTTGCTTAGAGCCTCACTTTAGCTGAGGCTGGCTTAAAACTTGTGATCCTCTTGCCTCCACCTCCCAAACTGCTGGGATTACAGGTATGATAAACATCATCATAGTCGGTACATATGTTACAGTACATGTGGTGCAATTCTACAACTAGAGAAATGAAAAATTGTGCTCCATTTGTGTACAATGAATCAGAATGCATTCTCCCATCATGTATAACTAATTAGAACAAAGTAAAAATAAATAAAGAAAGAACACAGGGAAGATTTGAACAATATGGATATATGTTATATCAAAAATAAAACTTCCTGCTAGGCACTATGGCACATGGATGCAATCCCAAGTGAGTCAGGAGGCTGAGGCAAGAGGTCTGTGAGTTCAAAGCAAGCCCTGGCAATTTAGTAAGGCCCTGAGCAACTTAGCAAGATGACCCTATGTCTAAATAAAATACAAAAAAGGGACAGGGATGTGGCACTGTGGTTCAAACTCTGGTAATCCTCCTCCCCCCAAAAAATAAATAAAAATTTATTTAAAATTTCTAAATATTAAAAATGTAAAACAATACAGAAAATATTTTCTGAACACAATGAATAAAAATGATAAAACTGCACTAAAACTGGTAATAGGCAAATATTGAAATGATCTGGTAATAAAAAACACAACACTGACAATAATTGCGTTTTAAATAATTTTAGGAGGACAGAAAAAATTAAATTTTTTATTTCAGAATATTTATGAAAGTATAATAAAACTCTGAATAGATGTCAAAACAAAATGAAGTATAATTATAAAGCAACTTTGGAAACATATATTATTATATAATATAGAGGTAGATATAGAATAACTCAAATGTAGGAGATTCAGAGGCAATCTTCTTTTTGTTATCTCATTAAGATGGATAATAATCTATGGGACACAGTGGTGCACACCTGTAATCACAACAATTCAATAGGCCAAGACAAGTTTGAGGCCAGTTTCTGCAATGAAATGAGACCCTGTCTTAAAATAAAAAAATAAAATAGGGGCTGAGGATGTAGCTCAATGGTAGAGTACCCCTGGTTCAATCCCAAGTACCATTTTTTTTTAATTAAAAAAGAGAAAAAAATATACATAGTATTTTTTGTTTAAATTTGTTTGCTTATTTTCTGTTCCATTTATTTATTCAAAACATATTTTCAGGCTGAGTATCATTATATGTTGTGAGATCACAGAGTAAACAAAAACAGGTATGTAAATGGTGAAGCGGGTGGGTGGTGAACTGGCCAATAATCAGCAAAAAATTGACAAGATAGTTCAGTAATCATGCATGCAAAGAAATGGAATGGGGGAAAGAGGATGGAAGAAAGGAAGGAGTAAGGAGAGAAAGTCTGCCCATGTTGATGTGATTTAAAAGAGTTGGCAAGAAAGGATTCAGAGTATATTTTCAACTGGATATTCATTACAGACTTCATTTTTTAGTTTGGAAATAAATATCAGTAACCAGCCACCAATGAGAATACCTGGAGGCAGATAGTAACAGGTAGAGGAAAAGGGCAAAGAAGCATAAATAAAATGAGTTTGAACTGAATGAAAACTAGAAAAGTAATTTGTTTGCTCTGATTACAGTTTGAAGGGAGTCAGAATTTGCACATATTATTTAGGAATCACTTTAGATACAGCAAGGCATGAAAACATAAATTTCTTTTATTTTTTATGGCATTTTTACTTATTCATCTATGTGATAGTTTAAAAGTCAACTCTACTTATACAAAGAATTTTCCAACATTTATTCATATATGAAAAATATTTAAGAATTTTAAAAGTGTACAACCACGTATTATATATAATGGTGTTATGGTTTAGATGTGAGCTGCCCCTTAAATGCTCATGTGAGACAATGCAAGAAGGTGTAGAAGTGAAATGATTGGGTGATGAGAACTGTAACTCCTAACCCAGTGCATGAATGCCCTGACAGGAACTAACTGGGTGGTAACTATAGGCAGGTAGGGTGTGGTTGGAGGATCTGAGTCCCTGGGGATGTGCCTTTGGGGTTTATGTTTTGTCCTTGTTGAGTAGAAGTTTCTCCTTTTTGGTGGCCATGTCCTGACCTGCCTTTCTCTCCCACACTATTCTGCCATGATGTTCTGCCTCACCTTTGGCCCTGAGGAATGGAGTTGGCCATCTATGAACTGAGACCTCTGAAACTGTGAGCTCAAGAATACATTTTTCCTCGTCTATTTGTTCTTGTCAGGTATTTTGGTCATAGCAGTGAAAAAAAAAAGATAAAAATATTATGTGGTAAAATATTACATGATGAATGTGAAATAACTTTTAAGATAGTATACAGCCAGATGTTACAAATAGCTTCAAACTCAAATTAATTTAAAAATCATTTTGGTCTACTTAGTTTTTCACATTGTACAATGACATTTAATTTCCTATTGTTGAGTTTCTTTTAAGGGAAATCATGGAGTTACTGAAGGGACCCTACATGAGAAATCATAAAAGTTTTGCTGTGTAATAGGACAATTGTTTTAATGGTAACTCTCAGCTTCTTCTAATTAAGAAACTGAAATGACCATACTGAGTCCCTCAGGAGGCTAATGCCTTTTGCACCTGACATTTCATGCCAAAGGATAAAAGAGGAAAGATGTCCAACAATAGCAGATACTACTTTGACTGGGAAATGGCTTTGAGAAAGCTTCATGCCTTTGGGTGTATTTGATGGATTGTCTATTCAATATCTCAAGATTTTGTTTTTTTGTAATTGACCAAGAAAGTGATGAGATACAGATGGTTTAATTTTTTTTTTTAATGGCACTGTGGCAGAATGCAACAGCATGTTTCCTTTTGTACATGTAAGCACTTAAGTTTCACAAGTAAAGCCTAAAAATAACTTCTGTGCATATATAACACAGTTCATCTGTTAAAATACAGGGAAGAACTTAACCCAATAAACCTTTTGGTTGACTAAACAAGACATTATAATGAATAGTCCTGCTGCACTGTAACAGATGTAGAACAATGACAGTCTGGCTTACACGTGAGCATAAAAATGTCTCCGAGGGGAAGCCACAGGATATTATTCAATTTCCCATTATTATAAAGAACTTACAGTCTGAAATCAATTTAGTGATACTTGAGGTTTGATTCTCTGCTTGTGTGTTTGTGCGTGCATGTTTGTGCTAAAAGCACAGCATTAGGTTTATTATGTAATATATTTTAAGACTACAATTCACTAGCTATGTAGATGTTCATATATTTGTGAAAAAGATATGGAGATTTTTTGTTTTTTTGGTGTGGAGGTGGTGTACTGGGAACTGAACTCAGAGAAACTGGGCGACTGAATCACATCCCCAGCCCTATTTTGTATTTTATTTAGAGACAGGGTCTCACTGGGTTGCCACTGCACCTGGCGATATCCAGAAATTTTTGATCTTACATATCAAAATTCTATGTCGGGCTGGGGTTGTGGCTCAGTGGTAGAGTGTTCGCCTCGCATTTGTGATACCCTGGGTTCAATCCTCAGCACCACATAAACATAAATAAGTGAAATAAAGGTATTGTGTCCAAATACAACTAAAAAAAAAAAAAAGAAGAAACCCATTTCTAAAAAAAAAAATAAAAATAAAAATAAAATTCTATGTCCCTTTAAATACGTCCCTTTTTGTCTTTTCTTCTGTGCCTGGGAATGAAGTGAGATTTTGTTTGCTTCCGTGTTTAATTTTAGATTTAATAAACAGGCTTTCTGAAAAGTAATTTTTCTTTTTGAAAAACAATGAAGTTAGAGTAATCTAATATTTATGTTAAAAGTTATGTAAAATATTTAGAAGAAAATTGTGTGTGTGTGTGTGTGTGTGTGTATATATATATATATATATATATATATATATATATATATATTTATTTATTTATTTATTTTTTCTCCAGTACTGAGGATTGAACTCAGGGGCACTCAACCACTGAGCCACATCCCCACCCCTTTTTTCGTATTTTATTTAGAGACAGGGTCTCACTCAATTGCTTATTACCCTGTTTTTTTGCTGAGGCTGGCTTTTGACTTGCGATCTTCCTGCCTCAGCCTCCGGAGCTGGTGGGATTATAGGCTTGCGCTACCACACATAGCTATATATATGTTTATATGTTTATATTATATATATATTATATTAATATATATGTTTATATTACTATGTATCTTATGTCTATTCCTTCAAATATAGACATTTGGCTCTGATAATCTTATGTTCTCTTTGACAAATTGTCAAGAACATATTTTCTGATACAGGGACTGTTTAGTGAAAATAATGTTGGGGATTTGTTCTCCACTGTTTAGTGAAAATAATGTTGGGGATTTGTTCTCCGTTACTTACTTCTATAATCGTGCACTTACATTAGTGGCTAAGGATTAATGAACCCATTTTGTTTAGATGAATACATGGAATATTATGTTGTAACTCAAATAATGTTAACATATTTACATCATCATGAAAACAATATATTCATTATTTTTTCTACTAAACTATGCATAAAGAAAAGTTAAAAAAACAACTAAAAGTTAAAACTATAAAACTTTTTCCAGTTTCAGAGAATTATAAGTTACCTTTTAAACTCTGTTATTTCTTACATGTCACTTTCCTTGAAAAATATCAATTTATGTGTATGTGTGTATGTGTTTCAATCCATGAAGCATGAAAATAGACTTGACTCTGGAAATTGCCAAGTGAAAATATTTTAGAAGTTTAGAGTTCACATTAAAATACAATATAATTTCCTAAACACAACAATTTTATTTTATTTTATATAGTTTATATATCCCATGTGAAAATATATAGAAATATTAAATATTGACAAAGTTCAAAGGAGCAATATCCAGGTGCAGTGATAAATGCCTCTAATTCCAGTGGCTTGGGAGGCTGAGGCAGGAGCATCTCAAGTTCAAAGCCAGCCTCAGCAAAAGCTAGGTGTTAAGCAACTCACTGAGACCCTGTCTCTAAATAAAATACAAAAATAGGTCTGGGGATGTGGCTCAGTGGTCAAGTGCTCCTGAGTTCAATCCCTGATACCAAAAAAAAAAAAAAAAAAAGTAGTAAGAATAACTGTAAATAACTAACAAAACAGCTATCTTAAATATTTTACTGTTAAATATAATTTTTTCAATTTTCACTTATTTTCTCAAATTTATAAAAAATAGAATTTTGGTTGCTTTTATTTTAAATTACATTATTTTATAATCATATTTATTTTACATTATATAAAAAGTTTTATCTGCAGAAGAGGTTTGGGAATTTTCAGAATTAAGACCATTTTGTCTTTTTCCAACACTATGTATTTTTACGTGCATTGTCTTAGAAAAATATGGTTACTTGTTGAGCCTGATGATTATTTTTGCTTATCTCTCTCACTTTCTGAGAGTATTTTCCTTACTTGCTTGAGTATAGATTTCTAAACATGATGGGTATACTTAAAGGCAGTGATACTTTTGAAGACACACACCCTTGTTTGCCCCTTGGATTCTTTATTTACTTATTCATTTAATAAACAGACATTTATTAAGGCCCTATTATATGTTGTGTATTCTGCAGATGTAAAAAGTGCCCACAGGAAATGAACCTGTAGACTTGGCTTCCTAAGTGCATTGCTTTAATTAGCTGAGCTATTCCAGACAGATTCATGAATAAAATGTACAGACATACTTACATTAAGATCACCCACAGAGGAACCTATCCATTTATAATTCATATATTCAAATATAAAGTCACTACTAACAAATATGCATCATCGACTTAAATATATCCCACGAGTGCAAAGTTTCTCAGCCATTCTCCAGCCCACAGGGCAATCAGCATCTCCAATTTGGGGTCTATTATCAGTTTACTCAATGAGGGGTTTCAGGAGATCCATTGCCAACTTAGACAGTATTCTGACCGCAGTACTTAGTACCCACAGTCAAGAATGACTGTAGATACTACATTCCTCATGCCCTTCAAACTATCTTCATCAAACCTATTTTCATCAATCAATGCTGAAACATAAACCCCAATACTCCCAACACACACCTGCACTTTTCTTCAGCATCAGCAGCATATTGATGTGTGTTTCCTTATCTTTGAAACAAACTTTCTTTCTCTCCTGAACTGAAATCTGTCAATCTTGTCCTCTGGGATCATTATGCAGTAACTAATCAAGTTTCCCATATCCTCAAACTATTCTTTACAAGTGCCCTTTGCCTTTCTATTTTACTCAAAATCTGTCTCACTTGTATTAACGCAACCTCCTCTGAGGTTCCTCCCACACACCTTTTATACCTGCTTCTTTAAGAATCCCTCTTACACTGTAGACCAAACAATTTTGACTATACCACCTTAATGCCTCACTGTTTTATTTATTTATTTGTTGTAGCTTGACCTTTTGTTTCCACCATGTTCGTTCACTTAGGAATTCAAATGTCTCAAAACCCTCATCATTAATCTTTGCATAAATTTTTTCAAGTATCTTTCAAATGTATTTTTATTACCCTCCAAATCTATAGTGTCTTAGTTCTTACACCTTCTTTTCTATAAAAACCTTCCTCCCTGTTGTCTGTTACTTCCTACTCATTCCTTGATATGTAGATTTCTCCAAATCACTAATATTCTACTGGGTGATTATAACTTCTTTAACTTTTTTTCCTAGCACTAACTCTATTTTTAAAGCCATGAGTATTAATCAGATTTAAATGAAAAATAAAAATGGGCCTACTTGAAAAGTCAGCCATCTTTTCTATCAAATTTCAGAAGTCTAGCACAAAACTGAAGTGATAAGATGAAGAAAAAGAAGCTGATATGTTATGATATGATATGAGGAAATAGGGAAGTGTGCTGTCACAAAATCACATAGCACATGGATTTTGTATGTGCACGTGTGTGTGTGTGGGTATGTTTGCATACATATTTATATATACATATATAGGAATTTTATGTCTGTGCATATATGTCTATTCACTTTTTAGGTATTACTCTTAAAAGATAAATTAATTTAACAGAGTTTAATTAAGCAGAAAATAATTCATAAATCAGGCAGTCCTCAGAACTAGAAGAAATTCGTGGAGCTACATTCTATAATATGAGCAGACAGTATTTATGGGCAGAAAATAGAAATCAGGTATAAAAAGAGCTAGATTAGTTACAGCTTAGTGATTTCCCATTTTGAGCGTGTTCTGTTTAGTTGACCACATGTGATTAAGATCAGCCAATGTGATTGGATGAGACTTAGCTATTTCTTACAAAAGTATATTCCTAAATTGGGCTTTCAGTTAATTTGCATGCTAAGTTACATATATACTAAGTTATATACTAAGTATTTACACCTGTGGCAAAGTTTTCTTGAGTTAAAACATAAGAAAACAGTAATCCACTGGGTTTGTTTCAAGGATATGTTTTCTGGCTCAATTATTGCATGTTCAAAAGTGTTATGGAAAGAAGTCTCAGTAAAGTTGGTTAAGAAAAGATTAGCAAGTGTTTACAAACAGGTAGATCATGCACATTATTGCACATTCTTTTCTTTTCCTTTTTTTTTTTTTTGGTACTGGGGATTGAATGCAGGGGTACTTAACCAGTGAGCCTAATCCCCAGCCCTATTTTGTATTTTATTTAGAGGCAGGATCTCAGTGAGTTGCTTAGTTCCTCACTGTTGCTGAGGCTGACTTTTGAACTCGTGATTGTCCTGTCTCAGTCTCCCATGAGGCTGAATTTTGTTTAAGAAGGAAAATATTGGATATGTTTTTTTTTTAATTTTTTCTTAATATTTTTAATATATATAAAATATACATAATATTATATATATATACATATATAATTTTTTAGTTGTAGAAGGACACAAGACCTTTATTTTATTTTGTTTATTTTTATGTGGTGCTGAGAATCAAACCCAGTGCTTCACATGTGCTAGGCAAGCACTGTACCTCTGAGCTACAACTCTAGCCCAACATGCATTTTTTAATTATGGTACTACAGCATGGAGGAAAATCTGAAGCACTAAAACCATGATAAGATGAATGTAGAAATAATGTCTCTGAGACTTCATGAAACGATGCTGTGCAGAGCATTTGAAATGATTAGAGCCAGAATTGTTCCATAGTTGCTGCACATGAGAAGGAAGAGGTGGAATTATGTGGGCAGAATACATCTGGAAAGATTAAGAGGCTCATTTTTAACAAAAAGAGGCCATTGAATGAGAGAGGCAAAGATTAGATATTTGAAGAAAGAAGATATTAAATAGCTCTCTCAGAGGATATTATTCAAGAGACGAACCAAACTGCTGTGATAAAGACCTTGCACAGTACAGAATTGTGGATATTTCCCTTCTATATAACATCTTGGAGCTGGTAGGAAGACCCTCTCACCTGCTGATTTGCAGGGAACTGGGCTAAAAGTGTAGCTCCGCCATCCTCACCACATAAGTTCCACTGTTATTTCAATCATTATCATTTTTCAACCTGCTAGAAGGAGTAAGAGTGAAAGTCTGCTGTAGATAACTTGTCTTTGGAAATGTGTTCACATTTCACTACCTAAAAATGTGTCCCATCGCTATATCTAGCAACAAAGATGTCTGAGAAATATAGTTTGTGCTGGGCAAATGAATCCAATTTAAAACATTCAGGAGAGAGATTCCAATATTAAAATGAAGAGGGTAAGAATTTATTTTCATTTCAATAGAGCAGTTGTCTATGCCACAAGGAATGTGTGAAAGAAAACTTATTTAGGCAGACATCATCAAAGCACAGCCATATTGTGGGTCCTTTTGAGCATTTCAGTTACAAATTGAGTTAGCTGATGCTGTTTTTCAGGTGCTTTCATACTAGCTCATTAATGAACAACTGTAATGCAAGATATGTCATGCATACTAAAGACAGAATAGTAAGCAAATTATACAATATCTTTCATAGTATGGAGTTTTAATTCTAGAAGGCTAAACATGATAAAACAATACACAAACAAACAAAAAGTATATCAGGCAAAAATATAATGAAGGAAAGTTAAACAGTTGTGATCACACGGAAGAAAAATGTTTTGGCTGAGATAGCACAAAGGTGAGATGTAAATAAAATGGTAAAGCATTCATGAAAGTGGACCACTAGGCACAAAGACCCCAGGTGTGAAACAATTTATGATAAAAGGAAAGAGATGCAATGATATGAAAGCACAGTGGGTAGAGGAGCAGGTGACGTGGCTGAGACTGAACTTGTAGATGAAGGCAAAATGCACAGTTTCAGAAGGTGGGTTTTGAGTGAAAAATGAAGACATTGTGAAAATTTAATAGTTTAAATGATGTGTCCAATTTTACTTTAAAAGCCTGACCAAGGAGAGAGTATATAAAAATACAATGTCTCCAGAAGAGTTCTGCCTTTCCCACTTTGGGGCATTGACTCAAAAATAATGCAAATGCATACTATACATATATTTGTACACAAATATTTATATAAGATTTATTCATAATAATCCTAAACAAGAAACAAATCAAATGCCTACTAGCAAATGAGCTAACAGGCAAATTATATTTTATTCTTAAAATACTACTCAGCAATAAAAATTGTTGAGTTATACATTATTAATACATACAACACAATGGCTGATACTCAGAAACATACTAAATGAAAAGGAAAAGAATTAAAATAGTACATGCTGTATTATCCAATTTGTAGGAAAATCTCACCACATGAGGTCTAATCTGTAAAACAGAAAGCAGGGCTGATGCAGCCTAGGTCTACAGTGGGGCCAAGACCCAGGGGAGTAAAGGAAGTAACCCGAGATGATGAAAATGCCCTATATCTTGCAGTATTAGGCAGGCCTAAACCTTTGTCAAAACTCCTAAAATTGCATTTTGCTGAAGATAAATTGTACCTTATTAGAGCAGAGGATTTTTTTTTTTCATTGTTTGTTTGTTTCAAATGAGAAGGATCAAGGGAGTTTATAGTTTGGTAGTTCTTAACAATCCTTTATTAACATCCTATTTCACATAGAAGAAACATAGTAAATTTTTAATATGAAGAACAAGCCTCTGAAAAATGTGATTCATGTTTAACTCTGCAGCCAAATTAACTTACTTGAATTATCTTTTCAACCCTAGGGCTTTTATACATGTTCTCTCTAGGAGGAAGCTTCCTAAATCCCTTCTTACCTACTTAATTCCTATTCTTTCTTTAGATCTCACATCAATCTTCACTTCTTCCAGGAAATAATTCCAACTTCCCTCCATATGTATACTTCTCAGAGAATACTTCTCATCATATATTGATAAAATTCCTCGCTTAATAAGTGTCTCCTTTCATAGATCATAAACTCAAAGAATAGACTTATTTTTTTTTAATATTTTCTCATCACCATATCATCAGGACTAAGAGGATTTAGAAGTTAGAAAGTTTTAGTGACTATCACTATAGCCACTTACACACAGAATCACACACTGAAAATACTATATGATATTTAGGCAAAGTCTTATATCACCTATCTATCTGAACATGTATCAGCAGAGATATCTATAAAGTTTTTGAATGTCACTAAATAAAAGAAGAAGTGGGTCACTTCATTGATGAACAGAGGCTTAAGCAAAAGGAAGACTAAATGAAAGTGAACAGATGGATAATTAGTTGAAATGATAGTAGTTATACGCATTGATAAATTAAGGATGTGAGGGAACTGCATTCAGATGTAGTTTGACAACGTTATATATTCCACAGAGTGAAATATCACCACTTTAGAATGACAGAAGAACGACATTTTGAGTTTGTACTGTTCTCAAAGACTTTCTGTACAATGCAATTCAGAGTCATAAATATCTGAAAATTCAGCAATAACTGAACAGATGGCATTTCTGAGAAAGTTTCAAGACCATGTCCAAAATAAAAACTCAGATGGAAAAGGAAACAAATAGCACTAAGACTCTGTATGCTAGTAAACAAAATATAAAACTGAAAGGCAGCAATTGAAATCCTGGTTGCTTTCTGAATTTCCTGCTGGCCCCAGTCTTCTAGTTCTGTAGTGGTAATATATGGGTGATTCAAAAAAAATCCAGAAAAATAATTTTCTGTATCCATGGAAACCCTTTTATGAAGATGGTTGAGATAAATATGGCTGTCTATATTTTTGGTAGAGGATGAACCTGGCTACCTGTAAAAGCAACATTAAAAACCCCCTAGGGAGAGGTAAATAGAATGAGTGATTTTATTTTTTGTGGTAAGATTATAGACATAAGTCTTTTAGCTGAAAATAACCCTGTCTTACAGGGAAGTAGAAAAGTGCACACTCAAATACTCAGTAGATTTGACAACAATTACATAAACATTTGAAGGCCATTTTGGACACCAGATATAACATCCCAGGGGAAGTGTATTTTTCTCATATTACCATGTTTTTACTTTTTATTTTTAGGACTTTTATGGTAATTTTCACTCTTTTTTACATCTGTTATAATTTCAAATTGTATTCACTAAATATCCACTTGTGTCACAGTGTTTTATGCAAAATGCAAGAAGTAACATGAAGACTTTTTTTCAATAAGTTTGGAATCTGAGATTACTTTTCAACATATATTCAAATTAGGCATTAGGAAAACCTATATTTCAAAAACTAGAGTAACAATAATAAATTATTTAAAATACGTGTATAGTAGACTTTGTTATTTATAGTGGTCAGGTTATAAGAAGTCACTGATTTAGCAAATATCAAATCATTGCTTCTGGGGAGGAAATATTTCACAAAGATTAAAATCTTAAATCCTAAAAACATTTTATATTGATTGACTCTATTTCTTTTATTTTATAAAAGAGAAAGAAAGTGTGTGTTAAGGGACTTGAGGTTCTCTGACCAAAAGTTGCCAGAGTTAGAATTCAAACACCATCTAGATGGCCCCATAGTCACAGCAGCCTGGGTCTACAGTGGGGTTAGGACCCAGGGGAGTGAAGGAAGTAACCTGAGGTGATGAAAATATCCCTCCTATATAACATCTTTAAGCTGGTAGGAAGACTCTCTTACCTGCTGATTTGCAGGGACCTTGGCTAAATGTGTAGCTCCGCGATCCTTAGCACATAACTTCCACTGTTATTTCAATCATTATCATTTTTCAACCTGCTAGAAGGAGTAGAGTGAAAGTCTGCTGTAGATAACTTGTCCTTAGAAATGTGTTCACATTTCACTACCTAAAAATGTGTCCCATCGCTACATCTAGCAACAAAGATGTCTGAGGAATATAGTTTGTGCTGGGCAAATGAGTCCAAATTTAAAACACTCAGGAGAGGGATTCCAATATTAAAATGAAGAGGGCAAGAATTTATTTTCATTTCAATAGAGTAGTTGTCTATGCCACATGGAATAGACATATTCCATGTGGCATAGACAACTACTTGTAAAAGCCCACCCCCTTGTATAACCTCTGGCCATTATCTGTGTGATCTCACTGGACCAGAGAGCTAGGGACATGCCAGTAGAGCAACTCACATTTTTCAGTACTCTGCATCTTTTCTTTCTTTGTGTGTGTGAGGTGGGGGTGAGGGATTACAAATAAATTTTAGCACTTAGGAAGAATTTGAAAATATGGAATCTGGGAATGATGTAGAAGGACATATATCTTCATAATTTGATTCTTTCACTATTATGATTTTTAGTCGATGCATTCTGAGAGATCCCATTTATGTTTTAGATTATTTCATAAATAGTTACATAACATGAGATTTTGTTCATTTCTAGATTCCGTATGTATTTGATTTACTTTGTATAGGAACATCAAATCTGTATATCCCTTGGACATATTATAAAATAATGGTGTCTTCTGGCAAGAAGATCATCTGAGTACCCCTTTATCTCTTCTCCATTGAGCTTAGTGACATCGATTGTCTCTTTTAATCATCTCTCATTAGCACGAAGTACACTGAGTGAATTACAGAACCCAGATTTGATTTTCAATTATTCCTTTGTGAATAGTTGGTTCACTAATTATGAAAATCACTGATAGTTTATTAGAAAGGGATATGATTCTTTATATACTTATAAAAGAAATAAAATGTGCATGCAGCTAATAACGAAATAATACTTTAGTCCTTTACAGATTTAGAGAATAATGTTTAGAAGTGGTAAATTTTCTTTCTAATGCATTGTAGTGATAAAGATTGAAATTTAAGGTATTTCAGCTATCAACCAGATTAGTGTTTCAATATCACTCCATAATACTTTAGACTACAGTTAGTTTCTAGAAAATTAGTAAAATCATAATGAGGAGACTTAAAATCTAGTTATTACATGAATAATTTATTTTTAGATTTTTTTAACTGTGAAATGATTTTCACACAACAAAAGGCAGTTTTTAAGAGTATTGTCATAAGTTTCACAAATGATTGCATTCTATAGCCATAATTCCAGTGTTTTGGGGGATTTTCCTAGGTTATGTATTAGAGGTTATTTGTTTATATTTTTATACTCTTCAGTTTGTATGATTTCTATCCTCTTTTCAAAGTAAGTGATCCCTGATTACATTTTTCAAATCCGCTCTTAAAATTCAAACCAACATAATTTTGTACATATGTCATCAATTTTGTGATTTTCATCTGGTTCTCTTTTTCAATTCATAAAGTTCTTACATTTTCAATGGTTATAATATCTTTTTATACATTCTCTAAAATATTTACAGTTATTGAAAAAAAACTTTTTTCTGCTCAGTCCAACATTTGGGTTTCCTTTTAGTCTATTTGCATTGACTTATTCTTTTGACTGTGGGTCATATTTTCCTGCTTTATGCATGTCTAATAAACTCCTATTTTTTACGGATATTTTATGAATGTGTAATAGAGAGCCTTGGGTTTGGTTTTTTTTTCCCCAGGAGAGTGTTAAGTTTGTTCTAGAAGCTGGTTACTGGAAGTTCAGCTTTGCTTTCTGCAGGCATAGTTTCATTTTTTGTTAGTGCGTGTGCTGGGACATGGCCCTTACTTCTAAGTGATAATTCTTTCAAAGCTATGAAAAGTTTAAAATAGCCAGAAAACCCTTTTAACTTCATGATTTTTCACACTTCAAAGTGTCTGTTCCTTATGGTGGGCAGCTAATTATCTTCTTGGCTTTTATAAAGTCTTCCAGCCCTTGTTTCTTCCTAGGATCCTTGCATTTCTAGTGCAGGGAAAAGTAAAAGACAGGGGAGTTTCAGATAGATTTTCATCTTTCCTTCTTTGTGGCTTCATTCTCTTGGGAGTTCCCACTTAATTTCCCTTGCATCTTGTAGTTTCAATCCCTCTCCTATGACTCTTCACACCAGTAAAACTGTTGCTTTCTGCTTACACTGTATTGACTCTTCCAGGTTGTGGGCTAGGCAGTGCTCTATGGAAACTGCCAGGTAAATGTGGATCTCATACCATGTGTTCCCTTCTGGGAGGGTTCTATTTACTCTAGTGTCTTCTTGGTCTCTTTTCCAATGCCTTCAAAAATTATGTTCTATAGTTTTTCAGCATTACTGTTGTTACCAGGAGGAGTATTAGTCCATTAAAAAAAAAAAAAACTATCATTAGTAGAAATCCAATTATTTTAATATTAAACAAATCACTATTGATCTTTCAGATTTTTCCCACCCATAAGAAATTGCTAATGTCTGCCCATTTTTGTTCTTATTAAAAATACTATGTTATATGCTGGGCTTAGTGGTGCACACCTGTAATCCCAGCAGCTATGGAGGCTGAGGCGGAAGGATCATGTGTTCAAAGTTAGCCTCAGCTAAAGCAAGGCACTAAGCAACTCAGTGAGACCCTGTCTCTAAATAAAAACACAAAATAGGGCTGGGGATGTATCTCAGTGGTCCAGTGCTCCTGAGTTCAATCCCTGATACCCCTGCCTCCGCCCAAGAAAGAAATACTATGCTATAAACTAGAATAATTTAGAGATTTAAGCTTCAAGATATTTTGAAAAAAAATTGTATGTAAATCATAGTCTCATTATTATGTGTTCCTTTAAAATGACTAATTTTTCTAAAGTATCAAACTTCTATAAATGTAAAAATTAGAGATAAACAGCTTATAATATCAGTGCCACATAAAATATAGGAAGATGTTGAATTTTGAAGAGTCCATTTTCAGTTGTTGCAGCTATAGGATGAAATTCAAAAATAAAGCCCAGAATATAAACATAAGAATTATATTGCCCAGTTAGAAACTATGAGATTTTATCCGTTGTATATTTTGAAATGAATATACTAATTCTAACATTTGACTATTATTTCATAGCGGTGACTAATGTACTTTTACAGAATTAACTTATTGTCATTTTAAAAACTTTTACCTACCAAAAATGTAATGTCTTTAATGCAGCATATTTTAATAAAAAATCAGAAGAGATTCTCCTATGTGCTCTGTATTAAATGGTGATTAAAAATAAGCACAAAGATAAAGAAAAGTAAGGATGAAATTATTTTAACAATCTCCCAAACTGTCTAATATATAGTATGGCTTTCCAAGCCACAAATTTAAGTACCTTGAGTGGTTATACATGATTTTTAAGTAATATTTTGAAGTAGCAGCATTCTATCATTATTTCTCTAAGATAGATCTTTATAATGATGTGTTAACATGAAACTTCAAAATTAAGGTGATTTTCTCAATATCAGGTTTGTTTTAAAATTTTATGTATTTCTTAGTTTTCTAGGGATTAAATACGGGTCCTTGTGCTCACTAAGCGTGCATTGTACCACTGATTTACTTCTTCATCCCCCAAATATTTTAAGTGATAACAAGTTACCATGAAATTATTTGGAATTATTGGATAACTGCCTTATAGTGTGGATATCTTTGATAAAATTAGTATTTTCAGTGTTAATTTCTGTTTTTTTTTGTAAAACCTATCACCTGTTTGTAAAATATGAAACTTTGAATTTTTACACAAGATATGTTATCAGTAAAAACAGTCATTCCATATATATATATATATATATATATATATATATATATATATATATATAAACACCTTCTACCCTATATTACTTTATTCCACTGTATTTTCAGATTCTACTCTCATTTTTTTTCTTCTCTCTCTTCACCTATTGTAAAGCCAGAAAATTACATTTTTGTTGGGCTTTTACAATTTCTTTTTGGTGGAAAGAGTAAAGGTCAGGCAGCATTCCATTTCAGGAAGATAGCTAAATGGCTGGCATTAAAGTGTCTGCCAAAATGATGGAGTAGTATTCATTTTTATTTTCCAGTGAAACCATATGAAATCACAAATAAAAGCACTCTCTACCTTTAATGTCAGAATTTAAATTAAAAAATCTCTTATGTACCTGCCTCCTGATTCAAAACTTATTATAAGTGATCCATATTGACTTGGAAGACCATTTGTTTTTTTTTTTATTATAGCTTCAAAATCTGAATTGTAGCAAAAATAATTTTAAACAAAATTTAAAATAGTTTTATTTATTAGGAACATAAATGGATAAAGCTGTTTGTTCAATGTTTAATTTTTAACCTTATTTGTTATTCAATTGTTTGGATCCAAATTTTTCAAGATATGCGTAGGACAAGTATAGTAAGAGATGCCTGGGAAATGGAAAGCCTGGGAAGACTTTTCAATGTGTAGTTGGCAGTGTGTCAAAAGAAAGAGAAATAAACCACTCTTGTGTGTGCATGTGTGGGTGGCGCTTTTTGTTTGCTTATTTTTTGAAACTTGAAATAGCAATTCTAAATATAAGGAATAGTAATCTCTAAAACTGTAAAGATAAAATAAAATAATAAAATGTGAACACTATCATAAGGATAGTTTGCATTAACAAAGTGGTAATTATAGTCTAGGCACATTGACAGCAATTTATTTACCTGAGCTTTTGCTTCTTAATAATTCCATCAGCCTTGTAACAGCTGTTTTAGAGTATGGGGAAAATAATGCTCATTAAATAAATTAATTTTAAAGTTATTAAATGTATTGGGTAGGGGCACAGCCTTCTGACCTCACAACTCTGAATGGTTTCATAGTGTAATACAGAAAGTATTTCACTATATTTGGTATCTCAATGCAAATATTTTGTCTTTTAAAGAAGTGAAACATTATATAAAGAGAGGAAAGGTCCTAGACACTAATGAAGCAAGCCTGGATTTGAGCCTTGGATCAGTCAAACTCTGTCAAGTTCTTGCCTTGATACTTTATTATGAAATCCATTTCATAAAAATAGTTTAGATGTTGGGGTAACAGCAATAAAGGTACAATAATTATGTAAAAACAAGAGGTATAACATACAAAAGGGTGCATGGCAATTTGCTATTCTGAAGAATCAACAACTCAGTCACATACTAGTGTTGATATTTGTGTACTTGTTGGTGGGCTTTAGTGAAGAATGGTGAGGCTAATGCTCAGGCAGGTAAACTATTTGGGAGTTATAGTAAATCAATGCAAAATGTCTCTTCCTGAGACAAAAATAGCTTCTGAGGTGAGTTTTTAAATACTATAAATAATCACATATACATTATTCATATGTACTCATCCATATACCTTTTATTCTCTAAACTACATGCATAGCTGACCAATGAATCAATCATGTGAGGTGGCCCTCTCCAGCTCCATCAATACCATAAGCATCATCAGCATCATCAGCACTTTGTTTTCTTAGTTTGGTTTTCTCTGCACTAGTTTTAATTTTCATTCTTTTTTTTTTCCTTTTAATTGAGCAGTCAATGTAATATTTTTTTCCCAGGAATTAGAAGCAAAGGTTATTATATAACATATTTCCTACCTTTAAAATTATAAGAAATTTAACTATGAATTCGAACTTAGAAAAAATACTAATAAACTATGAAAGTTGTATGTAATTAAATTCTGAAGACTATACAGGATTAAACAATCAAGTTTCCTCAACTTTTTACAAAGTAAGAGGATTAGTCTCTATGTGATATTATCTCTATTGTCATGTTACAAGAAATATGATTTATGGAGCATGTGTCTAAACAGTATAGCAGCTGATTAATTTATTAATTGATCTTTTATTAAGAACTTGTTTCATGTCAGATATTGTTTGGGGGAGGGCTTTGAAGATAAATGAAGTGCTTTTCTTTATTATTGGATGTTGGAAGAAGAGTGGAGAAAGCAGGTGCATTGCCAACTTCATGGGATAACTTGAGTGATTTTATGTTATAAACAGGAGTTCTTATTACCATATCTAGTTACAGGAGAGAAGTGGTATAAAAAACATAAAATAGAACTTAATCTATTATGACATTTACCAGGCAAAGAAACGGAAAAAGAAGTAAATATAACAACCAAAATTATTTCAGGTAGAGATACCCTACAATGAGTTTGGAATATGAATATGGAACTCATAAGAGGAAAGAACTACACCCTATCTTGCTAGTATTAATTTTCTATTGAGATTATTAATTATTATTATTTTTCTAATTCAGCTGTTAAATTTGAGACTTTTTGATGGAGGGTTTTGTTTGTTTGTTTTTCATCCCTACACCCACTAACTCCCAACACAATAGCCATAAAGGACTGAATTGAATCTATTTTTAGTAAACATGGATGAGGAAGAGATAACAGGGAATTTCCAAATCTAGAACACTAGTAGCAGAAATAAAAGTATGCGTACATAGCCTGTGTTTTTGTTAGAATAGAAGAATGGAAATGTGAAGCCATTCAGACTCTCTCATTTAGGACACTGACCTAAAGAGCATAAATGCAAGGCATAAGTGTTGATAGGTGATGGCTGGAAAAATTGGAAGGCTGTGCATAGTTTATTAGTAGAAAATTTCTTAAGAGCTCACTGCATAATGAGTTAAAAAAACAATGTAGCAGAAAAGGTATAGGTGAAGAGGTAGAAGAGTAGGTTTCTCTACTGTTTCAGTTCATATAATGGTCTCAGAATTTCCATCAGATTTTGCTTATTTTTAAAGCATTTATACTAAATATTGGTATTGACTTTCACAAAAATTCCCATTTCCTGCCACAGCTTTAGTAATTCTACATTTCTTACAAATAGAGTAATGCTAGGCAGAAAAGGAAATGATAGATAACATATATAGTAATTAATATATTTGAGTATAAACTCATCAAGTTCTCACAACAGTGCTTTGAGGTGTGTGATATTAGTAGCAACAACAGTGTTACTACTGATATTTTATAAATAAGTAGTTGACGTTCAGAGAAATTTATTTTTTCAGTAATTGATTTTTTATGTGATTCTGCAACCTGTACAATCAGAAAAATGAGAAATTATACCCCATTTGATTCAAATATATGAATTGTCAAGATCATTGTACTGTCATGTGTAGCTAATAAAATAAAATAAAATTTTTAAAAAAACCTAGCAATTGACAGAGTTAGAATTTGCAACAAGCTATTTTGGCTATATTTCCTTTTTGTGTTATTCTGTTTCCTATTTAAAAACTATTAAAATATCAAAAGTGCATTAAGTTTTGCAGTACTTAAGTAAAATAAGCTATTATAATGAGCAATACTGAAGTATCAGTTGCTTACCATAATGAATGTCTAATATTCCTTTACTGGAAGTCCAACTCAAAGCAGAGAGTTGGGGAGTGGGGTTAATCCACTTTAGTTACTTGGGGAACCTAGGTTGATGAAACTAGGTTAACTATTTCATTAGCAATATTTATTCTTAAAGTCACAGTGCCATTTAGAAAATAGGTAAAGGGAATATGAAAGATAGCATCAAAGATTTTTATGGACCAATCATAAGAACACTGTAAGAACACTGTATGTAACTTCTACCTACAATTCGTTAGCTAAAAACTAGCCATGTTGCTCCTTCTAGAAAAAAATTAGAGTGGGAAATATAATCTTGGGCTGGGAATAAGTATTAAAATAAATCTCTGTAGAAGTATAGTACAAATGTGTCCTGGATGATTCTTTCTCCTCTTAGTACAGTATTGTTCACATTATAGATTCCACTCTCATTCTTAAAGGAATGCTTTCATATTTTTTTTAAAAAACTACTTTTAATATAAAACATAAAGTTAACATAAATAAGCATTCATATGCAATATTTATCTCACAAAATTGAATATTTAACATAAATTTTGTTGAACTTCATAAGGAGAAGAATGTAGAGGTCTGGTACTTCATGATATCCTTTAAATCTGGGATTTTATGAATAAAAAGATAAAATAAGATAAATACATAAAACTGCCATCTTCTTACAACCATCCATTACGTTTTTATCTTTGCTCTGCATGGCATTTCCTATGTTTCTTTCTTAAACTACTTTTTGTATTTCATTCATTGTAATCTGACTTACTGATTTTATCAATTGTTTTGTTTAAGATGTGGTATGTACAAAGATCTAAATATGAATATAGATGTGTTTATGGATGCACATATAGAAAATAAGATATATAGAAATGTGATTATATAATTCAATAATAAGTAAAATGCTCTTTGAAACTAATGTAACAAAATAAATTTGAACCTAATATTTTCCAATTTCACTATTATTATATTGCTGAATGTATATGATAGCTTTTAAACTGCTGATCATTAATATGTCCACAAAAATGTAACCAGAGAATAATAAAATCAATAAACTTGTTTAATATAATTTACCAATATTTATTTTGCTTATAGCTAATCAGCAAGACAATAATGTGAACAAAAACTTATAAGACTTAGTCATAACTTTAGCATTACTATCTCTAATAGGAACAGCCTGATAGCAATTTAGGCACTAAAGAAAAGCATAGTTAACTAAATTTTATCATAATTTTTTGCCTTCAGATATAAGTGTTTAAAATTAAAAAGTAGATTTTGCAACTCACTATTCTGAATAATATGTTTCCAACTGGTGAGTCCAAAAACATTTTCTATTCTGCCCATGAAATTTTCATTATGTTTTTGATGTATAAATAATTCATAGGATAAGAAAATATAAGTGATACAGAAAATAATACAGCTATCTTCATTTAAGTGGCCCAGGAGATGAGCAAGATGCTTGATTTTTTTTTCTTAGTATAAACAGCATTGCTATATGACCAGAAGACATCATGGTTTATTTTATTAATGATTTCCCTGTACATATTTTTACAATGACAATATTATTCATATAAAATACATACATGCATACATACTTACATGAATTTACCATGAATGATAGTGAATATTGGATTCTGTGCATGATTCTGTATCTGTTTCAGTTAACAGACAAATATAATTCATAACAACAAGCAAAGAACTATTTGAATTTTTCACATGCTTATGTACACACTTTTGTATATGTAAGTATACATTTATATCCATATAACTTACATATGTATGTATAAATTGATTTTAAGTGTTTCATTACCAAAGGTTTTATTTTCCAACATTTATTATCACTCCAAGCCACATAAACAGAAAGAAAAAGCAAACAAAATAAGTATTTCCTCTTTTTGTCCTATAGTTAGTTGACAGATTTGGATTCCTAAAATAAGACTAGAAACTTCTCTTAGTTTTCTTTCAAGCATCTAATGTTGATGTGCAGGTGTGATCTTCAAAAGACAATTAAGGTCTTTCGAATCTATCATTAAAGAATAGACCTTGATCTAACTGAACTCATAAATATATATTGCCTTTAATAAAGAATAAATGCATTTTACTTTAATATTAAGTAAACAAAATATAAAATAAGAAGCAGATTTTAGCATTTTTTTAATATGGAAAAAATGATGATTTCTTGACTTTTGCCTTTTAAAATTTTTAAATGTGAAAATTCTACAAGGTAAAATGAAGTCAGCCACTAGACAGTCTTCAGTGGAAGTTCTGCTGATTCTCCATTTTAGGACTTTAGACCTATACAATATTTTAAAATTTCTCTATTTATTGAGAAAAATTTATACATAAAGATGAATAGAGGGCTGGGATTGTGGCTCAGAGGTAGAGAGCTCGCCTAGCATGGGCGGGACCTGGGTTTGATTCTCAGCACCACATAAAAAAATAAAGGCATTATGTTGTGTCCATCTACAAAAAAAAAAAAAAAAAAAAAAGATATTCTTTCTCTCTCTCTCTCTAAAAAGAAAAAAATGAGTAGAGATGAATGTGTATATATATATATGCTTATCCAAAAACATAAATATACATATATATTCATATAAACATATGCATTTGTAAATTTAAATATTTATCATTGTGAGTCTTCTCACTGATTTTAAAGTTAATAACTTCTTAGTATTTCCTTGATCTTTGTAATAAACTAATAAATTCAAAATCATTGTTAGTTATGAATATTTGAAACATTTTATAATATACGTGAACAATAATTAGAAATATTTTAATGTTTTTTTCATTATATAAGAATAACTATACCACTTTAATTTCATTTTCCTAAGCAACTGGTTTCTTGAAATGTGATCACTCATAAAAGAATATTTTAAGTCTTTTTAAATACAAACTTATTTTACTTTAAATAATAAGTAAATAAAGAAGTTAAATAATCTTGACCTTGACATCCATCCTTAATAGAGATCAGAATGATATCTCTAATAAAATGGAAGATATAGAATTGATATTTTATTATTTTGCACCATCCTTCCTACATATTTTAAATATATAATCCCATGAACTTTTACAATATCCTTTTAGGAAAGATGTACTGATTTTTATTTTTTTAAGAAAAGAACCAAAACTTAGAAACTGTAACCCAACATCTAAATATTATAGAAACAAAGATATTGAATTAACAATTTAAGTTGGTCTGTGTGACTTCAATATATGGACTTTAACAATGAATATTTTTTACTTATTTACAGCAACCAAAGCCAAAATCAAAAAGCATATAAATTCACTGAATTCACTTGAAATTTTGAAATACACAAATTATGTTTTTTTTCTTTGTTCTTTGTACGTACATATGACAGTAAAATGTATATTGGCATATTATACATACATGAAGTATAACTTATACTAATTACAATCCTATTTTTGTCGTTGTACCTGATGCAGAGTTACACTCCTGGTGTATTCAAATACAATGATAGGAAATCTATGTCTGATTACTGTCCTTCCTAGTCCCTTCCCCCACCATTCCTTTCATTCCCTTTTGTCTCATACAATGGATTTCTATTCTTTCCCTCCCCACCCTCCCTTGTTGTGCTTTAGTATCATCATATCAGAGGGAACATTCAGCTTTTATTTTGGGAGGGCCTGGCTTATTTCACTTAGCATGATATTCTCCTATTCCATCCATTTACCTGCAAATGCCATAATTTCATTTTTCTTTATGGCTGAGTAATATGTTATTGTGTATATATACCACATTTTTTTTTTACGAATTACATATATCTTAATTTTATGTACCTAAACAAGTTATCAAGCATTAATTCTTCATTATGTTTGAGATTAAAAGAAACATTTTGTATTTTCCATTGTATCCATATCAAAAATATCTTTAGAAGATATGGAAAAAAATAAATAAATAATCGAAGTATATCAAACTAAAGTTCAAGTAAACATGAAAGAAGGCAGCCAGGGAGGTACACAATGGTAACAGTAAGGTAATTTTGTCAAAAAGTAATTAATAGTATAAATACCTCAATGAAAAGCTATAGATGATCCAAATGATTTTTTAAATAGTTGTGTGTTGTCTACAATAAAGTCACTTTAGCTAATAGAACATGAAGACTGAAAGTTAAAAGTAGAAAAAGTTATTCCACATAAAGATAAGCAAAAGAAAACCAGATGGCCATATTTATATCAGAAAAATTAGGCCACAAGTCAAGACTGTCACAAAAGTTGAAGAACAAAATCCAGTGATAAAAAGGCCAGTTCACAAGAGAGATATAATAATTAAAACCACATACACTTAACAATAGCACATACATATATAGGATATAAACACTGACAGAATAAAGAGAGAATCATATAGTTACAGAATATTTAGAGGAGATTTTAATACCCAATTTTCTTTAGTGGATAGAACAATTAGATAAAAGTTCAATAAGGTAACGGGAAGCATAAACACACTGTAATAGACCTAAAAGGCAAATAAAGAACAATATGTGCAGCAACAGAATGTTGGAACCTTTTACCTCCTTTGGGACCACAGTCATTATTGGGTGTTGGCTGAGGTGGCCTCATGGGTTCTTCCAGAGCATTTCCGTATATGTGACCTCGCTGGATTGGAATGCGCAGGTTTGTAGCCTGAGCGTGGGTTTTTTTTTTACCTTAGCCCTGCCTAATGGTTTAATCTGAAATCGGCCTAGGCCCTTAGTGATAGTGACGTAACTGCCCCTTATTGGTTCTCACTATTGTCTCTTCTTACCCCCTCCTATCACTATGTAACATTGTCCCTGACACAATAAAATTGAGATTGCTGCACCTCCATGGTTGACTCAACTCCCGATTTGGTGTGATTCTTAGCCAGGCTAGGTGGCAGGCGGGGTCACCACACTCACCCTCTCACTCAGATAGGGAAGTATCTGCTGGTCTCTTGCATTCCCTTAACCTTTGTTGAAGGGCGGTTCTGACCACAGAACACTCTTCTTTTCCAGCATATATGGGATTTTGTACAGAATATATCACATGTTGGACCACAAAATAGGTGTTTAATAAGAATAAAATCATACCAAATATCTTTTCCAAGCACAATGGAAAAAAATTAAAAATCTTCAGGAAAAATAAAAATGAAAATGTTTAAATATAAAACAGTTAACCAATGATTGAACAACCAATGGTCAAAGAAGAAATCATAAGGGAACTTAGAAAATATCTTGAATAAACAAATTTGAAAGTTCTTCACACCAAAACTTATGGATTACATTAAACACAGCTCTGAGAAAAAAGTTCATAGTAATAAATGCATTTTAAACATCCAAAAAAAAAAAAATGCCAGGTATGGTGGCGTACACCTGTAATCCCAGTGACTCCAGAGGCTGTGGCAGGAGGATTGTAAGTTCAAAGCCAGCCTCAGCAACTTATTTGAGGCCTTTAGCAATTTAGCAAGACCCTGTCTCAAAACAAAAAATTAAAAGGACTGTGGATGTGGCTTAGTGGTAGGATGCATCAGGGTTCAAATCTTGGTACAAAAAAAAAAAGAAGAAAAGAAAAAAAAGAAACTCAAATCAACAGCCTAAATTTTATACCTCAAGAAAGAAGAAAAAATAAAATGTAAAGTTAGACATAGACAATAATAAAGATAAGAGCATAAATAAATGAAATATAATATAAAATATTTTAAAAATTAGCATTGTTATTTTTTAAAAAATCAATAAAATTAGCTCTTTAACTTTTTAGGAAAAATGCATAATAATCAATAATAAAAAAATATTACAGTTGATATGTTAAGATGAAAAGCAACCAAATATATTACAATGAACCATTATGCTTCCATAAAATGGAAAGCCTAAAAGAAAAGGATGCATTTTTATAAACCTAAATGTATTAAGATTAAGCCACAAATAAAAATAAAATCTAAGCAGAATCATAAATTATAAGGATTTGAATCAATCATTAATAAAATACTTCTTAACAAAGAAAAATTTCAGACCAGATGGCTTCATAGAAGAATTTTACAAAACATAAAAAATAATTAACATTAATTTTTTTTCCAACTTTGCCAAAATATTGAACAGAAGGAAACAAATCTGAATTCATTTTATGTGGCCATTATTGCCCTGAAGGAAAAAACTGAAAGAGATCTAAACTAGAGACCAGGTAGGCAGTTGGTGACTAAGTAGATGATTCATTTTTTTTTTAATTTAATTTAATTTAATTTTTTTTTATTGTTGGTCGTTCAAAACATTACATAGTTCTTAATACATCATATTTCACAATTTGATTCAAGTGGGTTATGAACTCCCAATTATACCCCATATACAGATTGCTGAATCACATCAGTTACCCTTCCATTGATTGACAAATTGCCTTTCTAGTGTCTGATGTATTCTGCTGTCTGTCCTATTCTCTACTATCCCCCCTCCCCTCCCCTCCCCTCCCCTCCCCTTTTCTCTCTCTACCCCTTCTACTGTAAATCATTTCTTCGATTTGTATTATCTTGTCTTACCCCTCCTTTCCTCTTATATGTCCTTATGTATAACCCTGAGGATCGCCTTCCATTTCCATGTGATTTCCCTTCTCACTCCCTAAACTAGAGACCAGGTAGGCAGTTGGTGACTAAGTAGATGATTCATGATCTTAGTTGGATAAAGCAGAATGGCATGAGATTTGATCATGCTAGACAGGTAGCTATTCAGGGCTTATGAATTTTTTATTTCTGGGATTTTTTTAAATTTACATTTTCAAGCCACAGTTGACCTTTGAAAATAATTCATGAAAATTGAAATCCAGAAAAGAGGAACTACGGTACAAAGCTATAGTAATTAAAGCAACACTATTCTGCCTTATAGACAGACATGCACCAATGGAACATGTTATAGAGCTCCCTACAAAAAATTCTCATGTATGCAGTCAAATGTTCTTCAACAGGATGCCAAAAATACACAAAGGAGAAGAAAGAAGTCATCAACAGGTTTTGTTGGGAAAACTGGATGCAAAACTACATGCAAAAGAAAGAAGTTAGATATTCAGCATATACCATGCATATAAATTTACTCAACATACATGAAAACTCTAAATAAAAGACATATAACTATAAAACTCCTAGAAGAAAACATAGGGTGAAATCACGACATGGGATTGAACAATGATTTCTTTGATATACCACAAAATTAAGCAAATGGAAATCAGATTTTAATACCTCTTGTGCAATAAACAGTGAAAATGCAACCTATAAAATGGGAGGAAATATTTCCAAATTACATATTTGTTGTGGGACTATTATCTAGAATATATAAAGAACTATAATTCAACAACAAATATCCCAATTAAATAAAATAGGCAAAGGACTTAACTAGACATTTCTTCAAGGAAATATACAAATGACCAATAGACATGAAAAGATTCATGACATCACTAATCATCAAAGGAATGAAAATCAAAACTAGAAAGATATATCATCTCTTAAAATGGCCATTATAAAAGAAAAATAACAAAACAGGAACAAAACAGGAAATAGTTACTTTAGGCAAGAATTTGCAATCCCGGTGCATTCGTGTTTTGAATATAAAAGTGTCTGACCGCTTTGGAAAACAGCATGATAGAATTACAATATGATCCAACAATCCCACCATTGAGTTGTGTTAACTAATTTTTTATCACTGTGACTAAAATACATGACACAAACAACTGAGAAGAGGAAAAGATATGTTGTGCTCACAGTTTCAGGGTTCCCAGTCCATGGTCAGTCTACTCCATTGTTCTATGACTGAGATGATGGTGACCATTGTGAGGGAGGATGCTCAACTCATTGCAGCCAGGAAGCATATAGAGCCAAGGAATCAGGAACAAGATATATTAATCTTTAATTATACACCCCTAGTGACCGATTTTCTCTAACCATTCCCTAACTGCCTATAGTTATAAAACAGTAATATATTAAAATTATTAATCTCGGTATATACACAATGAAATATTACTTAGTCTTAAAGAAGAATGAAATCGTGGCATTTGTGGGTAAATGGATGAAACTGGAGAGTATCATGCTAAGTGAAATAAGCCAATCCCCCAAATCAAAGGCCAAATGTTTTCTCAGTTAAGGTGGTTCTGATCCATAGTTGGGAGAGGGTAGGGAAAAATGAAGGAACTTTGTATTGTGCAGAGGGGAGTGAGGGGAGGGGTGGGGCTATGGGCATGGGAGAATGAGATCGACATTATTACCCCATATACATGTATGATTACACTGCTGGTGTGACTCTGCACCATGTACAGCAAGAGAAATGAGAAGTTATGCTCCATTTATGTACAGTATGTCAAAATGCTTTCTATTGTCCTGTATAACTAATTATAGTAGATATAAAAATTATTTATGTATCAAATGAATTAATCCACTGATTAGATTATATCTTTAATATTAATTTACCTCTGAACATTCCTGCATTACCTAAATGAACTTTTTTGGGGAACACTTTCCACAAGAATTGAAAACAAAATCTCTAAGTCTTGTTTGTTTATCCACCTTCATTTTAACATTTGCAATACTAAGAGGGGGAAATAATCTGAATATTGATTGATGCATAAAATGCAGTATATGTATACAATGGAATATCATTCAGCCTAAGCCAATCCTGTCATATGCCGAAATGTGAATGAACCTTGAGTCCTTGTGTTAGGTCAAATAAGCCAGACATAAAAAGATGAACATTATATGAGTACTCTCACATGAATATCAAAATAGTCACATTTTTAGATGCAGAAAACATAGACTGTATAGTCAGGTGCTATAGAGTTAGAAGGAGATTTGTTCTGTGGATAGACAGTTTCAGTTTTGCAAGATAAATATTGCTAGACATGTGGAACAACATTGTGCATGGAATTAACACTATTGTTGTATTCACTTAAAAATGGTTAAAAAGGGAAATTTTATATATGTATTTATTTTTTACTACACAAAAACATAATAAAAGTGCAAAAAGTAAGTATTGTTTTTGTTTCTTAAATTATATCTCATTAATGTAGACTGATATTTTAGAAATTTAAAATAGACTGAAGAATTTAAGGATTTTATGTCAGAGAGTAATCAGGTGACATTTAATACTTGACTAATAATTTCGGCAATCTGGTTTTATTCACACTTTTGCTGGCATAAACATTTTTTAAAATACATTCTTGCTAGTGCAAGAAAAGCTCATATTTAGCATGCTAAAGGTGCTGGTATTTTGTTTTAGTCAGCACCCCATCCTTCTCACAAATAAGAGAAAGTTAATTTGACTAATGAGTTTGTAGTTTCCTATGCAAGAGCAGTGGACACATAGCTGGGGATCTCCGATGAGGGTGGTGGATGACCAAGTGTGTTGTGTAGGACAGTGCTCACGTGATGACCAAGAAGTAAAATGGAAAGAGGAGTCTAGGGTCCCCACTATTCCCTTGAGGACACACCCATCACCTAAGGACCTCCCACAAGGCCCCACTGCCTAACAGTTCTATGACATCCCAATAGTAACACTGTGGGAAAAGGCTTCAACACATGGACTTTAGGAACATTAAACTTCCAAACTATAGCCAATGATGAAAGGGAGTTTATTGTAATAATGACAAAACTGTTATACAATGTGTGAGATTTTCAAATGCTATTAGAGGAATCCAAAGAGACAGTCTCCTTATCTAGTTTGTCTACATATGGTAAACCACATAAACAGAGGATTTGGCACATATGGAGCTTTGAAATAGTTCTTGATTCCTCTTTTTTTTTTTTTTTTTCCTCAGATGGTACATCAAATAGATGACAAAAATTCTACTGGCTCTCCCTTTATGAACAATTCCACCATGCCTCCATTCCTAGTACCACTGCACATAATCTCTCTCTCTCTGATGTAACTGTTTTTGATACAACTGTTTTCTAATTGGTTTCCCTGCTATCATCTATTTCCACCTAACAAACACTGTAATCCTTTCAAAATGTAGGTCAGATCAAGATTACTCTTTTTTCTAATTCTATTTTTTTTGTCTTCTCATTTTATTTGATGACTCAGAAAATTCTTTCATTGAAATTCTTACGATTGATTTTCAAACCTTATCTCAGGAAAATTTTCTGACTTTAATTTTCAACATCCACTCCATTCTCACTGGCCTCCTTAATGTAATCTGAATCCACCAGACATCCATTCTTAGAGAAATTGTACCTCTTTGATCCTCCACTTGGAATGGCTTTTTCTGGAAATCAGCACCATTTGTTTCTTTAACTTTCTCAAGTTTGGTCTAAACGACTCGTCCTTGAAGACATAACTACTTTGTAATTGCAACCACACCACCATAGTCTTTCCCTATGTTCATCACCTTTTCACTTGATATTATTTATAACATTAACACATCATTTCATATCTATAATATTTCCTGTGTATTCTTAATGTTTGAAATGTAAGTCTCATGCAATGCATGACATTTGTTCACCCCATCATCAATGTATATCACATGTTCTTCATTACACATTGTATTTTAGTGAAAATTCATGAAAAGGACTTTGAAAATACTTTCAAAATTTACCCTAGAAGTGATTTTTGTACGAAATTATCTAAACTGATATCTAATCCATAGTAGATTCTTGCTTTGAATATGTTATTTTCTTACATGAAATTTAATGCAGCCCTATGGATCATTAAATATTCACAAAGAACTCAAACACAAGTCTCTAGTGACATCTTACTTTGCAGAAATCTTTCTAAAAGAATCCCTTTGAAAATATAACGCTCTTGTTCCACTCAAATTTAGCATTTGTAGTAACTTGTCAAACTTATAGATAAAACTGGTGAACGACAAAACATAGTTTATAGATCAATATCTGGTAATTTTAAAAATCTGATTACTGTCAAAATGTGTTGCTTATACTTACTTTTTAGTTTATATGAGAAATAGATAAATGCAAGTATATATATAACAAATCTTATTTTTCAAAATCGAAATAATGAACTTCAAAAATGTTAAAACTTTTGTTCAAGAAAAATATTTACTTAAATTAAGTTTTAAAAATACATGTTATCTGTTAACAGTAAATTTAGAAAAATTACTGTTAAGTAACATACCATTATGACTAATTACCACTAAATATTTGAATATAGCTTCTAATTGAATACAGGAGTTGACTACCTCATGACAGGTCATTCCTTAAATGTATGTATTATAAACATTCCAATCCTGCACACTTGCTTATTTTGCAGAGAGCCAATATTGTTACTATATTGTGGTATCTCCAGATAGCTAGTACATCAATGAGAGATTGGGAAAACTTGTAAAATCAATTATAATTTCAGGTTAAATTAAACTTGAAGCCAAATCATTAATATATTGAGTATACATCTGGTTACAATTCCTTGAGCTATATAGGAATATGTCTATCTTACTGTAACTGAAGAAGCTCTTACATGATGGAACTTTTAAGTGTCCTTTGAATTAAGACCATGTGTGAACACTAAGCTTATCCCCAAAGAGTTATTCTAGAGCAACTGAAGGAGAATCCATTGTTTTTTTTTTTTCTTCTTTTAATTGGGATATTCCATTATTGACTTGACATCCACATAAAAGCCTCACAGAGTTTGCTCGTTACATGAGTTGATTAAGTAGACTTTTATATTTTATTAAGTAAATGTATTTTTGAAATTTAATATTTAAGAATTTTCACATCAAATATTTCTTTTATTTGAAATTAAAATTATCATTATTTATATTAAAGCAACTAATTTATAATTAATTTTCAAACTTTTTGTGAAAATATGCCAGTTCTTCTTTGAATATCAGATTATAACATCCAGTAACATTGGAGTACTTTATGGGTTATTGAAACATTTCTTAGTAAAGTTAAACATATGTACCTAATAATTTAATGTCTCAAGATATTATATTAATATTTATACTTTTATAAGCTCATTAATAATATTTTGTGTAACAATGTTAGCTAATGGGATTTTCTACCCCAAAACAAATAATTCCATTAGTGTTATTGGTAAATTCTTAAAAAGTAAATATTCAAAAAAATATTAAAAATATTTATTATCTTCACAGTCATGCTGACATACAGTTACTCCAACCATCACTTTTCTATATTCTAGTTTCTTTAGAATGAAATATTTTGTTCTTAATATGAGTTCACAATATTCAAATTTTTGATAATTTCTAACCCTTTAGATGAAATGCAAAATATTATGAAATCCTAAATTCAGAAGCAGCATCAAGAGATTTGAGAAAAATACAATCAATGTTCTTCTTACAGCATTTGATTTATTTTTTGAAGTATTTTTTAATAGAGATTATATAACATATAAACATATAATTAATTTGTTATTTCATTATTTTATTTGACACATAAAATTTATACAGGCCTATCGGGTACCACATGATTTTGATACATGTATGTGTAATGTTCAAATCAGGGTAAGCGTATCTATCTCCTCAAATACTTATCCATTCTTTTTTTTTTTTTTTTTTTTTTTTTTGGTATTGGGACTTGAACTCAGGGACACTATTTTGTATTTTATTTAGAGACAGGGTCTCACTGAGTTGCTTAGCACCTTGCTTTTGCTGAGGCTGGCTTTGAACTCACGATCCTCTTGGCTCAACCTACCAAGCCGCTGGGATTATAGGCATGCAGGCCCGTGACTGGCTACTTATCCATTCTTTATGATAAAAACATTCTCAGGTTTTATTTACAATATAATAAATATTGATACATGTAGGCCTAAAAAACAATATGTCTTTGGCATCCTTACTAATTTTTAAGGATAAAGAGTGTACCTAGAACCAAAGTTTAAGAAATATTGCCAAAAATCATGCTATGCATTCCTAAGCAGATACAGTTTCTAAGAAATAACCAAAAAATGAAACTTAAGAATGAGTAAAAAGGGTATATAGCTCAGTTAGTAGAGGGCTTGCCTCAAATGCAGAGGCCCTGAGTTCAACTCCAAGCACCATGAAAGAAAGAAAGAAAGAAAGAAAGAAAGAAAGAAAGGAAGGAAGGAAGGAAGGAAGGAAGGAAGGAAGGAAGGAAGGAAGGAAGGAAGGAAGGGAAAAATATATTGTTCTCATTTAAGAAATGTATATACTACACAGAAATGCAGTATATATGTTGTTTTAAAATTTCATGTACTCTGGGGAAAACTGGTAATCAAAAATATCTAAAAGGATGTGTTGTGGGAGATGATAATGAAAAAAGAAGAAATTTATTAACCCTACTCTAGATTAAAGTCTGAGTTCCAGAAGATGATATGGAGTGTGCTTACTGAGTATCACTTTAGTATTTATGGAAAAACATTCACTTCAGAGTCATTTTCCCCCATATTTTATTACAATAAAATTGTATTTTGCTCTGTGTTTGAATACAAGCCTCTGTGACAACACAACTATCATTTCTGTTTGTCAGATTCATGTAAACTTGTTGTGGTCTCTTCATCCTAACCCTGCCATTTTTTCTAGTATATCAGCACATCCTCAGACTATCCATCTCTCTCTTTGGGGTGAGAAGCAAAGGGAAATTTACTTTCTCTACCATACTGTGGAGTCTGAAACAGCTGTCAAGCATCTGCTTCATGTTTGTTTCTTTCTCCACACACTCCAAGATTCCTATTCTAATTTGCTTCAGGGCTACTGTAGTATATAACCCCTGGGCAATGATGCTAACTCTTAAATTTCCAGAAAAGAAATGCTTGAGATATTTCTCTGTTCTTGAATCTCAAATCCAGTGATTTTGTACACAAAGGGAGAACATATTGAGTTGACCTCTCTCAATAATCAGTAGCTTCTAAGCGGGCTTCAACAATTCTCCTTTCCTTAATTTTGCCCAAGAAAACTTTATCTACTCTCTGGCTGGGGAAGGCTGACATAGTATTTATGAGGCATTATACCAATAAATAGATGTATTCTTTACTATGTTTGTTGTACAATAATGGGTAGGTAAATAAAATAAAGTTAAAGGCTGAGGTAGCAGGATCACAAGTTCAAAGCTGGCTTCAACAACTTAGTGAGGCCCCAAGCAACTTTGCTAAATACTCTTTCAAATTAAATAATAATTAAAAAGTTCCTAAAAAAACCTTTAAATAAATAAATAAATAAAGAGCTGGGGATGCCGCTCAGTGGTTAAATAGTCCTAGGTTCAATCCTTAGTGGAAATAAATAAATAAATGAATATAATTAAGTAAAAGAAATAAGTGGAAATATTAGTTTCACCTAAACATGTCCTTGATAAAGCAGGAAAATCTATTAATTATATTGAACCTTAATATTTGAGAAGACATCATTTTAACATTCTCTATGAAAATATTGAAAGTATTCATAAAAGCTTTCAGTGGGACAATGTCCAACCCATGGTTAATTTTAGGAAAACATTTGGGCAATTATTTCAATTGAAAGTTGAACTATTTCAATTATAATAATTAGAAAATTTTTTAAAAAGTTCTCAATAAAATATAAGCAGAGGGCTTATACTTTATTATATTTAGATCATTACTGTCATGAGCCATTTAACTCCAGAAATTGGAAATAATAAAATAATTGTCATATGTTCTTAAATACATTTATAGGAGATATCAGTGGGAAAAATTAAGTACATTCATTTTTGGTTTCTAGGTCAATTTTTTATTCTTGTTTAAGAGTTTTACCACAGTGTTTTGCTTATGTAAGATGAAACTTTAAAATTTGGGATGACTTCTGTTGGTCTTGAAGTTTTATATAGACTGATATTACAAGATTCCTATATATAATTTTTATTCCCATGTTTGCAACTTACAAAACCATTAAGTGTTTCTTTTTACAGTTTCACTACATTAAGGAAATAAAAATATCTGGGTCACAATTTATAATTTTTTAGAATAATAGAATCTCCTTATACTTTTAGCTTCTTCTTGCCCATGACAACCTATTACTCTCAACCATTTTCACAAAAAAATTACCAAACACATACATGTCATTATTACTGTCAGAAAAAATAAGTTTAAAAAATCCAGAATGGAGATTCATTAATTATTTGATATGGTATTAATGATTCCCTATTAAGTAGAAAATTTAGGACTTTATACCAAGAATCCATGGGTCTAAAAAGGATATTCAATTTATTTTAATAAATGGTCTAATTTTAATTACTTGTAAAGAGAGGCATATTAAAATACTACTTTTAATACTAAGACCCTTATTGATAATTAAGATATTTAATGCCATTATACAAGTCAAGTGAAAAACCATTATTTTGTAAGATTTTGTAGATTAAACAATAGAATGATAGAAAACATTGTGTTCCGATTTATCTGGCAACTCACCTATTACAGAATAAAATGTGCATTTGGACATTTTCAGAAATCAGACATGTATGAGTCAATGAGTTTCTAACTCATTTCTAATTGCTAGATAGTAAGAACCAATGTGGTTGAAACAAAGGTTGGCAAATTTACTGATGACTTTTTAGTATTTCTTTAGTTTAACAGGAACTTTGGAAAGATACTCCAAGAGAAGAATTGAGGCAATGTCAGTAGAAAGTCACTCTTTATTATTGAAAGTTATAACACTTAGCACATGGGGAGAGCCATTGGAAATATATAGAAAAACACATTCAGAATTGGTTTGTATATGTTTTCCTCAGATGTCTTTTGTAAAACCTAAATCCAATTAGGGCAACTTGATCTTATCAACTGCAGTGTAACTATAGAAAGTGTTTGTCTAATCAATTTTATTGTAACCTTGCTTCTGAAGTACTGGATTGATAGAAGGATGGCATTTTCAGGGAAAGTTGCAACAAGAGAGGTTCTTAAAGAATTGAGATTTGTCAATAGACCCTCAGCACTTTCTGAAAAATGCTCACTCTGATAAAGTGACCGCAAGTTCCCAATTCTCTTCTGGAAAATAATTTTAAAAGTCTAGTTTTAGATAATCATTCTTCATTACTTTATTATGTAATAACCAAAGATTTTTCTGATATTAATTTGGTCACTCAATATGGAATATAACAGAAAATGATGTAATGACAAAATATATTAGTTTTCCTTACACCTACTAATATTTCTGTTTTCCTTCATTATTTTCTTCTTCTTTATCTTTCTTTCCTTGTTTCCTCATTGATTTTTATGGAAATCCCCAGTATTCCTCAAAAACACAATAAGTTATATGGTGCTTTCCTTTCCTCAGAGTAACATTGTGCTTCAGCATCTTGTGATATTCGATGGCCAGATTTTTTTGAATTCTGGGAAACCTTTGAAAACTGATACAGTCGAATTGGCATTGAGAATTCAGCCTCACATCATAATCATATATGGAAAACAGGAGGTTACAAACCATTTATTTTGTATTTCATATGGATACACTCACACACATATAATACATATATTTTGAACTTTTGAAATTAATTTCATTTTTTTCCCAAAGTTGTAAAGGGAATACTCCGAATATATCTCTGCCTACTATGCAGATAGTTGCATAGACTTTTTGTTTTGTTTTAGTCATATAATATATATTAACACAGATATCTTGCTTTTTGAATTTGTATGAAATTATATCATACCCCATACAATACTTTCTGTACTTGTATAGCAGGCCATATGGCTGATCAACAGGGTCTCCTTGACAAACTAATTGCTGTTAATGATATTATGGTTTTATTTTATCAAAGCTGTTTACACCTATGAGTGAATTTATTCTTGACTTATTCTATCCAAATGTCTCTTCTTTTCTTAACATCCCTCAGTCCCAGACTTCCAGGATGGGCCAAAACACTGCCATATTAAAGCTTCAGAAATGCCCATCTAAGTAACCCCAGATCTCATACAGAGAACTGAAGAGAAACAAACCAAACCAACAATGATGTAACATTACAAGCATCACAGAACATTTCAAAAGGCTTCCTTCACTCAAACAAATAGGAATGTGTTTTGTCTTGTTTGTTTTTAAATCAGGAAGTAATATCAATCTCCTTTTGTTCCAGGCTTAAGGAAAATAAAAGAAATCAAAGCAAGGTCAATGAAGCAAGTTGGATGCCACCACACTTTGCTAGACACTGGTTTCTGCCTACTGATCCATTCATTGTAAATCTCACTAAATGATGTTATCTAGATAAACTTTTAAACATGTTAGTTATAATCAGTTTTTTAAAAAATTGAATATAACACAATCTTCATGCAGGTCTTATTTTCAGTGTTCTATGAAAATAAACATGATTAAGTACAATTTGTTAGATTGGATTAACTTCTTCATATGCATCACTTTTAATATTCCAAATAGCTCTTAAGAAATTAGTTTTGTGAACTGTTTTATAGATGATGTTGCTAAAACACAGAGAGGCTAAGAATCTTGCACAGGGCCACAAAGACAGAAAATACCAAGTTTCTCCTTGAAAAATGGCATTTTCTTCCCCTCTCTGGAGCCATAGATCTTCACCTTAGTAATTAAGGAACAAAAAGGATGATTTTAAAGAGACAAATTTACAGTAATGTGTTTTATTTTAAAACTCTTAAAATTTATTTTAGGATAAACAAAATGATAAAACGTTTCTAAAATACATTCAAGCTTATATTTTAATTTCAGTTTTTTTTTTATGTTACAGTGCCTGTAGCTTCCTAAAGTATATTTTAGATGTGGTGTTTAAATGATATTTTTTTGAAGAAGGATTAATTTAAATTACAGAGCTTACATTTAATCTAAAGAATTGAATTGTTAATTAGTCAATATTTTCTAAATCGTTATCTCCAGTATTACAATTTTGAAAATATGTGGTTTTGTGGTATAGTTTTACTTTTTAAACTTTTCTCCCATTACACATTTTTATTTAAGAAATTAGATGGCAGCATGAATATTTAAATAACATTTGACGAAGATAACATCTAACACTTTCAGCAAATTAATTACAGAAGCAGTCTTGTTCTGAAGGAGTTTTCTAGATTCTCCAATGCTTAGTCTGTGGGAGCATGATTATACTCTCTGAACTTCCTCAGAGCAATAATAGACATCCAAGAGGCAAAAAGAGCAATGGATAGTGAATATAACAGGGATTTTTCCTGGATAGGGATTCAACTCAAAATTCAGAAGCTCAAACAAATTGAATTTTAGATAATAAACAATTTTTAGTATAAGAATGTCCCAAGCATTGTAAGAGGCCTGCCATTTAAAATATGCTAATTTTATGAAATTCAAAATTCATCAAAGTTTTATAGTTTTCCTTATATAAATCTTATATGAATTTGATTATTTCTTCTAAGATTTTTGCTAATGTAAGAAATGTTTTGTTTTTATTTTCAAAATCCAACTGTCCATTGGTGGTTCATATTTTTCTTTCATAGGAAATCAAATTATATTTTTATAATTCCCTACAAAATTACTTATTGGTTTAGGAAATATATATATATATATATTAGTTTAGGAAGATGTTCCCTAATTCTTTGGGAATTTCTACACAGAAAATCATATAATCTATGAACAGAGACAGTTGCATTTTTTTTAAACCCAGTCTGTCTTAGTTTATTCTCTGTTGAATGTGTTTGGTGTGAAGGAAAATACTTTTTCCCAATGTTCTCTAGATAGTTTTTGTCAAAACTGGAAAGTTCTCCATTACTTCTAGTGTTCTGAAAGTTTTTAGTCATGGATGAGTGGTGAATTTTGTCTTTTTTTTTTTTGTATCTAACAATATGATCATGTTTTTCTTTTTTAACTTGCTGATGTGATGGATTGCATCTAATTGACTATTCCTTAATCCACCCAATCTATTGTATTTGTTAGAGCAGCTTAAGCTGACTAAAACATAAAATTTATATATTTGGTTAGCATTTTTCCCAGAAGACTTTTAAGTAAGTAGATAATTAAGCTCAATCAGAGCATTGCTTTGGAGAATTCTTATTTAAAGATAGAGCCATGGGCACTGTGGCATATGCCTGTAAAATTCCAGTGGCTTCAGGGGCTGAGGCAAGAGAAGGGCAAATTCAAAGCCAGACTCAGAAACTTAGCAAGGCCAAAGCAATTCAAGAAAACTCTGCCAAAAAAAGGAGGGGTGAGTGGACAGGGATGTGGATTGGTGGTAAAGTATCCTTGGGTTCAATCTCTGGTACCAAAAAAAAAAAAAAAAAAAAAAAAAGATATCTTAAATATTCCTTGGGTTCAATATCTGGTACCAAAAAAAAAGATATCTTAAATATTCTCTTATCATTTGAGCATATTTTTCATAAAAATATACACCACAAATGCCAGCATTTGGGGAATAATATGTGTTAATATACCAGGAGTGTTAGGGTTGTCATCTCTAGAAATTTGGGCTTCTCTTTGCAATTCTAAGCAACAAAGACTGACACATATTTGAGCAGGGTTAGATAAGTTTCCAGAATAATAATCTCAAAATTATGAGAACAGTGTTTTAGTCAGATAATAACATGTTTTAGATTATTAAAATCCACTTACCTATTCATGACCAGCTTCAAAATTTCAAATACAATCATAGAATGAACATATCAAAGCATATGCACATAGTAAGAATAATTATTATTATATGGGACTTGTAACAGTTGTGTATTTATGTATGTTTGTGTTTCCTGGATTGTCATATATGACTTCTTTCTTACTATGGACCATAGTTAAAAATTGAGTTATACATTAGTGAAATGTTTACAAGGGTGAGGCTGACAACATATAATGGAAAATATAATCATATGTGACATAGCCTATATGTCTCTGGTCTACTAATTATCACACCATAACATCCAATCATATAGCAAGTTGTGTGACCTAAGACAGAATGAAAATGTATTCAAATTTATTTTAACTTATTCTCTTGCTTATATTTTTCTAAAAGTTGTAACTAAAAAAAAAAACATATTCAAGATCTGTTTTTATGTTAGATATTATTATAAAATGCTGAAATTTACTGTTTTTTCAGAAAATTATTCACAGATATGTATAGATTTTCTTAGCAGAACAGTTTTGGGTTGAGTCAAACTAAAGCTTATAATAAAATTTCTACTTAAATACTTTATTTAAATATATAATCATATTTGATTCCAAATTAAATTAAGAATGGGTTATGTACCCAGTTTACATAAATGAACAACTATCATTTTATGTATCTACTCAATTTGTAGAATATTTATATATATATATATATTTATGTGTAAACATATTTGAATGGCTATTATGTCCAAGATTATAAGAGATTCATTTATATAAAAGCTTTACAGAGGATAGATTATGAGAAATCAAGTTCATGAGCAAGTTTTGTTGAAAATGGAAATCCTTGAAGAATGTTAACAGAGGTACCTCTTTGAAATTTACAAAAAGAACTGGTGTAAATTTAGATTATGAACATATTTTTGACTAAGAAAACATGGTTAGAAAAGTAAGAAAGAAATACTTGAAACTAAAAAATCCCTATTTTTGACTTAGTAATATCTTTAGCAAGAATGCTGAGTTTCAGGTTAAAGAGGTATTTTCCTTTAAGGGTAAAATTTTCTTAAATTAACAATTTAGACTTTAGAAACACTTGTGAATAAGTATCATTGTAATAAAATAGGCATATTACTAAATAAAATAGAATTCAGTATTAGGCAGATATTGCATGATCTTATTGATTGGAGATTCTTCATCTTAGTCACAAGTACATTTCAGAGGACAAAAATATAGATAGAAAGTCAAATCAAGGAGTTATGTTACATCAAATATGTCAAAGAAGTTTTGCATAAAACTTTTCAACCTATTTCAAGGAGTCTACAATAAATTTTTGTTGTGTCACTCCTCATGTGCTTGAAGTCTTAGAAATTGTGTAATTGGAAGGTGCCAGACATTCATTAAAAACAAACTATTGACCTTCTAAAATGATCATAGCAACCCCTGAAGAAAAGTAGAATTGATTCAAGATGCATTTGGAAAATCTATGTTAGAAATCGTTGACAATACTAGTAAGAGTAGAGAACTGACTTACTAAGAGTTTACATAAAAATCATCAAAGCATTTTGTTGAATTGAAGGTCAATATAAATTATCAGGGTACACTGATAGAAGAAAAGTGTTCAGAAAGGTTGAGTGCACCACTGCACTCTGTCTCAGTAGAATATTTGAAGTACTATTTTCAATTCTGTGTTCAATGTTTGTATAACATTATTGTCTAAATGAATGTTGAGGATAAAGTGATTAACATAATGAAATAATCTGAATAATTTTTGAAGGGATCCTGCAGGGTTAGTATAAGGAATATGAGATTTGGGAGAGTTTTTGGGAAAATATTGTCTTCAACAATTTTTACAACTATCATGCCAATTTTCACATATTATTATATGTTGAGTCTTTGACCTCTTAAAAAGTAATGAAAATTTTTACATTAGAAATAATATATTCAGTGTAAGAGAGAAACTTAAACAGAAACCACATCCTGAAACCATAGGATCAAAGGACAAAATACATTAAATTTTAAAGATTCACAAACTATTGTAAACTTACATTTTTAAGGAGAAAAACTGGAGAAATAACCAGCTCGATTTTTGTCTTAGTTCATTATGTCTTTAATATATCTGCCTGTTTAAAAAGTAATTGTACTTGAGCCTAGTTCAATTGCAGAGAACCTGAAAACAAATAAACCAAAAACTCTGATACACTGTTGGTGAAAATGTAAATTAGTGTAAACATTATGAAGAACACTATGTAAATTCTTCAAAAAATTAAAAATTTAAAACATTTGAGAGGTTCTAAAAATAACCAGTATGACACAGCATTGCACTTCAAGGATAATCAGCTTATTTTAATTTTGCAGAAAGGGAGAAAGGGACAAAGAAAGAGAGAAAGAGAAAATGAAAGAAAGAGAAAGGAAGAGAAAAAGAGGAAGGAGAGAGAGAGAGAGAAAGTGAAAGAGAGAGAAAGGGATAGGAAAGGGAGAGAAGAAAAACAAAGGAAAAAGAATAGAAGAAGGAGAGGGAAGGGAAGGCAAGGGGAGGAAGAAGAGAGAGAATGGAAAAAAAAAACCATGATATTATTGACATAAAATAAATTAGGGGAGAAAAAATTGATTCTAACATCTTAGTAACTTCTTTAATCCTAAAAGAAACTATGAATAATCCCTCACTAATTGATATTTCTTCCACTCGTCAATATCTTACCCAAATCCTCAAAAGTACTTTCTTCCTTAAAAAAATAAAGAACTAGTTTTCTTAATCCAGTACCACACCTGAAGAACAAAATTTAAGACACTTTTACTAATCTATGAAGCACTGTTATGATCTCATTTTCCAGAATTGATCTTAAATCCCATGGATATAAATCAAGCTGATTTAAAAAAAAAACTGTAAAAATATTTAAATCATGTTAAAACATAGATATTTCTTTACTTATTAAATTGAGGATTTCGATTTTTTCTTTTTTACTTAAAGGAAGTACTTTATAACTTCTCTTTGGCATATTCAAATTGTAGCACTACTCCTTTGTTTGGGGACTTGTTATTAAGTAAAATAAGGTTTACTAGAATCTGAGCACTGCCATGCAACAGTCTGATAACTGGGATGGATATTACCAAGTGGATAGTGTATATAGTATTCATACACCAGAAAAGGAGTGTTTCACATGCTGGGTGGGGAGCCAACTGGTGATCAAAAGCGTTATGGCAATATTTAGAACAGTGTAATTTATAAACTTGTTGTTATGGTTTGGATGTGTGGTGTCCTCCAAAAGCTCACATGAGAGGCAAAGCAAGAAGGTTCAGAGGAGAAATGATGGGGTTATGAGACTCCTAACCCAATCGGTGAATTTAATCCCCTGATAGGGATTAACTGAGTGGTAATTGAAGTGATAGGATGTGGCTGGAGGAGGTGGGAATTGGGGCGTGGCTTTGGGGTATAACTTTCTCTGCTTCTGATCATCATGTGAGCTGTCTTCCTCTGCCACACTTTTGGACCATGATGTTCTGCCTCATCTAGAGCTCTGAGGAATAGAGCTGGCCTTCTATGGACTAACACCTCTGTAACCATGAGCCCACTAATAAACTTTTCCTCCCCTAAAATTTTTCTAGTTGGGTATTTTAGTCATACTAGCAAAAAAAGCTGACTAAAACACTTTTAATTTGATTATTTTATGGATTTTTTGATAATATTTTTTGGACGACTATTAAACGTAGGTAACTATGATTGCAGAAAGGGAAACTGATGATTAAAGCATGACTAATTGCCATTAGGTAAAATTTTGCCCAACAAAAGATTAAATAACTCAGATATCTGGTAACTGCTCTAAAGATACAGAACTAACTGAAAAACCTAATTTTCTTGCCTTCATTTTAAATGTGTTTATATTTTATTAAATTAAAAATTACCATGGTCGATCATAGAAAATGTATTAAAACCTTGACTTCTAAAAGGCACTTCTCAACAAATAACAAAGTAAGTAAATAAAAGGTATAGGGTTAGTATAAGGAATATGAGATTTGGGAGAGGTTCTTCTCTGCTTCTATACAAAATTTTCTCCCTCCGTTCCTCTTACACACCTCATTGTATTTACTGGTATCTGGGATTAAAACCAGTGATAAATTTAGGAAAAGCATATGATGTTACAATGCCATAAATTTTTACTCAGAATCAAGCGATTGTTACTTATGCTTTCTTTTTTCTTATCTAGACTCATTGCTTAAATCCCAGTTGATTGTGTCCAAGTGTTTTAATCATCTTTTTCCTTACTGTGATGGAAAGAAGTTCTAGGTTCCATTGAGGCAGGACACCATGGCAGAAGGGTGTGGAAGGGGAAGGCAGCTTAGGACATAGCAACAAGAAAGCAGAGGCAAAAATACCTCCACTCACCAGGGACAAAATATACACTGCAACACCCCCTCCCAACCCCATCCCCTGACATGATCTGCCCTTTCCATCCAAACCCTGCTGCTCACTGTTGATATCCAGTTAATCCTTATAAAGGGATTAATGCTCTGATTAGGTTAAGACTTTCATAATGCAATCATTTTACCTCTAAATTTCTTGCAATATCTCATACATGAGCTTTTAGGGAACACCTCATATCTAAACCATAACTCCAAAAAACTAGTACAGTTTTTTTTTTCTTTTAATCTCAGATGATTTCTGTGATTTGAATCTAGTTAGCTAAACATTCTTGTCCTTGCTATAGTTGAATTGCTTGAACTTGAGCCCTTGCTTGGTTTGATCTATAATAATTGCTTTCAATATTTGAAGATCTGTTTGAACTTTCTCTCAAGTAGATCAATTATAAATCCTCCTCATTTTGTTGTAAATTCTTTAGGTTTGAGCCCTCTTTGTCATTTCATTTCCTTAATTGTTCCTATTATCAAGTGAAATTCTAAGTACTATCTAGCATTCCTGTGACTAATATATTTTTTTTCTAATTTTCATCTCACTTTTAAAATGAAGTGCAAAAAGGTCTTCAGGTTTTTATAATACTTTGAAGTGAGAAAATTGTATGTATTTTCTCTTCACCTTTCCCCCTCTTCCCTTTTATCCCTAGATCTGAAATGCCACACAGGAACAATGCACTTACCATAATTATAGTTTTATTTCACTTTTTCAACTCCAGGTATGTAACTATCTTCATTTTATTCTCTTTTAAGACATGTTACTTTAGTAAATCAATCACCACCGAATATATAAATTATATTAAGAATTATCAATATAAAAGCTAATTTATTCTTAAGGCCCTAGAACACATAATTTGATCATGTATATTCATAGAAGCATTAGAAGTATCCATGTATAGAATTAAATTTTCATGAAGTAGTGTTTATACCCTTTCCCCCATATTCTTGTCATGTCATTCCACTATGCATATAAGTAGGCCATTCAATTATCGTTCTAAATGATACAGTTATAAAATATTTCAAGTCAGAAAGATTAAATAGCTTTTTCTAATGTACTAATAGATTCAGAATAAGCCTTTTATTCTCTCAAGCCTTTAATATATATCTAATTATTTCAGCATATTTTTGTGATACAGCATGGATAAATTGATAAAGTGAATATTTGAGTTGAAGATGTCAAACCCAAGGGTGACACAGAAAGGAAATCTTTTAAAACTTGTGATTTAATTAAATTTTCATTCAGTACAATACTTATGATAACATGTTTATTGCTCATTCCATGTCCTGCTGTGCAATGAGACTCAAAAGACAGTAAATATGGAATTAAATGCCAATAGGTTGCAGCTTTGTAAACACATAAAATGCAAAATGGCATAAAAGATCTTGAGTCCTGCTGATACCTAATTGTCATATGCAGCACACTGTATTCTACATTGCTTTAAAGTGGCTGATATCACATTAAGCCCTAAATGTCTTGTACATGGGATAAACTACTTTTCGAATTATGAGATTCTTAAATTTATAACATACTTACATAATTCTTCCACTTCTGTAAATTATAATTCTCTTATTCAACTTCATTTAACCTCATTGCTAACCAAATATAAGAATTGCTGTTTTTTTTTGTAAAAGTTCATTTTGTGATATGAAGTCAAACATAAAACCAAGTATTTTAATGAGTTTTATTTTATTTTTTCTCTTGAAACATGCAAACATTTTGGAGATGAATTGGTTCTGGTGGCAAACAATATGACTGTGCTAGAGAAAAGACATTATGCTTAGTGTGAATTAGACAAAGTAAATGTGATCAAGAAAACAAATTTTGAACTCCATTCCACTTTTTAGCTATGATTCTATAATCATTTTGGATACTGTAGTTTGAGTTCCTGTTTGTTTCCATCCTGCTTCCCTTGATATGCAGTCTTCTGTCCCTGAAACAGCCCTATTCGAAAGTCTATGCATTGGGCATTCTCTTTCACAAGACTCTGAGATTCTCCTTTTGTATGTAGATAGCAAGCTGCACACTCATGCATCTGTGATAAGAGAAAGAATATGGAGTGGATAGTGCATGGTCATTTTGAAATTTCACACTGTTTCAAGGTTTTCACTTTACTATTGCCTTAATTGAGATATAATTCACATATACAGTTCACATATTTACATTGTATCATTCAACATTTTTTTTTTTGATACTGGGTATTTAACTCAGGGGCACTCAACAACTGAGCAACATCCACAGCCCTGTTTTATATTTTATTTAAAGACAGTGTCCCACTGAGTTGCTTAGTGCCTTGCTTTTGCTGAGATTTTCTTTGAACTTGCCATCCTCCTATCTTAGCCTCTTGAGCAGCTAGGATTATAAGTGTGGGCCATCCTGCTCAGCCATATGATTCAACTTTTTATAGGATGTTTATAAAGTTGTATAACTATAAGCAGAATAAATTTGAGAATATTTCTGTTATTTTAACTCCCTTAAGCACATACTCATTAGCAGTTATTTAGCATTTCCCTTTAAGAACCTCCAGCCCTAGGCAGCCACTAATCAACTTTTATCTACAGTTTGATTTCAAGGAAGTTATTGTAACCTCATAAAGTTGAAAATTGATGCCTTTTGAATTATTTACAAATCTAAAATTGTTTCTTCCTTTTTTTCTTGCATGTATACCATATACATTTGCGTGCCTACAAGCACACAATTTTATCTTATGTGTTACATGGATAGTGTCTTACTGCCTTAGCAAGTTATCCAGCTTCCTCTTTCTAAAACTAAATTGTAATGGGTGAATGGTGACTGAAGATAGCTTTATTTACTTAGCACTAACAGATTAAGGCACACTTTGAACGAATATTTTTTTTAACAGTGGACCTTTTAGTAAGAATTAAAATTAGCACCTTAATCTTCTTGCTTCTTCTCAATTCCATAAAGAAGTAATTGTAAGAACAACCTTATCTAGAGGTAATTTCTATGTTGTTCAAAGCTTTTTTCTTTCAGACTTCTGGGACTTTGGCCATTTCTTCTCCTTTAAATTAATGAGTAGAAAGATATTGTAGTGAACCCTGATTTTAGGGAGATCGATTATACAGTCCTAAAATGTGGTTTGAAAAAAAAAAGTTAGAGCGACAATTTTATCTTCTATCAAAATTGTGTTCCTTACAGTACCACTTCAAATTCATACTGCTCTTTTGGAGATGAACTTTCAAGTTAACTGGACTCCAGAGTAACTCAGACTCCTGGAAACAAAAAGTGAGAACAAACCTTATTAACATTAAGTTTCTAATAATAGTCAACAAATTGTTAGAGACTGAATGTTTTCTATATTTATTTTCTGGTGTCACAGCTCAGATGATGGTTGCACTTTTCACACCAAAGTACAGCAAAGTAACAGTTTAACCAAATAGTTTGCTGCCTTCAAACAAGGGTTGCCAGCTATGAAATGTGGTGCACACCTATAATCCTATCTACTTGGGAGGCTAAGGCAGGAGGATGGAAAGATTGTGGTCAGTCTGGGCAACTTAGTAAGATCTTGTCTAACAACAACAATAACACAGAAAAACAAAAAGAGCTGAGGGCATAGCTCAATGATTGACCACTTACCTGGCATGTACAAGACCCTGGGTCCAGTACCAAGCAAGGAAGGAAGGAAGGAAGGAAGGAAGGAAGGAAGGAAGGAAGGAAGGGAGGAAGGAAGGAAGGTGGGGGAAGGAGGAAGAAAGGGAAGAAGAGGTGAAGTGAGGTCAGAGAAGAGGAGAGGAGAATAAAATGAAGGTTGATAATTTATGAGTTGCCAATTTTTCTGCCTGAAGTATTGATTCTGTTATCTGCTCTCCAATCACTTCAGCTACCTCAATAAATTGACAGACTTTCTATCTTGCATTTTGTCATTTAAGGTACTTAATAATTACTGTGATTTTCCATGAAGGAGATCAAAGTATGTTTTGAATATGTTCATTTTAAGATAAACATGTGACTTTTAGTTTGCCATGTTATGAAGGCAATTGGATATATGAACCTAAAATTCAAAAGAAAGGCATGAACCAAGATAACGTTTTGTGAGTCATTGACATTTAGAAATATGAAACTTAAAGCCAAGAAACTAATAGTCTAAATTTTCTAGTTAAGAAATATTGGATAATGGAACATAATCAAAATGTTATGGCATGTATAAGAAACTCAACCCAAACTAAGAATACAGAAAAGTTGAGAGAATGGGGGAAATATGTCTGTTCGCATAGTGAAAGCTTTTTGACAATTTTTTCCTCAATAATCACAGAACAAAGATGAATGGAAAAAGATGATGGTGATGCATTTGAACCATATAATTAACACTCTTAATAGAATGGATATGTTTAGAATCATGACATTTATAATTAGTAAATGTACATTTTTGGAGAATCAATGTAATATGGAAAATCTTATATATAGCCATAGAAGGAGTCTTCAAGACATTTTAAAATTCCAATCTTATATAGTCCATACACTTTGATGGCATATAAATCCATTAAAAATGGCATACTTTGGGCTGGGGATGTGGCTCAAGTGGTAGTGTGCTTGCCTGGCATGCGTGCGGCCTGGGTTCTATCCTTAGCACCACATACAAACAAAGATGTTGTGTCTGCCGAAAGCTAAAAAATAAATATTAAAATTCTGTCTCTCTCTCTCTCTCTCTCTCTCTTTTAAAAAAATGACAGACTTCTTGAAGTTATTTTCTTTGACATTAAAATGAAAGCTCTATCTGAAATATACTCATAAAATAAATCTCAGCCACTACCCACATTTCATAAATATCTTGCATCAAACCTCCTTTATATATGAAAAGAAAGGCAATTAAATAGAGCTTAATGCAAATTACATAATCATATAAATTGTTGCTTTTTAAAAGTCATAAAAGTATATTTGATTACTAAAATTCTTTCCCCAAACTTTTGTCTTTTTCTTTAATGTTCTCTAGTTTTATTATATTTTAAGGGTCAGGTATAAGAGTCAATATAGAAGAGGAGTACTCAATCAAGACTTCCTTATTATATAGAAAGTCACACTTATTTCTTCAAGTATAGTTACAGTGGAATGAAATTAAATTCATTTCCCCTTGCAGAAACGATAGTTTAATTTAGAACAATACATTCATGCATTATTATTAAAATGGTTCACATTTTTTTTTTCTTTTCCTAACTTCATACTTCAGCAAAAGCATTGGTATCACTGTTTTCTTTCAAATTTTTAAATGAATTATGTGCCAGTAACAATATTATTTTGCAATATTTTTTTGTTATCTTGCTGAAGGAAAAGAACAACCCTAATGAGCTATCTTAATTGTTTTTTAAATTTCTGTTATTTCACTACTATTTTTTTATTTGACTTAATCAAGGAAAATGGTTTATAGAAAACAGTTACCAAATATAAATCATTTTCTGTATCTCCATGTGCATTATTTGAAAGAACATAAAGAGATATTATTATTTAAGAAGTTTAAACCTTGTCTTACACTTCTCAGAGGAGGACATACAATCAATCAACAAGTACATGAAAAAATGCTCACCATCTCTAGCAGTCAGAGAAATGCAAATCAAAACCACCCTAAGATACCATTTCACTCCAGTAAGATTGGCAGCCATTATGAAGTCAAACAACAACAAGTGCTGGCGAGGATGTGGGGAAAAGGGTACACTTGTACATTTCTGGTGGGACTGCAAATTGGTGTGGCCAATTTGGAAAGCAGTATGGAGATTCCTTGGAAAGCTGGGAATGGAACCACCATTTGACCCAGCTATTCCCCTTCTTGGACTATTCCCTAAAGACCTTAAAAGAGCATATTATAGGGATACTGCTACAATGATGTTCATAGCAGCACAATTCACAATAGCTAGAGTGTGGAACCAACCCAGATGCTCTTCAATAGATGAATGGATAAAAAAAATGTGGCATTTATACACAATGGAGTATTACTCTGCACTAAAAAATGACAAAATCATGGCGTTTGCAGGGAAATGGATGGCACTAGAGCAGATTATGCTCAGTGAAGCTAGCCAATCCCTAAAACACAAATGCCAAATGTCATCTTTGATATAAGGAGAGCAACTAAGAACAGAATAGGGAGGAAGAGCATGAGAAGAAGACCACCATTAAACAGGGACGAGAGGGGGGAGGGAAAGAGAGAGAGAAAGGAAATTGCATGGTAAAGGAAGGAGACCCTCATTGTTATACAAAATTACATATAAGAGGAAGTGAGGGGAAAGGGAAAAAAACAAAAGAGAGAAATGAATTACAGTAGATAGGGTAGAGAGAGAAGATGGGAGTGGAGGGGAAGGGAGGGGAGGGGGAATAGTAGAGGATAGGAAAGGCAGCAGAATACAACAGACACTAGTATGGCAGTATGTAAAAAAGTGGATGTGTAACTGATGTGAATCTGCAATATGTATATGGGGTAAAAAGGAGAATTCATAATCCGCTTGAATCAAATGTATGAAATATGATATGTCAAGCGCTTTGTAATGTTTTGAACAACTAATAATAAATAAATAAATAAATAAATAAATAATAAAAAATAAAAAAAACCTTGTCTTAGAACAAAAGTTAAAACTAGGTGCAGTTATGAAATTGTTGACTAAGGAGTTAACACAGAAACTACTGACTGTAATTCAGAGTAGAAATTTGTACAGAAAAGGTAGATCTAAATAAGGAGATAAAAATAGGATCCATTTCATATATTTAACATACTCACGTGATTGTTTCTTAATATAGTCTTAAGATATCTTTAGATAAAACACAGGAAATATTTAAAATGAGAGGAAGGATGAGGATGAAAGGCAAGATCATGGAATAATAGGTAGACCAATTCATCAGAAAAAATGCCTTAAATGCTATATAAAGTTGTTAATACCAGTTTGTTTTTAGTGCCATATACAGAAAAGAAGGGAGGTAATGTATAGTGTATGTGTGTTTTGTAGAGAGTTGGGTAGAAGGTGAAGGATGTATACTAGGCTAGAATCTTGAGGGCTCTGTATACTCACTTTAGAAGCTTAAATAATGTCTTACACAATTGTGGTGTGTACACTAAATGTGTGAAAGCAGAGGTTCAAAATAGAGGAAGTAAATAAAAGAAATTGGAGATACACCTGCTACTTACATATTCAAAATAGAAGAGTGACAAAGGGAAAAATAAAAAACCTGATGTATTAGGTATATTAAGATAGTTTAAGAATGGACATTGGCCATACATTCTCATGGATATCTATTTGCTTGCAGAGAAGAGAAGCAAAGACATTACAGTAGTCAAAATTGTGGTTCTTAATCACATTCCAGATTAAATTCTGTTTCCACTCCATTATCCTGAGCATGTGACCCAGCATCTTTTACTATTTTAATCTCCTCATATGTAAAATGAACATATTGTAATATTTCTTCATAGGATTCTTGTGAGATAAACAAGAACATTTAAAAACCTTAAGAAAATTTGTGGTTCATTGTAACTACTCAAAAGTCTTAGTAATTGTTGTTATTACATTACTTATGATTTTGTGAACATAATATAAAACGTGTTCATCATAGTATATTAATCTTTGAATAGTGATATGAATTAATCCTCTTTCTGCATTTTAATTTCACATATATAAATCTACTTCCTTTTGCTACTAGCATTTTTTGCACATAAAATTTAGTGATTTTCACATGTTCTCAAATCATAAGAATGAGGTAATATTTTCAAAAACATTTTAAATTTTCTCTTAAAACTATACAAATAATACATGTTCAACTTAATTATTAATTAGGCAAATTGTTTGTAGAAAAGATGTAAAATGAATTAGTAATCAATGCAAAATAGCACATTTAGTACATCAGATCTCCTGTAAAACAGAAGTGCATAATCACTATACTTCACTTATTTCATTCAAATATGCAGTATATATGACTAAGAAATTTTGTGGCCTTGGGAATGTAACTCAGGGCTAGAGCACCTGCTTAGCATGAACCAGGCTCTGGGGTTTCAATCCTGGGCAACACACACACACACATACACAAACAAAAAATAAATATTGCTACTAAAATTATATTTGAATTATGTCAATATTCAGAAGAATAATATTCAGTTATGTAGGTTTTCAACTTAACTTGACTTTTAAGTATACATGTTATATACATAGCTACTCTTCTGCTGTACTCTGCAGTATAATCAAAGATGGATTTACAGACTTTCATAGGGCATTATACATTTCTACCTTGCTTTACAAAGTAAAATTATAGTTCTATAAGCATCATCTCTATCAAGACTATCTGGAATAGCAATATTTTCCTTTCCTTTTAAACACAAACTAATAGCACTTCATTCAGAATTAAATTAATTCAAATAATTGTCTCAAAGGCAATGAAGAAAAGAAGGTCATAGGAAAACCACAATTCACAGGAAGTGATCAAGGATTAAATGCATGGTGAAACTAGAGACGTAGGCCCTTTACATTCTATAGATAAAGCAAAATTAAATAGTATTTACATATGTGTTTAAGGAAAGAAGAATCACTTTCTATCTGAAAGAATTATTTATTATAGTCTCACTGCTCCTGTGATGTATTGAAGGCTTGACATTGTTATAGAAAATCAATTGGATTCAATCTGAGAAGGTTGTGTTTTATGCATTCAAAACTGACAGTCATATAAATCAATATTTTTGTGGAAAAAAGGCAAACCAAAACAAAACGAAAATTCATTTGTTTACCTTTTTAAACTGGATATGATTACTGCTTTATTTTCCTTTAGAAGGGATTATGTTACAGATTGACTTTGAACTCTCAAGTAAAGTTGAGCCTTGGAGGATAACTCTTTATAAAAGTTTGATTAAAAAATATGATTTTAAACCATTTACATCTTGTTCCTAGAATAAATAAAATGAACATTTCAGATTTTCCCCCTAAGAAGAAATATTTTTATATAGCAAAATAATGTAGCTAGTGAAAACTGTCACAAACATTAACAGATATTACACAACTAAAAATACTTACATTTTATCTTCCATTACAGTAAAAAAAAATCATAAATCCATTAATTATTGTTTAGTGCCAAGACAGATTTCAAACTTCAAAATAAAATTTCAATTAATACATTTTCCTTGAAGTTGTATGTATTTGGACAGTTAATAAGTACAGTGAATGATTTCTGACCATTAAAGATTGAGTTTCAGCAAGCATGACTTGGAAATCTCTCTCTTTTACAGTTCTTCCTCAATCTATGGTGCCAGGATCAACTCTCCTGGGAAAACTAGAGGTGCAAAAGTTTTGCTTTGTGTTTTTTTTTTTTTTAGTGCAGAATTATGGGCTTAATTTTAAGCATTCCTGTTTCTTCTTAATCTCTCTACACATTACATATTCTACGAGAAATTTAATACTAGTTTTCATCAGAATTATCTCTGACAGTTTCAGCCAATAGTTCTTTATATTCTGAATTTCCTAAATTTGTAATTTTTATATGATTTTTAGTTACTGTAAATAAGTTATATTAAATTGAAGGTTTCTTTGCATAATAGAGATATAATAAGTATTTTAAGATTACAATTCAATACACCATGAAAACTTCATCAAAAGCAAGATAGTGAACACAAAATATCATATCCAAATTTTTCTTTGTTCTATTTTATGATTACATTTCTTCATTCCTACTCTATTTTAAACAGAGATAGTGCTATAATTAGTAATACAGTTTTATTTCTAATTTTTCTCAGAGTTTAATCCTAGTCTCCACATTTCTAGTGTACAACTGAATCTATATTAAGAAAACATGTTTTTTTAATTTCCTTCTGTAGATTCCAATAGCCTTATATATTGTGTTCTCAGTAAGTTTTATATAAGAAAAAATAAATAAGCACATAGTTGTAAAATTCATTAAACAGGGAAACAAATACGGAATTTACACTTATCATAAAATCACAGATATTTGATACTGTTAGCCAACAGTGCAAATAAGGGCCCGTTAGTAATATTTGATTATTAATAATAAAAAGGCAATTATAATAAGTACTATTAAGCATTATAATTAGAAAAAATGGTAATATATTATGGTTTATAAAAAGTAACAGTAGAATTCCAAACAGATTAGTCTTTGAAATCTTTTGTATTAAGGTCATTAGTATTACTGTTAACAAATGCCATGCCAAGGCACATATTTTGATCACAAAGTGCTAAATACAGAAACAAAAACCCTTAGTTTAAAAATATGTAATGTAAGAATTTTAGAAATAATATCTTGCAACAGTATGGATGGAACTGGAGGCCATTAAGTGAAATATTCTAGACTTAAAAGAAAAAAATACCACCTGATCTCACTCATATGTAGGATCTGTAAAAGGTGATCCCATGGATTTTGAGAATAGAATAGGAAGAGACTAGGGAGAAGAGGGTTGAAATGATGTTGATCAATGGGTATTAAATTATAGTTAGATGGAAATAAGAAGGTATGATGTGCTGTTATACAATAGGGTGATTATAGATAATATACTATTTCAAAAAAGCTGGAAAATATTGTGAATATTTTAGTCATGAAGAAATTATGTTGGTTGGATGCAGTGTTGCATATCTGTATTCTCAGCAATTTGAGAGGCTGAGACAAGATCACAAGTTTGAGGCCAGCCTCAACACATTAGCAAGGCTGTCAGTAACTTATCAAGATCCTGTGGAATGAGGATATAACTCAGTGTTAGTGCTCCCTGGGTTCAATCCAAAGTATAACAAAAAATCAAAACAAACAAACAGACAATGAAAAACCAAAGAAACAAAATTAGATATAGATATATTTAGCCTGATTTGAAATTGTACAATGTATACATGTATCTAAACATTACATGGTGTCCTATTAATTTGTGCAGTTTTTATGTAAAATGAATTAGTACATAAAGTAAAAAATAAATAAAATGCTACATAATATACATAACACCTTGTTATCAATCTCTGCAATATATTTTAACATAAATATTTTAAAAATGCATTATTGAGAATATAAAAAATTAACAATGAAAGATAATGCAGGCTTAATGTAATTAATTTACTGAAAGTGTTAAATGTTATCTTTGTCAAATGTTATTTAAGGACTGATGCTGCCATCTAATTTCTTAAATAGAAATGTGTATGGAAAAAAGTTTAAAAAATTATACCACAAAACTGTATATTTTCAAAATTATAATACTGGAGATACGATTTAGGAAATATTTACTAATTGAAGATTGAATTATTGAGAAAAAATGTAAGCTTTATACTTTAAATTAATCTTTAATAAAATGTCACTTAAACACCACATCTAAAATATAGTTTAGCAAGATACAAGAAGTATAACATAAAAAGATTACAATTTGTATAAAAGCTCAAATGTGTTTTGGAAATAATTTATAATTTTATTTACCATAAATACATTTTTGGAATTATAATGTAAAACACATTATTATAAGTTTATCTATTTAAATTTTCTTTTTTGCTTTTTAATTACTTGTGTGAAGATCTAGGGCTTCAGAGAAGGGGAAAAATGCCTTGGTTCAAGTAGAAACTTGGTTATTTTCTGTCTGTGTGGCCCTGGGCAAGTTCCTTAGCCTCTCTGTGTTTTGAGTATCATCAGAGACTACTTGTCCCATGTGGAAAAGGTACTAAGTAGAAAATGCTGGGAAAAAATGAAATATGTTATTAATCATTTTTTTGATTTTCTTTTTTTTTTCTAAGAAAACATGGCCAGAACATTTTTGCCACCTCCCCAGGTTTTTTTTTTTTTTTATTTTTAACCCATCACTTAATCTTCTACAACTTAAAATGAAAAAAATTAGTATACACATGATGTCAACTTCTCCTTCAACTAGAGTAAAGTTTATTGTAAAGTTGTCAAAATCAAAAAGTCGAAGAGGAAAAAAAACTTCAATTTCTATAGATGCCTGCTGAGCACCCAAAAATGGATTTCAGATAAGGTCAAAATTATGCCAGGTACATGAGGAAATACTTTATAAACTTTGAAAATTTTTAACTTTTAAAATAGTTTGCTATACCGTGTATATGTTGCAGAATGAAATTTATAATGGTTGTGAAACTTATTAAATTATTAGTTTTCAATCAATGATTAATTTTTTTGGTACATTCTAAACTAATAAAAATATATTCTTTAATGGCTCAAAGCAGAAAACAGTATATTCCTTTAAAAAGTCTGTGAAAAATCAATGTGCTTACTTTTATTGTATTTTTTTCAATGCAGTGCAGAACATCTGTGAATCCCCATGGTAGTAAGGTCGACCACAAAAAGGACAAAGGCCTTTTATTTCTTTAGGCATAATGAAATGTAATTTTGCCTTTTTAATGCTAGTCCAAAGATGTCATTCCTACCAGGAACCTATGCCTACAAAGCATCAGTTCATCAATCATTAGCCTCTGTGACTGTCATCCTCAGATACTCTACAGGCCTGCAGTTTTATGTGGCATAAAGGTTAATATTGAATCCTTATGTAAAATTTGAAAATTTTCTTGATCTTTGGAAGCCATGGGGAAACTAATAAAGTTCCAACAGCATGGAACTCAGTCCAACATTATCATAAGTGGACTGATGGTTAAGAGATCTAGTGCATAAAATCTAACAAGTATATATCATATATGATATTATGGGATGATATGTAGGATTGGTAGTATTATAAAATATAATGGAAACATTCACCTTTTTTTCTCCTCTGTCCTCTTTATTTCTCACAATGTTTGCTTTTACAAATCTTCTAGAAAACAAAGACAACCATTAATGTCTTGAGCGCATATGACCATGTACATTTCAAGCAACATGAAAAAGAATTAAATGAATTTAATATTTTTTCTAATTAAATTCCTGATTTTAAAAAAATCTATTTTGCTTGAGTCAATATGTTTTGTATATTTAAACAAGACGGTAGAAATAAAAGGTAAAATCACAAAGGCATGACAAGTTAAATAATATTTCCCACCATAAATATTTGAGTCCTACATTTGTATTGTTGTTACATGTCTTTTTAAATAAAATGATGAATAGTGCTGATATATAAGTAAATCAAATATTTAATCATTTAATAGTATCCTTGATTTCATTTACAAATACTTATAGACTTTGACCCTTCATTTCTGTAGTGCCACTCCTCAATATTAAGTAACAAAATAATTATAAATCAGAGATGTTTTCTTATATATAAAAATTTCTGAAATATAACTAAAATACTTTATGTATTGATTTTTATAAAGTTCATATTTTAGTACAAAATCCAGCATATGTAAAGTATTATATATTGCCCAATCAAACATTTGATCACCGTCGGCTGAGATTTCCAGAGAAAAATCTATGGGGAATGAGTAATTCAAGTTTCTCTTGAAATATGTAAAGTGCAGAGAGAGTAAGAAGAGACAACCAGTGAATGTAAATAGTGATTCTTGCCAAGAGGGATCAGTAAAATATTTGAAAGATATGGCACTTATTATAGGTTTGAAGCAAATTTGCAATTTTGCAAAGCTCTCAGGTGAATTTGAATGAAAATAACTTCTCTTTTGGAAGAGATACAAAGAAATTTTGTGGATATCTTAAGTAGACAATATTATTTTTAAATATGAATTTTCCTTTTAAGAGTAGAAAATAACACTAAATTATTTTAGATAATTCAGCTAATCATATATATTTAAGATGGTATGTTAATCCAATAGAATTCATTTTTAAAATTACCAAAAAAATTATGAAAAGGAAAATATCACATTCTTAGAGCTATTAGACTTGCTTTGTATATGCTTAATTAAGTTTCTAATTATTTACTTTATGAATTAATATAGCTTTAATTTTATATAAATAAATTCACGAATGATGCTGATTTTTCCATTTAGAGGAAAATTTTATTGTGAATAATCATGATGTTATACTTAATCTAAATTATTTTTTCAAAAGATCTCTTCCATTGTGCTTTAGACCCTGTAATAATACAGTTTAACAAAGACCAATTATAGAAACACAATTTCAGTAACATTACGGTTATTCCAAAATTCTATTATTTTAAAAACATACATAGGTTATAAATATGGACTGTATCTAATTTTCATATTTATCTGATGTGTTTAGTGTAGCCTTCAAGGATGACCCAAAACATATACTTGGATAATACAAGAGAAAACATGAAAGAACAAATATTCTCAATTAGACATCAGAGGTAGTAAACAGAAAATTATTTTTTTCTCATGGTGACATTTCACATGCTTCCAGACACCAGAGAAAATATGGATTTTGGGGTGAAAATAAACATGGGATTATAAATATTTGTAAAATATTTATAAAATCATTCTCAAAGAAGTTGTTGCGCAATAAATTGTCTTACAAAGATATGTGAGGTAATCCATCATCTGCTTCCTGAGGCCAAACTGACTTCATATTCACAATCTACTTTTACTTTTAAAATCAAACCAAAAAAAAAAATAGTAATAGCAAAGATCAAAGGACACTCCTGCTAAGGGCAACAAAATATTAATTTTCTATTCCCCATCCAAAATTTTCACATTACTCATTTTCCTGACTCAGAATACAGCATTTCATATTGACTCATTTCTCTCACTATTATTGCATCTCTAAACAGAAGTTTTAAGTTTCCCTCATTTAAATCCTTGAATTTTTCAGTGTTTATTCATTCTTACACAATACAGGCATAACTTAAACTCATTGTTTCTTGCTCAAGTTGCTGTAACTGTAAAATAGTTTCCGTTTCTAGTCTCTATTACAGGGAGACCCTGTGTCAAATATAAATAAATAAACAAACAAACAAATAAATAAAAATATAGGGCTGAGAATGTAGCTCAGTATTAAGGTGCCCCTGGGTTTAATCCCCAGTACCAAATAAATAAATAAATAGAGAGAACATTCAGTATTTGTCTTTCTTTGCCTGTATTGTTCAATTAGCATAATGTTTTGCATTTCAGTCTATTCTGTTTTAATGAAGGAGGTTCTTAATTTCTAAAACTGATTAGTGTTCCTTGTATATATGTACCACATTTTCCTTATTCATTCTGATGTTATGGGATACTTACATTGGTTACATAGTCTGTCATGTAAATAATAATATGATATTTCTTTAGCATACTCCATTGAAATCTTTTTGGTATACTCCCAGAAGAAAATTTGCTGAATCATATGGTAATTCCACTTTTAGTTTCTTGAGAAACCTATACAGCATGATCCATAACAACTGTTATGAGCAACATGCTCACAAAGAGTATACAATGGTTCTCTATTTCTTCATCAATGCTTATTTATCATATTGTTTATAATAGCTATTCAAAGAGGTACAAAATGATTAAAGCAATCAGATTAAAAATGCAAAAAAAAGTGTGCTTGTAATGTCCATTTCTGTAATGATTCACAAAGAATTGTGTTATTTGTTTTCTTCCTGCAGTATATATTCATATTATGTGTATGTGTGTGTGTGTGTGTATATATCTATACATACACATATGTAAGGTGAATATTTACCACGTATCAGATGTATGATTTGTAAATATTTTAACTTAATCCAGAGATTGGCCCTTCACTTAATTTATGTTTTTTTTTGTTTTGTTTTGTTTTTTGTATTACTAAAGCTTTTTATTTTGATATAATTCCAGTTGCATAGGTTTGCTTTAGTTGCCTGTGGTTAGGGTGTCAAATTAAAAAATTCATTGCCAAGATGTTAGAGAAAGTACCCCTGCAGAGCTGATGTGACCAATGACTTGAGATCCTAAAGACAGGATTTTAAGAAAGTCTCATAGAGTAGCAGACTTTTATTAAAGAAAGTGGAATAATTGCAAAAAGACCTCTGAGAGGAACCTCTCTGTAGAAAATGACATAGTTCTTACAGAGTCTGGGATTTTAGGGTTTTGAATTCTTTTAGGGTTTTGAATTCTGTTCTTAGCTTCTCATACTTCCTTATGTGGTATATAACTCTTCATATAGCCACAGAAAAATTTTTATGAGTGTCATGATGACCTGGTTACATGGAGAGGGTTGTGATGACCTGATCACAAAAGATAGTTGTGACATGATGTTGAAAAATAGTTTCCTTAAGTGGTTCTAATTAACTATGCCTGAGAGAGGTTTGATATACCAGTTCCTATATTCCTGATACTTGTCTGCTTTAATAAAATTTTCTGTTATCCCCAGTCCTGGGACTCATGGACTCTGTTTGATGTATATGTCTAATATCCTCCCTGTAAGTTACTGCCCTTTGTTGTCCTCTCTCTATCCTGCTCATAACTGACTAACCTTAGTTAGTCAGACTAACCTAGTCCTATCTCAAGGACTCAGATCCTTAAATATTTTTTTTAATATAATTGAGTATCAAATGCTTTGGCTAATTCCTGTGGAGAGAGTGGATTTCAAGGGAAGGTGACCCCAAACATTTCCTCTGTCAGGTGGGTGAGGTTGGTCCAAGTGTTCAAGGTAAAAGTTGGAGGCATTTGTAGATTAAAGTGCCTTATGTTTTATAGGATCTGGATACACATCAATTACCAATTAGTATTGGGAGGCAACAAGCAAAACAACATAGGAAAATGCCACTTAGGATAATTAAAAATAGAGTATAAGAAAACCCATGAGTGAGAGGTGCTAAACAAAGAACTCTTATCAATCCTGTAAAACTGGGGTTGAATCCTCCATCTGTTTTATTTCAGTTTTCATAATTTATATAATGCCAGAAATACTGGCAGAATTGTCACAAATATATACACAATATTCACCTTTGATAATAGCTTATGTCCATTCATAGTGGTATGCTTAAAACATCAAGACCCATTTAAATTTGAAGAATGTCCTGTCTCACATTCTGACTTTTGAGTTTAACGATTTTGTTTTTCAGACTGTGTCATTGAAAACCATATCTAGAGATATTGTATCTCTTTTTTCAATATTTAGTTTTTAGTTGTAGTTGGACACAGTAGTATTTATTTATTTATTTATTTATTTATTTATATGTGATGCTGAGGATCAAAACCAGGACCTTGCACGTGCTAGGTGAATGCTTTTCCACTGAGCCACAACCCCAGCCCTGATGTTTTATTTCTTATAAATGTCTCATCTGTCTATTCAGAATGGTTGTAGCAGTGAAACATTGGCCATAGACTAGAGAGGAAATTTCCTTGAGTGTCCTCTGAGTTATATTTCATTTTGTGTCTGGAATTTATGATGTCAACATGTAGCTCAGTACTCCTCCTGGATGTTTATTTGGAAGAATAGCCAGTATTGTAAAGATGAAACACTCCAGGGCAAATTCAAAATGCTAGAAAGTGGCATTAAATGAAGACCAAGCAGTTAGTCTTATTAATATCTTGGATAATACTGCATCCTGCATGGCCAAACCCATGGTTCCAGCAAGGGGCGATAAGGATTAAAAAAGAAAAGACTCACACATGCAGATTTTGAAGAAAAACAATGGGATCTGGTAGAGTACTGTTGTTTGTTGGAGAAGCATATCTAAAGAGTTATGCCAGGACTCTTTATATATGTCACATTATCAGGTTAAAGACTGTGCAAACATTATTTTTGTACTCAGTAAAGTTACACAACAAGAAACATCTATGCAGCTTTTCCACAATTGCAGTGTGCAATGTTAGGACCTTTGTGTAGTGCTCAAGGAGGGCCATTGTTTAAAGTTACTGTTCAGCGGGCAGACTCAGGAGTAGCAGAGCTTGTAAAACATTGTGGTTGTCTAGCATGAAAATTCCTCTATCCCTGGGAGATATGTGCCTGAGATCAAGGTAAAAACTGATAAGACCCTTGCACAGAACTTCTTTCAGGCTTGGCAGCTAGGCATTCTGTGCCCTTGCACAGAAACATTCCTAGGCAGCTGACACATCACAGCCATGAAGTCATCAGAGAGCCCCCCCAGTCTCAGTCACTGCTCTCCCATTCTCTGACAACACTCTCCATAAGCCATACTGTTGAGCCCAACATTAAAAAAGAGTTAATACATTTTTAGTATGGCTAAAACTTAGCGGAAAAAAAAGAGAGTCAAAATTACCCATGTTTCATCTCAGTAATCCACAGGATAATACCTACTGTGTATCCCAATACGACCAGAATCTCAATAATAGGAGACTATCAGTATTGAGGAAGTGGATAGAAGGAAGGTTATCTGTCCTAGGTGGAACTCTCATACTTTTATCAGGTTTTATTGGAGTACCAGTAGAGTTGGTAGGGTACTCCTCAGGTATCTCATCAAGGTTATCCTTTTGAGTCCAAAACTTGATGTGAGAATGATGAATACAGCCAAAAGTTTTTAGAATCCTGACAATTGTAGGAGTACACAGTATTACAGGCAAAGGACCCTTTCAAATAGGCATCATTGGTACTTGAATTGGTGATCTTTATGGCACTTAGCCAGAACCTGTGCTCTAGGAGATAAGAACACTAGAAAATTTATTTTTATGGAGTATACAGCTTGTTCCCAAAATTCCTCTATTACCTTTTGGAATCATCCTAGCTCTGTTATAAATTTTCTCAATAGTTTGTTTCTCCTATATGGCAAGGTCATTCTGAAAAAAGGGTCTACCATAGAGAAACTTGTAACACTGAGTTTAAATTTCCCTTTTGTCTATCTTCTTCACTGTCATAGTCCCAGTTGGGGTCTGAAGTAGGGACTGAAGTGGTCCCTATATGGTACTTTTGATTCACAAAGTGCATTTTATCCCAAATTGTCTTAGCTGTTTCTGTCACTGTTTTTATAAAGTGGTCTGTCCAATATCACAAATGTCTTTTTATATTAAGTAAAAATTTTGAGTCAAGTGTTAAAACGTGTCGATATGAAAGTCTGGGTAACCTGCAAATTTGTCTAAATTTTGATTGATCTCTTTTAGATCTCTAGGTAAAATTGGAACATATGGCCACCTAATGCCAAATTTTCTTCCTGACTCTTTTAATGGGCAAAATTTGGGTTCACCAATTGTACCAGGGTGTGGTGGATTAGGATTCATATTAGGAAGGGCTGAGTAGAGAGGAACTTCTGGAATTGTACTCTTTTTGTTCTCCTGAGGTTTAGATGGAAAAGTTGAGAAGGATGTCTCTTTTAGCCCTTTAGGTTGGAGAGATTTTAAAGCTTGTGTGGTGGGGTAATATTTCACCTGACATTTATGGAAAAGTCTGCTTGATCCTTCAGGAACAAGAAAGCTTTGACATATAGGATTTCTACCCATTTTCATTCCTTTTTTGCAAAATTCATCTAACTGAAATAGAGTAGTGTAGTTTAAGCTTCCAACTTGTGGCCTGTTTTCTCCATTTCCTAGCATATATTTAGGCCAGGAAGTAATAAAGAAAATTAGCCTTTTGTGTTTCAAAGTCTTTAGATCAAATTTGACCCAATTTTTCAAAATGAATACAAAAGAACCATCCATTGGAAATGACATTTGGTTTTCCATCAGTAGAAAGGAGAGAATAACTGCAGTAAGTCAATGTTCTCTGACTTCCCTAAGTTTAATATATCAGCTTCTTGTTTGGTACCTCAAACGTTGGATCTGGGTCCTTGTACTTGAAAGTAATATTTACATTGATCTTAAGAATACAAAGGGTCCTCTTTAGCATTCCTGGAATGTAATCCATCTTCCTAAGTTATTCCCTATGTTGCTCTCCCCTTTATCCTAAGCATAGCCTCAGTATAATTTAGATATGAAGGGAGGAACTTATATACAAAGATCTAAATCCCATTTATAAAAGGTCAGAAAGTAACAGAGAAGCAAAGAAATCTGCTATTTTGTGTGGAGTGGTGACTTGGGTCAGGTTCTCTGACTGTCTTACAGTAGGATCCTACACCTGTCCTGGAAACTTCCTGTGCAAAGGTGCAGGTCAAGATTGTAAAGTTGGTATGGTGATCCCCTGCTAATGAGGTTCTGTGAAAAGCAAGAGACTATCAGTCTTGACCCTAAGTTTATAAAACAGCTGCTAGGGGTAGAGAATTACGGGCACAGAAAGATAATTACAATTGGCTGCCAGTCTTCAACCTTCAATCCTGCATACTTTCTCAGAGAAAAACATTTTGATGATAAAATGAATATAATAAATGTTCCGAGCTAACACTGGATCATTCTTCCACCATCAGAGGACAGTATCCCACCTGGTCCCGGATTTTTTTCCTCTTTGTGTGTCTGTCTGTCTTTTCTAATCCCCCATAACCCCTCACTGGTTTTTGAATCAACAGCCAGGTAAGTCATGCCACATGTGAGCATGAGAGGCAAAGTTTAAAATATGACATATCAACCTAAAAAATGGGGAGTGTGTTTTTTTTACCTTAAACATAAATTAGAGTTCACTAATTAGAGGCTTAAGAGAGGTCTCATGATATTTTGTTGGGACAGAGATAGATATGAAAGGGTAACAGGAAGAAAAAGAAGTGTTTTTACCCTTAAAGGGTTCTAGCATTCAGAAATTCTGTAATCACTGACCCTTTGCCCCTTGAAGAAGTAATCCTAGCCAGGAGCTATCAGTTTTCAATGATTAAGACCCGATTGACCAAAGGACCAATAGGAAAGTCTTAGTCCTTTTTTTTTTTGTGTGTGTGTGTGTGTGTATGTGTGTAAGTTGGTCCAGTGAGATAGCTGGGCCAACACTTATTGTTTGAGTGTGTTTGTGTGTGTGTGTTAAATAGTTAATTTTATTTATTTTTAAATTTTATTTATTTATTATTTATTCTAATTAGGTATATATGTCAGCAGAATGCATTTTGATTCGTTGTACACAATTACAGTACAACTTTTAATTTCTCTGGTTGTACACAATGTAGTATTGCAGTATTTTTGTAGTCATACATGTACCTAGTGTAATGATGTTCATCTCATTCCACCATCTTTCCTGCTACCATGCTCTGCTTCCTCCCTTCCCACTCCTTTGCCCAATCATGATCCATGCCCCCCCATCATGAGTCAGTATCCACTTATCAGAGAGAACATTTAACCTTTGGTTTTAGCGGATTGGCTTACTTTACTTAACATGATATTCTCCAACTCTGTCCCTTTACCTGCAAATGCCATAATATTATTTCCTTTTAATGCTGAGTAATATTACATTGTGTATATATACACAATTTCTTTATCCATTCATCTACTGAAGGGCATCTAGGTTGGTTCTACAGTTTAGCTATTATGAACTGAGCTGCTGTAAACATCGATGTGGTTGTGTAACTATAGTATGATGATTTTAAGTCTTTGGGTATAGTCTGAGGAATGAGCTAGCTGGGCCAAATGGTGGTTCCACTCCAAATTTTCTAAAGAATCTGCTTTCCAAATTAGTTGCACCAATTTGCAGTTCCACCAGCAATGTACGTTTGTTCCTTTTCCCACATCCTCACCAACACTTATTGTTGTTTGTAGTCCTCATAATTGCCATCCTAACTGGAGTGAGATGAAATCTTAGAGTAATTTTGATTTGCATTTCTCTAATTACTAGAGATGTTGAACATTTTTTTCATATATTGTTGATCAATTGTATTATCTTCTGAGAGTGTCTGTTTTATCTCCTTTGCCCATTCATTTTTGGGGTTGTTTGTTTTTTTTTTTTTTTTTGGTGTTAAATTTTTTAAGTTTTTTTATGTATCCTGGAGGTTGTGTTCTACCTGAAGTGTGTGTACCAAAAATTTCCTCACAAAATGTAGGCTCTCTCTCACCTCTTTGATTCTTTCTTTTGCTGAGAAGAAGCTTTTTAGTTTTAATCCATCCTATTTATTGGTTATAGTTTTAATTTTTTGTACTTTGTGAGTTTGTTAAGGCAGTCAGGGCCTAATACAACCTGATGAAGATTTGGGCCTACTTTTTCCTCTATTAGGTTCAGGGTCTCTGGACTAATTCCTAGGTCCTTGAACCACTCTGAGTTGAGTTTTGTACATGGTGAGAGATAGGGGTTTAGATTAATTTTGCTACATATGGATTTTCAGTTTTACCAGCATTATTTGTTAAAGAGGCTATTTTTTCTCCAATCTATGTTTTTGGCATGTTTGTCTACTATGGGATAACTGTATTTATGTGGGTTTGTCTCTGTGTCTTCGATTCTCTACCATTGGTCTACTTGGTCTGTCTTGGTGCCAATACCATGTCATTTTTTTTTTTTTCCTAAAGCTTTGTAGTATAGTTTAAGGTTTGGATTGTGATGCCTCCTGCTTTTTGTTAAGAATTGCTTTGGCTATTCTGGGTCTTTTATTTTAAATTATATGATTATGGTAATGATATTATGATAATGAATTTTATGATTAATTTTTTCTCTTTCTATAAGAAATAACATTGAAATTTTAATTGGAATCACATTGAATCTGTATAGCAATTTGGGTAGTATGCCAATTTTGACCATATTAGTTTTGCCTATCCAAGCGCATGGGGGATATTCACATCTTCTAAGGTCTTTTTTAATTTCTTTCTTTAGTACTAGTCTTCTGTAGTTATCACTGTAGAGGTCTCTCACTTCTTTTGTTAAATTGATTCCCAAGTATTTTATTCTTTTTTCAGGCTGTTGTGAATTGAGTCATTTTCCTAATTTCTCTTTCAGAGGATTCATCACTGATATATAGAAATACATTTGATTTATGAGTATTGATTTTATATCCTGCAACTTTGATGAATTTTTTTTATTCTAGAAGTTTTCTGGGAGTTTTTTGGATTCTCTAAGTATAGAATAATGTCATTAACAAATAATGATATTTTGAGTTATTCTTCTCCTATTCATATCACTTTAATTTCTTTTGTCTGTCCAATTGCTCTGGCTAGAGTTTCAAGGACTATGTTGAATAGAAGTGGTGAAAGAGAGCATCCCTGTCTTGTTCCAGTTTTTAGAGGGAATGCTTCCAGTTTTTCTCCATTTAGGATGATGTTGGCCTTGGGATTAGCATAGATAGCTTTTACAATGTTGAGGTATGTTCCTATTAGCCCTAGTTTTTCTAGTGTTTTGAACAGGAAAAGGTGCCGTATTTTGTCAAATGCTTTCTCTACATCAGTTGATATAATCATATGATTCTTAAGTCTATTAAGGTGATGAATTACATTTATTGGCTTCCCTATGTTGAAACAAACTTGCATTCCTGGAATGAACCCCTTTTGATCATGATACACTGTTTTCTTATTTTTTTTTGTGTGTGTGATTTGCCAAAATTTTAGTGGGGGATTTTTGCATCAATCTTCATCATGGATATTGGTCTTAAATTTTCTTTCCTTATGTGGTTTGGTATCAAAGTGATACTAGCTTCATAGAATGAGTTTGGAAGGGTTCCCTCCTTTTCTATTTCATGGAATAATTTGAGGAATATTAGCATTAATTATTCTTTACAGGTCTTATAAAACTTGGCTGTGAATCTGTCTGGTCCTGGGCTTTTCTTGGTTGGTAGGCTTTTGATGATGTCTTCTATTTCTTTGCTTGAACTTGATCTGTTTAAATCATGTATGTCCTCCTGACTCAGTTTGGGTTGATTAGATGACTCTAGAAACTTGCCAGTGTCTTTGACAATTTCTATTTTATTAGAGTATACATTTTCAAAATAGATTCTAATAGTCTTCTCTATTTCAATTGTGTCTGTCATGATATTTCCTTTTTCAGCATGAATTTTCTCTCCCTCCTGTTCATTATGGTATCTAAGGGTTTGTCAGTGTATTTGTTTATTTATTTTCATAAACCAGCTTTTTGTTTTGTCAATTTTTTGAATTGTTTCTTTAGTTTCTATTTCATTGATTTCTACCCTGATTTTAATTATTTCTTGTCTTCTACTACTTTTGGTGTTGATTTGTTCTTCATCTTCTGGGGCTTCGAGATGTAATATCAGGTTGTTTATTTGTAAACTTTTTATTTTAATGAACTTTCCTTAATGCAATGAACTTTCCTTAATGCAATGAACTTTCCTTTTAGCACTGCCTCCATAGTGTCCCAGAGATTTTGATAAGTTGTATTGGAGTTCTCATTGATCTCTAAATTTTTTTTTTTTAAATCTCCTCCCTGATGTCTTTTCTTATCCATGTGTCATTCAATAGCATGCTATTTACTCTGCAGGTGTTGGAGTAGCTTCTTTTTTTTTTTTGTCATTGTTTTCAAATTTTATTCCATTATGATCAGATAGAATGCAGGGTAGTATCTATTTTTTTTATATTTGCTAAGATGTACTTTGTGGCATAACATATGGTTTATTTTGGAGAAGTATCCATGTTCTGCTGACAAGAAATTGTATTCGCCTGTGGATGGATGGAATATTCAGTATATGTCTGTAAAGTCTAAATTATTGTTTTATTGAGTTCTATAGTTTCTTGGTTTAGTTTTTGTTTGAGAGATCTATCCAGTGGTGAGAGAGGTGTGGTATTATTGTGTTAAGGTCTATTTAATTCTGTTTATTTTAATATATTTTTTTAGTTGTATATAGACACAATATCTTTATTTATTTTCATGTGATGCTGAGGATTGAACCCAGTGCCTCACATATGCTAGGCAAACACTTCACCACTGAGCCATAACCCCAGCCCTCTTTTTACTTTTTGTAGTTGAGAAGGGTTTGTTTGATATAAGTAGATGCTCCATTGTTTGAGGCATAGATATTTATGATTGTTAGGTCTTGTTCATGTCTGAATTCCTTAAATAGCATGAAATATTCTTTTTTTAATCTCTTTTCACTAGCTTTGATTTGAAGTATACTTTATCCGTAGGAGGATGGAAACTCCTGCTTGTTTAAGGGTCCTTGTGAGTGGTATGTTTTTTCCCACCCTTTCACCTTCAGTCTGTGGATGTATTTTTCTGTGAGATGAATCTCTTGAAGGCAGCATATTATTGAGTCTTTATTTATTTATTTTTAACTCCAATGTGTGAGTCTATGATTTTTAATTGATAAGTTTAGGCCACCCACATTCAGGTTACTATTAAAACATGATTTGTATTTCCAAACAATTTGATTTATTTTTGGTTTTTAGCTTGACTTGGTTTCTCCTTTGATTGGCCTTTCCTTTAGTGTATTTCCTCCCTTTGCTGTTTTTTATTTTTTTTTTTTAAATTTTCTTCTTCTGGAATATTTTACTAGAATGGTCTGTAGTGCAGGCTTATTCTCTGTAAATTCTTTTAGCTTTTGTTTATCATAAAAGTTTTTTTTTTCTTTCAAATATTTTTATTGTAATTTGTTATGTATGACATCAGAATGCATTACAATTCAAGTTACACATATAGAGCACATTCATATCTCTGGTTGTACACTATCATGAAAGGTTTTTATGTTGTCATCAGATCTCAAGCTTAATTTTGCTGGATATGATTCTTGGTTGACATCCATTTTCTCTCAGAACTTGGTATATGTTGTTCTATGATCTCCTGGCTTTGAGGATCTGCGTTTAAAAATCTGTTGAGATCCAAATTGATCTTTCCCTATATGTAACCTGATTCCTTGCTTTTGTGGCCTTTAAGATTTTTATCCTTATTCTGTATGCTAGGCATTGTCATTATAATGTGCCTTGTGTAGACCTATTGTAATTTTGTACATTTGGTGTCCTGTAAGCCTCTTGTGTTTGATTTTCCAATTTATTCTTCATGTTTGGGAAATTTTCTGAAATTATCTCATTGAAGAGATTGGGCATTCCTTTGGTTTGAATCTGTGTGCCTTGCTCTATCCCAGTAACTCTTAGATTTGGTCTTTTGATGCTATCCCACAATTCTTGGATGTTCTGTTCATGGTTTCTTACCACCTTAATTGTATGGTGAACTTTATTTTCTAGGTTACATTTTTTTTGTCTTCCTTATCTGACATTCTGATTTGGTCTGTTGGTGATGATTTCTATTGAGTTTTTAATTTGGTTTATTTTTTTTCTTTATTTCAAGGATTTATGATTTCTTTTCCAATTTTCTATTTCTTGAAGTAATCTGTTGCTACTGTATTTATTCCTTTATCTCTCTGTTGATGTTATCAATGTTTACCTGTATTTGCTTTCTTATTTCTTTCTTGAAGTGATCACTTTTTGCTTGTATTTGCTCTCTTATATCGTTCTTTAATTCACAAGTCATTTTAATTATGTAAATTTAAACTCCTTCTCTGATATTTCATCAATTGCACTGTCTACGGATTCTATTCTTGTAGTATCTTGGTTTGTTTGGGGCACTTTATTCCCTTGGTTTTTAAAAAATTATTATTTGTAGGGCATGATGTAATGTGGGGCAGGTTGCATCAGAAAAGAGGGAACTTAACTTGCTGGCTGTTACCCGCTTCCCAGTCCTGGGGCCACATCTGGCTAAGAGAGCACCTAGCAATTAGCCAGAATTAGCCATTGCCATGGATTGTGATGAAGAATGGGACCACCTCTAGGATAGGCTCAGAACCCTTCTGCCATCAAGGACAGCTCATGTCTCCCATTACTGCCTTTAGGATGGGTGTAAATGTAAATTCTCCCCACCCTGCTGACTTTTATCCTGATTGGCTCCTGTACATTATATTAGCTGTGCATGTTTTCTCATTAAAGGAGATCCTGCTTTGACTGGTCTCCCTGGCGCATCTGATTGTCCTCTGGAGAGGGAGGGCTGGGTGTGGGCGGCCAGTTGACCTTTACCTTTCTTGGCTCGACCATCTCTCCCACAGATCAGGAGGAAACAGGGGGGCTAAAACCCCCGACAATTATTAATTTTTTATGTTGTCTATATGTCTTCCTCTTTTGCAGTGCAGACCTGAGGTATTATAGATTCTACCCTATAATCTTGTAGTGTCCATGAGGTTACCTGTACTACACCTTGATGTTGGCCTTTCAGTCACCAACTGACCAACTGGTTTCCCAAGAAGAATGCTACTGCAACTAGGCCTGCCTGGGCTCCCAGGTGGGTTGGCGAGTGAGATCCTGGGCCTCATCTGTGGATCTGCAGGCTAGTCCTGGGCCTGGGCTCTGGCATGTGTCAGCAGGTTGATGGGGGCGGGGTTTGTCCTGGGCCTAACCTTGGCCTGGGTTCCCACTGGGGTCCAAAATCTTAGCCTTTATCCCTAAAGGCCTTGTGTGTCCAGATTTTAATCAAGAAAGCTTTCGATTCCACTGGATAGTGACTCTGGCCAGGAAATTTCAGTTGCCTCAGAATCTTTTTCTACTACCAAGTGTCCTAAGATATAGAATAAACTTTCAGAAAAGTAACTGGTCAGCAATCCCAGAATATTGTAGAGAAGATCTGTGGAGAAAAAGCAATGCAGATTTAGTACAATCATTATGCAAATCCCAATGTCTTTTCTTATAGAAATAAAAAGTCTGGAATTTTCTGTAACCCATCCCAAACACACATACACAAATTAAATAGAAAAAAAAAATAAGCAAAAGAAGAATACTGGCAGCATTATATTTCCTGATTCCAACCTATATTCCACAACTATTAGTTCTTGGGAGCCCATAAGAAAGATTTCAAGTAAGTCACACAGAATAACAGTTAGGAGTTTATTAGAGGAAAAGAGGAAAGCACACAGTATAGGCACAGAGTGGACTATCTCAATATTTTACAATCTGTTTTTTAATGTTTTTGAGTCCCTTTATTCTTGTCTTTGCTGCTCATACTGACTTTCATGGATTATCACCCAGAAAAATCTCTTTGTGAGGGTCATGATGACCTGGTCTCAAAGGGTGGCTGTGACATAGTTTCAGTGATAATCTAGTTGTGGGGGTGGAGTTGTGATGACCTGGTCACTAGACAGAGTTACAATAGTCTTGAAATAATAGTTAACTTAAGGGGTTACAATTAACTATGCCTGGGGAAGGTTTGACATACCAGTTCTTGTTTTCTTACTACTTAGCTGCTTTGATTAGGTTTTGTTATCCCCAGTACAGAATTATGGGTGCTTTTGATGGATATGTCTCTGCCTTTATTGTCCTTCTCCTACCCACCTGTTCATGTGTAACTAGCTACCTAACACAGATCAATGTGATTTAGTTTTTTTCTCTGTTTTCTTCTTGTTGTTTTACAGTTTTTTAAGATTTTATTCTATTTTGAGTCAATTTTTGTAGATAGTATGATATAAGTTTCCAGGTACATTCTTCCACATATGGATATCTAGGTTTTAGAATACAATTTATTAAATAAACTCTTCTTTTCACATTGTGTATTTTTGCATCTTTGTTGAAAATAAATTGTCTATACTACATGGGTTCATTTCTGAGCTATCCGTCATATTCATTTGTGAATAAATATTTTTATGCCAATACCATTCAATTTTAATTATTTCTTATTATGCACTTTTGAAAATAGGTTGGAATCAGAAAATATTATGTTGCCAGTATTCTTCTTTTGCTTAATTTTTTTTCTATTTAATTTGTATATGTGTGTTTGGGGGTGAGTCACAGGAAATTCCAGACTTTTTATTTCTATAAGAAAAGACATTGGGATTTGCATAGGATTGTACTAAATCTGCATTTCACTTTGGATAATATGAACATTTTAGCAATATTGTTTTTAGTCTATGAACACAAAACTTATTTCTACTTTTGGGGGTCATCTTCATTTTCCTTCATCAGTATAATTTTCTACCTCTTTGGTTATATTTATTTATAAGTTGGGTTTTGTATAAAGGTATCATTAGTAGAGTTATTACTTTTTTTTACCTTTTTGGAAAGTTTATTGTTAGCATTCAGAAAGACTACTGATTTTCATGTGTTGATTTTGTATCCACCTTTTTTGTATTTCTCAGTTAGTACCAATTTAGTAGCTTTATTTCTCTTGCCCTAATTACTCTGGAAAAGATTTTCAATATCCTATGGAATAGAAGTGGTAAGAGAAGACATTATTGACTTCTTTTGAATGTTAAAGGTCAAACCTTTAGTTATTCATCATTGGATATAATGTTATCTACGGGGTTATCATTTATGGCATGTATTGTGTTAAAATGAATTCCTTCTATACCTAATTTTTTTGATATTTTAAAATAAAAAAATGCTAAACTTTGTCAGACATTTTTTTGACATCTATGAGATGATCATATGGTTTTTATACATCATCTATTAAAGCAATGCACCAAAAATATTGATTTATAGATATTGGACTAACCTTGCATACCAGGAATAATTCCCACTTAACTATGGTGACTAATCCTTAAATGTGTTTTTTAATTTGGTTTGGTAGTATGTTGATCAGGATTTTTATATCTATGTTCATCAGTAATATTGGCTTGCAGTTTTCTTTTTTTATAATATCCTTGTCTGCCTTCATTATCAGGGTTATGATGGCCTCACAGAGTTTGAAAGTATTATTTCATGTTGTAAGTTTTGAAAGAGTTTATGAAATATTTGTACCTCAAATATTTGGTGGAATTTAACACTGTATCTTTCAAGATCTGGGCATTTCTTTAATGGAAGACTTTTTACTAGTGATTCAATCTTATTACACACCTTTTTTTCTGTTGAGAGTTTTTAAAATTACTGCATGATTCAGTCTTGAAAGGTTGTATGTACCTAGAAATTTATCCATTTCTTCCAAATTTATCCAATTTTGGTGTAGTGGGATAATGATCCCTTTGGATGCTTTTAATTTTTGAGCAACCATATCTCTACTTTCTTTCTGTTTTGTCTTTTTTTCTTTTATTCTAGCTTAATCCTTTTAAAGATTTGTCAGTTTTATTAAAATACAGATCTATTTATTTTTATATTGTTTAATATATATTTGTTTTTACTTTATATTTGATTGATTTGCTCTCTGATCATTTGCCTACTCTTCTCTCTCTCTCTTTTTTACTGACAGGAATGTGGAAACAATGGTGATTGATCCAGGCAAAAAGCACCCAGGGTTATGCTAAAATGAGAAGAGAAAATGAAGCTCCTTTGTTCGATAATCTATGTGCTCTGGAAAACTTCCAACTTCTGGATCAACCCATGAGGAAGAAGTAAGATTCAAGCTTTTTGAACCAAAGTATTTTGATTCCTATGTTGGTGCAGTTTACCCTCCACCAAAAATAACATTTATATGAAAAGAAAAATACATGAAGATCTGAATGCTCAGTATACTAAGGAATAAGCTACAATACTTTCAGAAAACCAAATAGAAGAGAATTTTAGTAACAAAACAGTGGCAAATAAACATTAAATGAAATAAAATATTGCAAGTGTATATTGAGACACTGAATATTGTAAAAAATTGAGTTATATTTTAAAATTTAGGTAAAACATCTGTCGGAGTTGATAGGATGAGTTGGGTAACACAGAGAAATATTATCTGAGAAAATCAGAAGCTCAAAATAAATTATAACTATGAATTTAAAGCAACAACCCAGCTAAATAAATTGATAATTTTCTTTCAAAATATACATGAGCCTGTTTATGGATCACACACATTGATATCAAAGAATATGGATGAGTGTATCAGGAATTTTCTATTTCCTTTATGATGATGGTTACATTAAAAAACAATAAAGAATAGAGGCCTAAAATACAGATTCTGGATTTTGTCTTAGCATTTATTTGCTTTATAACATTGCTAAATTTTGTAACTACTCTGTTAATTTCCTCATGTGTGAAATGTAGAAAAACAGAGTCTGGTTATTACAATATAGTTTGCTGTGTTAACAAACAATGCTGACTCTCTCGGTTGCAATCAACAACATTTACTGTGGACCTGCAGGTTGGCTAGGACTCTATAACACTGGGATGTGCTTGTCTTGGCAGTTTTAGCGGTGCTAGAGTCCAGGGAAGGGTTTGTTTTGGTTCTCTTCTACATGATTTTCCAATACAGAATCCAAACTAAAGAAATGACCACTATCTAAGACACATTCTCAAAAAGTAGAATATCTAGAGCCAAGCAGAAATTCACAATGCTTCAATTAGCTTTTGCTAATTCGTGACTTCCTTCATAGCTTTACATCTCATGGCCAAAGCAAATCATATGGCCTGGCCAATGGTAGAGAAAAAGGAGATTAAATTACAGCAGTTCAAGATCATATTACAGTTAAAATCCAATGATTTCAATTTGTTATTAATATTAATTAATTTTATTATGTATTTATATGTAATGATGTATACAATAAGGTCTATACATAGAGAAAGACATAAACGAAGAAGAATCTTGTATGTTGAGTATAAAAATAAATTATTTTGAATGTGATAGAGTAAAAGAGGGAAGACTGTGTTCAAAGAGGCAAATTTCACACTTAATATCTATATTATGTGAATAAAGTTCCAACATTGTTGTAGCTGAAGAGGCAGTAAGGGCCATAGTACTGACAAAATTAAGGATATGTTAGATTGTATCATTGGATTAATCAGCTACCTGAAGCTTCAAAAAGAAAGTTGACTATGTAGTATATCCTAAAATCTGGACTTAATTAAGGGAATAAATTGGAGATTGATAACATTAAGCTACAAAAATTTGATGTGTTATAATATGAACCACACATATATAGGGGGTTTAAAATAAAAGATTTTGGGCCCGGTCCAATGCCTCCAAAGGCTGAGGCAGGAAGATGGCAAGTTAAAAATCAGCCTTAGTAACTTAGACAGGCCCTCAGCAACTTAGTGTCTTAAACAAATAAAATAAAAATGAGCTGAGGATATTGCTCAGTGGTTATGGACCCCTGGGTTCAATTCCCAGTATTAATATAAAAATAAATAAATTAAGTTGTGGACATGATGTTTTGGAACTAGTACTGAAGTATTTGTGAAAAGATGACAATATAGTATTCCATGTTTGGAGAAAAATTTAGGAGAAAAAAAGATGAAAGAGCAAGAAAACATAAAAATAAATGGAGAATTCATTACTGATACTTTATTTTTTCACAGTTAAGGAACAAAGTTTATTTCTTTACACTTTAATGTGTTAGTTTCCTCAGCCTGCATGGTTTGCATTTGCCATTAATCTTTATATGTGTTTCCATGATGAATTTGGAAGTTATAGTGCAACTCCATCTACTTGTGCATATGCATACACTTTATATGCATTGCATTGTACCTTCCCAATTGGCTATTAAAATGAAGGGATATTCCCTTTGGACTGAGGCCAACAAGTCATTCTCCCCAAGTTTTTACTGGAGAAGTTCTTTATAATATGACTTAGCTCACAATCTTGCTTATATTTTTCAGGAAAAAAGGATGCCCTCATCTGAAGAAGTGATAGATAGACAAGCTAGTTTTATCAGCCAACAGTTTAAAAAAATATAAAAAGAAATTTATGGGAACAAGGTATGATGACTTGGATTATTTATAAAGAAACTATACTTCAGAAATCTATGTTTCTCCAGCAGGATACTTAAAATAGAAAACACTTCTTGAATGAATTAACCAATTAGAAGTTTGAGAGTATTTTTTTAAAAGATGGTTTAAATTAATTTCAATGTAAACATTGCGTATTGCTTCAAATTTTGTATATTTGACTAGATTTTAACTATTTCTATTTTCATTTTACAATTTCAAGATATTAGTTCTCTTTTCCAAATGTCATATTACAAGATTCATATTTATGTAAACAACTATGCACAACTGTAATCTAATACAGAAGGCATGATACATTCTTTAAAACCCTTTTCCTTTGTGTATAACTACAGTTGTGTGAGGGACACTTAAATACTGATAAACTTAGAACCTCAACATAAACATTTTTTGTCAAGTACGTGTTTATGTCAAATTATCTGTAGTGCTTTAAAGAGGAGATCATTGGGCAAATATTCTTTATGCAAATTAAAAAATTGTATTTTAACCACAATGAGTTTTTTAGAGATATAACTTGTCAATCCATTTCATAAATCAGAGAAAGAAAAGAGCATCTTAAATTATCAAGAGTGTTTTGATCTTAATTAATAAAGCTATTAAATTTGACATCATTGCATTGAATACCAATTAACACTGTACCAGTTAAAACAAATGCTAATAATGGCTTATTCATTTATAATCAATTAACATTTGTATTTAGTAACAACTTGTTGAAAGTATATATTTAGAAAAAATAATTGTAGGAAAACAATTATATATGACTTCTGGTTACAGTGTACAGATATTTATCTAGAGACCAATCTAGCAATCTGCTATCCATTTTTCCATCTATCAACTTATGTATCTCTTTATATCTATGTCTGATTTTAAAGAAACTCAGTGATTAGAAAGTAGCTTTCAATAGATGAAATCTTACACAAAGAGCTGATAAAACAATTTGTTCCCATTTCACTTCAATAAGTAAAATATTGCTCTTGACCTAATGGTTATCTTGTGTTTGTCGCAACCATTTTCTATGTCCTTTATGATTTCTTATCTCACACATAAACAGTGCTCTAATATTTTTGTTTGGCATCAAGATGCCAAATACATTGCCAAAATACATTTTTATAAAATTCAACCCAAGGCACAAATCTGGCCAACTTACTCAATTCTATCAACAATCTCTCCTTTCCATACTATTCTTCTTTTTTAAATTAGTCATTTATTCTAATTTGTTATAAATGATGGCAAAATGCAATACATTTTATATTACACATATAGAGCACAATTTTTCAAGTCAATGATTGAAAACAAAGTATTTTCACACCATTTGTGTTTTCATACATGTACTTAGGGTAATGGTGTCTAACTCATTCCACCATCATTTCTACCCCCTTTCCCCCTCCCTTTCCTTTTGCCCTATCTAAAGTTTCTCCATTTCTCCCATGCTTTCACCCCCATCACCATTTGAGTGGGCATCTTCATATCAAAGAAAACATTTGGCCTTTGGTTTTTTTGGAGGGATTGGCTTGCTTCACTTAGCATTATATTCTCCAACTCAATCTATTTACCTGCAAATGCCAAGATTTTATTCTCTTTTAATGCTGAGTAATGTTCCATTGCATATATATACCAAAGTTTCCCTATCCATTTATCTATTGAAGGGCATCTGTGTTGGTTTCACAATTTAGCTATTGTGAATTGTGCTGCTATGAACATTGATATGGCTGTGTCCCTGTAGTGTGCTGTTTTTAAGTCCTTTGAGTATAAACCAAGGAGTGAGATAGCTGGGTGAAATGGTGGTTCCATTCCAAGTTTTCCAAGAAATCTCCATACTGCTTTCCATATAGGCAGCATCAATTTTCAGTCCCACCAGCAATGTATGGGTGTGGCTTTTCCCTCACATCCTGGTCAACACTTAATGTTTTTTGTATTCTTGATAGCTGCCTTCGGACTGAAGTGAGATGAAATCTTAGAGTAGTTTTGATTTGCATTTCTCTAATTTCTAGAGATGTTGAACCTTTTTTTTATATATGTTTGTCAATTGAGTGTATATCCTCTTCTGAGAAGTGTCTGTTCAGTTCCTTGGCCCATTTATTTATTGGGTTATTTGTATTCTTGGTGTTAAGGTTCTTGAGTGCTTTATATATCCTAGATATTAGTGCTCTATCTGATGTACTTGTGATAAAGATTTTCTTCCATTCTGTAGGCTTTCTATTCACCTCACTGATTGTTTCTTTTGTTGAGAAGAAGCTTTTTAGCATTTTTGTTGAGAAGAAGCTTTTTAGTTTAGTTTATTAATTCTTGGTTTTAATTCTTGTACTAGAATAGTCTTATAAGAAACTTGGGACCAAATTCAACATGGTGGAGATTTGGGAATAGCCAAAGCAATCCTTAACAAGAAGATTAAAGCAGGTAGAATTACTATACCAGACCTTAAACTACACTACAGAGCAATAGTAACAACAACAACAACAACAAAGCATGGTATTGGCACCAAAATAGACTGGTAGACCAATGGTATATATAGAGAACAAAGAGTCTAATCCACATAACTACAGTTATCTTATATTAGACAAAAAACCCAAAAATGTACATTGGCGAAAAGGTAGCTTCTTCAACAAGTGGTTCTGGGAAAACTGGAAATCCACCTGTAACAAAATGAAATTAAACCTCTATCACTCACCATGCACAAAACTCAAAGTGGATCAAGGACCTAGGAATCAAACCAGAGAACAAGCCTAATAGAACATGATCAAGTAGATTTCATCCTAGGGATGCAAGGTTGGTTCAATATACAGAAATCAATAAATGTAATTAAACACATCTATAGATTAAAAGATAAAAAATCATATAATCATCTCAATAGATGCTAATAAAACATTTGATAAAATACATCATGTCTTCATATTCAAAATGCTAGAAAAACTAGGGATAACAGGAACATACCTCAACATTTTAAAGGCTATCTATGCTAAGCCCCAGGTTGACATTATTCTAAATGGAGAAAAAATGAAAGCATTACTTTTAAAAAATGGAACAAGACAGAGATGCCTTTTTTTCACCACTTCTATTCAACATAAAGTTTTTGAAACTTTATCCAGAGCAGTTAGACAGATGAAAGAAAATAAAGGGATACAGATAGGAGAAGAACTCAGATTATTACTATTTGCAGACAATATGAATCTATACCTAGAAGACCCAAAAAATTCTAGCTGAAATCTCCTAGAACTAATAAATGAATTTAGACAAGTAGCTGGATATAAAATAAACACTCATAAATTAAAGGCATTTCTGTACATCAGTGACACATCTGCTGAAATAGAAACTAGGAATATCTTCCCATTTACAATAGCCTCAAAAAATACTTGGAAATAAATTCAACAAAAGAAGTGAAAGACGTCTACAATGAAAACTACAGCATGCTAGAGGAAGAAATTAAAGAAGCCGTTAGAAGATGGAAATATCTAGGATATTTGTTCTAGGATAGGAAGAATTAATATTGTCAAAATGACCATAGTACCAAAAGCACTACACCAATTCAATGCAATCCCAATCAAAATCCCCAATGACATTCCTGATAAAAAATAGAAAAAGCAATCATGAAATTCATCCTTTGCATACATTTTCTGCATGTTTGTAGAAGCTGGTTCCAGCTCATCCTCTTCTTCCATGCTAACATTTTCTTTTTTAAATCAAAATGCATACCAACATTAAAATTCATTTTTATGCATTAATTTATGTATAGGTTTCAAAACAATGGTACAAATAGTTGAATATTACTTAAAAAATGCCACCTTCAAATAGAAAATCTGAGTTCTTATATATCACCTGTAACTTCTATTTGCAATTTTTTTTCAAGGAACATAGAATCCAGTATAAATCACAGTCAAGCTCAAACTAAATTTGAGTGCTATTTAATTCTGAAAAGTCAACTAAAATATAAATTCAGTTATTGTTGATGGGCTGATTTCAGTTCAGATAGGGGATATATCATGTTAGTTTGATGAATGTAATTAATTACTTAAATCTCATGTGAAAACTATTGAAATATAATAGCAACTATGCAGTCAGTATTTGATATTAAGTCAAGTACTTAGAGTGCATTAGGAATCATATTAACATGATAAAGAAATATGTAAATTATTTTAAACTAATACACTTAAATCATTGCAGAGAACACTTTATAACCCATGTAGGATTGTGCAGTTTGAGCATTAATAATGCTTCATAAGTTAATAGGTAAGAGGTCTTTATCTGAAGGCAAATATGTCAAGATTCAGCTCGTCCCTTAGAAATTCAGAGTGGTTTGTCTTGAACACTAAGCTTTTGAGTCTACAGCCCTTCCTCTTCTGGCCCACCACAATTAGTTGATATCACATTGTCATATTTTCCTTTAGACACAAGCTGCTGTCCAGAAGCATTTTTCTTTATTGCCCATAAGATCATTTTATTTCTCTCCCACTAGAGGGCACACAGAAGTTCACACCTGAACATGGGTACTCAGTACATATTTGCTTTATGAATGAAATACCTGTGTCATGAAAGGAGATCGTATCCTGTTTTCAAGTTTGGGAACTGGAATATTAATAATACTTTCCAAATATCTGATTATTCAATTGTTATATTTCAGTAACACAGATGGAAACAATTCTAAAAGGAATTTTTATAAAGAACTCTTTGTGCAAAGTGTGATTCTCAAAAAAATTAATAATAAGTAAATTTTTTTTGTCTTTGTGGACTTGAAAAACTTTGCTTTGATTTCATCATTATATGTCTGTGTGTGTGTGTGTGTGTGTGTGTGACATTAGTTTAAGTTATTTTTATGAATTTTATGGGCCTGCTAGGAACTACCAGTTTCATATTTCTAATGTAGAAATGTATAATGTCAATAAAATGATTTTTGGAAACTTCTTTCTATTTGACTAGAGAAAACTCCATAATTGTGAATATAAATTCTGCTTGAATGAAGAAAGAGGATTGGTGTGCTTTGTAGATCAGATTACAAGTGAGCTCCCATTTCTGCTTATTCATTCACTGCCTCCCTATACCATAACTGCCCCCTTCACACACATATACACACTCACACACATTCCATATAAATTTCTGGGTGGATAAAGATTGGAAGAAAAATGGCATGCTGTTATGAGAGTAGTTTTGATCATGCTTACTTGAGGGAATCTGAGGCATTAAGATTTATGACACTTTATTAATCATCATTTTAAATGCCTTAAGAGTTACAAACCTCAAAACTTATCACAAATTATGATTTATGTTAATATTTAATTCAACTTCATTACAAATAATTATAATTTTGATAACAAATATGAGCAAATGTTCCCCTTTCTTGCTTTTCTTATGTTGGTTCAGATGCAGCTCAGTTCACTTACTACCTCCTTAACCATTTCTTAGCCAACTTTTATATATATCTAGCTATCTAATTTCTTTATCTTGTCTAATAAATCAATGCCATTTATTTTTTTGATGTTCTTAAATATGTGTACATTTCAACCATTTTATCTAAAAATAAAATTTTCCAGAAACTAAAGGAATTCACCAAGAAGCCTATGAATTTCAGATTCACTAAATACAAAGTAAATTTCTTTGCAGACTTAGTTAATTATTGACTTTTTTATTTCAATGTTGCTATTGTAAATGATGTTGATCTAACTGGAATTTTCTAGGTATTTTTCTTTAATTTCTGGAATTATATTTCATAAATATTACATAGATTTGCCTTTATCTAAGCATTCAGTACTTGAATAAAGTACTACGTAGTCAGTTAAATGCTTAGTTAAGATTTTAAAATATAAACTCTGTGCTACTAATAGTAGTAGTCCAATAAAAAATGTCCTCATAAACATTATGGTAGAGACTTTTAAAAATTACACAGTGCTCACCACAATGAGAAAACCAACCAAAATATAATTACACCAGAGATAAAGAATTGATATTAATCTTCTCGAGTGAGTCTAGATTGCCTTAAATAAATTGATAGAATTTGTATTTTAAAGATACTACCAGTGATGGTTTAGACAAAAGTTACTAAATGAAAGGTTGCACAATCATCTCCTAGGTTAATGTGGAAAGCAGCATTTGTAAGTAATGCATTTGAATATTGGGCCACAATGATTTCAAACTATAGTGTTAAAGGTGTGGCCTGGTAAAATGTGAAAGAAAAGAGAAAGAAGAACTAGTAAACAAAAATAAATCACTGTGAAATGATCTAGAAAATTCTCAATCAATCAAGAAAACAAAAAAATTAAAATTAAATGATGACTTTTATATATAAATAAAAAACTGGGCAAATTTGTGATATACAATATTCTTCTGAAAACAATAATATTATAAGGTTAGTGTATAAAGTCTGACAGATTTAGGTGTACTTCAAGTCATTGTTTTTAATCCAGTTCAATAAGCTGTTAAAATGGAGAATGCATTATCTCCAAAATATTTAATGGGTGTGATTTTTGTTTACTGGACTGAAGCTAAGTGTAGTTTATAAAATATCTGCAAAGTTTTTCTGAAACTTTGATTAGCAAAAACTCATTCTCTGAAAGCTTAAAAAAGAAAGAAAGAAAGAAAGAAAGAAAGAAAGAAAGAAAGAAAGAAAGAAAGAAAGAAAAAAAGTACAAAATTAAAGGAGGCTGTTGTATTCCCCCAAAAAATCTATTGGCAGGAAACAGAGTTTTGGAAGTACTCAGTTGTAAACAAGTGCTACTTTTAAAAAGAAAAAGAATCAATCTGCAGACGGAGCCAAGAATGGAGTCCTGATGAAAATTAGAAAGCCCAGAGTTAGCAGCTAAGAACCACAGTTGAAGTTTATTCTCAATTTTGGGAACCTAATCAAAGAACTCCAGTGGAATTTACTTGACTGGATTTCAAAACTGATTTGGGATGGTGACTATTTAACCTTCCATTTTCTCACTTTTTGTGCCAAATTTTTAAAACTGTTATGTTACACCCAATCCACCATTGTGTTTTCAATATTTTTGTGTATATACTATGTGACTAGTTTTTCAGTTTCACAGATGGTAAAGGATTATGCTACTAATTGGCCTGCACCCAAGAGCCTCATTCAAACCTGATTTGGAGGACTTACATAAAACTTAAATGAAATTATTTTAGACTTGAGATGATCAGATCATGGAAATCTTTTGGAGACCTACAAATAGAGTAAATGTATTTGCATGTGGGACAGATATGGAGCACAGGGGCACAGAGGATGAATCATGATAGGGAGGATTCTAAAATGAACTCTACTTTGGTTTGGATATGATCTGAGTGTGTCTCCCCAGGGTTCATGTGCTGAAATCTTGGTCTCCAGTGTGTCAGTGTGAGAAGTTGAGTAATTTGCAGAAGGTGATTAGATCACAGTGGGCAATGCCCTTGAAAAGGAATAATGTAGCTTTCATGGACCCCAGTTAGTTCTCATGAGAATGGATTTTTTAAGTTCTCCTTGCTTCCCATCTCTCCATGTGATCTTTCTTCAGATGCGATCCTGGCATTATCCTATTTATTATGATGTGAATGAGCCCTCAGCAGAGATTAAATATATAGGGATGTCTGATCTTGGACTTTCATCATCTAAAACTGTGGGTGAAGTAAATCTATTCTGTTTTTATGTTACCTAGACTCACATATTTTGCTATAGCAATGCACAATCCATACAAAATCCAGTAGCACTGGGTCTACATAATCTCTTATTGAATTTGGGCTGGACCTGAAAATGTGATGATCTATGACTCTTATGATTATTACATATATGTCAAAAAGGATTGTGTAGACAATATTAAGGTAAAAATTTGACTGAAATTAAATTGGGAGATTATTAGGATAGGTCTGTCTGGACATCATGTAATACTTAGATTTGCTTCTAGAGGTCAGAGATAGAATATATTAGAACTTAAAAACACTAGAAGGATTTACTGGGATGTTTCTATTTTGAGGATGCAGAGAGCCATGTGGCCAAAAATGCAGGAGGTGTCTAAGTACTGAGAGTTGCCCCTGGTTTATGGTCAGCAGGGAAATCAGGACTTAAAAACTAGAACCACAGGAACCAAATTTTGTCAATAAGAATGACATCAAAACACATTCATCCCTAGAGTATACAAATGAAAATACCTGCTAACATCTTGATTTTACTACTTGAGTCTGAGCAAATAACCAGTCACATTAATCTCAGAGTTCTAGGATTGAAATTAACCAGAATTAAAGAAATTAACCAGATATAGATGGAGAAAGAAACAACATGACTTGGCCAAAAGTAGAACATAGACATTTACATTAAAGGTTAAAACAAAGGACAATTTTAGGAATTTTAAGCAATGTTTTATGGAAGAAATAAAAATATGTACAGCAAGCTGGAAAGAAGCAAGATATGTTAGAAAGGTAAAAGGGCATTCTGAGGAATCAAGATTTTTTTTTCTTATTGTTTTGAATCTCTAGTTCAGAGCATTGAAGTTAATCATAGTTTTCGATTCATGAAAGAAAATCAATACCAGCCAATGCAATTGTCCTTTCCTGTTACTGATTCATTTATATTGTTTTCATTCAATTATATATAGTGTCCTTACTCTATATTCACTTTTCTTTCCTTCTCAGAAAAAAACATTTTAATATATTTGAGGTGTATCATTGTAGATATTAGTGAAAAATGTGTGCTGTTAGGTATGAGCATATTTTAATACTTATAAATACTTTTGTCAGTCTGTGGTTGACCCTTGTTATTTAATTGTAAGTTGCTTTCAACATCTAGCCACCTGCTATGAGCAGATCACTTCATTTCTAACTAACTATTCGTATTTTCTCTTCCTTCATCCTCTTATTATTAACATGTCTTTGCATGGTCAGGTCAATAACATTTTTTCTATACAAATTTTCTTTTGTATATAAAGTTTGCTTTTCTTCATATTGAATTTTGAATTTCTATTTTCTTAGAAAAAAGCAGACTGAATTTATCTTTCTTTTCTTTTTGTTTGGAAATTACTTCAAGACAGACTCATTGGGGGCCATTGGTATCTTACAATATTATCTTATTCATCCAAACATATGAAACATCTTCTAAGAAGTTTATCTAAATTTCCACATTCTATCTATGTAGCTTATATCTTTATGGTGAAATTAATTCCTGTAGACTTTATATAAAATATTTTGTCTTTCTTATTATATCTGTTGTTTAAATAGCATAGTTTATTATTTATATAGCAAAAATTCTAATGAGACTGAAAAGATCTTATATTTAGTAACAAACTTTTTTTTTAAGCTTGCTTATTGGTTCTTATAGCTATGGTTTGACTCCAAAGTTATTTATAAGTATATGATGATGTTATATGAAAAATACGTTTTATCTTTTCTTATTCTCTGTGTCACCTATTTATTTATATCACCTACTTATTTTTCTTTCCTTATAACATTGGCCATTTAGTCCTATGTGTAAAAGTAGCAGTAGTTACTAGTTTCTTTTTTTTACTCAAAAATGAGTTTATTGCTCTTTTTGGATATGGAGTTTTTAGTTGTTTGGGGGAATACATATTTAACCAACTTAAAGATCTGCCTTCATTTTAATAGTTTTCTAAGAAACTCATCATAAACAGGTGCTGAATTTTGCCAAAAGCTTTTTTTTTTTTTTTGGTTATTGAGGAAATTGCACTCCTACTCATCTTTGAATATTTATGGGTTGAATATTACATCAACATCCTTTAGGGGGTTGAACTCTCCTTGTCTTTCTAGGAATAAACCTTTTTGATCAAAATTTGTTATTTAATATTTGGCAATATTTAATTTAAGGTTTTGAATTTACACTTTTAAATAAAAGAACCTTTTTAATTACCTTCTTAAAATTCTGAAACAAACTGAATAATGTAGTAATTAACTGTTTCTTAAAAGTTTGTTAAAACAGTCATGATAAAAGTCTCCACTGGTATTTTTTACTATTATTCTAAATTCTTTGATAATTGTGCAAGAAATTTCATATGATTGTTTTATTATACAATATCAGGTTTCATCTGTACAAATTTTTTTAAAGTAGTTTTATATTTCTCTTGTGATTGCACTTGTTCAACTTATTTTGTTCTTCATTTTGTTCAGTTTCAGTCCTTTTTACTCCATCATTGCTCCAAAAAGTCTCTTTTCTATATTGAACTTTTTAAAAAAGTAACAATTTTCTAAAAAACTTTCTATTGTACTGCCTTTCCCCTGTATTTTATCAACTTTATGCACTTTATTATTCCCATTTTTAAATTATTTTTTTCCAAATTCCTGGGACAAATGTCAGCTTGTTTGCTCAATTGGTTTGCATAAAGCCTTTCTTGTTTCCTGATAAATGCATTTAAAGCTACAAAATTTCTTATAATAACTGCCTTTAGTTTTCTATACAAAATTTTCAATGCAATATTTTCACTGATTATTAGTTCTAAATATTATTTAAACTATTTTAGAATTTCCTTTAGAATTCAAACCTTACTTAACAATATATTTGATTGCAAATATGTGAGAAGGGTTTAGTTCTCTTTTATTCACTAGTATCTGAAAGGATTACATTGTGGTAAGAAAAATACTCTGACATTGAGAAAGGGATAAAAAAATACTCAATCAATTAATGAAAGATTGGCTTAGGAAAGATGGGGACGATTCAAAGGAAATCAAATGCTAATACCTCCAGAGCACCTTCTCCCCCTCCTTCCTGTTGCTAAGGTCACTTGCCTCCAGGGAACTTTTCCTCCCAGCAAGGAGTTGTTAATGAGCAGCCCCATTGGCTGTTTTTCTACTAGACAGATATGGAATAAAAAGGAGTGGTACCCCCTGGACTCATTCTCTTCACCATGTAGCATTGGAGGAGGGGCATGAGAAAAAAGGAAATCTGAAATCTATAAAAAGGGGAAGACATCCCCACTCCCTAGGGCACCAGCTTTGGAGCCCCTTAACTCCTGCGGAGTCTCTGTTCTATCCTCTAAATAAAACATTTTGTTCTTGTCTTGGTGTTTTGTGGGTGTTCAATCTTCAACACTGGGGAAAAAGGACTAATCCTGATTTTAAGTCTGGTTTTAATGGCATTCAAATTTTGGAATTAATTAAAAATTTATCTTTGATAATTAAAACCCTATATTTTTATATTTGTTTTAATTAGTTATAATTGAAAAATAAAAGTAGAAGGCACTATAATACATCATATATAATGGAGTATAATTTCTCATTCTTCTGGTTATACATGATGCAGAACCCCATATATATACACACACACACACACACACACACACACACACACACACACACATAGAGTAATAATGTTTGATTCATTCTACTCTCTTTCCTACCCCCATGCCTCTTTGTCCCCTTCACTTCCCTCTACCTAATATAAAGTAACTCTATTCTTCCCTAGCACCCACGCTTGTTGTGAATTAGCATCTGCATATTAGAGAAAACATTGTCTTCAAAGTCCTATTTTTAAAGCTCTGAATATATTCAAATTTATTTACATTCTTTCAAGTGAATATGATATGCTCGAGTTTGGGACCCCCAAAAGACCACCAGAGACCAAGATCGATGTAAGCAGCAAAGAGGTGTTTATTTTGAGATAGCTCTGTCCTCTGCGTGCACACAGCAACAGGTGATGTTGAAGATGCCCCAGCCCAGGGTTTGCAGCAGTTTTATACACTCTTTGGGGAAGGCATCTTCAGCTAAGAGATGCTATGATTTGCCTTCCCCAAAGAGTATATAAAACTGCTGCAAAGCCTGTGCTGGGGCTTCTTTAGCACCACCAGTTGCTGTGTGCATGCAGAGGACTGAGCTACCTCGAAATAAACACCTCTTTGCTTCTTACATCTATCTTGGTCTCTGGTGGTCTTTGGGGGGACCAAACTTGAGCATAACAAGACCAATTTTCCTGTACTATTTTTTGTTCATTTTTGCCTCCAGTGATTGAATGGTTGCCAATATTGAGGATGAATTTTCACCACATGATTCTTTCAGACACACCAATCTCCTCTGGAAATACCAACACAGAAATACCCCCCAAATCATGCTTTACTAGTTCTGAAAGTATTTCTTAATTCAGTCAATTGGACAGCTAAAATTACCTATTACATTTTAACATTACATGCAGTCTGTAATATGTTTTCTTTTTTAGTTCTAGATTTTAAAATTATGAGTTTTTGTCATTTTTTAATCTAATATTATCTTATTTCAAAACCAGAACTACAATTGGGCTGCTAAACATATGTACCTTATTAGTACTACATCATTATACTAATTTTTTAAATCTATCTGTTTCATGTCTTCTTTGCCCAGTTCCATTTTAATAAATCATCCCAGATTCTGTGGCTTTTAAAATACAACTCAACACAGTAAGCAGATTTTCTAATTTTCTCTGGAATGCAAGTTATGCATCCTGCTTGTTTACATTCATTTCAATATGAGCCAAGTACTTTGTTATCTACTGTTTGTCAATAAGTAATTCAACAAGGTCTTCTACACATCCAAGCTATCCACTGTTCTTGCATTTTTCATGTTAACGACAGATTTTTTAAATGAGTTGAGGATTTAAGCCTTTTTCTGAGTCATTAATTTTACACACCTCGTGATTTATTAAGTGTTCTGTATTTCCTTGGTAATAATACTGAATCTAGGAGTTAGGAAGAAAACCCAACTTGCTGGTCTTTGCACTGTAAACTTAACTAATGCTATATTTTACTTTGATTTTCTTTTCTTTTTTAAAGAGTGCTGTAATTTACTTTTAAATAATATATAATGTCAAAGTAGCATATTTTTAATATAAACATTTTTAATTTAAATGAACTTTTAGTTTAGAATAGTTGAATTGTTGTTGTTATTACTATTGTTTTAAATATTCTTTTTCATGCAAAAATATAGAAAATAGAAGTTTTCAACTTTTGAAACCTAGTGATAGCTCACACTTATTGTATTAACATGTGAAATATTTTTGCAGTTATGGGGATTGAATTCAGGGGTGTTCCACCAATGAGTTACTTCCCCAGGCCTTTAAAAAAAAATTGAGGCAGGATCTCCCTAACTTGCTGAGGCTGGTTTCAAATTTGCAGTCTCACATAGGATCCTGAGTTGGTGGATTCCAAGTGTGCAACACTACACCCAGCACAAGTTAAACATTCTATATGCTTGGTCACATTTTATTTCTAAAATAACAAAATACTGTGATTCTCCTTTTTCCAGGTGCAGAAACCAAGACAAAGATTGGTATGTCACTTATACATGATATAATAGGTATTAGGCATCTTGGTTTAAATAAACAAACAAAACAAGAAAAAAACATAAAATACATTTAAAATTACTGAATTTTCAAAAAAACAGTATATGTACAGAAGGCTGTCCACTGAACCCTAATAGATATGGTTTTAAGGAAAACCCTGTATTATGTTTGTAGAAATAGTAGGTAGAAAAGCTCCATAAACTCAACCAGCCAAAACAACCATTTATCTGTCCGAGATTTTATTAGCAGGAGTGTAGCTGCCAGTTGCAGAAGAGAAGGGGGAAGAGAGAGAGGAGAGAGAGAGAGGAGAGAAGAGAGAGTGAGAGGGGGAGAGTAAGAGAGGGAGAGTAAGAGAGAGAGCATAAACAGGGTGTTGATATTTATGGGCTTAATGCAGGATGAGGAGGAGCAAGGTGAGTGGGCTGTTACTTTTTCATTGGCCGAGAGTTCGGGCTACTTCAGGGATTGGAGGTGCGCCATTCAAAGTTCGAGCCATTCACAGGGATTGGAGGTGATGGTTCCCTCGCCATTCAGTGTGTTATGGACCTGAGCTCCCGGAAGAGGAGTGCTCCAGGTGCCATCTTTACCAATAATGTCATTCCTCATAAATAAGAAAAACACATTCTCTGATATTTTGTTTAACTATATAGACTAATATCTGTCGAAGATATAACTTGACTGTATGATTTTGAAATTTAAAATACCAAATTTTCCAATATTTTAAATAATCTTTTAAAAATATCTCTCATAAATTGTAAAAAGGATCTGAAACAGAAAAACTAGCAGGCTAGTATTTTGAGAAATTGCTTTAAAAAATTGCATGTACTAATAATCCCTGACTTATTTCTACAAATCTTTTTATTTCCCATATTTGTTCTCTGAAAAGTTATAACATAGTTCCATTTTAATAGATTTATTGAGATGAGTGAAAATTAAATCTTTTCAGAATTATAAAAAAGGTCCCCAGAAATGCTAAAATACACATTCTTTTTCATAGTGCATTTCTCTTTTGTTGCCTTAAAGTTACATTAAAAACATTTTAAGTTAGTTAAAAATCAATGAATGGGATGAATTAAAACTAAAAAGTTTCTTCTCAGCAAAAGAAACAATCTGTGAGGTGAATAGAGAGCTACATCATAGGAGCAAATCTTTTCCCCTCACACGTCAGATAGAGCACTAATCTCTTAATTTCTAGGGTATTAAAAAAAAACTCAAAAAGCTAAGTACCAAACAAACAAATAAACAAACAAAAAAATAACTCAATCAATAAGTGGGCCAAGGACCTAAACAGACACTTCTCAGAAGATGATATACAATCAATCAATCAATATATGAAAAAAAAATGTTAAACATATCTAGCTATTAGAGAAATACAAATCAAAACTACTCTTAAGATTTCATCTCACTCCAGTCAGAATGGAAGCTATCATGAATGAAAACAACAATAAGTGTTGGCAAGGATGTGGGGAAAAAGGTACACTCATACACTGCTGGGGGACTGCAAATCAGTGCAGCCAATATGGAAAGCAGTATGGAGATTCCTTGGAAAACTGGGGATGGAACCACCATTTCACCTAGCTAACCACCTAGGGAGGAATAGACAAACTCTAGATAGGGCAGAGGGATAGGAGGGGAAAGGAAGGGGGCATGAGATTAGAAATAATGGTGGACTGTGATAGACATCATTATCAAAAGTAAGTGTATGAAGACATGAATTGGTGTGAATATACTTTGTATACAACCAGAGATATGAGAAATTTGTGCTCTATATGTGTAATATGAATTGTAATGCATTCCTCTGTCATATATAAATAAAAAAATAATAGAAAAGAAAAACCACTTTCAAAAAAGTCAATAAATATATGAAAAAAGTGTTCAATATCTCTAGCAATTAGAGAGCTGAAAATGAAAACTAAGATTTCATCTCTAGTCAAATTGGCAATTATCAAGAACACAAATAACAATAAATGTTAGTGAGGATGTTGGGAAAAAGGCACACTCATATATTGCTGGTGGAACTGCAAATTGGTGCAACCATTGTGGAAAGCAGTATGAAGATTCTTCAGACAACTTGGAATAGAATCACCTCTGTACCCACCTATCCCAATTCTCAGCTTATATCCAAGGACTTAAAATCAGCATACACCAGTGATGCAGCCACATCAATGTTTATAGCAGCTCAACTCACAATTGCTAAACTATGGAACCAACCTAGGTGTCCTTCAACAGATGAACAGATAAGGAAAATGTGGTATATATGCAATGGAATATTACTCAGACTTAAAGAAGAATTATGGCATTTGCAGGTATATGGTGGGGCAGGAGACTATCATGCTAAGCGAAATAAGCCAATCCCCCAAACCCAAAAGCCAAATGTTTTCTCTGCTATGAGGAAACTAATTCACAATAAGTGTGTGTGTGTGTGTGTGTGTGTGTGTGTGTGTGTGTGTGTGTGTGTGTGTTTGGGGGGGGCATCTAGGGAAAAATAGAGGTACTTTGGGTAGTCAGAGACGAGTGAAGGGAGGGGAAAGGGTTGGGCATAGGAATGATAGTAGAATAAATCAGAAATTATTACCCTATGTATATATGTGACTACATGACGAATGTGATTCTACACTATGTAAAACCAGAAAAATAATAAGTTATACTCAATTTATATATGTTGTATCAAAATACATTCTACTGTCATGTATAGCTAATGAAAACAATTTAAAAAAAATGTATGAATTTCCTGAATTTAATGTGAGGAGTTTCAAAGCATTTAAATTATTATGATTTTATTTCATTGTTTGCTAAGATATATTAAATCTACTTTTGGTATATAATGTTATAATTTAAAAACTATGCATACTACTGTATTTGGTAAGAGTTTAATAGTTGAGTCCAGGTCAACTTAAAATAGTTCCCCCATTTGACATTAGTGAAAATTGTGTAAAAATTCATGTTTGTCTGTACATGGAAATACATTAGCACATGAGAACATGGCTTATTTTTTCAAGCACTTATTGCTCTAAATGAGCTATATTTCATGCCAAATTGTCAATTAAATTATTCTGTTTATAGTTTCTATACATGTATTTATGTCAGCATACAAAATTATTTCATAGATTTGTTTTTTAATATTCTAAAAAATTTTTTAGTCTGGGGAAGTAGCTCTGTGGTATCTCCTTTGCCTAGCATGATCAAGGACATTTATTTAATCAACAGTACAGGGGAAATAAAAAACAAACAAAAAAGGGTCTTGGTTACTCTTTGTATCTATAGAATTGATAATATATTCTTAATGTGGTAAATAATATTTATTCATTTTCTAATGCTTAATTAAACTAGCATTATTGATATAAACAACTTTTACCATATTGTATTTGTCCTCTTTCAATATTACTTGGATTAATTTTACTAGTGTTTTTTCCAGGTTTCTGAGGATATTGGTGTGCAAGTTTCTAGTTCCTGTAAATAACATGTTATATTTGGTATTGTAGATATGTTAGAAAATACATTCTCCCTATGATTTCTAAAGGGTTTTAAGAGTTTTTTTTTTTTTCCCTTAAACATTTGAAATTGACTGGTTTAAAAATCAGAGCCTGGAATTCTATTTTGGGGAAAATTTTGACTAAGAACTTAATTTTTTAATGAAATATGAGGTACTTAAATTCTATATCTTCTTTTGTCTGTTTTGGCAAGTTGTGTTTTCACAGGAAAAAGAAAAGGTTTCCAATTCATATTAGTTGTCAAAATGATTGGCATAAGGCAATTTATGGTTTTTTTCCCTTATTATCCTTCAATGTCCCTGGATTCTGTGTTGATATTAATGTTTTTCCCATTTTATATATTGGTAGTTTGGGTTTTCCCCTATTTTAATTTATTTTACTAAGGCTTTATAAATTCAGTAATCTTTTCAAAAAGTTTGTATAAGTAATTTTCTCTGTTATTTTCTTTTTTATTCTTATGCTTTTATATTTATTGTATCTTACTTTGAGTTTATTTGTACCATTTAAAATATAGATTCTTAAGCAGATGTTTATATTAATAGATTAAGCTTTCTTCTGTTTATTTTTCTAACCTAGCCATTGAAGTCATTACTTTTCTTTTAACATTGAAAATTTTTTCTCATAAAATTTAATGGACTAAGTTTTTCTGTCCTTCAATTTTACTGGTGAAATATTTTTACCTTTGAATCATTTAGGAGGTATTTTTTAATTTATGCAAATTTGAGAATTTCTACCTAATCTCATAATTACTAATTTTGAAAATGAGACAAATTGTATCTTTTTCTAACCCATCATCAGATACACAGTTGAGGCTCAATAACAAAAGATGAACTAACAAGTAAATGCATACAAACTTATTTAATAGTAGTTTTATATGATATAGAATCCTTCTTATATTATTGAGACCTAAATTACAAGGGAAAACTGAATTTCTCTCCCTTCCTTCCTTCCTTCCTTCCTTCCTTCCTTCCTTCCTTCCTTCCTTCCTTCCTTCCTTCCTTCCTTCCTTCCTGCCAGGGATCAAATCCAAGGCCTCACACATGTTAGGCTAGCACTCTATCACTGATCTGTACCCGCAGCTGAAAACTGTATTCTTCAACTTCGATTTGATGGAACGTATATTCTCAGGCTGGGTTGTGGCTCATCGGTAGAGCGCTCACCTTACACACAGGAGGCCCTGCGTTGATCCTCAGCACCACACAAAAATAAAGGCATTGTGTTGTGTCCAACTACACCTAAATAAATAAATAAATAAATAAATAAATAAGTGAAATAAAGGTATTGTGTTAAAAAAAAGCATGTACTCATAAAAATTTGAATGGAAAAAAAAGGCATATAATCTAATACTAGTAAAATGGAAAACTTAGAAACATCTCTTTGTTCAAATTTCTCTAAACATTTTTTGTTTTCATTCCTTTCTGATGATGATATAGACATTTTTGTTTGTTTGTTTTCATTTCTTTCTGATGATGATATGACAACTAAGAGAATTATTTCATGGCTTCTTCAGGGTAGAAGAGTTGGAAACAGTCAGAGAGACCTTCCTGTATCTGCTCTTTCATATTTTGTGGTAACACATTGTTTTAGTCAGTTTTGTGTTGCTATAACCAAAGGACCCGACAAGAACAACATAGACAAAGAAAAGTATGTTTTAGCCATTTTTTAGAACTTCAGTACATAGTTGACTGTTTCTGTAGCTCTGGGTCCAAGGTGAGGCAGGACATCATGGAGGAAGGCTGTGGCATAAGAAAACAGCTCAGGACATGAAAGCCAGGAAGCAGAGAGAGAAATATCTGCTCACCAGGGACAAATATAAACCCCAAAAGCATGCCCCCTGACATCTACATCCCCCCGCCACACCCAGTTACACACATACACAGTTACTAGGCACTTAATCTGCATAACTTAATCAATCTACTAATTAGTTTATAGCTCTCATAATCAAATCATTTCACCTCAGAACCTTTTTTTTTGCATTGTCTCACACATATCTTAAACATAACATACATATTCAATCTCACAAATTTCTAATTTCATACTTTTTTAGTCAGATAATTTTTGAATATTTTATTCTTTGAAAACTTTTGAATTTTATTTTATGGCGAAAAATATGATCCATCTTGGAGAACTTTATAAGTATACATATGTACCAGGTCATACTATAAAATACAGCCCTCAGTGATGTAAAATTTTTGAATGGAACTGCATTAATACTTTGAATGTCATAATGAGATACACAGTATATTAAGTGGGAAGTTAATTAGAATGAGGAGTCTGAGGATTAAACATCCAGAGAAATAGTAGGGCTGAATGTGGTCTAAACATCTTCAACTTTATTTGCACCATAAAAATATACAAGTATTTTGGTAACAGATTTATATAAAAATTTCCTAAACAGATGTTGAAACTAGAATCTGTACTTATTGAAATATTTCTTATGTCCCTTAAAAAATAAGTGAGGATATATGAAAAATATTCATTAAATAAGCAAGCAAAATAATATGCTTGGAATAAGAGATTATCTTTAAATTACTTTACATATTAAATATATTAAGTATAGTTGGAACTACATCAAATAAAACAGAATAGGATCTATACCTTAATAGCACTGACATTCTAATGCATATGGCTGTAATAACAAACATAATAAATATATTATGTAGTATGTTAGAAGATAAGTCCATTAAAAGAAAATGTAAATAGAACAAATAATTGATGTGAGAGGTGGAGGGAGTCAGAAATGTTTCATCTTTAATTTTACTTGAAACTGTGTTTGTGAGCAAAGATTTATAAGAAGTTAAGGGGTTACCCATGTAGATCCTCAATAGGGAATTCTCTGAACAAAGAGAATATGCAGTGATAAAACCCTTATATGAAATGCAGTCTGGCATATTACACTTACAGGAAAGAAGCTCTCTGGGCTAGAAATCAGACAGGGGAGAGGGTAGTAGGAAAGGAAGTTAAGGATGTAGCTGGGAGACAATTAAAATGTTTGACTTCGAATAAATGGTTAAACATTTCAGGACTTGGAACAGACCAGTAACATTGCATTATTATCTCTCTTAGGCTTTTAAATATCCATCTTATTACTCTTGTTAAAATACATCTTAGGCAGGGTAAGGGGAATATTCATTTAGAAGAACATCGTAGTATTAGGTGAGAGAAAATAGTATGACTTTTAAAAGTTTGTCATTAAAATTTTAGAAACTACCCAGCATTTACCAGGGAAGTAGCCTTCCGACAGGTCAGAAGTCCTTAGAGTCTGAAGGTATCTGAAGGTAGTGGCAGCATGATTCCCTGACAATTTGAATATGAAATGTGAAAAGGAGATACCTCAGTGTCCAGATCAAAATTATGTTGATTATCTAGAACACTAATGTAGCTAAAGTAAGTGTTATTTTCTCAAACTATTCATGAGGAGCTGAAGCATGAACTTGAAGGGATTTGGTTATAAGGCCATTAAGTGGCAGATATAAACCGTTAACCAACATGAGAGAGTTCATCTGCATTCACTGGCCAACTCTTAATCTGTGAGTTTCTCATGTATGTCACAGATTTTAAAGCAATTATAGTGTGTTGGAATTCCAAAACAAAATTAAATTTGACAATAAATTTAACTTTAAATCATTTATACTTGTGGGAGAGAGATGGAGTGAAAAATGAAAAAAAAACCTGTGGATATATTTGTTGGCATAATACAGAGTTTCTACAATTCAAACACTTGTAAATTTGTTTCCTTAATATGAACAAATAGTCTACAGAGGACAACTTTTTCAGGAAAGTCTTGAAGATTCAAAATATCCTGCATGACAATAGTGAAAATTGGAAAGTAGTTTTCTCAGTCCTGATTTAGTAATGTAGGCAACTGTAAAAATCACCTAATCTCTTTTTTTAGACAGGAAGTTTGGCAGGAGCTTTCCTTTCCGACAACAAATTTGTCTCCTGGCAGTAGTGATTTGTAGCAGCTGCTGCAAATCAGTAATAATTTGGGCTCATTCCATTGCACAGGTGTGGAAAGCCTAGAATTTAAGAGGTTTACAGACTCTGGACTGCACTCACCAGTAATGAACAACTTGAGCAACTTTTTTTTTTCTTTATAGGATTTATTGTTATTTCAGAATCTAGAAGTCTCTTTTTTTCAGGGTCAAAATGATTGGTCAGATAAAAATGTCTGCAGATTCTACCTTGTCTTCTCTTTTTCACCCAGGAGAAAGGAAAAGTGAGAATTAAGATGGAGTTTTCTTTATCATTGCTTTCATGAATCTTTATTTTAAGAGCAGTGGGAAATTAGAAACTTTTACCTCTTCAAGGCCAATATCCTGTGTATGTTATTTTTTGTTGTGTTGCCATATGTCTTGCCACTAGATCTCACTAAGGCTAAAGGTACAAACTTATTTTTTTTCTTCTTAACATTAATATCCTTACACACATGCCAATATATAGGCCAAAACAAATGGGCTGGGGTGACATACTATTACTGTGGCTGATGTACTTACTATTAGATCTTCATTAATATGCAATAAGTCCATCTGCTTATCGCTTATTCTATAAAGTTAAAAAGTCTATTATAAATTATAACAGATTATTTATAATAGGTAAATTATACAGGTCATGGTGTTTACATCCTCAGCAGATATATTGGGTGGTAATATATGGCTATGGCAATTCCTAACACTGGACATTTTAGCACTTTCTCATCAAATTGATATGAAGTTTATATATTTACAAATACGTTAGTTTTTCTTTTGAAAGGTCCAAAGTTATTGCATATTTTAAACATTGCCGAGAAAAACAAAGAAGTAATGTAATTATTTTATTCTAACAACCAGCACTGGGTACTATATTAGATTACTTTATCAATTGAAGGGAAATTTTTCTTGGACTTATTTTATGCAATTCTTGTGTTGGAAAAATGATAATAATATTAAAAATAATATTTATCAAGTGCTTATCATATTTTAAGAATTTAATATCATTTTATTTAATAATTGAAGAACCTTATGAGTTTAAAAGACAGGATTTGAGTTCAAAGGTTTTGTGATTACATGCTTCATTTCACCTAGTTGAAGTTTATTGCTTTGAATACATCAGCACATTATATTTTGTAGCTTTTCATGCTATAATTATAAAAAAAATACTCATAAATCATTGGGACAGATGGTATTATATTAATAATAGTACTCATTTAAAATTTTAAAATATGATTGAAATATAATTGAAAAAATATAATGTATGTATTATGGTATATACATCTATATAAATACATATGTATCCTTTCTTTAAAAAAATAAGAAACTTATACTCTTTTTTATAATATTTTATATAGAACATTATAAAAACCAGAGATAAATAGCTCAAACTTTTGCTTAGGATCATCATGCAGCCAGCAATAGCTGCTCAAATAGAATGCAATTAAATACTTGGCCACATATAGACACCAGTTGATATTTGTAAACATTTTTTATATTGCCATGGTACTGCTGTGAATTATTCTCCCATGTGGTGTTTATTTCTTGTTCCCTTATGGTTATTGACTCTGCCATCAGCAATTCTCTCACATTGTGATTCCACAATGTTCCCTTGTTGTGATTGGCAAAGCCACAGAATGGCTATAATTTCTGGAAGAACCAATCCTGCAAATTTCATAGGCAAGCATAATGTTTACTGAAAAATTTATTCAGCTCTGTTCTGATGCAATAAATAATATTATAAATAACTTCTGTAACACATTGCCCTAAAATGTATTTTTAAAAGTTATTTTTTCCCACTTATACAGAGAAAACAGCAAGATATGGAAAACACTTAGAAGCATATTTTTGAATTTTTTAATTATAGAATTACACACCTATTTTGCAAAAATTATGAACTAGTTTTAAAAATGGTCTTTATGTTTTCATATTCTCCTTGATTAAGTTCAATTATTTCATAATATGATCTTAACTTCTTTAGTAGGAAGCACTGATTTTTACTCAAAGACTTCATTAAAGTCACTCAAAATATACAATAAATCCAATTACAAATCAGAAAACTAGAGATCTAATGTTAGCTTCCTATATAAGCTTACCTCTTTCACTTTTGCTTGCCTCAATTTTGGAGTGGTGGGAAATAGCCAATGGGATAATCTATTAGAATGTTATATAGCACGTTATCAAAACAAACACTATCATCACATTCTATTACTGCATGCATGTCCCTATGGTGATTTAATTTAATCTGCTTATTGAAAGCGCCTTTCCTTTATCTCTTTACTGATGAGAAACACTTTTTAAAATTTACTTTAAAGACATATTAATGTGAATAGAGCTGTAAAATTATGAATATTATAATGTTTTCTGTAGATCAGAATTAAAGTTTGATCATAGTAAATGGATATTAAAATATTAGGAAAATTGATTAAGCTTCATAATTTCATTTTCCTTTCAGTTAAAAGGGAAGTATTTTATCAACCTAAATGTGTTTCTATCAGAATTAAATGCAAAGCTGCTTGCAGGTCTTAATATATTTTATGGTTATATAGTAAGTCAGTTTTGTGATTATTTTGTGATTACAGTTTTGTAAATATTGCCCAGATTGTTTCAAAGTCCCAAAAATATATACATCACAAAACTATGATAAAGTTTGGTGTTCACAAACATTCAGAGCTGCTTGAGCTCTTGTTTCAAAGAGGTTTTTATACCAGCTTGCATTAAATTTAGAAACTATTCACTATATTTTTAATTTTTTCAATATTTTTCTGCTTGTCTTTCCCTTTGAGGGCCCTTTGAGGACTCTGATTAATGTATATTTAACTCCTCAAAATTGCCCTACAACCATTTTCATTGACTCACTTTTTCATTCATTATTTCTTTCTCCCTTTTCTCTGCTTTATTTGGGATAGTTATATTGCTATGACTTCAAGTTCAATATCTTCATTTTTGCCATATCTAATAAATACTTGATCCCATTTGGTAGGTATCTTTGTTGTTGTTGTTGTTGGTTTTTAATCTTAAACATAGTGGTTTCATCTATGGAATTTGGGTCTTAATACTGTTTTTGCTTCTTTTTGGCATATAGTTAATAATAAATGTTTTCCCATCTTTGTCCATTAATTCTAATACCTATGCCACTTCTGGGTTAGTTTCTTTGGAGGGATTATCATCTTCATTATGTTTCCATGGGTTGACTGTTTTGTGTCTAAAATCTGATTGGATGCCAGACATTGTGAATTCTACTTACTGGGTACTAGATATATTTACATATACAAATGCCAGTTATGGGTTGCAGTTGAGTTATTTGAAAAAATATATAATTCATTCAGGCATTTCTTTTACAATTTGTTAGGAAGATACAGAAATGAGTTCAATTTATGGCGAATTATGGCCTATTTAGCATTAAGAACCGACTGGCTCTTATGCCAATTTCCTCTAAATTATGATTTTCTCCAGTCTGACTGATGAGAAGAGGCACTATTCTGATGCTGTGTGATAAATGTGCACTTCAATCTCTTCAGATCAAAATACACACACACACACACACACACACACACACACACACACACACTGCTTTGGGTAATTCTCTCATCAGCTTGCTCTGATCAGTACTCTGCTGAATGCTTGATGGAAATCTTCTGTAGATCTCTTGGATCTCCTCCTATTCAGTCTTTTCCTAATTCATAATCTATTCTAGGAATGCAGCCCCCTTGATCATCTTGAAGTTACACCTTCATCTCCACCTAGGAACCCTGGCACATGTTCTGACTAAACACTCCACCTTGCACATGGCTTGGGAAGTGTAATGAAGCAATCTGAGGAGGCATCATAAGACTGACTGCATTTGTGTTCCATTTTTCTGAGAGAATTGTACTCTATTTTCCGAAGTCTGCTATCTCAAACACATTTTAAAAATATTTTGTGCTTTTGTCATTGTCCTTGTTCTTTGTTTTCTGATGGGAAGGTAAATTCAGTCTGAAACCATTAAGAAATCTAAACCATTAAGAAATCAGAAAATTTCACAGTGCTTGCAAAGTAACAGAACTGGCGGAATGACATAAAATGTCTGCATTGCTGATCTCCCCCCCAAAAAAAATCATTTATTATTCACAGAAAAAGTATCAACTGGTATAACATTGCAGCAGTGTTTTCTGAACCCTGATTTCCACAGGTAGTATGGTAGAATCAGGAATTGCTTATCTACGCAATAGATATGCTCTGTGGGAGAGGAACTCCTAATTTATAGATTTTTATCTTATATCCAGACTACTGGAAAGCATGTGAATTTCATCTCTATTTATAATTTTGGATGGTAATTGGTAATGTCTCCATTTTTTTCTCTGTATGAAATTATAACTAAATTTACTCCTGTGAGAATCCTTGTTTCTTCCAGCTCCAGTTTTCTGGAGCTTCTGCAAACATCCCCCAAAAGATAGTTCTATAATATAGGACGTATTATTTTCTGGATGTGTAAATTATAAGATGTTTATGGAGAATTGTCTCTTACCATCTGATCCCTGTTAGTTCATCTTAATTGGAAGTGCATATTCTTTATAGCTTGTTAGCAAGACACAAAGAGGAACTTCAGAGAGTCTTACAATGGAGTTTTTAAAGTTAGGGCAGTAACATGGTGCTCACTTGGAACATGCTGGTATTAGTGCTAACCTAAATGGCCTACTATTTTAAGAAAGAAAAATTTTAGACACAACATAAAGCATAGAATCATATCTGCTGAAGCATCGCTTTCATATTGGGGGACGTGTATTCAGTTCCCATTAAAAGAATCTGAAATCAACAGTGCATGAGTACTACTGGGACTCTAAAGATTAGATATCTCATTCACTCAACATTAACTCATTGGTTAGAAATACTAGACTAGGAAACTAGTCCACAGCCATTGGAAGAGCATCTGAATCAGCAAAGACAACTTTTAAATTTATATGTATGTTATGGTTTAGTTATTAGGTGTCCCCCCAAAACTCATGTGTAAGATAATGCAAGAAAGTTCAGAAATAAAATGATTGAGTTCTGAGAGACTTAACCAAATCAGTGAATGAACCCCCATCCCTTATGGATTAAATGAGTGGTAACTGTAGGCTGGCTGGAGGAGGGGAGTCCCTGGGGGTATGCCTGTGGAGTATATATTTTATACCTGGTGAGTGATCTCTAACTGACTGCAATGCCCTGAGCCAAATTTCTCTACCAAGTGTCTTTGGTGAGCTGAGCTTAGTCTCTCTGTTTCCAGATCATCACGTGAGCCACTTTCCTCCGCCACACTCTTTTACCATGACAATCTGCTTTCACCTTGAGCCCAGAGATGGACCTGCTGTCTCTGGACTAAGACCTCTGAAATCCTGTGATCACAAATAAACTTTTCCTCCTCTAAAATTGTTCTTGTCAGTTCTTTTAGTCACAGCAGTGAAAAAAAAGCTGATTAAAACCAGATATAAATAATTTCACCCTCAAACAACTGAATCAAAATAACTTAGGCACAGTATTCTTATACTTAATAAAACTGAAAAAAAAAGCATGATACTAGAAATACTAGGTGATACTAGAGAATTTCAAAGGGAGGAGAAAACTAAAGTTTTGAAAGAGGTATTTCAAAACATTTAAAAGTTTGCAAATAGTATGCAATATCATCTGTGAATGTGCAGGCTGCCCCTGTTCAAAGGAGTAGGGATCTCTGTTTCCTCCCCAGGAGGTAGAAAAGTCCCTGGGGAATCACGGTATCTGTTGCAACCCCTAGCCGGCAAGGGAAAAAACAACACAGGATTCTTCTTTCAGCAGTTTACTCAGGACCTTTGAATCATGATGAGAAGACAGGAACAAGAGAAGAAAGAGCGCGCCCGCCCCCGGTCGGTCTGCCCTAGCTTAAGTACCCAGCCTTGCCAATCAACTAGCACCACTTGGAGGAGTCTAGTAGGTGCAGCGCAGCGGAAGCAGGCCAGAGCCCAGCCCACAGCCCAACAAGGAGTTGTTTAACAACTCTAACCGCTGAGTCATCAGAAGCAGGAAGCCAGCGCCATTTTCAGGGTGCGGTCGCCGGCTCCCAACAAGTATCAACATTAACCTTCATATTATTCTGCTTTCTGGTCAGATCTGCAGAGATTATAACATTCTAAAATGACAATGGAAGATGCAGGAAGTCATTTGGGGCTACAATAATGCGCATGTGTTTAATTCTCATGATAGCACAAGTAGGGGACACTTAAATTAGCTTCTAATTGGTCATTAATATGAACCGATTCCTGGTCATCAAGAAGTATATATATTTCAGATTTTTCAAATAAATTTTATGAATAAGGTTTCTTTATAACCCTTAAATAATCTGACAAAGCAGCTTCAGAATTAATATCACCAAACAAATTATTATGGAATATCTTCATACCATCATGATACGAATAGGGTGTCTGAAGATTGACGGCAATACAGAAATGAGAGGCAAACATACCCAGCATCTGAGGGATAGGACATTACAGAAAAATAGGCAAACAGCAATAAAGAAATCCACTTTACAATAATAATGGAAATGAATCACTACAGTCTTGAGGCTCCCAAGCAGAGCAACCCTTAGGGTAAAGACAATTATGTTTTTTTTTTAAGCTTGGATAGGTTAAATGAAACACATGCACAAAGACTGGAGTCTTGGGAGAATCAAGATAGTAACATTTTATCTCAAAGTTTTTGGTATCAATTTTTGTGAGGACTAAGTGAAAAAATATTATTAGAAAGTAACACTATTCCAATTATGTATGTGTTCATGCATTTGTTGTGGGAATGCCAGAAATATCTCAGGAGGAAGGGGGTCCCTTGGTTCTTATGTCCTGATCAGCCAGGATTACTGATGACACAGACTTCAAGAGGCTGCATACATCAAAGATTTATTGAAAGTGAAAGGACACTGGCACCCAGCAGTCCATTTTCATGGTGAGGAGTGTTCTCCCTGTGGGTCCTGACTCTATATCCTCTGAGTTTCTCGTTTTCTCAGATCTGTGGAACTAGTTGAGAATAACCAAGGTGTTATGTAGATGGGTCCCCCTTTTTTTTTCAATGCTTAATTTGCTGGTTGGTTTATATTTTAACGACTATTTGGCATGTGGGTAGGTGTGGGGTTAGGAGGGTTTCCTTGTTCTTCCCTTGTGATTTGTAGGACCCCCTATGAAGGGGCTGAGGCATCCAGTTCTCTTGAGAGAGCTAACTTCACATCTTGTTTTCTTGAGAAAGCTGATTTAATCTCTTCTTGGCTGTGTCCCTGTGAGTTCCCATTGTTCCTGATTATCCCTATCTATTTTACCTATGATATTTATACTATTACTAAAAACAATCACCAATGTTAAAAAATCAAATAAAATATATTTTTCTCTGGAATTTTTAATTCTGCTAAATTAAATAGTATTACAAGTGATATAAACTAAGGACAAATTATCTTAATAATTATTTTAAATTTTACCTTACTTAATTTACAAAGTATTTTCATATATATTAACTTATATTTACTAGACATTACACATAGGGAAGAAACTATAGCACAATAAAACTTTCCTCAAGTACATAAAGCTTCTATAGGGCAGAACTTTACTAAAATTAGAATCACTGATCCAAATTCAAAGATTTTTCCAAGATGCACTTTAGCCTTTAAATAAAATATTGTAAAGAAAAATATTTTCATATTTTAATACTACATGGAGAAATTTTATATCCTAACTTAAAGGTTAACTGGCTTAAAGACCCATTTGTCCTTATTTTTGGTGTATAGTAAGATTATAAAAGAATAGTTATCTGAGCCATTAATAAATTCTTTCTTTCCAGCATTCTGTTGATGTTCTTAGTAAATTAATAACTTTAGAATAAATATTATCTATTTCTAGATAAAGATTGGAAGATGAACCAAAGCAAAACTTAAAGAATTTACTTCATTTTTATGTTACCGTGTTAGTTGAGCTTAAAATTCTAAGATCACATGAAGTATCTTAAGCATAGTCTACTTAAGAACTGCTAGAGCGTCTGCCTTCTGATAAATTGCACAGTTTTTATTTAGGATGATTGTCAGGACACCATTTCAATGCAATGAATCTTAATGACTCCACCATTGATTAATTGCTTGCCTAATTGTGAAAACTGAATTAAATAAATTAGGAGCACGAAAAATCAATTTGTCAGCCTCACAGCCCAATTAAGTTATAAAGTTGACAAATACAGGTTCGAAGTTTAGTAAAAAAAAATCTTCAAATGATTCTTGGTAAGCTCCAACTATTATTTAATTAGAAAGTCAGTCAAATTTCCTTCAGAGCATAGTCCTATAAAAATATTTAACTTGATTCTTTCCTTCTTTTTAGCATCAAAATCAATTTCTCTGGAGCAGTTTCTAGATTTAATCTTTTTGAAAGTCTACTCTGTTCTTATTCAATTTTATCATTCTTCACCCCACCTCAAGTGATCATTATGTACAGTATGGCTAATTAGCTTTTTCCAGGTGCTAGTGGCTCTCTAGTGTCTCATTCTATATGGTCAATAGTACAGTCACCTTTTTGACTCAGAGTGAAAGTTTACCTAAGATCAAATAAAGATTTATCCCAATGCTGCTGTTTCCAACTAATGCCATTATTCAGATGTCATAATTAATACTTTCCCAGACATCTATTCATTATTCAAAGCAAATCAAAATGACCTTATCATGGATGGTAATTTTTAATCAATCTCATGTACTTTATTCCAGATACTGTTCTAGATGTTTTACAAGTGATAATTCTCTTAACCCATTTCATAACAATTGTATGACTTGGCTACAATTGTAATCACTAATTTTACTATCAGAAAATCGAACTGTGGAAAGGCCAATATCTTACATCTAGAAAAAGATCTGGCTTGGATTAGAATCCCACCAGAGAGCCACATTATGAGATTCATAAACTCTAGGAATTTTTGGTTTCATGAACATTTTGTTTCATAAAAATATTTCTTAATATTTTTGTTATGACTATAGTGATATAAAGATTAATGTATTAACCACTGTATATTAAAATATTTTTATTTATTAAAAAGTTCATTTTTTTCAAATTTTATAAGAAATTACATTTTTTTGGAGAATTTCTAAAAGCATTATGGGTCACAAACACTTTGCAACTGTGCCTAATTTGTAAGTTGGCTCCATCCATCTATCAATCTGGCCTCTTAAACATTGTATGCAATGTATTTTCTCAGTTATCTAGGTTAAAAGACTTGCTCCTACATACAAAATGTTTTATATTTTATACCTTTTTTTTTTTACTAACATTCATTATATTAAGCTTCATGATATGATAATCTGTATACTATACTTTCCTTAGTAAATCCAACCCCTTAAATATATGAATTATTAAAGGATCATATTTATTGTTGACATCAAGGTGCCAACCTGTGTCTCATATATACTGAATTTTAGTGCATTTCTGTTGTATTTTTTGAAAAAGCAATAGATATAAAATATTTATTATTTATTTTTGCAAATACAAATCAAATGATTCACCATATAAGTAATAAAAACTTCACTAGCTTGAAATGCCCAGAAATCACTTTATTATTGTTTCTTGGATTTCATCTTTTTCTGTGTTCTATATTATCACTGTTTATAAATCTCAAAAACTTAGTTCCTTTTAACAAATCTGATAACATCTAATATTTTATATGAAGATATACGTGTCCTTTTTTAGTTCCAAACATTCTTGAATCCTCTAAGTGATTAGCTTATGTCTATGTCCTTTCTAAATCTGATGTTCAGTTAGTTGATACTCAAAAACACAGCTCTTGATACTCAACTTCAATTCTGACTGATCTCATCCTTTGATAGTGTCAATATCAACCTCACAAGACAATTACTGACAAATGATTAAAGATATTTCCTTTCTCAAATACATTTATACATTAATGGACTATGACCTCAAAGCAGAAAAACTCCTCAAATCATTTAAGAGCTTTTTAAAAGATTTTTGTAGTTGAAGAAACAGGCTTCAATGAGCCTATCTGATATTTTTCCACCTTTCCCAATCAAGCAGTTACCTTCATCTTCCTGTGTTTACAGTATCCTCAGCAAATATTGTTGCTGGTATTGAAAAAAATAGTGTCTAAAATCAAATTTCGTGCACTACAATAAGCATATCACTTAATTGGCAAATTTTTGCTTCAGTGAAGATGTGCCAATTAAAATTTTACTGTACTTTTTCTTACATGCATACTCAGCTCATATCTCAACTTCCATAAACCACTCATGAAATACAAGAATTTTCAGACTCAATTAAGTCCTTTTTTGCTTCATTAAGTATAAATACATTACCCAATTCCTGTTAAGTTTTATGAATATTTTTAACTGGTTTAGCCTTTGTTAGTTGGATATAGAATGGTCTTGTCTATGGTCTTATGAAATATGAATTAAGGACATTTCTAGTAATAAAAACTCCTTAAAATTTCATTTGAGTATATAAAACGAAGAGTCTTTCTTAAAGAACATTTACTTTAAGATTTATGTCATATTAAGATATCTAGAGAAGAGTAGGTATTGTATGTGTGGTCCATGAGTTGTTCTCTCTGATTTCTGACATTAATTTGCCCTATTACAATGTTTAATCTACAGAAGAATCTATTTTGCCAGTAGAAGATGAGCTCTCATATACTAAAACAAATGGGGAACTACTCAGTAATGCTATTTAGTTACCCATTTAAATGTGATAATAACATATTTGAACACATTCTAGTTTTAACATGATCCAATGAAATGCTTTTCAATCTTGGCCAATCAAGATAATCGTACATGCAACTGTTCACAATAGCAATTATCAAGCATCAACTCATTCTAAAAACAAAAAAAAAATGGTGTATAAGGATGTTTGTTGATAAACTTTGTGCTTTTAATATATTTTTTTCTTTTTTGGTACCAGGAATTGAACCCAGGCTTACTAAACCACCGAGCAACATTTCCAGTCCTTTTTATGTTTTTATTTTGAGACAAGGTCTTGATAAGTTGATTAGGGCCTAGATAAATTGCTGGCTTTGTACTCCTGTTCCTTCTTCCTCAGCCTCCAGAGTTGCTAGAATTACAGGTATGCACCAACTTACCTGGTTTAATCATTTCTAAAGATAATTTTAATGACAGTATTATCTTAACAGAATAAATTGGGGAGGGTGAATATATTGAATGCCTTTAATGTTAATACAAGTTACACAGACTTTACCTGAAATTCTTGAGATTAGGAAAGTTTGGGGTTCAGATATTTTTGGAGTTTTGAATATTTTCATCTACATAATGAGATATCTTGGGTTTGGGACCCAAATCTTAGCATAACATTTATTTATGTTATATATGCATCCCATGCACATAGACTGGAGGTAATCTTATACAATAATTTTAGTGTGTCTTCAAAATGACTGCAACCTGTCTAATGAATTCAGATGTACAAATTTCCACTTATCGTATCATGTTGACCCTCAGAAAGTTTATAATTTCAGAACATTTGGATTTCAGATTTCAAATTAGGCATATTTAACATATACAAAACACTAAAAAATTTTGATTCATTGACGATTAATTATTCAAAAAGTAAAATAAATGAATGAAATAAGACAACAGGAATACTGAGGAGAAGACACCAAATAAATGATAAGAAGTTTTCAAAGAGAAACATTTCAGATAAATTACAGCGCTTTACAGAGAAGAAGCTCTACAATATTTAAGTTTTCACACAGTGGAAACAGTCGGTGAGAGGTTGGGGTTATATTGGAATTCTAAAAGATCTCAGAAATCACATTTGAGTTGAAGAACTTTTTTTGAACCAAAGTTAACACACACAAACTGACTGAAGAAACCAAGATCAAGTCAAAGCCAAAAATTTGAGTTGAAGGTTGTTTTGTTTTTACATGACCTAATTAAGATCAATTAGATAAGGTATGTGCTACAGGCACATCCTTTCAATAATTATGCTTATCTTAAAATGCAGAATTGTTTCAATTATTATCTAACTGGAATTCAGAATCACATGTTATCGTAGATTTACTGCCACATATTTTACTATGGAAAGAAATTAAAAATGAGAAATAACTAAATTTGGCCTAGGGATAATTCCATAAAAAACAATTCTTTACATTACCACACTGTACTAAAATATGCAAATGTTATTAAGAAAGTAAAAAAATTGGGTAAAAATCATGTTAAAGTAATAAAGAATTAATTATGAACACTTACTCAAAACAAATTTTAAAGGACTTTGTTTCATCTGTATTTTGCATATAAAGTATAAAACATTTTTAAATATGTTTGAGTTCTTCATATAGGTATAGTAGTGAATATAAAACTATTCTAGCAGAGAGCAATCAATAAGTTTATTATGAAAAAACTTGCATATGACTTCATCAGGAACCACATAGGTTCACATTTAATTTATTTTTTATAAGACAATTTTTTTTCAAAATGTGCACTATCTTTATTTAGATGGTTTCATAGCTTTTTATGTATGTCATATATATATATAAATAAGATATACATATATCATATACACATACATATATCTATATATTTTACATAAATTCTTCTAAAAAATTGTCAAAATAGCATACCAGGATCAGTTGCAATGCTATAGGCCAATTGTGAGTTACCAGGAAGAGAAATCAAAAAAACAATCCCATTGACAATAGTTGCCAAAAAAAAAAAAAAAAATCTAGGAATGAACTTAAGCAAAAAAAGTGAAAGACGGATACAATTAAAATTATAAAACATTGATGAAATAAATTGAAAAGACACTAAAAGACAGAAATACTTCTTGCATTCATGGTTTGGAAAAATTAATATTACTAAAATGTCCATCCTACCCCAAACAATGTGCATATTCAATCCCTATAAATTGGAATCATGAAAGACCCTGAATAGCCAAAACTACCTCCATCAAAAGGAATAAAGCAGAAGGTATTACACAACCTGTCTTCAAAACATGCTATAAAGCTCCAGTAATCCAAACAGCCTGGTCCTGGCCTAAGTGCAGACACATACACCCATGGAAGAGAACAGATAACCTAAATGTGCACCCCTGCCATCTTCAGTCAATTGATTCTCAACAAAGGTGCTAAGAACATGCACTGGAGAAAGGACAATCTCATCAGTAGATGGTACTGGGAAAATATTGTATATCCACATGCAGAAAAAACAAAGTAGACCCCTATCTGTTGCCAGTTGCAATAATCAACGCAACATGGATTAAAGACCTAAATGTAACACCTGAAGTATAAAACTACTGGGGGTGGGGGGAAGCATAAGGGCAACATTCTAGTAGAGATAAGGATGTTTTAGGACAAGAGCCCCCCAAATACAGGGAACCAAACATAAATAGAAAAATGAGATTTCACTGTACTAAAAGTTTCTCCTCAACAAATGACAGACTGAATAGACAACTTATAGAATGGGAGAAAAACAGCAACCCTTCCTATATCTCAGGAGGGTTTATTATTGAGAATATATAAAAAACACCAAAAATGCCATAGCAAAAATGCAAGCAAATTGGCTAAAAATGAGCCACAGATTTAAATATCTATTTTCAGAAAGTTAGAAATACAAATAGCCAAGAGGGACATGAAAAAAAAACAGTCAACGTTATGAATCAACAGATAAATGAAAATCATAACCACAATGGAAAATCATCCCACCTTAGTAAGACTGGCTATATTTAAGAATAATAAATATAACAAGTACTGGCAAGAATAAGGAGAAAAGGGAACCCTATAGGTTGGATTGTAAGTGTGTACATCTATTAAGGAAAATAGTATGGAGGGTCCTCAACTTATTAAGAATAGAACTATCATATGATGCAACAATCTAACTACTGGGTATGTATTCAAAGGAAATCAAATCTGTATGTCCAAGTTACATATACACATGTGCCCATGTTCATTGCAGGACTGTTCACAATAGGAAAGAAACAGTAATAAGTGAAGTGTCCATTAACCAATGGATAAAGAAAGAAAATGCAGTACATATAAATAATGGAATACAGCTCAGCCATGAAAAAGGACATAATTCTATTACTTGTCATATGGATAGAACTAGAATTCATTATGTTAAGTGAAATAATCCAGGCACAGAAAAAAAAAATCTGTGTGATTTCACTCACATCTGGAATCTTAAAAAAAATAAAAAAAGTTGAGGTCATAGAAGTTGAGAGCAGGATTGTGGGCCCCAGAAGCTGAAGAGTAGGGAGGAAAGAGGGATTGCTAAAAGTTATAAATGGGTATTATGTCAAAGTTACATAGAAAGAAAAAAAAATCCCTGTATCTATTGTGCAATAGGGTGATTATGGATCACAATAATTAACTATATAGTTCAAAAAGCTAGAAAAGAAAGGATTTTGAAAAGTTTCATTAAGTAAATGAAAATGTTTGGGTAGAAAGATATGTTTAGCCTAATTTAAGCATTGCACAATGTATACATGTATCAAAACTTAATATGGAACCCAAATAATATGTGCTATTTTATGTACAGTTAAAAACAGCTGGACTTGATGACAAATACCCTTAACCCCACTGACTCTAGAGGTTGAAGCTGAGGACCACAAGGTTGAGGTCAGCCTCAGTTCAATGAGGTTCTAAGCAACTTAGCAATACCCTATCTCAGAATAAAAAAAAATAAAAGCGCTAGGGATGTAACTTCGTGGGAAAATACCACTAGGCTCAATCCCCAGGACCAGGACAAGTGTCTTTTCAAAGGTAGTCAATGTTCTAGGAGATGTACATACAGAAGTTAAATGACAAATGTTTATTTTTTTCCCCATATGTTTGTAATGCCCATTTCTCAATGCTGGTTTGAACTTACCTTGTGAAACCTTCTCCCCAACCTCCCAGCCCTGGATCACACCAAAGGATGCATAAGTTCTCTACTTCCATTGATATATGAAGTGTCCTTCATACCTAGTTTAAAATAATCAAATAATCAAGAGCAAATATCCGATTTTAGAAATTAATCTTTGGAAACAAGTAGATACAATGTAATGACAGAAATGACAAAAGTTATTTTAACTCAAATGTTCTTCCTTTTCCTTGCTCTTTCATCCCATTGAGCTGGATGCTTGTGGGCAGAAGGAGATGCTCAGTTGATTCACTTTCTATCCCTCTTCAGAGTTTCCTAGTCATGGTTTTTGACTCCTCGGGATTCAAAGTAGGGACATGAGAGTATCCTGGAAGACCTCCTTCTATTCCCCTCACTTTCCATATACAGTGTTCATGGTTATCACCCCTCCACTGACAGCATGTCCTTTCAGTTCCTCCCAACAGAGATTTGCTAAACCCCCAAAGCAGATTCCCATGTTTACACAACAAATGCATCCTACAGATTATTCTTTTCTGTTTTCTTCTCCTCTTCCTTCCTTCTTTCTTCCCTTCATTCCCCCCTTCTTTCCTTCCCCTGCCTGCCTGGCTGCTTCCCTACTGTATATGTGTTTTGCTGACAAAGCTGCCCTTGGTTTTTCATCCTTAGTCCTCTAATTCTCTGCAAGAAGAGTAGAATGGTCAAGGATAACAAAACAAAACAAAAAACATATCATTTTTACCTTTCTGTAATAATCCTGAATTTGGTGTGGTCCTTTTCCTCAATATGCAATGATTATTACATTCTGGTTTTAGCTTCCGTTAAAATTGAATGATTCTAGATTCAACAAGATGTTACATAAGTATTTCTTAAGTATTTATTATGTGCTTGACCCTGAGATATACACATATCACCCCATGTAATCATCCTATGGTAGGGATTATTACTGTGTTGGACAAAATAATGTAGACACAAAAGAATGTATATTGAATGAGTTCACTTAAGAGACATTCAGTGATTATCTGGTGATGAGGATGGGACTATCATATTGACAAGGGACATTTCTGTAACAAAAGAATTATTCTCTGTGATGTGGGTAGTAGTGAAATGGTAAACATATTTCCAAAACTCATAGAAATAAAAATTTAGTATCTGGGATTACCCTTGTGCATGAGTTATGTTTTCATTAAGAAATAAAACAAACTGTAAATTCTTATAGGAGATTCAACAGGAGAGAGTCAGCAGAGGGTGCTGAATTAAAGAAGAGAGAGACAACTGGAGATAGCCATATTAGCAAAAGTTCTGTATTCCTGAGTTTGATCATTTCCTGGAAAAAAAAAAACTGCTTTCTGTACTTTGTAAATAAATTAATTGTGACATAAACAGGAGCATACTATAAATTATTTTTTTTACCCTGTGTGAATATTATCCTAGCATTTCTATTGTAGGAACTCTTTTTATAAACAGAAGGTAAATTTATTTTTCCTGGAGTCCAGAAAGAGAAGAGTGTACAGCCTGATAGTGTGTATGTGTCTATATATCTCCAGCTATCATCCACAGCTAGCACTTGAGTTGTGATTAACAGGACAGAAAGTACCAGATTATAGGAATGGAAGAAGTGCAGATAAGACCTCTGAGACATTCCTCCTCACTGTCAATATCATTCCCTTTAACACACACGCACACATGTACATACACTATAAACCATGTACAAATTTAGAAGGAATGGTATAAAAGGAAAATTCATGGAAATTACAGCACTTTTACCTTTTAAGTAAGCAGGTATTGGGGGAATATTAAATACTGCAATTTCATGTATTGTTAGGATCATTGTACAGTGAGGTTCATGCTCAAGGTAGATAAATGGATCTGAGAAGATAGATTCCCATGCCCTAGGAATCTGTATATTTGCAATTAAGTCTCAGTCTAGCCCCTCCATCCTTATCTCTCTGAAGTGCAAAGTCTAACTTCAAAAGAACTTCAGGTAATTTGTTGGACTGGAGTTGCTGGAGTCTGAGGAGGCACTCCTAAATGATATCTTTAAATGTGTGCTGTTGATTGTTTTATTCTATGTCTCATTTGACAAACAGGACAGGTATTTGCTCCAGGTAGTTTTTTCAGATTTTGTTTGTGTCTTTTTAAGTGACTACTTTGCCACCAAAGAAGCTGCCTGACTCACTTCCACATAGAAAACTCATAAAAAATTGAAAAGCTTCAATAATTTTAAATCATTCTGTATTGCTCATGGAGATTTAAATTTCAGTGCTAATTTTTTTATTAGCACTTTAATTTGGAAGGTACCAGGCTTCTACAAGATTTAAAATTATTGGAGCATTTCAAAATTTTATAAGCTTTCCAGTAAGGTTGTGGCTATGATTCTAGGCTTGTGAAGTAAAGCACAATTTAAAGTTAATTTAAATAATTTAAATGCTGCAGACTTTTAGGGGAATTGTTTTGTCTTCCAAATTGGAATTCATGGTAGAAGATTAGAATCATGTTACAAAGAGGAAACACTTTTCCAATGAAAATAGTAATAATTCTTGTTCATAGTGAAAGTCAGGTATTTATTTTTTCAATTCATATTTCAACTTGTATTTCAGTCACATTATTTTTAATTATTAATTTCTGAAGAATGTTATTCAAGATCTGTTTCTTAATGATTATCATCAAGTATCTGAAGTCTCCAGGAGTAGATCTTGAATAGGTGAATTTGAATTTCAATCTTGAATTTCCATCTTCTTCATGAGATGGAAATTTAGTAATTTGAATATACATTTAACACACCTAGCCTACAGAACACCATAGCTTAGCAAGACAATCAACTGTAGAGTGCTGGTTCTTTAACCTCCTGATCCTGGGGCTTACCAGGAGCTGGGGCTATTGTTGTTCAAGGTTGTAATAGAGTATCAAACTGATTATCACTAGCCTTGGAAAAGATCAAAATTTAAGATTTGAAATTATTTTCTTCTGAATGTGCATTACTTCACATTAAAGCGAAAAAAATCACGATTCCAACAATTGTAAATTGGGGTTTATGTGTAGGATAACAATTAGGATTAAAATCTTGGGAAAATGCTTTAATATATGATGAAGGATTAACTGATTGAATAAAACATTGCTATTTAAGAAGGCTTTATGCAAATGGATTGCATCTAAGAGAATTAATGTAAAGTAAGTAAAAAACTTTCACTTGAATATGAATCTGAGCTAGAACTGAATGAAAATTGTTACTATAACTAAGATACATTAAGATTTTTCAGAGGAAGCACATCATGGACATGGAAATAACAAAAACAACCCTAAATACAATTACAGACAATATCAGTATACAAGTAACCATGAGACTAAAGGAAATAGAAATTCTTCTCCAGGATATGAATAAAACCACAGAGTGGATACAAATTGTTTTACGTTTCTTTAGATATTATTAAATATTATATTTAATAGTGGAATCCAATCAGTCAGAGAATGAATCACTTATAGTAGGCAATGACAAAGAAACCTAAAGAATCAGGGTTATTGTACCAACAGGAAAATGTCCTAAGGAGGTTTTCATATTTAAATTATGGAAAAGTGAGTACCTATAGGCTGTTACTTGTGTTGGTGATGTGCCTTGTGTTCACATTTCTTAAACCTAGGATCAAGGAAAAGAAAACTAGAAGAAATATTTGTAACTTAAATATACTGATGATCAATATGAAAATAGGAACTACTTAAATTGAAATGAGATTTGTTAGAAGTAATTTTTTTGCTAGCTGAATCTGCTGAAAGTTTAGAGATTCATTTATAAGAAAGATGATGATAGAGGTAAATGCTCACTGTAGAAGCAGGTGATACTTGAATTCTCAGTGTCGTTTCAAAATTGAAGTTTATTTCTAAATCATGCCATGTAAAATCAACATTGCTGTGTTGTAAAGGGACTATTTCCTTTTCAGCTGGTGATATTGCTTTCTCCTAGACTGGGACTTCAGTGTTGCAATCTTTTCTCACAATGAGGCAAATAATCCCAAAATGTAGTGACTTCAACAATGATTTATTGTTTCCTCTAATATTTCTGGTGGCTCTGGTTGGGGTCATATGAAGCCATCTTCATTCATACGTGTAGGCTCAGATGTTTGGAAAAAGCAAGGCTTGTTGGAGTTTTTTTTCTACCTGATTAGTTTGGGCTTTCTCATAGAATTCCCAATTCATGGTAGTCAGAATGTATTACATTTATACCTGCTTCTTCTAGAGAGAACGTATTAAGAAAATCTGGTGGAAACTGCAAAATGTCTATTATCTAGAATCTATACTTCCAAAATGTCACTTCTCTCACCTTTTGTTCATAGAACATGTCACAAAGCCTAGCCCAGACTGAAAGTACCCCAAAGTCTCAATAGGAGGAGGGTCAACGAATTTGTATGCTCATTTGGATCATTTGAAGAAGAGAAAAAAATGCGAAGTTCATTTTGTCTCTTAGTTTCCTTTTGGAAACAGCAATTCTCAGTATAAAAAAATCAATCAAAGATTAGGATTCAATTAAATGACAACAAACCACACTTTACTATCATGAAGATTAGGGAAAGAAGGTCTACCTTGAGCGATATTCCCAGGAGAGAAAGAAAACAATCTTTGTGCACAGTTACCTAGTCTTCGTCAAATGCAAATAAGGCATACAATAACTTCATGACACATGACCATTTGGGGAATTTTAAGTGACCCTAGTTATCTAGTTTCCCCAGGGATGACTTCTCCCTTTCAGTTGTATGGATGCTGTTTTAGTCAGCTTTTTCACTGCTTTGACAAAAAAAGACTCAACCAGAACAGTCATAGAGGAGGAAAGTTTTATTTAAGGGCTCATGGTATCAAAGGTCTCAATCCAGGGATAGCTGACTCCATTCCTCAGGACTTGAGATAAGGCAGAACATGATGGCGGAAGACTGTAGTAGAGGGAAGCAGTTAATGTGATGATCAGAAAGCAGAGAGAAAGAGAAAGAGAGAGAGAGAGAGAGAGAGAGAGAGAGAGAGAGAGAGAGAGAGAGAAAGAGAGAGATTCCACTTGCCAGATACAAATATATACTTCAAAGCCACACCCCAAATGCCCCACTTCCTCCAACCTCAACCTGTCTTCAATTACCAGTAATCAGGTGATTAATTCATTGATTAGGTTAAGTCTTTCACAACCGGATCATTTACCCTCTGAACTCATTCACATTGTCTCACACGTGAACTTTTGGGGGACACCTTACATTAAACTATAACAGATGCCAAAGACACATCTTTGACATGGTCTCATACTGAAGAAGTTTATTTTGGCAGCTCTCTTACATATTTTACAGTGGGAGCAAACAGGTGGTATGAATTAGAGAGAGTCAGGGATTAGATGACAGACTGACCCAGAGAGTCATTCAAAAACAAGGAAGACAGCAAAAGAGAACACCCAAGATTGAAACCACACTCCCATCATATCCTGATCTCAGATGTGTTACCACTTCTGAGTAGATATCACTTTTGTAACAGTATATTCATTAGAATTGATTGAAGTGTAGTGGATGTTACACATTACCAGGTAGAAGCTATACCAGGCATGAATAGAAGTAGGTAGCATGCCTTGAGAGGTATTTTAAAGCTAATATACTAATTTGATATATGAAAAGGTTTTATCATCCATCACAAAAGAAAATCTAAGTTAAAATTTTAAATATTACTTTTTATTTATTCTATCAGATTTAACAAAACACATGTTATGTGGTTGATTGATTTTAAATGGCCTAGGGCACAGATTCATGCATTTGCTACACAAATTGTTTTCCAGGAATATTTTCAAGGATGTTTTGAAACTACTTGAATGACTTCACTTCTCTACTCTCTTATGAAATCTCTACAGGTCACAGTCATGACACATCATGTAGTAGTGTGTTAGCCACAAAGAGATATGGGACATCTTATATCTTCTTTCTGTTTCCATAATTTAAAAAGTTAATAAGCTACAATTATATTGTACAAAAACACCTAGTTGAACTATAGACCTAGAAAAATATTAAAGAAAAATAGCATAGACAATGACACACCAAAGTAGCAAAAAAACAAATAAACAAAACAAGTAGTTTTCTTTCTTTTTCAAGTTACTTCAGTCCTTTAATCATTCATTAACAGGAGCTGAGGGTATCTATAAAACATTTCAATGTATTGCTGATATAAAGATATTATGTTTATTTAAATGGTTAATATTACATACATTGATATATGTAACATATAAGTGATGTACATTGTGTAGGCTACATGATGTTATCAGTAAATGATATATATCATATATAGTATATACATATTATGTATATCATATAACATACTCCTGTTATATTAGTATAGTATTTAGTATGGAGGATTTAAAAATATTCAAATTAAAATTCTAATTTGCCTACTGAAATAATCAGTTATATTTTCTTTCAATTTTTTATTTATTCTCAAATTTTCTTTTATTTCAGCGTCCCCCATTTTCCTGTCCCTTCACCTAAAGAATTTCAGAGCCACTGGTTTCTCTTTCTATGATCTTTATTAACTCATTATCATAACTTACTACATAATGGTATTAATTTTAATTATGTTTTATTTTTCCATCTCTTTGTTTTCATAACTAATTTTATTTACTGCTCCATAGTGAGTCAGACGTCCCATCTTTTCCTACCCTATTTCTCATCTCTGTGGCTTTAGGAAGTCTTTAAGCCTGAGAGACCTCAGTGTAACTTATTGAAAGCAACATCCAATATGAGTTGGAAAAGCAAATTTCTCTCTCAATCTCCCTCCTCTCTGCTTCTGAATGTGTTTCATTAATGCTACTTTTATTATATTTTTCCTGTTATTTTTAGAAGACATTGAAATTAAAACTATATTTTTATAGAGTCTACAATCTGAACCACTCCTATTATTTCAGAATCACTACTTCTTTTCTTATAATTCTTCCACCCTGAATCAGTATAACCAGGCATGGGTAGTCTTCTGTTCTCTCTAATATGTCTGATTCTGAAGAAAATATACAGCATCTTGGAGGTTCAAAATTTTTATTAGAAAATTTTCACACATAGAACAAAGGTAAAGGGAATTCCACAATGAGTGTTCATTTGTTCATCCAAATTCAATAATTCATAACATTTTAAAGAGCTGTATAATCTACTTTTATTTTTATTTTTGTTTACAATGTACTTTAAGAAAATCTTAGTCACAGAATTCATATTTTTCTCCTTACATACCTCATTATGCATTCATTAAAATCATTATTTCCTTTCAGTGATAATATAACAAGAAATTAACAATTATTTATCATCATCCATTACATAGCAAATTTCGCTACTAGTCTCAATTCTGCGATTACATTATAGTTTGTTTATTCAAATCAGGATACAAATGAGGTCCACACAATGCCTTTGATTATTATGCATGTTAAGTGTTTTTTCTTCCATGCCCTTGTCTTGCTGAAGAAATTTTGTCAGTTCTCCTGGAGAGTCTCTCACATTCAAGACATTTTTTTTCTCCTTTATGATGCTATTTTATATGTGGTTTCATAAAGCTTGAATTTAAAGATTAGCTCATATTCAGATTTAACAGTTTTTTTTCGAAGAATGGACTTAGTCTTCTGAACCTCAAATCCTATCAAATTAGGCAGTCATTTTTCTATACTGTGAGTATTTGTGTTCTTTCAAAAATCATATGTTGTAACACAATCACCAAAGCAGTGGTATTAAGATCTGAGGTTACTGGAGGATGATAAAGCCTCAATAGGTGAAATCAGTGCCCTTATGAAAGAGGCCTCAGGACGACTTTATTCTGCTTCTACCATGTGAGAATACAGCTAGAAGTAACTGTCTTAGAAGCAGAGTACAAGCTTTTGACAGACACCAAATCTGCTAGCATCTTGATCTTGGACTTCCCAGACTCCAGAACTATAAGCAACAAATTTCTATTGTTTGTAAATCCCCTACTCTAAAGGCGTTTTGTTATAGTAACCTAAATGTACTAACTAACTAAGTAACTAACTAACTAACTATATATATATATATATATATATATATATATATAGAGAGAGAGAGAGAGAGAGAGAGAGAGAGAGAGAGAGAGAAAGAGAGAGAGAGAGATGTCTCTCTATATATGTTTAGGTTTTGCTCTCTCAATGATGTGAAGAATAATCTGCAGGTTAAGGTCAAGACAGCCAGCTCCCACTTCTCCCAATTTTCCTCTTAATATTTAATCCTATATTTTCACCAAAAAGTGGCAAATCATTTATTTCAAAAGCATTGCAAAATGATATTTTTTTATTCTTTTATTCAAAATTTACTAGCTGGAATTTGATTATTAAAAAAAAAAAAACATTCATCTGCTTATATTTTTCCAGTCACACTATAGCTGGTGGGTTCATGACTCTAGATCATGTCATGGAATTGTAAAGATTTTTTTATTATCAAATTTAGTCAAGAATATTTCATGAATCACTGTTGAAACAGAGAATTAGAACCCCAAAGAAGTTACTTATGGTAAAGATTTGTTAAGAATTGTTAGAGACAATATTGGCATCTGTTTAAGCAATCTATAGCTGGTACTTTTGTGTGTATGGTAGCCTGAATGAGTAGAACACTGAGGAGTTGGAAAAGTGGAGATGAGTGAGGAAGTTGAGAAGTAAGGACAAATTGGTACTTCCATGGATGCATATATTTCCTGTCATTCTTTCATTACTTCCAGACCCCCAGACCTGATGTTCCCAGTAATCTTCAGGAAAATCTGGCTCCTTTCCTCATGGAGTTAAATGTACAAACCTGGTCAGGAGATACAGTAAGAGCTGGACTTTTTTGCAGTCTCAATTGTTATTTCAGGCAAGAGTGCACATACACCACAAAAGCATGAAGGACAATAGTACCTCATGCTGTGTTGAAACAAGATGAGTGGAACAAGAATCATGCTGCTCCAAATCTCACACAAAATGTAGTCTAGACCTAACCTTGACTCTGTAGGAAAGGATTCTGGGAAACACAATTTAAACTTCACTGAATTAATATAATGAAAATATACCCAAAATGCCAACTCCTCTGTTATTATTGTTGTTTTATAACCATCTCATTTGTTCTCTGATTTGGAGAAGTATTTGAGAAAGAGTCAAATATAAGATAGCTAATCTGCTATTATCTCCTCTTTTCTCTAAAAATAATAAGAAAAATTAGTACAAATAAAACAATAGCATTGACAAGGATTCAGTGTAATGAGTAATTGATGCTGCAAATAAAACAAGAATAAAATCAGCTCTCTTTTGTTATTTTGTTTTCTTTAAGAAGACAATAGAGATATAGGGTTAAAGTCTTCTGTGCCTGGATCAACAGTCCTGATTCAATCCCAGTTCTAACATGTACTATTGATATGGGGTTTGGTAATTTATTTTTCTTTCAGAAATTCAGGTTTTTCTCCTGTAAAAATGGAAATGATAATACCAAACTTTCAAGATTATTATGCAAAGATAAATGAGTAAATGCAAGTTTGTGGACTATACAAACTATTCCAAAATAACAAGTTTTTACATTTATTCTTACTATTATTATTCTTCTCACTTCCACTTTCCTCTTCCTGTAAAACTTATAGAAAGAGATTAATGAATACTTCGGTGATGTTGACCTGAAATCATTAGCTTGCAGATCACCATTCCATTAGCTACTAGATATCATTCTCTTAACCCAGAACTGAATCTGGAATGGCAATATGTAATAAAATCTTCTATCTTAACATTATAATTACTTCCACATTTTCTAGTTTCAAAATACATATATTATACAGGAAAAAAGAGTTTAATTGAAGTAAAATATATTGTAAATGGTGCTTATTACTAAACTGAAAATTTGTCATTCTGTCATTGATGAAATTTAGTTTTTTTTTTTTCACAAATTTTCCTTATAAAACCATGATGGTTTTGACTTGTTTTCTATGATTTCTCAGCATTTGAAACTCAGCATCTGTCTATCCTTTTCAAAGCATTCCATAAATGAAATAAGCTAGAATTTTTAGTATTTAGTCATCTTTAAAAAATAAGGTTGAAGTGTTTTCTTCCAGATTATTTACACTTTTCAACATGTCAAAGTGTCTTCCCATATTAAATATTCTTTTGTATTAAATTTCTAAATTCACTTAAATGGAGTTTTATAATGCATTTCCTGTATTTTATGATTTGTATTAAAGTAGGAAAAAATAACTGAAGGAAATAATTTGCTCACTAAGCTTGGCTGAAGATCTTCCGTGTGGTGGTTCCAAGAAAGCGTAACATTTTCTGTTCTCAAGGCTGTATAATGGTGGGAGATATTTATCCAAAATCCAAGACCATCTTTGAAGAAAACCTCTGATATAATTTCATTCAAAATACTGTGGGATTCTCAGGCATGTTGGTTCATTCCTGTATCTCAGGAGGATGAGGCAGGGGGATTGCCAGTTCAAAGCCAGCCTAAACAATTTAGCGAGGCCCTAAGGAATTTAATGAGACCCTGCCTCAAAATGAAAAATAAAAAAGGATGAGGTTATGGCTTAGTGGTTAAGCCCCCTTGGGTTCAATATCTGGTACCAAAAACAAAACAACAACAACAACAACAAAAAAACAAACAAAAAGCAGATTGCAAAGAGATTGTGATTACAATTTAGTTTTCAAAAGATATTGAGGTAGTAACTTTAAACTTGATTTTTAAAGAAGGATTTTGATGGGGATAAAAAGTGAAGGGAGGTCCAAGTAGAAGTGTAGGAATAAATTAAAACCAAAATTCACCTAGAACAGAGCATGTTGTGGGGTTGAACAATATAATACAGCTAAGCAAATCTCGAAACTACTCAGGAAAAGATACAGGAAGGATCAAAAGCCAATTATAAATTTAGAAATCATGAGAAAAGTTTCAAAAACATCTTACAATAGAAGCACAGTTCAGGTTTGGAAGGTATAGGCACTTGGCAAGAGCAATAATAATAGGGAAAACATGAGAGAGGGTCTCTTGAGAACTGAATATGGAATAGCAAAAAAGATAAGGAGGAAAAAAGTCATAGATACTAGTATGGCATATCTGAGTACAAAGGTATGCTCTTCATTTCATCATTTTATATACTTCCTTTTAAAGTTCATATGTTCTTGAGTAATTGGCACTTACAATCTTAAAAGTGAAATTTCAACTACATGAATTACCAATAAGTGATCTTCAACAGACCCTTGATCATAGCATTAGGAAAAGTATTTATTATAAAAGTTGGAATGTATATTTGGACCATTTTGGAAGATTTATCATAATTTCTTTTAGGTATATTTGATCATGATATGATACCTTTCTATCAGAATATCCTTGCAGGGTTGGGGTTGTGGCTTAGCAGTAGTGCACTTGCTTTGCACGTGTGAGGCATGTGTGAGGTTTGATTCTCAGCACCACATATAAATAAATAAATAAAATAAAGATCTGTCAACAATTAAAAAAAATTTTTAAAAATTTTAAAAAATTTTAAATTTTGACTCACTGTTGGTTTCATCTATGATTCTTCCCACCAGTCACTACTGATCAAAGCTAGAATAAGAAATAGTGCCATACTAGGGTTCTGAATTACTCCTTCCTCTAAATTTGGAAGTGTGAATTAGAAATCAATATAGTCATTGATTTACTTGATCTAAGGAAAACATGAGTCCACTCTTTTCAACTATGAGCAAATAAAAAGAGATAGATTCAAATCATACATTAAAATAATTATCTAGATATGAAGAAAAATGAATAAATAGAACATATGGCTCTATTTAGACACAGAATGTATATTCCTTGATTTGTACTAGCAAGTCAGCTTCTTATCTAGTCCTTTGTTAGCTCTAGGTTTCCCATCTGCTCTGCAGTCTTTGAGCTACTGTTATGCCCACATTTCCTCAAAATATAGTTTGTTTCAAATTCTTCAAATCAACAGATTTTGAATTATGTGAAACATACAGGGAAAGTTTCACTCTCCGTAAATCAGTTGAAAATGTTAACATTTCATAGGAAGCACATAGCAATATTGAAATGACCTTACTGATTGTTCATTAGTATCTTAGTGTTTATCTTTGTTTTATCCCTGAAAGTCCAGGAGTAAAAGTTAGTGGGTTTTTTTTTTTTAATGGAGTTTGAAACAACTAGTGTGAAGACCATGAAGAAAACAGCACTTAGTAGTTTGAAAAACTGAGATATATGAAGGCACTGTGGATAGTTCATGATGAGCCACGAGGAGAGTAGTAATAGATGATACTGAGCTGTGAGCAGAAACCAGAAAATGCATGAAGTAGCCAGCCATAATAGGAATGAACAAGGCAAATCTTGTCTATGTGCAAAGGGTTTATTTTAAACTGAGAGTAGCACAATATATTTTATTTCACAAAATTCTTCATAATTGCTGTACAGACAAAAGAATAGAAATTAATTCATATTTTTATTGTGGTAAAAAATTGAACTATGTTGTTGTTACTAGAAAGTAAAATAAGTGTAGGTAGTTAATATATTTTGGATATAGAACTGTGAGAACTTGGTGGCAGATTTGCTTAAATAATAGATAAATTTCTGGTTTGGGTCACAGTATAAAATTTGTTAATATTTTCTGATGTCTAATTTGTTCAGTCTGTGAGTAAAACAGATAAACAATGTAAAAAGATAATACTGATTATTTAAATAATAAATATTACTGCACTGTTCTTATAGAGTTGTCAAGAAGGAAATTGTTTGTAGGGAGTACATAGCTAAGAATCGAGATCAGAATAATATATATTCTTGAATCACCTGTATAGAATCTGTGTAGTGTTTAAACATATATAAATAGATAAGGTCACATGAAAGGAGATTGTAAAGGAAAAGGGTAAAAAGTTGAAGAAGCACCAAATTTTGCAAAACTCCAAATACTGAGTTTTATTAATACTGTGGGATACCCAGGTATCATAGACTAGTACAAAATGAGACAAGACGTTATCATAGACTAGTACAAAAACAAGGAGAGGCAAGAAAAGACAATTTTTTAAAAAAGGGAGTTGCTGTATACTGTAAAAAATGCTGCTGAGCAGTTTGGTAACTTGATAACATGCACAAAATTGTTCACTGGGTTTAGCATCAGAAAAATTCTAATAGTGTTTGCAAAATCCACATTTTAGTAGATGTCTCATTAGAGTAAGTAAATAAAAGAATAGGATATGAATAAATAAAGCTAACTTATATTGGCAGCTAATTTGTGATGTCTATTAATCTGTGAAGGCAAGTAATTATAGAAGATGGGGTATATAAATAATTAAATAGTTAATACTTACTATGGACTGAAATTTGAAGTTTTACTTGTTTGATAACAAAATGAGTGATATAGAATATTGCATTTTTGCTGATGTAATCATAAAGCACAAAGAAACCATGTATTTCTGCATAAAAGAGAAAGAACAACCACAACAACCTCAACAACAACAAATAGGAAGAACAAAGAATATGGTGGGCAGCTTCTTAGATGACGCCCAGTGATGAGAGCTTTCTGACACTATTCACTCTTTTATGGCCAGTGCACCTGTATTTACTAGGAATTGTCTGAGTAACCAACAAAATATGCAGAAGTGATGGTATGTGTCTCCCAGATTAGATGTTAAGTTATAAAGGATTGATATTTCTCCTTCACCCTATCTTTCTAGGAAGCATGATCTTGGGTTTCCTAAAAAAGGCTGATGGATGAAAAATTGAAGCCTATTGCAGCAACCATGTGAGTGAACTTGGAAGAAAACCCTCTCATACTCAAGCCTTTGCATATAATTCTTACAGAAATCTCTACTGCAAACTCAGGAGAAATTCTGCTATAGCCACTATACTGAAATACTACCAGATTCCTAAATGACACTAAGAAAATGTGAAAGATAAGAAATACTTATGGGCCTTTCCTGGAAGGAACAGAACTTGATTCTCTCAATTTTGAATAAAGTACATATTGACATGTATAATATAAAACACATACTAAAGACCCAAAAGAAGAAAAAATACTAATTAATGTCACTGATAACTGAGAAGATTACAGTGTCTGTAGTAGATTACATCAAGTTTATAAAGGTATTAATACATTTATAAGATAATCACTGTGATAATCCATGATATTGCCCACCTTGATGTAGCATTATTATAAAAACCATAAAAACAAACTGTATCTCATAATCAAAATATATTAAAAACTCAAACGAAACATTAATAGAACATTTTCTTTCAATAGAATGAATATAATTAGTACTAAAGTAATTAAACTCTCCTTCTCCTCCCCTCTCCCCCATTCTCCTTAGACTCTGCTAACCGCTCTTCTACTCTCAACTTTATGAAGTTGACAATTCTAGATTTACATATAAGTATTGTTAGTCTCTCTCTGCCTGAATTGTTTCACTTAACACCATAACTTCCATGTTCATCCATGTCACAAATAATAGAATTTCTTTCTCTTTTAAGGCTGAATAGAATCCCATTAATTTTTTTCAATGCAGCTAGAAAAAAATCTGTTTTTGATTAGATTATTAGTCCATTCTCATTAAATGGTACTATGAATATAGTTGGATGGACTTATGTCTGCCCCTTTACCCTTTGCTTCCTAGATTCTCAAGCCTTTCTTGTTGCTCTATTCCTATTTTGCTGACTTTCTTTTTGCATTAATTATTTTCTTAAGTAACATTTTAATTTGTTTGATGATGTTTCCATTATGTTTTAAATAATTTGCTTACCAACTTCTTAGAGCTTACATTAAATATCTTAAATTGTTAGTATATACTTTAAAATTGTAGGAACATAGTTCCAGTGATACCCACACACAAAGTATTCACACATAGCTCTATTTTTTCTTCAATTTTTGTTCTATTATTCCTACACATATTACATATATTAATAGTATATAATCAAAACTTTGTTATGAATACATAATATATATGTATAATTCGTGTCTTAATGACGCTCAAATAAAAACAAGTTTATATTTAAGAAATTTGCTGTTAATATTTCGTGTACTATTTCCAGTTGTCTTTATTTGTAACTGTGGATTCAAATTACCATGTGGTGTCTTTTCTTCACTCTAATATGACTTTTTTTCACCTTGTTTTTGCTGTTATTAGCAAATATGTTCCATTTCTGAATGCAATGGACTCAACAATGCAACCAAATACATTCTTAAAATTCATTCACTTTACAAATCACTTAATAGAAGAATGAAGAAATCTAAATTTTGATTTGTACTTAGTTTATAATTACTGGTGCTTTTGCCTTTTGCTCATGGATTTAAATAAATGTATGTGGCAATTGTTTGTGGCAATTGTTTGATCCTGAATATTTTTTATTCTTTGTTCTAAAGAATACTTGCTAGCAAATTTTAAAAAACTCAGTTTTTTAAATATAAGAATGTGTTTGCCTTTATATTTAAAACTTTTGATTAATACAGAATTTTTATTTAATTTATTATTTTCTCTCTCTGTCTTTCTCTCTCTCTCAGAATTAGGATATGTTACATCATTACTTCCTTGCTTTCAAAACTCTCCATGTTTTCATCAGTATATTGCATAAAAATTATCTGGATGTGGGATTCTCCTTATGTTCTTCTGTTTGAAGTTCATTGATTTTTTGATACACATTAATATTTCTAAAAACAATTTTTTATGGACATGGTACCTTTATTTATTTATTTTTATGTTGTGCTGAGGATCAAACCCAGTGCCTCACACATGCAAGGCAAGTGCTCTACCACTGAGCTACATCCCAGCCCCTGATATACGTTAATATTTTTAATCAAATTTAGAAAGTTCTTCCCAATTATTATTTTTTCTAATAGTTTTTCTTCATATTTTCTCTCTCCTATCCTTCTGGTGCTCTAATGATACATATATTTTGTCAGTATGGAAAAGGAAGAATCTACATTTCTAAATATGCTCACAAGTGATGCCCATGTGACTAGTCTAAACTCACATTCTAAGTGGCAAAGATTAATATCCTTATATCAGAAATACCACTTTTAATTATTCTCCTTTTAATCTACGTACACTTTTAATAAAAAACCAAATAGATCTATCAATTAACTATATAATCTAAAATAGTTTTTCATTAAGTGACTCAAGACATGCTGAGGTTTTTTTAAAATTCTCTTTAGATATACTTGACAATATAGTATATTTTGACATATTATACATGCATGGAATATAACTTACCCTAATTACAATCCAGTTCCTGTGGCTATACATTATGTGGCGTTTAACTGTTCATGTGTTCATATTTGAACATAGAAAAGTTAAGTCCAATTCTTTCAGCTATCTTTCCTATTCCTATCCCCACTACCTTATTGCCAACTAGATGAGTTTTCTGAGGTTTTAGGCAAGAAGTTATTTTTTCTTTGTCTCTCTCTCTTTCTCTAAGACAATAATGAAGTAATACTTAGAGTAACAATAGTAACTTTGTAAGGTTTTTTCCAAGATCACCTCCAAGAAAAAACTGTGTATACAGTTCTCTAACCTGTGGCTGAGCAGGCACCCAGTGCCGTGGCCCATCGGATAGTGAATTCAAAGCTATCCTTAGAGACTTAGTGAGGCCCTAAGCAACTAAGTGAGATCCTGTTTCTAAACAAAATATTTTTTTAAAGGGCTGTGGAAGAGACTCAGTAGTTAAGTACCTCTGGGTTCAATCCACAGTACTAAATAAATAAATAAATAAATAAATAAAATAAACTGTGGCTGAGCATACTGATTATTCAGTATATGTTAAATATTGTAACCTTTACTGTTTTTATTAAGGCAATGTTTTGATCCAAAATTCTATGTTAATATTCTCCCCAGTCACTTGAGAATCCCCAGTTCTGATTTAGTAGATTTAATGGTGGGACAAAAATTCTAGACTTTTGACATGCTTTCAAGTATTCTTATAATGTGGCTCCAAAGATCACAATTTGGGGAACAGGTCAATTTGGTGACTCTCATAAAGCATTTTAATGCATGCAATATTTTAATGTCATCAAAATCTTTTGGCAAGAGAATAAATGTGTTTGTTAATTTGAAATTGAAAACCATGAACAAATAAGTTGTAAATCAAAAGAGTAGAGGTTTTAGACTTTTAAAAAACTAAAAGAACCTTTTTACTTCTGATTTTTTAAATTTCTAGTATAAATCTAGAATGTTTTCCCCAAATATGATGTTATACTGTATTAATTTTAACATAATTTTGTATGATTATGTCAACTAAATAATTTATAAATTCAGGTAAGGAAGGTATACTAAATATGAATCTATACTCACATTTTACCATGATAAAATTCAGTTGTATTTAATTATGTTAAATGATATTCTTTATCTTTCAAATGATGTGTGGTTTATAAATGGTATGGTTTCTTCTAGTTAAAAAAAAAAATTAAAGGGCTGGGGTTGTGGCTCAGTGGTAAAGCACCTGCCTAGCATGTGTGAGGCACTGGGTTCCATCCTAGGGACCACATAAAAATAAATAAATAAAATAAAGATATTGTAAAAAAAAATTAAAAGCAAAACAAGAAGATTGTAAAGGTAGTTGCTAAATTAATACTGCCATAAAATGTTTTAAATTCTATAAACACATATGAATAAGTATGTGTAAAATATGAAGAAATTATTATCTATAATATATTCCACATATTATTATGTTTTAGTTTCCAGGGAGAAACTAAGTTTTGTACTAATCCAATGGTTACCAAAGTAGCCAAAACACCTCTTTTCACTGATGTTAACCAAATGCTTATTCAATTAGTAAATTTTTATTTGAAGCCTTGACCCTCCTCAGAGAAAGAAAGCTTATATTCATCTTACCTAGAAATGACTCTGGGGATGCTTTAGGCACTGTCCACGTCAATTACTTTTTCTCTAGATAAATGAGAAAAAGGTTGTCTACCACAAACTGTTATAGCTCAATCTCACACAGAATGAACAATCAAGGCTTCCGGATGTTCAAATTAGAAACAATTCTTCTGATTAATTTGGACAGCTGGCACTTTCCTATTGTGATACAGATGGCTGACCCTCATGAGCCCTCCCATCTGGAAATTACCTGTTCCAACCCCAAATTCACATAGTAATGGTTTTTCAAGTAACAAGTTGCCTGGCAGGAAGATCTGGAACATATCAGAGTTAAAACAAAAGATATCAGTAGTCAGGGAAATCATTCTAAGAAAGATTGCTGAACAAGGCCTCTGAGTCCATTGAAGTAGGCTTCACAAAAGACTAAGATTTTTCTTAGGAAAAAAAGAAAAAAACAAAGCTGGATGTTTCTTACACCTCTCTTGAAAATGCTCAAGAACTAAAAGAGGTTTATAACCATCTTTCCATTTAGCAAGCCTCTGCCTTAGGAAATACTAATGTCTTTACAGAAGTTTAAAAAATAGATTACAGCTAATGTGATGAATTTAATATAAACTAGTATATTCACCCAGCATAAAGGATAATTTCTACTGAAGACAATTTGTCTCTACCTCCTCAGGGCTGTTTCTAATGACCTAGCTGTAAAGGGGAGTAATCTCATTACACTCTGGCACTGTATCACCTCAGATGCAGCCACTTCTGTGGTCATCTGGCATTTCCAGTGTTCCCTGAAAGAGTTTAGATTGTGAACCCAAATAAGAACTTGAGCATTAATTTAAGCAAAATATCTGTTCTCCTAAATGAAAACATCTTGGAAAGTCCTGACCTCAGGCAGTGGGGGCAATTAGGAAAGTAATGGGTGGTCTAATTAGGATCAGTGGTTATATTCAGATTCAGTCCCTCCACTGAATGAGTTGGTTTGCCAAGTCATCATCTCCCTTCCCATCTCTTAAATTAAATTTCATTAAAAAAGAGTTTACTTTAAAATGTGGACATATCTCCATCCCACATTTTAGGCCATTTATGAGTATGGAACCATAAAACTACAACAATTTCTAAATGATTGATAAAGCAGGCTTTTGTATGTTTTTGTGTATCATATTTATATTGCATTCTAAATTGTAAAGGATTAGATAGGAATAACTGCTAGGAACTCCATTTTACCAACTCTCAGAGTAGGGGTAAGTGACAGCAGACAGGTTAAAAGGGTATAGCCTGCAAACTTACTACACAGAGTTCTGTCTACAGATACAGGGTAGCATGATCATTGGGCTAAGTCACATTGTCAATCAAGCTAGGTATCAATTTTCCAGAACTGAGTGGCTGTCAGAGTCCTAAAACAAATGTCAATATTTTCTGACCACAATTGCCAACCCTTTTCTGATCTAACCTGGTGTTTATGGAGAATGGAAAAGAATAATTTTGTATTAGCTTTCAAATTAATTCTATTTTACATTTGTTACTGTATGTTCAAAGAATTGCTTATTTGCTAATGCTCACATTTAAAAATAAATTATGGGACAACATTGATATAGGCAATAAACTATCTGAATTTTAGTCTTAGTATCTATAATTTAAATAAGTTGTGAAATAATTCTAAAATAAAAATACAAATAATGTTGAGAAATTAATTAATGTTGTGAAATTAATTCCTCAATTGAGAAACTAATTCCTCAGTTTTTGAAGGCATCAAATAAATCCTTAACTTTTTGAGCATGGGTTAAAGGGCACTAGTAGAAGTCAATGGATAGAAAAGATAATCACAAAACTTTACTGACAAAGTTTATATGACCTGGATCCTACAATTATTATAAATTTAGCAAATCAGAGTGATTTCCACAAAATACTACAGAGGAAGCTATTTGATAGATTTGATGGCTGCTAAAAAGCATCAAATAATTCAATCTTTTCTAAATTAACAAAATATAATATGAAATATTTTCAAGAATGAAGCACACATACTAAGCTCCTAATTATATGACTAGGATGATAGATAATTTTTAATTGCTAGAAAACAGGCTTTTTGGAAGTTGGTCAATATTTTCCTATGTTGTTTTCTCTAAAAATTTTTATTAATACTGCAGGTGTCTCCAAATATTTGTTATTAAATAGATTGGGGTTTTGGTTTAATAGTTCAGAAGAAGGAATGAAATGACAGTGTCTGAACTTTGATGTCATGTTAATCAAACTAATACCTTTCAATAATTCTTTCATTCAAAGGGACTAAACCTCCTACTTCAATTGCCATATCTCTCCTTCACCATTTGAGCTGGGTATCATCCTATTGAATATACAGTTATTCCAAGAAAGAATCCATGGTATTATTTCCAGGAGACGGTTGACACTTTCACAAGAGCTTGGCCTGCACACAACCTTATTGTGCTGCCTCTGACACCAGTTGCAAGGTTATCATTATAAGATCACCATTGAAAGGACCTGTTGCATGCAATTCATAGCAGTATTAGAGCCACTCAGTCCTAATAGATGGAAGCATGTGTCTGAGAACACACTTCAGTCATGTGGGTCACAAGATCAAGTTTCTATATCTAAGAGGTTTTCAAACAAACCCACTTATTGATTCTGTCTCACTTTTCCTTGAGAGTTTATCTAGGAAACCTCATCATATCCTTTTAGCAACAATTATTTCATTGCTTTATTAATGATTCATTTAGAATAGAACATTCCAAAGCTTTAGCTCAAGGATCTATGTCAGAGATATCAGAATTCATACTCAATGCAGCTGACACAATCTCTAATTGGCTTTGAAAAAACAAATGGCTTTGCTGTGAACAGGCCACATGGCTAGGAACAGCAGGTGGCCTTTAGGATCTGAGAACTTCAGTACTAAAACCTTAGAGAAATGAACTCTGCCAACAGTGAACTTGGAAGAGGACTCAGATCCTCAAGTAAGACTGCAGTTCCAGATGCTCCTTGATTTCATCCTGATGAGGCCCTCAGTAAAGCAATCACTTATCTGTGTTCAAGAACAGGACACACATACATTAAGAAAAAAATAGTTTTGGTGTTTAAAACTGATAAACTTGTAGTGATTTATTACACAGGAAAACAAATATAATATAGCTGCCTGTTAGTTTGTTTGTTTTTATCTTGTTCAAGGCATGGTTTAAAAAAGAAAACAGGATGGGCACAGAGGCACACACCTGTAATCTCAGTGGCTTGGGAGGCTGAGGCAAAATGATGGCAAGTTCAAAGCCAGCCTCAGCCTCAGCAACATAGCAAGATCTTAGTTGCTCTCCTTTGCAGGAGAAAAAGATTAACATTAAACAGGGAGGAGAGGTGGGAGGGAAAGGGAGAAAGAAGGGAAATTGCATGGAAATGGAAGGAGACCCTCATTGTTATACAAAATTACATATGAGAGGATGTGAGGGGAAAGGGAAAAAAAACAAGAGAGAGAAATGAATTACAGTAGATGGGGTAGAGAGAGGAGATGGGAGGTGAGGGGAGGGGAGGGGGGATAGTAGAGGATAGGAAGGACAGCAGAATACAACAGTCACTAGTATGGCACTATGTAAAAACGTGGATGTGTAAGCGATGTGATTCTGCAATCTGTATACGTGGTAAAAATGGGAGTTCATAACCCACTTGAATCAAATGTATGAAATAGGATATGTCAAGAGCTTTGTAATGTTTCGAACAACCAATAATAAAAAACAAAACAAAAAAAAACATAGCAAGGTCTTATCTCAAAATAAAACAAAGAAACAAACTAAAATAAAATAAAATAAAAAGGGCTGGGGATGTGGCTTAGTGGTTAGTCATCCCTGGGTTTAATTCCTGGTGCCCCAAACAGCAACACCAGTAAAAACAAAAACTCAGAAACAGGATCCAGGTATAGTGGAACATTCCCTTAACCAGCTACATGGGATACCAATGCAGGAAGATCACAGGTTCAAAGCCAGTGTGCTCAATTTAGTGAAACTCTATGTCTCAAAGTAAAATAAATATATAAAGAAAAAATTGTTGGTAATATAACTCAGTGATATAGTACCTGTAGGGTCAATCTTTACTATCTCATAAGAGATAAAAAAGCAAAGAAAGACAATCATATGTCATTTTAGTACCCAGAATCCAGAGACTCAGTGACCTTTGTCATACTTATCCTCCAAATTCATATCAGAAAATATATGTATCTGCTTTAGATCTCCAAAGGCAATTATTACAGACAAGCTAAAAGTTTACTTCTGGCATTCCATTAACAGACAACTCAAAAATATGTGCTTCCTTTATTTAATGAGAGTACCAGCTATTTAATAATTTGAAATCTGGCAACATTAAGATAAATTTTACCGACTGGCATTTCTCTCAGAATTCAAAACACACACACACACACACACACACACACACACTGCACAATTTGCCTGCCTTTGCATAACATGGAGGTATACAAATGCCTGGTTATGGAAAAACAATATATTTGTCTTATGTAGTATCTGATATGAAAAAACTTTAGCCTGTTTAAATATATTTTGATACTCTACTAATAATATATGATTATACTTGTTTTGATCAAAAAACCAAAACCTTAATACATGATCAGACATATTAAATAAGGCAACATATTTCCAGGTTTGAAATTTTTGTTGCTTATAGTTTCTTCAACAGCAAAATATTGTAAGAATCATCTTCCAATAATAATCTATCTGAGCCTTGGTTTTCAAGTATTATTATGCCTTATTACAACCACAGGGTATTTGCTTAATGTCCTAAATGGTACAGATAGGGTTCAAGTTCCTTTCTATCTCTGGAGTTTAAGGCAAGAATATTCAATAATTAATTAAATTATCATATAAGCCAGTATTTTTTTGTTCTTTATAGTTATATATTGACAGTAGAATGTATTTTGACATATCAAACATACATGGGTATAATCTCCCATTCTTTTGGTTGTACATGATGTGGAATTACACAGGTCATGTATTTATATATGAAAATAGTAAAGTTATGTTCGAATTATTCTACTGTCTTTCCCATTCCCATCTCCATTTCTTTCTCCGTATTTCCCCATCTAATCTGGTGAGTCTCCATTCCCCCATCTAATCTGGTGAGTCTCCATTCCTCCCTCCCCTGCCTATTGTTAGAAATGTAGAGAACATCCAGCTTTTGATTTTTGGTGACTGGCTCATTTCACTTAGCTTGATATTCTCCAGCTCCATCCATTTACAAGCATATGTCATACTTACATTCTTCATTATGGCTGAGTAATATTCCACTGTATATATGTACCATATTTCTTCATCCATCTATCTATTGAAGGACACCTACTTTGGTTTCTTAGTTTATTGTGAACTGAGCGGCTATGAATACTGATGTGGCCATATCACTATAGTATTTTAAGTTCTTTGGTGTATGCTGAGAAGTGGGATAACTGGGTCATGTGGTAATTTCATTTCTAGTTTTCTGAGTAATCTCCATACTGCTTTCCAGAGTTGTTGGTCCAATTTGCAGTCTCACAAGTAATTTATGAGTATTTTTTCCTCCACACATCCTTAACAACATTTATTATTGCATGTATTCTTGGTAATTGCCGTTCTGACTGGAGTGAGATGAAATTTCAGTGTCATTTTTAATTTCCATTTCTCTAATTGCTAGAGATGTCGAACCTTTTTTCATAAATTTATTCATCAATTGTATTTCTTCTTCTGTGAAGTGTTTGTTCACTTCCTTAGCCCGTTTATTGATTGGGTAGTTTTTTTTTTGTTGTTGTTGTTGTTTTTAAGAGTTTTGAGTCCTTTGTATAGCTTAGAGATTAATGCTCTGTTTGAGGTGCAGGTGGTAAAGATTTTCTCCCATTCTCTAGGCTTTATCTTCATCTTATTGATTGTTTCCTTTGCTCTGAAGAAGCTTTTAATTTTATTCCATCCCATTTACTGATTCTTAATCTCACTTCTTGTGCTTCAGATGTCTTGTTAAGGAAATCAGTTTCTAAGCCAACATGGTGAAGATTTGGGTATATATATATATATATATATATATATATATATATATATATAATCTATTAGGTGTAATGTTTCTGTTCTAGTATCCAAGTCGTTGATTACTTTTAGTTGATTTTCATGCAGGGTGAAAGAGATGGGTTTCATTCTGCTACATATGGATTTCCAGTTTTCCCAGCACCATTTGTTAAAGAGGCTATCTTTTTTACAATGTATGTTTTTGATATCTTTGTCTAGCATGAAATAACTGTATTCATGTGGGTTTGTATATGTGTCTTTTATTATGTATCATTGGTCTTTATGTCTGTTTTGGTGCCAATACCATTCCATTTTTATTACTATTGCTCTGTAGTATAATTTAGTGTCTAGTATTGTAATGCTACCTACTTCACTTTTCTTGCTAAGGATTTTTTAGCTATTCTGGGTTTCTTTTTTTCCAAATGAATTTCATTTCTGCTTTTTTTATTTTTATGAAGAATGTCATCAGGACCTTAATAGGAATTATATTAAATCTGTACAGTGCTTTTGGTAACATGGCCATTTTGACAATATTGATTCTGTCTATGTAAGAATATGGGAGATATTTCCAACTTCTAAGGTCTTCTTCAATTTTCTTCTTTAGTATTTTATAGTTCTCATTGTAGAAGTTATTTATCTTTTTTGTTAGATGGATTCCCAAATATTTTATTTAGCAATATTTTTCTTCAACATATTAAATGTGTCATTTCACTTTCTCCTGTCTTTTAAGGTTTCTGCTGAGAAATTTATTAGTAGACTTATTAGAACTTCCTTATTTTTCTCTTTCTTCTTTAAGGATTTTTTTTCTAGATTTTTTTTTTTTTTTTACAATTTGATTACATTGTAATATGGAATAGTCTTGTTTGGATAGAATCTGATTGAAAATCTTTAACCTACATCCACCTTGACATTTATATCTTACCTCAGATTTGGTAAATTTTTTGTTAATTTATTCACTGAGTTTCCTACCTCTTTGTCTTTTTCTTCTCTTTCATGAACTACTATCACTCAACGCAGTACTCAGAGACTGGCCAGATGTTAGGATAGGCCTGGACCTTTGGTCCACTGAAATAATACAGAGCCTGAACACAAGGGGTGACTTGGCACTGGGTGTCCCAGAACTTGATTCCACAGGAAATGATCCTATTGCCTGCATCTATAGGGCCGGCCTAGACCCTGAGTCATCAGGTATAGCTTTGGATCTGCCTTTCACACTGACACTAGAGTCTACTGGGTTGGCCCTGAGCCCTGGGTATGATGGAGCAGGCCTAGCAGGCCCATTGTGCTTTGGAACTTGACACCATGGGTGCTGGTTTTGTAATCTCTCACCTAATTTTGTTTTTCTTTCAAAGACATTTTCATGTGTCAATATTATGCGAATTGATATTTCTGCAAGAATTTGAGTTAGAAATTCTATTCCATGTTACTGAGTGTTGTACCTACTATTACTTGGTATGTTAAAGGCATATTTTCCATATTACTTCTCCTGTTTTAAAAATGTATGCATTACAGATTTAAGCACATTTCCCTACAGGTAAAAAATAAAGATTGCTTTTTTTTTTTTTTTTAAAGAGGGCAAGAGATGTTGATTTTGCCTTAACAGGAAATATTTTTAGCAATAAATACAATAGTTCAGTTGTACATTTAAAAATATTAACAGACCTTTTTCTCAGTTGCAAATGAGAAATAGATGGTATATGTAGTGTGAAACTCAAAACTTTATGTTGTACTTATTTATTAAACTAAATACTTGCTAAATATAATGTTTCTTTTCTTCCTTCACTTATGTAAAATAAGCAATAAATACCTAGGATTCTTAAGGTTTGTGAGAAAACTAAAAATCTGTTTTTAACATCTTATAAAAGAGGGTCCTTCTATTTTTCCTGGTTCTAATGTGCATTAAATTAGATCAGGTAGTTACATGTGAATTTCTCATTTATCTTTAAGTAAATTTTAGAAAGAAGGAGGATGAGAAATGTGTTAAGCTTTTCTCTTAAGAAAATAGAACATAATCAAAGAACCATTGGTTGCGTTGAACTCTATATACCATTGAGGATCTTTAACACATAAAGTTAACATTTTAAATCTTTGATAAAATAATTTTGAAAGCATAATTTTTTTAATTGGATGTATCAAGGAGGTTGATTTTGTGGGACATGTGTACCATATGAGTAAATGTTCCCCAGCTGTGAAATGACATGTTAATGAATTCCTTGAAAATGTTTGGGGACAATAGATCAAAATGAAAGTGTGTCAGAATTTAGAAATACATATGCTTAATTAGAGTGAGGATTTATTTCAAAAAGCTGACTGATCTAAGTAGTTTTATGTTAGCATAAGTCTGCTACACTAATTATTTCTTGATTTTTGGGGAATAGTATATAGAAAATTGAGGTTAAACTAGCTTCTCTTTAATTTTTGCCTCTTTTCATTATTTTCAATGTTAGTATATTGAAAATCTAATGTGGCCACTTCTTATTGTTTATTTTGTTTTCTAAATATTAAACTATAGAATATTTTAACTTCAGCATGTATTCTTATTTTTTACATTAAGGTACATTTCATTTTTGTTCTTTCTTCAGCCTTACTGCCTATAAAACATGAATCTTTGATATGGAATTAAGAAAAATAAGAATATGCTCATTTTTTTTTAAATTTCAAAATAATCAAATCAATTGGATTTTTCATTAGTTATTTATTTGTTAATTTGCCCAATAAACACTTTCATGAGTTTGAAGAAATAACTATGTGTTGGCACTAGTATTTAATGATGAAATGAATTCATGGGTTGTGATCATTTAGTGGAGACATTATAGTTTACCCTATGAAGATCATTCGCTTTTGATTATTATGCATTAAAGAAATTATGTATGTCTTTCAAATTTTTATAACCCTATATGTGGGGACAAATGCATGGAGTACTGCATACATGGCAAACGTTAAGGGTGTCTGAGTGCTGTGTGAGGCTAACCGCTTACCCATAGGCACCCTCCTTGATGTGAGACTGCCAGTTGCAGTCTCTGCACTTGCTCCACAGCCCACTCCTGGACTGGTCACTTCAGAGACAGTTGGCCAGAAATTGTATTGGTGGCTGCCTGTAATCTGCTTAGCTACTCCCTGAATGTATATACATGGTAATTGTGCAATAAAATCAGACCTGCTCCCTGCTTGGTCTCCAGAGGTCTTGATTAACTACTCTGCAGCCACACTGTCCTCTACCCTGTTCCGTAGACCTCCTCGCTGGCCGAGAGAGAGACATGCACCTATATTTTACCTATAGTTAGTAAGTTATTCACATTATGTATTCTCCATTCAAAAATTCATTATCTATTCATGAAATAATTTATCATATTTTATTCTACTGCTCATAAAGCTAAAGAATAAGATTCAAAACCCTATAGAAAGTATATGGTTTCTTAATTATGCTTTACATTTTGGAAAGTATGTATTTTTCTATTTATAATTCCAGATATTAATTACATATAACCCAAAATTCAATATAAATACTAATATATTTTATTGTATGAATTGTTATATACAAACCAGTTATTTTGCATCTCTAATACTTAGCTATAAGTAAGTAGTTCCTCTCATAGGTTTTATAACCTTGGAGTTTTATTATCAATCTTTATCATTAACTTTAATATCATTTAAACAGATATTTTTTTGGTGGTGGTCTTTTGCCTCAACATTTTATGTAATAAAAAATTATAGTATACTGTTGCTTTTCTGACTTGCCAAATATAATCTTCTGTTGTCTCATGCTTGTTGCATCTTCTCCCTCTGATTATGGGATTGCTTATGACTTTCTTTAATCAATGGCAGAATGATACTGAGTTGGTCACTCACCTAAATTTGAAGAAAGCTTGGAAGCTTATGCTTAAAGCTTCCAAGAAAGCTAACCACTGTAAGTGAAGTCTTTCTTGAGGTGACCACAGTGTGAGTATACCAATGCAGCCATGCTTAAAGAGCATTTGAAGGCAAACTGAGAACCCTGAGAAATAACCCAGCTAAGTGCTCCAATAACAACAAGGTCAATTGGTCAGTCATCTTCTAGGAATAATGGGATCTCAGCCTCAGGAGTGATAAGGAAGGTAAATTCTTGGCAAGTCAACAAATCTAATTAAGTTTGATGCAAAATAAATAATTCAACAAAATGTATATATATTACAAATTAAGCCTTTCTTTATGAAAGCTTTAATTTTTGTTTTGTTTTTCAGGAGGAAAGTGTTTTTTTTTTTTTTTTTTTTTTTTTTTTTTTTTTTTTTTTTTTTTTTTTTTTTACCAGGAAAAAATGAGTAAGTATTAAAGGATAGTATAAATGCAACTATATATTCATAATGAAATTTTTACACAGACATTAATTTTCTGACTTCAGGAGTTGTTCAATATTGCATGGTCGAGGACTTTCTCCAAAATCATAAGTACAAGCTTCCAAACTATCTTCAAATTTAGGTGAGGAACTAACGAATTATCTTTCTGCTATTGGTTAAAGAAAGTCATAAGCAAGCCCATAATCAACAAGCATGAGAAGACTCAACAAGCATGAGAACAACACAAGGTTATATATGGAAAGCACAAAAAGTAACAGTATACTATAATTTTTTATTACATAAAAAGTTGAAGCAAAAAAATTACCAACAAAAAATACCTGTTCAAATAATAATAAAGTTAATGATAACAGGATCAATAATAAACTTCAGGTGTTATCCAATATGGCATAGTTGTAGTGAACATCCCTGACTATATGTACATAAATTATTAGTTTATATATGAAAAGTAAAGATCTTTTATATGATCAAGAATGTTATTCTCTTACACATATAGTATCTTTGAAAATTATTATTTAAGTGGGGAAATATTTAAGAAAAATATATTTAAATCATGTATTTCTCCAGGGGCTGAGGATATAGCTCAAGGCCCTAGTTTAATCCTCAGCACCACCAAAAAAAAAAAAAAAATCTCTAAATGGTCAATCACATATATTTTATATTTTCATTTCATTTCTGTTCTAGGGTATAATTTAACAAATTCATCCCAGCAATCATATGGCATATACATTCCTGTGAGTGAGTATATACCAGGGTACAGTTGAATACAGTTAACATGATGGGCTTTACAGTCAATCTAGCTATATTCATAGCTCAAATGTATTGTCATCTGTTTAATTTTCAATATACTTTATAGATTAACATCCTTGTAGAAAAGATTGCATCTATTATATAAAAGAGGTAGGACAATTGGGAAAGAGTCTTGTTCTCCTTTTCTTTGCTTGTTCTCCTTGATTGGAAGATTAAAGTTTCCCAGAAATACCAATATCCCCACTTTGCCTCATTAGCTTTTTTTTTTTTAAATAGATTTACTACCATTTCTGACCAAAACCAAATGAATACACAAACAAAACAGCAATAGGAGATTTACTAAGAGGAGTGACATGATTTGGTGAGATGAAATTGTGGCCTAATTCCCCAAATTGGGCCTAGCATCTTCCTGAACAAAGTTGCAATTTTATTTATAAAAATTAACCATATTTATTACATAGGCTGTCAATAGTGTTCGCTGCATTCTATTCTTCTGTTCAAGATACATCTATATATTTTATTCAATATATTTGATAATAATTTTGGGGAAAATGCATTGGCTTCCATTCACCTCCAGTGTAAAATAAGTCGTACCTATTTTTTTTCTTTTAATTCTAGTATCTTCAAATATACTTGACCACATGAAGGCATAAGTGGATCTGTCACATAATACAGCTGAAAGAGCATGGTATCTCCCCTAACATTACCAGTAATAATGATGGAGTTGGGACATGATAACTTCAGTAAACTCACTTGTTGAGAATGGAGGACTGAGAAGCATACAGGAGAACATTTCAAATCCTGATTGATAAGAATTACAAAAACACCCCACTATAGCATTGGAGTCATTTTCTTGGTTCTGTCCTCTGCAGTGATCTCTCCTGTCTGTTTTCCTTCATGGCTCCAACTTAGTTGGAACTCTTTTAGGGATTCATAACTTTAACAGTGCATTTTCTGCTAGTGAAAATTCATGGGTCCAGGAAGTGCTTTAAAAGTTGAAGAGTCACAGAAAGTACCTAGCTGGTCTTGGTTTTGTTCCTGTGTTTTGCTTTTGTTGTTGTTGTTATTGTTTGTTTGTTTTGTTTTCTTGCCTTTCGTTTGTCTCATCATTACAGTTTCTTCTAATACTTCATAATTGTAACCAATGGTTTTTAGACACATTTTGATGCATAGAGGTTTCTTTTTTTCCCTCATGCTTTATTTGTTTTCTGGATTTGTTTTGTTAGTTTATCTATCATCTTCTGTGTTCTGCTCTTCCATTAGTTTTATTTTAGCCCCAAATGGCCACTAGCTCAAAGTATGGCAAAACAATAGTCTTTTGGCAGAATTTCTGGCAAAGCTCTTAATCTGACATTTGCTTGGCAAAATCTTTTAATGTCAGTTACTTAACAAATTTAAATCCATATTTATTTTCTGCTTAGGCGTTTACTATCCTCTGCTTGGTTTAGAAAATTTGGATTTTTTAACTCTGTAAATCCCAGATTTTGGGAACTCTTGGTCTTTTGAGATGGAAAGTTGTAGGCAGAAATTGGCTATTACTTGGATTTTATTTTCTTTAATCCAGGATTATAGATTAATCACATCTGAGATTATATGTCTCTTGTGTGATTCTGTGAAAGTGGTAATATGCCTACCAACTCCTTTCTTTTTTCTTTACCCTTTTGTGTGCTCTAGTAGGACAGGCATTCTTAACCTATGTTCTGCAAACTAAAGTATAGAGGTAACAACTTAACAAGATGCTTCTTTTTCAGCACATAAAAACTAGATATCAATTTTGATTTGGAGATGGCCATTTATACATTAACATTGTGTTTTATACAGTCCTAAATTCTATATAGCAGGTTTTATAATTTTTAGTCATTTCAGTATCAAATTCTGCTGTAATCTTCTGGTCTATAAGATTCAGGCGGAAGTAACGAAAATATCCACATAAGAACTTTAAATAAGCTCATCTCATGTTCCTGGAGACTCACTGTGAACAAAACTATTTTTAGTCATATTTGTGAGATCTATGTATTTTAAATATGTATCTTCAGTTCTACTTGCATTTTTAAAACAATTTTGAAAAGTGAGACCTTACCTGACACCGATTGAGAAACAAGAACAAATAATATTTGATGGTCTCAATGTTACCCTAAATAGACAAATAAAAAGAACTTCTTGATAAGCCTTACTGATAGATGTGCACCACATAAATTTCTGAATTTTTTTCTTTGTACTCTATACAATAACCAATTAATTTATTCAGAGTGTGACAAAGCAGATATAATTTTCTAATATTTGGCCAAAATTCTTAGAACTAATATGCATGTGATTTTACAGTATAATCTGAGCACAAATGATTTAGAGTCAGAGTAAACCCCGAAAGTAAACCAAATTAATTAATTTTTCTCTAGAAACTTACTACTTTTTCTCACCTTACTCTTTACCTCAAAACCTCCACCATGCCTCATTGCTCATTTTTCCCACTTACATCAAAAGAGAAAAAACACTAATAAAATCATATTGAGATACAGTCATTTAATGCTTTATCCCTGTGTTGCATCAGACAGCAAAAATATTAATCATAAAATGGTCAGGCATTTTTTAGCTGTTTATTGAAAATATAATAAATCTAACTTATTCTAAAGCCTAACAGCATATAGCAAATGAATTGAAATAATAACATAATATGTAATTATAATGGCCATCATTGGGTACAATTGTCAACAAGAGCATATAATCATTTTGTAAACTTGAATGTACAATAATTTATTTACCTGTTATATGTATAACTATGTTAGAATTCTTGGTATAGCAGCATTCATGTAGGTGATATAATTTTGATGAAGTTTCTATTCTAGGGCCACATACAAATAACCTGCTCCTGTTACCGCTGTTGGCCGGTGACAAGTCCTTGCTTCCCCGATGTTGAAGAATAACACCAAAGAAGCACGCCGAGGCAAGGTCAGAGTAGAGATTAGAAATTTATTAAAGGACAGAAGAAAAGACTTCTCCCGGAGGAAGAAGGGGACCCAGATGGTGGAATCCGTGGAAGTGCAGTTGTCTCCCCTTTTTATAGTTCTTTCAGTGATGGAATGTAGGTTGGAAGGCCCGAGGGGTGGGACACAGGTGGGCCAAAGAAGTGGTCTGAGCAGGAAGGACTTCATTATCACTCCTTTGTGATGGGCTATCTTCAAATCTGCTGGGGGCTATTCATTAATACTTCTTCCAGGTGGACTTTGGCCTAGGGCCTCTTCAGGACTTCATTAACATTCCATGAGTTGTCCTGTGTTTTCCCTGAGTCATTCCCAGCATGGCCTCCATTTTAGATTTCACTCGGTATTAGACCCGATTTACCTAACTACACTGACTACCTAACTTTAAATCTGGCTTCACTCCCACAATTGGTAAAGTTGTCTCTTCACAGAGGTAAAGTGTACAATGCTGGCTAAATCTACAAAAATAATAACTATTCTAGGAATCTATCTATGTCATGAATTCCTTTCTTGTATGATCAAAGCATTTCAGCATGTAACCAAACAATGGCAAATAAATAGTGTTGCATAGAATGTGATAACCTAGACATGATGATATCTGTCTTTCTTAAGTAATAAGATGAAGTTAGTAAGATATATTTAACTGGATATATAAAATGTTTTAAATTAGGTCAGAATCATAATTGCTAGAAACATAAAGTTATTTTTTTTCTAGGCTTCAGAGTATGCACATTTCTCATCTCCAGCTATAATAGTTTGTTTACATTTTTTTGTTTTGTTTTTTGGTGGTTATTTTGGGGGGGAGGGGTTGATAACTTCTAAATCTCAACCCTCTCTATTTTCTTCCACTAAATCAAAACAAGTTGACAAGAGAGCTCAAATTGTCCTGCTGATTTTTGGAACATTTCAAACATGCTACATCAACCAAACCCCAATGCATTCTGGACATTCACACCAACTAAGTTGTCCCTTTCCCTGCTTTCTTAAGCTATTTTTAGATCTGCTTGGGAGCTTTCTTATTCTCTCCAGAAAGCCTCATTATATGAGTAATAAATCTATTCACATTCTTTTGGTGTATACATGGCTTTATTAAGTCTCAACACCCAATGAAATTTGGCCAAGTTTAGCTAGCAAGAGTTTCATAAAATGGTATGAATAGACTAACACAATAGATAATTTGTGCTATATAAAAACCTTGAAGGCAAAACATGTATACTAAGATTGATAATAGAGAACATAAATAAAAAGTCCAACAAAAAAATTTTAAAATAATTTTTAGATAGTTTACCTTTATTTACATAGAAAATAAGTGTGTATTATAACAAAGTGTAGGTAGACATAATTAAGGAAAGTGTTAAACTGAATAAATGTTTATTTTCTTTCTGTGAAAATATGATGAGATCACAGAAAAATATTTGCCCAGAATAAACTTACAATGGGACAGTTTTGTAAGTGAAGACCAAATGGACAAATACATAAGATTCTGCAGGAAAATGCTCAACACAATCACTTTTGGGTTTTAGAAATATAAAATTAAAAAAAATTATTTGATATTACAAAGTAATAATTATAAAATTAGTGTTTAAACATAGTATTAGTGTCTTAAACACATTTTAAAATTAGGATATGGAAATATGACAATATAAAGTGACCTTTTAAAAGCTTTGTATATTTAAAGGACTCTGTGTTGGATAACTAGAAAAGGATTGTTTCAGATTTGTGAACTCTTCACAGAAAGCTTTAACAAAATGATGTCATGACTGTAAGTGGCCTTGTAAGTATAGTTGTATGTGGTATGATCACTACTAGAGTGTACCCAATAATAACAGAGCAGGATGTTGCTTTCTTAGATAAATAGTCTATATTCACAAAAGGCTTTATTATCACAAAGCTAAAGGTGAATCCAATTAACCTTTAAAGGTGTGCATTATGAAATAAAACAATTTTTATTTTCATGTATGATGTTATATTTTTTATATAATGAATGTAATATATTTATATATCGTATTTTGTATAATCAATTTACCTTCTATTTTCATTAAATATCTCAATTAATTGTATACATAAAATATAATGGGCATATGGTTGCACAAATTTAAGAAGCTGCAGTTTTACCACACTCACGGATTGGTCTTAACAAATAACTTTCCTTTACTGTAGTATTAGATTCCTTAGACCAGAAGTAATTATGTCATTGTTTTTCCAAAACACATCATAGATCTGGTTCGAAGGAAATTTCCAAAAAAGAAACATTGCTTGAAACTCTAATATTCTATTGTCAATGCCAGCAAAATAGTAAAATTTAATTCATGTGTGTATCTGTTCTAATGTAAAATATTCACTGTAGTCAATCATTATAATCAAAGGAAATATTTATTTTGTCATCATTGATTAATTACTGAGAAAATATTGAGTGCCTCACTTTTCTGAAACTAGGTTACATTAAAAAATAACTGATTCCTCAGAAAACCTGGAATGGAACCACCATTTGTCCTAGCTAACCCACTCCTCAGTTTATACCCAAAGGACTTAAAATCAGCATATTACCATGCTGTAGTCACATCAATGTTTATAGCAGCTCAACTGACAATAGCTAAACTGTGGAACCAACCTAGATGCCTGTCAACAGATGATTGGATAAAGAAAATGTGGTATATATACATAATGGAATATTACTCAGCCTTAAGGAAGAATGGAATTTTGGCATTTGCAGGTAAATGGATGGAGCTGGAGAATATCATGCTAAGAAAAATTAGGTAGAGGGGAGTAAAAGGAGGGGGAGCGATATGGGGTTCAGAATGATATTAGAATGGATCAGACATTATTATCCTATTTGTATATATGACTACCTGATGGGTGTGATTCCACATTATATTCAACCAGAAGAATGGGAAGTTATACTCCATTTATATATGATATATCAAAGTGCATTCTATTTTTCATGTATAACTAATTAGAACAAATAAAAAAATAAATGGCCAGGTATGGTGGTGCATTCTTGTAATCCTAGCATAAGATTAGTCTCAAAATTTTCATCCTCTTGATTCAGCCTCCCAAATTTCTGGGATTACAGATGTGTGTCATTGTGCCTGGCAAGTTTACAAACTTTTAAAACTGATTTGAATTATATCATCAGCATAACTATTTATGTCTTTACATTACAGTATTTTTTCGGTTGATTAATTAGTTCTTTTCTTTCTTCTTCTGTCTTTTTTCTGGGAGGGACAGAAATTTTACTTCTTCATTTTGTTAAATCTAAACTCAACTAATTCTTTCCAAATAAATGTGTGAGAAAAATGAGTTTTTGCTTTCCTCTTTCCTGTTCTCACCCTTGCTTGATGTATATAAAGGATAACAAATTCTATGCTCAAAACTATATTCTCAGATCATTGGAGACTTTACTCAATTTAAGTTTATTGCCTTTGATGAGAAACCTGATATTAATGTGCTTTTTGTTTCTTTATAATTAAAAACATGCACTCAGGATAATTATCTGGATTTCTCTTTAAACCTTCTGATTAGAAACTTCATGTAAATGTCTAGTTGGACTATAATATAATGATATAATCCAACATATGACTTGTTGTTTCTCAAGGTTTTATAAAATTTAAATGCTTTGATTAATTTCTTTCTTTCATGACTATTTGCTATATATGGACCTTCCTGAAATTATCTACTCAAGTATTAACTTTTCTCTCATTTTTCCTTTTCCCTTATAGCATGCTATAATTTCTTCTAAAGTTCTTATTTTGTAATTTTTCTTCTTTAGTGCACTTTGAATTTTATAGTCATTCTTTTTTAGCCATGTATTAGTCAGCTGTGATTGTAGTAAAATATTGACATAAAAAACTTATTAGGAACAATAAATTTAAGCAATAACTTTATTGTTGCTCATGATTACTTAGGTTTTTGTTCCCCCACAATTGGTTTCCTTGCATTTGAATATGTGGAAAGACAGAACACCATGGTAAGGAACATGTGGTATACCAAAACTTTAACTTCATGGCAGCCAGGAAGCAAGGAGCGAGACAGGAAAGGATCAGGGTTCCTTGGAGGAATACACCCTTGGAGGGCACATCCTAATGACCTAACTCTCTTCCACTGGACCCCACCTCCTAAAGGTTGTACTACTTCCAATGGTGTCATAGACTGGGACCAAACCTTTAAAACATGATCTTTCGGTCACAGTCAAGATCCAAATTATAACAATCCATGTGTCCTTTTCTCATAAATGACATTCGCAAAAATTTCTTATTTGCTTCCTAAATCTACTTTTTTTTTAACACCACACATGCTTATTTATAAATAATATCAGAGATTGATTCTTATCAACAGATCTTCTCTGTTTTTAGCATTTCTGTTTTGAATATTTAATGTACTTGTCATATTTTGAATAGAAATTTTAAATTTATGGTGAATAAATGAGAATTAAGGAGGCAGATTCTTTCTACCACATGGCCTTTCTGCTAGCAATAGCCAAATGTACAATGTCTTTGTCTGATGATGCCAACTTACACCCTGGCAGTCGTAATTCCTTTAAAAAAGATTACATAAAGATTTTTTTGTTTGTTTTCAGATTAGGGAAACCAAAAGAAAGATTTGAGAAGGTGGTGTAACATAGTTAAATAATAAAATGCTTTTTGCAGATTTTTTGTTCAATTACTTAACCTTCTGATTCTACTTTGTCTGATATTTTCAGTAACTAAGTATTAAAGGCTTAGCAATAAACCAAAATTTACTCTGAAAATTTTGTCTATATGTTTCTAAACTATGGCTGTTTTATACCTGAGATACCTGTCTGTAAGACCAGTATGATTCCAATTGCTTTTACTTTCTGAGAGAAACCTTCACTCAGTCAGCAGTATTTTTGTGAATATATTTGCATTTCTAATTCAGCACTGCCATTTCAATGGCCTTCCAGAAGGGAAGGAAAGCGTATGTCTTCATCTCACCATCTTCAAATAGATGTTTCCATTTTTAATGCAATTCACATTCAAAACACACGATTCCCTCTTCTGAATATTTTGGAAAAAATCTAAAGAGCAATACTATATTATTCTGTTTAGTTGTTCATCCCTGGTACCTTAACATGAGTCTTTGGGTTTATAATGATCCCAGAGTATTTTTTTCTCCCATTTATTAAAACTATTTTAGATTAAAGAAAAAATATGAATAGTAAAGAGTTTTAATATGATCCATACCCAATTTCCCCAGTATCTAAAGCATTGCAATTATAACAACAATTAATGAACCAATACTGGTACATTGATATTAAATAATATCCAGGATTTATCTAATTTCCTTAGCTTCTAAACAAATCTCTTTTTTAGAAATCAGTTCATGATGCCACACTACAATTTACAGAAGAACCCATAGTCTGCTCCTGGCTGTGACAGTTCCTCAGATTTCCTTGGTTTGGATGAACTTGATTAATTAGAGGACTTAATACAGAATGTCCTTCATTGCTGGTTTGAGCAATGTATTCCTCGTGGTTAGGTAGGCATTATGGACTTAAGGAGGGTCTCAGTGTTAGAGTTAGATACTAAACTACTTTCTAACCCCCCTTCTTTCTAGGTCTATAATATATGTATATTATTAAAGATTTAATTTGAAATTTTTTATACTATTCATTTTGATTTTTTTAACTAATCATAAAAACATAATAATCGCCAATATTATGTGGTGCCATGAGATATTTTGATGCATGTATACACTGTGCATTGTTTAAATCAGTTCAGGCACATTCATCTCCTCAAGTATCTATAATTTGTTCATGGTGAAAACATTTAAAATCTTTTACCAAAGAGTTTTGAGATATGCAGTACTAACTTTTGTCAACAGTTACCATATGGTGCAGAGGAACAATAGAGCTTTGTACTCCTAGCTAACTATAATTTAACCCATGTGTTTACCCATCTAGTTCTTGCTACCCTCCCCAATCAGCCACTGTTGATGACCAACCTCTTAACTTCTATGAGATCAGCATTTTTATATTAGTAAGATAATGTGGTTCTTGTCTTTCTGTTCTTGGACTATTTCATTAAAATTTAAATATTAACTCCTTTGTATTTAATGTTACATTTAAAATAATATGTTTAACATTTGTTTCTATAACTTTAAAGTTTTACCTCTAAAATTCATAGGTTTTCTAATTCAACTAGCATTTCAAAAAGTTATATTTCTCTGAAGATTTATTCTGTAGTAATTCTTTTTTTTATTGATTGTTCAAAACATTACAGAGCTCATGATAAATCATCTTTCATACATTTGACTCAATTGGGTTTTGAACTCCCATTTCTACCCCAAATACAGATTGCATAATCACATCTGTTACATACTCACATTTTTACATAATGGCATATTAGTGACTGTTGTATTCTGCTACCTTTCCTATCCCCTACTATCCCCCCTCCCCTCCCCTCCCATCTTCCCTCTCTGCCTCGTCTGCTGTTGTTCAATTCTCTCCCTTTTTCCCCCTCCCCCTTGCCCCTTATAACCTGTTATAATTTTGTGTATCATTGAAGGTCTCCTACCATTTCCATATGCTTTCCCTTCTCTCTCCCTTTCTTGATTGCTGAAATTGTATAGATGCTGAAACTTCTAAAGATAAAATTTTTCCTATTTCTGTTCTTTAGTGTGCTGTTTTTAGGTTCCTTGGGTTAAATGGTGGTTCCATTCCTAGATTTCCAAGGAATCTCCATACTGCTTTCCAAATTGGCTGCACCAAATTGCAGTCCCACCAGCAATGTATGAGTGTACCTTTTTCCCGAAATCCTTGCCAACACTTATTGTTGTTTTCTTCATAATAGCTGCCATTCTGACTGGAGTGAGATGATATCTTAGAGTAGTTTTGATTTACATTTCTCTGATTGCTAGAGATGATGAGCATTTTTTCGTATATTTGTTGATTGATTGTATTTCCTCTTCTGAGAAGTGTCTGTTTAGGTCCTTAGCCCATTTGTTGATTGAGTTATTTATTTATTTATTTTTGGTGTTTAACTTTTTGAGTTCTTTGTATACCCTAGAGATTAGAGCTCTATCTGATGTGTGAGGGGTGAAAATTTGTTCCCAGGATGTAGGCTCCCTATTCATCTCACATATTATTTCTCTTGCTGAGAAAAGAAAAAACTTTTTAATTTGAATTCATTCCATTTGTTGATTCTTGGTTTTAATTCTTGTGCTATAGGTGTCTTATTAAGGAAATTGGGCCTAGCCCCACATGATGGAGATTAGGGCCTACTTTTTCTTCTATTAGATGCAGAGTCTCTGGTTTAATTCCTAGATTCTTGATCCACTTTGAGTTAACTTTTGTGCATGGTGAGAGATAGGGATTCAATTTCATTTTGTTGCATATGGATTTCCAATTTTCCCAGCACCATTTGGTGAAGATGCTATCTTTTCTCCAGTGCATGTTTTTGGCACCTTTGTCTAATATAAGATAATTGGAATTTTGTGGGGTATTCTCTGTGTCCTATATTCTGTAGCATTGGTCAATCAGTGCTGAGGGCCACAGCCGAGTTGGAATGGCCCCTGGCATTCTGCCAGATGTAATGGTTGAGAGGTGAGCCATTAAGATGAGGATATTAAGTTAAACTGTCTATAATTGCTGTGACTGGATGATGCTGGATTGAAACAGGCTGTGTATTCAATTGTATATTAGACCTTTACTGTCCCCCTGGGGCACCTGCTAATTTGGAGTTCCCGTTGAGTTCTCAAAGGGGTTCCGAGAGTGCATGCGCAGCCTGGTGGTGTTCTGGGAGAGTTGGGGGGCGGGGGAGTTCCGGTTGGTGTGTGTTGTGTTCCTGGAGGAGCCACATGGGTGGCATCCGGGAGAGAGTTCTTGGGGAGTGTGTGTGGAGTGCTGTGGGGGTTCGGAAATAAAGTTTGTTCCTGCTTGAGTGGCTCGTGATTTGTGCCCAGCCAGATTGCAGCACACCGGCCTGTTTTGGTGCCAATACCATGTTGTTTTGGTTACTATTGTTCTGTAGTATAGTTTAAGGTCTGGTATAGTGATGCCACCTGTTTCACTCTTCCTGCTTAGAATTCCTTTAGCTATTCTGGGTCTCTTATTTTTCCAGAGGAATTTCATGATTGCTTTTTCTATTTATGTGAGGAATACCATTGGGATTTTGATCAGAATTGCATTAAACCTGTATACTGCTTTTGGTAGTATGGTCATTTTGACAATATTAATTCTGCCTATCCATGAGCAAGGTAGATCTTTCCATCTTCTAAAGTCTTCTTTGATTTTTCTCTTTAGAGTTCTGTAGTTTTCATTATATAGATCTTTCATTTATTTTGTTAAGTTGATTCCCAAGTATCTTTTTTTTTTTTTTTTTGAGGATATTGTGAATGGGGTAGTTTTTCTCATTTCCTTCTCAGAGGTTTTGTCATTGATATACAGAAATTCCTTTGATTTATGGGTGTTGATTTTTATCCTGCTACTTTGCTGAATTCAATTACTAGTTCTGGAAGTTTTCTGGTGGAGTTCTTTCGGGTCTTGAAGTAAAGAATTATAGCATCAGAAAATAGTGCTAGTTTAAGTTCTTCTTTTCCTATACTTACTCCTTTAATTTCTTTTCTCTGTCTAATTTCTCTGGCCAGTATTTCAAGAACTCTCTTAAATAGAAGTGGTGAGAAAGGGCATACCTGTCTTGTTTCAGATTTTAGCTATTCCTGTTCTTTAAAAATGTATTTCTCTATATAAATTTTCCTCTAAGAAATGTCCACTTCATGTTGAGTTAGAAGTTACATGTACAAGTTTCTACTGTTAAGTGGAGAAATATATAGTCTTTATTTTGAGTGTTATTGAATAGTCCAATCCCATGGATTGTTCTTCACAACTGTTTCCAAACTTCTTTTAAATAGCTCTCAATTGCTGTAGTTTTTTCTGAATTTTGTTCTCTCAAATTTATTTATTTACAATTTTATTTGCATATTTTCTCATTATAACATTTTAGAAAACTATTTCTATAAAATCCTTCCAAAATATATAGACAGTTTGGAGAAAAATGTAAAATTTACTTTAACAACCAGATATGTAAACTGAGTATATTTGAAAATTAAAATTCACCATACACAATACACACTTATACCTTTGTGTTTATATGAAATGTATTTTCATTTTTTAATGTTATACAACATTATGATTTTATGACAATTATATAATATTATATTGTATAGATAGTAGGATATTTTGACATTGTCTGCATTTTGATGTTTTAAAAATTGTAGTGAATAGTATTCTACTAGATAAATTTTGGGGATATATTCCCAGAAATGATATTAACTTCTTAAAATGAATAAAAATAAAAATTTTAAGAACTTCAAACATAAACTAATTGCATTTTGCAAAAATTATATAAATTATTCATTATAATGGCCCAGCTCCCTTTTTCATTTTTTTTCCTTTAATTTCAGACTACAGAAAATGCTCTTCTAAATGTGGTCATTCTCCACTCTCTTCTTGTTACAAATCCTTGACTTTAAAAGCATCTTTGTCTATTAATGTTTATCTGCATGTACTCTCCCTCTCTCTTCTTTTCAAATATTTTCCTACTTCTCTTTATCAGAATGAGAGAATAACAAAATGTTGGCTATGCTTCACCTCATCTCCCTTTCTAAAATGTTATCAGACTTGGGCTATACTTCTTCAGTGAAACAGATTTTTATTTGTTGGCTTATTCAAAGGAAGAGTGATGTTCAGTTGATAAATACAAAGATGACGTTTCTGTTCTTCTTTTACCTCTCAGAGCAATCAACCTAAATGAGTATACCTTTCTTTTTCAGATATTTTGTCTTATTTTATGTGATCCTACATAACTCTCCAATGCTGCTTACCCACTGTCCAATATCTGCCAACCTTCTTTGCTATTCCTAGTCTTTTGATCCCTCTCTGTCAATAGAATATTATGCAAATTAAAACAAATATTCTCAAAAGTAGAATAGTTGATTCTCTATTAATTTTTCTCTCCCAGTCTTATCAGTCTCATCACATAAGACTCAGCCTATGCAAATTATTATTCTCCAAATTATCATCTCCAAGAATCCATCCTTCCACATGTTTTCCCCTTGTATTTGCTTTTTGGCAGGCTTTTGCTTTATTTTCACTCAAATTCTTTCACTTCTCTCCATTATCATTAGTTTGTTTCCGTCTGCTCTTCAGTATAAAGAGATCATATCATTTTCTTTTTTAAAAAGCTTTCCTCTACATTTAAGTAAAAGATAATAGGCCCTACATAATTCCTATTTTTCTGACCTTCTCTTTCATGCCAGGCTTCAGCCACACTAGTTTTATTTCTAGGCATGCTTAAGTTGGTCCTAGCCTATTTAAATTCAACATTGTAGCTTTAGCTGTTTTCTGTGCTTGGGAAAACAACAAAAAACAACTAGTAAGTAAAAAGTCAAAAACAAAGGATACATCAACACAACAAACAAACCAAAAGAGAAAACAAATAAAAACCCACTTTTCTCAGTGATGTGCATTGTTGCCTTCTTGACATAGATAAAATGTTACCACAGATAAAATGTTACTTCCTCAAAGAAGTTTTCATTAATTATCCCACCAAAAATAACTCCTGCCAACTTACTTATTCTTAATCTTATCATGCTATTTATTTTTCTTCATAAAACCTATATATTTAAAATTTATTGTGTTTATTGCTTATTTTGATGTTTATTTCCTAACTACTCTCACTGGAAGGTGAATTCTACAAAAACAAGTATTTTATCGTAGCTACATATGTATGGTGACAATTTCAAATGATTTTTATATAGCAAACACTTAATATACATTTAAAGAGTAAATAAGTAAACTTCAGCCCCTTTAGCTTTTATTTCTTTTTTTTTTCAATTATATAGAAAAAAAATATTGTACCTTGTATTTTATTCACTTTCCATTTTTGTTCTTAGTAGGCTGGAATGTTTTCCTCTTTTTATTTATTTTTTTTTTTTGTGTGTGTGTGCATTAATGTTTTAAATTTTGTTGTTGTCATTTTATTTTCTTTTACTAGAAATTCTCATGAATCTGTGGGTACAAGAAGTTAATTAAGGAAACCCACATGAAGACTTTCCTTCACTCTACATATCACAAAATGTTTATTTATATTAAAGAAAGCTCATCATTGATAATATGTACATTTTTAAAATAAAAGGGGGACTTAAACTCTTGAGTGCTTAAATATATGAATTATCTTAAATTTCCCTATGAGGCATACAAAAGTGATATATACTTATGATATTAAAATTTCTAATTAGATGGGTAGCAACATGCCTGATCATCTCTCTCCATCAATGAAATACCAGGATGATAATGAAAACAGTTGCCTCTTAATTAAATCAGTCAAAATCAAAGAAAATTTATGCTTCACTAGAAAATAAGAACTGTATGAGAAGCATTGGAGAGAGTCAAGAGACTGATAGATATTAAGCATCATAAAGAGAGTTGAAATCAACAAAATAAAAATTCTAAGTTCAAGAATTAGACTTTGTGACTGATGTTTGGTTGTCTTAAGTTTCTGTATTTTCAGTTAGTGTGAGTTGTTGACTGTTCAATCACCCTTAAATCTTCTATTTGCCCACTAAGAGAGCCATGCTTAGGTTAATATTTCTCAGAGGCCAGCAACGATATTGAAAAATAATTCATTATTTTCTAAGTGTAGATATTATCTTTCTTTAGTATCTACTACATTAAAAGGACACAATTCCAATGATTTGATTATGATGTAAGGTTACATTTAAGATCAGAGATTTCCAATTATATATTTATAAAGTCACTGTCATTTCTATCTCTCTTTCTAATCTTCTTATTTAAATAAATGCTCACTGCAATTACATTTCTTAATTTTAGCATTTTAAATATGCCAATTTCCTAGTTGAAGTGTGATATTTAAAAAATTTTAAACATATTACAAAGCATTGGCTGTGGAGCTACACACCTGTAGTCCTAATGGCTTGGGGGCTGAGGCAGGAGAATTGCAGGTTCAAAGTCAGTCTCAGCAATTTAATGAGACTGTGAGCAACCTAGTAAGACCCTGTCTCAAAATTTGAAAAAAATAAATTAATTTTAAAAAATGGCTGGGGATATTTATTGGTTAAGCTCCCCTGTGTGCAATCCTTGATATGTAATTAATTTTTATTTATATATATTAAAACATGAAAGTGGACTGGACCACCAATTTATTTTTTTAAAAAACTTCTTATCATAGAAAAAGCATTTTGTTCAAAGTATGTGAAGTCACACAAGAAGTATCTAAATGTGGTGTATGCACAGTGAGATTGAGATATTATTAAGCCACAAAACAGAAGGAAATCCTTTGTAGTAATGTGATGTAACTGAAGGTCATTGTGTTGATTGAAGTAAACCCACACACAGAAAGACAATTTCTGTGTGTTCTCACTCATTTGTGGACACTAAGAAGCCAGTCTCATAGAAAAATGGCAAAAGAGCAAATCACTAGAAACTCGGAATAGGTGAGAGGAAAGGGAATGGAAAGAAGTTAGACAAAGAGCATCAAAACAGTCCAGAGGAGTTGGTTCTCATTTCTGTTTCACAGTAGGCTGACTATTGAATATCATGATCTATGGTATTTTAAAAATGACTAGAAAAGAACAAAGGCTCAGAGCACATACAAATGATAATTGCATAAGAAGATTGAAGTGCTTGTTATCTTAATCTGATCATTATGCATTGCATATTTGTGTCAAATTAATGTACTGTGGCCCAAAATATGTACAAATATTATGTCTTAATAAAAAAAATAGGCAAAGTGGCAAAATTGTTTCTCATAGAAGCCCATTAAAAATAGATTATGTCTTACTGTCAAATACACTTATATAATTAATGAAGAAATACCTTATTCCCTGTATCAAGTTGTATTTTACAATTTATCTAAAATATCATAAAATATTATGTAATCATAAATAATCATAAAATATTATGTAAGCCATGCTCCTCCTAACAATAAGAACATAACAATAAACATATTAGCCACCATGTATTGAATTCCCCCTATGTTCTAGAGATTATAGCCTGTGCTACTATCTTGGTAGTTAAATTCATGAAACTACCCCTATCACACAAATGTCAAAACTCAAGAGAAGTTAAGTACCCTACAAGCTTATGTTCAATAATTTGGTTCCAGCTTTAATTGAAGCTTTCATTTCAAGAATATTATAGAATGAAGTTTGGCATTAAAAATCAAAGCCAGTGTGATGTCAGATAAATCTTTTGTACAAACTTGCTGTTTCTAAATAAGGACATCTACAACAAATAAGATGGGCATTGTTTACAAGACTTTTAAATATACTCTTGTTTTATGGTAAATAACATGCACTATGAAGACCTGATTCAAATTCAGTGTAATAATTTTCAGTTCTGGGAAGCCAAGTAATATGTGGTTTCATTGGCAAGGTGAAAGGTCTCATCTTCCTGTTTTCCTAAAACTTGCAGAAACCATCACTATAACCCCCAAGAACATGTAGGAGCTAGGAATTGTCTTTGGCTAACAGGCTGTGATCCTGCATCACAGCAGGACTTTCTCATACTCATTTGCATGTTACCTTTGAGCATGCTAGTATCTGAAACATAATGGAGTCTCAATAATTAGTAGATTAATTAATGTATTATTAGATATTAAGTGGTGTGTTTTGGGTATTTCTCATATATATTAATGAATGTGTTTGCTTAGGTGGACATATTTTCCCATACAATTTTTTTAAGCAATATTCCTACATAAGCATTTAAAAATGCCATTGCTAAAAGAGAAAGCAGATCCCAGAAAGAAAATTCAGTATTTATAAATGCATTTATTTGCTTAATAAGCTGACATTAAAGGTCTGACATTTTTAGTTTCCTAAATTAAGTTCTTTTATTTTTTGCCTGTGTGTTATTTAAGCGTTTTTTAATTTAACATTTTACAAGTGCTGTTTTGCACCTTGTTTTATTCCTCAGTTATTATTAAGGCATAAACATTAACTAATAGCAATAATAATAACAGAATATAGCATTTATATGGTATTTATAAGACCTAATTTAAGTGCCTTACATATAATCCTTACAATGTTCCATGTGAGATTATATATACAGGTGTGTATATTTATACATACATATATATAATGATATATGTATATGTGCACATATGCACACATAATCTTCAGCAACACTTTGAGGTAGGTACAAATATTATATTTAATTTGTAGAATAAAAAATTACCGAATAGTTAACTGTCTTGTCCCCATCATACTGCTAATAAATATCAAAGCTAAGATTCAAATGTAGGCAGAGTAAATTAGGTTCTGTGCCCTTAAACAATAAGCCACATATCCTTTGCCTAAAAACTAGTAAGTATCATGTTAGTCTACATTTCTTTCTTAATTTCACCTTTATTATTCCAGATGGGCATATATTTTCTTATGATTTCTAACTCACATTCCTTTGTAGAAGCTAACTAAATTATCTTATTAGTTCTTATCAGAGAAATTCAAGAGCTAATTGCAGCAACTTATGCATTAAAGAACTGTTAATACTTGCAAATTTATTTTATTGTCTTTTCTAAATGGCAAGTGTTGGCTCAAACATTTATCTTAAATACTTAAAATGTTATTATGGATCTACAGTATGGGGATGGAGTTCATGAGTTTTTTCGGTTTAGGCTGAAAAGAATTTTATATTCTAATTTCATTGGTTATATATAAATTAGATTTTTAAACTTTCTTAACATAAAATTAGTTCCAGGATTTTTATTTCCATTTCTTTCATTTATTTTATTAATCATATCCTCTGTTGCCACTTAATCAGGAATGATAAGCTGGATATTAGGGCATTTTGAATTGGGAAGTTATTCAGACTGAATGAAGCCTGAGAAGTCTTTCAAGTATTTGGAGCAATGAACTGATATTCTAACAATCCTTATTGTACTTTATTGGTTCTATACTCTTCACACTTTCCCAAGCAAAATTGCTTTTTCAATTGGTGCTTCATAGGATTTAAAATTTCATTTCTATATTGGCATTTGTCCAATGCAACCCAGGAAATATTTACTGGTGTAACATTTTCTTTGTTTGGCTTCAACAGATTTGAAGTGCTACTCCTTATGAAAACTGAATTGTCCTTCAAATTCACTATGTCACTGAACTTCAGAAAAAAAAATGCAATAAGTAAAAAAAAAAAAGAAGTTAAGAATAGGAAGAAAAGCAGAAATTTCTTCTTCAGTGAAGAATATCATGGTTCAGTTATGCTAGATTTCCTGTCACTTTTTAAATTTTAAACTCTTCAATGGTTTCAATTTTTGGATATATTAAAGTCACATTAAAAAATCCAAAAAACTCAATATATGAGTCAAGGTTTCTATAAACAGAGGCTGAGACAAAGGTGCATATACAGGTAAATTATTGAAGAAATTCTATCAAAAGAAAATGATAAGGGAGAGGATGAACTGGGGCAAAGAAAGGGAAGACTCCAAGGGAAGATGCAACTTCACTGAGAAACTCTCATCACAGATTGATCACACAGTGGATTCTGCACCATGACTTATACTCCAGTGTATTGTCCTACATGAACTAAGAGTTCTGGGCTTGTGTCATATGTGTTTAAAATCAGAGTAAGTGACACACAGGGTCAGATTGTCAAATCAGGTTAACACCAATCTTCTCACCCAGTTTTAAGCTTTACTAAAAAGTTTAAAGAAACAGAATATTAAGAGGTTTCAATCAAACAGACAAATATGAATATCATGAAGAGCTCCCCTTGATACCCATCAAGCCTCTACCACTGACTCAGAATAAATGCATGAGTCTCCAAGTGAAGACTTTGGAGTTACTTTACATAATGAGGGAAATGGTTAAGTTACACATCATTTAATGTTACACCCTGAGAGTGAGTAGCTTGTGTGACACCAATGAAACTGCACTGCAAATCTTAGGCTCGTTTACCATCAGTGACCCTTATCCACTGCCGTTTTACTGATTATTTTCCTCCTAGAAAATATCATTAGCCTATTTATTCAGAGGGCTATTTGACATAGACTAGGTTTCCTTCTTTTTTTACCCCAGATTTTTCCCTGCTAGTGAATGGTCCATAGACAAATTATTTTAACCTCATCCCAAGAAAAAAAGAAGTATAAAGAGATCTGGATAAAGAACTGACAACAATCTCTAAAGCATTTCATATCCAGACTCAATCTACATTCCAGACTCTTATCCAGTGCAACACCCTGTGCATTATACTCCAACTCTAGCAAATCAATTGGTTTTCTCCAAATGAAATACCTCTGAACACTCTATTTCTTCCACCATTGATGTTTTTCCTAAATCATATTACATGAGCTTATTGCCATGGTAGAAACCTCTTAAGACTCACAGAGGTCACATAGCTACATCCCTCTGGAACATCATTATCTTTATTCTAGCATCTAGCATACACTAACATAATTGTTTTCTTGTTTCACAGTGTACCAGCCTTTTTTGAATCTTCAGATTATTAACATTTTCATATTCCACATGGCACAGAATTTTTTTGGTGCATACTAAAATGGGGTCAAATATCCATGAATTGCTGGGCATCATGTCCAGTGTTTGGAATCCCAGCAACTCAGGGTGCCAAGACTAGAGGATCACAAGTTTGAGGCCAGTCTCAGCAATTGAGTGAGACCCTCAGCAAGTTGCAAGACCCTGTCCCAAAGTAAAAAGTGAAAAACTATGGGATATAGCTCAGGGGTGAAGTGTTCCTTAGTTCAATCCCTAGTACAAAAAAAAAAAAAAGAGAGAGAGAGAGAGAGAGAGAGAGAGAGAGAGAGAGAGAGAGAGAGAGAGAAGAAGAAGTAGAAGAAGAAGAAAAAGAAAAAGGAGAAGGAGAAGGAAGAGGAGAAGAAAAGAAAAAAGAAAAGAAAACTCCTACCTGAAAAATCCTACCTGTTGCTGGGATTACAGGAGTGAACCACCATGCCTAGTCATCTCATTGTAGAGCCAGGCTTCAACCAAATTCACCCATAAACTACACTATTATTTGCAGAATCAAATTAACTTTGAGGATCTGCCTTGTATATCTCTGTAATTAGACATTTTGACACATTAATTTACTAATCACAAAATTGTTAATGTATGTGATAAAAAAAAAAAGTTGTTTCTTATTTCTTCTCCACCTCTTTGATTACTTTTAAAATTTGCTTTATGGATTTTCATTCTTGGCTTATATCTTGAATATTGTAATTTGTTCAGAATTCCAATATTTGTTTTCTTTCATAACTTTACATGATTTAACTGGTATAATAACATTTTCTTACATCACTTCAGTATCTCTCTTTAGAACAATATTTCCCAAAATATATTTCAAAACAGACTTCAAGTAGAACTTTTATCTCAGAAATTTACCTGTATTTCAAATGTATATGGTTAATTAAAGTAAACATATTTCCCCCTAATTATATTGTATTACTTATTTTGGTGAATTATACAGTTTTCCTTATTCCCAGGATACACCTGACCTTGTCCTATGCCCTTTATTCACAACCTTCCTTCAATACATGTCAGACTGTTAAAACATCTACTGCCGTATCTTCAGACACATTCCATCTACTTGAACACAGTTTCCTTTTCCAACTAGAATCTCATTATTTTTAGCTTGAGAAGTACCATGTAGCTATAATTCTTTTCAAATACAACATATTTATTGATATTATAGATTTTTATGAAATGCAAAGTGACTTATGGTATCAGGACTGATTTTTTAAAAAATTACTCCTCATTTTTTAAGTGGTAAAATCATAAAATGTTGTGAAATTGCATTCTCCAAATAATAAGTATGTGCCACAATAATTTTTATGGGCTAAATGAATGACTAATGCTGAGCAAGCAAAATAGAATACATTTCTTTACTGGAAGATTTTCCAATTCCAAAAGTTAATGTGCACTGGAAAGTTGTAAGTGGAAATTCATCTTCTACATTTTCTTACTGATTCAGGATTTTCTTTTCTTTCTTTCTTTCTTTCTTTTTTTTTTTTGTTGTTATTTTAAGCAAGTAACTACTTGGTTCTGTTATAGTTTGTATTACAGGAAATACTTACCTCACTTCTTGTGTCTTCAATAAAGGCCAAGAAATTATAACAAGTATAGTAATTGAAATTTTCACAAAATGCCACATTATTTAATACCTATGTGCTTTTTTTGCCTTATTCTTTCAGAAAAGTCTTCCTATATTTTTTTGCCTAATTATCTTTTAATTATAGCTTAGATGAATAATAAACTATTTGAAAGAGCAATTTACCAGCTTCTTTCTGAGAAGGAGTTGGTAACTCCCTTTATATTTTGCAACCACTATGATAATAGCAATAGTATAATTACTGGATGATTTCTATGATCAAGAATAGCAATATTTTTCAATCGCAAGATTTATTTACACTTTTAAAGGACTGAGGACTCCAAAGAACTTTTGTTTATATAAGCAATGTCTATTAGTTCTTATCATAAATATAATTGTAAAATATGTATATATTCATTTAAAATACCAATAATAAAGCATTCACATGATTGTATAATTAATGTTATATACAAATAACTGTATTTGCTAAAAAAAATACTGATAAGTGACATTGAAACACACTCCACAGAAATGTTTATTAACTATGTTAATAGAAGCTATTTTAAGCATTGCCAGTGCTTAAAATTTCCCAAAATTGACCAGCATCAGCGGTTTGAAGCTGGCTCTTGTGTCTTTGTTAAATCCTGGATCATTATATAGTGTGATTCTTTATATTCTGGCATAACAAGCTGTCCCAGGTTGTCTTTTTATTCCACTCTCTTATTTCTCACAGGAGCTCTGGTTTCTCAAGTGGGAACTTAAGAAAGAATAACTGAGTGTTAGATATATTCCTTGCTACTGGAGAGTGTTTTTCTCTAGGCCCTTTTAGTGGATAGAGCTAGGAAAAATTCATGTCTATTCATTCATTCATATTCATGAATATTAAAGTGCTATATACATACAGATAAGAATAAACATATACACACACATTGAGTCATTCTTCATTACTTATAAATTCCATGTTTATGAGATTGTATACTTATTAAAATGTGTCTGAAACCTGAAAGTCAGTGCTTGATGGAGTTTTTTGGTTGTTTGTAGACATTCACAGAGCAACACATCGACCAGCATTTTAGTCACCTGACATGTGTTCCCAAACTGAGGTCAAACAAAGTTTGGCTTTGCATTATTTTTTCCAGGTATACTGTTGTAACCTGTATATTTCTATTGTTCTTTGTATTGTCAGGTTCATTATGGCTCTTTTTTTCTTTCTTGGCTTGGTTTTACACATAAAAACACACATGCACACACACAAATACACATACAAAAATATATTTTATTTTTGTGCCATTTGTTGTTGATTGCATTGTTTGAAAAACCCCCCCAACAAAAGTGCTGAAATGCTGCTTAGTACTCTTAAATGCAAAAAAAAAAAAAAAAAAAAGACTTGATTCAGGTATTAACCATCAGTTTAAAGTTAATGAATCAACATTTAACATTATGTATTTAACAAGTTTTCTCTAAATAGAAACACACATTAAAAAACTTTGCAGATTGATTTGTTAGAAATGCTATGACCAGTGTCTTTCAGGAATCTAACTGCATTTTTCCTCTGAGAAATGGAATAATTCAGGTTTTCTGACAATTCATACGTAATAATTATTGTGAATAATAAAAACTAAATATGCATATGTAAAGACATTTATGCTCTCAGAAATAGGTATTTCACAAACTTGAAGTTCACATCAATGTTATCAATTCTAGTCTAGGCTTTTCTTGGTCATTATTCACTCCATATGTATAAGTTTCTTCTAAACTGAGAGTCCCTGGTTTATCTGAAGTTTTCAAATATCCCACTAGGCCAAGGACTAAAGGGATAATATACAATATTTTACATGAGATCTGTATAGTTATTGACAGTAGGTGGGTGCATCCCCAAAAATTCATACTTGCATGAAATTTAATTTCAGTTTGTGTTCTCCACTTTCTCTCCTGTTTTCCCTCTTCTCTCTCCCCTCTCCTATTTTGCTTCCTGTACTATACTAGACTTCCTTCTGCTTGTCTATTTGTTTATATTTGATTGGTTCTTTCTACCTATGCATAAAGGTAAAGTTACCATTATGTATGTACATAACATGAGTTTTTTACAATTCACTCTACATCACCTTCCCTTACCCATTCTTCCACTCTCCCTCTTAATGGACTTCTTCTACATTACTGATCTTCCCTTCATCTTTAGAGTATCCTATCCTTCCCTCCCTTGTTTCCTTTATTTTACTCTAGCTTCTGCATATGAAAGGAAACATTTAACTTTTGAGTTTCTGAGTTTGGCTTCTTTCACTTAACATGATTTTCTCCATTTCCATCTGTTTACCAGCAAATGCCATAATTTAATTATTTTTTATAACTGAGTAGAACTCCATTGTATATATATGTACCATGGTTATTAAACCATTCATCTATTTATGGGTATCTCGGTTTATTCTATAATTTAGCTATGGCCAATTGTGCTATATCACTATGGTATACTGATTTTAGATCTTTTGTAGGAAGAAAGCAATATTTATTCATTTCTGGTGGAACTGTAGACTAGTACAACCACCCTTGGAAGCAATATAGACATTCCTCAAGAAACTAGGGATAGAACCACTATATGACCTGGTTATTTATGTCTTTGGTATAATTTAACTTTTTGTTATTAATATTTGGACTACTTTTGTTCTTTTTTTTCTTTTATTTTATCAGTAGGTTCTTAGTAAAAAAATTTAAAGAACTTATGGCAATTTGTTTCAGTGTGCTTTTATATATACTAATAATTAATATATATTAATAATTAAAAATATATTAATTATTAATATATATTAATTTAAGTTTTTAATATGGAGAATGTTATCATGACTCCAAATGTCATCATTATATAAAATAGAGAAGTTTCATTTCTTTCCTATATTTTTTACTCCATTCTCCAAATTTTTAAATTACAAAACTTCATTTTTTAAAAATATTTATATTTACTGTTTTCTTATAAAGGATCAGACAACAAATATTTTAGAATTTGCAATTCATGTGATCTCTGTTGTAAGTACACAGTTTTGCCACCACAATTCTAAAGTATAGATGAAAAATAGATGAATAATTATTCTTGGATTCTAATACTCCATTTTTTATCAAAAAGGAATACATGTTTTATTTGGTCTCTAGGCCACAGTTTACAAATCTTTGAATTTGATGAAAATAAATACAGTATTAGTTTAATACACAAATTGGTATGTATTATAGAGAAATGTTAGATGCTCATGTGTTCTCAAACTCTGGAAGATATTAATTAACTACCTTTAGTGGGGTTTCTGCCTAGTACTTTCAGTTAAAGTCTATATGTCCTTGTACATAGGTAGGAATGGCAAGAATCTTTACCCTGCTTGTTCCTAGGAATCCCAAAAGAACATTAGTATATTGCTTTACTTGTGCTCAATGCTTTCTGTCACGTAAAATGTCAAACATATTTCAGTCTTTTGTTTATTAACTTAACAAATATATTTATGATACTTTCTGGGCACTGGTAGTTCTTTGTGGTATCTTTTAAGGTTAAAAACATAATGTAAATCTCTGTCCTCAGTTGTTTACTTCCTAGAGATCTAAAACACAACAATAATGAACCACCCTGCTAGATCTGACTCAGTTGAGAGCTGCTTTGTGATTTAGGACAAGGTGCTCAACTCACTTTGCTTCCTTCTAACTAGGAACAATGGAGTTTAACCAAGGTACCATGAATGGTTCTGACAGTGTATGAATCTATGTTCTTGGTTTATGGCTGGCTTACATCTCCAGATCGAGGTTCAATGAGTTTTAAGTCTACTGCAGGACACATGATAGAAATTATGCTCTCCATTAAAGTCACATCATGGAATATGATTCTGAGATATATTGTACCTGATATGTTGGCTTAATCAGCAAGCCTGGCAAAATTTTTATATAAGAAGCCAGATAAGAAACCATTTTCGGCTCTAAGAAGTAGGTAAAGTTTCTGCCACATATTCTACATTGTTCTTTTACAGTACAAAAAAAAAAAAGCTAAAATATATTTTTAGCTCATGAGCCACACAAAAACATTATGTGAGCCAGATTTGATTCCTGGTCAATAGTTTGTAGACCTTCAGATAAAGTAGAATATTCTAGACTTTTAGAATTGTATGGGCTGAATATGAGATCTAATACAGATGAAAGTAGGTTAGGGCAAAAAGGGATAGATAAACAGCAACACACAAAAAAGACAATTTTATTCACTTACAACAGATTCTCTCATAGCGAAGGTTAAAGTCTAAGGGAGCCTCTTTTGGAACAATATCCTAACATGCTTTACTGTGCAATACTTTAAATAATTTTTTGAATTGAATAGAACTGGAAAGATTAAATATTGTCAATCAAATAGTATTTATGTTGAGCTAGGAGCTACATCAAAGGTTTCATATTTTATGTGACTCATTTCTCATAAGCAAATATCATTTTATTGACTCACGTTTGAGTCAATGTAGTATTTTTCCTTTGAGATAATACCTAAAGTATACAAGGAGCAGTAATGGAACACAACTTATGCATAGATTCCTTCATCTGCTTTGACAGCCTTCTTTCTATTCTGTTTCACAGTTATTATCTGTGAATGTACTTAACCCAACTCTCTTCTACTTAAGAGTGCTCAGAGTGAAACAGCCTATGTTTTTTTTGTGGAATGCATTGAAATAAAATGGTTGAGGGTAGCCTATCTCCTCAAGGAATCAAAGAATCTTAAAAGAAAGATACATAGTTACATAAAACATCAAAGAATTAAAATATCTAAGAGAAAATATAGCTACATAGAAAAAATGACAAAAAGCAAATATGAAACTCACACAATGCATTTTGTCATGCATCAATTGGTCACAAAACACTTGTGAGCTCAAATATGCAGGATAATACATATTCAGTATTTAGAGAAAATTCTCTAGAGGAATACATATATATATATGGGTATATATAAGATCAAGACATCGACAATCGCTGAATCTTAATGCATGTTATGTTTTCTTGTAAGTATATAAGACCTTGCCAGAAACACTTTCCATGGTCACTCAGAATATTTTGATGCTTTAGGGAATTGAATGCTTTTAACATAACATGGAAAAAATATTGCCTTTGTAATAATATAATCTTTTTCTTAGTGCCTTGGCATCAGCACATGACCATTTTATATCTTTGGTATTCCTCTTTATAAAATGGAGATAATGTTAATTTCTCTCTCCTGGTTGCTGAGAATGTTGATTTATAACTATAAAGCACTTTGGAAATGAAAAGCACTTGTGATTATATTAACTGTAATTTTGTCCTACCCCAAAAGTCATTTGTCTGAAATGGACGTTTGCTAATATCAGTTAAGAAAATAAGCAAGGGCAACAGTTAAAAAATAATGAATTGTTGAAAATAACTATAGGAAAGAAGGTTTTAAAAGACTTTTTAAAAATAATCCAAATCCCCTACAATGCTTTGAAGTTCTTTTATTTCTACAATGTTCATAAGAGTTTTCTACATTCAACATATGTGTAGAAAATGTCTATTTTTCTACATCAAACATAGAGAATCATTATCTTCAACTATAAAGAACACAAGCTTTCTAGTTTAAAAATCAGGTAGGGTGAGAACTAAAAGGAATTGTTGAATATTTTTACTATGTGTCTGCAAAATAGTCTTTATTGCTTTAGTTTAAATCATATAAATAGTCTCTTAAATTATGCTGAAGTATTTAAACACTCTATAAAGCAAAAATTCCTACTTTTTAATTGAGGCTGACAATTAAATATTATTAAAATAACCTCCAAATATACCAATTATACTGCCAAAGACATTTCTTATTAACCAAACTCAGACAAAATAACAACAGCAAAAGTCAAGAGGCCAGACATTTATAGTCTATGTAATTTGTGTTTGGTTATAGAAAGAAACATGACATTGTGGTTTTATTAATGTGGCTTCTATTTGTATTTTGTTGTTGTTGTTCTTGTTTAACTGGCTTAGTATTTTGCTATTTTTTTTATTGGTCAGCTAGTAACTTTATTTCTATTAAAATCACTGATCAATAAGAAAATCTATTGTGGTAAAACTTGATAGAATAGAATTGTTTTGAGCTAAGATGTAAAATTAACTGCTAGCAGGAACTACTTTCTAACAAAAGTTATGCTCTATAAGACAAAGAATAGGAGGAATTCAGCAATACACAAACATTAAGTAAAATAATATACTATATTAAGTGTTTAAGAACAAATTTTCTTTTGCCAGAGAACTGCATTCCCTTTAACTATTGTGTTTTCTTTCATCAAAATATCCTGGTGAACCAAGTAAGTTGGTCCTATGGTCTAAAAAAAAAAACAAAGAAATTTGAGTTGATAAAAGTGATTCTGACTTACTGTTTTACTTTAAAAAAAAAGAAGAAGATGAATTTATTTGACAAGGCAGGATGGCAAATTTGAATTTTTATGTGGTGCTTTAAAATATACCACAGAAAGTAACAAAATATAAATGAACAAATACATACATGTGCTCTGGGGTTTTTAATGGGTTTATGTCTGGAAAAAAAAGTGACTCTGTGCAGATACAGAATTATACACTTCCTAAGGTTTTGTTTTGTTTTCATTGTAAGTCTTCTGGGAACTATAAAGACTTTCTAATTGAACTACCCAAATAATTACGTTTGCTGAAATCATGAGTAGTCACATTGTTAATAAATTATACAAATAAACCATTCAATTTTTTCTTTCCATTTTGTTTATATTGTCCAACACAACAAAATCTGGAATTCATAATTTTTTTTTGGTACAGATTTTATTTGGTTAGTATTCTATTGAGGAAAAGTACAAAAAAAATTGTTGAATTATAATTATTTAGAAGCATTTGGAAATCATTCAGTTTGCAATAAGAAAATATTCCCAGAAACATAAATTATAAGTGTTTACTGACCACACTGGTAAGATAATCATCATTTTTATTTCAGTGTTGACTCTACAGCATAACAAAGAATTAAATATGTAAAAAGTAGGGAAAGAAAATATACATTTCAATAATAACCCCTACAACAAAACAATAAAAGAAAAACAATGTTTCTTCAAAAATTGACAGTAGTTATCAAGTGTACTATTGTTAATAATCTTTGTTTTATAGAGAGTGTAATTTATAAGGATATTTATGATTTTCCCAATATATCAAATGATTGGTTAGGATAGTAAAACATGTCTAAAACAGCTCTTTTCTCTTTCCTTCTTCTGCTCTTTAGAGCTTTTTTCTTTATTACAACTGCCACAGGAATAATAGAGCATGATATAATATTTAATCATCATAATTAGAATCATTACCAAAAGAAATTAACAAGGCTTGTGGAACAGGTCTGAGGTAGAATGCTTGCCTAGCACATGTAAGGCCCTGGCTTCGATCCCCAGTACTGGAGAGAAAAAAAAATAACAAATAGGCAAGAAGAAAACAAACAAATAAAAAATCTGCTAGAAGAATCCCAACAACTGTCATTATCACAATCAAGCAATATAAATTTGTTTTCCTATAGAAAATTAAAAAAATGAAATATGTAATATAGGTAACAATAGTCAAGTAAGAAATGAAATATATGACATTTGTTAAGAAAACTAGTAACATGGAAGTCCAAAATGAAATCTCCAATATACCCCAAGGACTGAAAACAGAATACTACAAGGGACACAGCCACATCAATGTTTATAGAGGCACAGTTCACAATAGCTAAACTGTGGAGCCAACCTAAATGCCCTTCAGTGGATGAATGGATTAAAAAATCTGGCATTTATACACAATGGAACTTTACTCAGCAATAAAAGAGAAAAAAATCATGGCATTTACAGGTAAATGGATGACTTTGGAGAAGATAATGCTAAGTGAAGTTAGCCAATCCCCCCAAAACAAATGCTGAATGTTTTCTCTGATATAAGGAGTCTGACTCAGTGGAGTAGGGAGGGGGAGCATGGGAGAAATAGATGAATTCTAGATAGGAGAGAGGGGTGGGAGGGAAAGGGAGGGAGCAGGGGATTAGCAAGTGTGGTGAAATGTGATAGACATCATTATCCAAAGTACATGTATGAAGACACATATTGGTGTCAACATAATTTATATATAACCAGAGATATGAAAAATTGTGCTGTATATGTGTAATAAGAATTGTAATGCATTTCACCGTCATTTATTTTTAAAAAATCAATTAAAGAATCATAAAGAAAAATTAAATTAAGTACTATTCCTACAAAAAAATAAATTAAAGAAATGTTAAATATAACATAATATTAAACATGACTTACATAATGAAAAATGGCAAATTATTGTAAAAATAATTAAATATAAATCATCTTTTTAAAGAGTAATGTTTGTCTTAATAGATCATGCTTTTTACAGGAAGTTGGAAAATTTTCTCCAGATTTTATATAAATAACTAATTTTAGTTTTGTACATGTTTTCTAAAGTAAACAATCTTCTATATACTAATGGTTTACACGGTTAAATATTTCATAATTTAACTCAAGTGATGAGGATGTATGTTGTTATTATAATTGTATACCTTTTCAAAATTCTTCTTATATAAGTCAGAAAATAAAAGAAATGTGTGCTTAGCATGTGCAAAAGCTCAAAAAAGGTACAAATTTAGAGGGACAATTTCCCCATTACCTCTAATTTGACTCAACAGCCATTAATTCTTTATATTCAATCTCAGTATAACACAGTATTCAAAGTAAATTTTACAGAAGTCTTATAAGGCTGGAATCATGGTCTTTTGCAATTTATCTGATTGATCTTATTTTTAAAAATTACATAAAATTTTTGGAATGTAATTATTAAAATATGTGGTATTAGGATCATTTTTCTTTTAAAACTTTTATATGAACTTTTATATAATATGGTCTTTCAAAGTATTATGATTCTGAAAACAGATTTAGAGTGATCACAGAATTCCATTCAGTAATTCAACACTCTGCAGTATTATGTAAGAGAACTTGATATAAACAACAAACACATTCAATCTCATAGAACTTGATACTTGTGCCCAAAGGACATAATCTCTCTTTTAAGAGATTACATGTGGACAAATATTTGAAAAGTCTGTGTGTTCAAGATATGAGCATGCCTGCAGCAGAGGAAAAAGACAGATGCAGGGATGATACCTGAGAATTAATGGAGACATCCATTAATTCAATAGAGAATGAATCATTTCAGTCTATTGAAAGAAAGAGGGTAAATGCAGATCTCTGAAAAAGGCTTCAGAAAAAAAAGTATCTTTATAGATATATATTATATTTATATTAAATTATATCTTACAATATATGTTATATGTATAATATAATAAATATATTCTATAACATATGCTATACATTATATGTAATATATAATATGTGATAAATATATATTATATTTTTACATATGACATATATATATAGCTAAAAAACATTTTTCGTCCCTTAGTATTCAAAAAAACACAAGTCAATCCTGTGCTAAATTTTGGGAAAACAGGCAGATATTGAACAATAAGGAGTGACATTTCATTAAAATACATACATCTATAATCAGTTAATTGTGATACTGAAATTTTTCATTGTTTATGATGGCAACAAAATAATAAAATGAAAATTATGCAAAGCATTTTATCAACACTCGATTAAGTACAGCAACTTTTAAGCTGAATTTGGTCAAAAGATTGCAATAAGATTATAGATTTCAAACAATTTATCAAAAGAAAAATGCATATTCCTAACACTACTGTCATGTCTATTGCTTCACTTGACATAACACAAAGGTTTTAATCTCTAAAATGCAACACACAAGTGCCAAGTGAGCTGTGTTTTTGAAATCCATGCTTCAGAGTATCATGATTATCTGATGTGAAAACATCCATGGAGAATTTCTTTAGTTCTATATTGTCAGTGTAAATCTCTTATCAGATTTTACACAAAATGAAGCCATTTATGCTACAGGATGTTCATATGAGGCTTTGCTGCTTAGGCCATTCTTGAATGTAGATTTCAATGTGATTTAATTAACACCATCAAGCTTTATTCAAGTGACTTTTATTTATTAATGGTCTACTTCAAAAGATAGACATCATGTTCTGCTAAAAAATGTTATTACCTTAAAGAGAAGGGTATGCTAATAAACATTAATTTTAATTTCAATGAAAATATCTTGTCTATATATTTTTTCAATACATGTAGATTTCAGTAAGTTTTTCCTTCTGGGCAGAATTTCACCAGTATTTTCATTAACTAACAAAATATTGTAGTATGTGTTCAGTATGTCTAGTCTTACTACTTTAATATTATTGAAATCTAATTACTGTCATTGAGAATATTGTAATGAATTGCAAATCATGATATCTTGTTTCAGATTCATATTGCATAGAAAAATGTTGAGATGTTAAACAATAATACTGATATTAAAATTTTAGTTCCTGGGCTGGGGATATGGCTCAAGGGGTAACGCGCTCGCCTGGCACGCGCGGGGTACTGGGTTCAATCCTCAGCACCAAATAAAAAATAAAATAAAGATGTTGTGTCCACTGAAAACTGAAAAATAAGTATTAAAATATTCTCTCTCTCTCACTAAAAAAAAAAAAAATTAGTTCCTGGCTCTTTTTTAGTCTTATTTTAGTAAGTCTTGCTTTCAATGTAAACATATAAACCTTTAAACTCCATGTTCTTTTAGTTCCTTGAAATTTTCTCCTATAATTTGTTCCCCACCATCCCTCAGCCTCAAACTCCCTGGTCATTACCAATAATCTGGTTTTATTTATAATTTTATACACACAGCATAAAGTCACTGTCATGTATTTCATTCTCTGACCCATCATTTTACCTTTTTAGCATTATTCTTCGAATGCTCTGAATCTAGCAATTTTTCTACCTGGACCACTGAGCTTCAGGACCACTGAGATTGCCATGTTTTTGTCCTTTAAGCATCTTCAAGTCTGGATCCTCTCCTTGTCCGTGTTATAATTCATTGTCAATGACTATAATATTCCAGCTCTAACACTTGGCTCTCCTATCCCTTGTCACCCTGTATGGATACTTGTTTGGTGAAGATCACAGACTGAGGTGGTTCCATATGACTCCCATTGTTCTTTGTACTACACTCATTCAGCCTCGTATGATTGAGGGAAAATGGAGCTCTATTGCTGGTAATTAATTATGCTCTATAATCCTTATTTTATCCATTCCCTGAGATGACTATGTTTTTATTTTTCTTAAAACCTCAATACCTCCTCAGTCAATCTTCTTTCATAGGTATTATTAGTCTTATGTCCTTATTAATTGGTAAAACTAAAGAAATTTAGAGAAATCTTCTAGAGATCACTATTACTACACTTACCCACCTGCTGATATTTTCACCCATAAACTGTGTGTTTGCAGCTACTGCTATCTGAAGATATTCTTCCCTTATATACAAGACCCCATCTATTTCCATCTACTCAGCAAAGTTCCCAATCTTTTCTATCTATACTCTCTATCATTCCCTTGAGCATAAACATATTGAATTATTTCTCCAACCTTACAAGTCCATTTTTGACATCTTTATGTATCAGATGATGTTCCACTTCTTTCTTTGCTTCCTTTATAGCAAATGAATTCAAAATAATTGTCCTTATTCACAAGCTATATCTTAGTTCAAACAATTTCAGTAAAATTATTTTTTTAATTCACCTTATGCCTGCCATATTGCTTAACATATTTTTAATTTTCAATGTTTAAAATGATTGGTACTCTATTTGTATTGACAGAATTTAACATGGTTGACCCATTTGTCCTTATAATACATAATATTTATTCTTCCTTTTGGCTTTTAGAGCAACAAAAACTTTAGTCTCTTATGTTACTAGTCTCTCATTCTTAATATTTCAGAATTTTTTTTTTATCCTTAACCTCCTCAATTTAAAATGTCCTAGGGCTCAAACTTGGGTTTCTTTCTTTTTAATAGCTGTGATATTTTTCTTCTAATCTTGTCTATTCTCTTGCTTCTTATCTGATATAATTTATAGCTCAGGACTCTCTCCTAAATCCCAGACTCATGTATAACACAGCATCTGGCCTAACATCAACACTTGAAAGTCTCCTAGACATTTCAAACTCTACAAGTCCAAATTGAATTTCTACTCTCCCTTCAAAACCTACTCTTTTCAAAGCCCTTTCTTTCTCAATTATAACCACATCAATAAAGCTGCTAGACCAAACTCATGTAGTCCTTCTTGATATCTTGCTTTTCCTGTGTTCATTTTGTTAGAAAATCTTAAGGTTTTTTATTTTTTTTATTTTTTATTTTTTTTTAAATGTTTATTTATTTATTAGTTATTGGCGGACACAACATCTTTGTTTGTATGTGGTGCTGGAGGATCGAACCTGGGCCGCACGCATGCCAGGCGAGCGCGCTACCGCTTGAGCCACATCCCCAGCCCAAGGTTTTTTAATATTTTCAGAATTATCTAGAATCTGACCTCCATGATCTGAACAACCATTTTCCCTAGCCTAGATTATTGCAATAACCTCTTAACACAGGTATCTCCACTCTTAGTCTTCAATCCCTCAAATCTAGTTTTTGTATAAAAAGTAGAAGAAATGATTGAAAATATGATTCAGATCATATCACTACACTGCTCAAAACTATGCAGTGATTCCCCATAGCACAAAACAAACTCCTATAATGTCTACTAAAACCCTACCAATTTCCTTCAGACTTCTTATAATAGATTTTTTTTAGTCGTTTTCATCCTACTCTCCTCTATACAATGACCTTGAACACAATAGGTATAAGCCTTTCAGAACACAACAGGTATAAGCCTTTCTGTAGATTTTCTCTTGTCTCTTAAACAATTTTACCCAAATATCTATTTGATTTAGATTTGGTCATTGCCCATACAACATGTTATTAAGCTTCCTTTAAAAAGTGTATTTAAAATTGTAATTTGTACTATCCTCTTTACATATTTTCCTCATAACACTTTTCATTTTCTATCTTACCTATTATTTGCTTTTACGTGATAGTTATGTGTAATTTATATCTTCCCTAATATGATGTTGGGAGCCGGCGACCGCACCCTGAAAATGGCGCTGGCTTCCTGCTTCTGATGACTCAGCGGTTAGAGCTGTTAGAAGTAAACAACTCCTTGTAAGGCTGTGGGCTGGGCTCTGGCCTGCTTCTGCTGCGCTGCACCTACTAGACTCCTCCACGTGGTGCTAGTTGATTGGCGGGGCTGGGTACTTAAGCTAGGGCAGACCGACAGCTCGCTCTCTTGTTCCTGTTTTCACATCATGATTCAAAGGTCCTGAGTAAACTGCTGAAAGAAGAATCCTGTGTCGTGTTTCCCTTGCTGGCGAGGGGTCGCGACAATATGATAGCATAAAAGCAAGAATATTTGTTTTACTAACATGGCCCAAGTATAACAAGATTTCTTGACACATGGCAAACACTTATTTTTTTTGCTAAAGAATGTAAAATAATGTATATTGAGCACTTCATATTTGTCATGCACTGTGCTAAGAACCCTGCAGTTCTTATTGATATTCTTGGCATTAATATATATTTGTATAGACAGAAAGAAAGAGGAAGAAAAGGTCAGATGTTGTAAGGGCTTTAGATAAATTAACTCATTTTATCTGAACAACAAACTATATGAAGAGAGTACTACCGTATTTTCCACTTTGTCAAAGGAGAAAAATGAAGTATACTGAATTTTATAACTCTCTCAATGCTATAGAACTAATAAATTATAAAGCTGACATTCACATCCAGATGTATGTTTCAGGCCTCTGAGCTCTTGACCACATGTGTATCATCTCATGCTAGAAGGTAGAAGTACTAAGATTTAAAGATAGTAGCCATTGGCATTCTTTTTTTTAAATTCTAATAAGTTGTCAGTATATACTAGAAAGAGATTAGATGCTATATAAAGATTTAATGCCCTCTATGACTTTGAGATGTAGGGACATAAATACTTCCCTATGCTTATCAACCCATTAAATACATGCCTGCCTTAAATGCTACACTAAGTAACATGTAAACAAGTATCACTAAGAACCAGAGCATGTCTACAGTTATTATTTAATCAAAATGTGTCAACTTTAAACTAGGCAAATTTTACATTTCTAATTTTAATCTAATATACTATATGAAGCAACATGGATTTACATTCTTTTATAGTTTACTTTTCAACATAAATTTTTTTTTTTTTTTTTAAAGAGAGAGTGAGAGAGAGGGGGGAGAGAGAGAGAGAGAGAGAGAGAGAGAGAGAGAGAGAGAGAGAATTTTTAATATTTATTTTTTAGTTCTCGGCGGACACAACATCTTTGTTGGTATGTGGTGTTGAGGATCGAACCCGGGCCGCACGCATGCCAGGCGAGCGCGCTACCGCTGAGCCACATCTCCAGCCCCATAAATTGTTGTACAAAAAAATTCTTTAAATTAATTATCATGTCACTCATCCTGATTTTTAACAAGGTCACCATCATAATCATAAATGGCACTATTATTTCTCAATGATTTAATTTTAAAATTATATTATCTATTCATATTCATGGAAAACAACCATGAAAAAAATATTTATAGATACGACTATGACAATTTGTGCTTCCAATTTTTGTAATAACAAGAAATTTTTAGTCTATTTTACTCAAAATGATTCATAATGAATAGTTTAATTTGTTAAATATATACTAATTGTTAGAAATTTTAGGTTTATAGCATTTAAGACCCCACAGAATGTATTGTTTTAAATTGAGTGCTTTCAAGTTCTAAATTTCTTTATAAGACTTATGAGGAGGTTGTATAAATATGTCAGATAAGAAAGAAAATTAAATTTACCAAACAGCATAACCTTGCATAGACTATTGTGTAGAGCCTTACTTGAAAATTTAAAGACATTAACTTGAGTATTTTCAGAGCACAATATTATTTTTCAAGGATATCCATGAAAGTTTACAAACAGATAATTTAAATTAAAATTTGGGGGGATATAGTGCTAATTTAGATTTCAATTTTCCAAAAATAAATAAATAAATAAATAAATAAATAAATAACTTGGGGTTTTCTTTCCAAAAAGGATTCACTTTAAAAGCAAGTATTGTCAAAAGCAGGTATTGGGGGATAAAATTGTATAATATTATTAACTAGTGTTTGTCATAAAGAAATATACCATACATATAATATTTGGCAGAAAATATGAACATAGCTATGCATTTTGCCATTATGTGAATATTTCCTAAGGGTTTCAAGAATTCAAACAAAAGCTGATTCTCAGATATATAAATAATAAAGTGGCCAGATTTTTATCAGCATTTTTGAAATATGACTGTAGTGCTTATCATATAATTTGAAATTTATGTTGCATAGTCATTTTTAAAAACTTTTTTATTTACTGAATTGTGTAACAATTAGTTTGGGTTCTATATTAAATATGGTTATTAACACATTTGTTTATATAATTTCTTCTTACAATTTTAAAAGATTACTTCCATTTAAAATATTTGTCCACATAAACACAAAAACACTAAAATATGATGTATTCTTGGAAGTCAAAATGGCCAAATATTATACATGCATGATATATCATATATGTAACACATATGTATGATGTTTGGCTTTTACATAATTTTAGAAGAAAACAATTTTACAAAATGATTTATCAAACTTTGCCGATAATTATATTACTTATATAAGACATTAAAAGCTGTGAATGTAGGTTCTTTTTTATTTTTTATTATATTACAAACAGATTTATAGATTAACTTTCCAAATAAAATCATAATATACATAAAATTATTAAATATTATAAAGGTAGAAAAGATTCACAGCACTCTGATATATAAGAAATTTGTGAAAACAGTTTAGAGGAAATATTTCATTGAGAAAATGATATTTTTTCAAAAAACATTAGAAATAACACTTAAAAGTGATTTTTCATTTTATATATGATTTCCAAACATATATATTTGGAAATATCTGTCAGTAAATGCTTTAACATTTTTATTTAATGCTCAATCAATTGAATACTTTTTGATTTAAATATTTAAAAATCTTTGTTGCATTTCTAGAATCTCTTTTTCTTCAATGCAATAGAATAATATCTGGAAATCAAATTCTAAGACTTGATGCTAGGCCTTATATCAGCCACCTCCCAAGAATTGACACCGTGTAATCTAGATTTCCATAAGTGAGGCAAATATAATGGTCTTCATCTTGAGTTGTTTAGAAATTGGCCTAATATAAAATAATGGTCACTTTGTTGTTGTTGTTGTTTTTGCTATTAAGCACAGAAGAGGTAAAAGGTCATTACTTATTCCTGAAATATAATTTTTTTCAGTCACAGAATCATATTTTTAAAATGGTAGTATAATTAAATTCAATTAAGCTAAATCATTTTCCTCAGCTATATCCCTTCATTAGTTATTAGTCATTCTTCATATCTCAATTGACAAACAATTGAATCACATTTTAAAGTAAAGAAATATCGCTTTCTCATTTATGAATCACACTTTTATGATTTCAAAATATTGAATTTTTTCTTGGGGGATAAAATTGTATAATATTAGTAACTAGTGTTTGTCATAAAGAAATATACCATACATGTAATATTTTTTGTAACATCAAATGTTTTGCTATCTCTTTATTCAAAGTCAATGCTTTATGTGTTTGTTTAGAGTTGCTACTTCTCTGTAATGAGTATTGAAGAGGTATGTGCTGGGCAATGAAATCAAAAGTAACCAATGAGATTATCTGAGACCATAAAGCTTCTGTATGGTGAAGAATACAACAGAGAGAGTAGGCCCGGGTCCATCCCATCACCGGCAGACACCTGATGGAGCTCAGGCTCTGGCAGAGGACATCCTCTTCAGAACAGTGGACCACTGGGAGAGCTCAGGGCCAGTCCAGATATGCCCACACTGACCTGTGTGAGACCCAGGTCCAGGATAGGTCCAAGTTCACCATGCCGCCCATCTGGGAGCTCAAGCCTAACCCACTTTCACCTTGGGACACTGCAGACATCACCATAGCCTTCCCCATGCAGTAGCCCCTAACTTTTTGACAACAAATAGGGCCTAGAATCAGCTACATCTCAGAGAAGATATCCCAAAGACAGTGTAATGCCCACCCTTTCAGCCCCATTTCTGTAAGACATTGCATCCATCTTGGGGCACCTCCACTTCTATCGTGAGTTACCTCAGCTATTGCTGCCACCAACTTTAGTAGCATATATTGAGGGACACCATCACGGTCTGGAAGCCCAACATCAGGTGAGGTATAAACAATCTGCACAGGTACCACAAGAACATAGGGTAGAAACTATAATAGCTCAGATCTACACTACAAAAAATGAAGAGACATAGACAACATGAAAAAACAAGGGAGGAAAACGCCCCAAACAAACCAGAATACTACAATAACAGAAACCATGGACTGTGAAGTTGACCAAATTTCAGAGAAGAAGTTCACAAGATTCATAATTAAAATATTCTTTGAATTAAAGAATGACCTAAATGAGCAAATACAAGGAAAAATTGATCACTTAAACAGAGAGATAAGAGAGCAAATACAGGCAATCATTCATGATACCAATAAACAGAGAAGAGAACAAATACAGGCACACATACAGCAACAAAGAGATAAGGGAGCAAATATAGGTAGCAAAATAATACTTCAAGAAAGGGATAGAGACTATGGAAAAAAATCAGAAATTCTTGAAATGAAGAATACAATAAACCAAAAAAAAAAAAAAAAAAAACTTAATAGAAAGCATAACCAACAGACTAGATTACTTGGAAGAAAGAATAATGAAGACAAAATAATGATAATGAAGATAATGGAGACAAAGTATACAATCTGGAAAATAAAGTTGACCACATTGTGAAGGTAGTAAGAAACCATGAACAGAATATCCAAGAATTATGAGATAGAATTAAAAGAACAAATCTAAGAGTTATTGGAATAGACAAAGTCACAGAGTTTGAAATAAAAGGAATACACAATCTCTTCAATGAGATAATATCAGAAAATTTCCCAGTCATAAAGAATGAATTGGAAAACCAAATACAAGATGTTTATATGACACCAAATGTATAAAATTACAACAGATCTACACCAAGGCACATTATAATGAAAATGCCTAGTGTACATAATAAGGATAGAATATTAAGAGCTACAAGAGAGAGGAATCAAATCACATACAGGGAGAGACCAATTCATATCTCAGCAGATTTTTCAACCCAGACCCTCAAAGCCAGGAGATCATGGAACAAGATATACCAAGCTCTGAGAGAAAATGGATGCCAACAAAGAATCTTATACCCAGCAAAACTAAGCTTTAGATTTGATGATGAAATAAAAACCTTCCAAGATAAACAAAATTAAAAGAATTTACAACTAGAACCCTGCACAACAAAATATTCTTGGCAAAATACTCCACGAAGAGGAAATGAAAAACAATGATGAAAATCAGTAGAGGGAGGTATTACACTAAAGGAAAACCTAATCGGGGAGAAACCAAGTCAAGTTAAATACTAAAAATAAACAAAAATGGCTGGGAATAAAATCATGTCTCGATAATAGAACTGAATTTTAATGGCATAAACTCACCAATCTAAAGACATAGACTACCAGATTGGATTAAAAAAAGAAGAGAGCCAATAATATGGTGCCTCTAAGAGACCAATCTTGTAGAAAAAGACATTCATAGGCTGAAGGCAAAAGATTGGGAAAAATCATACCACTCACGTGGACTGCAGAAGCAGCCAGGGGTTTCCATCCTCATATCAAATAAAGTAGACTTCAAGCTAAAGTTAATCAAAAGGGATAAAGAAGGATACTACATACTGCTAAAAGGAACCATACATCAACAACACTTAACAGTTATAAATATATATGCCCCAAACAATGGAGTGTCTACATTCACCAAACAAGTTCTTCTCAAGTTCAAGAGTCAAATAGACCACAACACAATAACTTTGGATGACATTAACAGCCTTTTTCACCACTGGATAGATCTTCCAAACAAAAGCTCAACAAAGAAACTATAGAACTCAATAATATAATCAAGAACTTAGACTTAATTGACATATATAGAACATTTCATCCTTCAACGAACAATTACACTTTCCTCTCTGCAGCACATGGATCCTTCTCTAAAATAGACCATATATTAAACTACAAAACAACTCTTAACAAATATAAAAAAGTAGAGATAATACCCTTCATTCTGTCAGATCAAATGGAATGACATTAGAAATCAATGATAAAATAAGAAATAAAAGCTACTCACAAACCTGGAGACTAAATTAAATGCTACTAAATAAACAATGGGTTACAAACAACATCAAGGAGGAGATTACAAACTTTTTAGAGGTGAATGAGAAAACAGATACAACATATCGAAATCTCAGGGACACTATGAATGCTAAGAGGAAAGTTCATTGCATGGAGTTCATTCCTTAAAAGAAGAAAAAGAAGAAAATTTCAACAAATAAATGACTTAACATTTCATTTCAAAGCCCTAGAAAAATAAGAACAAACCTACATCAAAGCAGTAGAAGAAAGAAAATAATTAAAATTAGAGCTAAAATCAATGAAACTGAAACAAAAGTAACAATTGAGAAAATTGATAAAAAGTTGGTTTTTCGAAAAAAATAAATAAACTTGACACACCCTTAACCATGCTACTGAAGAGAAAGAAAGTGAAAACTTAAATTACTAACATATATGATGAAAAAGAAAACATCTCAACAGACACTACAGAAATACAGAAGATAATTAGAAATTATTTTGAAAACTTGTACTCCAATAAAATATAATATAAAATATCAAAGGAATCAACAAATTTCTAGAGTCATATGATTTGCCCAAATTGAATCAGGATAATATACACAATTTAAACAGATCAATTTCAAGATGAAATAGAAGATGCCATCAGAAGCCTACCAACAAAGAAAAGCCCAGGACTGAATGGATACACAACCGAGTTTCTACAAGACCATTAAAGAACTAATGCCGTACTCTTCAAATTTTTACAGCAATATAGAAAAAGAGGCAGCACTTCCAAACTAATTCTATGAGGCCAATATCACCTTGATTCCTAAACCAGGCAAAAAAAAAAAAAGAAAAGAAAACTTCAGATCGATATCTCTAATGAATATAGGTACAAAAATTCTCAATAAAATTCTAGCAAATTTAATACAAAAGCATATCAAAAAGATAGTACACCTCAATCAAGTGGGGTTCATCTCATGGATGCAAAGTTGGTTCAATATAGAGAAATCAATAAATGTAATTCATCACATCAATAGACTTAAAGATAACAATTATACAATCATCTCAATAGATGCAGAAAATGAAGCTCACAAAATACAGCACCCCTACATGTTTCAAACAATAGACAAACTAGGGAATACAGACACTTCTCAACATTGTAAGCGCTATCTATGCTGAGTCCCAGGCCAACATCATTCTAAATGGAGAAAAGTTGAAAATATTCCCTCTAAAAACTGGAAAAAAACAGGAATGCCCTCTTTCACCAGTTCTATTTAAAATAGTTCTTGAAACATTGACCAGAGTAATTATACAGATGAAAGAAATTAAAGGGATACAAATAGGTAAAGAAGAACACAAATTGGTACTATTTGCTGATGATATAATTCTATACCTAAAATACCCCAAAAAATTCCATGAGAAAACTTCTAGAACTAGTAAATGAATTCAACAAAGTAACCAGATACAAAGTCAACAACCATAAATCAAAAGCATTTCTGTATATCAGTGACAAATCTTCTGAAAAGGAAACAAGAAAAACTACCCCTTCACAATTGCCTTAAAATAAATAAATAAATAAATAAGATTCTTGGGAATCAACTTAACAAAGAGGTGAAAGAACTCTACAATTAAAAATACAGAATGTTAAAGAAAAAAATTAAAGAAGATCTTAGAAGATGGGAAGATCTACCTTGTTCTAGAATAGGCAGAATTAATATTGTCAAAATGACCATACTACCAAAAACACTATACAGATTTAATACAATTCCAATCAAAATTCCAATGACATTCCTCATAGAAATAGAAAAAGCAGTGATGAAATTCATCTGGAAAAATAAGAGACCAAGAAGAGTGAAGCAGGTGGCAAAACTATACCAGAACTTTAACTATACTACAGAGCAATAGTAACAAAAACAGTATGGGATTGGCACCAAAATAGAATGGTAGACCAATAGTAGAGAATAGAAGACACAGAGACTAACTCATATCATTACAGTTATCTTATATTTGGCAAAGGTAACAAAATTGTAAATTGGAGAAAATATTAGCCTCTTCAACAAATGGTGTTGGGAAAACTGGAAATCCGTATTCAATAATATGAAATTAAACCCCTATCACCATGCCAAAAAAAAAAAAAAACACCTCAAAGTGGATCAAGGACCTAGGAATTATACCAGAGAGCTTGTGTCTAATAGGAAAAAAAAAAAGTAGGCCCAAATCTCCATCACGTTGGATTAGGTCCCAACTTCCTTAATAAGAGTCCTATAGTGCAAGTATTAACACCAAGAATCAATAAATAGAATGGGCTCAAACTAAAAAGGTTCTTCTCAGGAAAAGAAATAATCAGTGAGGTGAAGAGAATGCCTACTAATAGGGAACAAATTCTTACCACACACATATCAGATAGCGCACTAATCTCTAGAATATATAAAGAACTCAAAAATCTTAACACACACAAAAAATAACCCAGTCAATAAATTGTCTAAGGAACTGAACAGACACTTTTCAAAAGAAGATATACAATCAATCAACAAATATATGAAAAAAAATGTTCAACATATCTAGCAATTAGAGCAATGCAAATCAAATGTACTCTAAGATTTCATCTCACTCCAGTCAGAATGGCAGTAATCAAGAATACAAACAACAGTAAGTGGTGATAAAGATGTAGGGAAAAAGGCACACTCATACATTGCTGGTCAGCCTACAAAATGGTGAACCACTCTGGAAAGCAGTAAGGAGATTCCTTGGAAAACTGGGAATGGAACCACCATTTGACCCAGCTATCCCACTCCTGTGTCTAATAGAAAATACTACAGGGACACAGCCACATCAATGTTTCTAGCAGCACAATGCCCAATAGCTAAATTGTGGAACCAACCTAGATGCCCTTCACTAGTTGAATGGATAAAGAAAATGTTATATATATATACACAATGGAATATTATTCAGCATTAAAAGAGAATAAAAATCAGGCATTTGCAGGTAAATGGATGGAGCTGGAGAATATAATGCTAAGTGAAGTTACCTATTCCCAAAAAAACAAATGCAGACTGATTTCTCTGATTTAAGATGCTGCTGGTGGAGGGTGGGGATTGGAGAATTAAAGGAACTCTAGTTAGGGTAAAGGAGAAAAGTGGAGGCAGTGGAAGGAAGGGGGCATAGGGGTAAGAAAGACGGTTGAGTATTTTGGTCTTTTGTAGTGGTTCTGTGTTTGGAATTGGGGTACCTGATGACTTCATGGCTTACTTGGTGCCTGGGAATGTTTCTGCCTGATTGCTATGGTAATGCCCTCCATGCCACAGTTTTATCAACTTTGACCTTAATCTTAGGGAATAAAGGTCCTGGGAATAAAGGAATTTGCTTGCTAGATAACTACAATGTTTCACCAAGCTCTGGTGTTCCTGGAGCTGACTGCCTAACAGTAACTTCAGATAATGAACTTTCTTGAGAACTACACAAACTCCTAACATTGCATATTGTAACTGTGAAATGTAACTGCAGAATAAGTAGCCTTACTGGTAAACTAAACAGTAATTTGGTTGTGGTACTAATGAACTAATGTAACCTATTGGTATAAATAAATGTGGCCACTTGGACAAGGAGCCACTCTGCCTCCTTCCCTGCCTCAGCACCTTGTCTCTCTGTCTCCTCTTTATTATTATTTCTTTACAGTCATAATTACTCTATGAAGACACAGAGAATGTGACTCTACTTTGTGTACAACCAGAAATATGAAAAATGTGCTCTGTATGTGTACTATGAATTGTAATTCATTCTGTTGTCACATATAACAAATTAAAAATTTAAAAAAAGATTATAACAGAGTGAAAGAATAAAGAAACAACCCACAGACAGGGAGAAATATTTGCAAATCATATATTGAATAAGTGAGTAATATCCCAAATAAATGAACTACCCAGACTACTCAATAAAGGGAAACAAATAATCCTATTAAAAATTGGACAAGGTTGACCTGAACAGACTTTTCTCAAAATATTCCATAGAAGGCTCAATAGGCAAATAAAAGAGCACAGAATTTCTAATTGTAAAAAAAAAAAATTCAAGTGAAAACCAAAATGAGATATCACCTCACCCCTGTTAGATGGGCTATTATCAAAAAGACCAAAGAAAACACACTAGTGAGAATGTGTAGACGAGAGTATCTGTACAACGTTGGTAGTATTGTAAACATGTACAGCCATTATGGAACAGAGTATAAAGATCCTGATAAATAAAAAAATTAAAAAGCAAAAAACAGAATTTACCATGTGATTAGTGAATTCCATTCTGAATATATGCTCAAAGGGTTTAAAATCAGTATATCAAAAAGATACAATGCTATGTTCACTGTAGCATTATTTGCAATAGGCAAGATGTAGAAACAATGGTTTTTTAAAATGTGGTATGTATATGCAAATTTAATTGATTTGTTAACTTATTTATTTATATTGTGCTACTGGGAATTTATCCCAGGAGCTCTCTACCACTGAGTACTCTATCACTGAGCTACATTCCCACCCCTTTTTATTTATTTATATGTTTCTAATCTTGGCGCAGGTTGTTACTGAGTTGCCTAGGGTGGCCTGAAAGTTGTGATCCCCCTGTCTCAGCCTCTTGTGTGGCTGGGATCACAGGTATGGGCAATTATGTCTGGAAATATACACAATTTCTAAAAAATAAAGAAAAAGAATACTATTCAGGTGCTAAAATGCAGTATATTCTGCCATTTGTAAAAACACAGGTGGACCTAAGGAAATCTGCTAAATGAAATAAGCCAGACACACAAAGAGAAATAGCACCTGATCTCATTCATATGTAAATCCCAAAAAGTTAATGTCCTATATGTAGAGTATAGAAGAAGGCTAAAGGAAAGGTTGACAGGTTAAAGGGAGATACTAGTCAAAGGGTACGAAGTTACCATTAAACAAGTATAAGGGATTTATGTGTACCTATTAAACAGAATGGTGATTCGAGTTACTAAATAATGTGTTATATATTTCAAAATGTCTAAAAATGGCTTTTAAATATTTTTACTACCAAGGAATTATGAATATTCGAGAGAGTAACATATTAATTAGCCTGATTTAATTATTTCACAATATATACACATATATCAAAACATCTTTGAGCAAGGTGGTACATACCTGTAATGACAGTGACTCAGAAGACTGAGGAAGAAGGATTGCAAGTTCAAGGCCAGCCTTGGCAACTTAGTAAGACCTCATCTCAAAAAAAAAAAAATAAAAAGGGTTGGGGATATAGCTCAGTATTAGAGTACGCCTAGGTTCAGTACCCAGTACTGCAAATGACCAACAACAAACAAAAATACTCATCACATTTTACCCCATAAAATATACACATTTATCAATTAAAAATAAAATAAAACTTAAAAATTAAAAGGAATGTGCTTCAGAAAATGAGGTTTTGTTTAGTTTTCCAAATGCTTACTCCATGCACTAGAGAGATTTTATATATATTTCTTGAAGTCATATTTAGCATACCAGATTCATTGTACAAGTTCATTGCACAAGTTAATGTGAGTTGCACAACTATGAACTAGAAGTTTGCTGCAATATTCAGATAATGGAAATTATGAATAGTTTCAGCATTAGCCAAGCCTAACAGAATATAGAAGTGTCTGATATCATGATACATGTTTTTTAATATAAAATGTCATTTAATCTACACAATAACCCTTATTAGACCAATTTATAGATAATGGAACTAAGATTTTATAAGTTTAAACAACTTACTGAATATTGATGCAGGAGGCTTTTATTCATGTCCTTTGAATACATTAATACTTGAATACAATCAATATATGAATTGCAATATAAATTTATATAAAGATAATAATAGTACAAATTATTATATAAAGCACGAATGTAAAAATTCTAATATGTGGTATTATAACATAAATATTAACATAATAGATTATAGCATTAAACTATTAAAAAATAAAAGTTTGGAAAAAGGAATTGGGTAAGAAGGGTGGAGTTAGTTTATATAACTTTGTGTATCAGGGACAGGATTCTGAAAATGATGAGATTTCTTTGTGCAAACACACCAGGAGAGGGTTTCACGCAGTGTTGCTGAGCTGGAAGAAGGAAGAATGTTCGCATAAATTTCCTCCTGATGTGCCTGTTTACATTTCTGGAAATCTCTGAGGCATTGCAACTATATGGAAGAGACAAGAACTAAACTTTGGAACTTAAAAAGAGGAGAAAAACAGGTTTCACATATGCTTCCCAAACCAAAACAATGCAATATCTTGTTTTAATTTATTTAACAATATGTATAGTAACACAATTACACACACACACACACACACACAAGTGATTATTCCTTTTTATCAGTCTTGTGGATAAGAAGTCAGCAATGTCAATTTGCCATTTTACAGCTAAGTGTACTTGAGTGATTCCTATTTTAAAAGTGACCTTTTTCCTTTTTTCTCACAAGGGAATAAAATTGGTTCCAATAATATCCACTTGATAGATTAAAAAATGCTACCTGTTCATAGTCTAATAATCACATAATTAAGAGTCACTGAAATTCTGAGATCCATAAACTAAAATTAGCATATAATCAGGGCTTATTTAAGGAGATGTTTTGCTATACCATTGAGATGTGGGAGGGCTTCTCAATACTTCACAACACTGGAGAGATTTCACTAGTTATTTGTCTGTCCAATATTTGAAAATTCCAGTAATTTCGGGCAAGTGGCTTCCTTAACATCTCCACTACTGTTTTTTTGAATCGGTTTTGTTTTCAACTTAAAAAATATAGTTTGTTTTATTTTTACTAGGATACATATAGCTCATTGAGTGTTTTATGGTAAAAAGTCATTTGTGTTTTAGTTCACATTCACCTCAATTGTGCTTGATCTTAAAAAAAGCTTTAGTCAGTTTTTTTGTTGCTGTGACTAAAAGACATGATAAGAACAATTTTAAGGAGGAAAAGTTTATTTGGGAGCTCAGAATTTTAGAGGTCTCAGTCCATAGACTACATTCCTCAGTGCTGGATGTAAGGCAGAACATCATAGTGGAAGGGTGTGGTGGAGGGAAGAGGCTCATATGATGATCAGAGAGAGGAGAGAGAGAGAGAGAGAGAGAGAGAGAGAGAGAGAGAGAGAGAGAGAGAGAGAGAGAGATTGGTCGGTCTCAACTGGTCATATACAGAATATATATCCCACAGTCACACACTCAAGAACCACCTTCTCCAGCCACACTCTACTTGCTTTCAGTTACCAGTTAATCCCCATCAGGGGGTTAATTCAGTGATTGGTTAGGGTTCTCATAACCCAATCATGTCATCTATGAATGCTTTTGCACTGTTTTACATATGAGCTTTTAGGGGACACATAATACCTAAGCCATAACAATATGTAAATATTAAGCCATGTGCATTGTAGTTTAAATATAAGGAAATCTACATTATTCATTTCTAAACATTAACTCATTAAATTTTCAACTGTGAAAGTTAAAATGTATTAGTTGATATTTGCATTGTATTTATTGTTAAAGGTTTTTGGTTTAAAATAAAGTTAGTTCCAACATTCTCTTTCTTTCTGCACAGGTCTCCCCTGGCATCATTATCCAATGCCATAGCGGTACATTTGTTAAAATAGATTAACCAACAGTGACACATCATTATCACCAAATCCCATAGCTTACATTAGTTCACCATAGGTGTTTCAGATTATGAATTTTCACAAATGTACAATGACACATATCCATCATTATAGTACTATATATACATCATAAAAATGACTTATGCCCTAAAAGTCCCCTATGTTTGACATATTCATCCATTTCTACCCCCAAGCACTGGGTATCTGGTAACTTTTTTACTATCTCTCTAATTTTTTTCCAGTATCATATGATTGTAATCATGTAATACATAGAATTACTATAAAAATTTTGATTACTTAGCTCATAACATGCAAAATTTGATATAACGTTTTTTTCCTGTCATGACAGAGATTAATCATGGGTAATACATCTGCCCCAGCAACAGAATTGGATATAAAGGTAAATATAAGCCATGGAATGATTATAAAGAAATTAAAAGGCTATGCATGCTTCATCACAGAGGTGATTGAAGAGCTACTCTTTTATGTGGCAATTGTATGCTCTCTTGAACTAACATAAAGCATCAAATTGTGAACTCACAAGCTCAGAAATCAGTCATTTTTAAAGTATCAAGCTTTACTCATAATCACAAGCATACATACAATAAAAGGTCATAGGGTGAAGCAGGAGATGCTGAAGTGTATAATGAGGTTTCCTGGCTCTTTCCCCTCCACACACATTATACACATGTTCTCTTTCCAACAGAAATAGACGAAGTCTTTACGTGAGGTTGATGTGCACTTCATCCATTCAGGACACTGGATTTTGAGGGACATTCCTGCTTTACTCCACAAGGAGTATAGATCCCAGCTCAGGTGACATTTCCAGGTCCACCCACAGCAGGAAGATGGCCAGTGCCCTTTGTTCAGGAGTCCTGAGTTGGGGGTCAGTGCCTTTCAGAGTCCTCTCAACTGCACTATCTTAAACTCAAAGTGTTTTTAATTTCCTCCACTGAGGTTCAACCCTTTCTAAAAACAAAACAAAACAAAACAAAAAAACGATTAAAGAAGAACAATATTTTCACCCACTTAAGAATTGGCTTTTACAGGAAATTTGTGTCAACTTTACCTTTCCGTCCTTTCTCCTGAAGTTCAGATTCTCCAGGAACTCATTACGGCCAGCCAGGCCAACCTTGTTTCTCATGATGTCTTGCACACAGTTTGGGGAGAGTGACCATTTTCCGATTTTATAACTATGACCATTTTTCTGAATCTGATATTTCATTTATTCTTTCCTTGCTTGTTTCATACCCTATCTTGAAATTGCCAGTTTAATGTAGTTAGTGAACTATATTTATATTTATACCAAATCAGAAGTACTTTCATCATAAATTTTAGACAACATTAAACCAAGTTAAACAAAGAGAATGAAAGAATTTACCCGAGTCAGGAAGGCAAACACAATATCCAATTCACTCTTTACATTGCTTAGTTTGTATAAGGGTTGGGGAAAGAAACTTTACCTTGAAAAAAAACTGAAAAAATATGTGTAACATTATTCTAGGTGCTATGAGAGATGCAAATAATGAAAAAAACATGATTCCCATTATGATACCTTGAAAATAACAATTGTAGCATTCATTGTGGTCCAAACTTGCATTTGTTCATTACAAAGACAAATAAATAGGACTAGGGGGTACAGCTCAGTGGTATAGCACATGAATAAAAAGACAAACAAAATGTGGTGATATTTTGGGGTGACTCCAGAGATACAGTAAATAATATCTAATATCATAAAATAATTTACTGAACAAAATCTGTTTCATATACTTACTATATAGTAAAAAGGAGTGTTAGGATGACTTCCTAATGATTGAACTTAATAACACTATAAAAACCTCAGACATCTAGGTATATTGACCATATCCAGGGTTTTATAAACCAACTTATTTGTACTCACTTTCCTAAAAGATAGAATTTCTGGTCTTTTTCAGGGAGCATTTGTCCTTTCTGAGATTGTCTGAACAAATTCAAACACATTTGATGATTCAGTCCCTGCAAGCAAGGAAGCTCTTGTATCCAGGGAAACCAGTCTGGGTTGCCAGGACCTGAAGATAAGACAAGAGGAGCCCCACTGTCTGGGCTGTAAGGAAGCAATCTGCTATCCCTCTCTTTCAGTCAGTGCTTCTTTGTGCCCGTGATGCCTCCTGTCTAATCTGGAAACACACCTGTGTCCCTAGCATGTCTGTTATCTACTGTCTCACCATCCATCCTCTCTATCCACCCATGGAGATGATGGTGACAATCAAAAGCAAACTTTTTCAGATCTGTGCTGGTGTCTGTGGCCCCACATGCAAGCAAGGAAAAAACAGCAGGAACAGCAGTTGTCTTTTTGAATCACAGTGAGAAACTTCTATGATCTTCACTTAGCAGCTACTTTCTTGGAATCACTGAGCCAAAAATCACTGGCCTGGGTTCAATATAGTGTAAGAATTCAAGTTCTAGAGTCAGAATGACCATGGTTTGAAATTTGACTCTGCCATTTACCAACTAACCTATCAGATATCAGTGGGTGATTTAACTATGCCAAGGCTCTTTTGTCTCATCCAACAAATGGGGAGTACACATACAGGTTGATTTATGATGATGCATGGATTAAATAAGATGTATCAAACTTATTAAGGTGCTGCAATAAAATAGGAAGTATTTGTAATAAAATTTGCTGATATTCTGTGGTGAAATTTCCCCTTCCCCTTTCTTCCACTTCTGAAGATACAGGAAAAGATAAGACATCGAATGTATTGGAGAATGTGATGTAGGACAAATGTCAAGCTGCACTTTCATGATTCCACAAAAATCGCAAACTGAGAATCTATATACCTTCTGCCATACCTATAGGGAAAGAATTAGACAACTGGGTCTATAGAATATATTCCGAATCTTTTCAGATGGCTGTAGGATACAGCAGTTGGATTAACTCTGGCCTTAGCATAAGAAAGGTAGAAGAATGCTCCACCCCCATGAGTGTCTTGTACCTGGACTTGATTGCCAATCTCAGAAACTGGTCAGCAGTCTCTGTCCCCGATTCTGTGTGGAATAAGAGTGAACAGAGAACACATGATCCTAATTTGGCTCCTAATTCTTTTTAATCCACAAAGCAAAGAGAATGAGGGGAATGAGGGAGAGGCATGAAATGTTGTACTTTAAGAAGCAATTAAACTGTAAAATTGTGAGCTCTCTTCCTTACTGCGCTAGTAATTCATGGCCCAGTGGATGTCAGATTCCAAAACCTGTTCTTATGGAAACAATGATAAGAGAGCAAGTGATGACTGAAAGTTGCCTGTGATCCTTGCTCACTTTGAATTTTCACTTAAAGATAATTGTGCAAAATAACAGAATTTCCCTTATAAGAGAAGAATGCCCTAAAATGAAGACAGTGGTGTTCAGAGTTTCTTCTTCCATTTTCTATGAGAAAAATCTATGATTGATGTCAACATGGTCCTTGAAGGCACAAAATGATACCAGCGACCAATTGTCACTCTCTCCTTGATATAGTTAATGCTAAATGCACACATCTGAAAATGTAAACATTGTCTTATTTTCTATAGAGGAGAACATTCCAGAAATGGAAACAAATAAATTATTAGTCATCATCCATTTAAGTAATACAATCACTAAGTATCTACTATATAGCAGCTGTTATCCTATATTTTTCAATATGAATAGCAACTTATTCAGTTAAAATTTCATTGTAGGCGTCATTCTTATCTTTGAAGAAACATTTCATTTAAATGATAGCCTATCTAAAGAAAGTAAAAAATGTGTCGTTAGTGACATAAATTACTCATGCAATGCAAGAACTGTTTGTAATAAGCAAAGGAATGCAATAGATGAAACATTGGGGGGTAGCTCAGTGATGGAGATTGCTGGAACAAGGCCTGGTTTAAATCCCCAACACAGCAGAAAAAACAAAAACGAACAAACAAAAACAGAGGAAGAGGAAAAAGGCAACATTATTCAACAACAATGATTCATAAATTTCAACAGTAGATGTATATTGCACTACCTTAAATGCAGCAATTGTTGTGCTAATGCTATATTGACTACAGATATTTCTGTGCTTTGTTTTATTCTGTGATTTGGTGAATGTTGTGGGTTGGATGTAAGGTTTCCCCCAAAAAAGATCATGTGTGAGACAATGAAAGGAGTTTTAGAGGATAAATTATTGGGTTATGAGAGCCTTAAGCCAAGTAAGTAGTGAATTAATTCTCTGATGGGATTAACCGAGTGGTAACTGACTGTGAGTAGGCTTTGGCTGGAGGAGATGGGTCATTGGGGATGTGCCTCTCAGATACATATTTTGTATCTGGCAAGGGGAGTCTCTCTCTACTTCTGATCATCATGTGAGCCTATCCCCTCCACCACACTCTGCCACTATGATTCTGCCTCACCTCAAGCCCTGAGGAATGGTGCCTGCTGTATATGGATTGAGACCTCTGAGACTGTGAGCCTCCAAACACTTTTTTCTCTAAAATTGTCCTAGTTAGGTATTTTAGTCATGGCAGTAAAAAGAAAATGCTGACAAAAACAGTGAAAGGAGGTGTACTATTCCTTTTATTACTAATAAATAGAACGATTTTCTAATCTTTTTACTTTGGGATTATTTAGTATAATAAAACTTAAATTTTAGTTAAGATGTAAGAACTATTGGACACACTTTTCTATTTTGTGTTTTCTTCTTAAATTACTGTTTTATACAAAATTTTAGTTACATAACTAAAATTGTATAACATGGTGTCTATGGTTAATAAAAATGTACTGTATTCCTGAAAATTGCTAGAGTTGATTTTAAGTAAGTGTTCTTACAACAAAAAAATGTGAAACAATATATATGTCAAATAGCTCAGTACAATAAATCCATTATGTTCACATAACTTAAAATATTTGGTATATCATAATATACTATAAAATACTGGTTGAGACCTATATTAATAAATTGAATAGCAGTAAGTAAGCTTGTTTCAAATTTTTAAAACAGACACTTCTCAGAAGAAGATCTAAAATCAGTCAATAAATACATGAAAAATTTCTCTACCAATTAGAGAAATGCAAATCAAAACTACTCTGAGATTTCATCTCACTCCACTGAAATTGTCAATTATCAAGAATACAAGCAACAATAAGTGTTGAGGAGGATGTGGGGCAAAAGTTACACTCAGACATTCCTGGTGACACTGCAAATTGGTGCAACCAATCTGGAAAGCAATATGGAGATTCCTTAGAAAACTTGGTATGGAACCACCAGTGGAATCAGCTATCCCATTCCTTGGTCTATACCCAAAGGACTTAAAATTAGCATACTACAGGGACATAGCCACATCAAGTTTTATAGCAGCACAATTCACAAGAGTTAAAATTGGAACCAACCTAGATGCCCTTCAATAGATGAATGGATAAAGAAACTATGGTCTATATACAAAATGGAATATTACTCAGCCTTAAAAGAGAATAAAATTATGGCATTTGCAAGTAAATGGATGGAGCTGGAAGATATCATGCTAGGCAAAGTAAACCAATCACCCCAAAACAAAGGATGAATATTCTCTCTGATAAACACATGCTGATCCATAATGAGGGGAGGGGGCATGGGAAGAATGAAGAAACTTTGATTGAGTAAAGAGGGGGAGGCAAGTGGGGATGAGGGGAGGTAAGATGGTGGAATGAGCTGGATAGCATTACCCTAGTCACATTTCTGATTGCACAAATAGTGTGAATCTGCATCTTGAACAACTAGAGAAATGAAAATTTGTACTCCATTTGAGTTCAATGAATCAAAATACACTCTGCTTTCAAGTATAATTAATTAGAGAAAAAGTTTAAACAAATATTTTAAAGTAATTAAATTTTTAAAATTTTTAAAAGAAATTAAATCTTCTTGCTTTAAAGGAAACAGCATTGGCATAAGAGGAAGTAACCTATAAAGATTCCATTTACTCAGGGAAAAAATGAAATTTTTAAATAAAATAATAGTATTTGTACACATATTAAGTACAATGTAACATTTCTATACATGTATGTAATATGTAATAATCATATGGAACATTTAGTATATCTGTATCTTAGATGTGTATATGATATTTTGTGTGTGTGTGTGTTTGGGACATTGAAAATCCTTCCTGCTAACTATTTTAAAATATTCAATTTACAGATGTCAATCATAATTATGCTAACATCTATAGAATATTAGAAATTATGCCTCCTCTCTCTTTCCTTGTGCTCATTAACTGTTGTCTTTCCATCTCTTCTTCTTCAGCACCCTTTCTGTCCTCTGGTAAGCACAGGTCTATACTCTCCTTCTGTAATGTTAAATTTTAATTTGCATAAATGAGTGAGAACATGTGGTATTTTTCTTTCTGTGTCATACTTATTTTTGCTTAATGTAATGTTTTCCAGCTACAAATGACATAATTTATTCTGTTTCACAGACACATAGCAACACACACACACACACAAATATGCCATTTTCTTTTCCCATTTATCCTTGGTTGATTCTATGGCTTGACTATTGTGAGTCGAGCTGCAATAACGTATGAGTACAGATGTTGCTTTGACATACTGATTTAAATTTCTTGGGGTATACATCCAGTAGTGGAATTGCTGAATTGTATGCTGATCCCATTTCAAGTACTTTGGTGAACATTCATGCTGTTCTTTATAATGGCTGTATTAATTTAAATTTGTACGAACAGTATATGAGAGCTCCACTTTCTCTGTAACCTTACCAGCATTTTTAATTTTTCATTTTTCTATAGTAACCAATCCAACAAGTATGCGGTGATTTCTTATTGTTGCTTAAATTTGAATTTTCATGGTTATTAGTGTGTTCAGTAGTTTTTCATTTGTTTGCAATTTGTAGGTCCAATTTCAGAAATTTCTACTCATATAATTCCCAAATTTTTAATCAGAGTATTTGTTATTGAATTGCTTGAGTTACATACATATTCTGAAAAATTAATATGGAAATATATCTAGATATTAATATGCACATGTATCTAGAAATTAAATATATGCAAGACTTTTTTATTTAAAAAATGTTTTTAGCTTTAGATGGATTTTATGTGGTACTAAGGATTGAACCCAGTGACATTTTTGTATTAGACATGCATTCTACCACTGAACCAAAACCCCAGCCCATATACAAGATGTTTTATAGAATATGGGCAATATTTAATTACTAATCAAATTGAAATTAAAATTTAAGTAATCATTTAATGTATGTGGGAAAGAGTACAAGTCAATAAATGTCATAACATCTCAGTGGTGAATTTGTTTAGAAAGATGATTTTAATTTTTTATATCTAGGACCGGAACCAGATAAATATAAGGATAATTTGTGCAATGTCATCTATCATTTTGGGTTTTATTTTGCTCTATGATGAGAAGATTAATTTAGATGACCTGAATGTTTTTCAGTATAAAAGTTTTAGGAATCCTTAGAATTTCTGATATTTTTCTGTGAGAAAGAAGATACTGCTAGCCAAATAAAGTTTCTGATTTTTATGCCATATACATGAGTTTAGATGTTAAATTATTTATTATTTATAGGTTTTTTCCCAAATACAATGTAAAACAGTTTCTCTCTCCAGTAAGTTGACTTCACAACATAAAATTCTATCTAGCAACATAATTCTTCTGTAAACATGTTAATAATAAAAATATGTCCTACATTGTATTATTTATCAATGAGAAGTCTCTACATAGCATTGAAATAGCATATAAATATAATAGCATTCATTCAATTACATAGCCATCCATTAGTATCCATGGGGAATTGATTCCAGGACCTCCTTGCAGATATGAAAATCTGTAGATGCTCAAGTCTCTTATGTAAAGTGGCATGGTATTTGATTACAACCCACACACAACCTGCTGTATACTTTAAATCATTCCTGGATAATCTATGACACATAATATAATGTAAATGGAATGCAAATAGTTGTTATACTGTGTTGTTTAGTCAGTAATGATGAGAAAAAATTCAGTACATACTCAGGACAGACAAAATTTATTATTTTGTTCCAATATTTTAAATTTGTAATTAGTTGAGTGCATGAATGTGGAATTTACAGAAACAAAAAGTCAACTTTTTAAAAATTTCATTTAATTAAATTACAGGAAACATTGAGGAAATATTTTAGGCCCACTATTTAAAATTACACTCTAAATAAAACTATGATATCTATTTATGTCCCCTCAATATATTTTGATATTTCCATTATCAGAAAAATGTTCTTATAATCAGTGTACTTGAGGTGACTGATTTTTAGCTGATTTATCTTGCTTGTAAATAATTATTTTATTTTAAAATAATTTCCAGAAAATATTTTTAAAGCAAAAGCCCTTAAATGACAAAACTTTTATAACTAAAATTATCTTTAAAATATACTACTATCACCCTGGCATTTTAAAATATGAAAATAAGTAAAAGGTTTTTATTTATAAACTTATTAGCATAACATGATTTTTAATTTGCACATTTTCCTAAATTTATTATTTATGTAAATGATTTTTTCTTTTTATGTCATTGAAAAAACTACTTTTAATATAGCTCACATTTATATGTGTGCTCATGATACTATATATATTTAGGAATTTTCAGCAACTGTCATATGCTAGATTTCTAGACATCCTTCCCTTGCAGTCAGTTCTTCTGGCTTCAAATTATAATGGCATTTTTCTAAGAGTGAATCACACTTCTGGCTCAGAAGTAAAATGAATTTACTAAAAAATATCAATATAACATTTAAAACTGGCCATTTATATAAAATTTATGTATTTTATTCTACCTATTTTGTTTTCTCACACTATCAGAACTTCAGTATAGAATGCTTTATCTGAGAAGAGAAACAATGTTTTATATCAAAGTTTAATCATTTTTTTTTGCACGAACACACTAACACACACCAAGGAAAACACAATACATCACCAATAAGCAAGCACAAAATCTATCACATACTATAATCAGAGGAATAGTCTCCTAAATACAATTTTAAGAAATGTGAATAAAAAATTTCTTCCATTAATGTAAATGTCCTGCTTCTACAGAGATAATCTGTGAAAGAATAAGATAAATTCTTTGCTGATATCCCACAGATAAAACTTCAAAGTCATGAGATAAAACTGTACTAATATGAAAAACATTTATGCTTGTGAATTAGAAATATTGAGATTCTGTGAAAAAAACATAAAGAGAATAGAGTTGAAATTTTGCTTATCTCAGTTCATTTTATGAGAAATATAGATAAGAAAATATAGTGGATAGAAAAAAAAATTAGGACTGGCTCCATCAACTATTAAATATATTATCGCACAAAATTATTTAAAACGTGAGAAACTAGCATAATAAAAAATGAAACAATGAAACAGACTAGAAAAACTGTGATATTTCACATCATATAAAAATTAATTAAATAATGGATCACTGATCAATTAAGAGGAAATAGAGGGTAAATGAAGTGAATCTCTGTATCTAGACAGATATTCTGGAGATTATAAATAGAGTTACCTAGAGATTATAAGTACCTCCAAATAAACATTCTGTTATTCTGGTCCATTATATTAAACAAGATTGAAAAAAATTTTAAAGTCATCTGTTAAAGTATTTTGAATAGTAATTAAAAATTCAAAGATAAAGAGAATGACATGAGAAACATAGCCAATTAGACTCTCTTTCCTCCCCAGACACCTTGGTCTAACAACAGCACACTAATGAGCTGTGTTTATGAGATATTCAGAACTCAGTGAAGAAGATCCTGCACCCCAGCAGGGGCCAAGCCAGCTGCATCAGAGCTGAAGAATATGTGACACTCTCCTGCGATAGTCCTCACTGGCAAAGCACTATGTGATCAGAAAATTCCCAGATCCTATTGTAGCAATGTTATGTATATCAGCTTAGCTTTGTTATAGAAATTTAAACATCACTAACCTTCAGGGAAATTAAATTAAAACCAAAATGAAATATAACTTTCAACCTATTAGAATTTCCACTATCAAAAAAAAAAAAAAAGCAAACAAATAAGCAGCAACTAGTTACTGACAAGTGTCTATAGAAAACGGAATTCTGTTTGAGAATGTAATATAGTATAGCCATTAAGGAACATGGCATGGGGTTGCCTAATACAAAAACAAATGAAATTTTATTTGATCTAATAATACCATTTATCTAAAAGAATTAAAATAAAATTATTAAGTATATATTTGCCCTTGAATTTATTTTATTATACTGTTACAACAGTCGAAAGCAGAAACTACCTAAAGGTCTATAGATAGATGAATCAATAATGAAAAGTATTCTATACATACATTAGAACATCATTCAGAAATATCAAAAGGAAAGCTTATAATGTTCTATAGCATGAAAGAAACTTATAGTTTTTTAAAATATGGCGGTGACACAAAAAGTAAATACTGCGTGATTTCATGAATATGAAGTATTAAACATCAAAACAATCAAAACAGAAAGTAGAACTGTGTTTTCTGGGAGTCAGAGAAGGAGAAGCAAGTGCTGCTCAATGTGAGTGAAGTCTCAGGCAGGCAACATGAAAAGTTTGCAGGATGTGCTGTACAACACTGTGATCAGAATTAACAACACTGAACTATGCATTTGGATGTTTGTAACAGTGTAGATGTCACAACATACATTTCAGTCAAATAACATTTGAGCAGATGTCAAAAATACTTCAATTAAAATTAGAAAGTAAAAACAAGTGTGGCAGAAGGAAAATAAAAAAACTGAAACATAATTAGGACATACGTATGTATGGAACAAAAATACAATTATTTAATATGTAAAAAATTCAGGTGAATCAGTACACTGCAACACTATGTCTTCAGTTACAAAATAAATGTGAAAGAAACTTGAAGTCTCTTTGAAATATGGAAGTGCCACAAAAAGCAAATGCTGCATGATTCCATAAGTACATAAGAGAAAAGAAACAAAAACATCACAACAACTGAGAGGGACAATACAAAATTCTTTCCAAAAACTAATCAAAAAATTTAAAAAGTATTATGTATCAAATTATATATTAACAATGTGAGAGCATTCTCTCCATCTGCCAAATCTATAACACCAAAGTCAACTGGAACAACTTAATAGAGAAAAGTTGAATTTCATACGCGCACACACACACACACACACACACACACAGAGCACACACAACACACTGTAGAAGGAAAGACTTTCCCTCCAAATACTGGTGGGTTAGAAAAATACATGGTGATTTGGCAAATTCTTCTGGGACTTCTAGGATGAATAGTGTTGATCTGGACACACAAGTTGGCTGCATTTGTTAAGAATATTTGGTTGGAAACAATATGAAACAATTTTAACTGGTTTATTAGTTTAAATGTTAATGATGCTGAAGATACTAGAGTATGTTTTGGAATTTATGAAAAACTTTAAAAAGAAGTTCTCAGAATGTTTGTTGTAAATATGTGAATTATTTTACTGCAAAATTGACCTTCTAAGCCTTGGACCTAAACTCAAAATCTATGTCAAACTCCCTGGGAATAGACTAATTTGTTGCATGAGTGTCAGTATATATATAAAATATGTAACTTCACATGGTTGGAAATGTTATTAGTTCATATTCCATTACTATAATGAAATACAAGAAGTTGGGTAGTTTATAAAGAAAAGAGGTTTATATAGCTTACTATTCTGGAGGTTCAAAGATATGATGATGACTTCTACTTGCTTCTACTTAGGCTTAGATGAATTCCATTAGATTCCTATGGTGAATGGAATCACAATAATAGGACCATGTGCTAGAGGGAAAGATAACATCATGAGATAGAAAGCTAAAGAAAGTGATTTATTGATCAAACTAGTTATTTTTTTTTTTCTAATTGACAGTCTCACAATAACACATCCAAGGTCCCAGGAAAACTACCTTAATCCTTTCCAAGACCAGCACTTCCCATACATGTCACTGTGCTCCTCCTCTTAAAATTTATGCCAGTTCAACTATCATATTGCTACACTGGCGACCAAGCTTAGAATATATGAATCATTGGGGGACAACCCACATATAAAGAATAGAAACTGGAGAATGAATCCAAGTAATTAGAGAAACAAAATGGTGTCTGTTACAAATATGTTGCAATTTTATTTATTAGGAAAGGAGGAGGCAAAGACTAATGATACTCTAAATAGATATCCTATTATAATATGCTTATACATTCAATGTTAAAAACATGTAACACTTCAATACCTACTTGAAGAAAAAAGTATGTGATGACCCAGCAAATAAATTGTCACTGTATCTATGTTTCCATCTGTTCTGATTTAATTATTATGTGTTTTCAAAAAGTTCATGTGTGAGATAAAGCAAGAAAGTTTAAATGTAAAATGATCACCTTATGAGAGTTTTTAACCTAATCAGTTCGATTATCTCCTGATAGGGTGTTAACTTAAGGCAAGTAGTGTTAGGTAGGTGGCAGTGACTTGGTGGCGACTTAGTGGCAACTTAGAACAAAGCAGTCGGCACTGGAAAAGAACATCAATCAGATGCCTGCGGAAATGCCTGTCAATCAGCCTGATCTCCTAACTAACGCCTGTCAATCAGCAGGACCCCCTGGCCAATCCTAGAGTTCAGCCAACTCGCCTGACCAACTCTAAGGGGGCAAGGGACCCTAGAAACACCTTTTCCTGTCCCTAGCCCTTCCCTTTCTGCTGTAAGCCCCATAAAAGTCCAGTCTACTAGAGCTTCCACGCAGTTTCTCCTCAAACCCTTCTCCTGTCCCCTCTCTGGGTCTGATCTGAGTTCCTCTCAGGAGTGATAACTCAATAAAGCCTCCCCCAACTGATTTGACAAGTAGGGTGTGGCTGGAAGAGGTGGGTACTGGGGCATTCCTTTGGGGTATCTATTTCTCCTTAGTGAGAGAAGTCTCTTTCTTTCTACTTCCTGGTGCCCATATCCTGAGCTGCTCTTCTTCACCACATTCTTCCACCTTGATATTCTACTTCACCACTAGCCCAGAGCAATGGATTTGGTGCTCTATAGCCTGAGATCTCTGAAATCATGAGCTCCAAATAAATGTTTCCTCCTCCAAAATTTTTCTTGTTAGGTATTTTGATCATAGAGGCAAAAAGGCTGACTCAAACACCATCCAAAGAACAAAATCCAAGGAATTTCTAAAGAAAGAGAAGACAACTATTCCATACATGTTATAATGAAAAAAAATAAAATTATGATATTGGTGGGGAACACTACTGAAAACCCTCTTATTGAAAACTTGAGTTATAATAAAGATTTAATCAAAATTGTTTTGGTAAATTAAAAATTTACTGTTTTGGAAAGTATTTGGGGAGGTAGAAAATCTCCATAAAAATTAATGAATAATTATTCTACTTAAAGTATAATATGAGCAATTAATTTACAAAAGATTGGAAATAAATTGCAAACAATAGTAGTAAGGGCCCTAAAATTAGAAAATTAAATAGTATAAAATACAAAAGATATTTGGAGAAAACTTAGATCAGCAAACCCTACTAGAATAGAAATTATTACTTCTGGCTCAGAAATAAATATTTCTTAACATTATAGTGGCAAAAACTGAAAGTATTCATCAGAAACCTACTATCTAATCAGCAAATTTACTTCTATATAATTATGTTACATTTTAAAGTAGATTTAGTTCTCAATCAACAGAGAAATTTTTATATTTCTGTCAATCATTCTTTTGTTATTATTCAGTGATCAAAGGTTAAAAAAAACCTGTTTTGTACTAGATAAATATTAAACAACTGATGAAGTGTATACTTTAATGCATAACATAGAAAATAAATATTAATGTATGATCCAATTTTAGTGAAACATCTTTCTGATCTTATTAAGACTAAAAAGACTGTAAAATAATATTATAGTTTTCTTTACATTTAGGATTTAATGCTTTAAAACATTCATTTTTTCCTTTTAGTACTTTTCAAATACTAATTAACATAATATATTTGAATATATTTAAATACTAATTAACATATAATATATTTAAAAAGAAAAAATAAAGAGAAAAATAAAATTGATTTTTATAGTAAAGTATGTTATTTTGTTTTGGGAGTGTGATACTGAGGATTGAACTTAAGGGCTCTCAACCACTGAGCCACATTATTAGTTCTATTTTGTACTTTATTTACAGACAGGGTTCATTGAGCTGCTTAGGCCCTCACTTTTGCTAAGGCTGGCTTTGAACTCCCTATCCTACTAACTCAGACTCCTGAGCTGCTGGGATCACAGTTGTGTGCCACTGCACCTGGCAAGATGAGTATGTTTTTAAGTTACAGATTTTTTATTTTGGTATTGGTAATTATTTTCTGCTGTATGTGTATCCTCAATATAGTTTTGGCAGTTATAAAACATGTCTTTAAATTTCTTTACACAACTCCCATTGAGATGGGGTTTATGTCCTCTTTAAGTAAATTTTGATGGTTTGTTTTTAGAAGCATAAGTTACACTCTGTGACTTCTATTACTCTGTTGGGGCACTCATTCTGGAGATAGCAGCCATTACTTAAGAAGTCTAAACACCTTGATATTGTCCTGCTGCACAGCCTACATTTTGAAACTAAGTAGACATCTCCAAATATCCTATCATTATGGCAGAAAGTCAGTTATTAATACCTAGCCAATGAATCATTTGGATGTTTTTAGATAAACATTTCTGAAATTCTCATAGAAGACTCCCAAGGTAGAATTGCCCCTCCCAAGGTAGAATTGCCCATTGAGCCACTCTTGAAAGCTGAAACAAAATACAAACATTGTTTTAGGATATTAAATATTTTGCCATATGTAGTTGCACATACCTGTCATAGCAGAAACTTACAAGGCTAAAACAGGAGAACCAAAAGTCTGGTGCCAGCCTCAGCAATTTAGCAAGATCTCACCCCCTCCCCCTCAAAAAAAGGGTTGAGCATGTAGCTTGGTTTTAGAGCAGCCTCCCTCCCCCACCCCCCGTGTTCAGTCCTAGTACAGCACACACGCACACAGAAGAAAAAGAGAGAGAAAGAGAGAGCAAGTGCAAGAGATAATATATTAATATATTAATTTTGGAGTGATATGTTTATTATCATAGTTATCGAACAATATTTTCATATGAGTACTAATATTTTTGATCAAATTCATAAAACATTATTGATGGGAGTGAAACATTAGAAGGGAATTGTCAATAATAAAATATTCAGAAAACTAATAAAACAAATATATTGTGTAATTTGCGGTATCCACTTTAGCTCTATTTGTTTTAACAAATAATTCTAGCAATCTTAACTTATATTAAAAAGTAATAACTGTACCATTATATGTGTTTTAAAATTAGATCATTTATAAATTCTAGCTTTACCACTTATTATTTTTATTACTCTGGGACAACTATTTAACCATTAAAAAAATAGTTTCTTATAGGGAAACCACCGAGAGTTGAAACTACGCACAAGAAGCACTTAATAATATAAGTAACATGTTGAATATATTTAATAAATTATATTTATTATTAGTTATAATAATAAAGTGTGTATTCTCATGACTTATGAAATATAACCATGAAAAACACTTTATTACTGATTCAATCCACTTTTTAATAATATTTTTAAGTGATACAGTAAATAAAAATCTGTTGGATTAATTAAGTTATTCATTAGTTTTGAAAATTTGATTTTATTGCATTAAGTAACTGATGTATAGTATTTCTTATTATTTTTTTAAAATTGTAAGACTTCATTAAATTTTATCTAATTGGCTTTTTCTTTTTCCCTCCCAGAAAATATTCATTCTGAACACTGTCAATAATAATTCCTAGATGGAGTAGGGGAACTACATTTAATGAAATAAAACCAGAGATTATAACTCATACCTCCATGATTAGCTTTTCAAAAGTTATGCTATTTGTGCTTTAATACACTTTGTTCTGTTCTTATTTAACTTGTTTTATGAATTTAGTTTGTAAACATATATTTTGTCAATATACATGATTTTTTATATAATGCCTATAACTTGCCAACATAATAATAATATAATAATCTTATTCCATAGGTCATATTGTAGTACTTAAAGGCTACTAGAACACAAAAGAAATTATCTCATCTATAGTGAGGTTCTATCATGGTCTGCAATTGTGAAACACGTGTTAGAAAACTGGCCTAAACTCCTTTACTTAATTGGGTCATTGCAGCTTCATTTTCAGTGAATGATAACATTGCATATTAAAACACTTAATTGTGCTTTCTTGGACATACAGATTGTGAACAGGAATCACTATCCACTGTTAAACAATTAGGATTTACTATGTCAAAGTCTAAAAAAAAATACACTCTTCAGTAGGGAACATGTGGCTGGCTAGGTTATATATCAAAATAATAATATAATTATTTTAATATATTTTAATGTATTCTCTTAGCTTACTGAAACAATCATATTTCTACTCTCTATTTTTTTTGTGAGAAATATTTAAAGGAAAAATTAAAATTCCTTAGACTTAAGGGATTTCAGGCTTTTTAAAAAGTTTTCAGAGCCATATTCCCTATTTAAAAACTAGGCAAAATGGTGGTGGGTATAGAGGAGAAGGAAGAGGAAAGGCAATTCTATGAGAAAGAAAGTCTATTATGTGGAAGGCGAAAACTGGTGCTTTTTAAAGAGGATCAGAGTGCAGAGTGGAAAAGACTCAGATTTCTGTTGCTGTGCTAAAATACGTGAGAAAATCTACTTAAATGAAGAAAGAGGGGAGAAGGAGAGTCCGACAAAGGTTTGGGTTGATATTCAATAAACAAAAAAGAAAATTTTTAAAGAAGCAAGGCTCTTTGTGGACCTCTGAACTACTCTGATGCTGAATCCCTTAACTGTCCACACCCCACCTGTTAGAGAATAAAGACTTTGGGTTACTATAAGGTCCTTGCTTAGTATCTGGATGGCCATTATAAGTGACAGCCACCATTTTAGGGAAAAAGTTTCATTCTCCTGCCCAAGGGCATTTCTGAGAAAGGCTCACCCTCCCTCATACCAACTCAACCCCTAACTGCCAGCATTAGGACCTGCCTGGCTCTGATTCCTGAGCCTACCCCACAAAAGTCCCGGAACCCAAGCTTCTTTTTACTCTCTCTCCTATAGTCAGATGGCTTTTCTTTGTCAGTTCTGACAAACTGTGTACCTCTTAAAAAAAAAAAAAAAGAAAAGAAAAGAAAGAAAGATCTATTTTGGTTCATTGTTTCAGAGGTTTTAGTCCCTGGTCATTTTGCTTTGTTGATTCTGGGTGTGATATGAGGCAAAACATATGGCAAAAAGCTTAGCTGCTCAACTCATGGAAGCCAGGAAGAAGAGAGGGAGTATCCAGGGAAAAGATGCACTCTTCAAAACATGCTACTAGTAAACTTATTCCTCCAAGAAGGCATTACCTCCTGAAGTATCCACCATGTCTTAAACCACCATCTGGGGACCAATCTTTCAACACATAAATTTTGGGGGGTATGCTCCAGATCCAAACTATTAACAAGTCTGATTGTTTTCCATAGTCTTCCAGTGTTCTAGCTTTCTTTAGTAAATGAACTAAAACCTGTTAATGTGGGGATAGTGGTAGGGATGAGATAGTCAAGGAGAATCTTGTCCTGAGGAAAAAGTGAGCTCCTCATCATTATGACATTTGAATCTGGAATTTGAATAGCAAACCAATGCATATAATACGTTATACATTTTTTATTATTATGGTTTAGATATGAGATGTCCTCCAAAAGCTCATGTGTGAGACAATGCAAGAAAGTTTAGACATGAAATGAATGGATTATGAGAGGATTAACCTGATCAGTACATTAATCCCCCAAAAGGGATTAACTGGGTAATAACTGTAGGCAGGTTGGATATGGCTGGAGAAGGTGGGTCAATGGGAGCATGCTTTTGGAGTATGTTTTGTGAATTAAGCTTAGTATCTCTCAGTTTCCTGGCTGCCATGTCCTTCACCACTTTACTCCACTACTCTTGTGCCATGATGTTTTGCCACCTCCTAGGCACAGAGCAATGTGGTCTGCCTATAGGCTGAGACCTTTGAAATCATGATATACATTTAATATATAAATAAATATACTTTTAACCCTCTAAAATTGTTCTTGCAGGTCTTTTGGTCACAGAGACAAAATAGCTAAACAAAACAATTATAAAGCCCTTTAATTATTATTTCAATAAATTTTTATTTTTTACTTACATATTATATTTAAATATTTTTTTTTTCCAAATGTCATAATCTGTTCTCTGTTCCTCTATTTAATATAAATGAAAGTTAATTTTTATAATTATTTTCTTTTCATCCACTTCAGATTAAGGGAAAAGTATTACATAGCTTGTTTTTATCTTCAATTTCCTACCTGTTCAAGAGTATAATATTAACCTTTCTAATCTAAGATTTTCTCTCTTTAAGATGGATGGGATAGTATTTCCTTTATAGAATGATGGAAAGTAGTAAAGTAATTAAGCTATGTAAAATGCTTGTAATGATAACTGACAAAGTAAATAGTTCATGATTGAACCTATCATTAATATTTTGAGTATATATAATACTATCATGAACCATGTATACTCAATTGTGCTCATGTGTATTGTTCAACCCCAGGGCTTCAAAGGCTCTAAGCATACTGTTTGTGATTCCAAAGAAAGAACATGGAAGACTCAGTGGGGTTTGTGGACAATTTTATTATACACTCTCCTCAGCAGCAGCAGGTTGGTATACAATGGAGGACCACACTATGCCTACAAGAAGGGGGAGTATATAGGATAGGTTGCATGCCCACTGTATAGTGGATATCCCCAGATGTTTTATGAGTATATTCTTTTATGTTACATCCAGGATCACTCTGTTTAGATCATATCCTAAAGACCAGAGATAAGGAAACTGGAAAACTGAAGTTTTCCATTTCTTTTATTATTGCATTGTTTAGAAATCCCACTGCCAACTTTCCTACATACTGATTAGTGTTTAACCCAACATGTATATGAGAATTTATATGTAATGCATTATAATAACTGTACTATTTGTGTTATATATAAATACTTTTAATACGTGCATACATGCTTTTTATACTAAAATATATAGTGATATTAATAATACCATAACTTCTGAATGATCCCATTCATGAAATCCTAACTATTCTTATTTTATGATAATATATTGACCAAGGTGGCCTTAACATTTCCCCATGCTTAACCAAATTTTAGACAGGCTTCTTCCTTTATGTAGGTACCTGACCTCATTATCCCCTCCAACTACAAAATCTAGATGATATAAAAAGAAAGGTTCCTGACCTCCCTTTCCTCATAGCATTTACTTTAACAAGTCTGGTAGCTGCAAATTCTTTCTCTGCCCCTTTCAGATGCAAATCATTTTAAAAGCTTCTTGCCAGTTTTACAACTCAGAATGGTCTTTCTCAAGGTTCTGGGAATCATCCCTTTGAAATGCAATCATAAAAGAAGATAGGACCCTGATATCCCAATTTCTGTGGGAGGGAAGGAGCCTGACTTCAGGTACCTTTCTCAAAACCATGAAACTACCTCCTGCACAAAGTTTGAATGGCTACTTTTCCTCCGGATAAGTCAAATTGGCTATCAGATGGTGTATAATTCTTCCATCCCATCTCTTCAAAGCTTGGTTTTTACTTTTACAGTATCTTTTTAGTGAAAACAAAGGAAAAAGAAAAAAGTATTATTATGCCATACATAATAGAGATCTTTTTAACTAAAGCCCTATTTTAATCTTATTAGCCCTTCACTTTAAAATTTATAAATAAGAATAATTACTTCTGATCTGTACCGTAGATTTAATGACAAATTTTATCAGGAAACTGATAAAATTTCTTGATACAAGAGATGGGAAGCTTTGACTCATTAGTAGAAATGAAATGGAATAAAATGAGTGTGAAAATATTAGTAAATCTTGGGGCCTAAGCCAAAAGTGGTAATTGGGGCTTCAGCTGAGGTTGTTGCTGAAAACTTGGTTCTTGCCTTGAATGCCAATCCAATAATAAAAACCTGGTTATGAGAAAAAAGGAAAAAAGAAGCTTTATTATTTTACTAGCAAAGGAAAATCACCAGAAACTCTGGTCCCAAAGGCTGTGATTCTGCCCATCAGCAAGAACAAAGGGGTTTTAAGGAGCCTTTTCAAAGGCTACATTCCAAGTGTTCTCTGTTGGAGTTATAATTCACTTATAAATTTGGGAGATTGTCACTTCTCAGATCCTCTGCTGCCATCCTCAAAGTCTAGCTTACTCCTTTCCTATGATGTGTGTGTACTCAAGAACAGATAAATGCTCCTAAACAGGGAAATAAAGTTAATCCTATTTCCCCTGGGGTCTGACTAGAGAGGAGCAGGGAGGGAGGAAGAGAAAGAAGCATATTCATTTTAAAAATAAGTTGCAATGTCAAAGCTGCAAGGGTTACATTCAAAGCATAAAGTGGACCACTGTTTCAAAATGAGAAAATGTTGATTAAGGGACCAGGCTGCTCTCTGAAGAAAAAAGAAAAAAATATTATTACACCATACATAATAGGAGATCTTTTTAACTAAAGCCCTATTTTAATCTTATTAGCCCTTCACTTTAAAATTTCTCTGAATAAAGATGCAAGTTTTTATTGTTTGCTGGGGTAGACTAAATTCTCGAAAAATTTTCCATTGGTCAGGGGTATGGTTCCAAAAGATGCTTTTATTGCATGAGACTCAAACTGTTAGATAGCAGTTAGACATGAGCAGTGGACTAGAGTTTAAGAAAAGATTTAGTACAGAAGAAATAGATGAATCAACAGTCCCACCTCAGTGGTGCCACATGGTTTCACAAGATAGCTACTTCAGGACCCTTGCCTGATGTCAGCCCTATAAGCTATTCCTCTTACAACAAGAGGAAGCTAGATAAATTTAGGAGAGGACAGAGGACCTAATTGCTAAGACATTTTCAGCAAGATCCTGCACAACATAGACCAGAGATTTTCAGACCAGGAAAGCAGCATGATTTAGACTGGAGCCAGCTGAACATAAATTCTGTAAAACCAGTTCCAATTCATATTTGCCAGTCAGGCCAAGGTGACCAAGAGCTGCTCTTAGGTGGATAGCTAATGTAGTCCATCAATACAGAGCAAAGAGGTGGTACTTGGGCAGGGCATTCTAACCTTCTCTCTCCTACCCTAATAAGAATTGAATAGACATGCTTAGTCATAGTTGGTTGCAATTGATAAGGAGCTGTAAGAGGCATTAGCTATAGGTATGCTTATCGATGACTGGTTACAATTGATAGGGAGCTCAGGTCCATGGACCTGAACAAAAGACTTGCCCAGTTGCAACTACATTGTCTCACCGGACATTCCCAATGGACATTGACTCTCACTGGGTATCAATAAACACCAACGTACACCACCAACTTGGAATTATATTTAAACGGCTTGTCCTGCCACGATGAAGGGTTTGTTCCAAGGACATCAGTGAGACTGGCCACCTTGCAGCCTGACCCCAGATTGACTCTTCCATTTCCAGACATCCAACCATTGTCTGGAGAGAACCAACGACAATATCTGCTCTTCAGCTAAGGAAGTCACGTGGTGTGGGAGGGACTTTGGGGCTTGTGGTTGCCCTAGGATTGTGTGATTTGCTTGTAGTGTTTAGTTAGTGTGCATTAAATGCTAGTTGGGGTGCTCCAGCACACTGAACACTTTTTGCATTAACTGTTTATGTTTGATGATTGGTTTATGAATACACACTTACACTTAAAGACAATCTGTCTCTGAGTAATTATTCATAGTGCCGCTTGCAACATGGTCCCACCACACTGTGCAAACATCCTGGTCTTGTAGCTCAATGTGAGTTTTATGATAGGGCTGAAGGATATTGGATACCTGGGATACTAAAAGATGCTGAAAAAGTACAAGGGGGCATGGTAGAAGAAAACATATACCAGCTCCAAAAACAATTTGAGATAGCTACAGGTAGAGGCAAGGAAAATCTTAATGCAAGATTTAAGACAGCAAATGGGATAAGACATTAAGACAGAGATGCAAGGCTTTTTTAATATATTTCATTCACTCATCAAACATCTGCGGATCCACAAAGAGTCTTTATTTTCAATAAAAATGGCGATCCAGTCCCTGGAAAGTAACTCAGTAACCATTAACTTGCTAGTCAGACATGTTAGGTACATAGAACAAAGCTAGAAGGAAACTGATAATGTATTGCCCAGATGTGCGACCTCAAAAATTAGTGATTTTTAAGTTGACCAAGAACAACTTAAAATGTAGAGGTTTATTTAAGCTCTTCTTCTTTAACAATTTAATTTACACAAACATTCTGCTTCTGTTGTTTTATCAGAGTCTCTTTATTTGTTGAAAAGAATACAAAGGTGGAGTTCAAAAGTGACATACCATCCTTCAAAGGACAATGTTTTATTACACACATGGGTTTATTTCACTCTTCCAGCTATTTGTCCCACCATGGTGATCCCTGTCTGGTTACTTAAGAAGGCATGACATCTCTGTAGACTTTTTTTTTTTTCAACCATCTTTGAACTCACATCCAATCTGAAGAGTCATCTCTACCTAAAAGTTTCTCAAGCTATTCATCTTGGTATTTGTTTGCAATTTCCCTCATTTTTATATAGAAACCTTAGGAGATGTCTTTTTTGTTTACCATTATAACCCCTGGGTTTTGCCTCGAATAAAGATTAAATATGAATTAATACATAAATTGAGAAACTGATGTGACTCCATTTTTGAAAAAACAGCCTGTACCTCAGAGCAGGGCCAGTCCAAATGGAAGGGGAGGGGGTTTGACCCTTGTCCTTGGAAAACCCATTTCTAGGCACTTAGCTACCCTGCTGAGTCATTTGATAGCAATGTCCTTGATTTAGCAAATGTAAGTTCCTGAAAAGACCAAAAAAATATCTGAGACCTAATTTCAGACCATAGCAACAACCAATCAGAGTGAGACAGAGAAGATACCAGAAATACCAAGCGGCACTCCCAGTAGTTTCAGTGATTGCTAACATGATTAGGCAATGCTGCAAGTTTAGCATATACACTCTTGCAAACCTGCAAGGCCTAAATCAGTCAGTTCAAATGTATCCACCACTTGAACTAACCAATCACCCTTACCTGACTTGTTCCCGACAATGAATGTGCTCATCAATGTTAAGAGTTGTTGTTTTATTTTCCCATGGTGTGAAATGATTTGCTGTGTGATGTTGCGATGCATACAGTATCCCCCCAAAACCTATAAATCCTCACTGAACTAAGGGTTGGGACTCACTCCTTGGGACCCCTGCATGGGAACAGCTGCATCAGAAATGGTTGTGAGTCCAGGCTCGAGTTTACAATAAAGACTCTTGTGTGGTTGCATTAGATTAGGCTCCTGGAGGTCTATTGGGGTCCCACAAATCTGGCTTTACAAAACGAGTAAGGAAATGACTCTGGAAATGGTCTTTAATAAAGTATCTTGGAAACTGGTTTCTCATATATTATTTCTTTATTAATCCCTATTTGATTCATTTTTTATTTCTCTTTAAGTTGATTTCACTTTTCCTACATTCACATAGCCTGAATTAGTTTCTAAAAAATTCCTGTATTTACATAATTTGAAATCAATCCACTTTGAAAAATGGATTGTTTTGTAGATCCAATTACAACCTCCTAAAGAATCTGCTGAATTTATTTTTGGTTAGTATTTACCCATTGACAAAGTGACATAGAGTAATCAAAATCTTGTGTTACCAACCTAACAAGGATCTATCCTAAGAATCACAGAAACTTTCAGCAATATACGTTCAATTCATCCATTAACATAGGTTCAAAGCTTCTATACGGAAACTTCAAATGGGTGTTAAGATTTTGTTGCTGTTTTTGTTGACTAAAAGTGGGAATTTTAAAACATGCTCCCTGCTTTTTCTTTATTTCTTTTTTTCTCCCCATACTCAACTTCAGCAATATTGGGGTCTATGATTCCTACCCCGAAACTGGACCTTTTGACTACCTAATGCGTAAGCACATGTGGCTTTATGACAAAGACTTTTTCAAAACTGCCCTTTACCTGCTCTTTGCCCTTTGCTTCCACTCCCTAATCTTTTAAAATCTCTTCCATTTTTCCTGGAGAGTTAAGATATTAACTGCTAAAGTTTTCTTTAAATTCACACACTCAAATAAACTTATAACACCCTTTCTAAGTAACTAGCTAGTGGAGGTCAAAGTTTCTTGGGATATTCTGGAGAATGCATAAGCCATAGTTGATGAAGACCCCACCAAGCCTGCAGCCACACTGTACCTCCTTTACCTCTCATAAAAGACCTTCATTGAACTAAGAACCCTGAAAATAAAGAATTGAGGGGTCTTTTTGACTTCAAGGCCATCATTGAATAATGAACCTGATTTCTTCTACAAAATCCTGACTCCTAAATATTTGGTCATCTGATAGGCAGTATGAACATTTTATTCCTTTAACAAATCTAGGCCAATGTTTGAGGTTAGATCTTAAGAAACTGGCATTTAATGCATAGAAAATCAAATGGCCCTGTAGAGAAGCCTAACTGGGAATAAACAGTCAACCATAAATGACACTTGACATTTGTGAGTGAGCCATCTTGGAAATAGATTTTCTAGCCCCTGTTGACCTACTCCATCTAACACTGTAGAGAAATGAAGAGCTACCAAAGTTTTCATTGCTTGTGGACATAAAATAATGAGCCTGCTTTAAAGGAAAGAAGAAAATAGTTTGTTCTGAGCAAATATGAATGACAAAGACCTGGAATCATGGATTCAAGTTACCCTGAATGACATGTTCAGGGTAACATGAAGAGGTTTATCAAATTTTTATAGTCAGAACAAAAGAATTTCATGATTCAATGGGTTTACAAAATACATACGTGGGATTATCAGGTAAGTAGGATATAGCAAATCAAGGGAAGGTCCTCTATAGGAGTTGGGTCATATTTTTATCAAGTTGGGGCAGTCTGTTCCACAGGATTAAATATTATCATTATGGAAGTCTTACTTTTAGAGTTTTGGGAGACTAGAAATGTCTCAAGCCTAGGGTGGAATACTAAAATTTTTATCTAACAGTCATCAGGATACCAGGTCAGATGCAGAGGTTAGTGATGCCTACTAAAAGGCCCAAGAAAGGATAACTCTGGCTGTTGGTTTGCAACACTTCATCTCTACATAATCTTGCTTTTCTGTTCAGGCAAGTTAAAACAGTCTCTGGGATCTTTAATATAAATGTAGTAGCTTCTTCAACTTAAGATTCCTCAGCAAACAAATATTCTTTAAAGTCAACAAGTTGTTTTCTGTTGTGACTTGTTTCATAACAGTAGATAATCATAACATAACCTAAAACTGCCACGTTCCTTGCTCACTTATTAAATAGTGTGTATAAAATGGAATCTATCCTGCAATTTACACTCTGATTTCACCTTATTCAATTCAACACTTAATCAGTTCAATCCTATCTTGTTAAATTTATTCATGTGAATTTAGTTCTTAGGTGAAGAAAAATTAGATAATTTTTCACAGGGATCTTAAAAAAATGTGAAAAATAATGTTTTCCTCTGTATGTTTTAGGATATTCATTGGCAATGAAAAATTCTTATCTACTGTATCTTTTACAGTGACTATTCCTAATGATGATTGATAAAGCAGAGCATTTTAATGATATTTTTAGCAGAGTTCTAAAAACAAAGCCACCATTTGGTGATGATTGACAGACAGATTGAATAATTTTACAGTTTTTTTTTTTTTTTTTGCAGTTGCTACTTACAAACTGTAAAAGTAAAGGTCAATAATGCTTCACCACGTGGAGGAAAAGTTGAACAGAAGTTCATATTTGTTTAATAAAGATAATTAGAAAAAAATGAAGAATGATATTAAGCATTGGTGGGTGGAGGTGGGGAAACTTTGATCTAAGAAATGGCTGCAATACCCGTAAACAGTAAAAAGGTAACTTCATAATTTTTATCAATAGAGAAGAATGACTCAAAAGCATGCTCATTTGTTACTGGAAATAAAAACTAAATAAATTCTCTAGCTTCATTTACTTTCAGTTGACTTAAATATCACTAATTTTTGAGACTATATAGCTGGCCTATACATTATTAGTTTCCTACTATCTTTGCTGTAGATAATATCTCTGATGTGTGAGTTCTGATGATAATGGTTGCCTGGTGTTACTTTCCAATGATTTGAAGGTCACTTTGGCTAAAAACACTAATTCTGCACTTGGGCCGCTGATTTCTGATGGGTGACTAGAATGTGGTGAATAAGCTTGGTATTTCTGTCTTCATATGGTGTCTCTTCTTTGGGTAAAAGTCTCCTCAGCTTTTTTGTTTTTTTATAGATATGTTGATCATGTGAGGAATATTTTGTCCCACACTAAAATATAGTTTTAATTTTACCTAGACTCACACAGTTTCTCCTGCCACTCTCCTTCAAGGCTAAATACAACTACATAGCAGCCTCAGTAGCTGGATACACCACACCATGAAAGAAGTGAAAAATAGGTGGCGCCTGAGTTTCTGAAAGATTTTTGCCTATGGCTAGAAAATCCAAATCCATGCATAGAATATTTCTGACCTAATTAACCTTCCTTTCCCTCCCCTAAATATACCTTTCTGTGCATCTGTAATCCGATGAAATAGAAAAGATGTTTTGTGAGCAAGGCTCCATTATTTCCATTTTTTGGACAACAAATAAAACCTTTTTTTTTCACAAATGCTTATCACACAAAAATTGTTTTTTTTTTCCCTGTGGCATGAGCTTTGAGACCTGTGTTCCTTAACAATATTTATTCCCCAATATGTTTAATAATTCAATTATAAATTCATTATTTCCTGCCAAATTGTATGACAGTGAATATATCATTAATGTTTACAGAAAATATAGTGAAATTGAGATATATAAAATGATATAAAAATTAAAGAATTAAAGGAGCCACAATGGATCAGAAATCAGCCTACGTAACTTTACTATTTTCCTTATTCAAATGAATAAAACAACATTATAAAAATAGAATTTTAGGGTTGGAGTTGTAGCTCAGTGGTAGAGCACTTGCCTCACATGTGTAAGGCACTAGGTTCAATCCTTAGCACCACATAAAAATAAACAAACAAAAATAAAGATATTGTGTTCATCTACAGCCAAAGAAAATTTTTTAAAAAATAGCATTGTAATTGAAATATACTATTTGCTATATTTAGAAAATAGCACAGTTTTATTGACAACTTGAAATGGTCACATCAAAATTGAATAAGAAAATATTCTAAATATTAACTATGGAAGGAAAACTCTTACTAGAAAAGTAAACACTATAAAAATAAATTATGACAAAAATTAAATTTTTATTTCAATATACAAAAGGCAAAAACAAAAGGATAAGATTTTATGTGTATGTGTGTTTGTATATTTTTCTCAAAATATAATTTATGTTACACTCTTCTGAGATGTTAATATATGGATCGCAAAACAAAAGTTTTATAATCAAACTGGTTTGAGTAATGCTTTAAAACATATATGGAGATTATAAGTCACAAGGTACATTTGTGTACTCCCATGTTATTTATTTTGTGGCAAAAATTTATCTTAACATTTTTTGAGTAATAAAAAATTCAGTAATATTAAAAAAGCTGATCTCTTTGTTTACATTACCACTTTTAACTTTTTAATTGTGCAAAAGCAATAGGCATGCAATGGAAATTGTTCTAATTTTAAATTTGGATCTTTTCCCAAGATAATGATATATAGTACATATGAACTGGTATTACCCTCACCCTATTTTGTAATAAACAACATTCTGTTTTCTGTTTTCATAAATCTGACTCCTTAAATTATAGATATTTGATAATTTTCTATGAATTCTGCTTTATAGAAACCTATTATCACAGCATTTCCCTACATAGTTAATCATGAAACTATCTTTTTCAAAAATGCACCCAAATATCCCTTGTGGACTATAATTCTCTAAAACTTTACTTTGAGAATCATTCAAGGGTCATTTTTTAAAATTAAATAATATAATAACATTTCAATTGTATTTTTTTTTTCAGGAAAACTCTGTTCAAAACTTGCAAACTACATAAATACGAAAAGCTGAATAGAATTGTGAAACAGTTGATATCAGTATACTGTGGGAAGAATCATTGATATTTCATTTGGAAAGAGAATTTTGGTGATAACCGAAATAACCTTATAAAGTTATTTTTGTTACTTATAAGAGTAGAAAATGAAGGGATATATAAATACATAAAATAATAATTATTTTCAAACCAGTGAACCAGATTTCAAACAAACAATGAAAAAAAGTGAGTCTAAAACATTTTGGCTATTTGTTTTTTTTTTATCAAAAGTTTGAAGCATAAAATTATATGACTTACAATAAGGAATATTATAAAATAGATTCAATTTATATGTAAAGTTTGATTGAATGCCTAAATTTTTTAATGTCATTTTATGATTCTGAATTTCAAAGTATAAAAAAAAACATGAATTTTATTTTTAAGATCTAGGTAAGATAGGTATTGCATTGTATCATGTTTCCTTAGAATTTTTAGCTAATTTATTTCCTTTTATGTTTCAAGAACTTATGCAAATATAATACAAACTGATGTAATCAAATTAAGTCACTTGATTTTTTGCATCAAAAATTCTGAATATATATGTAATGCATGTTTTTAATCTTCAGATATTTAACTGTGAATTATAAACACCTTCCACTGTGAAGAATCTTAAGACCTGTTCCCAGTAGGTATAACTAATGCTTGTGCTGCTGTTCCCAGACTATATTTATCTTTCCCCAAACATATTAGACTCAATGTTCCCTGTTGATGACCAAATGTTTCCTGGGGAGCTTTAGTTTTCTGAATAAATTAGTTTTGTTAAGTGTTAATTATAGAAGTCTCTTTATAGACCTAAGATAATATAGTAATGGAACCTGAATGTTTTCTTTAGTGAAATCTGACTTGTGTGTGTGACTTTTTGATTGTTTCATATGTCTGGCTCTTAAATGATACACAGCCAGAAAATCTTCTGTGTTCCAGAATTCTTCCTGTTTCCCCCTAAGAAGCAGGAATAATAACCTTTATGACAAGGTAAAACTAAAGATGATACTAGAATTACATATAGTCATCATCACATATATTTTGATTAACTCCAAATTTATATTCAATATCTCAGGTATTTGAGGAAGGGAAGTATATTCGATTTAGAAAATAAACCAAATATCTTACAATATTTGAAATTCTAAAAATGAAAGCGTTTGTGTAATTTACTATTGTGTTTTTAGAGACCTCGATTTTACATATATTTTGCCATTGGTATACTTATTGTACTAACCATTATTAAGAAAAATGCTCATATGTTTTTGCTTTTATCTTTTACTTTATGTGTCCTTTAACGAAGTATGATAAAGCAAAATGTCATGGTAACAGTGCAGTAAAAAGAAAGATTGTGACAGAGGACTAGTGGGAAACAGGAGTATGCTTGTACTTGGCAGAGCTCTGTGAACATTCCCCATGAAAGTAGCAAAATCGTAAAGCCTTTTCTTTAGTCGGAGTGCAGAATGTGAAATCGGTTTGACTCTGGTACAAAATGTTCAGTGTTTCTTGGAATCATTGCCTATATCTCAATTATATTCTGTGGGGAAAATGAATTTGGCTATTATTTTAACTGACATAAAAGGGTAGAATTTGAAGAGTTCCATCTTTCACTAGCTCCTATGGACAGTGAAATGGGAAAATGAATGGCTGGAATTTACAACCTCTTACTTGTAACAGGCTGTGACTGCCGCAAGGACAGAGCAGTAATCAGCTTGTCTGGAGTGTGCACCTGAGAATACCAACATCTAGTCCTTTCTGTTGGAGAGAAAGACATTATAGGAAACAGGGAATTTTATTCATGTTTAAAATACCATGCTCTGGACATTCAAAATGAGCTTGTTTCAAAGACTAAAAAAGTTTTGCAAGGAAATAAAGTTCCATTTTTATCCATGAATGCCATGTAAAAAACAACATAAAACTGGAAAATATTTTAGCAAAGTGGAAAGTCTGAGTTCATATGAGAGTGGAAACATTCAGGATAAGTATACTGATCACATAAGATGCTTGAGTCATATTCCATAAAATGATTAGAATATACTTTTAACAGCATTGGCATACACTGTACCTTTCACAGTTTAAGAGATTATATTGAAGTCATTTATTTTGTGAAGGATCTATACAAAATTGTGATAAAGGTTTTGATTGATTCTTGAAAATTTTTAATTCTGTTTACTACTTATTCTGCTATTACCATTCTTCAAAATCTGAAACAGATCAGGAACTTTGTGGGAATTAAATTCTATGCTGTGAATTCTTTCAGCATTTCATTGTGATAAAAATGGTAAGTACATTAGGTTTAATAAATTAATGAAAGTTTCTCTGTCATTAGTTACTGATATCCTCAGTTTGAATAATGTATTACACTCATAACAATAATGAAATATGGGATTTTTTTAATTAATTGCTATTTATAATGTATTTATTTTGATAAATGTTGGTATAATTGCTTATAATTATTTTACATACTCTATCAGCATTAAATTTTAAAGAGTAAATTAGAAAATTGCTCTATTAGATGCAGAATTTTAATTTAATAGTTAAAAAAAATACACCTGTAAAATCATGATGTGGCACAATGTCACTAACTAAAAACATAGTCTAAAACAGGATCAAAGATCTTTTGTAATAATTCTGAGTTGACTCAAAAGGTTATGATCCTGAAAGTTTAACAGGATTAGACTGCTTTCGAGATAGTTAGCTTTAGATTCTGTTTATTTTTCTCATAACATTTTGCAATTTATATTATGATATCATTTTCAACTGGTGATCATGGCCTACTCCATTTGCAGCAACTCCTATGATACTTTCAGGATGTAAAGTCCATGTTAATGGTCCTGTCTCTACAATGTAGTTAAATAACTTTTTACAAGAACTAGAGGTTTCTTTGTTTAAAACATCCTAACTCTTCTCTCTTATATCTTGTATCCTTTGGACAAGAGGATCCTGGGAAGGACACTTGGAATCCCCCCAGCTTCTTGGGAAACTGGGGCAGAAGTATAACAATTTCAAGGCTGGTCTCAGCAACTCAGCAAGCCTTGTCTTGAAATAAAATAAAAAAAGAAACAGGGCTAGATTTGTAGTTCAGTGGCAGAGTTTCCCTGAGTTCAATCCTCAGTACTGCAAAAGAAAAAATAAAAAAGCTTGAAAACAAATTAATTTGGAAAGTAAGTGGTACTGTGACTAAATAAAATTTCCAACCTTATCAAGAGCTCATAAAAAAAAAAAGACCAGTCTTCTAGAACTAATTAGCTGTCCAACTTTTGACGTTCTCCTGTTTTGCAAATGAATTCAGCATTTACAGAAAATGGTAAGAAGGCAACTTAAGGTGACAAGTCTCCTAGCTTTACATAGAATAACTATAGCATTCTCTATTCCACTCTATAACAATGTTTCAGAACTGAGTTTGAAGAATCCAATTTGGGAATCCAGATATAACAATCCTCGCTGCCCTCAGATTAGATGGTGGAATGGTGCTGATTACATTACCTTTTCCCCCAAAGATGTGTACGCATTTTCTGTATACTATGAGAGGATGATTGTGAGACGATGAGACTTGATACCTAGATAATCAAGCTAGATAAAATATAAGTACACACAAAAGAAAGTATCTTTTTTTTTTCATTTTAAACTTCAGATTAAAGCCTGATTTTTCTTTCAGTAGCTCCATGAGTTTTCTAATTTTTTTTCTGTTCTATCTATAATCAATATTGATACCATTTTCAATTGATACCATTCTGGCGAAGCGTCGGAGGAAGAGACCACACAAGAGACTGGCTCCATGCAATTGGCAAAAGGGGATTTATTAATTCAGCATGCTGAGGTTCCAGGCTCACTCAGGAAGATAGAGCAGCCCAGAGCCCAGAGCAGAGGTCAAGCAGAGCTTAAGTACACTTTTTGGGGAGGGCGGGGGGGCTTTGCAAACATCGGAACAAATCTTCATGAGGTGCGGGAAAATTGAACAACAACTCTGAGACATGATTAGTACATTCATTGGCGGGAACAGTCTGGGCAGGGGTGATTTGTCACTCCTAAGTGGGGTACACATTTAAACTGATTGGTTTTGGGGCCTGGATGCCTACGTGCCGAGCTACTTGGAGCCCTTAGCTATTAAACAACCAGGGGACCAGGAGAAATATTTACTGGGCAGTTCAAGTATTGTCCTAACAGCTACAGGGATACAGGTTCCGGGGGTAGCAGAGGAATTTTAACAATACCTAGTCTTTTACTTTTTAGCCCAGGCCTTGCAATTTAGAAACTTTACAATGCCCATTCTTTTACACTTTAACTCAGGCTTTTGCAGCTTAGAATCAGCTTAGAAATTTTACCTTTACAAATAATGTTAGAAGACACATGCAGAATGTAGTAAGAGTGAGGCAGGTACTGTGGTGTAATTCTTGTAGGAAAAACTCCAATATTGTAATTATTTCAAAGGCATTTTATGCAGGACATTTATTTGGAGTTGGGTAGAATAGGACAGAAAAGTGTTTTGTATCTGTACCATTTTTTTTGCCTAATTCAGTTCTTGAAAATGGCAAGTATTTGGGGCATGTATCTCTTTAAGTAGAGGTAAAGCTTTTAATGGTGCTTTAAAAATATGATTATATGTGTGCATAGATAGATTGAACAATTGAACAGATCTTACACATTCAACCCAGAAGTAGAATCCATTGTTAAATATTTATGTCACATTGATGCATAGTACACAAAAAAGATAGTGAGAGAAATGTTTTTTAGTATCAGATTGAAATGAAACAAGATATCAGACAGAAAAAAATAATTTTAAGTTCAATATATTATGATGAAAATGTTCAGTTTTACATATTTTAATGCTTTTACCTATAAATGAGTTAGGTTCTCTGTGATACTATTCATTTATAAGCATATAGAGATAGTACAAAATAAAATAATTAAAAACTAATGACATACCCCTGTACAACTTTCAAAAACAGAGAGTTCAAAATTAAAAACAAAATAAAATTACAAAGAATTAGTGTAATTATTTTGAATTGTTATATAGAGTGAAGATTGGATTCACTTATTTAGAGTTTTAAATTAGACATAGTTGTGGCTTCTAGGGTGAAAGATAAAAAAATTGGTCTTAGAAAAAGAGATCTTATTATAAGGAATAGGTATTCTATCAAAGAAAATTATGAGCATTTTGAGAAGGTATATATAAGGCTAGTTCCTTGTTTTGTTTTGTTTTTGTTTTTGTTTGTGATTTGTCTTTGGTGGTGGTTTTTGTTTTGTTACTGGGAATTGAATCTAGGAGGGCTTATTCACTGAGTCACATCCCCAGTTTTTGTTTTTTGTTTTGTTTTAGAGAGAAGCTCTAAGTTGCCAAGAGCCTTGCTAAATTGCTGAGACTGGTTCTGAAGGTGATCCTCCTGCCTCTGGAGCCTCTGGGACTGTAGGCATGCAGGGCAGTTTTTTTTGTTTGTTTGTTTGTTTGTTTTTGTTTTTTTTGTCCAATAACATCTCAGATTCTGAAAATAAAAACCCACTCAGATTTATTGTATTATTGAAGAGCAAGAAGGGTTTCATCAACACCATCATCCTTAGAGGAACTGGGAAATTGTTCATGATACGTCAGAATCTTTTTTGTAAGAAAACCCTTGAAGCAGCATCTTTAGTTGTCTGCTTCTGACTACCTGCTCTTAAACAAGGACCTCCAGTGTTCTCTTGAGAGAGTAAGCTCCAAATCCAAGTCACTTTGCTTAAATTTGAGAATTTTACTTCATCCTTCTAGTGCTCTTTATTGTCATCCATAAAAATATGAAAATTATAACAAAGTGAAGTATTTGTAAATAAAATAAATACATATCAATTACCAAAAATATGTAGCTGCTTCATTGTAATCATGACTCAGTCTTCTATTTTAATAATTTAATAATTCCTCTATTTTTTCTTAATTCTAGTGTCTCATGTTATTTTTTTTTCCAATTTTCAATCTCTCCTTATTTTCAGAATCTCATTAGGTATGCTTCTATTTTAATAAATTACCTTTAAACAAGTAAACAGACATCTTTGGAATATGCAAGGCTGTTATACTAAATTTGATTTAGGCTATCTACCTGTACTGGTCTTCCATCATGAAATATTTCTTAAAGTTACTCAATCAGAAATCCTCTGAATAACTTAGATTTTCATGGGATCCTTGTTCAAACCATTTCACTCATCAGTTGAATAATCACATAGGAGAAAAGATATATCATAATTGAAATAAATATTTGTCAGATGAAAATGCCAAACTGAGAAATTTGGCTTACTCGAAATTATGGGTAAATATAAACAAACACAGCCCACACATGCAGAACTTGTATAAAATGCTATAAGAGTTTACAATTTTCATACTAAGATCTGGATTTAAAATATTAGAAGCCAGAAATTAGCAGACAAATTTGTTTTCAGAAAATGAGAAAGTCATCTTAAGTAGAAATTGCTGTAAGTACTAAAAAAGGAAAAGCAAAGTAATAGAATATATATGAATACATACCAGTATAGTTATATATATATGCACACATATACACATACACAAGGACATTACTTATAATCAAAATAATAATTATAGGGGTTGGGGTTGTGGCTCAGTGGTAGAGTGCTTGCCTTGCATGTGCAAGGCACTGGGTTCGATCCTCAGCACCACATAAAAATAAATAAATAAAGAAAGTTATGTATAACTACCAAAAACTAAATAAAAAATACATATATATATATATATGTATTCATATATACATATTTATTTATTTATTTTATTTTTATATGGTGCTGAGGATTGAACTCAGGGCCTCACACATGATAGGCAAGCACTCTACTGCTGAGCCACAACCCCAGCCCAAAGATTAATATACTTTTAAAATAAAAATGTGTATTTTTATGTTCTTTATCACAATTATATATATATTAAAAATATATATTTTTACATTTGTGCTGACTACCAAAATTATCTTTTATAAATTATAGACCATATATCTGAAAAATGTATATGCCAAAAATAATGAAACATTTAAGAATATAATGAGAGAATTGATTGATTTAAGAAAAGTGATAGCTTATAGAAACTAATTAAACAAGTACACACATAGTCTCAGGTATTTGAAAACCATAAGGAAAGACAGACAATTATACATAATGTTTTAAAATATAAGTTTAAAAAAGTTTCTAAAAGAAACCATGAAGCTTGTATTTACATATTGATAGAATAAACCACTTTCTGGAGAAAATTGACCTAAACTTGTCTACATTGAGACTTTACATATAAATAATACATATGAAACTTTAAACATAAAGACTCCTTTTGGGCAACAAGGCACCCGATTAACTCATGTAAAGGAGAAAGAAAATCACACAGGCAGAGATTTCTCCACAGCAATTTATTTCCTTAAGTTCTTGTATTTCCCAAATATTGCAAAGAAAAAAAAAGCCATAATCAAAGGGAGGTGTCTAAGGAGAACAAAGCAAATACACAATAGTAAGATATAGAACTCCCAAATGTCTTTTTATTTCTCTCATGTTTAAACATGAGGAATTATTCTCAGCCATTTTCAAAAAGCTTCTAGCAAGCAAACCAATGTTGATTAGAATTTTCAATTGTTTTAAATGTGATTATACTGTTTTTCAAAACTCCCAAATTGGTGTATACACACACACACACACACACTTGTTATGTTTAAATTGATCACATACATGCATACATGCACATGCACACACACACACACAGATGCACGCACACACACACACACACACACACACACACACACACACACTCATCCCAGTTTGGCTTAACACAACACAGAAAAAACATTACATAATTTCTTTCTAATTCAGTGTATATTTTTCAGTGAAACACTTGAAAATATTTTATGTCACTATGCCATATACTTATGAATATAAATAATCTTGTAGAGTAAGAGGTTATTCCTACTTACAATTTAAGACTGGGGTTTGTTTGCCAAATGGATTACTTCCAACCCTGAGTAAAAAGAAAAACAATCAACTTCATTCTTTTTTTAAACATAAAGGGAGAAACTACTATGGATCTGTCAACAATTATGAAGCACTTGAGATTTTAACACACTTATAATTTAACAAGTCAGCTTGTCATGTTTGTTAGATGCTAGCAGAAGATAAAAGAATTTAAGTCAGAGATAAAAGAAAGTTTATTATTTAAAGTAATAAAAAAAGAAACAACCAGTGCCTTCCTTCACAAGATAGAGGCATGGCAGATCCATGCATAATTGTCTTCTACCAGTATCTGACAAAATTATTTAAGTATATCAAATTTCTGAATTTCCCTCTAGAACTATTGAAAAATAAATGTGATCTGACCTTTATTGAAAATAGATGATATTACTTTTGTGATTACTACTTTTTAAAATGATCATCTATATGACAGTTTTAAAATTTAATATAATTGACATTTTGTATTTTTCACTGCTAAAGAGATTTTATGCACTTGCATAATTTTGTTTTTGTTTTTTTTTTTTAAAGAGAGAGGAGGAGAGAGAGAGAGAGAGAGAGAGAGAGAGAGAGAGAGAGAGAATTTATTTATTTATTTATTTATTTAAGTTCTCGGCGGACACAATATCTTTGTTGGTATGTGGTGCTGAGGATCGAACCCGGGCCGCACACATGCCAGGAGAGCGCGCTACCGCTTGAGCCACATCCCCAGCCCCGCATAATTTTGTTTTAATTTAAAAATATTGTTCAACATAGAATTCAATAAATGCATATCTTTATTTTCTTCTTATCTCTTATTTTGTCCACACAACACTTAAAATAATCTGGAATTCATATTTGTTTTATGTAATGGATAACAAAAATCATTTAAAACTAGTTACCTAGTTGCTACAGCCACATTTTATAGTAAGTAATATTTGTCTTTCTCAATAATTTAAACCCTTAAAGGAGTACTCTTTTCTTCTACTCATCTCATAATTCAGATATTTTACTATATCAGTTAAATTCCTTCATTATGACAAGGAGTTCCTATCCAAATTTAAACAATAATCTAAGTTTTTTTTTCTTTAAAATCAGAGGATTGAGACTTGATTATTTTGTCATTCATTAATTATATTTTGCAAATATAAGATGTAGCACAATGATAAAAATGTAATTTTTGAACAGTTCATTTTAAGAAATTCACTTGTTAAAATATGAATTTAATAAACTGGAATTATGGATAAATATATGTATTTTAGATTTGATTATTTATTTTTTAAGAGTATAGTGGTTATTTTAAAACAGTTTTTGGAGTGACATGGAGATGTAGATAAAATACAAATATAACTAAATAAACTTACAAATGTTAAAATAGAAGTAATTCTTTGACTTGAAGTAAATGATATTCTTAAAAATAACATGGATCCTTGAAGTGAAGATTATGCCTAGGAACTAGTATAGTCATACCTTAGTAGGACTTATGTCTCAATAAGTACTTTTTCATTGCAAATTTTGAAGAGATATTAATGGTTTAATTCAGTGTGTAATTCGAGAGACTGTCAATTATCAACCATGAATGAACATCAGAAAGTCATTTGGAAAAAGTCAGTATAGAATTGTATGAACCTTAAAGTTATAACTCTAAGTTGCCTGAAACAAATTTATGACAGAATAGAAAGAGAGATAACATGATACTGATGATTTGAGTAAGTGAGTGAAAAATTAATATATTGCTCCTTCGTTATGACACTAATTTCCTTTCTTTTCAACTTTAAAATTAGTGATTATCTGAGGCAGTGACATACTATTTAACAATTGTAAATTGGGTTAAAAGAAATAATGGGTTTTAAGGTAGAATATAACTTCAAAGAATATCATGAATGTGACTGTGGACATAGGTGAGAAAAATCAGAGTTGAATATGTTGAAATATATTTTTTCACATTTATAGCTTTCATGAATTTATAAATATTAATAAGATACAGTTTCACAATATCACACATTGTCTAAGACTTCATCTCTCCTAAGTTAAAATTAAGTAGCTATGCTCATATAGGAAGTAATGTCCCTCAAACCCATTTAAATATTTTATTTTTCTTTCTCTAGATGCTTCTGAAATTACATATCTTCCTGAAAAGTACTGGAGAGGGTTTGAACAAATGTTGAAGGATAATTTGTAAAGAATACAAAAAAAAATAAGATTTTTAATTTCCAGAGAATGTCACAAACTTGTAGACTCCTGTTTTCACTCTGTAGTCTCGGGAATGTTTTCAGTCAACATTTTCCAATTTCTCATTCAATTAATAACACTGAGCTTTGTGAAAGATCAAAAGAATGTGTGAGTTTTAATTACAAACATTAGTGAGTTTATAGTGCTAATAATGACATTAATTTCTTTTCAAACCATTTTCAAACTCATATTTTCAAGAATTTTTTTTAAATTTCCCCCCTCATTGAAGCCAACTCCACATATTTCATTTTTACTTGTCCAAGTCAATGCCTAATTTTTTTTACATGCATTAATATTTTATCTTTTGAAGTCACTCTTAAACACATTTATGTATCTTTAACATAGTCTTTACTTGTTAGGCATAGATTGAAGTGTGTTATTCCACTGAAGTACGTTTTCCATATGATAAATCACTATAAAGATACATACTTGCCACTCATCTGCCCACACATGCAATTTCAGTTAGAACTCCTTTGAGTTATAAGCACAGCAGAGTTTTTTTCCTAACCATAAAAGTTTAGCATTATTAGAAAATTAGGAGAAATGTAAAATCCACTTTCACAGCATAAGTAACAATGCTAGACATTGTTGTCTGATATCTAGACCATTTCTTCTCCTGTCTTCAAAATCCTATAGTAATATTGATATATGTAATTAGATAAGCCCTACCAAGGACTTATAAAATATATGCCACATTAATGAAATATGTTAGTCAAACTTTGATTCCCTTTCTTTCCTTTTCCTCCTCCTCCTTCTTTTTTTTAATGAGATAAGACGCTTTCTTTTCAAGCTTTGATTTTCTAAGATTGAGGCTACAATTAGTATATTTCTAAAATAGGTTTCTATATCTTATGAAGTTCATCTTCTTAAAGATTTCATGTTAATTTTCACTGCTATCACCACCTAGAGTTAGAGCAGCTATCCCTAAAAATTCCCATACAAATTTAAATTTATGCCTCTTTTCTTTTTGAAATTGCATATAATATGAATGTGGGACATAACAAGAAATGGTGAGCTCATAATAAAAAAATAAATAAATAACACTTGATTGGAAAATAGTTTGTAATTTAATCATCTTCAGGCTATGACAAGCTTCAAGGATAACTTATTTTTAATCTCTAGACTCATAGGGCTAAGACCCCCCCCTCTAGGAGCTGAAACAGACTGAGCCAAAATTTCAACAATTTTTTTCTCAGCTGGGATTGATTTTTGTCCCCAGAAATATTTGACATTTGTAAGTTTAGTTGAAGATGTCTTTAGTTGCAGGGCCTGCACTGTGGGAGGCAGGTATTCCTTGTTTCTTTGGATAGTGGCCAGAGATGTGGCTAAATATCCTTAAGTTCATAAGAAAGGCCCCTAAACAAAGAGTTAGCTGATCCTGAATGGCATAGTGTAAAGACCAAAATACCTGCTTTTAACAAAATGTGAGGTCATATATATAAGATGTAGACAGAAAAAGAAACTTTCTCTACCTCCCTCTATACTCCTTCCTTCAATGTTTTGTTCCTGATAGAAAAGTAACCAATTAAGAAAATACACAAAGGACTGATTTTCCTTTTTGATTTGACCCTGTTTTATTCACAATAGTCAGACTTAAATGATAATAATAACATAATAAAAAATACTTAACCAAAATTTCACCCAATGACACACATTAATAGGATCACTATACATTGGTACCTCACTTTCCAAATCATTAAAAAAGAGAAAGAGGAATGAAGGTATAATAAGTTTAGAAATTAATGTTATTGTACATATGATAATTCTGTCAATATGAAATTTGAACCTAAATATTACTATTTTAAATCATATTTCATTTCAATTGCTCGGAATGTCCTATCTTGAGTACCAAAATTCAAAAAAACATTTTTTTTTCAAAATTTTTATCAGTTCATTTTAGTTTTACATGACAGTAGAGACTATTTTTTTAACATATTTATACAACCATGATGTATATATATATATATATATTTTTTTTTTTTAAAGAGAGAGTGAGAGAGAGGGGGACAGAGAGAGAGGGAGAATTTTAATATTTATTTATTTTTTCTTAGTTCTTGGCGGACACAACATCTTCGTTTGTATGTGGTGCTGAGGATCGAACCCAGGCCGCACGCACGCTAGGCGAGCACGCTACCGATTGAGCCACATCCCCAGCCAATATATTTTATTTTAATTAGGATCCCAGTCTTATGGATGTACATAATGTTGAGATTCACTGTGGTGTATTCATTTATGTACAAAGGAAAGTTATGATTTTTGGAAGTAACTTGGATTTCTTCTAAAGAAAACAGAAAGTTTACAGAGGTCAGTTATGCCCCTATATCCAAGACATAAGAATACACATGAACATTGCAAATCACTGTGATCTGATCCAGTGAAATTATTATTTTTTTTGCAAAGTAAATAAAGTTAAATCAAGAAATCTAAAACCAGAAGTTTCTTTGGATCAAAACTCCAGTTATGATTTATGGTGCTGTCTTCAAAGTTAAAACTGTAATTCACTGATGAATACATGGTGTTAAGTTTTGCTACCTGAAGTTTAAGAGTCTGGGTTGTATGTAAACCATCTGAATCTCTAACACATACATGCCCCTTGAGTTTTGAAGGTTAAAGATAGTCTTCAGATCATAATATATCTTTCCTTTACTCTGTTTTGCCCATTCTCTGTCACTTTGGCAGTCATAATCTTAACAAGGCTGAAGTGAAACCAGCAAATATCCAATGTAACCAGAGTAGACAATTTCATTTCTTCGGTTGAAGCTAGAAGATATAGAGAAAGTAATTGCTCTGCTCTGTCAATCCTCTCCCAATTTATTAGTGATTTCTACAAATGCTATACTTATGCAAATCCTGTCTGAGTCTCACCTTTACGGAGACCTCTTTGTATTTCCTCTTAAGGTATTGAATTTGCTACATGCAGGATATTCCTCTATTATATTTTTCATTTTCTTCAGTCATTTTCCAGATAGTCATCTTTGTACTTAATGTTCCTCTGAATTTCTACATAAAGAAATTCTGGCTGAATTTTCATAAAGTTTCTAACCTTAATTATCCTTTATGCTTCATTTGGCCATTTTACTATCTGTAACTTCATAGAACTACCTACACAGTGACTTCAGACTCCTTTTTTGTAAAGTCTCTCAAATCCATTTTTTTTTTTTTTGGTTATTCTAGAGCCAATTTTGCTATTTTCAAAGAAATATCTTAACTGGCTAAGATTTTACTCTTATGACACAAACTCTTACAAAAAGCAAATTTGCTTGTTTTACTCTTGATCATTGGTTATTCAGAATTGGTTTCATTAATGTAACAATATTTTTCCCCTTGGAAAAATACTACTTATAAAATTGACCAAAAAATTCAGTTGTATTGTTGATTGCTGCACTGAAAAATCAAATTCTAATTTCTCAATGCAAAACAAATGTTAATGCTTAAGTGGCAAAATTATCTGGTAGCTGGACTTGAGAATTGATTGCTTTAACTCTTGAGATAGTAAATTACTCTTGTCTTGAGAAATCTGGCTAGATTCTAGTGCTCTATATATTATATATCATTGACTTAAGGAACAATTCTCTTTTTAAAATTTCTCTAATATGTATGAGTTCAAGAAAAAAAAAATGTGTGTACAGTACTATTGTTAAGATAAACTAAAATATTTAAAACTTACCAGAGATGGAAGATGACTTTTAAGCTCACAAATATCTACTTATAACTTCAGTGATTAAGTATTTATTCATTGGGTAATTTTTATAAATTATTTTGTCATTCTTTTTTCCAAAGTAATAACTTTTCATCTCTCATGAAGAGTTTCTTTCTGTGGCATACATTTAAGGATTTCTCAGTTGCAGCTGAGAGAGAGAAAGGGATCTGGAAAGGGAGGTAGAGGGGCTGGGAGAGAGAGAGAAGAGAGTAGGAATGAAAATGTATTTAAGGTATCATACCAAAAAATGCAGTCAAATTTAAGATTTGATTCGTGCAGCATGAATCAATTTATATTCTGGCAACCATATAATAGAAACCATGTTTCTGCCTTCAATTATGTGTTTCTAATTTGTAAAATTTCGTCACAACAAAGCTTGGGTAAAAGAGAGAAAACCAAAATTTTCTGTCTTTTTCAATCATAGCCCTGTTTGCAAATTGAGGCTTCCTCTTTAATAGCTTTTTTTTTTTTTAAATTTAATATTGGTGCTGAGCTCATGAAAAGAGTGTCTTGGGAGATATCCTCCTTCTTATGCAAATATAAATATAAATTTTCCAAAATATTTTCAGAAGAAAATATGGGTATCTCAGTGTTAAAAACTTTACATGTAAATGAATGAAAATAATAGTTTTGTTTAAATATACTTTTCCATTTTCTCTGTACTTTCAGAGAAAGTGTTCAAATAATTACAAAGCTGAAGATATTTTTACTGTAATGCATTATTAATTTGTTTTAATTTGTACATTATAACATATATTACAAAATATGTTTTATCCTAAATATTTGGTAATTGCTTGAAAATTTACCTGCATTATCATTTATAAAATGCTGTGTTTAAAGGAATTAAATGAGTCTCTTTGTAGAAGTAACTAAATACTAATTATTAAAAATTAAATTTAACTCTGAGGTTCAGAGTCAAAGGCCAGGTAAGTTATCCTCTTAAACCTTATAACTGATTATCCTGTGGCAAGAAGTACCTGATGTGTAGCCAAACATAATGAAAATTTTAATACACAATAATTCTGAATACAAATTATGGGTGAAGAAAGTCTATGGTTTAAACACACTATATTGTATTTAATTTTTCATAGATCCAATTTTTCTCCATCTTGGGCTCACTGTTCTCAATAGAAGTCTACGAAAGTTGTTATGGAAGAGGAAAGAAGAGAAGAATCATATATTATGTATGTATTTCGTGTCTGACATGGAAGTGGTCATGACACTTTTACTTGATTTCCATTGTTCTTAAATTATCCTGTCACATGTACACAAAGTACCAGGGTATGTAATCTTCCTTTGACCCCAGGAAAAAAATGATTGCTTACCAAACATAATGTTGTTTCTTCTACTAATAAAATACTATTATCTGGTTTTACTATACACTATTTCACTGCCTGTCAAAGCTATTTATTATCTTTGGATTTTCTTTCCATCTAAAAAATTCTCTTACAAGAGAGATGTTTCTTTACTTTTCCAAGGGAATAGTATGGTGAGGAAATGAGAGAATAGGAAGATGAGAGAAATGGAAGCGTAAAAAATAAGGCTATAATATTAATGTCTACAGGAGGGAGGACTATTCCGATCAAAACAAAACAAAATAAAATACTCATGAATATATACTCTACTAATTAAAACACATTTAACACAGGACATGGTTACAAAAGAAATTTTGGAGCAGTTTATTCTTGAACAAAATTCCTGAGTGGTGAAACACAGGTTTTCTTATGCTAAAATGTGTATATGTATATACATGTGTGTGTGTGTGTGTGTGTGTGTGTGTGTGTGTGTGCGCGCGTATACTTTCATGTACTAGATCTAGAAACTCCATTCTGACCACTTATTTCCAAGTTAAATGAGATTTCAAGATGATACATATAGAAACTGAAAATATTTTCATTATTAGGCCTGGTTTACAAGATAGAACTTGAGATCTGCATTAATAAATATAAATTAATCCCAGAGTACTATTTCCATGTAGGGATTTTGAGTTTGCTAACAATGTCTAAACAGCAAATTTAGAGTTCATTTAAAAGCCATAATCAGTGTGCTATGTTGGCTTACTCACACATTTAAAGGTGTGAAAGTGTTTTCCTGGTTGAAAGGTCCTCTGACACAGCACCTGCTGCAAATGTTCACTTTATCACTCTCAGCAGTGGCTGTACATGCAAGAAACTAATTTCTCTAATTTATTTCTAAATCCACATTAGAGACATTATCTCACTAAGCTTCCCCAAATCCCTATTATATTTATATTACTGATGAGGTAAGTAACACAGAGAACACTAAAGGACTTTCCAAGGTTATAGCTATAAAATTGGTGCAAGCACCTTTCTCCATAGTTTCGGATGCCTGGTCTAGCAATACTATCTCTTTGCTTTAGTTATTTTGCCCAAAGGAAAAGGTGTCCTTTATAACAGACAACTAAACTTTTCCCAGGAGGGAAAACAGTTTAATAGCATCATTTTTTAAAATACTGGTGTTTTAGATCCAACCTTCTCTATATCCTACAGGAGAATGCATTATCAAAAGTCTAATATCTTTTTCCTGCCATCAATCAGTCTTCTGACCCTCAGCCTTTGGTCCTATTTTTAACAAAGCAATGATCTATTCTGAACAAAATAAATATTAAAGTTTCCATCAGTTAGCTTGTCTATATTTTAATATTTCCCTCTGTTCTTTCAAAACTGAAATTAACATGTAATTTAAATATACAGAATATATGTTTATTACTCTCTTATTCTTTGACATTTTTTCTATTAGAATATCCCCCTACTTTATTTTGAATATTATTTAATGGAAGCTTCTCCTGATCTCTTAAATGCATATGTATATTTTTAAAATTCCCTTCTTTCCATTCTCTCTCCTTTCTTATTTTCCTCTCTCTATCCTCTTTATTATCTCTTTGTATGCTCTGTCTTCATTTTTATTCTTGAATGACATTTTTAAAAATTGTGATATATAATATTGGACATACAAAATAAAAATATTAGAAAAATATTGAATGTCATTTTTTCTTAAAGTCCTTTAGAAAATCATCTTTCGACATTTACAATTTATATTTTTCAGATTGATATTAAAATATATTTGATTTAGATTTGAGTTGTCCACCAAAAGCTCATGTGTAAGACAATGCAAGAAAGTTTAGAGGTGATATGACTGGGTTATGAGAGCTTTAACCTACTTAGTGGATCATTCCATTGATAGGGATTAACTTGGTAATAAGCATAAACAGGTAAGGTGTGGCTAGAGGAAGTAGATCACTGAAGGTGTACCTTTGGAATATATATTCAGTTCCTGGCAAGTGAAATGATTTCTTTCTCTCTCTGCTTCTTGGTGTGATGTCCTGAGCCTCTTTATTCCACCATACTCTTCTGCCTTGATGTGCTGCCTTACTATGGGCCCTGAGAAATGGATTCCTCTGAAATCATGAGCATCAAATAAACTTTTCTTCCTTTTAAATTGTTCTTGTCAGGTCATTAGGTCTCAGCAGAGGGAAAAAAAATAACTGACTAAAACACCAATTGTAGCAACTATGGCCAACCTCTGACAATTTTTGTAATGTATAGTTTATTTCCAGTGCAGATAACAGAGTTCACTATATTTTTTTAATAGAGAAAATAAAATATATGGAAATACAGGAGTACCTTTGGTTTCTTGTCTGGCATGTAATAATCTTGAAAACTGGCCCCAACATCATGAGACAAAGGCTGAACCAGGTGAAAATTAACAACCCTTGATAGTTATGTCAGGAAAAAAAATTGACATCACAGGAAAAATGAGACCCCCAAATTGGAGAGACAGATAGTATATATTAGGCCATATAGAATCTGCTCCTATAACAAAATACTCGAACTTGCTACTTCATAAATAAAAGAGGTTTATTTAGCTCATGACTTTGAGGTTGAAAGCCTAAGATGGGTTGGCCTCTTCTGTTCAGAGTCTGGGTTGGCCTCTTCTGTTCAAGCACTTCCTTGGATGACACAATTTGTAGGAGCATAAAGAGAATCAGCCATACGCAGAAATGGTCAAGAGTCTATGGTAGCCTCACTTAATAACAACTCACTCTTTTGAGAATGTGCTAGTCAGCTTTCTGTAATTGTAACAGACACCTGAGATAATCATCTCATGAAGAGGAATGATTTATTTTGACTCACAGTTTCAGAGGTTGGACTGTGGTAAACAGCATATCATAGTAAGGAGCATGCAGTGGAGAAAGCTATTCAGCTCATGGGCTCATGGAAACCTACAACAAGAGAGAAAAAAGAGTTCTGGGTCCCAATACTCTCCAGTGGGCATGTGCCCAATGACTTAATTTCCTCTCAATAGGCTTCACCTCTTGAAGGTTCCACCACCTCCCAATAGTACTGAACTTGAAAACATTGGCCTTTTGGGACAATTTAGATTCAAATTGTGGCAAAGAACTAACTGAGATTCCAAGATAAATAATTTATTTCTATTGAGGATGATGCCTACTGTAACCTAAACTTCCACTAATGCCCCACCCCTGGATGCATTTTAAAGTGGCCTCTACATGTTATGGTTTGGATGTGATGTCGCCCAAAGGGGGACAATATTGTGTGAGACAATATAGAAAGTTTAAAGTGAGATGATTTATATTATGAAAATTTTACTTTTCAGTGCACTAATCAATCCACTGATAGGAATTAACTGGGTGGTAATCGTAGACAGAGTTTGGCTAGAGGAGGTGGGTCACTAGAGGTGTGCCTTTGGAATTATATTATGCACTTGGCAAGCAGAACTCTCTCTCTTTCTCTGTCTCTCTCTCTGTCTCTTTCTCTCCGTCTCTCTCTCTCTGTCTCTCTCTCTCTCTCTCTCTCTCTCTCTCTCTCTCTCCTTCCTTCTGCCATGTCTTGAGTTCCTTTCCTCATTTGACTGTGATGCTCTACTTTACTTTAGGCCCAGAGCAGTGGAGTTAGCCAGCTATGAACTTAGACCTCAGACACCATAAGCCAAATACACTTTTTCTCCTCCAATTTTTCTTGTCAGGTCTTTTGGTCACAGCAGTGAAAAAGCTCACTGAAACACTATACACTTTTTGTGAATTTAACCCCCTTTAGACCCACCAGATTCTCACAGTGAAAACTGGAGATCTTCAAGAAGGGAGTGCATAGAAACAGCTATTTTGAAATATACCCAAAGCATTCTATTTGGTTGAACAAGACATTCTATGAAGAAAAACTCTTTTTCAAAGAATATCAGATCTTATATAAGCAAGATATCTAAACCTAGTGTGTTCCGGTCTTCCAACATCAGGTAAGTTAAAACAAACAAACAAACAAAAAATTTAGAAGTATTTGTAAAAGTTAAAGCCCAAAGGTGCAGCTCAGTAAGAGTAGGACCAAATCATAGGACCACAGAATACTTTCTAACACTAACCCTAATCCTTACCACTACAGCAATAGGGCTCCTATATGATAATGGGATAATATAATTAAAAGAAAAACACATGTCTAACATTATATGAAAATTCCTAAAAATACCCCAAAACAAAGAGGACAAAAAAATAACGCCAGAAAAAATTTTAGTATTTTATACCACAACTACCGAAAATACTAAGCACAGCTGAATGCCTATCTAAAGAAATATAAAATCTCACACCCAAGACTTATTACCTCAGTTTCTTTATCCTAATACATCCTACTTCACTTTCAACAACAGCAAAAATAGTTAAAAGGTATATTAAAATACCAAATGAAGAAGCAAACAACTAAATTCAAAGTCACACAGTCTGAAGAGGACAGGAGAAAGAAAAGGGATTATGAACAAAATGTTAGAAATACTAGAAAAGCAAAAAGAAAGAAGATGAGTCTGGATAGTTTGTAAAAAAAATAAAAATAAAAAAGTAATACAAGAGTTGGTATATCCCTAATATTTGTGAACAGAAACCTACATATCTTCAATAATGAAGCAGTATAACAAATACCTTTTGTGCAAATGTGACTTGAAGTAATATTGAAAATTTTAGACACTGCAAACACACAAAGGCAATTGGACAGAAAAACAACTGGAATGAAAAAATATGAAGATCTGTGAAAATGACCAAATTGAATTTTTGAGGGAAATCCAAAATACATGAATAAATGATGACAAATCTAAAAGAACTTAAATAGGAGAATATAAAATCAACACGTGAAAATGAATGTTATGAAGATGAAAATGTTATAATTTGGATTCAGAATGTTAGCCAAAGACCCATGTATTAAAATACTGAGTCCCGGCTGGGGATGTGGCTCAAGCGGTAGCGTGCTAGCATGCGCGGGCGCTGGGTTCGATTCCCAACACCACATAAAAACAAAAAATAAAGATATTGTACCCACCTAAATACTAAAAAAATAAATATTTAAAAAAATAGTAAAAAATAAAAAAATAAAAATAAAATACTGAGTCCCCAGCTCTTCATTATTGGAAGGTGGTGAAAACTTCAAGAGGTGGGACCTCTTCCAGTAATTGGGGATCTGCCCTTAAGGAGAATATTGGACCTCAGCTACTTCTTCATCTCTTTGATTCCTGGTCATAACCTGAAAGGAATCCTCTGTAATAAGCTCAGCTAAGCTGTGAATATTCCAAATCTTTCTACTTTGTTTCTCTTTTGATTACAATTTTTAATTATATTCATATTTTGCCGCTTTCTGCTTAATGTATTCTGTTAAAAGTAGCCATGCAGTACCCTCAAGAGCTTTGCCATTTGGACATTTTTTCTGCCAATAATCCTAAATCATCATTCATAAATTTCACTTTCATCTAAGGTCACCAGCATGGACACAATTCAGTAAAATTCTTTGCCAATTTATATTAAGTATAGCTACACTCCAATTTCCAATACCTTTTTAGCCAGTGGTCTCAACTTCATGGAGTCATTCATTTCTAATTATTAGCCAAAATCCCCTTCTGCAAATAAAATTAACATAATACATTGAGAATTAAAATTCTAATATATGGAATATGGAGGACACATTCAAACCATAACCATAAAAATAGGTATGTGGACACTACCAGGATCTCTGGTAGGAACAAATATATTTATGAAATAGCTAATAAGGAAAAAAGAATCCTTGATAATTTTGCTGTTATACTTCAATCTGCAAAAATTACAGTCAGAGTGCATTATAAAAGTGCTTAGTCAGATGTAAAAGGTATCAAATCATAGGGTATGGGATGATCTGGTAATTTGAGGATCTACAGTAGTCTTGGAAGTTATCCTCTAAAGAAAAAAAGAGACTATAGTAGAAATAACAGCAACAAAATTATTTGGAACCACAAAAAATTCCAACAGTCAAAGTAATTTTGAGCAAAAATAAAACTATGGAAGTATCATGCTCCCTGACTTCAAAATATTCTATAAAGTTATGGAAACACAAACAACATGGTACTGTAAAAAAAACAGACACATTGGTAATTGGAAGAAAACTGAAAGCCCAGTTATAAATCAACACATACTTACCCAACTGATTTTCCAGAAGGTACCAAGAGGACAAAATGAAGAACAGTTTAGTCAACAAATAGTGTTGGGAAAACTGGATATCCAAATGAACATAAATGAAAACAGATGCCTATCTTATACATAAACTAAAACAACCCAAAATGAAGTAAATACTTAAATTTAAGACCCAGAATTATAAAATCATAAAAAGAAAGCATAGAGGTAAATATCTATGACACTGGTACAAGCAAAAACTTTTGAGATATGATTGTATACTTACAACATAAGGAAAAATAAAAAAATGAGAATTCATCAAAGTAAAAAGCTGTACAGCAAAAATGACAACATACTTCACTGACAATCTTTTGGGTAATAGAAAATATTTGTAAGCTATATATAAAATAAGTGATTAATATCTAAAACATATAAGGAACACAAACTCAATAGCAGAAAAACAAATAGCCAGATTAAAAATGAGCAAAAGACCTGAAAAAATATTTCTCAGAAGATATACAAGTGGCTAAAAATAATATGAAAAGATGTTCAACATCACAGATCATCAGGGAAACGCCAATTAAAACCACAATGAGATATCACCTAACCCCATTTAAAATGATTTTTATCATAAAATAACAAGTGTTTGCAAGGAATTAACGGGAATCCATACATACTCTTGGTAGTAATGTAAATTAGTACGGCTTTTATGGAAAGCATTATGGAGGTTCCTCAAAAATTAAACATAGAAATACCATATAACCTATGGTACTATCTCACTGCATGATATGTATCCAAGGGAAATAAAATCAGTATATTGAAAAGATGCATTGATTCTCATGTTTATTCTAGCATTATTCACAATAAAAAAGACAGGGAATTTAGCTAAGTGTTTGTGCATTGATAAATGTATTAATAAAACATTACATCAAACTGAACACTATTCAGCCATAAAATGGAATGAAATACTGTCACCTATGACAACAGAGATGGATTTGGAGGACCTATGTTAAGTGAAATTATCCAGGAGCAAGAGACATACTGTAAGAGGTTATTTGGAAATGGAAATAGAAAATAGAATGAGGATTTGAAATGTTTGGAAAAGGGTTTCAAAATGGTCAGTTTAAAAATATTAGGTAGGTAGAAAAAATATATTCAAAATATGTATTATATGACATGGTGAGCCTCATTAATGATATGTTTCTTCTTGAAAAATGCAGACAGTAGATATAGTGTTCTTACCACAAGAACAATAGGTATGTGAGGTAGTGCCTATGAAAAAATTACTAGTTTTAATCATTCTACTACTCAGGTATACTTCAAAACCTCCTGTTGCACATGATAAATAAATATTTTACCTGTCAATTAAAAAAAAGGAAGATTGAGATAAAAAAGGAAAAAATACTTCACAAGCAAAACAAAAATGGAGCAAAATCAGAATAGTTACAAAAGACATTGCAAACAAAATCTAATAAATGTATTACATAAATGAAAATGAAAATAAAAAAATCCCACTAGAGGTTTTAAACATCAGAAAAAATATGTAAGTAAATAAGCTCATAGTAAAAAAGATTTTTTCTTAAATTTTGCTCAACTTCCTCATAAGAATTATGTTTTCTGAAAGTCTAGCAAAATAAAATTTTTAAACCACAGGGTTTTATGAATACCTAAATTTTCCTCTTTGGACATTGTATAGAAGACAATAGAAAAGTTGTCTTTGCAGCTTCTGAGAATGAAAAGATTTTCAATTATCATGAAAGAGAAATTGAACTATGTATCAGAAGTTTTTATCATTCAATTCAGTCTCTATTGAAACCCACTAAGCTATTTTATGGGTATTGTTAAACTGATTCTAGTATTTATATGAAGAGGCAAAGATTAGGTCATTCAATTATGAAGGACAAAGAAGTTGACGAAGTGATATTATATGACTTCAAGATACAACAAAGAGCCACAATTATCAAGATATTATGGTATTGGCAAAATATATTTGAAGAGATTAATGGAACTGAATATAAAGCCCAGAAGTAGAACTACATAAATAGAGTCAACTGGGATTTGGCAAAAATGGTGACAATGGAGAAAAACATAATCTTTATAGCTAATAGAGCTGGATAAAGTAAACATTCACATGCTGAAAAAGCAAAAAAAAAAAGTGTGTAGACACAGAATTTATGCTATTTATAAAGAATAATTTCAAATGGATGACAGATTTCAATATAACAAACAAAATTCCAATACTACTGAAAAATTCTACAGCAGAAAATCTAGATGACCTAGGAATTAGCAATGACTTTTTAGATGCAACAACAAAACATAGTCAGTGAAAAAAAGAACTGAAAAGATGAGCTTGAATAAAATTAATATTTTTTTTGCTCTCCAAAATTACTCTCAGGGGAATAAAAATGTAATACAAGCATAATTTGGTAACTCTCATACTTTTCACCTAATTTTTAAGTAAACCTAAAACCTAAGCTCTATAAAATATTTTTTTTCAAATAGCATTTCATTTGTCTTTTGCCTAAGCAAGTTCAAATATATAAATCAAGCTCAAAGACAAACTAGAAAAAAATGCAAAACATTTTATGAACATTATCATTTATTTTGGCATAATTTTAATAGTAAAAGGTTAAAAATATCCAAAATGTTGATTAAATTTGGTTGCATAAACTATAATGTATCTGCAATGTGAAATATTCTGCATCAATAAAATAAAACAAAGACTTTTAGGCTTATTCTAGAAAGTATTCTTTAGGATATACTTGAAAGAAAAAATAATTTTAAGAATAAAGAAAGTTTATCTTAATGAATAAAAAATAAAATGGAGAGAACAGAGAGTAAAATTTTTAGGACTATAATCCAATATACAGATTTGAATTTGATCTCTGTATACAACTCATATAATACAAAATAATTTAAAAAATTAAAACCCCTAATTTTTGAAATTAATATCTGGCATAAACATCCAAAGAATTATTTCAACATAGGCAAAATGTTACATAATCCAGGAAAAATCCTGCAAGAAAATCATTAAATTCAATTTATAGTCTTATTGTTTGTAATTATATACTTATCCAGAAAAAGATATGCCTCAGATATTATGAGTTTATCTATGTAAAAAAGTGGAGCAAACACATAATTTTATTAATGTTCTTCAGGACCAGCAATTGAGCTTAAAAGAAAAAGAAATATGAGATGCAATAATTATCCTTCATTTGAACTTAAAAAATCTTTATGAACTCATATTGTTTTAAAAAATACTTAGCTCAGGCCATGTAAAGATCAAAACGCAATAGTTGTTCAGTAAAAACAATAAATGACTAATGACCACATATAGTCTCTAGATATATTTCTCACTTAAAAGAGTTGAAGAGGACAAATTCTGAGTCTTGGTCAGAATATATAAAATGAACCTATAATATCTTGTGTTATTTGATAGAAAGCAACCTATCAAAGATATGCTGGAGGGGTTCCTTTTTTCCTAAAGATGGTATGAGTTAAGCATTTAAAAAAGTGACTAAAATTAATTCAATAGATTGAATACATAAAAATTCATTTTCACCATGGGCAGTTAACTGGGTCAGTAATACCATAATTGTAAAGTTGGCAAAGAAAAATAGTAAATCGAATAAAATGTTTATCTTATGTTTTGTGGAATAAATGCATTTCAGAATAACAAAATAACCCTACTTGATAAGGGAAATTCTCTGCAGAAGTTCAATTGGTAATTGTGGAAAGAATTAGAAAATTATAATTTTGGAAGCTCTAATAAAAACGAATTCAAGCAAATCTCTCTAAAATGAAATAGTTTTATAAAATACTTATAGAAATCATTACATATCTAATCATTATGCTTAACATCACTAAGGAGACAATCAATTATCTGTGATGTTGCAAAATATGAAATATTACACATAGTGCTACTTTAAAGTGTGCCTAAGTGAAATATTTCAATAAAAAATTATTCAACCTTTACAAGAAACTTTTAATTCCTTCTTATGGCAATGCCAAGAGGAGAATTTCAAGTTAAATAACATCACAAAGAAGCAATTTAAATACTGATTCATGCACATCAATATATGAATAGATATTTTGCCAACATGGGAAGATTTAACAAAATTGATATAAAATTGCATCAAGGAATTATTTAAAACTTTGTTATGGGTGATAATATTGTTGTTATGTTATGAGGTTGCCATGTTTTTTCAGAGATATAAACTGATAAACAAAAGTCAATGTCTGAATGAAGGTAATTCCATCCTAAATATTTTAGGGGCCAAAACGTAAAAAACACTTAAAGGGTAAAAGTTCAAGTTATTGTAGTCAATCCAACTGATAAAGACTTTGGAGGTTCATTTTACCATTCTCTCTCCTTTGGTATTATAAGATTTCAGAGTTAATTAACACATAAATATAGATAGATATACAGGTAAGCATCTGAAATTATAGAAACAGGTTGGCAGAGAGGACAGATTGTCACAGTTCAAAGTACATTCTAGAGAAAAAAGTACAAAACAGGTTTAATGCTGGAAATGCTTAAGCTAACAGTAAACTTGAAAACAAAGAGAGCAACTGCAAAATCTGGAGTAAGACAAAAAGAAAATTTATTTATTCAGTACAATAAGCATCCCCTTGAACGTGAGTTGCAGTAGCAATGATATTTTTCCAGTTTGTCTGTAATGTATTTAAAACAGCTACTTTGCAACTCATCAACTGACTAGTGCTCTTACCTGAGATCCAGGGATTACTGAATGAGTGCTGAAGTATCTTCAGATATCTGAAGAAGTCCACAAGAAGATACAAATGTAAATGAAATCAAGAACTCCAAGGAAAGTCCTAGAATGAATTCCTAGGCATAGGTCACAGAAATTGGAATTGAGAAGAATAATGGTGTCGCTGCGGCCAGATTCATGACAGTGCCACTAGTTAAATTAGAATTTCTTAAAAGGAAAATGGACTCTTAACAACCTCAAAATGCAGAAGCAAGGGATCTGTGCTGCCCAACTATGATATATCATCCACTGTTCCACAGTGAGTAGTGGGGACTACTTATCTTAGTCTTATGAAGATCACATTTCTCCAAAAGTTAAATCAAGTGCAGGTTCCATTTTTCATAGCATACACACAAATTATCAACACAAGTAAGGAAAAAAATAGCAGGAATTAACAATATTTTCTAGATATACTTTGACCTTCTAAATGAGAAATTGGAGGACCACCAGGCTGATGGGGGCTATGAGTTCCAAAACATTAAAAATATTAGAGCAGAAATTTTAACTCTAAAAAAGTTTCAAATGAGAATTTAAAATTTTAATGTTAAAATGTTTTATCTAACAGTCATAACAGAAATCAATTTTTACCATGTAGTACAAGTAACCAAATATTTAACACTTTAAATCAGGATAATTTGAGAGAAGACAATTAAGTTAATGGACTGAATAGCATAAGGACATAGATGACAAAAATAATCTAAGGTTGGAGAACAGAAACTGATTTTTCTTCCAAAATGCAGGTGACAGGAGCAAAAGTATAGAAAATGTGGATGAAACCATTGTTCAGTGGTCCAAAATCTCTCTTACTCTCCTAACATGAGTCATGGAGGGAAGAATGAGGTAATTGAAAGATACTACTATAAAATAAAATTGTAGGACTATGGATGTAGCTCCATGATAGAGTACTTGCATAGCATGTGTGAAGCCCTGGGTTCAATCCCATACTACCAAGAAAAAATAAGTAAGAATTAAATTAAACTAACTTGTGAAAAAAAAATGTTTCAAATCAGAAGAAAAAATCAAATCTTAAAGAACAAGCAAATATAGAAATGCTTCCAAAAATGAAAATAGTTATCTACAAAAGAATAAGACTCTGATCAGCAACAAATTTCCAAAAGCAATACTGCACAAAAGATTATCAGTTATCTTTTTCATACAATAGAGATTTATAAAGTTTTTCTTAAATAAATATGAGTTTTACCAGAGAAAAGAGTATTATGTGATTGATGTCAGTGGATATTTAGAAGTAGGAAAAAATAAATACTTAATATTTGTAGAGGCAATTTGGTCATAAAATTGCCACAATATTTGCTTGTTACTTCTGTTACTACTGATAGCTGTCAACTAGGAGTTCCACTCCATCCCACACCTCTCTCTCTTGAGTTTTCAGTATCCTAGGAAAATAAATGTAATGCATTGATGTTACTTCCGGTGCTTCCACATCAGCACCTAATTCCAGTGGCTGATAAGAAGGAAGTAATCTACAGAAATATTAACAGTTACCATAGATTTTATCACTTTATCATTTCATGAAGATTACAACAGATTACCATACAATGGCTTAAATAATGGACATTTATTTTCTCACTGTTATGGAATCTGTGAGTTTGAAATCAGAGTGCCAACATGGTCAGATTTTTGATGAGGGCTCTATTCTGGGTTATGTTCTCAAATGACCTTTCCATGTTGCATGTAAAAAGATAAGGACCTCATGTCTTTTCTTCATTTTACATGGGCTTTAATATCTCATAGGGGCTCTACATTCCTGATTTCATCTAAATCTAATTGTTTCTCAAAGGCTCCCTCCTCCAAATATGATCACATTGGGGATTAGGGCTTCTGTAATTGAATTGAGGACCAAAAGCATCAGTTAATAGCACTTTTGATATTATATGATACAGAAACTCAGGAATCCTGTCTTCCTTCTAACTGTCCCTAATCCTGACTGTATGGCAAAAACCTTTGTTCCTTTTTGGTTTGTAGGATTAGTCATTTCAGTAATACCATTGAATATTTTGTCTACTGACTCAGTGACAAAGATCCCAAAATAGCCAAGCAGTAGTTTCAATTTCCAACAATGCTGGGACCATTATTTTGATCCATATTGAAAATATTTTTGTTTGGGGTTTTGGACTTCATGATATTTTCGCACAACAGGGAAGAATGTTATAAATATAACAATAATTTATATAAAGTATAATTGCTAGAGAAATCATCCTTCAAAATATTTTTTTTCCCAATCTGGGCTGATATAAGCAAATACTAGGTTTTTTCTCAAAGTTTTAGAAAGTTGGAATCCAAGATTTAAGCACTTACAGATAGGGTGTCTGGTAAGGTCCTGATTTCTAACTCATCTACAATGCCTTCTCACTTTGATTTCACATGGTAGGCAGAAAAGTTAGTTTTCTCATTTATAACTGCACTTATCCCATCATGAGGGAGCCACCATTATGGCTGAATCACCTCCAAATATCACCAATTTAGGAATTAAGATTTCAACTTAAGGATCCCTGAGGGGACACATATTCAGATCAAAATGGGTCTCAAATAAAGAAAATCTGAAAATAGGAAAAACCACACCCATTTTGATTATTAAGTAAGAAAACATGTAGTATCATGAGGAACAGAACGATGGAATTTTACTCAGCAATAAAAGAGAATAAAATCATGGCATTTGCAGGTAAATGGATGGCGTTGGAGAAAATAATGCTAAGTTAGCCAATCCTCAGAAAAACAAATACTGAATGTTTTCTCTGATATAAGGAGGCTGATTCATAGTGAGGTAGGGAGGGGGAACATGGGAGGTATAGACAAACTCTAGATAGGGCTGAGGGGTGGGAGGGAAAGGGAGGGTGCAGGGGCTTAGCAAGGATGGTGGAATATGATGGACATCATTATCCAAAGTACATGTATGAAGACATGAATTGGTGTCAACATACTTCCTATACAAACAGAGATATGAAAAATTGTGCTGTATTTGTGTAATAAGAATTGTAATGCATTCCTCTGTCATTTACTTTTTAAAAATTTCAATAAAAATAAATTAAAAATTAAATAAAAGAAGCTTTGTTCTTGTGAGATATATAACATAAGATATAGAACATCATTTCTTGGTGATGTAACATATAAATGGAGTAATCACATGGATTAGCTCTTTTACTTCTTTTATTGAAAAAAAAGTTTTTCTTTAAAATCAAAGTTGTATGGTTTAATGAGGTTTAACTGTTACAGGGGAAATGTGAATGAAATCAATAATAGGAACATAGCATAACATGTCTAAATCTGATGCCCCCAACATTCTGGAAAATGTCTAGTATAATTAATTAGTTTTCTATTTGATTTCCCCAAGACACAGTACCTGGGAAGAAAAAAAAATCTATAATAATCACAGAATGGATTCCTTCCCTCCTTGGGGACACCTAAGCCAATGTTAAAGGAAGAGAGGATGTAGAGGTCATCATGATTCTGTCTCACATTCCATCTGGGATGGCTTCCTATAGTACAGAGGTTCTAAAGTTTGAAAACTACATTTCCTAAAGACTTTTTGTGGCTAGAGTTTTAAATTTTCTGCTGTTAAGCAAGAGTTTTGTGACTTCAAGTATCTACACACCATCACAATGTCCATTTACAGATGTTGTTTCAATCATACCAGTAACAGTGATATTGGCCTCTCATTTTTTTATTTTTTGACCACTTATACCTGCTATAATGAAATCAATCTTAAAAAATTCTGTTGGCTGGATAGGTGGTACCTTATTTGATGGGTAATTATATTTTATAGAACAAGTTCATAGAATATCTGCCGAAAGTCTTTCCTCTCTTATAACATTATAAATACATAACATTTTATTATAAATTGTGCTCTGATTAAAAAAATACTTCAAATTGTTTTTATTTGTTACTCCTAATTCAGACTGATACAATAGATGATATCAAAAGTGGGACACAATTGTCTGATTCTCAGTGGCAGAGGACAAAGAGTCCTATTTTTTTTGCTAGTCTATGACAAAATATTTACTGAAACTGTAATCTATGTTATTCTAAGTGGCTACCCAGGTTACTCAGCTGCTGAACATTAGTAGAACTGGTTTGTCAACTTCAAAACGTAACTGTGTATTGGCTACTAATTTTGGCTTTGACCAAGAGGGAGATTAAATGAGGCCCATTAGAACAGGTGGCTATGAAGAAACAGGCTTAGCAACAGATGAAGTCTGCAAGAGTTTTTTAAGAGATTCAATAAAAAGTCATTCAGACAATAGAAGGCAATCCAAAACCCAATATCAGATGTAAAACTTTATGTCTTATCAAAGCATGTATCATTAAATGCCCTCAAGTTTGCCACAACTTTAAGAGAGAAGAAATGGCTCAGCAGAAGAACTTTGACAATAGAGAGCATCATTCAATGTTTTGTCTAGACAAGTCCTTTAGCTGTGTTCACTTACCCATGGAGCTAAATTAAAAAAAAAAAAAAGAACAGTTCCAAAGTCAAGTCTGTTTCTAGGTCATATATTGCCAAAAAATCCACAAGTCTGGCCTGAAAACCACAGTAGTTGTTCAATTCCTAAAGCAAATCCTGGGCTCCAAACCTGCACCAGATGGAAGCCTGTTGTGAAAGCTGTGGTTTCTCATATTTCTGATGTGTATGGAGAAGGTATTGAACTGGGAGAATTTTCCCAGTGGGGAAATCCAGGGACTACAGAACAATAGGAGACGAATAGAACCAGAGAGCAAAACCAGTATTTCTACAAATGGCTTGCTCTACTACTCTACTATTAGACCAAGGACTTTTGAAATTCTATAGTACTGATTCATGGTACTGTAGAATTCTTATTGACAGGGAACTTTTGGAGCTTTCAAATTCTTTTGTTATCTTAATGAACATTTTTATTGAGCCCATCTTTGTCCTATTTGATGTTTAGATATTGGCTATTATGTGTTAATTTTTTTTCAATAGATTATGACTTATCAGAGCACAAATTTAAGCTCATGAGGAGGTCTACACAACACTTAGAAATGTTAGAACTGGATGAGGAAACACTCAAGATCAAACTTGAGTTGCCTCATTAAAAGGGTGGTTAAGTTTATGTAACAAAGAATATATTTATGAGTATTTAGATGGCAGAGTCAGTGCCCCATCACTGCTATGCTATCTGTGATGTTAGTAAATGCCTCTGAATTTTAGGTAGGCATATGATGCCAAAGCAAGACTAGTCATTCTGTCTGGAGTTGTATGATTACTTCCCGACAATAAGGATATGAAAAATAATTAATGTTTGATATTACTATGAAAACTTAAGTGGTAGAGATATAATTGCACCCTTATCCTTTATTAAAGCTTTAGAAATATGTTGTTATATTATTCTAAATTCAAAACATCCTCAAAATATTTTTGAGTGACCTCCCCCCACTTTCTGATTTTTCATAGATATGAAAATATATGTGAGCAGATAGTGACTGACAGATATGACAGAGGGTGAACAAACAGATCCGATAATGTTGCAGAGATTTTATTTTCCTTTGTCACAAATGAGAGAAATTTGAAAAGAAAAAAAGAAAAAAACTGTTTAGAGAGTATTTCTTCAGACTATACAATCTGGAGACTGGCCCATCAAAATGAAGACCTGCATTTTAAAATCAGAGTGTCTGCCATGTATTCACGATTCATTACAAAGGTATAATATAGTTTGTGAGTAATATCTATGGGAAAACTCATATTTCATTCTTTCTTCCAGAGAGATGGAAGGCTGGAGATCTTTTTATGACACCATTATGTTTCAGGCAGTAAAGTACATATCTTTGAAGTCTGACATTTTCACAAAACAAATACATTTTCAAGTTTTCAAAAAATTCTTCTTTATGCAAAAAATGATAAAGTCATTTTAAATATATTCTTATGGATGTTTTGAATTTATAGAAAATATAATGAAAGATTGCTATAGCTTTGATGAAGGATAAAGATGAAAGTATAGGCATATCTGTCACTTTGCAACTTCTCATATAATAGTGTTGAAAATCTAAATCTTGTGTAAAAGTGACATATATTTATGGTAAAAACTCTGCAAACCATTAACTGCTTTGTGTATGTGTATAAGCATCTTAAAGTTATTTGTGTTAAAAGCTACAGTGTTAATAAATTTCCATATCTCAAAAGACTTAAAACTGGTAAATTTGTGGAGCCATTTTTAAAATTTCACATAAAGACAGTTTTATCTGCTTCTTATCTGTTTGCTCTCTTTTCCTCTATTCCCAAGCTTAGTATATTTACTGTTTTGTTTTCTCACAACTCAGCTTCTGTTTCTTCAGATAGCCTAATGAATGCATAAGCACCACAATAACTATGAATAGTTAAAATGGAGCAGGAACTCTTTCTGAAACAAGGCTAGTGACATGCAATTGCACTAAATCTAGCTTTCTATGATATTCCAGTAACTGAAAAATAACCTGAGTAGAATATTTCCTTGAATATACTCTGAGATTCACAGAGTTACATGCACTTTAGAAGTTGCAAATTAATGTTTGTTTGCATTACAATTATATACAATATATATATATATATATATATATATATATATATATATATATATATCTCCACTTATTTTTCTACCAAGAATGTTAAGAGACATCTACATAGCAGAAGAAAGAATCAACAGAAAAAAGATATATGATACGAATGGGAGACAATATTTGCAAACTATTTATCCAACGAAAGATTAATATTCCGAATATATAAGAAACCCAGGCAACTCAACAGAAAACAAAACAAAAACAAACAATACAATTTGGAAATGGGCATATAATCTGAACAGACATCTAAGAGAAGAAGGGTAGGTGAAAAAATGTTCAACATTATTAATCATCAGACACAAATCAAAACCACAAAGAGAGGACCAGGTGTGGTGGCATATGCCTGTAATCCCAACAATTTAGGAGACTGAGGCAGGGATATTTCAAGTTCAAGTCCTAGCCTTAGCAACTAGACAAAGCTGGGAATATGGCTCAGTGGTATAGCACTTCTGGGTTCAATTCCTAGTACCAAGAACAAACAAACAAACAAATAGACAAAACCCCACAATGCCATATTGTCTCACTCAAGTTAGAATGACTATAATGAAAAAGGCAAAAAATAACAAATTCTGGCAAGAATGCAGAGAGTAGGGGAATTATTATACACTGTTGGTGGGAATGTAAATTATTACAGCCAATAGTAAAAATACATAGAATATACTATGGAGGTTCCCATAAAACTGAAAATGAGACTCTTATGATCTAGCAATACCACTGGGTGTATATTCCAAAGAATGGAAATTAGCATGCTGAAGAGATGTGCACTCCCATATATATTGCTTCACTATTTATTAAAGTCAAGGTGTAGAAGCACTTGAGGTGTCTATCAGTGGATGAATGGATAAGGGAAAGGTAGTAAATGTATATAATAAAATATCATTATTCATCCATAAAAATGCATGAAATTTTGTCATTCACAGCAACATATATTGAACTAGTGGACCTTATGGTAAATAAAATGAACCAGTTACACAAAGACAAATATCTTATATTTTACATATATGTGAAAAATAAGGTACATATGTGCATTTATTATATCATATATATATATATATATATATATTTACATAATTTTAATAGAATTGAATACTGATCACTAGAGGTTAGGAATGGTAGAAAAGAAAAGGGATAGTGTGATGTTATATAGATAGCAGATACCGCATTGCATTTAGGTAGGGGGAATAAGTTGTAATGATTTATAGGATAGTCATGTGATAATATTTTATAAGAATGTATTATATATTTTATAAAGAACTAGAAGAAAGAAATTCAAAAGTTACCAACACAAATAATAAATACTTAAGGAAATGAAAATTCTAACTTCTTTGATCATTACACATTTTACACATGTATAAAATTATTACTATACCTACTATACCTCATTAAAATGTACAATTACATGTTATTTTAAAAAGAATTTGTACAGAGACCTAGAATTTTCTGGGAAACTTGAGTAATACTTATATACTTTTTATACACTACCAAAACTATATATACACATGTAAAAAGTTCAAATTCACAATGCCAAAATGAAAAACAAATTTTTGAAACCATCTCCCAAATCTCAGCTCATTTTTTATTCCACATTTAAAAATTTTATTGTTGCATTACATTTATACATAATTATGGGATTTGTCATTATATATTAGTACATGCACACAATACATGAATATAATTTAGTCAATATCATTCCCAAGCACTCCCCCTTCTTCCCCATCTCCCACCTCTTGGTTCCTTTCGTTTACTGACCTTTGATTTTCAGAAGATCCTTGCCATGCCACCTTTCCTCTCGTACTTCCATGTATGAGAGAATGTATATGACCCTTGATTTTCAGAGTTTGTCTTATTTCACTTAATATAATGAATGCTCTCTAGTTACATCCATTTTCCTGCAAATTACATAATTTCATTTTTTATGGCTTAATCAAATTTTATTGTGTTTAAAAACACATTTTCTTTATTAATTCATCAATGAACATCTAGACTGGTTTCATTCATTGACTATTATACATATTGCTACTATAATCATGGGTGAGCATATATTACTGTAGTATGATGACTTTAATTCCTTGTGTTAAATACCAAAGAATGGTATAGCTCTCAGCTCATTTTCTAAGGAAAATACTCAATTATCTGAAGTTTTCATAAAGTCTGCATTTCTTTAAGTAATATCTGTGCTGTGATTCTATACTAAAGTAAATTAAACAACTTTCTACATATTTTTTTTCCTATTATCTATTGCCTTTTCATCTTTGGATGACTAAAGTTTACCTGAATTATGGTCATCTTACTATCATTTACTTCTCTTTTCATATATTTAAATTCATTTGGTAGGTTAGTATCTAATTTAACTTAATTTATGTAAGTATATTGTTTTTCAGACTTCATGTGTTCAAATCCTGACCAAAATTCTCTCTTTCATCTCTCAAAATATGTTGTTGTGTTCCCTTTGGCAGAACAAAAATTACCCACCAAATTCCAGTGAATTTGATTAGAATGATATAATTTTTAGCTCAGTTAAACAAGAACTTTTTCTTTCTTCCCTTAATAGCTGATTATAAGACATTTAATAAACAATTTTATTATAAATGAATCATAATAAATATGTCTTTGCTGTACAAGCGTGGTAGATAAGTAACAGTTTGATTACAACGTATTTTAAAATATGGAATGAAAACTGTACTGTTATCATTTAGATATGTTGTCCTCCAAAATCTTATGTGTTATAAAATTCAGGAAAATTCAGAGGTGAAGTGATTGGATTGTGAGAGTTGTACCTGATATGGGCTGACTAAGTGGTGACTACAGGCAGGTAGGATGTGGCTAGAGGAAGCGGGTCACTGGAGGTTGCCTTTGGGGTTTGTGTTTTGCCCCTGGTGAGCAGAGAGCTCTCTCTTTGCTTCCTGGTGATCATGTCCTTAACTGCTTTCCTCCACCAAGCCCTTCCACCATGATATTCTGCCTCACCATTGGTCCCAGAGCAATAGAATCAGCCATCCATGAATTGAACCTCAAAACTATGAACCAAAGTGAACTTTCTCCCACTATGTGGTTCTTATCAGGTCTTTCAGTCACAGTGATGCAAAGCTAACTAAAACAAATACTTATAAACTTTTGAATAATTTTAGAATTGTTTGTAATTGAAACTATGGGCATAATAATGTTTCCATTAATAAAACTAAAATTTAATAAAATTATATTAAATATTAAATTTTATTGGTTGAAAAATAACTTTGATACCCAAAATCATAGAAACATGGAATTATTACATCTAAAAGCAAAAAAATAACTCAAAACTGCTATAATAAATATAAGTAAGAATAATTGTTTTGAAAGAAACAGTAAAATGGATAAAAGTTTGCTGAAGCAAGACCCACAAATAATCACAATTTATGAGGTAGACATGGAACCACATTTTTCATGTAAATTAACTATTTGAGAGAGAGATTTTTCACAAATTTGTCTCAATAATTTCCAATATTTCTTTCTAATGAATTGTTTAATGAAAGTTAATGAGAAAAATAATTTTAAAAACCTTTAAGTATCTGTGAAGATGAATGGCTAAAAACATTAAGAAAGCTTACTAAGGACACTTCTTGGGATAGGTATGATCTCTGCCATTTTAATTTTGCTAACATAAAAAGTAAGAAGAAAAATTGCCAAGGAGGTTTAAAAAGTTAGCCTTATCTGCCAGGTACTATGACACACACCAGTAATCCCAGCAGCACAGAAGGCCAAGGCAGGAGGATTGCAAGTTTAAAGCCACCCTCACTAGTTTAGTGAGACCTTCAGTAACTCCACAAGATGTTGGCTCTAAATAAAATATAAAATAGGGATGGAGATGTGGCTAGGTCATTCAGTGCTCCTGTGTGGAATACCTGGTCACTGTATCACCTACCCCTGCCAAAAAAAAAAAAACCAGTTTTCAGTCTGAAACAAAAACTTAATGGGGATCACTTTATCACACAGGTCTTTTCACTTGTATATATTGATGCAAATATTATAAGCTTTATATAAGGTGAAGTATCTGGCTTTGTCTAGGATACATATTCATATATTTTGTTATATTAAATAAGAAAAAAAGTGTGCACTATCATGATATGTGATAAAAAATTATTTAGAGACAAAACACATTTTTTTCACAATATTTCCTTTATCTCTTTCTCCATCTTTCATCTCAGGTATTTCTTTAGAAGTATTAATAATGTCAAGAGGCAGTAAGATGCCCAATGTCATCAATATTTAAACATTATTCTTAGAAATTTAAAATACTAAAAATAAGAGATACAATAAGAAGTAGTATTAGCTTGGGAACACAGTTATAATTATTTGCAAATGAAAAGTATTTTCTACCTAAAATATCCAAGACAAGCATCTAAAAAACCATTAGAGATATGAAAATTAAGATTAATTTTTTAATAAATTTAATGAAAAAATGCATCTCTTTCTGCAATGACCATGTTGAAAATACATTAAAATTTTAGAATTCAGCAGATTAAAAGTTCAGAAATACTTACTTACCATGACAGAACTAAAAGAACATCTATGTGATACTATTGGAAAGCCATTTACTTAATTAGATTATATTGAGATTAAAAAATAAGAGTAATAAAGTATTATTCTATTTGACAAACTTTGGTACTTATAAATCAGAGTACATTTTATTTACCTAAAAATGCACAATCATGGTCACTTTTTTATATGAGTGGCATATTCACCAAAATATTAAAATGGAAAATATAGTAGTAAGAAAATACTTTCCTCAAATATAGTAACATTTACAAGAATCTAGATAAATTTGAAAATAATTGTACAATGTTTTTACCCTAAAATAGAAAATTAATAAATACAAGAAGATCTACCAATTTCAAAAGAGAAAAATAAGAGATTCTCCATGAAATTAGAGGAAATTGCTTAGTTTAACAAATGATCAGACTATACAAATAAATAAATTATTTTAGTAAAATGTAAACTAAAATAACATTTTTAAAAAAATTTCAAACCATGTAAAAATAGATGTTAGTTTTTAAATGGTGATAGAACATGAATTAATATGCACACTTTTTGATGCTGCCATACCTGAAGTCTGACAAAATAAGCTCTAAAATTAATGCAAATATTAATTGTTAAACAACTAAAGAAGAAAGGTAGCTATGATTTTCAATTAGTATATCCCTGGATAACTGTTTCATCAGGGGTCTAAATTCTTTGTGATATATTTTTAAACACACAGAGTTTTTGAAAACAATGCCTGACATAAAAAAATCATCAAAGACATCATGTAGAATATATTTTGCTTTCTTATTCATAATATTTATAATTTACATTTTTTAATAAAAATGAATGCTTATACTTAAAACCACTTTGCTATCTGTTGACAAAAGTGTTTAGTTCCGTTAGTTGTTTTCTTGGAAGGAAGAGTCTGGGGATGAAATGACAGGATACCCCAGGGCAATCCTGAATCTCAGATTTTATCAGGTAATGCTTTCAAATGAAGAGAAGTAAACTTTCACTTCTAATCTATATTTGAAGGGGACTTTGACAAGCAAGAACTTTTCTCAGAATTTCCTTATTACCCACAATTCCATATTTAACATTTTGCTACATAAAATGTGTTGATATAAAGCTATTTTAAAACATTTTTAATGAAGTTATTCACTATAATTACAAAAATAAATTAAAATACAAAAAATAAAAAACAAAATAAAAAACCTTTCTCAGTTCCCATCTCTGTTTATATATGTATCACTATATTTTCAAATGAAGGAGGGAAAAACCTCAAGATTCATTTATGATTCAGTTCACAGCAAAAGTGAATGGCAACAGTAGTACTATCACAATTGAGAATGTTTATGCGTAACAAAGAAAATGAAATATTTGCTAGTGTTTAAAGCTGCCAACAATGTTGGTAGAGACACATGATTAAATGACATACAGAAATTGTCCCCAAGTGTTAAGATATTTATATCTCATGTTGATGCTCAACACGGAGTGCTACCATAGAAGTAGCACTGGATAACCAAACAGTTCAATTGACATCAGCCAAATATTTTCTATGCAAATTTGGGTCTGGCATGATAAGCACAACAATTGAATTACCACGTTGTAAAAGTTAATTATAGCAGGTTTATAATTAACTTGGGTTGTTTTGCTGAAGTCTATACAAGACCATTAAACCTAGTCAAGGCTGAAGTTTACTTGATTAATAGTCTTGCTTTATAACTATGGGTTCAAAGAGTTTCTGTGCCATTTATTCCAGATAGATTTTTGATAACAATGGGATTGATGATTTGCACCTGGTCTCAGTGAGCTCCTTGAGGATTCTGCCATTAAAACTAGTTAAGCAATAGAAATATGTTGCATGGCCAGGAAAAAGTAAGTTGTTTGCCAAGATACAATTTTGAGATACCTAGTTCCAATGTGGTACTCTTGCATACATTGGCAGTTCCCAATCCAAGATAAAAAATGCATTCATCCATGGCTCTTAGAGACAGATTATAATAGAAACTCAAACACGATGCTTCCAGATTTCTTGTCACAAAATAGAATTTGATTGAAATGCATCTGTGTACTTTAATTCTACCACAAATGTATTGTACACTTTTCCTGTGATATAATGCAGATTTGTAAGTATTTTAATTTTGTGTCCTATGAGTCTTAATGTTCGTTAGCTATCAGATTCTTCTTACATTGCAGTGACAGTAATAGAGACTGTGATGTCACTCAACAACATGGATGTTCACTTACTCAGTACTACAATTTGCCTTAATCACTTATTCTGAAGTCGCTTTATGGCACTATTCCTCACATATAGTAACAAGCCTCTTGGTTGCAAATACACAACATTGGACTTCTAATTTTCTAGAAGAGCTAGAAATTTACTGGTGCACATGCTAACACATATTCTAGATATGAATTTCCATTCCTGCTTCCAGAAACTTAGTTAACACTAATAAATCGGGGCTTTCAGAAACCTTTCCAAGAAGCATGGAATCTGTGTCAGTTTTCTATTGCTGCTTTGCAAAATAAATTTCATGTATTAAAACAGTATCCACTTATTATCTCACATTTTGTGTTAATCAGAACTTGAGGTGCACATTATCTGGAATCTCTACTTAGAATTCTACAAAACTGAAATCAAAGTGTTACTGTGTTCCTTCTTGGAGATCAGGGTCTTATCTGTGCTCACATGGTCAAGGCACAAATCAGTACCTTGAAATTACAGTATGGAGGGTCTTGCTGCTTGTTAGTCAGAAGTCATTCTCATCTCTTAAAGGCTACCTGCTATTTCCTGCTATGTGCCTTTTTCTAATATGGTAATTTTCTTCTTCAAGACAAATAGGAGAACCTCTGATGCATCCTCAAATCTCTCTGACTTATTTTTTTCTCTGTATTCTAGAATCAGTTTTTAAAAAGGCTCATAATGTCCACCTACATGCAAGTGGAGGATATCACCAATTGGACTCACTTCTTCATTGATTCTTTGCCTATGGAATAAACGCTTCCATGGGGCAGAAGACCAAATGAAAGTACAAAACCATTTCCTTCCCCAGCAAAGACATAACTTCTGTAGTAGAGATCAATATGCCATGAGATGTTTCTCCAAAGGCAAACAGGCAGTCATAAAATGAGAATTTTCTGAATATTCTGAATATTCTGAATTATATATAGTATGCATATAAGGGAGTGAGAATCTTGAGTATTATCCTGGAATTCTGCCAACTACCAGAAAATACTGAATGAAACCAGAAAACTTACTTCATAGAAAAGGTGATGTGTGGGCTCAAAACCATGGGGTTTGCTTGTAACACCCAGTGCTGTACTCAGAAGCAACTGTCATAGAAAGCTAGAGCTGCATTCTAAAAGGATAGATGAAGCACAAGCTTAAAGGGTATCCTTTGAAAAAAAATGGACTTTCACTTTCACAATTCATAATATGCTTAAATCAGAAACTTGTGTATAACCCTACATTTCTAATAGGAAGAATAAATGGGTCTCAAACCCAATGGTGGAAGTAAGAAAGAGTGGCCCTATTAACCATTATTTCCTATTATGTACAGAGACATTTTCTGCTTCCATTCTGCAAAATATAGGTGTTCTTTCCCTCAAATGGTGCTTTTAAAATTTTTACCAGGAGACATAGAAATTGTTCCAGTGAATGACAACTATCACTTTGTACTTCTTATGTTCAATAACCACCATACTAATAGAAAAGCCATGATTACAACAGATATAGTTGACTGCAATCAGTAGGCTGAGGGAGAGCTGTTTTTACTTATAAAGTCAGGGTGATAGATATGGAACCCAAGTGATCTAGGCACCTACTTTATGTTCACTTGTTCTGCTGTTGATGAAAGGACACTTGCAGTACCCCAACCTGAAAAGTGTATGATTTCCAAGAAGAAGTATTCCACAAAAATGATCTATGAGTCAGATCATCAGGAAATCAGCAGTATATGAAAGGAGATTGAGGGAAATTTAGGGTGGATAGGAGAGCATGAAGATGAGTACCAGCTGTGGCCTTGATGCCATTTACACTAAAAGACTCCAGTTTATTCTACTGATTTTTCTCTTTTAAGTTTCCTCTTATGAAAAGTAGCTTGAAGGAAACATGGAGGAGCTATTCCTGGAAACCATGTAGTATACATTGATAAAACATGAGTCACAAGGGTTGACTGTACTATCCATTAAATAAGAGTCTCATAACTTCTTACAGGGAGCATATTGGTTAATTGCCAAGATTCTGCTTTTCTGGATTCACTTTTGTACTGAGGCCACATTTGCTTAGGCCTACTAAATGTTTCCATGACTGAACAAGGTAGTAGCATTAAGCAGGAGAACCTCTTTTATCAGATTCAGAACTTTTTAAATAGGAAATGTTGACTCCAGGACTCATTAACCTGGCTGCAACTTTCTTAGGAATTAGTGATACAATTGGGTAGTTTTCTTAGCTAATCCTTTTTACCTAATTCCTCTCTCCTTTAGGAAGTCTGATATGTAGTGCAGGTTGGGGGTTCTCCTTGCCATTTCTAGATTCCTGCACCCTCCATCTTCCCCACAATAAATATCTTGCACATATAATCCTGTTGGCATTTGTTTCTTGGACAAAGAACTCACACATCGAGTTTTCTCTGAAAAAGTTTTACTTAACTATAAACAAGGATATAAAAGAGAAAACAAAGCCACATGGAGTTCAAGTACAGCTGGTGATGTTACTAAATTGCAAAACATCTAGGACACATGTCATCAAAGGAATAAGGACAGGTGAGTGATGTCAGTTCAACTGAATGAAACCATCAACCATGATGTTTATTTAGATCTTTAAATTACCTAGTCAACTAAGAAACTACAGGTATGTCACTAGTTTTCATTCTCTGATGCTGCTACAAATAATCAATTACCAGTTACTAATCAATTGTAGAGTAGACAGAAATTTAAAAATATATATATATTGTTACTAGTGGGAACAGGTGCTAGGTCAATACACAGTAATCTAAATATTTGCAAAATGTTGATATAAATACCTCCAGTGAAGATTAAGGAGGATTAGAATAAGAACCAAATCCTCAAGCATGCCAGAGGCTAGAGGAGTCATCTGTTAAATCTTCCCTTCCAAATCTAATGCTTGCAATTTCTTTCATCAGCTTGACTTACTACCCATGTTAATTATATAATTTATACAATTTATGAATTTCCATATTGTTATTTTTCTCTGTGTTGATTTGATTTCATTAAATTCGGTAATCTTGATCCAAATGTCTATATTTCAAAGGCTTGATTGCTTTCCATTTTTACTTTGTCACCTTATCAAGTTGATCTTAATTCTGAGGACAGTATTTATATCTCAAGCTTTCTTACACCTGAGCTTCTCATCTACTGACGTTCTCTTCCAAGTCCAAACTGAAATAAATGATTTTCTGGAATTTTGCTTGGAACTTTCTGTCTCACTAGAGATATGTATTCTGGATTCTTTACTTTGTTTATTGTTCTTCCTCTTCATTTTGATGAAATTAATACTATAAAACACAAGAAAATACTTGTAAAGGCTGAAGTTCTGAGGTTTGAATGCTCAAAGTTGATGAGTAATTGGATATTAATTTCAGCTTAAAAATCCTGTTTATCAAAAATATGAAGCATCCTTGTATTATCATCTAATAAACATTGTTGCTAATGAGAAGTTTGATGTCAGACTGATTCTCACTCTATTGCTGTTTTTTTTTAACCAAGATAAATATTTCAGTCCTATTCCTCTCTTTGATACTCTTATTTTAATAATGTTATATTTATATGTGTTCTGTAAGATGGAAAACCAATTACTTGAAAAGTAATATTGAAATTAATTTATTCTTTAATCTTCATGAGGTTAACTAGATCACATCCTTGTCTGTTCATTTAGCATTAACTACAATATCATCAATAATTTGATAGAAAATTTTGGCTTTTTAAACAGTATTATAGACAGACTTAACACAAATTTGTTGACTATCATTTCAAGAAATTTAGAAATTTAAAAATTTCCAGTAATATTGCATTAAAACAATTCTAAAAAAATGTATTCACTTAAGTCATAAATGAAAGACATCTGGTAAATTAGCATTCATTGCTGTATAAAATCTTGTTTATATATAGTCTATTTCCAAAATATACAAGGATTACTCTACCACAATCTTGTTTGGGCAAGAATATGAAATATAAGTGAAAAATAAAAACATTTGTCCAATGTCATTCAGAAACTAATTCTTGAGTAAGGAAAACTCTATTTTCTGCAAGATTTAAGACTTTAGTAATATACTCATTTTCATGTTAAATGATGAAAACCCTATGAAAAACATGTTTAAAATTTAGAAATTTGCTTTTCAGCTCTCTAATATAAACTGTGATAATTGCCTTTATATGGTAATGTTAAGCCTGTATCAGATTTTGAACATTAAGTAGCTTATAGAAATATTGACCTTGAGCAATTTACATTAGAGAAACAGTAATATAGATATAACGCAGACCAGATGGCATGTGATAATTTCCTACTTTGTAGTCAAAGACTGTGAAAAAAGGTTCTAGTACTTGAGAATGATTACATGCATATTTACATTGCATCTGCTATGAGTATTTAGAAGTAATTCACCAAATTCTTTTAGTTTTAGGATTTTCTAAATTGGTACACACAATTTGACCTCCTGTACTTTAAGCAATCATATAGTTAGAGTAAGTAGCTTAGTTAATTAAAAAAGGAATTGGGCTAGAATACAGAGATATGTTTCACTTCTGTCATCAACATTATCTGTTCATTGAAAACCTATAAACACAATCCTGTGGATAATCAAAATATATTTGTCAAATTTATTTACTGCTATGAACTGAATGTGTGTATATCCACCCCCCCCCCCAAGTGCATGAATCCTTAACCCCCCAATAATGGTATTAGGGGATGGGGCCTTTGGGAGGTGATTGAGTTTATATGAGGTCTTAGGGATGGATCACCCATGATGGGTTCTATGTCCTTATAAGGATAAGGAGTCCATGGTTCCTTATCAGGAACCTTTACCAGGTGAGGATATGGCAAGAAAGCCACCAACCATAACCAGGAGATGTTCTTCCCAGGAACCTGGCCATGCTGGTACTCTTATCTCATATTTCCAGCTTCCAGAACTGTGAGACTTGCTATTTCATCTACCCAGTCTATGATATTTTGTTTTAGTAGTTATAACTGAATAAGACATTCATTAATTTAAAATTTTAATTATTAGTAAGTAATGTATATTGTTTACTGACAGTTATACATAACAGTGCATTTTCTCTACCTAATTTCATAAGTTTTTGAGAGGATATACTAGTAGAATATTAAAATTACTTTTTACATTAAAATTATTTCCAGAATTTTTTGAAATACAAAATTTGAAGATAAAAAATAATTAAGTAATACAGACATGAAAAGAGTAAAAATACTCTTGGAATTAAAATACAAAATGGAGCCTACTATTAATCAGGCTGGGGGAACAAACATGGATTAAATAACTTGAAAAATTAAGAGAAAACATTGTTTATTCCTAAAGTCAAGCAGCAATTACAATACTTCATTTGGAGTGATTGCTGTTTCTTATCAATATTGTCCTATGTGGCTATTTTTTTTGAGACTATCCAGTTTTTAAATTGTCCTTGCTGTATGTGAACATCCAATCCCTAGTTATTCTCTATTTTTCTTGAACTCACATCAGAAATAATACACTTCACTCGGATCTTCCTCAGAATTCTTCAACATAAAACTTAGACCATACCAACCCCCCCACCAAAAAAAAAAAAAAAAAACCAAAAACCAAAAACCAAAAACTCCCCTTCTTTCTTTATGGAGTGATATTCCACGGTTCCTTTGGAAACAGATATCATTCAGCAAGTCAAAACTATGATTTTATTCAATGAAAGGTTTGATTTTGATGAACTTTGGCTGATTAGAAGAGAGCTTCCTTTAAGAATTCATATGATAAGGAAGAGTTTAGCTATGTGAGCTAATTTTGAATGAGCATATGTAGGGCTCTTACTCTCTAAGATCTTGGATTTAGAAAATGAGGTTGGGAGAGAATAATGTTTTGATTCCTTAATTTTTAATATATGTGCAAAGTTAGAGACAATGAAAGGGAGTAGAACTTAATAGTCAATTATGGGACAAGATTTGTTCAGTAAACAAAATAAAATAATCTCTAAAGCACCTAAGGCACTTTCAGTTTTATATTGCTATGTAACAAAATCTCCCAGACTGTAAAAATGTAAAATAATAAACTTTTGCCCATCTCTCTTGTGTTTCTGGGTTCACTGTGTTCAACCAGGTATGGTGTAGCTCAGCCTTTCTTGGATGGGGCTGTAGTTATGTGGAAGCCAGGGAAATGAAGCTGGTATATAATCCTCCCTCTGAATCCAAATAATTCCCATACCTCACATATGCCAAGTATGCTTCACCATTTTAGCTCTATTCTATTAGTGTTCCCCGTTTAAATGTCATTATCTGCAAAAAACAGTCTGAGAATCTATGAAGAGACAGGTTATCTGCCCCTTGGAGACATATGCACAATGTACAATAGTGAGATAACACAGGGAATACAAGAACCCACATGAGACACTTGCACACACAAATAGCACAGGTGTGGAAAACAAGCGACTGATCGATAGTGATTCTAAATCCAACAAAATACCCCCCAAAGTAAAGGTTCTGACTATGGAAAGGTACAAGGCAACAAGTTTCACTGGTAAGCAAACCTCTGGAGAATAATAGGCATCTTGTTTTCTGCAGCTGAAACATTCTGAAGTTTTCCCCAGAAACTATTAAGATAACTAATGCATGCTTGACTTAAACACTTAGTTGATTATTAACAAGAACATATTACTTATATTATATTACATATTAATTATATTACATTATAACCTAATGTACCTTATTTAGTGATACAATAAACAATAATGTACTAATGATGCCAATGACCTAATGTAACATAATGATATAAAGAAAGCCCACAGCTTAGGCAAGCAGCCATTTTGCCTCTGCATATTGTTTCTGTCTCCTTTTGATTTCTTTACACCCAGATTCCCACCTTTGGGGATAAGAGAACTCTGTTGTTATATCCCCCATCCTGTGTGTCTGGGCTCCAGCCTTTGGATCATCCTTCCTGTTCTACAAGAAATGGTCCTCATTTAGAGATGAGCACCTCTTCCTGACTTGGCCTAACACAACTGTATTTTCTCACTCACAAACTTCATTGTTTAACTGAATTAACCTGGGAAGATTTTATATTCCACATGATGTAATTTGGGACTATAATTATCTGGGGGTTCTGTAAGGCAGGGACATCCAAGATATCTGGCTGGCTGGCATATCTGACACCTTGTCAGGGACAGCTGGAAGGCAAAACCTGTCTCTTTCTTTGTAATCTTAAGACTCTCTCTCTCTCTCTCTCTTTCTCTCTCTCTCTCTCTCTTTCTCTCTCTCTCTCTCTCTCTCTCTCTCTCTCTCTCTCTCTCTCTCTGTCTCTACATGTGGTATTCAAACAATTCTTTGCACATTGCCGCAGTCTGACTGGGCACAATTCAGGAGCCACTTATCAAAAGAAACAAACTTTATTTTTAAAACTACAAACGCCAAACAAAACAGCTCCTCAGGAAAACCCTCAGAGCCCAACTGCCACCACCGGCTTCCAGAAGCCTCTCCCCACACAAAACACACCACCTCCCACAATCCTCCTGCTCTTGAGGCCGATTGGCTGGGTCGCGTGGGCGGAGCCAAAGAAGTCCCCCAATGAGCAGTTCCGTAGTCTGAAGGGCAGGGAAACAGCCCAATGAACATGACTGCAGAGGAGCCAATCAGCTAGATGTTGCTGGGGTCACTGTGAGCCAATCATCAGCTGGCAGCTTGAAGGGCAGGGAAACAGCCCAATGAACATGACTGCAGAGGAGCCAATCAGCTAGATGTTGCTGGGGCCACTGTGAGCCAATCATCAGCCGGCAGCTGGGAGTTTGCTGGCAGCTGGAAGTTTTCTGGGGCCCCTTTGGCTGTGGCTCTCAACATCTCCCCCTCTCTGTTTAAACAACAAGCATGTGGCTTAGGGACCGTGCCTGCCTTAGGTTGTCCAATACTACATATGGTCCTTACCCGTCTTCGGATGAGCTGACCTCAGGGCGTCAGCCTCCTGTCTTAGGTTGGAACCATTGTAATTGGATCTTACCCGTCATTGACTACCGGTCCAGTATACAGCCACACCTGTGGAGAGGTACCAGCGGGGGGGTGAGGTTCTTTGCCTCACCTCTGTTGGCCCCCAAATAGCTGAACGATCATGACAAGCAGAAGAGAGGAAGATATACCAAGCCAATTGACAGCTCTTGTTGGAAAAATTGTACCACCGATGACATCATCAGCAAAAATACTCCAACACTACCACAAGTCGCTGCACCAACAGATAGTTCACAATGCATACAAGTGAGTTCACAATGCATACATGTGACACATAGTTTAGGCAAGTTCTGTAAGCGGTTCAGTGATGGCTATTGCAGAGATTGTAGATTAGTTTTATCTTTGTCTTCACCGGCACAGGGATGAAGATAGGAATTCTGGCAATAATGGCTAAAGAAAAAATTATATAACATTCTAGAAGGTACTAAAAGAAAACAATTTTCTTAACAATTTACATTGTCTTCACTGGCACTGGGATGAAGATAGAAATTCTGGCAATAATAGCTAAAGAAAACATTGTGTAACATTCCAGAAGGCACTAAAAGAAAACAATTTTCTTAACAATTTACATTATCTTCACTGGCACTGGGATGAAGATAGGAATTTTGGCAATAATGGTTAATATTAATAATTGTGTAACATTCTAGAAGGCACTAAAAGAAAACAATTTTCTTAACAATTTACATTATTTTGAAAAGAATTATTAAATATAATAAAAAGAATAGGTGAAAGTAAACAAACAGATCTGTTAACCTTCTTAACAGTTATTTACCCAATTTAAATTAAACCATTTAAATCACGTGAATAAAAAAAAAAAATTTTGGATCCATTTTTTTTTTTTTTTATGAGCGCTCATCATATATGATATATGGACATATGTACATTCAAACACAAAACACAAGTGTGCACACATAATATAATACATACAACACATAACATAATGGTAAAGGCCTTATAACTTTTTACAGGTGAAATCTCCATTGCAATGTTTAAAAACTCTATAGTAAAAAAAAAATATATATATATATATAGAACTGATCAGCAAAACATTAACCTAGGTCTATATGAGCTCAAAAAACAAAATAGAATAAAATAGATATTGAAAAAAGCATCCTGGTTCTGTTGCAGATGTAAGGATAGCCAAATTGGAGTTTTGGATATCAGCTGTTATGGATTTGAGCCAAATCATCTTCTTTTTGGTCTGTAGAAATTGCTTTAATTAATCTCTCTGGAATCCAAATCGGCTGCTGTTCTCCCTGTGGAAACACAAAAACAGGCCCCCGACTCCAGACAATCACTGGGTCAGGACTTTAGTTAATCTCTCCGGAATCCAAATCGGCTGCTGTTCTTCCTGTGGAAACACACAAACAGACCCCCGACTCCAGACAATTACTGGGTCAGGACCTTTCCATTGTCCTGTTAGAATATCTTTCCAAAGTACCTTGGGCTTATGTACATTTTTTGGACACATATGCCTTTCTGCAGCACTAAGTCCTGATGAATCCAAATTTAAAAAGTTTAGAGTAAAAAGGGTTATTTTAAGTTTATCTTTGGGGAATATATACCCCTTCCCAATTCCGTCTTTTTGCTTTAATAAGTACATTTTAATAGTTTGATGAGCTCTTTCAACTATGCCTTGTCCCTGTGGATTGTATGGGATTCCTGTTATATGAGTAATGCCAAATGATGAACAAAATTGTTTAAAAGAAGTAGACGTATAACCAGGGGCATTATCTGTTTTTAACTGTTTTGGAATGCCCACAGTGGCAAAATTTTGTAAGCAATGAGCTATAACATCTTTAGTTTTTTCTCCGGCATGAAGGGAGCCCATCAAAAATCCAGAAGAAGTATCAACTGTAACATGCAAATATTTTAATTTTCCAAATTCTGGCAAGTGTGTGACGTCCATCTGCCAAATATGGTTAGGTATCAATCCTCTAGGATTGACTCCAAGATTAACTTGTGGTAAAAAGGTCACACAATTTTGACATTGTTTTATTATTTGTCTAGCTTGTTCCTTAGTTATTTTAAAACGCTTTTGTAAAGTATTAGCATTGACATGGAACCTTTTATGAAAATTTATAGCTTCTTCTAGTATAGAGAAAATATGAATGTCATGTGTAGTTTTATCTGCTAAATCATTGCCCAAACTAAGGGCTCCAGGCAATCCTGTATGTGCCCTGATATGTCCTATAAAGAATGGATCTTTTCTGTCCCAGATTAAACTTTGTATAGTGGAAAACAAAGAGAAAACAGTAGAAGAAGGGGAAATCCTACCAGCATCTTCAAGGGATACTATAGCATTAACTATATACTGACTATCAGAAAATAAATTAAATACAGAATCTTTAAACATCACAAAAGTTTGTAATACTGCATTAAGCTCTACCTTTTGAGCTGATTGTTTGGGTACTAAAAATGTAAAAGTTCGATCAGGGGTAACTATTGCTGCTGTACCATTATTTGATCCATCAGTGAATATATTTGGAGCATTCATGATAGGTGTTTTTCTTGTCATTTTTGGAAAAATTACAGGATGCAATGACCAAAAAGACAATAAAGGATTAGATGGTAAGTGGTTATCAAATGAAACATTAGATTTGCACATGATTATTGCCCAAGTATTTAACTCATTAGCTAATTCATCAATTTGATTCATAGTATATGGAGTAATAATTTTATTAGGAGAAATTCCAAACACTGCCTTTGCTGTTTTTATTCCTTTGAGTATTAATTGTCCTACAGCCTCAGGATACCTAGTAAGAATATTGTTAGGAGAATAAGATAAATGTATCCATAATAATGGACCTTCTTGCCAAAATACTCCTGTAGGAATATTTTTTGTTGATAGTACAATAAATAATAAAGGCAAACTTATATCAATTCTATCCAAATGCATATTTTCCATATATGTTTCAATGATTTTTAATGCCTTTCTTGCTTCAGGCGTTAACATTCGGGGTGAATTTGGATCTGATGGACCTTTTAGGATATCAAATAAAGGTCCCAATTCTCCTGTTGGAATACCTAGATAAGGCCTTATCCAATTTATGTCTCCTAATAACTTTTGAAAGTCATTAAGTGATTTGAGTTGATCTACTCGTATTTGAATTTTTGGTGGACGGGCCATGGTTGAGGATAATAGAACTCCCAAATAATTAATTGGAAAATTTAATTGTACTTTATCTATTGCTATCTCTAGATTATAATTTTTTAATAAGTTTGTAAGTGTGGCATAACATTCTAGCAATGTGTTTTTAGCTTTGTGTGCTAATAATATGTCATCCATATAGTGAAATATTTGTAGCTCAGGATTTTGATTTCTAAGTGGCTGGATTACTTTGTTAACATAAATTTGACACATAGTTGGGCTGTTAGCCATCCCTTGAGGGAGTACTTTCCATTCATATCTCTGATCAGGACCTTCATGATTCAGTGCAGGGATAGTAAATGCAAAACGTGGACTATCCTCAGGATGAATTGGAATTGAAAAAAAACAATCTTTAATATCTATAACTAAAACATACCAAGTTTTTGGCAAAGCAGACAACTGAGGAATCCCCGATTGAGCAGGTCCCATAATGACCATTTCATTATTAATGGCTCTTAAATCTTGCAATAATCTCCATTTACCAGATTTCTTTTTGATGACAAAAATGGGAGTATTATGGGGAGATACAGAAGGTTGTATATGTCCTTCCACTAATTGTTGTTTGACCAGATCATGGGCTACTTGTATCTTTTCTTTAGTCAAGGGCCACTGAGGGACCCATACTGGTCTTTCTGATTTCCAGGTAATTTTTATTGTCTCAGTGGCCCTTTGTGAAAATCCAACCCATGTCTGTCTGTTCCTTGATTTATTTGTATTGGTGCTGCTATACCTTGTTCTTGTTTTTCTAATCTTTTTCCTTTCCTAAAACCTTGTCTAGCCATAATAGTGGGTGCATTTTGATTGATATTATTTGTTAATGTCAAACCTAATTGATCTAAGACATCTCGTCCCCATAAATTTACAGGAAGATGATCCAATACATATGGCTGTATAGTTCCTTCACATCCTTCAGGATCCTTCCAATCTAATACCATTGCACTTTTATCGGGATTATTCGCCACTCCTAGGCCTCGAAGCGTTTGAGTGGCTTGTTGTAATGGCCAATGTTTTGGCCATTCTTGACGAGAGATAATGCTAAGGTCTGCACCTGTATCCAGTAGCCCATTAAATTCATGTCCTTGAATATTTAGTTTTAGCATGGGGCGAGAATCTAAATTTAAAGAAAGCATAGCCCAATCTACACCTGTGGAGCCTAATCCCTTGGAACCTCTTTCTACAACATGACTGGAAAATTTATCATGTAGGCTTGGTATTATTAGTAATTGTGCTATTCTATCTCCTGGTGAAATTACTGATATACCCTTTGGAGAACTGGCTATAATTTTTATTTCACCTTCATAATCGGGATCAATTACCCCAGGACTTATCAAAAGTCCTTTTAGAGTAGAAGAGCTGCGTCCCAATAATAAGCCTACTGTTCCTTTGGGAAGAGGTCCTTTCACCCCTGTGGGAATGATTTGAACTCCCATCTCTGGAGTTAGTACTGCTCTGGCAGAGGCGCAGATGTCCAACCCTGCGCTCCCTCTGGTTTGTCTGATGAGGGATCTGATGCCCTGGGCACTACCCTGATGGGGTTGCTGGGGTTGCTGGGTTCCTCCAGAGCTCCGTATATTTGTGGTTTGGGGCCCCGGAGCATTGGGGCCCCCTGTCCGTTTTTTGGCAACGGAGCCCGATGCCTTTGTCCACGATATTGTGGATAAAAACCTTGTCCTTGTTCGTTTTTTGATAATGGAGTACCCTCTATGGTGGTTTGAGAACGGCATTCATTAGCCCAATGTCTCCCTCTACGGCATCGTGGGCAAATACCCGGTATTCTATTCCTTTGATACCTAGTATTGTTAAACCCTCCTCCTATGGGGCAATTCCTTTTAAAATGTCCTGCTTGTTGACAATTGTAGCATGTTCTTAGCCCGGCATCTAAAGCCTGTTTTACTGCAGCTGCCACAATTTGCCCTTGTTCATTAATGTCTCTGGCATCTAAAGCCTGTTTTACTGCAGCTGCCACAATTTGCCCTTGTTCATTAATGTCTCTGGCATCTAAAGCCTGTTTTACTGCAGCTGCCATGACTTGCTCTTGTTCATTAATGTCTCTACACAATTTAATATATTTGTTTAAATCTTCCTGTTTCCATGGTCTAATGATATCTCTGCACCAACGATTCGCTTGGTCATAAGCCAGTTGTTTTATTAATGGCATTGCTTGTTCTGTATTCCCAAAAACTCTGGTAGCTGTTTGAATAAGCCTATCTACAAATTCAGCATAAGGTTCATTAGCTCCTTGTATTATCTTAGATAATTGACCTTGTAAACCTCCATGTCCTTGTAAAGTCTTCCATGCCTTAAGTGCATCTATAGCAATTTGTGCGTATACACCAGGATCATATGCAAGTTGTTGCTGCCGATCCTCATAAGGTCCCTTTCCTAACAACATATCTAGATTTCTCTGAGGATAACCAGCTGCTGCATTTCCCATAGCTGTCTCCTTGCAAAATTCCTCATTAGCAACCTTCCATAACAGGTATTGTCCTCCAGTTAGCACAGCTTTACACATATTAGCCCAATCTGCTGGCGTCATGTTTAAGTTGGTAATGGATTCGATCAAGCTTACAGTGAAGGGTGCTTGAGGACCATAGGTTGTTACAGCCTCTTTTAGCTCCTTCACTGTTTTGTAAAATAAACCCTGGTGAATTCGCTGCCCTCCTACCTCAAATACAGGGCATACTTGAGATCCTGTCTCAGGATCCCAACTATCAACTGCGGGGGTTGGGAGTCTCTTAGCATATGGAGGTGGTGCTGTTGATTGGACCCTTATGCCCTCTGGTGATAGAATGCTGTTAGTAGCAGTCTCCTGTAGAGGTGGTGCTGTTGGTTGGAGACTTTCGCTCTCTGATAGAAAGGTGTTATTAGCAGTCTCCTGTTGTAACTTTTCCCCTGATGGCTTTTTCTGCTCTAAACTTCCTTCCTCTGTCTCACTAGCTTGAAAGACCTTCTCTTGTACTTGAATCTTTTCCTCATTCTGACTAACCTGAGAGACCTCTTTTACTTGAATCAATATGTCTTCTCCTTCCTCTACCTTTGTCTGATCTGAAGGCTTTGGACTAAGCAAACCAGATACGTTCGCCCACAATGTCAATGTGCCAACTGGCAGAGTCCCTGGGTTGTTGTTTTCTATTCTTTTTAAATCTTCACCATGATGGTTCCATTGTGATATATCTAACAACTCCTCCTTAAAAAGCCATGGGCTGTATTTTTGTATTGTATCAACGTATGCCCTGACTGCTCTTGATTTTACTGGGATGCCTCCTTCGTCTAACAATTTACTTAACACTCTTTCGGTTTGTTTTTTACTAATTGCTGATCCCGTATTTCTACTATAATACAACCCAGCAAGATAACACCAAACCAAACCTAGACAGAATCCAATAAAAATGGAACAACAAAATTTCATTATAGCCTTTCTATCCTCCTGACATGTGCATCCGTCCTTTCTCCCTATCTGTTCCTCAGACGTAAATAGTTTTTCCTCAGATGTGAGCGGTTTTTCTTCCGTCTCACTCATCTCCAGGGACTGAAATGTCCATCCTTCCTTTCTCCCTATCTGTTCCTCAAACGCAAATAATTTTTCCTCAAATGTGAGCGGTTTTTCTTCCGTCTCACTCATCTCCAGGGATAGGCAACTTAAAACAAAAATGAAGCAAAACAAAAGAGTAAACTTAGAATGGCTACCCATCCTCTCGCCCTGCCCTCAGGGGCGAGCAGTTTACTTACCCTCAGTCGCTCCCCGTGCGAGCCACCAAATGCCGCAGTCTGACTGGGCACAATTCAGGAGCCACTTATCAAAAGAAACAAACTTTATTTTTAAAACTACAAACGCCAAACAAAACAGCTCCTCAGGAAAACCCTCAGAGCCCAACTGCCACCACCGGCTTCCAGAAGCCTCTCCCCACACAAAACACACCACCTCCCACAATCCTCCTGCTCTTGAGGCCGATTGGCTGGGTCGCGTGGGCGGAGCCAAAGAAGTCCCCCAATGAGCAGTTCCGTAGTCTGAAGGGCAGGGAAACAGCCCAATGAACATGACTGCAGAGGAGCCAATCAGCTAGATGTTGCTGGGGTCACTGTGAGCCAATCATCAGCTGGCAGCTTGAAGGGCAGGGAAACAGCCCAATGAACATGACTGCAGAGGAGCCAATCAGCTAGATGTTGCTGGGGCCACTGTGAGCCAATCATCAGCCGGCAGCTGGGAGTTTGCTGGCAGCTGGAAGTTTTCTGGGGCCCCTTTGGCTGTGGCTCTCAACAGCACATAATCAATTTTAAGCATATTATTATCAATTTATTTTTTATTGAAAATAGCACATGCTCTTAATCTGCTTTTTCCAGCAGGATAAATCAACTTCTAGTAATGTTGCCAAGAAGCACTAAGAGGTGATAAGATTCTTACGGCTTATATCCTGAATATGTACAATATCACTTTCCTTTTCTCTTTTTTATATGTGTTAATTTTTAAGTTGATACCATTGTATGTTTTATCACCTGTATATGACTTTTTTGAAAATATATATACATTTTGGAATGTTTAAATCTAGCTAATTATTAGCAAATTCATTGTCTCATATAGTTATCATATTTTTAGTGAGAGTACATAATTTCTAATTTCTTTTACATTTTTTAAGAATTCAATGTAATGGGTCATGAAAATGTGATATATGTAAATACATTTAATGGAATATTATTGACTCTAAAATTAATGATATCCTGCCATTTTTGACAATGTGGATGAACTTGGAAGACACAAAGTGAAATAATTCAGGGACAACATTACTTTCACCACACTCTATAGGTTAATGGAAGTTATAGAACCAGAATCAACTTGAAGTAGGAGGAGACAACTGTAAAGCATTGCTCCTAAGAGAAGTGGTTCATTTGAAGACTAGCTACCACAGACTCCCTCAGGAGCTCTCAAAACAAAACTTCATTCACTAAAATGTTGGCTAGACACTCAGGCTATCAGTTATAATTTTAAATTCAATAAGCTCAACAATTTAAATTATCCAACTCCTTTTAATCTTTTAGCTAGTAATTCTTTATAATTTCTAACTAATTTTACTTTTCAATAGAGAATATTACCTATAATTGTATCATAAGTTTTTCTTGATGCCCTATTATTTACTCAGCTTCTAAACTTACTTTGGTGTTTCTTGAAATTAGGACTTGAAATTTATTTTCTCTCCAGGGATTTTGAACCTGCAGTCTATCATACCAAGGTTTCATATGTTAGTGTACCTGTGAGTCAAATGGTATCATATTTTTTAAGTATGTGTCAGCACATCTGCTTCATAAGAGCATCTTTCTTCTCCACCATGTACAGATGACCTACCTTAACAGCCTGGCTTATTGCCAGAAATCAATACAATTATGAGATAAAATGATGTGTAAATAAGTGTGAGTGTGAGTGTGTGTGTGTGTGTGTGTGTGTGTGTGTGTGAGAGAGAGAGAGAGAGAGAGAGAGAGAGAGAGAGAGAGAGAGAACATGCACATACCTCATTGGAAAGCAGCAAGTCCAAGATTTTTTAAGGTTTTCAAAAAGGTCTGTAACCTGAGTTGTAACTGATAAAATTTTCTGTCTCAATATATGTTTCATATCATCTTGCTTTATCTTATCTTGGGCCTGAGATAGGCATTTGAATACATGAAGCTTTTCATGAGGAATTCCAAGTATCACCAAAGATTAGGATAGTAAATAAGCCCAAGAACTGTATTCAATAAAAGGTGTATTATCAGGTCACTTACTATGGAATACTGGGAAGTAACCTGCTGGGGTTACTCAGAGTGGTGGGTAGCTGAAGCATTTATGCACCAACTTTTTTCAGCCTGTCACTGGGGTTGCTTGAAGGACTTGTAATTAATTATAGCTTGCTAAGTGCAACAGGTACAGCAGCTGTTGTCTCAATTTAAAAAAAAAAAAATATATATATATATATATATATATATATATTTATATAGAGAGCAGTTTTTGGGTCTCTCTCTGTCTCTCTCTCTCTCTCTGTCTCTCTGTCTCTCTCTCTCTCTCTCTCTCTCTCTATATATATATATATATATACATACACATATATATAATCTATTTTAATTAATTAATTAATTAATTAATTAAATAATTAATTTTTTTACTGATGCTGGCTTGGAACTGTGATCCTCCAGTCTCAGTCTCCTGAGCCACTGTAGGTTTGTGCTACCTCATCTGGCCATTGTTTATATTTTGACTTAGTCAATTCCCAAATTTGCTATTGTTCTAAGGTCAAAATTTAAGGGAAGTATTTCCCATCTTTTGGAACAATTTTCCATTTTTTTTTACTTGTATCATAGTAAGGAACATTTTTAACTTTGTTTATATCTTTATTACTACTTAATTGGTATGATTATATTTACATATTTTAACTATATACATCCCTGATCAAACTGATTTTTTGAGAGTAAGAAGTAATTTATTTATGGATAACAGTAGAACCATCTAGAATTGAGGCCTATTGAGAAATTGTGTTCATATATGAGTTCACACTTTATTTTTACCACTTTATTTGTATGTGTCCTTTGGCACCCTACTTAGCTTCTTTAAGTTTAAAATTTCATCTGTATAGTGGGCATATTACTAAGCTATATTTCTATGCCATTGTTGTTAGAGCTGAAATAGATAATGTAAAGTGTCTAGCAGACAGCCTAAATGATAGTATCACTTGTATTATTGATTTTAAAATATTTAATGTAAATGAATATTAATAAAATCGAATATTTATCAATGTTAAAATTAGAAGATACAACAGTACTCATAGCAACAGCAGTAGTATTAGTAGCAGTAGTAAAAAAAAAGCAGTAGTTGAATGAATGAAAGAGTAAATAAATTAAACGTCGGCGATAAACCGTCATATGGTTCCTATATTTTAGCCACAATAAAATATTGACCTCCAAGAATAAAAACAAAACAGATAGTGTTGCTTTTTATAGTATTTTCTGACATAAGCAATGGATTTACTGCATGGAGCCTCATGTATGCTTGATGGCAAAATAATAATAATAATAATAATACAAAAAAGGACTATGGAAGAGCCATTTTTCTTTTATGTGGCTAGGTGGATTGACCACATTATCTCCTCCCCCATCAGCACAATTCCATACATCTACATTTTTCTTTTTTTTTAATTTTTTTAAAAGAAGAGAGAGAGAGAGAGAGAGACAGAGAGAGAGAGACAGAGAGAGAGAGACAGAGAGAGAGAGACAGAGAGAGAGAGAATTTTTAATATTTATTTTTTAGTTCTCGGCGGACACAACATCTTTGTTTGTATGTGGTGCTGAGGATCAAACCCGGGCCGCACTACCGCTTGAGCCACATCCCCAGCCCACATCTACATTTTTCTAATCTGTCATATTTCTTAACACAATGCTGACAACTGTTTGGGAGCCTTTTCATCAGGAACAAGAGCCATGACGGTGGGAAACTACCCAATTAGGTGGAACTGACACTGGATCTTTGTAGTATTTTTGCACTACTTATTCTTTTAGTACTAAAATGGAAATTTATCTCACTTCTCATTATTATCCATTTCTAATTTGTCCTGGCCACTTCAAATGTTTATACCATTTCTTATAGTTGTCCACTACAGTTATTTGGAGACAAGTTTAAAATATATACAGGAAAAAGGAAGCAGAATCATCAAGAGTTAGCTGAGCTATGTAATGAGATCTGATTAAGTGTTCTGTTTAGTTTCTTCAAAACAGAGTGTTTAGAAATTATTGCATATCCAGGTCCCTGAAAGCTTCCATGAACCAATATATTCTAGACAAGTATTTGTGTTTAAAGTGTCAACAATCTTGGTAAGTATGAAGATTTCATTTATTTCCTCTGATAAAAATTCCTATGTGGAAGAGAGTACCTATTTGGAGAAGTTTTAGAATATACAGATTTAGGATTGAGAGAATGAAGTAGTGGTGGCAAATATGTCAAATTTTGTACTATTTTCCCAAGGTTCTTTGTTTACTCTTTGTCATAAAAAAAACATGTGATTTTTCTAGGGATTAAATCTATGCCTGCCACATGGAGAATTCGTGCTGAGACTCTTCATAAAGTAGTAGTTGATAAATAGTGTCATCTCACAATGCCCTTTGAGACACAGGACTTTTTCAAAAGGAAGAATTGGTTTTACATCTATAGGAGCAAAAACTGCATGTTGGCATATGTGTTGATGACAGTTGCTCATACCAGCACTACTTAGTGAAAACAGATTCAGCTTCCAATGTTTTCTCTGTTTTCTGAGTACAGTTGTTGAACTTCTCCCTTAGATTTTACTCTCCTCTCCTCCAAATGATTGTAAAGTTTGGGTTGAATGTGTGCTTGGATGAACATCAGTTTTATTTCCCTTAGTGTAGTCCCAGTCTTCAATACCACCCAGAAGCTTCTACGTAGGCTAAATTCTGCGGCTCAGCAACTAAGTGGCACAAGCCACAGGGAGTACATAATACCAATTTTCCACAGTCTGCACTGCATACTCATTTGCTTAAAATTGTGACTCAAAGATGTTGACTTTACTCTAAAAAGCTGTAAATAGTTTGGGCTCTGGCACACTCAGAAATCCCTTCTCTCTCTCTACCATATAATGACATTTGAAGCTAGGCAGTAAATTTTGATGAGTTTCCAAATTCAAGGCATATGAAGCTTTATTTAGGAAGAGAAGTGCATTCCACATGGTCATGACTTTCCTAAGCAACCCTGGGCTGCAATAGCCTAACAAGTGTCATTATGTTGACCTTCTGGGCAACTCTTTCTAATGGCCTTGAATTAAAATAGTTAAACCTAACAATGTTGTTCTTTAATACCTCTGCAAACTCTTTCTTGATTGTTTAATATTTTCATTTTGCATTTTTTATATTGTATGTTTTGTATTTAACAAGTTTGATAAAAGGTATAATTTAAATATGTTATTTAAATTTCTCATCCTTAAAATCTTTCTAAAATCAGCATAATGGCAAGATTTAGCACATGCACAGAATATTTTACTAAGGGTAAGTAATTGCAGTTGTGTTTTAGAAAAATGTTATGACTGAAATGTAAAGAGTCATCAAAACATATCACCAAGGGCTGAATAAATTGCAGAATCTTTTGATATATGCCAAGAAACTGCATACACACATTTTTTTGATTCTTCTGTGAATAGTACATTTTAATTAGAATATAATTGTCTGAAAGAAACTAATATAATTTAATGAGACAGAGCTTACTTTTTGTTATGCATTATATTTCAATATATTTTCTAAAGAATCAATGTTAAATTTAAAAGAAGATATTTTGGGATTCAAATTTAACAAATGAAATACTCTAAACGCAAAAAGAAAGTAATCACACAACCATAAATTACTCTGAAGTTACATTAATTTTTTTCTTTTATATATACACATATATATATATATATACATACACATATATGTATATATATATACCCAGCCTATATGCAATTAAGTTGTATTAGTAAAATTCCTGTTGTTTTATTTAATTTAAAAAAATGCATGATAAACTCTCTTAGTCACTTTAAAACTAAAACAATACTCTTTAGAGAATATTACTTGAAAAGTACTGGTATTTAGACTAAAAATCACGTTGGTGAGACTGATATTAAAATGCATGATTTTAAGAGGGCCTATAATACTTAAATACCATGGATACTAAAACTGAGGAAATATTCTAGCTCTTATAAAAAATATTTGAGGAAAAACTAAAAATTTCTTATGTTTGGAAAATTTGAGAATCTGTGTAGCTGTACTGAAGCTGTGATTTGTGATTTGTGGGTTCACTGACCAGTCATTTCTTCAATCTCACTTTTGAAACATCTTGATATTTTCTTTTTTTTTTTTCAGAGTAGAAATTAGAAGTTTATTAAAGGACAGCAGAAAAGACTTCTCCCAGAGGAAGAAGGGAACCCAAGAGGTGGAATCCCTTGATATTTTCTTGTATTTAAATTTTATGAAGGTCAGCCATTGTTCTTGGAGTCTTGATTTGATCTTTACCTACACATTTCTCCCTTTTGATCCAACCTAATCTATAACTCTAAAACTTTCTCATCTGGAATATTCTATCTGCCCCTTTACACTCACCTTCCTTTGTCTTTCTCCAGTCATTTCTCCAATACTGGATTCCGCTCTCAAATGATTCTTCTTATCACTTCACCGTTGTCAGGCAATTTCCTTGCTCAACAATCTAGTAAGTCTTCAATATCCTTCTATGTTCTATCATGTCCAGGCTTAAATCTTCCACCTATTTCTTAGGATTTCTAAATCACCTGCATGATCTGTCTCCAAGTGATTACTTTTTCATCCATCAGGATCCAGTTAAATATTATTTTTACTAGTCTGGCTATTTCAATCATTTCCTCCTTTGAACTCTTATTACATTTTAGATTTGTATCAAACTATCAAGATAAATCATTCTCTAACATATTTGACTTATTATTTTAGTTATGCCTATCTTCCCAACTTAATAAAGAACTTGAGGATAAGAGTCATAGCTAATTCATTTCAATCTCACAAACAAAATCTAATCCATACCAAAAAAGAATAACAGAAGTAAAAACAAACAAAAATTAAATAATTAAAACCCAGGCACATTTGTGTGACTGAGTCAATACCCAGGAGTCAGCCATATCCATAAAGAATTTTGAAATGCAAGTAGAATGTGCATAATGAAGAGCATAGTTGGATCTATGTCAAGAAGTTACTTTTTTATAATTTCCAAGCATATTATAAAGTAGGAAGATAGAAAACAAAACAAAGCAAATTTTTGTTTGATTGAGTAGGCCAGATTTAGCCTCATACCTTTCTGAAAGAAGTTGCAGCAGACTCTGACTTCAGAAAGTCCCACTGTTTAAATCAATGCTCTTTTGTATTACCATTCTGGAATTCATAGTACCGTTTTTACACAAAACTTGCATTTTGTATTGTACCATGCCTAGCAATTTATGCAGCTGGTCATAGAATTACAAGTCTTTCCTCAAATCTTGCCTGACTTTTGGGACTTGGATAAGGCCAAGGACATTTTTCTTTCTTATGAGAGCCAGTCCATATAAAAATATTTGGTGAGTACAAGTATTATAAGATCTGTGGGTCAATATCAGCTATATGTATTTATATATTTAGAACAGAGAGGTAGTGTATGAGAACCAATAAAATATATGTAGATAAATAATTGGGGATTTATTAGAAGAACTATCTCACAAAATTATAGAGATGATATTTTCTGTTCAAGCTGGAGAAACAGAACATCTGTTGTGAGTCTGAAGTTTTGAGAAACAGGGGAACCAATGGTACAACTCTCAGTCCAAGAATGAAAACTTAAGAGCAGGTGACCAATTGCACTAAATCTTGGAGTCCAAGGGCCTGAGAACATGGAAGTCTGTCTACGGCAGGAGGAGACTGATGGCCCAGCTACAGAAGAGAGAGCATATTTGTCTTTTATCTACATTTCTGTTTTATCAAGGGCCTCAATTGATTGGTTGATGTCTACCACATTGATTACGGCTATCTTCTTTACTTGGTCTGCTGATCCAGATGCTAATTTCTTCCAGAGAACACAAAAGATTCACCTAGAAGTAATTTTTTTATTAGTTATCTGGGTATTCCTTGACGTGCTCAACACATTAAATTAACTATTACAGGTACTTCCACACTTCTTATTCTATTGTTTAATTACTGTAAGTGGATATTCTTCACAAGGCTCATGCTTCATTTTTTATATATTTTATTGTCAAATATTTGGTTCCTGATTAATGTCATGTCTTCTACCACAAAAAAACTAAGAAAATTATTAATGACATTTCTTGATTTGTAAACACTGTATCATTATTGAAGCAATATAGGGTTTATGTGTGTGTGTGTGTGTGTGTGTGTGTGTGTGTGATGAAATTCTGCAATGACATTTTTAAGCATTAGTGTGTGAGTATGTGTGTGTGGTTTTGGGGGTTGAACCCAGATATGGTGGGTCTATTATCGAGCTATATCCAAGGTCCTTTTAAATTTTTATTTTATTTCACTCTGCTATGTCACTCAGGGTTGTCTTGAAGTTGCAATCCTGCCTCAGCCTCCAAAGTAACTGAGTTTCTAAGTATGAACAATCATATCTGGCCTATTTTTTAATACTTTTAACTACACTCATGTCTCTCTGTGGACTATTGTACAGTGTCTAAATGTTCCCAATGACTTTCTCAAAGTTATTGACTGTACTTAGAAAATGTAAAGGTAGAACACACATCTTACAATCATGTTTTCTCTTGAACATTTTAAAGTTGTCTTATTAGCATTTCTAAAATGTGCTACCCCTTAGAGATTTCAGAGGACTGGCTTTGGGAACAGTGAACAGAACAAGCCCATACCAATGGTTGACCTTTCTTGACTTTAATGGTTCTTTAATCTCCTGTCTTCAGCCTGTGCCATAGGACAGAAGAATATTTCTTGACAGATACGTCACAACCAAAAGGGATCATAGCTGTGTTACTGGCTAATACAGCTGATACTTATGAACAGGGGGGACAGGATTTTTCTGGAAGGCTAGAAGCAAAAAGGCATATAAGGTATTAGTTATCTGCCACCATGCCTGTATTTTGGGGGAGAGGTGGTACCAGGAATGAAATATGGACAGCTTAGATCTCTGATCAAGCTAAAGATTGATAGTTAGCCTTCAGCAGTCTAGACTGATGACATAATGTTAATTCTAGTATACCATATTTTGGGGTGTCTTCAGGAGGGTGATCAGTGGGACCAAACTGCACATTTGGAGGGTAGAAAATTAGAGACCCTGAAAAGGAAAAAAAAAAGTGTAAAGAGTAAATAGGATCTTAGTCTTAGTTAAGTGAAGTCTACCAAGATGGCACTAATATTGCAACCAGTTTCATCCCTTTAGAGGAGCCTTTTAACATGTTAAGATACTCTGCAAATCAATGCTGAATCAGATGCCATGCCTAGCCAGGCTGATAGAAAAGTACTTCAGGAAATTGTAAAGGAACCTGGGAATAGCTGACTTCTTAAGCTATGACTCTGTTATACATTTTTACTTCCAGTGACTTGATATGTAGCTCTGGGTAGATTCCAGAATAATTTATTAGGTAAAAGCTTCTTTAGTTTTCTGAAGCCTAAAAATCATAATATGAGATTAATGCTGAGATATTTTTGAACAGTTCTTTTCTAGTTCCAATGGAAACCCTTAAAATTATGATAAAAGAAGGAACACAGATCAGATTTGTACAGAAGTTTCATAGGAGCTTTGATGTTACTTCCACCAAAAAGCTTAAAATGGACCCTAGGACTGAGTTATGTAGGACTACTAAGATAGCTCAGACTTTTGTATATCACAGTTGGTAAAAAGTTAACCTCTAAAAGTAGAATGGATGTTATACATCTCGAAAATTATGTTAAGTCTTTTATTTTAACAAGTATATGGTGAACTGGAAATCTTTGGCAAAAGAAAAAAGAGCAAAACTCAAAAATATAAGAAAATGTATATACTTAATAAAAAGGAATAGTACCTCTGTAAGAAAAAAATTCACTTAGATATTGAGGTTTACTGAATTCACATTTTGAATAGATTTGTCTTACATAAAAAACTCTTAATTTTCTTAAAACTAATTTTATGTTTACTGTTAACTAAATTTCTAATGCAGACATATAAAAGATTTGAGTAAGTGGTTAGTTTAAGTTATAATTTTATTACTGGAATAATTCACTAATTTTTCTATAAGATGAAATTCTACAAAAGCTTATTTCAAAAGTAATACTTAGAAGTGTTAAAGGATTCTTATGTCTACCACATGTGTAATGCAAATATAAGAACAATTATTCTGTTATATTCCTCTAGCTAATATATACATAATATATACAATATATCACATAATATACTATATGATGTTTATATTATATATTATTATATATATTATGTACATGTATATATAAACTAAATGTGTAAGATTCTATTTGTAATCATGACTGGTTACATAATTTGTGGGTAAAAAAAATTCAGAGTTCTTTGCTCAGAAATTACTAAGAATTTAAAGATTACAGAAGTCGAAAATTAAACCAAGCCTAGAATCCTTCCTGGTGGGTAAGCCTGTTGAATTCACAGGTTACATGCTCCTGATGAGGCCGGCCCTAACTGTGTTTCAGTATAATGTCTAAATCTTATTACAATCTTCCCATATTTATATTGATTATCAATTCTATGACCATATTTTTCTGGAGATGATATTTAATTATTTGATAAAACTGTCTTTTGGGCTAGGGTTATGACTCAGTGGTAGAGCGCTCCTCTAGCATGTTCAAGGCCCTGAGTTTGATCCTCAGCACCACATAAAAAAATAAAAATAAGTAAATAGAGGTATTGTGTCCAACTACAACTAAAAAATAAACAAATACTTAAAAAACTGTCTTTTGTTTTATGATAGGATTTTTCTTGCATATATTCTGAATCTTAAATTTTTATTCAGTAATTTTCTGATGCTACCTTTGTCTCAAATCTGTAATTACTGAATATATCTTATTCTGGAAAAATTAGGCTTTCCTGTGTAATATTTCAGGTTCCATTTTTATTATTGAATATTTGTTACATAGAATATCAGTTTTCATTTTGGCTCATTTGTAAATGCTCATGATACTTTGCTTATGATACTTTAATGCTTATAATACTTTGATTATAAACATCTTCCTATTCTTCTCCATTACCCTATAGTACCCCTTATCCCATCTCTTTTTTCTTTCCTTCTAGTTTGCCTTCTATTTTCAGGTTGTCTCCCTCCACTTCCCCCAAGAGTTCCACATATAAACATGCAATCCATGTCATTTTGCATCTGGTTCCTTTTACAATAAGTTCTCCTTGTAGTGCAGCCCCTTCCCTGCTTTAATAGTAACAACGAAAACAACAAAACAAAACAAACAAACAAACAAACAAAAAACAGACAAAGATTGTTCCTCAAGGTATTTTATTCTGGCATAGAATAAAGTTATAATTAAGAGTAATGTAGTATCTAGAAGTAGGGGCCCTATGAGAAAGAACAAAAGAGACTCAGAACATAATAGGGACCACTGGAAAATTTATTCATTTCAAATGTAAGGAATATTAAAGGCTCTGTCATTGGTGGTGTATTTCAATCAGCAATAAGAAAGATAATGGTGATGATGTAGAGAAGAGAGAATATCCACCCAAGAATGCCTTTCTTGAGTGGGTCAAAAGAAAATAATCTCACACGTACATGGAAAGTTTAGCCTTGAGAGCTAGTACATAGTCTTCATTCTGATTTGAAAGTAAAGCGGAAAATTGGGACATTAAGACTAAATAGATACACTGATATTACAGGGTGAAGGTGAAAAACTCTCTGCTGTTTTTGTTGCACTGTTAATTAAGAAGTAAGGCCATAGATCTTCAGCTTGTGTGTGTTTATGCCATGGATCTTTCAGTACATTGGTAGACTTTTAACAAATTCCTAATATAAAATACAAAAGAATATAAAATAAACTAGTTATAGCAAAAATTATTAAGAAATTTCCAAGATCTTACAAGGAACTTGGTTTTTGTAATAATAAATGTTTTTAAAATTACCATATTAAGTCACAGAATTAAGTGTTAAATTTTTAAACCATTGTCACTTTGAACTAGTGAAGATTAATGTATTTTGACATATTTGTAATGATGTTAATGTGCTTTGAAATACATGCATTTTCTATAAAGTCTCTAAACAATTAAAATAACAGTGGTTTGTTGTCTACATTCCTAGCTGCAGAGAAAATTAGTTTCAGTTAAATATTAGTCAAAATATTTTACTTCTTATGTAACTTTATGAAAACCTGAATTTCCTCCATGAATCCCCAAAACCCTTCTGAATTCCATATTTAAGAATTTCTATAGTATGAGGCAGCAGATGGGATACAGAAATAATTAAGAATACAAATAGATGAAAATTTTTCATTTTGAAATTGAGAGATGAAATTGACTTGGAAACTATATCAGAATACCACATATCCTAAGGATGAAATATGTATTCTAAACTTAAAATGTAGGTTTACATTCTTACATTAAGCTTTGTCAACTCTGTAGACACAACACAGGATGTTTTCTGCTTTAGTAATGTCCTGCTGTGTGCAACAGTACAGGTAGAGGGCAGGGACTAAGCAGGTGCAATTTTACAGTCCAGTGGGGCAGACAGTGTTACAGGGAGGTGAGGAGTAACAATGCCTGTAGAATCAAAACAAGGCAATTTGATACTTTTGGAAGGTTTCAAAATATTTTTTATTTTTTCTACTATTTTCTGTGTTTAGTGGTAGATATTTAACACTGTTAAAATCAAAATCTATCTTTATTAATTTCATATTAATTCTTCAACATTAAATTAACTCTTAATATTTCCTCAAATAATCACAACAATTACTCAGGGTATATTAAATCTTATGTACTTATAATATCACATGCCCACAAATATTTGAAGATGACAGAATTCTTAAAATGTGAAAATTACATATATCAGACTTTTGAGTGCATATTACATGATACATACAAAAGCTCCACACATTTAAGAAGTACAAAGAAAGTAAAATGAATGATAAAGTTTTTTATGGATTGAAATATATTTTTTTCATTAGATTTTTATTTATATACATTTAGATTGGTAAGGGAACCCTCTATATTTTACCAGATAGAATGACTATATTGTGCTAGAGTTTCAATATTTAAAATAAACATGAAACCAAATTAGAAGAAAGGTAATAAAGAAAGAAGGGCTAAGAAAGAGAGAGAGAGGGGAGAAAGGAAGTAAAAAGCAAAGAGAGAGTCTTACACTGGCTGAGGTTTAAGGATCTAGGTTTCCAAAGATACTTTCTCTGTTCATGGTATTTATTTTTAGAAGATAATTTAAACCTGAGTTTTATTTCCTTTTACAATAAATTCCTATTTGTTGTATCATGGGAATTTTTTAAGTCTTTAATTTTATATAAATTTTATTTATATTTTTAATCTTGGTAAGTTTCCTAGAAAAGGTGTTTTCTTTGAATTTTTTTGTGGCCATAAGTACAGAACCTTTGTGATATATACACTTATTATATCATTATAGCTGAAAATTTATGTATATCATAATTGTCTCTTTCTAAAATTAGTGCAGTCATCTAAGATTTTATTTCAAGTGATATGACTGCACTGTAAGGTCTTCTTTTTGGGATTTATAGCAAATCCATTATTTTGAAACACACTTGTTACATACAGTTACTAGATCTTTGATTTTCTAATATTTTTCTCTAGTCTATTTATCCACATATAACTAAATAAATATGTATATGTATCATTTATACTCAATAATAAAATATATAAATTCACAGCTAATTTGTTAAAATAAAAAATAATTCCCATACATGTCATCATCTCCTTCATACCATTATTTCAAGTCTATTTTGACCACCTTAGAGTGATGTGCTTTCTTCCACTCATTCCTGGTAAATCATGGCCTTTCTTGAATTCAATTTGTTATAATTAAACATAATTGAGGATATTCCTGATAATTTTGTAAACACTTTCTGGAAACAAAGTACCTTAAACTATCCAAAGACATGAAATTAACTCTTCTCCAATTCTTCCTTTAAAATATTTTTTGTTCTGTATTTGTTTTTCATAATCAGACAATTAACATTTGAAACAGTTTTTAAACATTGTCTTAGATTGCTAGTTATAGATGTTATAATTATCTTCTCACATTTTGTGTTTGGTATTTAAGTTTTACTGATGTCCTTCAAATATAAATTCCTTGTTTCATTTTTTTCTATTAATTTTTTGGTTTCTTTGTTTTCATTTTACTTGTGAAATGTATCATAAAATATTCTCCTAAACTTCTATCAAGTTTGTAGTTTTATCATTCATAACTCTGACATTGAATTTTTGATTCTTCTCTTTCATTTTCTGATGACTTTTGTGCCCCTTAAGTTCTTTGTTCCTATTACCATTGCTGACATTGCTTTTGGTGATTTTGCCAGTTATGTACATTTATAGTTAGTGAGCCTCTGGGTCAAATCTGACTAACAGCCTGTTTCTGAACTCTGTGTTTTACTGTCATGTCTTGCCTATGACTGCTTTTATGTTACTATGACAAAGTTAAATTTTTATGACAAAATCTACACAGTTGACAAAGGTTAAAATATTAATTCTGGACCTTCGTAGAAAAGTTTGTTAATTTATGATCTAAAGAAATTCCTGGAAATAAGGATAGAATTTTTCCTTTAAAAACAAAACAAAATAAAAAAGCTGTTTAGTAATAATATAGAAGAACATTTTTATTGAAGAAAAAACCCAAAATACCTAACAACAATATGCAGAGAAGCTCAAGTTCTCATAAAGAGTGAATATCACTTAAAAGAGCAGTAAATAGGCCACTTTTACCCCATTTGATTAGCACAAATCAGAAAGCCTGATATCGTCAGCAATCCAGAGATACCAGGATATGAGATCCTTAATACTCTGCTAGAGTAAATGCAAACTGACAAGCCACTCCAGGAATATCGGCCTTGGTAAATAGTAAAATTTGGACATATATGTTCTGTGACTTAACAATGCTATCACTGGATAATACTAAAAACAGTCTTATCTAGATCACAAAGCCATAAATAAGTAAAGAATATATTTATCACAGTGTTGGTTGTGATGTCAGATTGTTGAAGGTAATCCACATATCATTGATGAATTGGATAGGGAAAATGTGGAGCATGAATATCAAGTTTTCTCCCTTAGGGAGGAGCAATAAATCAGATCTAGACACAGTCTGTGAATCTCATAACCATAATGCTTAATGGAAAATAATATGATATCTGTAACATAATAATTTTTATATAAACAAAATAAAGATATATAAAATAATACCTATTAGACATATTGATATTGTGAAATATGGGGGGAAGGTAGAAAGGAATAAATAGATACAATGAGGGAAGAAGAAATGAAGGAAGATGGAAAAAAGAAAATAATACTTGCATTTTTGGTTAATGCATGTTTTATTATTTTAGTACCCCACAATAGCAATCAAACAATTATATACAATTAAACCTGATTTATTCCTATACTCTATAGGTACCTGAATCACATATTCAAAATTCTTGGTTAACATTAGCTCTTTTCACTAAATAAGAAAGATTCAATCATCATTCTTTTTCTGATGGATTTTGTAATGAATAAATAAGGTTTCTCTCTAATGTATTAGGTTGCAGTTGATTACAATAACTTGAAATTTCTTCATCTCCCAAAGGATCAATCTATTGCCACCCTAGTAAGAGAGAGGAATGATTTGAATATCTGCTAAATTAGAAATTTTAATCTGATTATAATTTTTCATTCAGCACTCTATTTTAATGATGTTTAAGTATTTTTCTAAATAAATTACAATATAACATTATGAAGAGGTTCTATTAAAATTGCTTTCTTTATTATTTGAAATTGTTGTGAGTTCAGTTTGTGCTTCAGTATTAAATCAGTCATAGAAGTAAAAACACTGAAGCATTGAAACTATGACTTCTTTGAGCCTTATCTTGATTTTCATTTTCTTTATGCAGAATCATTTCCAAATTTCTGAAAATATATCAAAACATAAGAGGTGTAAACTAAATATGTTTTATAATTTGAAAAGATAACATTTTCCACAACTAAGATTCAATTCAAGCATCTGAAAGGCACTTTGAACTAAATGAAGCTCAGTCAATGTGTTGCACATGATTAAGAGGATAAGCAGAGTCATTAACTAAACTGACTAATGGGCTACAGAGCTCTAAAACTCCCAAATGCCATCATGATGAAAGGAAGGCATTTACTTATTAATTTTCCTGCATAGATCTTATTTGGTAGCAAGAGATTGGATTCATTGCGTTACAGTTTCCCAGACCTGGTGTCAATGGTCTGGAGTGACATTGCCCTCTTTATCATATTAAAAAAGCTATCCTTTCTATGTTGCAGGAATAATTTCAAACACCTGTCATATCTGCTCCTTTTCAATAAAAAGAATTTCAAGAAGACTTCAGATTGGTCAACACCAGATAACAGATTTTTTTTCATATAGAAATTATTAAACTTTGCAAGGTTTCATTAGGCTGGAAACTTGGAGCAGCAAATAGATATAATCAAGCAAGCATGAGGGAGTGTTCTTATTTGCAAAATACCAAAAGTCTCCACATAATAACAAGTTCTGTTTTAAACTAGAAACTCTAATGGTGATAGATTATATATTTTGATCTCACATGCTTTCCTTATAGCATTTTTCTTTACACCAGAGTTCTCCATAGAAGCTGAATTTTTAAGATACTAAAATAGTCTCCCCTTGAAAAAAATGTAGAAAGTATATATGTACACATGTACAAATATATACATGTGCAAATGTATGCATCACTGCGCCATTGTCAAGGAAATCAGATGTTGTTACAGAGGTGTACAGCACATTAGGTCATGGATGAGTTATGGAGTAAGAAAAGAACTATTTTTTTTTATACAGGATGTGCAGGTAGAAGGCTTTTGACAGTAGAGAAGAAAAGTGATACTGGAATCTCCATGAGGTAGTTGAAATATAACAATGAATAGGTGTGAGGTAAGCATTAAAAGTCTCTAGAATTTTATAAATGGAAAGATGTTGACCTGTCTTATAATCTGGACAAAACTTATTGGAGATAAATATGTAAGGATGACAGTAAATGAGTTGTTGAGAGAATATCTGTTTTTCAGTGTATGTGAGCATTAGAAAAATGAAGTGGCATAGTTGTAAGGAAGGAAAAGGCGAGAGGAAATGTAAGTAGCTTGATATTACAAAGACAGAACTAAATCAGAAGCCCAGGAAACCTATACTTCAGTTCACACTCTACCCCTACTAGGTTCTGTGACCTTTGTCTCCAGGATGACCTTCACTGGACTTCAGTTTCTACATGAGTAAAATAGGGAATGAAATATCCTCCCTTAAAAGATTGTTGTTATGATTAAGTGATGCAAGAAATTGATTTATAATTCACAGCACTTAGTGATTACTGGGTTAATTTTTTTCCTAATAAAGAAGAAGATTGTAGAATGAAAAACCTATGAGTTATTCATTACACATATACAAGACATTTACATAATTAGATGTATAATTAATAATTTGATGAAATAATTAATACAGTGCCACATTGCATTTGATTTAGCCCATTGAAACCTATATATTAGTATTTTCACCAAAGTGCTATTACTGCTCTCCTTTTTTCCTAATGTTTATGATAACACTACAGATCACGTAATTGAAAAAGAGAAAAAAATATTTAAAGTAGCTAAGAATCTTCAAAATCTATCTACAAGAACATATGAGAATTTTATTAGCACTGGAAAAAGAAAAACACCCAGCATTATAGTAAAAGGAGAAACAGAAAATCTATATATTAAAGTAATATTTAACTATATTTAACAAAAATGGAAACAGTATCATCCACTTTTATATCAGGATTAAAAAAATAGATATAAACTGCCTTATTCACAGTATGTTTACATTTCTGCTAACGTCTCTACAATAGCTAAAGGGTGGCAATTCAATGTTAAAAATTTTATTCACCTTTTATTTCCCTATGCTTTTGTTACTTCAGCTATTGCTTAAGCAATGTTTATTTATGGTGCTATCATTTAAACCTGATAAAGCCCGTATTTATTAATATATTTGGAAATTATTTGTCTAAGAACGTATTGAGAACATTTTCTGGTGTTTTGGTATCTGCTTATACCTCAAAAATTTCATCAACTGTTTACATATAATATTAACATGGGCAATATACTAATTCTTTTGAAAATGGTTTTATTTTTAAAACAAACTAATCATATTTAGTTCTTTTTTTTAACTTTAAAGTGGCATCAGCCATCTTCCTGAATCATTGTATACTATTTAATTAATTAATTAATTTTTTATTGGTTTTATTTTTTAAATACATGACAGCGGACTGTATCACAATCCTTATTACACATATAGAACCAATTTTTATGTCTCTGTATGTAAAGTATGTTCACACAAATTCATGTCTTCCTACATGTACTTTGGATAATGATGTCCATCACATTCCTCCATCATTGCTAACACCTTGCCCCCTCCCTTCCCCTCTCACCCCTCTGCCTTATCTAGAGTTCCTCAGTTCCTCCCATGCTCCCTCTCCCTACCCAACTATGAGTCAGTCACCTTATGTCAGAGAAAACATTTGACATTTGTTATTTTGGGATTGACTAACTTCACTTAGCATTATCTTCTCCAACTGCATCCATTTACCTACAAATGCCATGATCTGATTCTCTTTTATTGCTGAGTGATATTCCATTGTGTGTGTGTGTGTGTGTGTATGTGTGTGTGTATATATATATATTACATTTTCTTTATCCATTCATCTACTGAAAGGCATCTAGGCTGGTTCCATAGTTTAGCTATTGTGAATTGTGCTGCTATAAACATTGATATGGCTGTGTCCTTATAGTAAGCTGTTTTTAAGTCCTTTGAGTATAGCCAAGGAGAGGAATAGCTGGGTCAAATGAGGGTTCCATTCCAAGTTTTTCAAGGAATCTCCCTAGTGCTTTCCATATTGGCTGCACCAATTTGCAGTCCCACCAGCAATGTATGAGTGTGCCTTTTTACCCACAATCTTGTCAACACTTATTGTTGTTTGTCTTCATAACAGCTGCCATTCTGACTGGAGTGAGATGGTATCTTAGAGTAGTTTTCATTTGCATTTCTCTAATTGCTAGAGATGATGAGTATTTTTTTCTGTATATTTGTTCATTGATTGAATATCTTCTTCTGAGAAGTGTCTGCTCAGTCTTTGACCCGTCTATTGAATGGATTATTTGTTTTTTTTGTGTGTGTGTTTAGCTTTTTGAGTTCTTTATATACCCTAGAGATTAGTGCTATATCTGATCTGTGAGAGGTAAAAACTTGCTTCCAAGATGTAGGCTCTCTACTCACCTCACAGATTGTTTCTTTTGCTGAGAAGAAACTTTTAGTTTGAGTCCATCCCACTTATTGATTCTTGGTTTTAATTCTTGTGATATAGGAATATTATTAAGAAAGTTGGGGCCTAATCCCACATGATGGAAACTAGAACCTACTTTTTCTACTATTATTCCCAGGGTCTCTGGTTGTATTCCTAAGTCTGTAATCCATTTTGAGTTGAGTTTTGTGCATGGTAAGAAATAGGGGTTTAATTTCATTTTATTGCTTATGGATTTCCAGTTTTCCCAGCACCATTGGTTGAAGAGACTATCTTTTCTCCAATGCATGTTTTTGGCGCCTTTGTCTAATATAAGATAATTGTAATTTTGTGGAATAGTTTCTGTGTCCTCTATTCTGTAGCATTCATCTACCAGTCTGTTGTGGTGCCAATACCATGCTGTTTTTGTTAATATTGCTCTGTAGTATAGTTTAAGGTCTGATAAGGATTTCTTTAGCTATTCTGGGTCTCTTATTTTTCCAAATGAATTTCATGATTGCTTTTTTAAAAATTTCTATGTGGAATGCCATTGGGAATTTGATTGGAATTGCATTAAATCTGTACAGTGGTTTTGGTAGTATGGTCATTTTGATAATATTAATTCTGCCTGTCTAAGAGCAAGGTAGATCTTTCCATCTTCTAAGGTCTTCTTTGATTTTTTTCTTTAAGGTTCTGTAGTTTTCATTGTATCGATCTTTCACCTCTTTCATTAAGTTGATTCCCAAGTATTTTATTTTATTTATTTTTTTGATGATATTGTAAATGAGGTAGTTTTTCTCATTTCCTTCTCAGAGGATTTGTCACTGATATACTGAAATGCCTTTGATTTATGGGTGTTGATTTTATATCCTGCTACTTTGCTGAATTCATTTACTAGTTTTATAAGTTTTATGGTGGAGCTTTTGGGTCTTCTAGGTATAGAATCATATTGTCAGGAAATAGTGCTAACTTAAGTTCTTCTTTTCCTATACATATCCCTTTAATTTCTTTTGTCTGTCTAATTGCTCTGTCTAGTGTTTCAAGGGCTATGTTAAATAGAAGTGGTGAAAGAGGGCATCCCTGTCTTGTTCCAGTTTTTCTCCATTTAGAATGATTTTGGCCTGGGGCTTAGTGTAGACAGCCTTTATGATGTTGAGATATGTTCTTGTTATCCCTAGTTTTTCTAGGGTTACGAATATAAAGGGGTGTGGTATTTTGTCAAATGCTTTTTCTGCATCTATTGAGATGATCATATGATTATTATCTTTTAGTCTATTGATGTGATGAATTACATTTATTGATTTCCTTATGTTGAACCAACCTTGCATACCTGGGATGAATCCCACTTGATCATGATGCATGATCATTTTGATATTTTTTTTTATTTGATATGCCAGAATTTTATTGAGAAATTTTGCATCTGTGTTCATTAGAGATATTGACCTAAAGTTTTCTTTTTCTTTTTTTATTATTATTATTTTTTTTTTTGGTGTGTCTTTGTCTGGTTTTGGAATCAGGGTGATATTGGCCTCATAGAATGAGTTTGGAAATGGTGCCTCTTTTTCTATTTCCTGTAATAAATTGAAGAGTATTGGTATTAGTTCTTCTTTAAATGTCTTGTAGAACTCAGCTGAGTATCCATCTGGTCCTGGCCTTTTCTTGGTTGGTAAGCTTCTGATGGCATCTTCTTTTTCATCACTTGATATTGGTCTGTTAAATTGTGTATATCCTCCTGATTCAATCTGGGCAAGTTGTATAACTTAAGAAATTCTTTGATGTCTTCAGTATCTTCAATATCTATTTTATTAGAGCATAAGTTTTCAAAATAATTTCTAATTATCCTCTGTATTTCTGTATTGTCTGTTGTGATATTACCTTGTTCATCACATATGCTGGTAATTTGAGTTCTCTCTCCTTTTCTTCATTAGCACAGCTAAGGGTCTGTCAATTTTATGTATTTTTTCAAAGAACCAACTTTTGTTTTGTAAATTTTTTAAATTTTTTCTTTTGTTTGTATTTCATTGATTTCAGCTCTAATTTTAATTAAAATTCTAGACTTCTACTTCATTGGCTGTTGATTTGTTCTTTTTCTAGTGCTTTGAGATGTAAAGTGAGATCATTTATTTGTTGATTTTTTATTCTTCTAAGGAATTAGCTCCATGCAATAAACTTTCCTCTTAGTATGGCTTTCATAGTGTCCCAGAGATTTCAATAGTTTTCTCTATGTTCTCATTTACCTCTAAGAATTTTTTAAATCTCCTCTTTGATGTCTTCTACAACCCATTGTTTATTAAGTAGCATATTGTTTAGTCTCCAGATGATAGAGTAATTTTAATTTTATTTATTTTGTGATGGATTTTAATTTCATTCCATTATGATCTGAAAAAAATACATGGTTGTATCTCTACTTTTTTGTATTTGCTAACAGTTGCTTTGTGGCATAGTATATAGTCTATTTTAGAGAAGGATCCATATACTGCTGAAAAGAAAGTGTATCAGCTTAATGCAGGTTGAAATATTCCATTTCCGTCAGTTAAGTCTAAGTTATCAATTATATTATTGAGTTCTATAGATTCTTTTTTCAATTTTTATTTTGAAGATTTATCCAGTGGTGAGAAAAGTTTGTTGAAATCACCCAAGTTTATTGTGCTATGTTCAATTTGACTCTTGAACTTGAAAAGAATTTGTCTGATGAACATAGCTGCACCATTGTTTGGGACATATATGATTTTTTTTTTAAAGATAGATAGATAGATAGAGAGAGAGAGAGAGAGAGAGAGAGAGAAAATTTTTTTTAAATATTTATTTTTAGTTTTCGGTGAACACAACATCTTTGTTTATATGTGGTGCTGAGGATCAAACCCCGGGCCGCACGCATGCAAGACGAGCGCACTACCACTTGAGCCACATCCCCAGCCCAACATATATGATTTTTATGTCTTGTTGGTGTATGGTTCCTCTGGGCAGCATCCCTTTTGATTAACTTTGGCTTCAAGTCTACTTTATTTGATATGAGGAATGAAAACCCCTGCTTGTTTTCATAGTCCAAGTGAGTGGTGTGATTTTTCCAACCTTTCACCTTCAATCTGTGTATTATGTCTTTTCCTATCAGATGAGTCTCCTGTAGGCAGCATATTTTTGGGCCTTTTTAAAAATCCAATCTGCTAGCCTGTGTCTTTTGGTTGGCGAGTTTAATCCATTAACATTCAGAGTTATTATTGAGACATGGTTTGTATTCCCTGCCATATTTTTTATTTTTCTTATTTAACTTGATTTTCTTCTTTGATTAGTTTTTCTTTTAGAGTACTATGTCCCTCTGCTGATTTTCATTGTTGTTTTTTGTTTCCACTTTATGGAATATTTTACCAAGGATGTTTTTTAATGCTGGTTTTCTAGCTATAAATTTTTTATCTTTTTTTTTATCATGGAATGTTTTTATCTCATCTTCAATTCTAAAGCTTAATTTTACTGGATACAAGATTCTTGGTTGGCACCCATTTTCTTTCAGAGCTTGATATATGTTGTTCTAGGATCTTCTAGCTTTCAGGGTCTGTGTTGAAAAATTTGCCATTATCCTAATTGGATTTCCCATATATGTAATCTAATTCCTTTCTTCTGTGGCTTTTAAAATTCTCTCCTTATTCTATATTTTGGGAATTTTCATTATAATGTGTCTTGTTGTGGATCTGTTTTGATTTTGTACATTTGGTGTCCTATAGGCTTCTTGAATTTGGATTTCCAATTCATCATTAGTGTTTGGAAAATTTTCTGATATTATTTCATTGAATAGATTGTTCATTCTTTGGTTTGGAACTCTATGCCTTCCTCTATCTCAATAACAGTTAAATTTTGACTTTTTATGCTATCCCATATTTCTTGAATGTTCTGCTTATAGTTTCTTACCATTATAACTGTGTGGTTTATATTCTCTTAAAGATTATATATTTTGTCTTTATTTTCTTATATCCTATCTACTAAGTGCTCTACTCTGTTGGTGAACTTTTAATTCGGTTTATTATTTCTTTCATTTCAAGGATTTTTTTTTAGAACCTCTATCTCCCTTTGAGGTGATCTTTTGCTTCCTGGATTTGTTTATGTAGCTCCTTGTCAAAGTGATCTTTCACTGCCTGTATTTGCTCTCTTATATTTACCTTGCATTCACAGAACATTGTAACCATGCACATTCTAAACTCCTTCTCTATCATATCTTCTACTGTGGCTTCCAATGATTCTAATGATGTGGAGTTTTCATTTGTTTGGGGCACTTTTTTTCCTTGTCTTTTCATGTTGCTCTTGTGTCTTCCTTTCTAGCTCTGTGGGTCTAGATTGTTTTTGTTTTTACCCTATAGGTTTGTAGTGCTCTTAAAGGGTTCCAAGACCTCTTCTTTGTGGGGAAGGACAATGTTCACAGATCCCAATATCAACAATATACCACCTATGAACAATTTGTTGTTATTAAGACATTTATAGTTTAGTCTCCATGTACAGAAATACTGGATGCAATTTTTATCTAAAATATAATCAATAGTTTTGTAAAAAGGTTTACAGTTTCTGACAGTGAACAATAAACTGGGAGTGGGGCTTAGGACGACATGCTGAGGACATAGGATGTGACGACATAGAGTTAATATTTCTTGGGTAGTATGAAGGAGAAATCTAGTGAAGAGGGTTAGTAGCCAGAGAATAGACAGGAAGTAATTTAGGGTAGGCCAATATGTGGAATGACAGTAGAGTACATAAAACAAACACACATATGTATTTAGAAAAATACAGATGTTAAAACAGTAAAATATGGAGGGGGAAAGGAAAATGAAATAATAAAAAGGAAAAGAAAAAAAAGCATATACAACACCTCTATATTATATTATTCAGATAACTCTGTTCTCAAAGTCCTGTTTTATGCAAAGTTCTTGGTTTCACATATATTTGGGATGTGAGAGCTGGAGGATGGAGCGGTAGAAGAGAAAAAACAAACAAACAAAAAACTTGAAGGAAGAAACCAGTGTTGTGTCTAGTTTAAAGATCCGAATCTTTCCTGTTTCTCTTCTCATCCAATAGGTAGAGTCTTCTGTTGTAAGCTGGTGTCTCTGCCCTCAGATGGTGGAGGTAACCAGGGTGGGAAACTGGTCCTGGCTCAGGGCACCTGGATGTGGGGAGTGGCACCTATAGTCCTTGCAGAAAGACTGTACCTTAGGGGTCTCTTTTTGGAACCACTTGCTCATATGACTTGAGCCCCCGATACTATCTCCCTCTCTAACTGGAGATTTTCCAGTTCCTAGTCTCTCCCTCTCCCCTAGCATTTCCCAATTGAGGAAACTCTCAAACCCTGGCTCCCATGGACAGCTCCCAGGTTGCAATGCACACCTCTGTTGGGCAGCTACCATGTTGGGTTACTGCCACTGTGGAGGGAGAAAGGTTGGAAACCTAGTACCTGGCCACTGAAGCTGCCATCTGGGAACTGCCCCCAGCTAAATGGAGAGAATGTTAAGTCAAGATGGCAGTGGTCTGCTTTCAGTGCTGGGGTGTCTGGTGAAGTGGGGGGAGCCCGGGAGATGGTGTTGTGCTGTGGGTAGGTAGCAGCTGAGTGACTTGCTTGGGAGTGGATTGAAGTCTTGGCGATCTGCAGATGTGTTGATAGGTGATTCTGCTAAGGTGCTTGCTGTGTCTTGCATGGGCTAGAACTTCAGGCTTTGGGTCCTCCTCCAATCCTGGTTATCCTACTTGAACACTGAGGCCTGGAGCCCTACATGGGGTCACAGTGCTGGTGATGTCTGAGGAGAGCAGCTGGATAGGGGTCTTCTAACACTGTCTGAGATGCTGTATTCCCACAAGAGGAGATCTGTGGGTGCAGTGGCGAGGGGCATGGCGCAGCTCACTCCCTTCTGTCTGCCATGTTTTGTATATTTAGTTCTTAAGTGAGTTTAATTCCATTAAGTTTGCAAGAAAAAAACAGTCCTTAAATATGCGTGTATATTTAAATTGTTTTTATTTATTTTTAAAGATTATTAAGTTTCAATCCCACCTATAAAAGTAACAAAGTTTATATTTAAAGAAAAGTGTTCCACAGACTTAATTTAACATCCCAATTGTCAATAATTAATCATAGGTCTGTTCTTAAAAATACTATTTTCATAGTTTTTAAAAATTGTCAAAAACCCTATCTTAAATATCAGGAAGTTAAAAAACAGTGTTAATTATAACAATATTATTAGGATTCAATAAGAAGCTAATATGATCCAAACTCTAAAACTTTAAGCTGTATGTTCTGTTTGCTTCTAATTTAAGAAAGAAGTATATGCTAATATCAAAGAAAACTATGACACTACAGACAGAGACATATTCAGGAAAATGATAATAGTTTATCTGCTATCATTTTATATTTTTATTAACTAATTATACTTTATGTATTTTTTCAATCATTCTCTATAATGATATTTCAAGACATATCCTTGGTAATTTTCAATGTAAAAAAAAAAGTTCAAATTTTGTATTTGTGACTAAAAGAGATAATTTCAATTACTTCTAGAGCTCTAAATTGTATAGGTATTAAACCATAAAAAAGCAGATTTTTCAACAATGATTTGTCTTTGTAGAGTAATTAAATGTAAACTACTACTAGAAGAGCATATTTAAAAAAAACTTATAATCCTTAATTTATTATATCTATATGAATTATACAAAGTAATACTTTATGTTTTCTGAAACCATACCCATTTATCATGACATTGCAGAATAATTTGAGCTATTTTTTATTTTTAAACAGCCATTGAATATAGTGTACTGATATGTTTTATTTCCCAAGCTACTTGGACATGGTGTGTGGTTTTTACATCAATCCACAGTAACCAGAAGTTATTTTCCATGAGAAACAATAACAAATGTAATTGACAAATGGTGTTTGCTAGTAGAAACAACATTGCATTATTTTCTAATAATGAGGCAGCTAGCATATCACTACTGATCAAAGTCTAAAAATTAAAAAATAAAGTAGCAGAGTACATTTGTTTTAACTAAAGCTGGATAATTCTCAGGACATGAGAAAAACTCCAATTCACTTGTAATAAGCCCCAAAATGGTGGAACCCTATTTAAGTCTGATACATTCTGTAGAAAGGTCAGGCAGGCAGCCAAAGTCAATTATTTTCCTATAGTTGGGCCCATACTGATTTTTATACTTGAGTTCCTTAGTGGGTGGACTACAGAATTTGTTTTCATCTGAGACTTACCTATAGTAGAGTAGATAGAAAAGGGACACTGCCAACCCAAAGTGTCCATGAATAATTACTAAAAATGGAGAAATGGAAGTGACTTCCTTCCCAAAAGGACCCATTAGAAATCATAAAAACAAAGATTTGTATAACTAAAATGTGGATTTTTTGGGCAATAGAAACTGTTATATGTCATCTTGGGATAAGTTATTTTTCTATTAGTTTGTGTGAAATTCTTCTCCATAGTCATAAAATGTGTGTTGAGCTATGCCTCTAAATCCGTAAAGGATGTCAGCTGTTGAAATGGGAGAGAATGATGAATTTGGTTCCATAAATATTCACATTTATGTATAAAATTAAGCAAAATTTCTATTAAAGTATGTCAATATCTGACCCTATAACTTGGGTTAAAATTTCTCATCATCATTGTAATTCAATTAAATGCTCTATTTGGTTAAACCATAACTGAGAAAATCAATGCAGAATTGTAGATAAAAACAAAACAAAACATAATAGAACTACGGAAGTCACCCAATCTCCCAACCTGTCTCCATGGGCAAAAGGTGTGACTTACACTGCTCAGGGGGAGAAATAAAAAATGTCCATGAATTTCTGCACTTTACAATGCTTTAGTCACTCAAATCACTCAATACAACTTCACTCTATAGGTTCTTAATCAAGAAAACGACAATTCTTAATGTTTGGCACTGAAATAGACATAATCAATTCACAGCAAACCATTCTAGATAAATTAATTCACAGCAAACCATTCTAGATTAATTAATTCACAGCAAACAATTCTAGATTAATTAATTCTAAGCACTGCAAACACACTTAATCATGACAGGCTCATAACAGACATTCCCTCTGCATACTAAGTTCAAGTGTCAGATCAAAAGTCTCAAGCCTTGGGGTTTAAGTTCAGGAGATGCACACACACTAAGACTGTGATGGTCCGATCTGGAACCATTGTAGGCTTCTCCTGGGGTGGAGTTGATGGTTGGTCAGTTGAGGAGGGGATCTCATAGGGAGAAGTTGTGGCTCTCACCAGGGTCAAGATGTGGCTGTAGAGTTTGAGAGCAGTGAGGACCATGTAGAGGATCAGGCAAACAATGACAGTGATGGGATGTCAGTCCAGGTCTTCTTAGGCTCTCCAGCTTGTGTGCATCAGTGGCTGGCTAAATGTCTGTTCATTTGCTTCATAATTTATATTAAATTAACTGGGTGATGATTGTAAGCAGGTAGTGTGTGGCCAGTGAAACTAGGTTACTGGGGGCATCATTTTACATTTATATTTTTTCCCTGAGGAGCAGAGTTATCTCTCTGCTTCCTTGTTACCATGTCCTGAGCTGCTTTTCTCTGCCACAAACTTTTCTCATGGCGTTCTGCCTCACCTTAGAACCAGAGCTATGCTGTGGCATCACTTGTCTAGGAACTGAGACTTTTGTAACCATGAAATGAAATCAACTTTTCTTCTTTTAGGTTATTCTTGTCAAGTATTTTGGCCACAGCAACAACAATAACAAAAATAACCCCCCCCCAACCAACGGACTAAAATAGAAATAGGATCTTTATGAAGACCAAAATGGCCATGTGATTCAGAAGACTAAACTTGTTTGCAGACAGTAAAGACAGAGCACATAAATTTTCAGAGGAAGAATGGTACTCTTTTGAAAATAACAATAGAGGCCATTCATGTTATGCTCTGGCAATGAAATTGGCTATATTTTGTCATGTTCTGAGACTTTCTCTGATAATTAATTTCAAGGTGATAAATTAATCAGGCAGTGGAAATTTTAGGGCATCGTATTCTTGGGGGTGGCATGGTTATTGCTAGCAACTTAGCCAAGTTTATCATGATAATCAGGAGCAAAAAGCAGAGCATAAAGATCTGAAAAACCTGCAGTTTGGCCTTAAAACTGAGAGTAAAATTAAATCTAAAGAAGTTATGATTGTCAAACAGATTATAGGTACTTAAGAAATGCAAAGTACTGTGTCCTAAAACAATAAGAAAGATATCTTGAGGGCATCCTGGGATTGGAAAGATCACACCTATATCTTAGACTAAATGGTTTAAAAGCAGAAATTCCTTTGAAACTATGGAGGAACTGTTTTTTACAAGGATGTGGGGGTGTCTAGGAAGTTTTTCATCGGGTTCAGCAGTCCAGGCAGTCAGAAGCTGCTGCAACCATAGTATCAGAAAGCTTGGCAACTATTTGATATGGTAGCAGAACTTGGTGTCAACCACATGGTGCTGATTCTGCAGGAATTCAGCGTTCTGGTGTTTGGATCATAGAAGTATTTACCACAAGTTTCAAACAAACTATTGGGTGGGATAGCTAAAGAATAGCATGGTCAACATTACTGCAGGTAGCCCCTAAGTGGACAATCTGTGGAGATGTGAGAAGAAAACCCAAACTGCAAGTGGAGAAACCCCATTATTAAGAGATGCCAGTAACATGGGTCATCTGACAATGAATGCTACAAGAATTGAGCAAAGACAATTTCAAGAAATAGGCCATGTGGGTGGTAACCAGCAAAGCCATATGGATATAGCTACAGAAGCCCTTTGGGGAGATCATTAGGATGCCGTGTGCCCCAGATGCTGGCTGTGGAGCTACAAGACTTGTTTCCCTATTTGGATTTTGTTCTTCTTTCATCTCTTCTATCTATGACCCTATTTCTCACTTTTGGAATGAAAATATTTACTCTGTGACTTCTTATATCGGATATATATAACATGTTTTTGATCTATATAGGGGAAAACAATGAAGAGTTTGCCTTGAGTCTCAGAGACTTTGAATGTGAACTAGATTTGGGGCAGTGCTTAGAATTGTTCAAACTGTGGGGACTCTTAGACTAGATGAATTTTGCATTGTAAGATGAGCATGATCTTTTAGGAGACAAGGGCAGAATGTTGTGGTTTTATTATGAGGTATCCCCCTAAAACTCATTTGTGATACAATGCAAGAATATTCAGAAGTGAAATTATTAGATCATGAGAGCTATAAACTAAGCAGCAGGCTTACTCCACTCATGGATTCACTGGTGATAACTGTAGGTAATTAAAACATGGCTGACTTTGGGATTTATTTGGTCCCCAGTGAGCAGAGTTCTCTCTTTTTTTCTTATTGTAATGTTTTAAGCTTCTTTCTATCACTATGCCTTTCTGCCCTTCACCTAGAATCCAGAGCTATGGAATCAGCTGACTATGACCTGAGACCTTGCAAACCACAAGCACAAATCAAATTTCCTTAGCTTTTATATTCTTGTCAGATCTTTTGGTCACTGTGATGGAAAAGCTAATTAAAACAATTGTTTATGCTGAATCATTCTGGATCATGGTATAGGATACTTTTAATGTGGTATTGAAATTTTCTGCCAGTGTTTTGTTAAGGACTTTTGAATCTATGCTCATTAAGGATGTTGGGCAGTGATTTTCTTATAAAACATCATCTGACTTTGATATCAATGGAATGTTTGCTTCTTAAAAAGGGTTTACAAGTAATCCAGCCATTTGAGCTTTTTGGAGAGTATGATCACCATTGGTGTCATACTTCAAATATTTGATAGCATTCAATACTCATGCCATCACATCATGTCCCATCTTCTTTTTCACTAGAAGTTGTTTTTATTGTTTTTGCTGTTCTTCTTCTTCTTCTTTTTATTATTATTATTATCATCATCATCATCATGATCATCATTATTGTCATCATTATCGATTCAATTTCATGGTAGGTCTGTTTAGATTTTCTATTCATTATTTAGTTTGGGTATCTTTTAAGTTTCTAGATACTTGCACATTTCTTCTAGGGTATTCAATTTCTTTGCATTGATCCATTTGGTTCCTGTGGTATCAGGTGAAATAATGTTTGTCTCCTCTTTCATTTTAAAGGTTATTTATTTGATACTTCTTTCTTCTTAGAGTAGGTTAAAGTTTGTGAATTTCATTTATTTTATTTAAAAAAACAATTCAGTGTCATTGATCTTTATTTATTTTTTGCAACAATATTTATTATTATTTCTCCATCTTTTGTTTTTCATCTTAAATTTTTCTTCTTTTTCTGGTTCTTTGAGGTATAACATAAGTTATTTACTTGATATCTTTCTTTATTCTTAATTTAAGTATTTACTACTGTATACTTTCCTTTTAGAACTGCTTTAGTGTATCACATACGTTTTTATATGGTGTGTTTCTATTTTAATTTGTCAAAAGATATTTTCTCATTTCTTCAGTATAATTCTCTGGATGTCCATGGATTGGATAGTTCTTTCCACTTTATGGTGCATAGTTATCAAGAATAACAAAGTATTGAAAGCCAATATCATATGATAAAACTGCGTGAAAAGTCCCAGACCATGATTTGTAACTTCTAAGGCATCTATCATCTTAAGTTAGAAAGAAAACAGTCTAGAGCTGCCCAAACTTTTGACTCCACTGTGAGCAGGAAGCCCTTCAAATATTTTCCCAGGGTGTCACATGACCTTGAAATATATACCTCAGGGATGGATATCTCTCAGAATCTTACTTCTGTATTGCAAAGTAGAACATGATTATCAAGTCTCTCAATACTTTCAGTGATTTTCTTGAGACTTGGATGAACAACTTATATTGATCTGAGATTTCTGTCCCTTCTTTTACCATTGTGACAAATTTTGACTCAGTCTTTGCAATAGAACCAGTTAGTATGTAATAAACACAATTTGTATAACTTGATGTGAGCATACTCTGTCGTACTGGATTCAGATAAATGGGAAAGTAGTGCATGCTGGGCATAAGCTGTAACCCTGAGTGAAATAGGCATAAATACATGTGCTCATTTTTTTCTGATAGTTGAAATAGAGATAATCTTTGCTATTCCATGTAATAAGAGTCTTCTCTTGGGATTGGTAACTAGCAAACCTGCTTTGCAAATTCTCTTCATTTAGTTATTCTTTGATTCATTGTTTTTCAAGAATATGCTATTTAATTTCCACTGATATTTTCCAATTTTCTTCTTTTTATTGTTTTTTTCTTCATTTATCTTACCATGCAGGTCAGCAATATTACTTTATATGTTTTCAATTTTCTTAAATTTTCTAAGTCTTGTTTTATAACCTAACATATAATCTATTTAGGAGTATTTGTTGCATATAAATTGAAAAAAAATTTTTTTTTAAAGAGAGAGTGAGAGAGGAGAGAGAGAGAGAGAGAGAGAGAGAGAGAGAGAGAGAGAGAATTTTTAATATATTTTTTTTTTAGTTATCGGCAGACACAACATCTTTGTTTGTATGTGGTGCTGAGGATCGAACCCGGGCCGCACGCATGCCAGGCGAGCGCACTACTGCTTGAGCCACATCCCCAGCCCAAAATGTTGTTTTAATGTAGTCTTCTGCATGTATTTGATAAACCAATTTTATCTATATTGTTATTAAAATTCAATATTTCTATAATGATTTTTCTTTCTAGATGATCCAGCCATAGTTGAGAGTTATTATTGAAGTACCCTACTACTATTATCTTGCTGCCCATTTCTTCCTTCAGTTCTGCTAATAAGTATTGTATACATTTAGGAGAACTAGTATTGGGTGCATTTACATTTACAATGGTTATTACTCCTTTACAAATTGACCCCTTTATCATTACTCCTCATGAGAATTTCTGACTCAGCTATTGTCTAATAAAAGATATGACTTCTTTCTTTTTGGTTTTCATTTGTGTTTCTTGACATTCTGCCTATAATTTACGTAAAGAAAGTATCCTGTAGGTAAAATACAGTCAGATCATTTTGTTTAACCCATTCACACATAATGGCATGACACTGGCATTAAGACAGATATATACTTCAAAGGAACAGAACAAGGAACCCAAAATGAATTTGGAGTCAATGAATCTCTGAAAAAGATGCCAGAGACATGCAATGGGACAGAAAAAAAATCTCTTTTTAAATAATCACATTTAGGCATTGGCCTGCAATGGCCGCTGCCTCTCTGCGCCACTGGGAAGGAGCGCGGGATTGGAGGAGCAGTCAGGAGGTGGCCTGGTAGAAATGTTGCAGATGGCCTCTAGGGCCATGATCCAAAGGAACCAGAGCAATTGAGGAAGCTGTTTATTGGTGGTTTTAGCTTTGAAATTACAGATGATAGTTTAAGAGAACATTTTGAGAAATGGGGCACACTCACAGATTGTGTGGTAATGAGAGACCCCCAAACAAAACGTTCCAGGGACTTTGGTTTTGTGACTTTCTCTTGTGTTGAAGAGGTAGATGCAGCAATGTGTGCTTTGCCACACAAGGTTGATGGGCGTGTAGTGGAACCAAAGAGAGCTGTTTCTAGAGAGGATTCTGAAAAGCGTCTAACAGTGTAGAAAAATTTTTTGGTGGTATTAAAGAAGATACAGAAGAATATAATTTGAGAGATTACTTTGAAAAGTATGGCAAGATTGAAACCATAGAAGTTATGGAAGACAGGCAGAGTGGGAAAAAGAGAGGAATTGCTTGTGTAACTTTTGATGATCATGATACAGTTGACAAAATTGTTTTTCAGAAATACCACACTATTAATGTACATAATTGTGAAGTGGAAAAGGCCCTTTCTGAACAAGAGATTCAGTCTGCTGGATCACAAAGAGGTCGTGGAGGTGGATCTGGCAACTTTATGGGTCGTGGAGAAAACTTTGGAGGTGGTGGAGGTAACTTTGGCCGTGGTGGAAACTTTGGTGGAAGAGGAGGCTATGGTGGTAGAGGTTGTGGCAGCAGAGGTAGTTACGGAGGAGGTGATAGTGGATATAATGGATCTGGAGGTGATGGTGGCAACTATGGTGGTGGTCCTGGTTATAGTAGTAGAGGAGGTTATGGTGGTGGTGAACTAGGATATGGAAACTAAGGTGATGGATATGGTGGTGGAGGAAGATATGATGGTTACAATGAAGGAGGAAATTTTGGTGGTGGTAACTATGGTGGTGGTGGTAACTGTAAGGATTTTGGAAATTACAGTGGACAACAGCAATCAAATTATGGACCCATGAAGGGGGGCAGTTTTGGTGGAAGAAGCTCTGGCAGTCCGTATGGTGGTGGTTATGGATCTGGTGGTGGAAGTGGTGGATATGGTAGCAGAAGGTTTTAAAAATAGCAGAAAAGGGCTAAGTTCTTAGCAGGAGAGAGAGTGAGGAGTTGTCAGGAAAGCTGCAGATTACTTTGATATAGTCGTCCCAAATGCATTAGAGGAACTGTAAAAATCTGCCACAGAAGGAACGATGATTCATAGTCAGAAAAGTTACTGCAGCTTAAACAGGAAACCCTTCTTGTTCAGGACTATGATAGCCACAGTTTGCAAAAAGTGCAGCTATTGATTAATGCAATGTAGTGTCAATTAGATGTACATTCCTGAGGTCTTTTATCTGTTGTAGCTTTGTCTTTTTCTTTTTCTTTTCATTACATCAGGTATATTGCCCGGTAAATTGTGGTAGTGGTACCAGGAATAAAAAATTAAGGAATTTTTAACTTTTCAAAAAAATCATATCTAAAAAAACCTAATATCCATATGCAAAAGAATAAAGTTATACTAGCATACCATATATAAGAATCAATCTAAAATTGGTTAAAAACAAATATAGGGCCTGAAACTAAAATTACTAAAAGATAACAGTGCAAAAAGCTTTATACTGTTATGGAAAATGACTTATTGGGTATAATTCCAGAAGCACAGGCAAGAAAATTTTTAAAAAGCAAAAAAAGGATCATAAGAAATAAAATAAAATTCTGCAGATCCAGTGAGAGCAATTAACAGATTGATTGATAGCCAGAGGAATGAGAAATGAAAAAAAAATGCAAATAAAAGCACTAGCCAAAGAACCTGGACAGATATTTATAAATAAGTAAATAAAGCAAGTAGCCCAACAATATATGAAAAAAAATTCAGAATGACTAATCATCTGGGAATCAAAAAAAAAAAAAAACCACAATGTGATATTCACATGGCTCTCCAGTTGCCAAGCCCTGCATCTGGCCTACTGGTACCTGTTCAGAAGTCGTAGCCCAATAGTGGAATATGGTTCAGTGCAGTGGCAGCCTGGGTAGGTCAGAGCACACACTGGCAAGCAGGTCCTAAAACCACATGGAGACTGCCATACAGGCCAAGAGAGCCTGAGGTGTGGTGAGCTAGCACACAGGCACACCTGCAGACCTGTGATCCTTTAGGGATAGGCCTAAAATGGATATGGAGCCCAAGACCTCAACCTCCCATTTCCTGACCAGCCTTGAGAAAATGGAAGGGGGACAGACTTGAATGAAAGTTGAGACTCAAGATTCGACCAACAGTGTTAGTAAAGCTCCAAGCCCTAATTTTCATAAATTTGTACCAACAGTAGTGAACCAAGTGCTATAAACCCCCTAAAATAGAATACTCAGAAGAAGAAAACCTGATATTGGGTCCCCTCTTATATTTCAAGAGTTCTTTTTCTGTTCTTCAATATATCCAACCATTATACTCACTCTTTGCTTTCTATGGATTTAATTCTTTGAATTCACAAGTCAAGAACCCAGAAAGAAGAAGAAATTGAAGATGAGCTGCTGGGTCTGCTGCAATACTGGAGGGCATGACCTACCATTAAGAGCTGCAATACTTATGAGCTGCAGAGACCTGCAGATTGTGCAGCACCGACCTGGTTGCAGAAGCATAAATGGAGTTTCACCTCAAAATTCTAGTTTGAAGATCACTTTGTACCTGTTAAAATGGTCACTAACAAAAAATACAAAAGATAGTAAGTATTATTCAGGATATAAAGAAAAGATAATATTTGCCTACTGTGGTGGTGCACACCTCTAATCCAAGATACTCTGGAGTCTGAGGCAGGAGCATTACAAATTTGAGGCCAACGTAGGCAATTTAGCAAAACTCTGTTTCGAAATAAAAATTTTAGAGTAGACTGGAAATGTAGTTGAGTGGTAGAAAATGAAAAGGGATCACTTACACACTGTTGATGGCAATGAAAATTGGCACATACATCATGGAAAAAAATATGGAGATAGCTCAAAAATTTAAAAATTGTACTACCACAACAATTTAGAAATCCATCTACTGAGTATATATCCAAAGAAATAAAATTGGTATGTGGAGGGAGGGGATATCTACAATCCCATGTGTATTTTAGCATTATTAATGGAATCAAAGAAAGTGTTCATCAATGAATAAAAGGAAAAAAAATATGGTTTATATATACAATGTAATGTTATTCAGCCACAAAATAGAAGGAAATTTTGTCATCTCAAATGAATGGCAGATATTAGGAAAAGTGAAGTAAATCAGGAACAGAATTAAAATCATATGTGGGCAATAAAAACATTGATTCCAAGAAGCAAGGGATAAATCAGTTACCAGATTGTAATGCATTCACATGGGTGAGAAGGATTCAAAGGATTTTAGTTAGGATATATAGTTGTAGTGAAATAGGAGGAATATGTTTAAGAGATCTATTCATCAACATAGTAACTACAGCTAATGATAATATATTGTATTTCTGAAAAATGCAAATAAAGTGGATATATTAATTATTCTTACTAGAAAATAACAACTCTAAGAGATAATGCATATGCTATTTACCTAAATTGAGATTATTAATTCCATGATGTATAAATGCTTCAAAACATCTTGCTTTATATGATACATTAATATAAATTTTTCCATGTAAAAATACAAATGTAAATATATATATGAAGAAATAAAAACCCAAGATCACTCACTATTTGGAATTTTCTGTGCTTAATTAAATCTGCAACAAAAAACTATAATCATAAGGATTAATTATTTCCAGGATTAAACAGAATTTTGCCCAGTAGAGTGAAAATGAAGAAAAACAATTTTCTGTAGTGTAGCTAGCTATTCTAAATAAAATAAGAAAGTAAAATGAAACAATTACTAAATCTACAGGATTAGGGGCACAGTTGAATGCATACGGTAGAGAAAATATGACTTATTTGCTTCCTTCTGATAGAATTTCTTACATAGTAATGAAAGAAGTTACCTTCAATGGTTCTTTTCCAATCTATATGGGTCTTCTGTTGAGGAGGCATCAAAATTAAGTAAAGATTTTATACAATGATCATATATAAATCAAAAGGATTATGAGTCTGTACAAATTGGGTCAGAATTTCTGTATTATATTTCTCTGAGTCACATTTGCCTCTGGTCATCTTCCTCTCTAATTTCATCCTCTCCCTCAGACCAACAAACCAACACATGCATTGAATTTGTGACTGGTGTTTTAGAAATATATCAGATTTGAAATTATGAGTACCAATTGCCTTTACTTTTTGTTAAATTTTTATAGCACTGAGGACAAAATTTTTGTACAGATGACTGCATATGTGAAAACCAATAAAAGTCATTTTAGAAGATAATTTTATCTCCTTTAACATGTTATGAGAAGCATTTTCATAGTTCTAAGTTCTATTAACTAGCCCAATATTTTCTTTAAATCTGTTTTTCTTGTAAAATATTCTGTTTTACAGTTTTCAAGGGAATTTAATAAATTAATCTAGTCAAAGGTAAATGTCCCTTTTCAAAAAGATTAAACACCAATTTCTGTAACATATGGACTAATGATGAAAAATTAGAATGATGTGTCAGCTATTATCTTGATCCATTATGATACAAAGAAAAACCATGAGTTTGAAATTTATAGCTTTAAACTCCCCAGGAATATTTTAAAGTTCAACCCTGAGGCAATCAGCTGAGATGATACTATAAAGTTTTGCTTCTCAAGTTTCTAGTCTTTTATCTGCTGATTCCATTTTGAGTTCTGCTTCTTGCTAAGGATTAGAGAAGATGGTTATTTCCATGGTTGTCATTTGCAGAACCTTCCAGTAACTTAATGTTAAGTGCAAATTGTTATTATAAAGGACAAAGAAGAATTGATTGGGAGAATTTAGGGGCAAAAGGAAAGGCTATTATTATTAGCATAGAGTGTGGTCAGAGGCTCATACTTTGATGATAGGAAGCAGTTTAAAAGAGGAATCACTATCTCGGATTCAGCTATAGAACAAGAACCAATCTCATTCAGCATCTGTCATATTCACACTTCTATTCATTCACTTTGAAATTGAAAATTAGTATCTTTAAAATTAAACATTGTAGGATTTTGTTTTTTAACGTTTTAGAAACAGATTATTAATGTAAACCTGTTTTTTTTGTTTTGTTTTGTTTTGTTTATGGTTCTAGGGTCTGAAATCAAAGATTCCTGTCACTTTGCTTCATCTCATCCCCTTTTATTTTTAGTCAGAATCTCCTTAATTGTCTGAACTTTCAAGTCTTCCTGCCTAGGATTCATGAATAGCTAGGGTTACAGGCATGAGTCGCTGCATACAATTCTTCAAAAAGTGAAATATGTAGACAGAAAGCATGATCATCCTAACCTACCTACAAGAAAAGAAATATAAAATAATTCAGATTACTATTTAGCAATAGAATTATAAATAAAACATTTATTAATTTTATTATAGATATAATTACATGTTGTTAATCTTATGTGCTTTTGGTCTCACATTATAATATTTTTTAGTTTTCTTTTTTTTGATGGAGGAAGTACTGGAGATTGAACTCAGGGGCAGTCAGCCACTGAGACACATCCCCAGCCCTATTTTGTATCACTGAAATTTGCTTATTCCTCACTTTTGCTAAAGTTGGGTTTGAACTCTCAATCCTCCTGACTCAGCCTCTCAACCCACTGGGATTCCAAGTATGTGCCACCATGCCAGCGATGTTTGACTTTATAAAAGACATGGATAGGGCCCAAAATGGATTCCTTCATAAACCAAAATTTTCTGCCCCACTTCATTTATATCATGATAAGTATTTTATGACTCTGAAACTCTAATAAAAAGAACTTTTACACACGCGAGCACCCTGGTAAAATTATGACTTCTATTTCTGATCTTACAGTTTTCAGTTAAGTTTTATACAACATAAAAAAGCAATTATTTCAATATTATGATTGTGCTATTAGTATAGATATACTTCTCTAAATGGAGACATTAAACTTCAATTAATTTTCTACCACTAGAATATTGAATTGATAAAGATTCAACTTTTAATATACCGGATTTTTGGTTTTGTTTAAAATAATTTGTTGTTCTTGAAGAAATTTGAAATGATTTATTTTTTAATGAAATTCTTAGTAAAAGCAAGAGTGATAAACTCATGTGCTGATATACGCACACAGTCATAAATGACTATTAAGTTACATTAAATACAGAGCTGGATCAATTGTCATTGATGATTAACCTTACCTGACATTTATTGTTCTTTGAGATAATGGCTAATGATGCTAAAGGATTTCCTAGAACAACAAAAAATTTTAAAACATTCAAAATAGGAAATCAATGTAAATATTTTTCTGCAATAATTAAAGGTACTTGAAATTCATTATGTATAATAAAATATTTAAAAAATTATATATAATGTTTAGAATGTTCTTTATAAGTTTCAGGCTAAGCCATGAGTGGGTACAGCAGAACCCCACATGTATTGGGAAGATCCTTTTAACATTATTTACTTAAAATTACATAAAAGAAAATTCATTTATTTTCCTGCAAAAAAAATGACCCAGCTAATACTTCTACGGTTAGTATGCTAGAGAAAATAGCATTTATTTTTCAGCAAATATGCTTTTTGTTTTGTCATATTTGTTGAGTACTAGGGATTGGAACAAGACCTTGCACATGCTAAGCAAGTACTCTACCACTGACATACATTCCTAGACATTTATGAAAATTTTATTTTGAGACAAGTTCTCACTAAGTTTCCCAGACCGGCCTCCAATTTACAATCCCCTTGCCTCAGCCTCCCAAGTAGATGGGATAAGAAGATATGCCCAAGTATACCTTTCCAAATATAATTTTTGAAGATGCATATACAATATCTTTGATGTTTATAAGAATCAAATGTTAAAAATTACATAGCATGAGAGACTTTTCATAAAGTTGTATGAAACTCTTAATATTTTCAGCTGGTTTCACCATGTTACTTGAAATTTCTATATCAATAGCAAAGTGAATAGGAAAACAAACTTGGGGGGGCAAGTCATTAAATGAATGATACATTAGGAAAGATACATTTTCAAAAGAAATTGACTTCTTCAAGGTTCAATGTTTGTGACAAAGTCAAATATGTATAATTACTGACTAGGAAAAATACTTTTTAGATTTTATTTTAAAAATCATTCCAAGTTAATAGGCAACAATCTAGGCAAAAATATTATTATATTATTCACAAGAAAACTATCACATATAAAAGCTGAATTTATAAATATGCTATTTATACAGGTCATCTTATTGCTGTTGAGTTTATTTAAAAGAAGGAAGGAGGAAGGTAGAAACAGAATTTTGAAATATGTCAGTCTTTGCATTTAAAGAGGTGCTTTAACTATATGAAGAAATGTCAAAGATAATACATTCGACTCATTTTTCTTTTATAAATGTACAACTATCTCTAAGTTGAAAATATTTTTAACTGATGACAGAAACTCTCATTCTTAGGTTACTGCTTTGGTTTAGATCTAGAATGTTCTCCAGAAAGTTCATGAGTTGAAAGCATGATCTTTAATGCATTAAGATTCAGAGGTAGGGTTTGCTGGCAATGGTCAGAGCTGAAACCTCAACAGTGGATTAACTCATTTGATGGATTTATAATTTGAATGGGTGACTGAGTTTTAATTGTAGGTAGGTGGGACAAGGCTCAAGGAAGAATGTGGTCACTACAGGTATGTTTATTATTTATTCATTTATTTATTAATTCTACTCAGGGGCACCTGACCACTGAGCCACATCCCTAGCGTTATTTTGTATTTTATTTAGAGAGAGGGTCTCACTGAGTTGCTTAGTGACTCACCATTGCTGAGGCTGGCTTTGAACTCGTGATCCTCCTGCCTCAGTCCCTTCTGGGGCTATATCTTATTGGTGGTATCTCTCTCTCTCTCTCTCTCTCTCTCTTAATTTCTCTCTATATATCTCTTTCTCTATCTCTATCTCTATCTCTTTCTCTTTCTCTATCTCTATCTCATCTCTCTCTATGGTTTTTGGCTGTCATGAGCAGAGCAGTTTTCCTCTGTTATGCCCTTCTTCTGCAAGGTTTCTGCCATATTGCTGGCTGACCTTTCACGGAATCCTCTGAAACCATGAGTTGAAATAAATCTTTCCTCCTCTAGTTTGTTCTGGTCCGATATTTTGATCAGTGACAAAAAACTGACAGCATAGTTATTTAGCAGATATTTTCAAACAACCAGTCTAATATTTCCCTCAAGATAAAGCTTATTTGTTAATACTATTTGACTCCTTATTTTGAAATACTTTCAATTTTATGAAAAATTGCAAAAATAGTAAGATAATAGAGTTTTCCAATACTTTTCTTTTAATCTATACTATTGCAAGAATATCAATAACCATGAGGCATTTGACAAAAGTAATATTTTTTTAATATTAATTAGTCAAACATTCTAAAACTGCAAACTTTATTCTGATTTCCAGATTTCCACTATCTTTTCTGTCATCTGATACATAATGAAGAAGACCAGAACAGATTTATTCCTCATATCTCCTCCCTTCTGTGCTAATTCCTTACTCTCTACTTGCTTTTCATGATCTTGAAAGCTTAAGAGACAGTAAGTATCAGTAAGGTACTTATTAGAACAAACCTCGGTTTGTGTTTAGTGGTTATCATTTTATTATCAGACTGGGGTTTTAGATTTTTGAAAGAGTACCTCACAGGAAAACTCCTTTTAAAATTACATTGCATCAGGGATATATAATAATGAAATGATTAATCACTTAAATGATTTTATGTATTTCAATCTTGGTTGTAATATTACTGACACTGTATGCTTATATAACTCAATTTTCTATATGTTTATAAAAAATTACTCTAGTTTGTATCATGTTTGGTGATGAATATCGAATTTGGTTGTTTTCTAAAAATAAGTCCATTTTGAGGATCACAATAGAGCCATTTAATAATATAAAATTAAGTATATTCAATTTACTACATTGAGACCTATGTTGCTATATTGAGGGGAGTATAGGTTCGTAAGAATCTTGAACTAACTTATAAACATCTTGTTAAGGTTTAAATTTCTCCCATCTTTTCATTCTACTTTCATTTTTGATAACTATATATATTTAATGTACTAGTTTAATATCCCAAATTTCTATAAGACTTAACTCTTGTTGTAATTTTAAAATTTTATTACAATCACAGTCATTGATTTAAATTACTATGGCCTGTAAATTTAACCTCAGCTCCCAAAACTTCAAAAAGTATTCGACAAATTTGCTGTCTTCTTTTCATCTCTAGTAATTAAACAAACAGTGAAACCAGCAGTGAATCAACCAAATATTAACAATTTTGAAATAATAGCTTCAAGGAAAAAAAACGTTTTGCTGTGGTTATTCACATTTTGGCACTTGGAAAGACAAGATGGTGAAAACAAACAGTTTTTCTCTTCTAAGATTTTCTTGATATGCTAGTAAATTTTTGTTTCAGATCAGACTTTTTTATTTTTATATGTATTTTAATTGACATAATATTGGACATATTTATAAGTACAGTATAATTATATTATATATGTATACAGTATGCAATCAAATCAAGGAGCTAAATATTTCTACTTCCTTAAACATTTGTCCTTTATCTGTGTGGAAAAATTCCTAAATCTTCACTTCCTGTTATAAGTTTCCCCCACTCATAAATTTGAAAGTATCTTGAATTGGTTGTGTTTGCTATTGTTGAGCGTAAACTTATTACTTCTTTATATTATTTATTACATTATGAATAACTCTTTTTGCAATTATAAGTCACCAGCTGGTCAATCAATTTCATGTGAACTAGGGTAAAATCAGTTAACATTTCAAAGTCACTTATTATTATTATTATTATTATTATTATTTGTAAGGAATTGGGATAATGCTGCTTTACTCTCTCATGAATTTTGCAAAGGACTTACAAGTACAATCGACAGAACTTTTTCACTAGTAAAACAATATACAAATATGACTAACAGCATAACATAAAGAATGAATAAATAAAATTGTGTGAATAAGGCTGCTTGCATGTGCAAGCTGATTCAAAGTCATCTGAAATGCTTATCACCTTGGGGTACACAGACCTTTTTGGCTGGACTAGTGGACAGATTCTGTCTTATATGAAAATGAAGGCACAGAGATCTCCTGTCTATATTTTCTTACTTTTCTTCTATCTGCAGTCCTCATCTATAAAACTGAACCATATTTATGATCAATCTAACTTCTATATTTCAGTTTTATAAAAAAGTAAACTCAGCATTCCTTTCCTCCATTGTCATTAACCAATTCTTTTAGATAAATTTGTCATTTCTCTCTCTCTATTTTTACAACATGTGGGTAAGATCTATGTGATTTCAGTTAACAAGTTTATGATTTCATGAACCCACTTAACTTCTAGAATTATTAATCTCAATTTTATCTCCATATCATATGCTATCCATGTCTACTACTCATTCTAATTTCCTTATTTCTTCAAAGTTTCTCTTATTATAAATTTCTTGATATAAGCATTTCTATTTTTCAGAAAATACATGTTAGCATTTGTAAAAATATTTCATGAAAATTTATAGTTTTGAATCACCAAATTTTCAATTGAAACAAGATATAATTTTATGTACTTTGGAAAACAAATACAGTTTCATAATAGTACCTTGAGGAATCTGGGACTTTTTCTTGCATTTGGTTTTTATATACCTTCTTTATGAAAATGCACACTTATTTTTATAAGCAGTCACAAAGATTCACAGACAGCTTGACACTTAAATATTCTGTTGCTCAGTGGCATTAAAATGAATTTGCTACTTTAAAAATATTGTTCCTTCATTTATTAAGAATATGAATGATTTGAAAATGCTGTTCTGTTTTTAAAATTGTTTTATTTACCTTTGGAAGGTAATTTACTCACAAGTAGCATCTAATATATTCAACATCTGGCACAGTATCATAGATGTTACAATTTTCTGTGCACTAAGGAAATGATTGGTCTTATCATCTTTGAAAGCAGCTTCACTTAGAATAGCTGGTACACTCTAGAGACAATCTTTCTGAGTAAGCATAATGGATCTAAGTATGCTATCTTTATATTTGAAGATTGCTCTGCTTGCATTACACAAGAAGCAAATATGCTATGTGGTCAAAATTAAAATGGAAGTTGGTATGTTTTATTATTTTTGTGTTTGAGTCAGGCCTTATAAACTGTTTTTCTTGTGAATTTATGGTCAGAATTATTTGGATCATTTGGAAATACCACTTACATTATTCTAAGTTTTACTCTGGTTGAGTCAAATCTTTTAAACGCCATAAAGCAAGTAAACATCTTTCCCAAGCTGATCTTTCTTTACATGTGAGTGTGTGTGTGTGTGAACACACATGTATATCATTGTTCATAAATGGCCATGGAGAATCCTTGTGGTTTATAATTTGATTTATAATGAGAATAACATTTAGCTTTTGTGGGGGCTTTCTTCCAATTTAGAGACCGAATTCTCGTTTTACTGGATATGCCACAAAATAGTTTACTGATACAGCTGCTATCATAGATAGGTTTGTTTCAGGTTCACTTTTGAGACTTTCTTTTTTTTTCAAAAAACTTGGCATAATTAGTTTTCATAATGATATCTCATTTCTTCAGGGTTCCTGGACCAGGTGTTAGCACATTTTGTTATAAACTAACCTCTTCTGGTTAGCTGGGTGTTCCTGTACAGGTGTTTTAACTACTAATGTATGAAATAATGCTTGCCTTCTTAAACAAACAGTGTATATTGAATTCATTGAGTAGAATTGGCATTTTAATTAAAAAAAAGACAAAGAACACTTTTAGCAGGACTATTGAGTAGTAGGCATATACATTTTTGTTACATGTTTTATCTTTTTCATTCAGCTTCCTTGCTTTAGCAAGATCACATTAACAGGAAAAAAGACAAAGCAGCTGACAATATACTCCAAGCTTCATCCCTTTGTATGCAGAGGGAGCTACTACTATTTATATATAAAGAAGTATTGTTCTAGTTTGTGAATGTTGGAAGGACTTGATTTATCAGTATGTGAAATACAAGCAGCTGCAATCATCTCCATTCCCAAGCCACCTCGACACTGGCCTCATGTTCTCTTTCCCACCCAAACTCAGGATTTCCCTACCACACTCCCCTCCATAAATTCTCCTCCCTAACTCCCATTGTCTCTATGGGAGCAATTAAGAGACCAAAACAAAATGAGAGAAAATAAGAAAAAGCAAAACAAATTGAAAACTTGAAGTTTTAAAACTCTCTGAATTTAGATTAGTGAAGTGAAGAATGTTTAAAATCATGTCTAACTTGGCTATAGAATGCTGAGTAAAGACTCACACAACTAGCTGGGGAAAAATCCTACCTCACATTTCTCAAATGCTTTTAGTTACTTCCTTCTGCTGATGTTCAATACACACATATACACACATACAGAGGAATGTTGGAAGGTTAGTCCTGTCTGAGTCTTTGTGCTTCTGTATGTTTTTGTTTAGACAAAGGAGACAGCCTTGCTTATTGCCTCCTACAAAAGTGACAAATTTTCTGAACTTCACTGAAAAGCATAGTATGTGTTTTTTTGGGATAGGCTAACTTCACTTAGCATAATCTGCTCTAATGCCATCCATTTCCCTGCAAATGCCATGATCTTATTATTTTTTTAGTGCTGAGTAATATTGCATTATGTATATATGCCACTTTTTCTTTTTATCCATTCATCCATTGAAGGGCATCTAAGTTGGCTCCAGTCTAGCTATTGTGAATTGTGCTGCTATAAACATTGATGTGGCTGTGTCCCTGTAGTATGCTGTTTTTAGGTCTTTTGGGTATAGCCCAAGAAGAGAAATAGCTGGGTCAAATGGTGGTTCCATTCCCAGCTTTCCAAGGAATCTCCATACTGTTTCCAAATTGGCTACACCAATTTGAAGTCCCACCAGCAGTGTATGAGTGTACCATTTTCCCCCCCATCCTCGCCAGCACTTGTTATTCTTTGTCTTCATCATGGCTGCCATTCTTACTAGAGTGAGAGGGTATCTTAGAGTAGTTTTAATTTGTATTTCTCTGATTGCTAGAGATTATGAGCATTTTTTTGTACATTTGTTGATTGATTGCATATCCTCTTCTGAGAAGTGTCTTTTCAGATCCTTGGCCCATTTGTTGATTGGGTTATTTATTTTTTTGGTGTTTATCTTTTTGAGTTCTTTGTATACCCTAGAGATTAGAGCTCTATCTGATGTGTGAGAGGTAAAAATTTGTTCCCAGGATGTAGTCTCCCTATTCACCTCCCATATTATTTCTCTTACTGAGAAAAAAAAACTTTTTAGTTTGAACTCATAAAATTTATTGATTCTTCATTTTAATTCTTGTGCTATAGGTGTCTTATTAAGCAAATTGGGGCCTAGCCCCACGTGATGGAGATTAGGGCCTACTTTTTCTTCTATTAGACACAGACTCTCTGGTTTAATTCCTAGATCCTTGATCCATTTTGAGTTAACTTTTGTGCATGGTGAGAGAAAGGGACTCAATTTCATTTTGTTGCATTATGGATTTCCAGTTTTCCCAGCACTATTTGTTGAAGATGCTATCCTTTCTCTAGTGCATACTTTTAGCACCTTTGTCTAATATAACGTAGTTGTAGTTTTGTGGGTTAGTCTCTGTGTCCTCTATCCTGTACCATTGGTCCACCAACCTGTTTTGTTGCCAGTACCATGCTGTTTCTGTTACTATTGCTCTGCAGTATAGTTTAAGATCTGGTATTGCCATACCACCTGTCTCATTCTTTCTGCTTAGAATTGCTTTAGCTATTCTGGATCTCTTATTTTTCCAGATGAATTTCATAATTGCTTTTTCTATTTCTGTTAGGAATGCCATTGGGATTTTGATTGGAATTGCATTGAATCTGTATAATGCTTTTGGTAATATGGTCATTTTAATAATATTAATTCTACCTATCCATGAGCAAGGTAGATCTTTCCATCTTCTAAGGTCTTCTTCTATTTCTCTCTTTAGTTTTAATTGTATACATCTTTCACCTCTTTTGTTAAGTATCTTCTCTGATATAAGCAGGGTGACTCAAAATGGGGAAGAGAAAAAGAGCATGGGAAAAAGATTATCTCTTCATACGGAAGAGGGGTGGGAGGGAAAGGGAAGAAGAAAGGGAATTGCATGGATGGTGGAAGGAGACTCTTATTGTTATACAAAATACATGTATGAAGATATGAGAAAAATAAAAATAAAAAGAATAGTGTTACCCTAGATTAGGTAGAGAGAAGTGATGGGAGGGGAGGGGAGAGGTTGGAGAGATAGGAAGGATAGTAGAATGAAACAGACATTATTATTACTGTGTGTATATATGTGAATGTATGACCAATGTGATTCTGCAACCTGTATAGTCAGAAAATGAGATATTATATCCCAGCTGATTCAAATGTGTGATATGTCAAGGACATTGTATTGTCATGTGTAACTAATTAAAACAAATAAATTTTAAAAAGAAAAGAAAAGCATAGTATGTGCCTAATAGCTATCTGTGACCACAGTGCAACCCCTGGGACTTGGAAACACAAACTGACATGACTCTGCTGGTGCTCATGTTGTCTGCTATTCTCTGTGAAGTGAACTATCTTGTTTGATTCATTAAGTATCATTGTTCACTTTGTTTTCTCTTTTTCTTTTTGTAGTATTGGGAAATGAAACTGGGGCCACTCTGTCACTGAGCCACATCCTCAACCCTTTTTATTTTTTGTTTAGAAATAGAGTCCCTCTAATTTTCTCAGGCAGGACTTAAACTTGTGATCCCTATGTCTCAGCCTCCTGAGTAGATGCAAATACAGCTACTGAGCCCAGCTTCATTGTTTTCTTTCAATACTTATGGATTATAGCTAGTTTCCGCCATGCCATTCTGTTTAAGGCCAGGATCTTTTCCTAATGTTTAGCAAATAAGAACATTATAAGAAGGAATATTGATCTCAATCCTTCAGAAATTTAAGAAAATTATTTTCTTGCTACTTATATATTTGTTAATGTGATCATTTCATTTTCTTCTGAAAATAATGGATGTTTTGAGAAATTGCACAGGGAAAACAAACTGAGACCCTGGAGATTTTATTTTTATTTTTACTTTGATGTCAAAAAGAGGAAATTGGGGTAGTTTGAGGAAAAATTATGCCTGTGAATACAAGAAATTAATTATGTGAAAAGATATCATAAGGATATGAAAAAGTAAAATACACATGCCAAATACTTGAATGTGTTCCTAAGCCTAGACATATATCTAGGAAAATGTGAAAATATCTGGTATTTTCTTTTTTTCTCTTTTCTGTTCTTATATGAAACAATATTCCAAAGGCAAGAATGATCATACATTTACTGCAAAAACATGTCAAATACAAATAAAATATATTCTAAATGCTAGTTGAGTCATCTTTGCTTCAAATAACCACATCCAAATTACCATTTTCCCTCACCTAACTCTTCTTCAACTCTTTCTTCTTGCCCTTACCATACATTCATCCCCCTTGAGGCAGATTGTTATTTGGAAACAAAAATGTCAACCTAATCTTATTACACTCCTGTTGTAAGCTTCTACTACAGTCTAGGTAATATTCAAAGCCCTTGCTAATAGAGCAGCTATACACACTCTTGCTATTTGTTAATGGCCATAAAATATATTATATGTACTAGGTTTTTCATGTGTGTGTATATATATATAAAACAAACAAATAAATGTATATTTATATACAATTGTTTTTGTTTATCAGAGAGTATTATGTATTCAATATGTGTTTAGTATTTAGTAGATGCTCTTGAGCATTTGTTCAATATAAAATAAAATATTACCTTCAATTGCATTTTATGCAACAGTATATGAGAGTTACTTTGCATGCTTCCTAGCACTCCATATTTTCTTTTGAATTTTTGGCCATTCTGTTATGTATGTAGGTATCTATGATATTTTATCAAGCTACACATAGGAAATAATCAGCTGGAATGAAAATATTAAATCAATAAAATATAATAAGTATTTACTGAATAAAGCCCGATGGATTCCCACAATTTGTGTACCTGAGGAGCTCAATATCAATACCAAGTTTGCACTTTTGATTTTTAATTAAACTCTGAAAATCACGTGTAATATATGTTAAAATTCTCAGCACTCAGAGATCACAGAGGTTAAACTACAATTTATCCACTGTAAACACCTTTGAGCACATTACACATATTCCAACCTACTTGATTTTAGCTCTCTGAAAACACAATCTGAGATCTCCATAACTTGTTCAGAGTATTGGAACCCACACCAATGGCCACTCTTTTGTGTGAATTCATGCTTCATCCTGGCAGGCTGGGTCCCCTAGTCTAGCATACATTCCCACCATGCAATGCCTGTGCAGGTCCTCTTGCCTCAGATGCTTTGCTCTGCACCCTAAGTCATTTTTCTTAACCTGCTTATACCTTGCCACTCTGCTTTGGGCCGCAGTGTTTCTCCCTTCCATTCCATAACACTGATGTCAGTCCTAAGTCTTTCTGGTCTACAGATCCCCAGTCCACAAACCTACAATTCTTTAACTATGAAATATGTATGAAACATAATATAATCTTTCACTACTAGTTTCCCTCAATCTTTCTCTTTTTCTTGTATCCCATTTTTTCCTCATTCCTTTGCCTTTCTTCCTCTTCCTTCCCTTCCCTTTTTAAAATATTATAATCAAATGACATTATATCATTTGTTATTGTTCACCCTAGTAGAACAATATACAAACTGAGCGCTAGAATGAATAGAGACACTGTGGTTCAGACTTAACATAATGTCTACAGGCTTATCCACATTGAAACAAATGAAAAGATTTTATTCCATTTTATGCTTGTATATTATTCCATTATCTATAAAGATATTTATGTCATATTTTTTTATTCATTCATCTAAACATATGTTGATTCTTCTTTTCATTTTTTTCTTATTCTGGGGATTGAACTCAGGTATGTTCTATCATTGAACTACAACCCCAACCCTTTTTATTTTAAACTTTTACTTTTTTTAATTTGAGAGAAGATCTTATTGCATTGCTAAAAGTCTTGCTAAGTTGCTGAGACTGGTCACCAACTTACAAACTTCTGCCTCAGTCTCCTGATAATTTGTAATTGCATGCACCACTATTCTGGCTATATATCTTCATCTGAGAAAGTCTCTTAAGTTTTTTTTGTCCATTTTTAAGTGGTTTATTTACTGTATTTCTATTGAGTTGTTTGACTTGACTCCCTTATTTTATATATATATATATATATTTTATATATATATATATATATTTGGTAGCGGAGCAGTGCTTAACTACTAGGTCACATTCCCAGCCTTTTTAAAAAAACAATTATTGTGTTACAGGGTCTTGTTAGCTTACCAAGGAACTTCCTAAGTTGTTGAGGTGGGCCTTGAACTTGTGATTCTCCTGCCTCAGCCTCCTGAGCCACTGGGATTACAGAGGTGTGTCACTGCACCTGGCTGGATAGTCATCTTTTAATGGGCATATGATTTGCAATTATTTCCTCCCATTCTATAGGTTGTATCTTAAGAAAGTATTTAATATTTGTGCATTGTTATTTTATTATGATCTTGATAATATGCACAGCTTTTGAAGATTTTTTTTGAAAAATTGCTATGAAAATATAATAAAAATATAATTTTTAAAAATTGTTATTTTAAAAATAATCCTATTTGGTCAATGCTAATGAGATAGTTTATTTAATTAGCAAACATCAAACTATATTATTCTAATATAATCTTAGAAACAAAGTGAATTTGATACCAAAATTATCACACATTTTTATTCTAATTAAATGAATCAGGTACAGTAATTTTCCATTATCTACAGTTTCACTTTCCATGGTTTAAATTACTTGTAGTAAATCACAGTCCCAGAATATTAAATAGAAATTTCAGAAGAGATAATTCATATATTTTAAGCTGCATAAATTCTGGGTCTTGTGTTTTAATGAATACATACATATGAAAGTCACTTAATGCTAATTATCACAGTACTCATTACTTAGAATCCATAATGTATGGTAAAAAGCAATGATATGCTGTTGTGAGAGTAAACATAAATGATCCACATAAGGACATGTTTTTTTACACAAAGATAAGAGATACTTTTCTAGAAGCTCCAAGATGTCATGTTTTATTTTATATTTATATACATATATTATACATCTAATATATATGAGAAAAAAATTTTTCTTAAGAAATGGGGTCTCATTATCTTGCCTAGCTGACCTTGGACTCTTGTGTTTATGCCATTCTCCTTCTATAGCCACCTGCTATAACTACAGGTGTGTACCACCACATTCAGTTATTGTGTATGAAAATTTTATGAACATATACTTTTCAGAAAGAAGTAAAACTATGCCCATATGATTTATCATTGCATATGAATAATATACAAGAAAAGTTGAGGAGGAAATATGATACACAGAGAGTCTTCAGGTCTGAAGAAATGTGACTTTCTAGAGGGCTATTGCTGGACCCAGTGAGTTTGTCAGTGAAGAGGAAACAAGGCTTTGACCATCACTGGCATTCTGACAGCCCCCTCCCCTGCCCCTTTTCAGGTGATTCTTTTGAGAGGAAAAGTAAAGAAAGAGAAAGAAGTGAACAATGGGGAAAGGAGAAATGGCAGTTCCATTGGGATAAATCTGAGAGTATTTTATTACCTGTCTCCAAGTGTAAGGGCACACTTTTTAAAGGGCCTGCCCTAGGGAATGTGTGAGGAAAGTGTCCTGATGAGGATTTATCTGCTGGGTCTACGAAAGGTCAAAACTATCTTGATGCTTTTGAGGACAGTCTTTGAAATGCTGGTTAGACCTGTAGCTAAGTAATAATGAGACAAATTGTGGGTCTTCGAGTGCCAGACCAGGAAAAAGACAAGCACTAACAGATATGGATGAACTAAACAGTGGCCATTTGATTTTAAAAATATTGTACAGAAACTTTCAGCGCCCAGAATAGACTGTTACTTTGTGTTCTTGATGACATTTTACCCAGTTTCATTTGTTTTATATACTTTTGAAAAAGTTAAGGGGCAAAGGTGCACTCTCCAATGGAGTTTGAATAATATTTATTACTAAAACCACCTACTGAACTTATGATTGTCCTAGAAGCATGTTACATAGTCTTCATAGTTGCTAGAAACAACTGATGTTTTCAAAATATCTTATGTTTCCCAATTTTGTTTTTTTGTTTGCTTGTATATTTGTTTTTTTGCCAATCTGAATGATGAGATTATGGAAGGTAACAGTCATTATGTACATAACTTTTATGATGATTGAGCTGAAGCAACTTTTCACATGCCTGAGAAATAGTTGTGTATTTTCTGTGAATTGTATTTTCATGTATTTTTCCAATTTTCAATTGCAATGGGAGGAATTATTTTCTTAATTTTTTTCTCTTTTGCATCTAAGAGAGATGCCATTTGTTTTCACTGACTACTTAACAAAATCCCAGAATATTGGTAGCTCAGACCACAGATTCATATTTTCTCACAGTTCTGGGGGACAGATGTGAAGATCAAGGTTAGTTACTCTTGAGTGTTAGTTAGTCTTGAGTGTTAATTACTCTTGAGTGTTCTCTCCTTGGTTTCTTGTAAGTTGACTGCCTTCCCCCTGTGCTACAAAGTGGTTGGTCTTCATTCTGTGCTTGCACATATCTGGTGTGTCTCTGTATGTCTTAATGGCTTCTTCTTATAAGGACACAAGTCATATTTGATTAGTACTGAACATAATTTCCCTATTTTTATCTTCATTGCCTTTTTAAAGAGTGTATCTTCAAATATTTTCACATTTTTAAGAACATAGAGCTAAGACTTGAACACAAGAACCTGCAGGGGCAGATATAATTCAGTGAAATAAGAGGTTATACTCAATTCAGGTTATACTCAAAATGGTATAAATATTATATCTATAGTTCAGAATAAATTCAAAAAAATTATTTTCTTTGCATTACTTTATTAAAATTTTACACATATTTAATTAGTTTAAAATATCACATCACATTTCTAATATAGATATTTATTAAAATGATAACTTTTGTAGGCATACAAAAATATGATTCCTTATAAGTCAAATTGTATAAATGTGATTTTAACTCATATTATCAGAACTCTGTTGTAAGTTTATTTTTATCAAATTAGTTTCCAAAAAAAACCACAGCAAAACAAAGTATTTTTTGTAAGAATTATAATTCCAGTAAATTTACCTTAATTAAATAAATTATTTAGCTAATTATATTTTTAATATGATGCTCATTTACTTCCATAATTAAATTGGAAAAGAGTTTCAGAAGTAGATTAAAAAATGAATATATTGAATTATATAGAAAAATATTAAGGATAAATTTTAATTTTATATTTTATCTGCTGATTTGGCTTATAATTTTACATCATAGTCATATGTCAATGTAATTTACATTTTTATGGTATAATACATTAAAAATAAAAGACAGATCTACACATTTATTAATGATATGGAATGGCTATAACATGATGAGATAATACTGAAAGTTTATGAAATAAAGTTCTGCTTTTTATTAGAAATTTTGAAATGCTGAAATATAATGTACTCTTCAAAAAGTCTTTTATATTTATAATCATCTTTATGTCAAAAGATTTTAAACTCATCTAGTTATGTTTATAAAATAATTATTTACTAACAAATTAGAATTTTAAAACATGTAGAATTATGCACAGTTTTAAGGACAACTCTATAGGTTTACAAATAAGCAACAATACCAAGAAACTGATGTATAAGTTTAAGGAGAATTAACAAGCAAGACCTGTTTCCATTGCACAAAAAGAAAAACTAGGAAACTAATCGACTCTTTCACTGTTGAATAGAAAGCGTGTCACATTTTCTAAAGCTCTTTGCTACATTTGGTACAGTAATCTCCATCAAGGGGCAAATTGGCTTTCCTTTTACAGTCCATTACCAGCTACAATTCAGCCAATGGGACTTGAGAGAAAATACTTGTAGAATAGTCTCTGAATTCTAGCTTTGATTTGTGTCAAGATTGTAAAAGATCTGAACAAAAAGTTACCAGATAAAACTACCTTCTTATCTGTGTTTTTTCTTTATTTATGCTTGTCATTTATTTTTAAATCCAAAAAAAAATGAAATTAATTTTTGAAACATGTTTATTTGTAAATAATCAAAGTATAATGATTTTTCCCATGAATATTAAATTAGGTTTTTATTGAAGGATATTATTGAGAAATAACTTCCAGTATCAAAATACTAGTTTGAAATACCCTTAGGATATTAAAAATGTTTTAATTTTTAAATAAAAGCTTTTAATAAATTTCACTTCCTGAAAGAAAAAACAAATTGTTAGTGGAAACATACATAAGGATCAGTGTGTGTTATAATAATTGAGCAATATATATTTATATTTAGTTGTTTGTATTGAGGAAAGGAAAGACTGCTAAAAATACCTTTTGTTACCTAACTTGATTATTAAACCTTAATGTTAAATTATCACACTGTACCCCATAAATATGTGGGAATACACATTTAAAATTAAGATAATAAAATCACCATGTATTTTTCAATAACTCCTGAATATGTTTCTAGCCTTTTTCATATCTCCTTTGTGCATCAAACCCATATATTACCTGATACCATGCATGGAAGTTCACTGACAGCTCACATTTGACATGATCTTGGCATTAACTTTGATCACCCCCCCAAAAACCCAAGCTACATTCATTTACCTACATTATTATAATTATCTAAACATTTCTCTGATTCCAAATTTTTCCTCCTTATAATAAATGTTTGTATCCAGGAATTGGAGAGTTAAAAAATAAAAAATTGATGTATGATGCTCCCAAATGCAAAATTTTAATTGTGTTCCCATTGTTACTAGAGTACTCCTATTGCCTATATCATAATTTTATTTATTGTTCACTAAATTTAGTAACATTTCCATTGTTTTTCTTCCAATATCAAAATTGTTCTCACATTTCTCACAGGCACATGGTCTTGACTGCCTGAAACTATGTGACCAAATGTTTTCACCGCCAACTGCATCATTTGGTCATTCATTTCTCAGTTAAAGGTTTCCAGAATTGACCAATCTAAGTCAATCTTCCTTGACCTGGGATACACATCAATCATACTGCTTAATCACACTTTAATTTCCTTTATAATGTGTTTCACAGTCTGAAATTGTCTCATTTAAGCATATATTTAATGTATTAGTCTCTGTCTATTCCTGCTGCAAGGTCAGGTTGAAAAAATCAGTGTTATATCTTCCATGTGAAGAAATATTAGCTGATATACAAAGACACTCCATTATCTTTGAATGACTTGATCAATATTTAGATAGTACTGGCTCTATATTTGCATAATGTTTCCAGAGAAATAGAAGATTTAGTCCTCATTAAAAAAATGTTTTGAAAATCAAATTAAAGAAATAACACTAAGGTAAAACAAAAACGAAAACCACTATATTGTATTAACAGTAAATAATTTATCAATTCAGGTTTGATATAATTATGTGGATGAGACTGTTGGAAACTGGATGGTACCCAGAAAGAAAAACATTAGAATGTTCCCAATGAGAAAGCTGTACAGTCAAAAGTGCATATAAAATAAATAACACAGGAAAATGAAAAGGGTTTGGGAACAAATTTCATATATTTTTTTTTTATTTTTATTTTTTTTTTATTGGTCGTTCATAACATTACATAGTTCTTAATATAGTCAATCTTTAAAAAACAAATACCAAATGACTCCTTTGATATAAGGGGAGTAAACAAGGACAGGGTAGGGACGAAGAGCTTGAGAAGAAGATTTACATTAAACAGGGATGAGAGGTGGGAGGGAAAGGGAGTGAGAAGGGAAATTGCATGGAAATGGAAGGCGATCCTCAGGGATATACAAAATGTCATACAAGAGGAAAGGAGGGGTAAGACAAGATAATACAAATGGAAGAAATGATTTACGGTAGAAGGGGTAGAGAGAGAAAAGGGGAGGGGAGGGGAGGGGAGGGGAGGGGAGGGGAGGGGAGGGGAGGGGAGGGGAGGGGAGGGGAGGGGAGGGGGGATAGTAGAGAATAGGACAGACATCAAATTTCATATTTTTGATAAAGGGGAAGGATGAGAGAGAAATAACCCCATTTGAAGTGACAGATAAGTGGTGGTTTCATAGTAACAGAAAAATTGAGAAGGGATTATCCTCTGGTAGTCCCAAAGTTAAAATTTAGTAGTTGGTATCAGTTAACTCTCTTATTACGCTTCTAAAGTAAAAACCACTGGAGATTTTGCTTCACATAACTTCTCCCTTGACAAGTGTTTCTATAGTGATAACAATCAGGGAAAGATAAGTCATAGGGAAAGGCATAGAGTCCCAATGCTCTCCTCACTCACCAAGCTTTTGACTGCAGGTATGTGGTCTAGAAGATTAGTTACTTCAGGTCATCTTTTATTGTCCACATATAGAAGTTTCAAGGAAAGTTTTTAAATTTTTGTTAAGTGCAAACTCCATGTGTTGTTGTCTAAAATTAAAGTGGGAGAAACATTATCTAAAATATAAAAAAATTTCTTTTTTTCTTTTTCTTGGAAATTTTCATTTTGACCTAACATCAAACAGAAATATAGTAAAAAGAATTCATATGTTGAAGTCCTACTAATCAATGTGATTGTATTTGGAACTGGAGACTTTAGGAGGTAATTAGGTTTAATTGTGGACTTTAGGGTGTAGTCCTTTTTAGAAGATAATAACATTAAAAAAGACAATTAATAGACTTTTTCCTCATTGAAATACAAAGTGTGAATGGACCACAAAAGAACACTAAGAGATGAGGTTGTTCATAAGGCAGAAAGAAACCCCTCATCAGATCCTGACCATACTGACATCTTTATCTTGACTTTTTAACTCCAAAAATGTGAGAAAATAAATTTCTTCCCAAGCTACTTCATCTATTACATTAGTCATGACAACTTGGACTGACTTTCATAGGTATGCTAATAGAATGTGGGGTCCCAATTTTTAATAATTTTTATTAGAGCCCAAGAACTTATACATGAACTACATAATATACTTACTACTTCATGACTCCCATGGCATGTATGACCCTGATCTAATGTTTCCACTTATCACAAGAATGTATGAGTATATACACATGTTCACTCATACAGATTCATGTGTGGTTTAACAACAAGTATACATTCTGTGATATTTGTAGTTAGTTCACTCATCATTATGATAATAGCCAAAATCTACTTACACAAATCTAGATGTTATAAGCCAATCACTGGACTCTTTGATGCAATCAGGAGATGTGGTAAACATGAGATGTATAAGGCAGCTCCTGGCCTAGTATAGTAAAATATAAATATATAAGTAGGAATGCATTATAAAATAATGACTAAAACTTTTAATATAGAAAGTATGTTGCTGGTCAAAATCTGAGACAACCTGCTATAACCAAATGTTACCAAACATATACAAAATATAATGTGATTATAGGGAAAAAATGGAAGGGTAGTATTTCAGACAATATGCTACCCATAATTATTTGGAAAACATCCTGATATAAACACAGTGATACTAGACAAATATCAGTGAACATGAACAGCCAGGAATAGCAAAACCCACGCAAAGAAAAGTAAAGAAAAAGGGAAGCAGGGAGATGAATACAGAGGTAGCAAAAGCCAGAATGATAAGAAAGCTTAGAAAAAAACCCAAACAAACAAAAAATAACACAAGACCAGGGATTTTATTTGGCATTTGAAATATAAAAGCATAACTATCTATGTTTGTCCACCTGCAATGAAAATAAGATGCATAATTCTGTGCCTTTGCTAGATGTGGGAGAATGTCACATAAAAAAGCCCAAGGTAAAGAAACAGATTATAGAAAACCTGTATGAGGTCAACCATAACTCTCTGAACTTAGAAATAACTTTGATAATAAACAGATAAAAACCACATATTATTCACATGGTCTGGAAAATCCAAAACTCAAAATTAGATTAGTAACACAGTTCATTCCATATGTTGGCAATTGTGAATAGTGCTGCAATAAACACAGTTCAAGTATTTTTTTTATTAACTTATTCTTTATAGTGGAATTGCTGCATCATATTGTAATTCTACTTTTAATTTTTGAGAAAACTCTATATTGCTTTCAATACTGGTCATGCTAATTTACGTTCCCAATACAGTGCATAGGAGTACTCCTTTCACTCCTTCCTTGCCAGTGTTTGTCACTTTTTTGTCCTTTTAATAATAGCCAATTAAATCACAGCCAGATTTATCTTATTTCTCAATAAGTTCTAGTGGTATATAAAAGAAGGGTGATTATAATTAACAATGCATGTTTTACATTTCAAAGTAGTGAAAAAGAGGTTTTTGAATGTTCTCATTACATAGAAATGATAAATGTTTGAGGATGGATGACCTATGTATTCTGAGTTCACCAATACACAATATATAAATGTACCAAAACATCACATTGTGTCCCATAAAGATGTGTAACTATTATCTGTTAATTAAAAAATATTTCTTTCTAAATGAGGTGTTAGGAAAGGTTTTTAAAGTATAATTAGAATAAAAGGTTAAATGGAAGAAATTGGTAGTTGAAAACAACAATGTGTAAACAAAACAAGACTCTCTGGATAGAAATTATATTCAACCTAGGCCAATCAATATACCAAAGGATTGGTATCAGCTACTTGTGTGTATAAAATAAAAATTCATAAAATTTTCTTAAATGAGCTATTGCTAGTAATAATCAGGAAGTGCACTGGGCATATGAAAGACAAAAAAATCAATATTTAAAATATTTAAAGACAAATTAAGTTGAAAACATTTTAAGAGTATTAAATGCAGCAATGAACATATGATAAAGAAATAAATTTCTGAAGAAACGTGTGCATGTGCATATATATATATATATACACATATGTGTGTGTGTTTGTGTGAGTGTATGTGTGTGTATATATATATATATATATACATATATATAATATCAAATTAAGTGAGTTAACCAGAGAACATTCACCATTAAAAATCAGAACAAGCAGTTGGTAAATGGTGAGTTTGAATTTAAAAAAATATTATATAAACAAAATAAGGAAAATATGAAACATAGATATTGAGACTATAGATTGGAATTGAAACTTCTGCTATAGATTAATTAAATTTATAAAAGTAATTGAGAAATGGAATGAGGGGGGAGCAAATTTTACTCATACCATGATGAAAAGATGTCCAGAATTTATATCATATGTTGAAATGAAGGAAAACAAATGTCAAGCAAAAAAAAAAAGAAAAAAGAAAAACATACACCAAAGTATTATGGTGAAAGTATAAAAAAGGAACAAGGAAAAAGTGATATCTTAAAAAGAACTAGTGAGAAAGGTGACCTACAAAAATCATGATTTTTTGAAAAAAATAAATTATTTATTTATTTTAATTTGTTATATATGATGGCAGAATGCAATTCAATTCATATTACACATATAGTGTACAATTTTTAATGTCTCTGGTTGTACACAAAGTAGATCCACACCATTTGTGTCTTCATACATATACTTAGGGTAATGATGGCCATCTCATTCCACCATCTTTCCTAACCCCCTGTCCTCTCCCTCTTCTTGGCCCTATCTAAAGTTCCTCCATTCCTCTCATGCTCCCCACTCATCCCCATTATGAGTCAGCATCCTCATATCAGAGAAAACATTTGGCATTTGTTTTTTAGAACTGGCTTACTTCACTAAGCATAATAGTCTCCAACTCTATCCATTTACCTGAAAATGCTATGATTTTGTTCTCTATTAATGCTGAGTAACATTCTATTTTGTATATATAAGCCGTCAAGACAGTGATGCAATCACACTGTGACATATCATCTTCAAATTGATGAGCCTTAATAATGGTCAACATAAGTTATCATTCTAAAAGTACTAAAATGAAGATACTTTTATAAAACAAAATTTGAAAACTTAAATAAAGTATCTATTTCAAGGATATTAATGCACTTCTATAAATAAGAACATGATATAATTTTCAAATGGTGGACCAAAAAATTAGAATAAATATGAATAAACATAAACAATTATTTACTAATGGAAAGTAATTCTATTATTCATTATCTATTGCTTCAAGAGATTTCTCCAAAACTTAGACTGATTTTTTTTCCCCCTGCATGATCCTTCAATGGAGGATCTTCTGTTCCAGGAATGTTCAAGATGTCCTCTTTCTATTCTAGGAATCTCATCTTGGATAGCTGGAAAATTTGAAGCAAGTATTTTTTCCAGGTGGATTTTCCAGTAAGATTGTAGTACATCTATACATAGTTATTCAGAACTTCAAAAGAGTATTTAGGATATATACTCCATTGTGCAGTCAGTTATCAAGCCTCTGAATCAAGCATGTTAATGCAAGATTGGTCAAAACAAATCTCGTGGCCAGTCTGAGTTCCCATGATAGCAAACTATATAAGCATGCTTATATTAAAATATATGTTTTTGAAGATGTTCAATGTAGCACTCTGCCATAGATACCTAGTTGTAGAGTAAAAGATCATGTAATTAGACTTACGACAACAATAACATATAATGATAAACAGTATGGTATAAATTAAACTGAGCTTTATGTCCTAAATATACAATGTTTCAGTAATTTTTGAAAGACCATTTCAAATAGTTCCTAGTTTGAGGTTAGCCAACATATTTGAAGTCTATTATCTTGTTATTTATTTTCTGAATTATAAAGGAGTAAAAATGCCTTTTAGTAAAAATTGTAATTCACTGCATTTAGATTTATATACCATGAGTATTGGTTTAATTCTTTCTCTATCACAATCACTACATTCTTTGATAATTTGCAAAACCTTTCTAAACTCAATCTTTTATCTAGACAATTAAAATATAATAATAAAACACTAAAGTAGAAATTCTAATTAATATATCCATATTATGAGGCAAATTATTTGTAAAATACCTGGAATAGCTTGAATTAATATTTTGTGAAAAAGAACTAAAGAAGAAAGTAATTCCTAAATACAGTGTAATATAGCATATGCCTTTTATTTTATTTTGTTTGGATTTCACAAATTTTCACTATCTTGTGCTCAAAACCCACACGCATACATATATAGACTCAAATGTATTGTATACTTAACTTATATTTTTCTTTAGTTAAAGAGGCACCCAACTGAATGAAGAGTAGAGATTAAACGATGTAAGGAAAAACTAATAGGTGATTTTTTTCTATGCTGGTGTTATCTTTCTCCAACCTTATTATGAGAAAACACAAATTTTAAATTAGTAAAATGTAGTGTTGAGCTATCTATTCTTTCTGGTGTGTGAATTCATATTCTTAAGCAGTTACTCAAAAATTTTAAAATGTTCCCTCAAATTCACTTTTAATATCTCTATTGCATATTATTTGATCATTGTGTTGAAAAATTGAGTTTAGATATTTTTAGATATTTTCATAGGTACTTGAATTTCTAATAAAGCAAATTAAATCAGACATTGTTTATTTCAAAATTTTATGGATATATGTTGTTACTAGTTAACTGTTACTGTTTTGTTTTATTTTTTTCTCCTCATTCCTCAGCCATTTGGCCTAAGACTCAAATAAACAAACAAAATCCATAATAAAAACTATCTTTAACATATTTAAAAACACATTTTTGAAAGAAGAAGAACCAGGTGATGAGTGGGTCCTCGAATTATTTCCTCATTCACATACACAATAAATACACTTTTGTAGGTATTTAAGACTTTTAGAATAAAATAGTTTATTTTTAATAAATTTACTTTTGAAATGATGATCATATTTGAAATTAGGGAGAAAAATTAAAGAAATAAATGCTTCTCTACCAATTAAATATATAAGTCTGATAATATTAACGCATATATTATTATGAGTTTATAACAATGTTGATTGCATGATAATAATTAGGCTCAACACCATTGGAAGTGCTTTCATATCATTTTATTTAGAATTCATAAAAATGCTATGGAGTATATACAGTACTCTTTTTCTACTAATATTAGAGATGAAGAGATTAGGATATAAAATGCCTCAATAACTTTCTGCAGTTAATTGTACTTTTTTTAGTGGATTTGTTGGCAATACAGTTTCAATAATATGTCAAGTAAAAGGATTAGAGGTTGCATGGCACTGCTTGAAAAGTGCATTGATAGCAGGAAGACTCCTGTTATCCATGTTCAGCCAGTAGCTCAGGTAAAAGGAAGTAAATTATATAAATAGGTTTGAAAATAAAATAAAAAAAAAGGCATGGTCTTTAACAAGAGATTGTGTCTTATGCATCAGGGAGCTAGAATAATATCCAATATATCTAAATCAGCCTTCCTGGAATCTGATATTATGAACCAGAATAGGTGCCTGTGCGGGGTGAATGAATGGATACCACAGCACTTAGAACTATATATATAGTTACTGGACTTATTTATAAACAACTAAGTAGAAAGCACAGATAGTCATTATAAGATGACGGCAAAAAGTACAGGAAGCTAGGGGTAGAGACACATACCTGCGGTTCCAGTGACTCAATAAGTGGAGTCAGTAGGACTGCAAATCAAGGCCAGTCTAATCAACATAGTCAGATCCTGTGTCAAAGAAAAAATTAAAAGGGCTGAAGATATAGCTCAGTGGAAGAGAGCCCTCGGTTCAATCCCCAATGTATAAAAGAAAAACAATTATGTGAGGCTAACCTTATAAAGCAAATCTAGTAATTTATATATAATGAAGTGAATAAAAATAAATATTCTGAAAATAAGAATATTACGTCCCCTTTTTTAGTAAATGTGCTTTATAAAACTTTTTGAAAATTAATAAATTATGAAGAGCACTTGTCCAATGTTTTTGGTTTTCATGCTAGGTGGACTATAAGAAATAAGAATGTTGCAGAAATCTTGATATAAAAATCTCTGATTGGATTAGCCTTTCTTTTGATTGACTTAAAATTAACTGCACAGTAAATTTGTAGGAATCATCACATTGTATTCACCACTCTGACCAACATTCAAGGGGCAGGGTTTATACAGGGCAAGAACAATGCAGTGTGGAAATCTCTTTTGTCACTTTAGATTTCTTTCCACAAAATAAAAGAAAAAGTAGCCTAGAACAAACAAAGACTATAAGGAAGGAAAAAGTAAGATGGTAGATTTTTTCAGTTTTATTAATGATATCTTAAATGTAAATGGTGAAATGTCTCATTCACAAAACAAAAGCCAATTGTTGTTCATAAGTAGTATATATAATATTTAAAAATAAAAATGTTTATTTTGCAGAATGGAACAAAAATAAAGTTGTTCTTATTTTTTAACTCAGAAAAAATACTCCATATTAAAAATTGTATATGGTGAAAATAACAAGGTAATAATATCAAAGTTTCATATCATTGCAAATATAAGTGTTCTAATTTTAATAGTGTGTGTCTAAAATCATAACCTAAAATACAGTTAATAGAATAATGGAAAGATATTCAAGGACAGAATGAAAAAATGCACCATCATTGTGTGACATTATAAACATCTTTTTTTTGTAGTAATTTATGGATTGTGTAGAGAAAGTGAAAGTAAGCACAAATATTTTAAGACTGGAACAACACAAATTATTTGACCTAATTAAAATATACAGAATATTTAAGATATAAAACACAGTCTCTTTTAAGTACACATAAAGCATTTATGAAAATTTACAGAATATAAGGCATTGTAATTATTTTTCTATATTTACTAATACTTGCTCCACATCCTGCAATATGATCTGTGTTATAGAAGTTTCCATGAGTGGCCAAGAAGAAAATGAATTTAGTTGCTGATGGATAAAATATCCAATAGATATCTGTTAGGTCCATTTGATAATAGTAATTTTTGAATAGTTCTGAAGAGTCTTCACTTAGTTTATGTCTGAATGACTTATCTAGTGGTGCCAAAGGTGTTTTGAAATCACTCAGTATTATTGTATCGGGGTTGTTTGATTCTTTGTATTGAGTAGAGATTGTTTTATGCACATAGGTACAACAAATTTTTTGATAAAATTATTTAGTCATTTATATATTGATGTTGGAGGATTCCCTTAAACAGTTTGAAGTGATCTTTGTATCTTCTGATTAATTTTGGATTGAAGTCTACTTTGTCAGATATAAGAGTAGTTACTCCTGTTTGATAAAGGTCTCTATTTACATAGTATATATTTTTCTATCATTTTACTTTCAGCCTGTAAGGTGAGTTTCTTCTCAGCTTGTAGGGAGAGTCTTATTTTTTTAATCAATTCTGCAGGTCCAAGTCTTTTCAATAGAGGTTTTAGATTATTTATATTCAATATTATTATAGAGAAATTATTTTTGTTTACTGCCATTTTTTTGGCCAATGCTTTATTCAGACTTGATTCTCCTGCAATTGACTATTCCTCTAGTGAGTATCATCCATGCTGGCTCTGATATTTATTTTATTTCTTTTGTATTAAATATTTTATTGAGTATGTTTTAAAATACAAGGATGTCCACTCTCATCATTCTCCATTAATATGGTGCTTGAAATTCTAGCCAAAATAATAAGTCTATAGAAGAAAATTAAAGGAATAAAAATAGAAAAACAGTCAAATTATCTGTTTTCTGATGACATGTTCCTATGATCCCACATCTAGAAGACTCAGAAATCTCTAATGAAAGACTTCTAGAGCTCATAAACAAATTCAGCAAAGGGTCAGAATATAAGATCAATATGCAATAATAAGTGTTTTACTATGGTTCAATAATAAATCTACTGAGAAAGAAATCAGGTGAATGATACCATTCACATTAGCCTCAAAAACAAACAAACAGAGGAGAATAAACCTAGACAAAGAGGTAAAAGACCTCTACAATGAAAATTTTAGAAACCCAAATGAAAGAGTTGAAAACCTTAGTAGATTGAAAAACTTATTACATTCTTGGAAAGACAAAATTAATATTATCAAATGGCTATATGACAAAAGTGCTATATATATTCATGTACAGATTCAATGCAATCCTCATCCAAACACCATTGTCACTCTTTGCAGAGCAAGAAAAATAGTACTAAAAGTCACTTGGAAGCATAGAGTAACCACAATAACCAAAGTAATCTGGAGTCATGAGAATACTTGACCTCAACTTATACCACAGAACTATAGACAACATGATAGTGACATCAAAATGACAGAACATCAAATAAAGTAAAATAGAAGACTGAGACAAATCACCATACATCAATTATTTGATACTCTACAAAGATGCTGAAAACATATGTTGGAGAAAAGACAGACTTTTTAACACATGGTATTGAAAAAAACTGGAAATCCAAATGTAGAATAATTAAACTAGATCCCCATCTTTCACTCTGTACAAAAGTCAAATCAAATACCAAGTAATTAGCCTCACATGGTGGTGCATGCCTGTAATCCCAGTGGGTTCCAGAAGATGGAGGCAGAATGATCAAGATTTCAAAGTCAGCCTTAGCAACTCAGCAAGACCCTATCTAAATAATTAGTAATTATTTAGAGAAACTTTACAACAGCTGGAAGAAAATACTATAACATTTTGGCATAGGCACTAACTTCATTATCAAAACCCTTTAAAGCTCAAAAAATAATACCAAGAATCGCTAAGTGGGATGGCATCAATTAGAAAGCTTATGCACAACAAAAGAAATTAAAAAAAAAAAAAACAAAGAGAATACCTAATGAATGGGAGAAAATCATTGCCAGCCACTCCTCTGACAGGGAATTATTATCCATAATATGTAAAGAACACAAAAAGCTTAACACAAGGGAAAAAAAAAAACAAAAAATTCAATCTAAATGGACAAAAGAACTAAACACAAAATTCTCAAAAGAAGAAACAGAAATGGCCAACAAATATATGGAAAAAAACTGTACAAAATCCCTAGCAATTAGGAAAGTGCAGATAAAAATCAGATTGTGTTTTTTTATCAGTCTAGTTAGAATGTCAATCATCAAGAGTAAAAATAATAATACAACAGACACTAGTATGGCAGTATGTATAAACGTGGCTGTATAACCAATGTGATCCTGCAATCTGTACACATGGGAAAAATAAGAATTTATATCCCATTTGAATCAAATGTATGATATATGATATGTCAAGTTCATTGTAATGTTTTGAGCAACTAATAAAAAATTAAAAAAATAATAATAAATGCTAGCAAGAATATCGGGGGATACCATGAAAATAGAAGAGATTACTGGGATAGAGGAAAGGATACTGGTTGAGGGAAAAAGAAAGAAAAAAAGAAGTACGGGTTTAAATTGACCAAATTATGTTATGGACACTTATGAACAAACCACAGTGAATTCTACTTTATGCATACCTACAAAAAAAATTTAACAATAACAAAACAATAAATAAGTAAAAAGAAGAACAGTAGAGTAGTGGAAGGGGAATGTGTGGAGAGAGAAGGGAGTAAAAGAAGAAATAGTGTAGACTAAATTGGAACAAATTATATTCCATGTATTTTTTATGTCAAAATGAACCCCAATGTTATATATAACTATAATGCACTAATAACAACATTTAAAATGATATAATTTACTCTATAAATTCTAAAAAATTATAAAAATATTATATATAGTATGCTTTGTGAGAATACAATTAGTTATCAAGAAAATATTGGGAGGGGAGGGGTGGGGAGGGGGGATAGTAGAGAATAGGACAGACAGCAGAATACATCAGACACTAGAATGGCAATATGTAAATCAATGGAAGTGTAACTGATGTGATACAGCAATCTGTATACGGGGTAAAAATGGGAGTTCATAACCCACTTGAATCAAACTGTGAAATATGATGTATTAAGAACTATGTAATGTTTTTGAACTACCAACAATTAAAAAAAAGAAAATATTAGTAAAAAGGATAAATGAAAATTATATGCTATATCATAGATCAATAAGAAAATTAATACAAAATAAAATTAAAACATATTTTACATTGTAAAATGAAATCAACACATAGCAAAGCATGTGTCTAATAAATAAGACCATCAATAGTAGAAATGTATAGTACTAAATGTTTACATAAGGAAAATGAAAGATGAAATTCAATGAAATATGTATTGATTTCAAGAACATAATAAAATGAGACAACCAACTAACCAAAAGGATGTAGTAGAAAAAAAACAAAAGCAGATAATAATATAAGAAATGTATCATAGATTAAAGTAATTCAACCAAGCCAAAATTTTAGGCACTGCAAAAAACAATTATTTAATAAATCAATGTCATGAAAGATATTTTAAAAATGAGTGAGCTGCCATCAAGAACAAGTATCAGGAAAGAAACATTTTTGATTGGTCATGTAGTAAAATGATGGAAGATGGCGTTAGAAAGTCATAGATGAGCAAATTTATTGCGATTCCTTCAGCAGAGCTGAGACATTGGGGTTTTCCAATACATATTTTAGAAACACAGCTTGAAGAAATATAGATTAAAGGATCATTAGGAACCTTTAAAAACTGCTATTATATATGCAAAGATGGACAAATTCAGGATATTTGAAAAAGTACTAAGTGAAGGATTTAGAAAAGAGATGAACATTTAAGTTGGGGAGAAGAAATAGAAAATAATAATTATAAAACTTTAAATCATATTAATAGGATGTCTAAATACCAATCAATTCAAGAGTTTATCTTGAATGAAGGGAAAGGAACATCTACAAATATGAAATTGGTGGTTATGGATCAATTTGGAAAATAAGGAAACAAATCTTCTTGTGTCCATTCTAGTGAAGATGACATAAGAGGCTGAAAATAAAGTTTGAACCTAAACATATTCAAATTAGTATAGCTGTCTGAATTATAGTTCTTTAATTTCTCTTGAGAGTGACTAAATGGCGAGACTTTGTTCAGCCAGTTTGGATGGGGAGAGATTCCTTCTTATCTGAATTTGAGATTCAAATACTAAGCAGTAGTAGTACAAAACATAAAGGCTACTATGGAGTAAGTAAAATCACCCAGTCACCGGTGTGTAGTAATAAAAAAATTAGGGTTGTAGGGAAAAATCTAGGGATCTCAGAACTTGATGTGACAAGCAAAATAAGAGGAGCCTTTAAAAGAAAATGAGAATAAATTCTCTGAGGAGTAGAATGTGGTAATGATGGCTGAGAAAAGAGTGCAATGATCTAATGTATCAAGTTAACTGCCCATGTGTGAGAGGATAAGCTCAGGAACTATAGTGGAATTTGAAGTGATGGATTTAAGACAACTTTAAGAGCTAATATAAAAAGTTTATTACATGTGGAGAAAAAGTAGGACTAGGAATTGAAAATTAATCTTATTTTTAATTTGCATGATAAACTGGTAACATCACCACAGATAAGACATAAGAATATAGGTAAGGAACATTTTTATAGGGGAGATGTGAAGAGTTTTGCTTAAAATATGTATTGAATTTGAAATGCGAAGCACTTAAAACAGGAATTTTAGTACTTATTCCTAAAATTTGAGAGAGAAGTCTGGCATAGATACTGTGAAGTCAGATTTGGCATGTATATTAATTTCACAGTGCTTTTACAGCAATGATCACAAACTGGGTAGCTTGAAGGGAAAGAAATTTATTATCTCACAGTTATAGAGGCCAAAATTCCAAAATTAAGATTTTGAGAGTCATCCTTTCCCTGAATCTTTCTTGTGACTGATGGCAGAGAAATTCCAAACTCTGTCTGATCTTCACATTTCACATGATCATCTCACCAAAATATCTGTATCCAGTAAATACTTTACTCTTATAAGACATGAGTCATATGGGATTAAGTGCCCACTATATTCCAATAAGACCTCATCCTAAGGAATTACATCTGCAAATAAACTCATTTCTAAGTAAGTGAGACACCAGTCCTTAAGATTCAACGTGTTACTTAGGAAGAAACACTTCAACCTATAGCAGCTAAATTGTAGACCATGTGTTAATAGTCAATAAAATTTTCTTCCAGACATTATTTTCTTTTCATTTTGCTTGATTTATTTTCAGGTAACTTGGGTTTCTTGTCTCTTGATTTTTCTTTGGCAGAGCAACTTTTTTATTCATTTCTCTGAATATCTCTTGTCTTGCTTTAATGATTTGCTGAGAACCAACTAAATCAATTTACATGATCTGCAAAGGACCTCACCTCATGGTGTTTATACATGGTCTATTATCTGAAATTGGGTGTTTAATGAACTTTAAGACTAGATTTTTTCTGTCACTGATTAACTATGAGTAACAATTGCATTTCTCAACTCTGAAGTTCTCTAAATTTCTCAAATTCTATTTCCCAGTGGTTGATAATTTTCTCAGCTCATCCCTTCCTTGTAGTGGCATATTAAATGAAGCACATCTCATTAATGCACATTAAATCAACAAATTCACTTGATATGTAAGTTGCTTCTACATTCCTGCTTTTGACAATGTTATCAAATGATTCCCCATTGAATAAAATCTTTAACCTTTTTTTTTTTTTGGCTTCCAAAACTGAACCTTGCATTATTTTTTAATTAATTTATTTTTTTTACTGGTTATCTTTTGGTTAAAAAATAATAAAGTTTCCAAGAGTGATGGTGCATGCCTTTAATCCCATTGCCAGTTCAAAGCCAGCCTCAGCAAAAGTGAGTCAATAAGCAACTCAATGAGACCCTGTCTCTAAATAAAATACAAAAGAGGCTGGGGATGTAGCTCAGTGGTCAAGTGCCCCTGAGTTCAATCCCTGATACTGCCACCCCTCCCCCCAAATAATAATAATACAGTTACTTACAAGAGCCACATCACGTTTCTTGTTTTTGTTAATGCTGACAAGATTCAGCTACACATATGCTTCCTGTATCTTCCCAATGAAAGAGCATCCTGTCTTAATTTGCTCTCTTGTCATAGAGAGAAAACTAAAAAGTAGAGAAATTAGTGCTATGCTGTCTATACTTTTGCGTGCAAATACATAAAGTCAGTTAACAAATTGCAGAATTTGCCTCACACAGGAGGACAACAGTAATAACTTTTAAATGAAGGGGATGTATAATCTTTTCACATGGTAAAAAGTGAGAAAGAAGGGGATTATATTATGGTAAAAGGTCAATTCAACATGAGAATATAACAACGTAAATACACATACAATATCTATACATCTAAATATATAAAGCAAATACTAATAGATCTAAAAGAAGAGTGTTATGGTTTGGATGTGAAGTGTTCCACAAAAGTTCATGTGTGAGACAATGCAAAAAGTTTTAGAGGAGAAATGACTGGGATATAAGAGCCTTAACTCAGTCAATGAATTAATCCTCTGAGGGAGTTAATTGAGTGATAACTGAAGGCAGGTAGGTTGTGACATAAGAAGGTGGGTACTTGGGTTCATGCCTTTGGAGTAAATATTTCATATCTGCCAACTTAGTCTCTCTTCTTCCTGACCATAATGTGAGACACCTCTTTTTCCACAATCTTCTGCCATGATGTTCTGCCTCATCTGAAGCCTTGAGGAATGCAGTCTGCTGTCTATGGACTGAGACATCTGAAATTATGGGTCCCCATATAAAATGTTACTCTTCTAAAATAGTTCTTGTCAATTCTCTTGGTTGCAACAATGAAAACGGATGATTAAAACAAAGGAACAGTCTTCCATATAATAACACTCCACTTTCAGCTACCGTACATAATAACATTCCATTTTAGTAATAGCTGGATCAATTGAGCAGAAAATCTATAAGGACTCTTTGTATTCTATCAACATTCTAGATCAAAAGGACCTTAATAACATATTTGGAAAAATTTATTTAGCAACTGCAAAATATATATTGCTTTCAAGCATACATAGGACATGCTCCAGAAGAGATCATGTGCTAGGCTTCAGAATGTCTCCTCAAATTTAAGATCAAGTATCTTAACCACAATGATGTAAAACCAGAAATAAGTGAGAAAGAACTTTGAGAAATTAAAAAAAATACATGGAAATTCAATGATAATTCTCCAGAGCAACTATAGAATAATGAATAAATTATAAGGGAAATAAAAAAAATTGTTTTAAAGAAAAATGAAACTACAGTACATTCAAACCTAAGGGATATAGGGAAAGCTGTTCTAAGATGAAAACTCAGTAATCCTTCTGTACACTAAGAACAATCGATCTGAAAAAAAAAATCACAACAGTCTCATGTTAAAAAAAATTTCCAACAAAATATAAGTGTGAAGTTAACCAAAATGTTAACATATTGTTACAAATTTGATAAAACATTGATGAAAAACAGTAAAAATGCCATAATTAAATAGTACAATATCCTATGTTTGTAAAATGTCCACTCAATCCAAATTGACCACAGATTTAGTGCAATTCCTATCAAAATATTAGTAACATTCTTCATGTATTAGAATAATATACTAAAATTTATATAAAACCACAAAAAACCTTAAACAGCTAAATCATTCCTGAATAAAAAGAACAAAGCTAGAAGTATCATAGTACCTAACTTCAAAACATATTGCAAAGATATTATAACCCAAGCAAATTGGTAATTGTACAAAACCATGCATAAAACAATGTAGCATCCAGATGCTGAGGTGCATTCCTGTAATCTCAGTTACTCAGGAGGTTGAAGCAAAAGAATCTCAAGTCTGAGGTCACACTGAGCAACTTAGTGAGGTTCTATATTAAACTAAAAAATAAAGAAGATTGAGTATGTGGCTCTGTGGTAAAGTGTCCTTGGGTTAGATTCCCCATAGCACAAAAACAGAAACAAAGATAATTGGAACAGAATAGAGAACCAGAAATCCAATCCACACATTTATAGTCAAGTGATTTTCAACAAAGATGTCAAGAACACACAATGAGAAAGGATAAGTCTCTTCCATAAATCATGGTGATAAAACTGATATTTATATGCAGAAGAGTAAAATAGACCCTTATTTTATGCCTGAGCTACTCTAAGTCTTTATATAAATGTGTACACATATAAACACATTATATGCATTAATATCTATAGCTACAGATATATTTATATTAATATGTTCATTATGTAATGAGAGTTTTCCCCATTAGTTCCAATATAATCCAACATCACATAATGTATTTTAGCCTCCTTCATTTCCATATTTGTTAATTGTTTTCCTGATGGTAAAACAAAAACTCATTTTCCTATTAGCTCTCTATTGTTGCTATAAGAATCAACTCAAATGAAACCCACAGCTTAAAACTATAGAAATTATGAACTTTCTGTCCTAGATTTCAGAAGCCTGACAGGTTTTATGAGGCTAAAATCAAAGTATCAGCAGGGCTTCACTCCCCTTTGAAGAATCTTGGGGAGAATTGTAAAGGGTATTTGTAGTGGTTTGCTTTCTTTTTTTGCCTTTTTTAACTTTGAGAGACTATCTGCATTACTCCATCGTTACTTCCTTCATCCATTTTGAAAGCCAACCACAGTCCCTATTTCAGTCTCTTCTTCTACACTCATGCTAGTGCCTCCATGGCTCTGGCCCAATGCAGTCTGCTGCTTCCATTGTTGCCTATTGAAACCTCTTCCCCATACAAGCTGCTGATTTTCTCAGTTGCTAGTTGCTGCCTCATGTGGCTACTTTTTACTTTGTCTTTCATCTCAAAACATTTTATGCCCTGCCTGGTCCCTTCCTTGTTCATGCAATCTTATTGAACAGGCTGTCTCCTAGAAATATGTTTCAAGGGAAAGAGGAAAGAGAAGAAATAGTAGGTTTTTATTTCAAATGTAAAACTAGTATGAATGCAGCATATACTAAATATAAAGTCTACTATTTTGCTATTATTCTTGCCAAAGACAATTATATATTTTCTAAACTTCAATTTGTTCCGGTTATAATACAAAAGGATTGGATTACATAATTTCTAAGTATTACTCATGACCATATACAATGATGACAATATTTGTGTTACTCAGAAAATTCTACAAAGTATCTGTTAATACATATTTTCATTTGCAGAACCATCTACTTATAAATATGTGTTTGGAGAAGAAATGTTTGTTTCTCAGTTCAACAATGCTTACAATTAACTTATGTAAATTTTGTCCTTCTGCCACATCATAATTTATTCTTGTTTGCATTATAAAAGAGTACAAAGGAAGGAAAAACTCCTTATATGATCTCTTCTGTCTCATACCCAAAGAAATTTCACAAAACCTTCCTTATGTTGAAAATACCTTTTTATAATGGGCATTGTAGTTTCCTGGGGTTTTCATAACAAATGCCACAAACTTCAAACTATGAACATTCTCTCACAGTTCTATGGAGGTCAGTAGTCCCACGTCATGATGTAAATAGTGTCATGTTTTCTCTGAAGTTTCTAAAGAAACCCCTTTCTTGCCTCTTCCAGCTTCTGGATATTTCCTTCCAATTTTTGGCTTGCTGTTGCATTGTTACAATTTATGCCTCCATGTTACATGGTATTCTCCTCTATTATCCCTATGGTATTTCTATATGTCAGAGCTTACTTCATTTAGGACCTACCCTGATCCAGTATGACTTCATCTTAAACCAAATACATATGCAGAAAACTGTTTTCAAATAAAGTCACATTCTAAGACTGTGGGTACACATACATTTTTGGAGGACACTATTCAACCCACTGCACTGAAATAAAACAACAGAAACAAAGATAAAGACCCTGGAAAATTAACTGACTATTCTATATTGTAAGGAAGTTACTGTTAATTTTCTACAGAATGATAATAGTATTCTAGTTACACAGGACAATATTTTCCTTTTTACGAAATTCATGTTGAATTTCGGAAATGATCTTGATGTCGTAATTCAGAAATGATCTTGATGGTGTAATCACCAAATACCAGATACTGGGAGCTTATAAACAACATTATTGTGTTTTTTAGAGTCACGATTGGTGGAAAGTCGATGATGGAGTTGGCTGCCATGTCTGTTGAGGTTCTGTTTCCTAAGTCATATGTTACCTTCTTGCTATGTCCTCACGTGGCAAAAGGGGCCAGCAAGCTCTCTCACACCTGCTTTATTAAGGCATTAGTCCCATTTAGGAGTACTCCATAATAACTATTTAATCCTCTCCCAAAGTTCCCACTTGTGAATACCATTTCCTTGAGGGATTGGATTTCATCATGTAAATATTACTTGGGACCTTTAAAATGCTTGAGGAAAGCACACACAGAGAAAATAGGAATAAAACCTAAAAATAAAAATAAAGCAAAGCAAAGGAGATATGGAATGCAAAGAAGAAAGACCAGGTACAACTTTCTCATTGGAAAATTGAGATATGAAAAATAGCTTAAAGGTGACAAGAGACTTAGATACATAAATATATATCTAGAAGAAGAATGTTTATGGAAGGGAGGACAGCTAGAATGATGACACTGAAATACGAACATGACTGCTGTGTTGAGGAACAACAGAGACCAGTACAGTAGAACTGGGTGAATAATGGAGCCGTAAAGAAGATTTGACAGGTAATTGGGGATAAAAATCTTGTAGGATGTTTTAAGCCATTGTATAGACCTTGGCTTTTACTCTGTGAAATAGGGAGACACTGCAGAGTTTTGAACAAAGGAGTGATTTGAACTGATTTATATCATAAAGACATTTACTGCTTTGTTGAGAGCAGAATGGAGGGAAACAACAATAGAAGGTATTGAACCATTTTGAAAGCTACCATAGTAATCTAATGAGTGATCATGGTGGCTTAGACAAAAATGATTGCCATGTTGGCAAGAACCACATACATGGTGAGATTCTAGATATATTTTGAAGGAAAAACTATATAGCAAGATTCCCTTACAGACCAAATATAAGGAGTAAAAAGAAACAAATAACTGCACAAATGCAATAATGGAGCCTCTTTAAACTGAGAAAGACCAGAATGGAGCAATGGAAGAAATGAAAGAATGTGGGTTCCATTTCCAACATACTGATCATGAGAAATTGAATAGGCAGTCAGTAACACAAATTTGCAGATTTGTCTATCTAGTCTAGAAATCTAAATTTTGAATTGCTTAGCAAATCAATGGTACAGCAAGGAAATAGGCCAGATAATTAAATGAAGAAATGTGTTAAACAAGATACTAGAATGAAAGGAATGGCAAACAGAGAAATAGACTAAAATGTAATGATCAGAAAGATAGTAGGAACATCAGGCAAATATTGTTTTTTTGGAGACTGATGAGGAAGATTGTGAGTACAGTTCAAAATACAAATGTAAAAATTTTGTTAAATTTTTTAAAAAAATTAAACATGGTGACAGCAGTGTATTGAACAAAGTGCAAAACCTTTCTAAGCCAGAAGTTGTACAAGTCCCATGTGGCTGCAAAGATTTTATAATAATGAAACTGGTTCTGATTTGAAATCAATGCAAGCAAATCTATCAAACAATAGAAAGAAATCAATCATTTAAACAGCTACAAGTAGGTTACATAAGATGAGGACTGAGAATTCACCATTGAATTTATCAATGTGGATGTAACTATTGACTTAAGCTAGAGCAATTTCTGTTGAAAGATGTTGGCAAAATCCTAATAGAAACACCTTACAGAGTGAATGGGAAAAGGTAATCTGAGGCAGTGAATATAAATAACTCATTTGAAGATTTTGTTCCTGCTGTGAGGAACATAGGAGGCAGTATTCTGGAAGGGATGTAGCCACCTTCTTCTACTCCTTCTTTCTTTTTTAAGAAAGAAAGGATATTAGAAGTTTTCATGCTAGAGGAAATAATTAAATAGAATGTAAAAAAATATGATGATAGAGTGCATAATTGTGGAAAATGTCATTGCATATGTGATAAGGCATGTGCACTAATAAAATGAAAAACTATCTAAGGTATCCTGAAAAAGCATGAATACTAACAGACTAGATAGTATTAAAACTGTATAGATAGAAAGGTTGCTATTACTACTGCTTTGTGTGTGTGTGTGTGTGTTTTTTTTAACTCACTTTAAGGAACCAAGGGATTTGAAGAGGCAGATCTTATAATAGTGAATGTGGAGAACAGAATTTAATTTTAGAAGACTTGAGTCTATGATGGAGACAAATTAAAATATCTACCAGAAAATTTAAAATAACAGAAAATCTAGTTGGTAAGGAGGAAAGTTGTAGAATTGCAGAGAGTTCTGTTTTTGTTTTTTTGTTCTCTTCTAAGTTGTGCCTCTTAGGCTTGCTCCAGTTCATCATCCACATTAGAAGTACCAATAATGCAAGACTCTTCTCCATGAGTGGGAGAAAATTGAGAAAGGGTGTCACTGTGGTCCACAGACAATTAAAGGAATCATTTTATTGCCTTATTTGTCTTTCTTTGCTTTCCTCATTTTGTCCTGGATGAAGACCCTGCCATAAAAGTGTGCAGCAGCATTAGAAGGTCAAAAACCTCAGGTGAGACATATCAGATATTACTTGCATCTTCATAGAATCTACAAAAGATAATAACTGGTATCTCTATGGGTGGAATAGTAAGGAATAGAGCTTAAAAATATTGGTCACACATTGCTAAATATTGAAATGCTTGAATGATTCTTGGGACCATTCTATATTTGCACATGGCTAAATTCCAACATTGAAAATGATAAAATTATATATCAGTTTTCATATGTGTTCACTTAAACCAAAATGACTCTTCCATGCCCTAAGAATTTATTTCCTACAGTCATAAACATTTTAGAATTTAAAAAAGAGGGTTTGCTTTCTTAAGACATGTGGAAAACTCAAAGGAAACTCCCAATCTAACAAAAATGTTTGTAAAGAATCTTAGATTATATTTGCTTCTCAGAGAACTAAGATTAAAAGGCAACAAAGTAAAGTAAATTCTAAAGAAGGACAAAGATATTCAAGGAGAGATGTAACACAAACTGACTCACAGAAAGCACAGGATCCAAGGGAATGTTCTGGTTGCCATAATGGTGTGCAGAAATTAGATAAAATTTGAACAGACTGCTAAAAATGGGTTGGTATGTCACATGAAAAATCTGGAGACCCTTGTCATAAGGGGAATTTTCTCTTATTTGCATTTTTCCCCCAGTGATCTTCTATCTGGAACATATGGGAAAAATTGGGGTAGTTTAGCAAAGAAATGAGACCCTTCTTTGATAACATAATCAGGAATGAACTGATTATTGAATACAAGGGTCAGGCATTCCCCTTGTTTATATTATCATATAATGAAAAATAAATTATGATGGGAAGGGATTTAAAATGTGTTGTCTCTGAGAAACACAGAATGATAAGGCCATTAATCAAAGAGTGGAAGGAAAAAAAATCTTCTAAAGGATAATCAGGTAGTCATTTTGTAACCAAGATCCTGAACTGAGCATATTTGCATCCAGAGAAAAGGCAGAAAATACTTCCCAAAATAAAATACACAAAGTTATGTTTGGTTGCCACCGGGAGAAGAGCAAGCATCTATGAAAACTTCAGTTTGAAAGATATGGAACAAAGGACATCACTCAGACAAATGTTAGAGTAGAGCAATAAAGAAATACTCCTGCTTTCTATAGAAGCCAGGTATAAGATATAAGTGATGACTTTCAACTACTGGGAAAATGTTTGGGCATGAAGGGAGAAATGCTCTGTAGTACAGTCATGCAGCAATGGCTGAACACTGATCATGGAGCTACAAAATTGAGAAAAACCCTCTGGTGGCCTAACCAACCCCTATTCACAACACAAACAACAGCAGTCTTCCATTAGAATTTTGAATTTGTGGTGCATTGAAGGTTACCATAGCAACTAAGAAGATGCTGAGGACCTGTAACTTGTATATACTGATTTGGGAATGTAAAATTCTACAGCCACATTTGAAAATGCTTAATGTTTCTCAAGTTAAAATGAACATACTTACAGCTTAAGAATTCCTCTTTTAGTTCATGTTCAAGATAAACTAAGGCCTTGAATCGGTGAGTAGATAATCAAATTGTGGTATATTCATACAATTGACTATACTCAGCAAAATAAATAAATAAATCTACCTAATGAATTCATTTGTGCAACACCATGGAAATATTCTCCAAGGCAATAATACACTGAGTAAACAAAGTCAAAATAAGATTATTTATGTTCTATATGACTCTGTTTATATTTTCCTTTTAGAAAAGGTAAATGACATTCAGTCAACTAATCAGTAGTTTCTGGGGCCTGTGGTAACATTGGGAGATTGATGATAAAGAACAGGGACATTTTTGAGAAATTACAATATTGCTCATCTTGAATTTGGTGACATAGTTGTGAATGTATGTCAATGATATATATAATTGCACATATTAAAAATCTAACTTTTCTTCTATGTAAAGTGTTTGGCAATGCAACTGACAAGCAAAACATGCAAGTATATATTTATACACTCATATATTACCAATAGATTTTACTTATCAGTGTCTTAAATACATAATCTTATTTTTCTCTGGCAAGTTATTACTTTTAAGTTAGGAAATTTGACAGAAATTCATTTGCTGTCATATTATTATGGCAGATATACCTTCATCTTTATTTTTCTCTTTGTTCTATAAGTTGCATTTCTATTGAATATTTTTAAATTATTTCTAGGAAGCTACATTTTTATTGCATATAACACATTTCGATTATTTCCATCTTATTGACCCAGCAATCTCCTCCTCACTACCAACCTGGGTGGAAGATAATGAAAATTACAGAACACTAATGAAAGACATTCATGGAAAGAACTTCCATGTTCATGAGTTAGAATAATTAATATTATTAAAATGGTTATATTACCAAAATAAATCTACATGCAGATTCAATGAAAGCCCCTTTAAAATACCAATTATAAACAATCAATGAAGTAAAGAGAGAGCCTACATTTTGGGAGCCAATTTTTGCCCTGCACATCCAATAGAGCACTAATCTCCAGTATATATAAAGAACTCAAAAAACTTAACCCCCCCAAAACAAATAGCCCAGTCAAAAAAAATGAGCTAAGAAGCTGAACACACACTTCTCAGAAGATATACAAGTGATTAATAAATATATGAAAAAAATGTTCAACATCTCTAATAATTAGAGAAATACAAATCAAAATTACTCTTCAGATTTCATCTCATGCCAGTCAGAATGACAGTTATCAAGAATTACAAACAACAATAAATGTTGGCAAGGATGTGGGGGAAAAGGCAAACTCATACATTGGTGGTGGGAGTGCAAATTGGCACAACCAGTCTGGAAAGCAGTATGGAGATTCCTTAGAAAACTTGGAATCCTAATCCTTGGTCTATACCCAAAGGACTTAAAATCAGCTCACTATAGTTATGCAGCCGCATCAATGTTCATAGCAGCTCAATTCACATTAGCTAAACTGTGAATGCAACTTAGATGCCCTTCAATAGATGAATGGATGAAGAAACTGTGTTGTATATACACAATGGAATATTATTCAAAATTAAAAGAGAATAAAATTATGACATTTGCAGATAAAGGGATGGAGTTGGAGAATATCAGGCTAATAATCAAAGTAAACCAATCCCCCCAAAATCAAAGGCTATATGTTCTTTCTGATAAGTGGATGCTGACCCATAATAGTAGTGGTAGTGGTGTTGTGTAGGGAGTAGGGATGAACTGTGATTGCGCAAAGGAGAGAGGGGGGAGGAAAGAGGAGATGGGGCAGGAAATATGGTGGAATGAGATGGACATCATTACCCTAGGTACATGTGTGACTGCACATATGATGCAATGGTACATCATGTACAACCAGAGAAATGAAAAGCTGTGCTGCAATTGTGTACAATGAATCACAATTCATTCTGCTGTGATATGTACTTAATTAGTATAAGTCAGTTAATTAAGAAAATACCAAATATATTCTTTACAAAATAAGAAAAAAAAATTCTAAAACTCATATTAAAAAAACAAGGGACTCAAAATAGACAAAGCACATTAAGCAAAAAAAGAACAATGTTTGAGTTACAACAACTCCCAATTTCAAAATGTACTGCAGAGCCATAGTTTTAAAAAGTGAAATGGTACTGGCAATAAAAACAGAACTCTGAATTAATGGAATAGAATAGAGAACACAGAAGTCAACTCACAAAGCTACAGTCATTTGATACTTGATAAAAATTCTAAAAATCATATTCCATGCATGTGTGATCATGTCAAAATGAACTAAGAAATGGAATGGCATCAAATTAAAAGTTTTCTCCATACAAGACTATTAATTTAAAATTTGTTCTAGTTAGTTATACATGACAGTGGAATGTAATTTTTGACACAAAATATGTAAGTGGAGTATAACTTCTCATTTTTCTAGTTGTACATTGTGTAGAATCAAACTGGTCCTATAATCATATATGCACATAGGATAATAATGTCTGATTCATTCTACTATCCTTCCTACCCCCATGCCCTTCCACTCTGTTCAATCAAAAGCACCTCTATTGTTCCCTAGCCACCCTCCTTATTGTGAATTAGCATCCTCATATCAGAGAAAACATTTGGCCTTTGGTTTTTTGTCAACAAAGTAGCATGGTATAAAATCAACACAGATAAATGAAATGTGTTCCTATGCATCAGTGATGAATCCACTGAAGGAGAAAATAGGAAAGTTACCCCATTCACACTAGATTCAAAGACAAACAAACAAAAACTTGAGAATCAATCTAACAAAAGAGGCAAAATACCTCTACAATGAAAACCACCAAACACTCAAGAAAGAAATTGACGAAGACCTTAGAAGATAAAAAGATTTCCCATGCTCTTTGATAGGCACAATTAATATTGTCACAATTGCCATACTACCAAAAATGTTATTCAGATTTAATGAAATTCCTATTAAAATGCCAATGACGTTTTTAATTGAAACAGAAAAAGCAATCATGAAATTAACTTGGAAGAATGAGAGACCAAAATAGCCAAAGCAATCCTTAGTAAGAAGAGTGAAGAATTAGGCATCACAATACCAGACCTTAAACTATGCTATAGAGTGATATTAACAAAAATGGAGTGGTACTGGCACCAAGATAGACATGTAGGCCAATGGTATAATATAGAAGGCACAGAGACAAACGCATATGAATACATTTATCTCATACTATACAAAGGGGCCAAAAACATACATTGGAGAAAAGATAGCCTCTTCAACAAATGGTGTTGGGAAAACAGGAAATCCATATGTAGCAAAATGAAATTAAACCTCTATGTCTCACCTGGCACAAAAATTAACCCAAAGTGGATCAAAGACTTATGCACTAGAACAGAGACCTTGTGCCTAATGGAAGGAAAAACAGGACAAAATCTTCACCAGGTCATCTTAGGCACTGACTTCCTTAACAAGACTCCTAAAGTGCAAGAAGTCAATAAATAGGAAGGATTCAATCTGAAAACTTCTCAGCAAATGAAACAATTAATAATGTGAAGAGACAGCCTACAGAACAAGGGAAAATCTTTACCACATGCACCTCAGATAGAGCACTAATCTCCAGGATCTATAAAGAACTCAAAAAAAAAAAAACCCAAAACTTAACACACACACACACACACACACACACACACAAATAACAAATAACCCAATGTTATATAAACCATATTAATAATTACAACTTTTACAAACAAATAAAAAACAAATATCCCAATCAATAAATGGGCTAAGGAAATGAATAGATACTTACAGAAGAACAAATAAAATCAATAAAAAATACATGAAAAATGTTCAACATCTCTAGCAATTAGAGAAAACTACTTTTTAATATAAGTTCTTTATATTATCTTGAAACAGTCCAATGTTCATATTTGGACACTAAGTAGTGGAATATTATTAGCATCTGATCATTTCATGTGGAAAGTAATTTCTAAATTATATTCCTAAGCAAGTCTTATTTTCTTTGCAGTACACAAAAAATAAAGTAGAGAAATATTCAAACCTTTAAAATATTAAAAAAATGAAGAAAGTAATTTTAAAATAAAGGCAATATTAAAAAGTACTGAAAATATTTAATGTATCCTGTAGATTATTTGGGTTCCAGAAATAGTGCTCCCACTATATTAGAACACTTTTTTCATTTGCTTAGTTTTGAATTTCATGTGTAAGTATGATATCTTGTATAACACTTTTCTTGTGAAGATTTGAGTTATTTTTGTGCCTCATTGATATAGTTATAAAGAGTTTTATTTCTAATCATTTCCTAATATTTAAAATAACATACTTAACTGTGGTAAACAGAGTAATAGAAAAATATCTCTCAAATAGTGGTGTATGCTGGGCGTGGTGGTACACACCTGTAATCCCAGGGACTCAGGTGTCTGAGTCAGAAAGATTGAGAGTTCAAAGCCAGCTTCAGCAAAACAAGACACTAATCAATTCAGTGAGATCCGGTCTCTAAATAAAATGTAAAATATGGCTGGAGCTGTGGCTTAGTGGTTGAATGCCCCTGAGCTCAATTCCCAGTACAAAAAAAAAAAAATGATGTTCACATTTTAATCTCTGGAATCTGCAACTATAATGTGGTCAATGGCAAAGAGAAGTTGAGGTTTCAGATGAAAGTGAGAGTTGCTAATGAAATGATCATGAGTTGTTGAGATGACTTTGAATTTTTAGACTATTGGCTGGCCAAATAAATGGAAAAAATGATGAGAGAGAGAGAGAGAGAGAGAGAGAGAGAGAGAGAGAGAGAGAGAGAGAGGAGACACATATATTAGCCTTGAGACTTTTAGTTTGAAGGTAGAAGGATAAGACCTTAATCCAAAAGACTACATAAATTAGATAGGCAGGAAAACCACTCCTCCACTGGAGTCTCTGGAAAGGAATGTGGGTTTCTTAGCACCTGTCATGGTAACATAAAAAAATCATCATCTATTTAAGATAGTACATTGCGGTAAATATTTACAGAATCAAGGTAAAAAATTTCTGAATTATTTCTCAGATTGTATAATTGTAATTATTAATATGGTTTACATAACATTTCAAACTCAGCTATTCATTATTAATTTTTACACCCCTTATGTGACAAAATCCAATCTGTAAGATTTAACAGGTTTTCAACATGATTTAATTATGGATAATCTATAAACATATGTCAATAAAGTAAAAAAAAAAGTTTAAGGGCTTGTGGTTGAGATTGGGGGTTAGCTAGAAAAAATACCTAGTTCCAAATATATGGTATTACGATGCAGAAGAATTTTTCTACACTCATTTGGAAATATATTTTGGACTTCACCAAATATATAGGTTTATGAATCTGCAAGTTTTACCTATATGATGTGGACTACATATTCAGATTATATTATGGTCATTTTACAGATTTCCCCCCCCCCATTATTTGTGATCTGCATTCATTCACAAATTACTTCATGCCTTCACTCATTCTATTGCACAAAATGTCTTCTAATCCTACTAAAATATCCATCCAGAATTTACAAGTAAAGACTTATTACTGTATTATATGGCTCTGAATATAATTTTTTAAAGATTAAAATAATGTGTATCTAGTATGTTTTGAAATTTATTCCAGAATCTATAGTCTATGGTATCATAACTGATATTATCTAATAGCATTCCCAAATGACAATAGCATGTAATTTATATTTTCACAGAAAGCTAATGCTTGCAGCAAAAGAATCTTCTGATTAGTAAGTTAGTAGAAAGAACTCTGGTCAGTTTATAAAACTGCTGGGTGGTGCACAACTGTTGAGCATAGTTAGATAAGCTCATTCACATTGTGGTTTTATATCCACAATCTTGTTGATTCTTTCTCTTTGTATTTAATACAGTAGCAAAACATTTTTTAAATATATATATTTTTAGTTGTAGGTGGACACAATACCTTTTGTTTGATTTTTATGTGATGCTGAGGATCAAACCTAGTGCCTCATGTGTGCTAAGTGAGCACTCTACCACTGAACCACAACCCCAGCCCAGCAAGACATTTTTGATATCTTATTGAAACAATTGGAAAGCAATTTGAGTAATTTGAGTGACTGTACCTGGGATGGTACAGTATCTCTGATACAAAAATTTTCAATAAAGTTAGCAATAAGAGCACAATAATTCTGTATCTGTCCTTGCTTTTTTAATAACTACCTTTTAAGATGCCTGATTCTCTACATAGCTAAATGACCTTTGAAATAAAAGAAATAACTACACTCCAAAATTAAATTTCTTCATTTGCTAAATGGTATGGACAAGTGTAATTTCAAAGGATATGTGAGAATTATATGGCATTAGGCAAGGTGATTGACAATCTTTTGACACTTACTAATATGTTAGATATATGAAAATGCCTATGATACATACATTGTGATATCAGAGCTCCCAAAACCCCCGTGTTGTATGCTGGAGTGAAAAAGCACTCAGTTCTAGTTATACATGCAATATCCAGATTTTTTATAGTTATTTTATTTCACATTGTAATTGAAAAGTTTGGAATTAATAGACTTTTTTTTTCTTTCCCATAAGATCATTCTTTTCAACACAACCCAAATCATGCATATGCTTCTCATGTTTTAGCTATATTGGCCACCCATTTGAAGCAAGAGAGAACTAGCATTGCTAATCCCATGCTAGATACTCAATACACATACTCATTGAATCAGAAAATATGTTCATTATGCTGTACTTTGTGGTTAAGCCTAATAAAATCTTGCATTAAGTGAGAATCTATGCCTGGATAATAACTGTTTGCACATTAAAATTTTGGATCAAACTGAGTCTCTAATGTAAAATAAAAGGCTTATAGAATTTAAACTTCATTCTTAGATTCCCTAAACCATTGACCAAGATAGCCTTATAAAATTCCCTTCAGCTTGACTAAACTTAAGACATGATTTTTCCTCACTCTAAGTCCCTGGACTTCCTTTTCTTAAAGCATTTTCTTTAGAAAAAATTTTAAAAGAAATTTAATTACAATTTCATGTTGCCTTTCTCAAAACATACTTATTAGGCATTTATAGTTTGAGGATATTGAGATGGTTTAATTATTTTTCAAATTGTAGTTGTCTATTTAGTAGCCAAACAAAACCAAAATAGTTTTAAATATCAGCTCTTTTACCCCATTGTTTCATAGAACATGCTGTGTTTTGATTTTCTCATAATATAAACACATATAAACACATACATATAGTATATATAATATATGTATATAACATATACTATACACACAAACGAAAAATATTTAATATCATATGATACTTTATTTAATATAAACTCTCAAACCAAATTCAATTTAAAAAACAGAATTGATTAAATATAATATTCCTTTAAGTGTTCCTATAAAACTTATATATTTAGAAATCTGTAGAATTAAAACAACTAAAGTTTATTTTATAACAGAATACCAAAATGAACCAAATTCTTTAAAGATCAGAATTTTGTCTGTTTTTTAATTGGTCACAATCCCTTTTTAAGAGCAACCAAATTTCAATGATTAAAATTTGGTGAGCAAATTTAAATACAGTAGCATATGTAAATACAATCTATACAATCCTGTTTTTATTTATTTATTTATCTCTTTGTGTGTCTGTTTGTGTGTGTGGAGGAAACAGCAATAATACCAACAACAAAATTTGGATATATGGCTTGTAATAGTTGAGTGTTTTGGACTATCAGCAATATATACTGCATTTAGTTCATTGTTATTTTTTTAAGTATTGGGCTATTTTAAAAGTTATCAGAAAAGGAAGGATAGGAGCATTAAATTTGGGGAGGTGCCTGAGGGATGTAACAGCCTAACCAGCCTAATCAGCAGCAAGAGTCCTGGACCTACTTGGCAGATCTCTCTCATTCAGTGGACCTGGTTACATCAATATTACTGTTTTTTTCCATGTGTCTCAATAGCAAGGTAGGGGATCTGATTTGCTTTATCCCATGCTTGTTTCCCAGTATCTACTTGGGTTGTAGGGACACATGCAAAGACAGACACCAGTCTTTTTAGATTTCTCAGTAACGTTGTGGCAGTGACTAAAGTATCTTCTGCACAGTGAAATATGGAAATTAATTAGCTCTTTTCTACTTTGTGAGGAGAAAGAACAGGACAAATCATGTAGTATGTGAGACAAGAATGTCTAGAGAACTTTCTCTGCATTTCCTTTAGGTTGTCTTGCTTGTTGATTATTTCTGAAATAATGTCAAGATAAAAAATAGCTAAAGCTGAAATTGGTGGTAAAAATATTGATCTTAAGAAAGGTAGATTACATAAATAAAATTAAAACTTGGGGCAAATGCTAATAAATATCAATAATGGTGCTACGGTAATGTTGCTATCTCCAGATGGTAAAATTTATATGCAAAGTGGTATTCTGATAGGATGATATTTTAATCTTGGAGTATGTCACAGAAGAGCAAAGAAAAGCATAACAAAAGAGCACTTAACTACATGCTTTTGCATAGGTGAAAAATTAGAGAGGCTCAGTGAGCTCCAAAGTGAAATTCTTAAAATATATTTAAAATTAAAAGAAAAATTGATATTATGAAAGCATCACATGAGCTTTTCCAAATTAGAAACAGAAACTGGTAAACTGAAACAGAATGTATAGACTTCTTTTAAAATGCCCTAAATCTAAATCCCTTTTAAAGTTTTTCCCATTCTTATTTCCACTTGTTTTCTTTCTCTTTGTGTGTGTATGTCTGTCTCCCTTCTCTCTCTCTACTATAAGATCTACAGACCTTCTTGAGAATGATTCATTCAAATTATCTGGTGGTTATTTGTAGTTTTATTTAGCTTGCTTTGCTTTGCTACCTCTTTCTTCTTGTAATACAAAAGATGTAGCAAAATTTTAAATATTTTAGACAAGAGTACAACATAAATGATGCCACTTCATGTTGCACTACATTAGAAAACAATAAGATGTTAACCCATGGTCTGGGAGAGAATATGGGTTGTTGAATTTGGGTGGGGATATTCTGATTTTTTCTAGTTTAAAATTATTTGCAAGCGGAAAGTTAAATCTGTAATGTAATTTTGACATTGTTTACTTTTCTGGTCCTCATTAACCACTGACTAATGTTTTTAAAATCAATAGACATAGTTGTATAAATCAGTACCTTATCAGGATGGCTAAGATAATTTTTGGTTATATCACTTTTTAATCGATGCATTATAATTGTACATAATAGTTGGATTCATTATGCCATGTTTATACACACAATGTAATTTGATCAATCTCATTCCTCAGCTCATTCCTCAGTCTTTCATTTTCTTCTTTCCTTTCTCTGATCCTCTTGCTCTACTCTAGTTTATCTTCTATTATTATTATTATTTTAACTTTATATTATTATTTTAATTTTATATTATATATAATATTTAATATCATATTGTTTTATATATAATCATACTGCAGTAATTAAATTATATATATAATATAAATTTTATATTTGTATACTATTTATATACTCTATATATATATTTGTTCAAGGACATAGTATAGCTTGGTAGGTTTTGTTCCTTAGTACTTCCCCACGACCTCCCTTCTTCCTTCTCCCTTCCACTCCTCTTGCTATACTCAGTTGGTCTCCCTTCTTTTTTTGTGAGATCCTTTTTGTAGCCCTTATTAAAAAATGTCTCTTTTGACTCCATATATGAGAGAAAAACATTTGACCCTTGACTTTCAAAGTCTTATTTTTTTCGCTTTGTTTCATCGATTTATAAACAAATATTATAATTTCATTCCCATTATGACTGAATAAAACTCCATTGTGTATAATACAATATTTTCTTTATCCATTTATGTCTTATTGATCATCTATGCTGGTTCCATAATCTGGCTACTGTGAACTTTGTTGCTATAAACATGCATGTATTACTATAATATTCTGATTTTAGTTCTTTTGGATAAATGTCCAGTGACTTCTTACAAGGAAAACAGCTGACATCTATAAATGATAATTTGTGTTCACTAAATGAGGAGATTAGGTTACCAAAAATTTAGTTTTCAATGAAAACATTCCAAACACTGACAATAATAAATACTGGTGAGAAGGTAAAGTAAAAAGACCTTTTATTCATTCCTAATGGGAATGCAAATGTTATAGTACTTTGGAAGGCAGTTTCTTGTTTTATATCAAAACTAAACATACTACTACTATATGATTCAGCAATGGCCTTCCTTGGTATTTACCCAAAAGAGGTGAAAACATGTGTTCACTCAAAACCTATACAAGCATGTTTACAGCACCTTTATCCATAATCACCCAAACTTGGAACAAACTGACATTTTCTTCAGTCTATGAAGGGATAAATAAGCTATGTTGCATTCAGACAATGGGATGTTATTCAGCACTAACAAGCAATAAGTTATCAAACCATGAAAGGCACAGAATAGAATTGAATGCATATTTCTAAGTGAAAGAAGCCAGTCTGGAAAGGTTATACTATGCCATTTCAACAAGAGCACACAGAATTTTGGAAATTTGAAAATTATGGAGACAGTAATAAGATTAGAGGTTGTCAAGGATTGTGGGGAAATAGAAACAGGTAGCACCAAGGATCTATAGAGTGGTGCAAGTACTCTGAATGGTTCTATGATGTGGTTATTTGTCATTATATATTTGTCCAAGCCACTGTGTACAAAAGGCAGAAGGAATCATGATTTCAATTATGAACTTTGGGCAGTAATGAGGAATATGTGTGGGTTCATGAATTGTAACAAATGTATCACTCTAGTGGAGAAGGCTGACAACTGCTGAAAGTACCCATCATTGCTATAGATACTTTAAGGGCAGTCATGCCAATAAGTGAACCTAAATTGGTTCTAAAAGGTAAATTAATCTAAGAAGAATTATCATTTTATATTTACTCAGCTGACATTTGTAGAAGCCCAGCATGTGAAAGGCAGTATAATTATAGCCCACCGGGAGTCAGGGGATGATTCTGCCTTGAAGGTGTAGTGTATTTTTTTTTATATCCTGATAAACAAATAAATAAATACCAGGTCATGAAGACAGCAGAAAGAAGAATTCTCAGAGACATTCCAAGCATGCTTGGTAGGTTTGGTAATTGCTTGCCTGGACTTGGAACCAAAAGGCACCATTGTACCTGGTGCACACCCAGGCACCAATTTTGAATGGTTCAAGGGCCAATTACTTGTCACTGCATAGTTATAAATGAGAAGAGATATATTTAATCAAAGAGATTTTTATTATTATTATCATTATTTAAAAAGTGAGTTTCCAAGAATAATGCAGTCTATATTCACCTCAGTTTTTCTGTATTAAAATAATCTTTATGAAAACCAGTATATGCTCTCACATAGTTTTTATAAAACTATATTCCCTATAATTCATTATTAATTTCATGAAGGCTAGAAGACCATTTAGTCATTACTGTATCTTTGGACAGAGGAATATTATATATTCTCAGCAATATTTTTTTTTAAATTTTTCTCAAAAGTCTACAAATATTTTTGAATTACACGTTTTGTTGAGGTCAGAGCTAAGCAATGAGAATAAACAATAGTTAAGATACAAATCTTTTGAAGAGGTTGAAGATAGGAAAGACGCTGCTGGCATGTCTGATTTGTAGCTTATCCTTATAGATGTAGGAAGGAAAACAACATGAGCTAGATTTGTATTTAGTTATTGACTTGTAGACTTTGAGGAAGCATTTATTTACATAGGTGTCGCACAGCGATAACCTCACTGAATCAATGAAATACAGTATCGCTGAAGGTGCAAATGTGTTTGTAATGATTATTGCTGTACTTACACTGCATATTGCTCCATACCACTGGCAATGCTACCAGACATATGTCAACCTGCAATCATTTCCGTTACAGAAATAAAAGTCTGGATGATGGTCAGTATCCCATTCCATTTTGACACTCAACTTGTTGTTTATCTCTTCCTGTACCTTGAAATTGTGTACCTAAAAGGTACTTTGTACTAACTTTATTCTTCTAATGGGCTCATGCAAAATTATTGTGTGCATTTTATGAACTATTCATGAACTCTGTTGCAACTTAGTATTCATTAAAATTATTGTTTCTAAATATTGACCAATCAGACACTTCCTTAGCTCTCTGCACTTTTCTTTTAAACTTCAAATTTTAGTTCAATTTTCTTTTTAAATTTAAACAATGACTTTCCATATCACTTTGGGAATTATTTTTTAAAAATCACTAGAAACCAAAGTATCAAATATGATGGAAGAAAGTACGTTGTTTCTGTCTAATCTCTACATTCTTATGTTTAGCCAATCTGAATTCCTACGCTATTAATCTCTTAATAATATGTTATATATTTGTCCAAGCCACTGAATGTACAAAAGCCAAAGGGAATCACGATTTCAATTATGAACTTTGGGTAGTAATGAGGAATATGTGTGGGTTCATGAATTGTAACAAATGTATCACTCTGTATACATATCATATTTCCAAATGATTGATTAACTCAACCAAAGTCATGATATGTTTTTAACTACCATGATATTTGTTTGCTAGAGTTTTTCTTCTGGGAATATCACTGACCTAACCAAGGAGACAGATTTTTTCCTGGGCACATTGTGGAGATGCTTCTCTAAGACTTGACCTTCCAGGAACTGCTACACCTGAAGATATAGCTTAGCACTATATTTACTAGCTTGACCACCCTGCTCCCATCCCCAAAAAACAGCGAAACAAAAGAGAAAGAAATCCTTTGTCAATCAGCAAATTTCATCACCTGAGTATATCTCAAGCTATTTTCCATTTTTTCCCAGATACTATCGGAACACCTCTCTTTATTAAGGAGTAATCTTTTAAGGCAACACTGCTTCAGATAAATTTATCTCTATTCCTATGAAGCAGAGGACTCTGTCTCTCAGATGGGCTTCTAAGCTGGATCTGACCTTAACTTTCTGATTTCAGTGGTACCTGGTATCTATTGTGAATTTACCAATTCTGTTTGCTCACTCCTTTTACCCATTCTGGCCTAAATGACTGCCTATATCTGATTTGTATTACCTGTGGCGATGTGTCCCATACCAGTTCCCTGACACCCACCCTGCTTCCTATTACACCTCACTACAATGTCAGTGCTTATTTTTAGCAGACACCTTATGTTCTTTATGGACAGATTACCTGCACACTGTTTTCTCACCTTGCCCTCTTGAAACTGATACCATCAGTTAACAGAAGGACAAACTGAGTGGAAATTGAAGAGTTTTCATGAGGTTCTCTGAACTCATCTATCCTAATCTGATAGAAACTGAATCTATTGACCTTCAAGTGTAAGGTACATGTCTTTGGTCTCTTTTTTTCTTAAAAACAAAATCTACCTTGAGTTTATAAATCTGTGAAGCTTTAGTATTATTTTTTGTCAGATAAAAATGTTATTTTAACAGACTAACTCAAATCTCTGACTGCTTTAAGAACATTCATTTGATAATGGTCATACATGTTTTAAAACCTTTCTGTGAAAATTATAATAGCTCCATTTTCTTTCAGATTGCATTTTTAGAAAATATTTCAGTAGAAGAGAATAGCAATGCTATAATGACCCCCTCTAAAAAATGACCAATTTTGCATCCATGCTTTTTGTTAATTTGGAAGGTATATTATCCAGAATCTGGATAAATGCTCCTACAAGGTAGCCTTACTAAGTATATTTTAGACAGAAATTACATCTCTAGTATTCTCTTTTGCCTCTAAAACTAATTTTAATTCATTTTTATTATTCATCTATTTTTATAATTCATGAGAGCTTTGTAAGCTTGTTAGAATAAAAAATCAATTAAGTACATTTTATTGACATTTTATTGATTGTGTATGTGTGTGTGTGTGTGTGTGTGCATGTGCACGCGTGCACATGTGTGCTTATGGTTTTATGGTTAAAATATATTCTTCACTTAAAATGGAATGAAATATTATAATTGAGTAAGGTACAATGCTTATATGCAAATGAGATGATAAAATTTTATTTCTACATTTCTAAATTTTAAATGCCACTGGAACTGTACTTAGTTTTTAAAGGAACAAATTTTATTTTCTATAATTCATTGAGTCAAAGTTATTTACTGTTAAATACTAACATCTGAAGCAGATGTATTTTTCTCTCCAGAATACTTGAATTTAATATTTTATAATTCTTTATCAAGGAATTTAACTCAAATACATGGAACATTTTAGAAAACACAGCAATCAATCAGTAACACTTTTTAAAATAGAAATAATTGAGGAACAAATTTTAAGGGAATGATACACCAATTTTGGAAAATTTGTAAATCCTAAGAAATCAAGTAGTTTTCCACCACCTGCTTGTTTAGAATCAAGTGGGAACACAAGTAATTATATTACAATTGTTGAAATATTGTGACTTTTAACTTTCTTATTTGTTCACATACAAGTGAGCATTAATAGTCTGGCAAAGAAGGCAAGATGAATAATCTTGCAGCCTAAAACTGAACATACACAAATTTTTAGGTAGCAAGTTTGTTCGTTGTTACTAAAAGTAAATACTGTAGTGTGTTTTTTTTTCCCTTCCACAAACTAGACAGACACTACACAAGTTAAGTATAAATAGATTTTGCTTTTGCTTAGTGACTGTGTGTAAGCAGAATGTGACTTCTTGAGGACACCTGCCCATTATGCTTTGGTTAGGTCCAGGGAAGAATTCAGTATAGTGATTGACAAACTCTTCTTTCTATTACCTCTAGGAATAGGAAAAACTGTTCCTTAAATAAGAAAATAAAATGTCTGTTTATTTAAAGCAACCTTTTAATGAACAATTGTACCTTATCATCATTTTGCTTATGATAGCTATATTTGCTTAATATTTTACATATGGTTTTTATACATTGTGTGCTATGCTATATAACTACTTGTCTTTTACTTTATTTGATCCTTTTAGCAATTTCCTCAATGTTTAGATAACAAAGTTGAGGTACAGATAGGTATAGATGGTCGAATACACCCATCTGTGACTATAAGAAAAACTAAGGTCATATTTAGAACATTGTGCTTAGCACAGCAAAGAGGCATACTATATGTTCAGCAATGTTCCTAGCATAAAAAGATGCTGAGCTTCCTCTAGAAAATAAAGCTTTCTTAGGTTTTACTGAATAATGCTGTTTTTAAAATTTATACTGTATCCCTAAAAAAAAAAAAAAAAAAAACTGTGTAACTCTAATTTAGCAGTGGGGAAAAAAAAGCACAATTAACAAATCCAAAATAGAATACACTATCCCCACCCATATTTCCCAAATATAGTTATTTTCCTAAGAATCCTTATCTTCTCTGATTGCAACACCATCTGCCTAATCAACCAAACCAGAAATCTGGAAGTCTTTCTTTTTACCTTCCTCTTGCTCATTTTCAAAACAAATCAATACTTGTGCTGATTTTATCTTCTGTCTTCCTCTTTATCTCTTTAGCTTAATCTTCTTTGCATGTATTTATTTTAAGATATTGTCACATGCCTCATAGAATATTGCATATCCATCACATTCACGGCTTTGTTTACTGTCTCAAACCACCACAGAACTTCCTTTCATTCTCATAAAAAAGTTAACAATCTCAATCTCATATTTGCCTCTGTCATTTCTCTACCTCGTTGCCTTCAATGATACCTCAATTCTCTTGTAGCTTCCAAATCCTTCCATTGTATGAAACTTGCCTTCAGCTCCCGGTGCATTGTCTTGTTGTATTGGATTCTTCTTTCAATAACTGAGATTAATTACAAATTACCCATTAATATTCAATTCAAGTTATTTTGTCTGAAAAAATATACATCAAATTCTCCAAAATTTAATGTCTCTCCTTTCCTAAAGAATGTACATTATAACCCTTAAACTACTCATGCTGTTTTTTTGATTTTTTTAATTGACATATGAAAGCCGTACATATTTATGGAGTAGAGCGTGATGATAGATACATGTATAAATTATGTGGTAATCAAATCAGAATAATTAGCATACATATCACCTCATACATTTATCTTTTTTTATGTCAACATTCAAAATACTTTCTTCTAGCATTCTGAGACATTCAATTAAATATTTTTATACTCAACATGCTGCAAAATGAAACACCAAAACTTATTTCTTATAACTTGTAAATTTGTACGCATTGTACAAATTCTTACTCATTATTCCCCTATGTTCCTCAGTCTCTGCTGACTACTATTTTACTGTCTAATCCTTGAAATAAGCTTCTTTAGAATCCATAATATTAGGGAGATTATTTGATTTGGTCTTTCTGTAAAAGTTTATTTCATTCAATATAATACATTCTAGATTCATCCATGTTACAGCAAAGGAGAAGATTCAATTTTTTACAGCTAAATAATATTTCATTGTTATGTACAATGTATATTAAATCCACTGATGATAAAATTGCTAGGTGATATGGTAGTTCTATTTTTAAAATTATAAGGGAACTTATTATAGTTTTACACAATTACTTTATTAATTTTCATGTTCACTAACAGTGTATAAAGGCCCCTTTTTCATATTTACACTAGCACTTTATTTTTGTTATTGTTGTTGCTGCCTTTTGACAAAAATCATTTTATTTAGGATGAGATAATATCTCACTGTGGTTTTGATTTACATTTTTCTGATGATCAGTAATGATGAGTACTTTTTTTTGCATATATACTTGTTGTCTCTTTTACGCTTTTCTTGAGAAATCTTTTTTTAGATCTATCGCATGTTTTTATTCAGATGATGATGATTTTAATATTGAGTTGTTTAAGTTCCTTACCTACTCTGGTATATTTATCTCTACTGAGATGCAAAGTTTATTAATATTTTCTCTCATTATATAGATTGTTGCCTCACTCTGATATTTATTTCTTTTGGCTATGAAGAATTATTTTAGTTTTATGTAATACCATTCTCTATTTTTTTCTCCTCTTGACTGTTTCAGGGTCTTGACCAGAACAGTCTCAATCATACCAATGTGATGGAACAGTTCCCTAGTTTGGTCTAGCAGTTTAATAGTTTGGGGTCATAAATTAATATCTTTATCACATTTTGCACTGATTTTTTGTATGTGGTGAGATATAGTAGTCTAGTAGTCTTCTGCATGCATATATCCATTTTCTAACACCATTTAGTGAAGAGATTATCTTTTCTTCATTGTGTATTCCTGGCAATTTTGTCAAAAACTGTAAGCATGTGGATTGATTGTAATGTTCTCTATTATGTTCCATTGATCTATGCATCTATTTTCATGTCAGTACCATGCTGTTTTAATACCTAGAGCATAAAATAATTAAGAATAACTTCAATCAAAAAGGTGAAACAAACAGAAAATAATGAAACACTGATGAAACTGAAACAGACACAAACAAATGGAAATATATTCTATATTCATTGATGAGAAGAATGTTAAAATAAGTATACTATAAAAAGCAATCTATGGTTTCAATGCAATTACTATAAAAATAACTGGTGTTATTCATGTAAAAAAAGTCCTAAAACTTTTATGAGACCACAAACTATTCAAATTGCCAAAGCAATCCTGAACAAAAGGATTAAAGCTAGAGAGTTACTACACTTTCTTACCTCAAATAATTTTAAAAGTGATTGATTCCTGTTCAAATTATTAAAATAGATTAAAAAATACTCACAAAACAATAAACTTAATTTATTGTACACAGAAAGCAGATAATAATAGTGCAGAGAATCAAATGTAGATTAACTAATACAAAAAAGAAATAATAAAATGTAACACAAGTTTACCGTTACGAAGCTTATGTTTATAAGCTGTACAGAATTTCTCAACATACATTGTGTAGAAATACAAATTCTATATTGTTTAAATTGCAATGTAAATTTAGATATGAATATAAATGTAACAGTAAAAGTATGGGTGGCATTTTTGTTTGCATATAAAAATGAAAGAGATACATTCTTACCCAAAAGTAAAGATATGAAATATATAGATACATAAGCGTATTTGACCTATTCTCTAAGCGAGAATTATTATTTCATGCTCCCTTCACAAATCCAAAACATTGTAGATGATCATTAATTCAAAATTAAGTCTTTATGTACTAATAATTAAGCATTTAAATATGCCTATCTCTTAACAACTAAAGTCAAGAGTTTTGTTTTCAAAATCTATATTTGATAGTGGAAGAGATTATTATAATAAATTCACAAGCTAATGATTCTCTAATTTTAGCCCAATGGAAGTGTTCAAAAAATTGAAAGAGATGGTTTTCATGGAAATCTAAATTGTCCCTTAAAGTCAAGGTATACTGTTCACAAATTCCAAATATTTCCCTTAATGTTCATGGTTAAAATCTTCAGTAAATCCATTCAAAAAATTGTGTTATTTCCTTAGAGAATATTATAAATATATCTGTTGCTGTTTCATTTACTTGAACATTTCTTCTAAGGGTTTCTACCAAATAATTCCTTAATAAGAAGGCATCAAAACAAGTTTTAAATGCAAAATTAAATATGCTTATTGGCACAATTTTCAATGATGGTTAATTTCTGAATTGGTGACAAATACTTCTATTTCATGGGCTCTAACATTTCTTCCATTACTGATGATATGATTGGAGAACACAGATGTGCCTAAATATTAATAATAAGAGTTACTGCATATTCAGAGACTATGTGTATAATTTGGTAGAGCTTAATTGCAATATGGAATATATAACCATTTGTTTATCTATGAAAACCAAATAATACCTATTCAGAGAAGCATTTCATTAGCTTGCTTGGCAGTAATTTTAGAAAGAATCAGTGCCAGATGTGGGCACAAAGAAGAGAAGCAGGAATTAAACCAAGGAAATTTTTGGCCAGTGTAAACTCTTCATCATGCCTAGGGATATTTCCTTGCTATGCTTTTAATTTTTAATATATACATATTTTTCAGCACCAATGTATTTTCCAACACTAGAAACACTTCTGTTTTCCTCCCAAGCACCATAAAACTATAGTAATTAGTTTCTCTCATGTGATATAATGACATAACTACCAGAATAAAATACACAAAGTGCTTTGCTTCATAGTATTTACATAAAAATGTCAATTGTTTCTGTTCCTTCTGAGTTATACATCTCAAATTGTTTTTGAGAAAAGCATACTGTATTAGTCTTCTGTTAATTTGTTGCAAAAGTTTTTACTTCCAACATTCCATTTGTGATATTTGTTTTGGTTTTGAAGAGAAAGAAATTGTGGATATTCATGAAATTGCATTATAAATAAATCTGTCCTTGGATATAAGATCCACATATATTCTGCAATATATTAGCAAACTTGACTAATGAAGGCATAAAAAAATTAACAAATAATATTATTTAGCATATAAAAAGACATTAGAGAGTAAAAGTACATAAAAGTTTCAGTTAACTCCTTCTTTACGTGATAAACTCAAACAAAATGATTCAGCTGAAAAATTTGTTCACATAATTAATAAAATTTAAAACAAATATTTAAATTGGCATAAAATCTGGAGCAATTTTTGCTATACCTATTAATTGGGCATCTTTAAATGCCCACTTAGAAATTTTTGGCATCCGTTAACTAGTGAATCATAATCTTTCAAGATTTGAGTTTCAAAATCTGTATACTAATAATACTTTCTTGGCTATTTTTTATTGTAAAGTAAAGCATAATGAAAACATTTTCTGATTTAATGAGTATGTTTGTTGACCCTCATTTTGATATTTCTAATAAAATCCAGATTTTTATTAATGTCAAATAATTCCATGCTTTATGAATGCCATTATTTTTCGTGTCCTATTTCCTTTAGAACAAATATAGAAATGGTAGAAGTGACAAATAATAGCTTTATCTAATATCTGAAAAGGCATAAAATAAGTGCTATTGCATTTTAATAAAACTTTTAGGTAGCCTATGCAAATTGACATGTGTTTGTGCATGCTCCAGGTTTTTCTACCTACTGGAACATATATAATTTTGGGTGGTGACATTAAATCTCCTTTTCATTATTTTATACATTATTTTATAATCATGCATAATGAGCATCTACTTGTAACATAAAAAATTTTAAAAAATTACTAATTAATGGCTGTATTTTTTTTCTTAAATCAATTTATTTTGGAAATATTAAACGTAAGCAGATGCATTAAACTTCTGTAATACATTGGTTGTTGCTTTAAAATTAGGTACAAAACTTCAGTGAATAACTTTAAAATAGAATTTTGTAATTTTTTTTTAGTTGTAGTTGGAAACAATATCTTTATTTTATTTATTTATTTTTATGTGGTGCTGAAGATCAAACCCAGGGCCTTGCATGTGCTAGGCGAGTGCCCTACTGCTGAGTCACAATCCCAGCCCCTAGAAGTTTGTAATTTAAAAATAAACTCACATAAAAATTTATTTTGTACCAGAGTATCACATATAAGGTGCATTTGGGTTGAAAATATGCAAAATTAGTACAAGTCACAACAGGAGCATCAGACTCTGGGCAGCAGATATTCTCATGTCTAGATTACCATGGATTATATCTTCCTGCAAACAGCAGTAAGATTGATGAATCAAATAACTAAATAATGATGATAATAAAACAGACAAGCAATACCCAAGCACTGTCCCTATTAACCAAAAAGAAATTATAGTAGCTTGTGATGAAATTTCCAAGCAAAAATTCAAATACTGTGTTTTGTTATTGACTTGCTAAAATGATACTTGCTATAGTTTGAATCTTCAATGTCCCACAAAGGCCCATGTGTTGAAACCTTGTTCCCCATAATGTGGTGCTATTGGGTGGTGGCATAACCTTTATGAGTTGGGGCCTAGTAGAAAGAAGCCACTGCTTTTGAACATGATATTGAGACCATAGCCACTTTCATCACTCCCTGTAACCAGGAGGTGAACAGATCTTCTCTGCCTCTTATTCCCCCCAACATTTCTCTACAGCAACAGGCCCAAAGCAAGGGGGCCAAGCAATGATGGACTGAAACCTCGAAAACTGTGATCCAAACAAACATTTCCTGCTTTTAAGTTGATGTTCTCAGGTATGTTATTACCTGTGTTTTTAAAATGACTAACACACTGATAATATTTGTTACTGTATTTGGATTGAACAGACAAAATATTTCTTATTTTTATATCTTGTGCAATTTTCTCATTTGAAATCAGGCTGTACTGAAGGCGACTGTGATCTTTCATGTGTCTGAGGAGATGTCAGCAGCTGTGAAAAGTATCTTAAGACAAACCTTTTTTTTTCTGTTTTAGACTATCTTTATCTTATTTTTCTCTTCTGTGGCAAGCATATGAAGAGGCAAAAAGACAGAATTCCATTGTGAATGTATTATGTAGGTTTTCTTTTCAAGTTTCCTAAAACAAATATAATAAAAGTTGTGAGGAAGTCAAATACTTTGGAAAACTATAAAATTTTACCGCTAAGCAACTGCTTGCCATGAAAGATTGGACATCTGATAATGTCTACATCATGTTGATGTAGTTGAGTTGTTAATCAAAATCTTATTTCATGTATTAATCTAGACAATTTTACTAAATTTCTCGAATGACTTGATACATTTCTTAAATAAAAGATACTATAAATAAATACATTTTCTACCTAATATTTTATGTTTATATAATAATTGCTTAGTGTGAATAGGATAAAGGAATCCTGTTATTCTTTTCTTTGTAATCAATATCAGCATTCCACCTTTACTACTACTACCTCAAGCAGTGACCATTATGTTCATTTCCATGAAAGTCGCTCTCCATTATTTCTGTTGTGATTGTTGCCTTAAACAGCAAGAAGAACTGTTGTTGCCAATTATAAACTTAATCTCATTTCATCTTAAAACAATGTGTTACATAAATAATGAAGCTGTTCCTCTCTATCACTTGCATCTTCAGTTACCAAGAGGTCACTGATTTTGGATGAAGACCAAAGAAGTAACTGTGCTTACCTATTAAAATTGGCCCACTTTTGCTAAGAGCTGCTTCTGGTCTAATTATTAGCAGAGTTATTATCTCCTTTTATGTCACTGGAGTTGACTTATTCAAAAAGGAAAACTATTGGTAGGGATAATCAGGTGGGAACCAGTTAATCTTCTGCTGCAGATGCAATTGGCAAATACGTCACAGTACTGGCCAATGCAAGGTGCTAAATAATTGCAAGAAAAGAAAATTATAAACCAATATCCCTGATGAACAATTTTTAAAATTTTTTAAAAACCCACTAAACTGAATTCAATAGCACACAAAAAGCATAATCTACATGATTCAGTGGGAATCATCATTTAGATGATAATCATGGGACAATCTGAATGTAATTGCCAGCCACAGAAAACCTTCAATTTTAACCTCTATTTGTTTTTTGAGCCTCTAACTTACCTGAGAATTCCTGTCTTTATCAGTTTCAATCATATATATATATATATATATATATATATATATATATATATATGACTTTCAACCTAGCCATACATTATTTATTGGCTGCTCAAGCACTTATTAACATTTCTTATTATCTGTTGTTAGATATGACCATTAACAACAACTACAATTAATTATTATTATAACCTATTAAGTGGGCTGCCTACTACTGAAGCCAGAATTAGAAAGACAGTCAGTGTAGATAGGTAAATGGAGTAAGGTCGGATCTAGGAGGCCAATTTTGAGTGAGTCTGGGGAGTAGGAGACTATCTCCTGAGGGATTGAAATGTTATTTCCTTCAGAGGCCTTCCTCCACCCTTATCAAGAACCTGCTCCTGCTCCAACCTGTTGCCAAGGTAACCTGTCCCAGGAATTGCCCCTCCCTACAGGGAGCTATAAGGTTGATAATGTGTCCTTGGCTGCTCCATCCTGCCCTTCCCCCTTCAGCCCACCTGTTTCCCACCTTTTGATCCTCCCACCAAGCATTCCTGGGTTTAGTCACTTACAGGGGAAGGAGAAAAATAAGGGAGAAAAGGCCGGAGAACAAAGGAAGCCTAGGACATATAAAAAGGGCAGAACACCTTGCTTCAGGAGATACCAAGATACCAGCTATGGCCCCCTTCTCCCTCCCATGAGAAGTCTATGTTATCCCTTTTCAAATAAACCTTGCTTCATATGCTTGCCTCAGTGTGCTTCTTTAATGTTCAACTTCAACATGAGGGGAAGCAATATCCGTCACAAATACCCAGCAGTATCATTACAATGGTCTTTAAAATATTAGTTTGTTCCCTGAGAGGAATTGGGGTTTTAAAGATGTTCTATCACTGACTCCAAACTCAAGCATTAAATAGTATAGATTAAAAGTCAATCTGGGATTAGGGATATACACTGTATGAATGAGTCAAAGGTGATGTATCAGGCCTTTAGATTGTGACTTCACATCAGATTCAAAAGCTTGACCCCATTAAATGTAATCATTTTTTTTTACACATACTATTACTATAAAAAATATTCAAAACTATAAATCTTTAACTCTTCTGAGGCTCCCTGCTTTACACACTCCACAAAATCTTACCCAGCAACTGTTTCCCATGGAGAAAAGATAGACTTGCAGTTATAAAGCCTCAAGACATTGCTATCTTTTGAGTCCTCTGGCCCAGAGATTTTCTCCATGCTACTGAGAGATACTACCTAGACATGTAATCTCCCTCTACCCATGTCTTACCTACTGTCATAAGACAGATGCTGCAGCGAACACTATCTCCCATAAAATCTGTTCAATTTCCCACCAATAAGGCTTCTTTTGTGCTACTGCAATCATGTTCATTCAAATTCCTTAAGTTCCCTATAAAAGGAGTTCATTCTGGAATATCTAGGTGTTTGTGATGTAACCAGACAAGTCCTTAATATCAGAGCTTTCTCCTAATGAATTTCAAAAATGAAGTCAAAGAGATGCTACAGAAGGTGACATCAAAGAGACTAAATATGAGATGCATGTGACCCACAATTTGTGGCTTTGAAAATGAATGGGACCACAATTCAAGAAAAGTAGACAACCTTTAGAAGTTCACAATGAACCATTGCTTACAGAATGCAAAGACATAGGGATCTCTGAGTTATAATTGTAGAGAATTGAATTCTGCTAAACTTAATGAGTCTCCAGAGCATCCAGATTAAAAACCCAGTCTGTTCACACCAGCATTTTGTCCTTATAAGATCACATAAGTAGAGCATCTTTCTGAGAATCTTGGATTTCTGACCATAGAACAATGAGATGATTCATGGACATGGTTTTACACTAATAAATAGTAACAGAAAAAATACAAACTAATAAAACTCTTTACTTAACCCTTCAACATTCTTTACCTGACATATCTCAACATTAGTTAAAATCAACATCCTGTCATACTCCTTAATAGCATCCAAAAAATACCATGACTGAAGAAAAAATTACCTCTCTGTTATGATTGATTTGATTTTATCCTTAGCATTGCCAAGGTAACAGATTATGTTTCCTAAGTAAAGGTATTTTCCATGGCCCTGAGACCTCTCTTCTATAATTTCTTTTCCTTCTCAAATATGTACCTGATACCTCTACTCTATTCTTTGTTAAAGTTGTTGATCCTAATGTTTTAACAACATTAAAAAACAAAAAGAAGAATGAAGACTTTTAAAATCATTTGATATCCAAATCTGCCATTCTTCCTTCAGGTCTGATCGCACATTCTAATTTTCTCACTCTTGTAAAATGGACTTGCTCTGGCTATGCAGTAAATAATTCATTAGTGCAATTATCATGCCCATGCCTCTATTTTCTGTTCAGTAACACTGCAGCTATTCTCTAATTTTCCAGCATCATGAAGTATTTTCTGTCCTCTGGATCACTCCCTATAGCATAAAATAATGTTGTATTTACCAAAATATTAAAAATCATTCTTGACTTTGCATCTCGATCCCACAATGCCAAAACCATCTGATTCACTCTTGAAGAAAACTTTCCCATGGGGTTGATTATGATCACTGACTTGGCCTCCAAAACCTCTCAATTCACTCCTTGTCCTCAATGACCTCTCAATCCACTCCAGAAATGTTTGAATTTTTACTCCTCCAGTGAAGCTACTTTTGCCAAGAAAACCAAATAATCTGTTTCAGAAAGCTAATACATCACTGGTAAGGTATAATTTTAACCTTTTAGCAGCATTTAACCAAAGTTATCACCCTCATCCTTCTTAAAATATATCCAATAATTGATTTCCAAATACTACATTTTTCTTATTTATTGTACATTAATTGATCATTTATTCTATGTATACTTTGTTGGATCTTTCTTTCATATCTTATTTTAAGCCATCAACTGCCCTATAACGGAGGACTTCTTTTTCACCATATATTATAATATTTATCACATGAAAGGTTACAGATAGTTAATCAGAACATTTGATCTGAAGATAAAAAATCTGAAAGGGGTTTATTACTGATTAGCAGATGAGGCCAAGCAAGATTCCTATTCTCTCAGAGCCTAATTTTATTTACTCTTAGGCTGTTTGAAATAAACAAATAAAATTAATCAGACATTAAATCAGTACCTAGTAAGATCTTGATTCATGGCAGCTATTATTATTAAGATGCTTTGTGGTGTGATAACTCTATTCACCATCAATATGTTGTAAATGTCCAAACTTCCGTCTTCAGTATGAACCTCACCACTTGGCCACCAGTTTCACACCATTCATTGATTTAGTTGGAATCTCAAATTTAGCACTTTTGAAAAAAGAATTTTTTTTCTTCTTCAAAAATCTTAACTTTCGGGGGGATAGGAAGGGTAGCAGAATACAATAGACACTAGTATGGCCCTATGTATAAATGTGGCTGTATAACTAATGTGATCCTGTAATCTGTACATGTGGAAAAATAAGATTAGTATTTGAATCAAATGTATGATATGTCAAGATCATTGTAATGTTTTGAGCAACTAATAAAAAAATTAAAAAAAAAATTCCAAAGGGGAAAAAAATGTTAACTTTGCCAGGCATAGTGGCACATGCCTATAAATCCCAGTGACTTGGGAAGCTGAGGCAGGAAGATCACGAGTTCAAATCCACCCTTGGCAACTTAGCAAGGTCCTAAGCAACTTAGTGAGACCATGTCTCAAAGTAAAATAATAAAAAGGCTAAGGATGTGGCTCAGTGATTAAGCAGCCTGGGTTCAATCCTTGATACTAAAAATAAAAAAAAAATAAACTTTTAACTATTCTTTCAGCATTTTTTATTTCACTAAATGACATCTTCATTCATATAGTTGTTATGAGAAAAAACCTGTTTATCAACATGAATAGTTCTGGGTGCCTATTTCACGGCACACAAGTGACAGAAATACCTTGATTTGGGGCATAAAAATAATCTAAAATTCTCTCTGACCCTATTGTTCTTCCTCTCTGAGATAGTGTTCCCCATTCTTATGTTAATTAAATTAATACTAATTTGTAACTATGCTTTACTTTTTAAATTTAAATTACACACCATAAAGACAATAGGGTTGACTGAAACATGTAAGAACTCATCTCTCCAAAAAAATATATGAAGAAAAGAAGTTGAAGAGGAAAAAATTCATAATCTACCATTTTATCAACACTGAACCATCAAAGCAGGTAAAATAGACATTTAGAAAGTATAGATTATTGATCATATTACTCTTTAGAAGCTCAAGCTTTTATTAGGCCTTGAGGTCTATGCCAAAGTGTTCCACAAAGCTCTTGGCTGACATTCACATGCTTCAAAACTAAACCTTTTCCTGATAAAGAAAAACATTCACTTGGCATTCAGTACCCACCCCCATCTGCTCCTGTCATTTCCAGCTGCTTCCTTATGGTCCATGGATTGGGAACAGACAGAAGAGTCTAATTTAGTAGAAGTGGGAGTGATATCTACTCCCCAGGCATGCTGTTTCTATGACATCATGAATTTAAATTCCTGACTGTAAACCTGTGGAAATTTGATAAATTCTCTCATAATCATTGACACTATTAGGTTCTAGATCCTAGCCCTGGTTTGCATACATTGGCATATAAAAATTTTAGTGACTTTATAGAAAATTTGATATGTCTTAGAGGTAACTGTGCTAGGGATTTTTTCCTCTTTCTTGTAGATTCTACCAACAAATTAATAAAGAGCATTGCATATATACCTAAGGAAGGAAGTCACTTATTAATCTAGAATATTTACACTGATATTTACATCTTATAGACAGGCATCCAGTGAGTAACCACATAGTACTCACAGTGTTAGGAGATCTGTTATCTACACCTTTACTTATTTAATCAAATAACTTTTATGACAGGGGAATTGAGGATTTTGTGGTGGTAAGAGAATGAATAATTAACATGGAAATGTGAAATACTTGAAGAGAGATGTGTTTTCCTTTTAACTTTAGATTACATTGTATTTTTAGTTTTACACTGTCAATCTAGTTAAAAGGGATAGAGAACCCAAGTTAGAACAAAGGGGGAAAGCAAAGAGTTCAACAGAAAGCATATTTAGTCATTATAAGATTTCATTTAGTATTTGTACTTAGGCTTGACTCACCCAACACGATGATCATGTAGTTCTTCATATTGTCTTTTCCTCTTGCCCTTCAAGCTATGTAATTATTTGTAGGGAGTGGGATGAAAGCTAAAAAGGAGTGAATTTGACCCTCTGTTAAGATGCATATTAATGCAAGCATCTAGATCTATAGTGACTACCTAGAACATTCGAAGAATATATCTGAGTTATATCATATGTTGACCTGATTAAGTGGTATAGATGGTACCACACAAGACTTCATAAAAAATTCATACTGCCCATGTCTCTTCCTGCTCTCATAAATGCCTCAAATCATGCAATTAGGACATTTTTTTGCTAATGTTTCCTAACACAGCTTGTCTCCTGAGAGAAACATCACATAAACTTAGAAACATCTGGATATGGATTAGGGCTAGAAAGATGAAATCTGGGATCTGAAAAACGGAGATACCAAAATGTGGACACTCCATCCTAAGTGAAGTAGAAGTGATGAACAACTCACTTTACATCTTAGAAGGCCCTTAGCTAAAAATAATTAGAGCCATCTGAAGACATTCTCAGAAACCTTTGTACTGTTAAATTCAAGTTCTTCCCCTATGTCAAATCAAGAACATACAGTAATCCCAGCAGCTCAAAAGGCTGAGGAGGGAGGATCATGAGTTCAAAGCCAGAGACCTTATCTCTAAATAAAATATACAAAAAAAAGAGAGGGGTAGTAGGGATGTAATTCAGTGATTAAGCACACCTGAGTTCAATACCTAACTTGCATACAATTTTATTTTCATGAGAAGTACACATTATCTCAAAGTATATAAATTGCACACATTATCTCAATGAATATAAATCGTGTTGCAATTGATTACTTTTTATAGCATATGATTGTGCATTGGTTACTCAATACTTCTGTGCCTAGATCTCAGTTTCCAAAGTTCCAGAGAACTTAACCTCTGCCTACAGAGCTTTACAACTAAACCAACTATTTATGAATGGGACACTGAATTTATTTAGAATGTCTAGGGGGAGATTTTGGGTAAAATCCATGTCATAGTCATATATATTGGTCAAATGATTTTACTCAACTCTCATTTATTATAAATATACAAGGATTTATAATTTATATAATTATATAATTTATAATATATAAGGATATTATAAATTTAAAAGGATTAAATATATCCTTTAAAAAACTCATAATTATTTTCAATGTTGAGTTTTTCTTCTCTTCTTTACTCACAGGATATATAAAGCTGTTGACATTATAAATGATCTAAGAATCAAGCATGCACAATTACTAAGAGATTGGTATATGAGTCAGTGGGTGAGTGGCTCAATTATCTTGCAAATTGTATAGTCATATCTCCAAGTACTTTTTGCACACTATCTCTTCTCTTTAAAGTATTTTTCTATAGTTTTGATAATGCTCCTTTTAACATAAAAAGGAGTTAATTATGATTGAGGAGTCATAAAAATGTTAGAATCCATGGTAATTTGGAGCTAAGGTGATAAAATCCAAACATTTCAAGCATATATAATGCTGCTGCAGTGTATAGGAAGAAGAATGACTCAGTATCATAGTCTTCCTCTGAGATTGTCAACTTATAATATTAAGAAAAATGGACTTATGTATATTTCACTTTATTTTTTTGCTGTTTCAAGCCCTCCAAAAGAAAAATATAATGAGTCATATTTTCTTATTATTATTTTATAGTCTTATTTTTACAGATACAAAAAATGTTTTCAATATTAATTGAAGTCCTTTAATGTTAATTTAATACATGATTTATTAAATAATTCAATTAATTATAAACTGGTCCTTGTGAATCTACTCCAAAGCTGAAGAGTATCAATTTATCTGCTTACCGCACAATATCTAGGTAGAATCTCAGTCCTCTGAATGAGAAATCATGATATTAAATATGGTTTTGAGTCATGAAAATATACATAATGCTTCATATGAAAAGTTTATAAATATAATAAATTTTTATAGCATACTCATATAGAACACTTTAATTCTGAATGCATGTATCTAAGTAAATCATCAATCAGATAAGGATGAGGAAGAAATCAGTGTGGTTGTCAACCAATAAGCACCATTTAACTTAAGACTGCAGCTCCTATTAGAATTGTACATTAATTATGAGAAGTATGCAATATGCAGCCTAGCTTTAAAGTTGAAACTTGTATTTTTAAAATTTATTTATACTGGTTTCACAAGATTCACAAATGAAAATTCTGGATCTCTAACTTCAATTATGTATAGCATTACCAGGGATTCTGATAAAAAGCATAATCTGATTCAGTAGGTCTTACTAGGTGCCCCAATTCTTCATTTCTAACAAGTTTCTAAATTATTGCTGATGTTACTTTGAGAAGTCAGTTTTTAGAGTCAAAAGAAAAACATTTCACCTATGTATTATGAACACCTAAATCTAATTTACATGAAAATGAACATCCAATGAGTATATTATCTGAATAAAATAGAAATGTAAATATGATAGTTAAAACTTTAAAAAGGTCATCATAAAATTCTATACATTAATAAACTCATCAATGTTATTCATACAATTCTAGTTGATTTTCTTTCAAAACCTATTTTAATATCTCTTAAGTTTTTCTAAGTTGAAAAATATCAAAGAACAAATAATTATATTTCTTTATACTTACTACCTTTATGTGATGTCATTGTTCTGTTGGATCATATGCCATTTTATTTGTAATGAATTATCACAAAGGAATAATTTAATAGTAATAAAATGACTTATCTTAAAATTTTAGTCATTATTTCCGTAGAGCACAAAACAATAAATCATGTTTCAGTAAAGTATAGCAACTCAAAAAAAAATTCACTTATGAAAATTTTGTCAAATGATCAAACCAATGTAGTGATACTAAGTCACTACTATATTTGAAAATGTTGTAGATAAAATATCTCTACATCTTATGCAATATGCATAATTACCATGAACTTTACCCTAATGTACATATGTTCCTTTTTATTCATTTATTACTCAGCAATAAAAGAGTAAAATAAAATTTTACTTTCAGAAAAAAATATATAGAATCTCGCTATACATATATGCATATATATATATATATATATATATATATATATATGTGTGTGTGTGTGTGTGTATGTATATATATAATTGGTTAATCATTTTGGTGTTTTGAATCATATTAATATGATGTGCTTTATATCAAAAATAATAATAATTTTATAGTGATGATGAACATTGTTTCATGTATTTGTTGATTGTTTGTATATCATCATCTGAGAATTGTCTGTTCAGGTTCTTGGCCCATTTATTGACTGAGTTATTTGCTTTTTTGGTGTTTAATTTTTTGAGTTTTTATACACCCTAGAGATTAGTGCCCTATCTGATGTGTGAGGGATAAAAATTTGCTTCCAAGATGTAGGCTCTCTATTCACCTTACAGATTATTTCTTTTGCTGAGAAGAAACTTTTTAGCTAGCAATTAGAGAAATGCAAATCAAAACCACTCTAAGATTTCAACTCACTCCAGTCAGAATGGCAGCTATTATGAAGACAAACAACAATAAATGTTGGTGAGAATGTGGGGAAAATGTTCACTCATACACTGCTGGTGGGACTGTGAATTGGTACAGCTAATATGTAAAGCAGTATGGAGATTTCTTGCAAAATTGAGAATGGAACCACCACTTGACCCAGCTATCCCTCTCCTCAGTCTATACCCAAAGAACTTAAAAACAGCATACTACAGGGACACGGCCACATCAATGTTTATAGCAGCACAATTCATAATAGTTAAACTATAGAACCAACCTAGATGCCTATCAATAGATGAATGGATAAAAAAGTGGCATATATACACAATGGAATATTACTCAGCCATAAAAGAGAATAAAATCATGGCATTTGCAGGTAAATGGATGTAGTTAGAGAAGTTAATGCTAAGTGAAGTTAGACAATCCCAAATAACCAAATGCCAAATGTTTTCATTGATATAAGGAGTCTGATTCATAGTGGTATATGGACCGGGAGCATGGGAAGAATAGACAAACTCTAGATAGGTTAGAGGTGTTGGAGGAAAAGGGAGGGGGCATGAAATTAGAAATGATGGTGTAACATGATGATCATTATTATCCAAAGTACAGGTATTAAGACACAAATTGGTGTGAATATACTTTGTATACAACCAGAGATATGAAAAATTGTGCTCTATATGTGTAATAATAATTGTAATTCACTCCACTGTCATATATAAATAAAAAAGAAATAATAGTAATTTTTATCTCTTAATTGTATATATATGACTTATATATGTTTTATAGTTTAATAAATTATATTTTTATATTATAGGAAAGTCTAACAAGGTTTTAGATCTTATACTTTTATTAACTGTGGACGTATTTGATACAGAAGAAGTTTAACTGAGCACGATGGCACATGCCTGTAATCCCAGCGGCTCAGGAGGCTGGGGTAGGAGGACCATGAGTTCAAAAGAGCCTCAGCAAAAGTGAGGTACTAAGAAACTCAGTAATACTTTGTCTCTAAATAAAATATAAAATATGACTGGTGATGGGCTCAGTGTTTGAGTCTCTTGAGTTCAGTCCCCAGTATCCCCCCCAAAAAAAATGATATGGAAACAAAAATGATATGGAAGCTAAAGGATTTTACTTACATTATGTAGCCAGTTCAGAATTTCAGTGTAGTTCTTTATATTAATGGGATACTGTCCTTTTATTTATTTCTAATCATAGGAGGTAATTCAAAACACATGACTCTCTAGTGTGGTGTCTGAAATAGTAACTTATTCTCTGATTTTTGAAACCAACTAGTAGAGTGAACACAAAAAAAGAAATCTCTGAAAGTATATCTGAGTGAAAGAATAGCTAAAGAAAGAAAGTTGGTTAAAAATACATGTTCAGTAGTGGAAGCACATGCATGTGTAACATAGTCACAAGAGGTTGACGAAATTTCTGTTGTGGAATGACCAGGATCCAGTTTTGTTGAAAAAAGAAATAAATTCTTATGTTCATAGTTTACTTTTAAATTGGAGACATTTTCTTTTGTGTTTAGAAGCACCATATTGCAACACCTGTAGGACAAAGCAGGTGTTTTAGTAATTTAAATTAATTTGAGCCTCTTTTTTGACATTGCAACGCTAAGAGTTGACGACTGAGGTAACGTGAGTTTATTAAGAAAACTGAACATCTAAGGAGCCCCATTGATATATACAAAAACATTCTATTACTGCACATATACCAGCATTAATAAACTAAAAGAAAATTCATAATTAAGGCAATAAGTGCTATTTTTACTTATGTACTTTCTCTCTCCAAAGAGCCCTATTTTTTTCCTCCTTTTTTGTTTGAATCTCAACCAGGTATAAGTCTTACTCCTTTATGCTGTATTTCCTTGGCTATCTCAATTTACATTAGAATATGTATTTCTCCATATCATCCAGCATGATGTAATGTGCACATAGCAAGAACATACAGATAAGTTGTAGCTCAATGTTATTTATTTTGGTAACTTCTTTTTAAAAAGGACATTAGCAGATAATTTTAAACATATATATTTCCCAAATACAAAACATAAACTTTGGCTCACAGCTAATATGTTTGTACATGCAAGGACTTCAGTGGGCTTTAATTTCCCACATATATATGATAGGTGTCAAACTTTTCAGAAATCTAGCACAGTTTGAATAGCATGGTGTTCACTTACAACAGTGGTCAAAAATGTTTTTGCATTCTCATGTGCCATCTTAATAAAATGTTTGGTAACTTGGGCTATCCACTTAAAGTCATTCCCACAGATTTTTGAATGATGCTGGTGTAACATAACACTACAGATAATCTCATAACTAAAGCTTGAAATCACAGAAATTTTTTGCTCTAAGAATGTGAAGGTGAGATTTATGAGCCCTGATTAATTTCTGATGATTACTTGAATTGAGACCACATAAACTAAGGAGTTTATAAGGAGCTATTAATGGTCATAAGTCCATATCAAAGAAGAGAAATTCACTCTTCTGAGAGAAATTAATAGAAAGATAATGGTTATAGCAGAAAGAACAAGGTCCAGAGTTTATGTTAAGAAGAGAAATAATTGAGGAACAAACTTTCTAGGACTTCTAAAAACTTCTTAAACTTTTTCTATTGGTTTTTAAAAAGGTCTCAGCACACTTTCTTTCTTTCTTTTTTTTTTTTTTTAGGTACCTCAGTACAGTGTGACATTACAGTGATGTAATAAATCCTCACTCTCACATTTTCATTTTTTTCTTCTTTATTTTAAAATCTTTACTGAACAATTCCCTTGTTCCTTGCAAAAAAACAAAAAATATTAAGACACCTAATTAAAAAAAACAATAGCATAGTAGTCTATCAAATTGTTAAGTAGAATGGTGTTCTGACAATTTTTCCACTTCAGTTGTATTTGATGGATATTTATGTGCCGCATAAATTCTTTTATTGTTTTTAATGTTTGTTACTGTTTATTTGCTTTTAGTTTAAGACTAGTTTAGCTTCGAGTAATTTACCAAATAAAAAGCATTGCCAGGCTCTTGTTCCCTTGTTCCTGGAAAAAAACCAGGACTTAGACATATTTATAGGCAGTAATTTTTATTGTTTGGAATGCAACAGGAGTTTCTAGATGAGACTTCATAGCCTTGAGGCTGAGAGAAAAAGCTCTGGAGACAGGTAAGTATAAGGGAAATACAGGACTATTTCTCATTTAGGTGTGTAGTGCTGAACAAATTATTTAGTCACTTCTTTAGCTTAGTTTTATAGAATGAGGAAAAGACACAACCTAGCTTGTGCTTCTTCTACAGGTAAATTGTGAAGTGAGCAGAAACATACCTGGGGACAAACTAAAAATTTAATAAATATATTTCAACTACCTATACTAGTAGGGGAAATTAAGCATAGTGGACTACATGAGGACAATGTGGACAGCCAGGGACATAATAAGGGATCTATTCTTTTGGTAAAGGGAAGGAGTCAAAGGTAATGAAGCTGAAAAAAGAGATGCAAAAATAACTAAAGACAAGGGTGCTATTTTCAGAATTCATAAATAGCTACCAAATATTTATATGACATCCTGAATTATTTGTGGAAAAAAAAGTAGAATACCTAGGAAAATGAACATTTATTTCATTTTCAAATTGTACCTAATGTGGTTCTGCCCCTACTACACTTTGAAATATGCCAGAGTTCAGGCACTAAAAGCCTGAGTGAAAAAGAGGTATTACAGGGAATGGGCACCATGGGGAAAGCAGAAAATAATAAGCTATTGCTTTTTTTCCTCATGTTGTATTCAATATATTGCAAGCCATGTCAACTCTACCTTCAAAATAGATCCAAGGTCCTACTTCTAACAATCTCCGTTTCTTCTACTCTGCCATCTTCTTCACCTGGCTTATTGAAAGAGCCTCCAAACTGGTCTCTTTAATGCTTCTTTTGACTATTATTTATTTATTTTCCCCGAGGAGTAGAAGTGATACTTTAAAAAGCTAATAATTGTAGGTCACTCCTCTGACTCAGCCCCTCCATTGGTATTCTATCTCACCCAAGGAATAAAGCTGGACTCCTTAGCATGGGTTGAGGGTTCACCATGGCTCCTCAGATTCTCCCTCTTTCTCTCATTTCCTGCTCTTCTCTTGGCTCACTCACAGTTTCCTCAAATATGGATACTTCTAGAGTCTACCTTTTTGGAGTCTCTTTATTGAGAAAAAGCTCTAGCTAAAATATTACCTTTCTCTCATTATCCTTACATCTTATCTGATTTTTTTTTTATTTACAAGATATTTCTCTTCACAATAAGTAGCAGTTTGCTTATTGACTACTTTCTCCTAGTAAGATTTAAAAAATCATAAGAGAAGAGACTTGGAGAGTTTTTTTCCACTGTTGTATATATAAGGCATGAAAAGACAACCTATAAATTGCTAAACAAATGAAAGTAGTGTACATTGTTACAGGAATATTTTCTCTCTCAGCTTGATCCAAATTTGAAATACCTACTCTCATATCTCTGCATGACTTACCGAAAGAAATAATTTTAAGAAATATGTATACCTGCAGCCCAAATGAAGTCAAGGAAGATAACTTGTGTTTTCCTGGACCAAAAATTACATCTGAGAACAAAATCTCAGAAAATAATTTGGGTATAGTTTATGGAGTCACTAATTTAAATGCTATGTCAAATTTGATTTTAATAATTACATGCTATATAGTAGACACAAGTTTTCCTCCAGAAAAGAACACATTTTAACACATAAAAATGTCCCTTTATTTTGATTTAATTTCTTAAGCGCAAGAAAATCCATGGAGTTTTAACGTGAATAAACTGATATACAAATATGCTTATTAAACACATATGACCATTTCCCTTTTATTCAGATCTTCGTTGAGCTGAAGCTTCTATATCTAGTGCCAGCTAGAATCTAACCCAAACTAAGTAGAGAATTTTAAACCAGAAAAATTGGAGTGGGTTAAAGTGTATGTGTATATGGGAATGTAAATGTGTGTATTTGCATGGGCATGTGATGCATATATATAAGTGTATTGTATATTTTATATGTGAATGCTTATATTTATGCATATGTGTATATATACATACACACATGCTTGCACACACATTCATAAATATGTGGGTTCTTATATTTAAAAAGGCCTATTGATCTGGAGAAGACGATAACATAGATGTTTTTATTTTAATTAATAAATTAGATTGTGAATTAAGTTCCTAGTTCAGCATATCCTTACTACTTACCAATTGGTCTAACTAGATGAGTTGCAGATAGCAATGAAAGCCAATAAAATAGCTGCAATATCCACCTTCTACACTGTGAATGTCTGTTAAAAGCTCTTTGGGCTGAAAAAAAAAGTTTGGTTTCTAATGTACCTCTCTGTGAAATAAATGTGCAATTTATATGTCCATTTGCACATTTATTACAAATGAAGTTTTGAGGGATATAAAAATCTTTATGCAATTGTCATTAACATTTCTATAAATGTTCACACGGAACTTGGGTTGATTTATTATAAAGGAAGTTTGCTTCTTTTCATGAACTGTGGCATCTAATTTTTATATTTGAGGCAGTATTTTCTGATTTATATTGGCGTTAATAACATTGACTCTGTGAAAATCACCATCCCCTCCCGATTGGGCACTACCCTTGGGAGGATAGGTCACGGCTATCTAACAGCAGCAACCACAGCTGTTCATGCTGACTCGGGTTTGAGTGTTATTTCCTTGACAGAGGTCACAGAGAAGCAGTAGAAGATAATTTTATGAGGCATCTGCTATATTTGTGGTTATACTCATTCTTCAAGATTGACCTACAAACTTTAGTTTCTGGAAGAAAATAACATTAAATCAAGATGCAGGGGCTTATAAATGGAAAGCTGTAACAAATGAACTTTCATGTGAATGGAATGTTATCTTCAATTGAAAAATCAATATAGTTAAAACCAATAAAATGTTGGTTTCAAGGGAGGCTTAAATAGAGGTCAAAATGGATATATTTAACTTGAAAAGCTTTAAGGTATAACATAAAAATTCAGTTAGGGCACACTGTAGAGGATAGTTAATACTTAGGGTTATCTATGGCATTAAATAAGAATATTTCCTTCAAAATTTTCATTGTTTGGTAAACTATATGATTAATACAGTATTGCAAAAAGCTATCTAATTTTAAATATGATTATGAATGTCAGTTTTAAGTAAAATCCATTATCAAAAATTACTCAGTATAAATAAATTAAAATGTTAAAGAACTAACTTTGTAGTGTTTTTTGTTGTTGTTGCTGTTGATGGTTTTTTTTTTTTTTTTGATTCCTCTTCTGAAACTTATTTTTGTACCTAACAGGGATCTGCTACTAATACCAGATGACTGTTAGCTTTGAAACAAGAATTGTGTTGAAATATTATCTGGTTATTTGCTGCATGATGATAGATAAATTATTTACATTTTTTGAGTCCGTTTATTACCTTTAAAATGAATATTAAATTTCACACAATAATTCTGTGAACCTTAAATAATAAAATTAATACAAATCATCTAGTAAGATATATGATTAGTAGATTTCTTAAATATATGCTGTATATTCTGTTCTTTGTTTAATTAAAATTAAACAGTACTGAACAGGTGTATGAGAAATCAAAATAGGCAATAGCCTACTCTCCTGCCATTCAGTATTTATTCCCTATTAATTGATTAGTTTTTTTTTTCCTTGAGAAAAGGGTTTTATTTGCCTATTATATGCTATGCCCATAATTTTCCAATGCAATTATGAGGACAGATAATAATGGGTCCATGTCAATCAGATAATTATAACCTAGCAAGACTTATTCATGTATAGACAATTATATCCCATGGAAAACAAGTAAGTTTTTATCACACATAGAAATTATACAGTAAAGACAAGTTTTCACTTCATTTGAATCAGGTGGAGGGGAATGAAAATAATCTGCCAAGACAACCTCATCAAAAAACATCAAAGTGGTGTTTGAAAGATGAAGAGTATCTTTGCCTACTAAAAAAAGTACACCAAACACAGAGGAAGAATATGTATCAAACAAAAGTTACCTGAAACTGTCCTTTGTATTTTGGAACCCATAAGTCCCCAGTTTTACTCAGGAAAAAACTAGAAGAGTAAGAAAGTACACTTAAATTATACAACTTTTGTGTAACAAATTTCAACTTCATACTAAAATTAATTAGAAACTTTGAAATGTTTAAATTTCCTAGTAATGTGTATTTACCTATACAATAATCAAAGCCATTTTGTAGAAGTGAGTAAACATATAATCAGCATAACATGAGAAAAAATACAGAGAAAATGAACCCTCACCCTCTCATCAAAAATAATTACAATCTTTGAACATTTCATCCTGAGAGATTAAACCCTGAAAATACACTCAAATGTTTTTCATAGAAATTTGCCTTTACTACTCTTTCTACTAATGGCAATAACATCTTTTTCTTTTTCCCAAAGGATGCTGCTTACCCAAAGGTTATAAAGCAAATTTGAAAAATAAATCTACTTATATATTTCTTTCATGTTTGAGAACACCACACACATGGCTCATGTTAAGAAAGAGAGAAATCTTTATTGCACTCTTCTGGGGAAGTCAGAGAAAACTTTCTGAAGAAAATAATAGAAATTTATAAACTTAACAAAGATTATGGACACTTAATAGTCCTTTTTAAAAAAATAATTAAGAATTTGTTTTTTGAATTTGAAAATGGAGACATTTTGTTTTTGAAATTTAGTTGAAATTAAGGAGGACTTAGGTGTTTCTCATAAATACAGTAAAGGAACCAAAAAATGGTTAATACATAACATTAACTTTTTATTATTATCTAAGCTTTAAATTATAAATTGATGTATTGAATTGCATATTAATTTAGATGGTGTCAATTTTCACAACACTGAAACTTGGTTCTTTATTTCAATGTATTATAAATAATTGCTTAGTGGTAAGAAATTTCCACTGTGACATAGTATAAATGCTTATTTTAAACTTATCTTACATATATTTAATAATCAGAGAAAGAGAAATACATAACATGGGAAAGAAAATTCGTTACCTATGACCAACAATTATCACAGCAAATAGATGAACAATGGATAAAAAAGATATTAAATAACAATGTTTTATTTAAACAAAACACAAAGAATATGAAAACTATCACTGAGTTTCTCACATAGAAATAAGAAGGGACATTTTTCTTTTTTAACCAATCTCTATAATAAAAAATTATATTCTTGGTCTCCAGTAAGACATAGGAAAATGTGCCAGACTACAACCAATTACTGAATATTATTATCCATGGCCTTAACGGAGTTTCTCACATTTTCTCATAGGCCAAATATTTTGACAAATATTAGGAAGAAATGGAAATGTGGTAAATTGGTGTTAGGTTGAATAGTGTTACAAATGAAAAGTAATGTAGGGTTAATGTCTATGATCTATCAGCATTGTGGGGCATAAATAATTTACAAAAATCTGGGATATTTTTCAAGTTATATATTTTAAATGCAAAGTGAGTACAAGAATATAAATGGGCCTATTTTTCTTTTTTATTCAGAAAGTAGTATTTGAATATGCTTTGAAAAATAAAAATCTCAGCAGATATATACAGGAGTACTCATTTAACACTTTGAGTATTATGAAAATTTTCTAATTAATTTGTTTTTGAAATTTAATTTCTGATTTAATATAATCCTAAGTCATGTGTTTTCAAAAAACACTTTTCATTCACATTGAGAAATGAACTGTGAGTGCTATTGGATTATATTTTTCCCAATTACTTATATTTTTAATATTTATTTTTAGATGTAGTTGCACACATCCAATAACTTATTAAGAACATTTTTTCCTCCTAACCATACCAAAAACCTGTTACAACAAAACATGTTTGATAATGTGGAAGGATTGATAGCTATAATTTAAGATTGGCAGATGTCCAGTATTCTCGGCTCTCCTTGTGATGGTTTCATGCCCTGCCCTACATGATATTTTAAGGAATAATAGCAATACTTCAATTTTGCCATTCATTACTCATTATTATTCTATTATTTTTTCCATTAGTCATTAAAAGTCTCATTACTACTTCATTACCCACTGGAAGATATATCTGATTTTTTTTCTATAACAGTTTTGACATTTTTAGAGCTGTTTTGGATTAATAGCAAAAGTAAGAGGAAAATGCAAATATTTCTGATATCACATTCTACCAATTAATGGCTTCACCCATTATCAGTATATCCCACTACAGTAGTACATTTGTTACAATTGATAAAGTTACATTTATACATTAAAATCATTCAGCATCAGTAGTTTACATTTATAGCACAATCATGGTATTTCATATCCTATGGGTATGAACAATTATATAATAACATCTATTCATCATTGTAGTACCACACAAAATATCTTCAATGCCCTTTAAGTTTGCTGCTCTATTTATTCATTGCTTCTCCCTCCCATCCCCTGGAAACCACTGACCTCTTTCTTCTCTATATAGTTTTGCTTTTTTTTTTTTTTTTCAGAATGTTTTATAATTGTAATTATATAACATATAGAATTTTCAGATAGGCTTCTTTTATTTGGTAATATTCATTAAATTCCTCCATGTCTTTTCAGGAGACAACATCTACTTGCATGTTTGCTTTTAATTCTGAGTAACATTCTATTACCTGGATGTTGCCGAGTTTATCCATTCACCTACTGAAGAAACTGTTTATTACTTCCAAATTTTGTCCATTATGCATGAAAAAAACATAAACATCTGTTTTCATGGTTATACATATTTTTAATTCCTTTGAGTATATAGCAAGAAGCATGACTGCTGTGTTGCATGGTAAGAGTACACTTAGTTTTATAAGAAACAGACAAACTGTCCTGCAAAGCAATGGTACCATTTTGCATTCAAACTAGCAACCCATGTGCGATCCTGTTGATCCATTCTCACCATCATTGGTGGTGCCAGTATTCTGAATTTTGACCATTCTAATACATATTTATTTTCTTCTTACCAATCAAAGGTATTTCAGCATGAATAATCTTGTAACTAAAGTAACTAATTTAGTCAGCAAATATTTCTTTAGGACTTAGTATATGCTAGTCATTTTTCTTGAAATCATAAACACATCAATAAAATAAAACAATCAAACAAAATTCCTATACAGGAAGACCTTGAATATATTGTAGCTTTGATTCCAGATGGTCACAATAAAATAATTAGTGCAATAAAATGATCCACCTGGATTTTTTGACTCCTAAACTGTAAGAAAGTTTTGTTTACTATATGATTTACTCTATTGTGTGCTATTATATTAGATTAAAAAACACTGCTCATATCTTAATTTTAAAATAATTTATTGCTAAATTGCCAATGGTCATCTGGACTTTCAGTAAGTCAAAATAATTTGGATCATTTTCCCCCCCAAGCAATAGGTCTAAATATTGGGATGCTATATTTTAGATCTTGAACTTCTCCCAAAAACCCATGTGTGAAATTTTTGGTCCTCAGCCTTTGATACTACTGAAAAGCAGTATTACCTTTAGGAAGGTTAATTCATAGGAGGTATGCACTTAAATGCTCTCCTTATGTTCCCTCCCTGACATGAAGTTAGTACCTACTTTGCCACATGTTCCTGTGATGATGTAACTGTGTCACAAGAGGCCCCAGAACAATGGGTCAATCTGCCATAGACCAAAGCCTCTGAAAACATGAGCCAATAAAGCCTTTCCTATTTTCAAGTTGATTATCTCAAGTATTTTGTCACAATAACAAAAAGCTGACTAACATATGTACTTAAAATATTCACTAAACAATGTTGCAAATAGATAGCCTATTATCCCAATTTTGTTGTTCCATTTGTAAACATAGGTGGAATAGATATAGTTTAATTTTTAAGGACCAAAGGACTTTTGGTACAGTAAATGGGCATTTGGTTCAATAATTTACTAGTTTTCTTACTCCTACCAAGAAATTCAGCTTATACTTTGAAGCTTTGAAGTCAGTTATTGATTTATCTTCTTTAGCTACCTATGTCCCAGATGGTTTCTACTTCTACTACCTTCATCATTTATCTTTGCTGTATCACTTAAATAATATTCTGCAGCTTCTATATTACCATTTCTGCTTCACCTTGTATTTGTATATTATGGAGATGAATTCTTTCCTTCAAGTTCATGAACCAACATGGACTAACTTCAAACTTTTCTGTTGTAGAGTCCTTACCTCTCTTAGACCTTCACAAAACTGAGGACTGATGGCCTTGTTCTGGATTAGGCTTGGATAAGGAGAAAATTGCAGCTGACTTAATTATACATTCAGATCAAAAAAACTTTTCCATGTCAACAAATTGGCTTTTTTCTTCTTCTTTTTTTTTTATTATTTGTACACTCCTTGTAGAAGCACTTTTTAATTTACCTCAAGAACATTTCCGTAGCACTCACAACTTGAGTCATTGATGCAAGAAGCCACATTTTCAGCCCATCTTAGATTTCAACATTCTGTCTCATGAAGCTTCATAATTTCTAGTTTTTTTACTTAAAGTGAGAGATATGAAACACTTTCTTCAAGTCAAACACTTATAGGAGAGGGGAGGGTTTTTAATAGTCCTAATTTCAATATTGCTTTGTCTTGGGGAAAGGGAAGAGTGAGATGAAGGAGAAGGATGGAAGAACGGCTGGTAAATGGAACAGTAATAACATACATAACATTTCTCAATCAAGTTCATTCCCTGTCTTATACAATAGTACATATAAGACAGTACTTGATTCATGGCACCTAAGACTATTTCAATAATAACAGCAAATACCACAGATCATCATAACAGATCTCTCATAATTAAAATCTGAAACATTGTGAGAATTATCAAAATTGATTAGAAAAGCATGAACTGAACTTGTACAGTTGGAAAATCACAACAAAAAAATCACTTAATAAAAAATTGCCATACACTTTCAATTTGTAAAAAATGCAATATCTGCAAAATTCAATAATGAAGTATGACTGTTTTCATGAAGCATTTATTTTAGTTGAGATAAAACTATTAAGCACATAATTATCAAAACACGTAAATTTTATCTAGCAAAAAACTCCACTGGAATAGGAATAATAGTACACAAAGTTTGGCAATGATTAAAAAAATGAATTAAGAATGCAGAGAGATGATTTCAGTGAGACAAAGAAAACGCAGAGTCAGGTTTTCAGGGAGGAAAATAGTAAAAGCATTTTAAGAAAAGACTGGGTTGGGGTATACCTCAGTTGGTAGAGTGCCTGCCTTACATGTACAAGGTCCTGGGTTTAATCCCCAGGAGAGAGAGAGAGAGAGAGAGAGAGAGAGAGAGAGAGAGAGAGAGAGAGAGAGAAACCAGATTAGTTTTATCAAATTCTTATGAAGGTTAAAAATGATAATTGAAAAATGGTCATTGAATTTATCAATATGAAAGCTATTGTCTGTCTTATCTAGCTTAGCTTTAGTTGACTGGTACCCATGAAATTTTGAATGGAATAGGTTTAGTAAGTATTTTTAGTAGATTGATAGGCTATGTACTTAATTGAAACCTCTGATGTAAACAACAGAAACAATTCTGAGTAAAATATTTTAATTAGCTATGTTCAATCATTGATGAGCATGGGAAAATATAAGGCATTTCTAGATGGACTGGATGGGGACTTTGGGGGGTTGAGTGTTCAGAAGATCAGTCTTCTGAGAGAGTCAAATTTTGTTCCCCATCTTGGAGTATATATACAGGCCATGACTGGGAACCAGGGATACCCAAAGTAGAGCTCTTGAGAAATGAGGTTGTACAGTCAAGGCAGTTGGCTCACCACTTCCTTGGTGGCCTTCTGATACTGCCTGTTCCCAATGATGGAATTGAAAGTGCCTTGGTGCCTGTAGCTTCCCTGAGTTCCAACTCCCTGCATGATGGGCTTTTCAACCCCTGGAGGAGAAACAGGGAAAGACAGAATGGGATCCTCCTCGGGTAAGTCTGTGAACTGTCCTATGTGGAGAGTCAAGGCTTGTCCTTCCCTTGATTCCTATTTCTCCTTATATCCATCTCTATAGCATCTCATTGCCTTTAAAATATAGGCAAAACTGTTAAATAGCATCTGTCTGCTTCCACATCCCATGGTGGACAGTAGAACAGTGAAATAGGGAGGGTTTGGAAAAATAATTTGGAAGCAAGAAGATAAGGAAAGGTTCATGGCAGCAAGGGAGAGGAAGAAGAAATATTTACTTGACACAAATGAATATAGGAGGGAAGTCAGGGCATAAATCTGAGCATGGCAACCATGTATTCAGGTTCACCTTGCATACTTTATTCTAAAGGGAGAAGTCTGTATGTTTCAAAGCTGAGTAAAAAGGCAACAGAACCCAAGATTCAAGGCAATATAGGAAATCAAAAACTGCATTTCTCCCAAAAGTCAATGACTTCCAATGAATGCATACTTAATAAAAGGGTAAATAATAACTAATCTTCCAACACCTCAGAAATGCCAAGGAATTAAATGGCATTTGGCAATAGCTGGGTTAAAGAGGAAATAATTGATTGGATCCCACTTCAGAATTTTTATGGGCTTACCTTGTCTATTCACAGTAAATGGTTTGTCTATGGATCTTTAAATTTAGCAATAATTTATAAATATCTTGAAATTTTAGCATTGCTGAGTGCTTGTTAAAACCAAATGAAGCAAGGTGCTGTGGTGTAGGGCTGTGTTCCCAGCAGCTCAGAAGCCTGAGGCATGAGGATCATGAGTTCAAAGCTCAGTGAGACCCTGTCTCTTAATAAAATACAAAATAGGAAAGGGGATATGGCTTAGTGTTCCAATGACCCTGAGTTCAATCCCCAATCCCTATCCCCCCTCACTCCTCACCCCCCAGAAACCACAAATGTTAAAAAACCAAACTGAAACCTTATCCATACCCAGTAATACTTCTGCAAGTAAAATTGATGGAAAATGAACAGCTTAGAACTAAAAAGAACAAATTTAGAAGTATACTAATATTTTGAGTATAAGATAGACAAGGTAAGATTCAGTCAGATGAATGCAGGATGAATATCCTGGTATACATGAATCTAAAGTATTTAGTTATTGTTTAGCAATTGTTATCCCTTTTAAACAACACCAGAACATAGAAGTCAAACACCTTGTTACAGTGGTGAAAAAAGATCCCTTCAAATATTGAATTTCAAATTCCATGGTATATTTTGATGATTTTTAGGAATATTCACTATTTGAACCAAAACATTTCACATTTGTAGGGATGAAGACATAGTTTTAGCAATAAGGCAACAAATGCCTACAAATAGTGGATAAAAATAATAAAAATACTTATAAATATGCAGAGATGGAATGTGGGGAGAAGAATATCACCTCTTATGGAAACAGTTAATGAAGTTTCCAACCTCAGCATTGCTCACAAAATCATGGTGAGCAAAGATTGCTACATGGAAAGGAAATATATATTTCCAAACATTCTGGAAAGCAATTTTTTGCAGACAATGTACAGTGCTTTTTGGAACCATCTACATGAGCAGTTACCTTGAACTCCTCCTGACTTGTCTTCTGCCCATGAACTTCTAATAAAGTTAAGGAGATCTTGCTATCACTGCTATAACCCATGCCAGAATGGTCTAAGAGGTGTTGAAGAAGCTCTGGATATGGATCTTCTCAAACAGGAAACAGAGCATGGAACCCTCAATGTTAATCATCTCCCCAACTCCATTCTCAATTTGATGATCCTGCTACAAGCACCACTTTGAAATGAAGCAGTGCAGAAACTAAAGAGCATAACAGATACAGTACAAATGCCTAGGAGTATATTCCATGTTCTGGGCCTCATGAAGATGGACATGGTAAACTCTACTATACAGAACATTTGACCTGACCTCCAGTAACATTTGGTCCAATATGAATGAGCTAAATTTCAGGAATTCCTTGACAAGCAGCCTATTCTTCTCAATTATACCACAAAATGGCTAACCAAAGCATCCATAGACCTCATTACACCATTTACAAGTAATGACTTTCCCAGCTTCTCCTCCAGCATAGAATATTCATCTCCCGATAAGGAACGAAACAACCCAGACACACCTAGTCTCACAGTGGTGCTATACCAGGGCACTTAAACCTCCTTCTCTGGAATCATGGAAATGATTAATTCCCTGTGACTCTGCTTATGGACAGAATGCAGCTCCAGGAGATGAAGTCCAAGTTGTACAACTTTATTATCCTGGCCTCAATCTTGTTGGTGGCAAGAAGTTTCTCTGGTAGTGTTTTATTCAGCTCACCTGAATGTGTGGATAAACTGAAATACATAACTAAAGCCCTGGATGAATAATTTAACTCCAGGTACATCTTTTAGTCACCTGCCCAGCACCTTCATGGATTTCTGCATTGCCTTGATGCATGAGAAACCCTCAGAATCCACTAAGCACCAGATGGTCTTGGAAATGTAACCCTCCATGGAGGGGCTTCCTGATTTCTACTTAGGCCTCTAGATTGGCCCTTTGCAGGAGGTATCTCTTACTGCCACAGCTAATGCCCATTATCAGCATGAAGCAGCCAAACTGGTCATCACTCATTTTCCCAAAATAGCAGTGGAGTTACTTGGTGAGAAGAGGGAAAATTAGACAGAAAGGACCATGCATAGGCAGCAAGGAAAAGTGTCTCAGAGAAGAAAAGGAGGAAGAGAGGATTGGGAAAGCAAGTTTTTGCAGTCTCTGTCTGCAGCTATTCCTAGCCACAAAAGGCAGTTCTTTAATAGCCCCTAGATATAACCAACAGCAAAAGTTAATTCCTCTTGTGCCAATACACCCTTACTCCTACCATTGTGCTGATAAAGGCTGAGAAATAACTTTTCTCCAGATTTGCTGTGGTAATAGGCTAGGAACCTTAGAGAGATGAAATTCATACATAAAGTAATGGCACCCAACAACCTTCACAATTCAAAAAGGAAAGATAATATAATAATGCTGATCAGAAAAGTAAAAAAAGTAATTGTAGTGCACATGGTATCTTTTTAAACACAAAATAACTTGAATATTCGCAAGAATTTGCTCTCAGATATAAAGTTTCAATTCAAAGATTCACATGTTCTTGAAAATTGAAAATTTTACATGAAACCTCAGCCAAGGCTACAAATGTTCTAATTTATGAAACAAGCAAACACTTAAACTTGTGAAGGGACATAGCCCCAATATATGACATATGGGCTTAACCTGAGAATATCTGAGAATTAATGAGTACACCATATGAAGTTATTAAAATGAAAAAAAAAACTAGCATCATAAACAAGTGTGAAAACAGGTGTTTTTTTAAAGCACAATTTGTAAGAAAAAGTATTCATAAAATATTACTTGGAAAAAGCTGTTAAATAGAGATCTATATTATAGTCATAAATATAGGCCCAAATTTCAAATAATAGAAGGAACAAGACACTATCCAAAATGAAAAATATTTGAAAAAGAATCTTGGAATTTATATAAAATTTATAACTATTAATGTTAAAAATTCAATGTAAGAGTTATGCATCTCACCAGACAGTTTAAAAGCTTTGCCTGGTTTCTTGGTATAAATTATTTCTAAAATTGGCCTGTGTGTATAAATGTGTTTTTTCTAAATTTTTATAATTTTTTTTAACCTCACATATTACAGAATGCAAGAGTTTTTTTTTTTCAACAAGAGTTATTTTCCTCCTTGGGATTAACTTTCTTGTATATCACTCCTCAACTAATTAATCTCAAGTATTTTTATCATATATTATGTGACATTTTAGTGACAGGAAAAATATAGATGATAAAATTGCATAATATAAATCACATTTATATGCTTTTACAAGCACACTATTTAATCAAGTGGCCTGTAAGTTTTGCCTACATCATTCTGCCAATCATTCATTTGGTAGTTCATAAACCATCTACCATTGATTTAAATTATCACACAATATGACTACTGATCTGTTTCTCCTCAAAAGTCCTTTTCAAAATTTATCTTTTCTTAAACATTTCATTCCTTAAATTCTTCTTTTTTTTTCAATAATATTGGTACTCATTCTCACTCTTCTAACACCCCTTTCCCATTTCTATCTACAGTCTTCTGCAAAAAAAAAAATAGATGATAGCATTTTTTTCAAATTATATTACATGAATTTTGAACATAACGTAAAATTTAAAAAGTTAAAACAGGGGAAAGAAACCTCACTCTTGGACCTCCAAATACATTCAGAATATATGTAGGCTCATACATTCTGAATTTTCAATAGATATGTTTAATAATCCATATATTTATTAAAGTTTGTGCTTAAAATTCTTATTCAGATGCTAATTTAAAGCTTCTTTCTGTTTTCTAAAATTCTGTACTCTTTCCTCCTTAGCCAGTTGATTGAAAGTAGTTTAAACAATATGGATATACATTGATTAGCATAACAAGAAGTTATATGAATACTGAAGTTTAAGGTGGATGAGATTTAATTCACTTGATATCATAAAATGTCTCTGATGCTTTTAGTCTTCTGATCTGTCCTGGCAATCATAGCTGTCTTTGTCCTCTGAGTGAACCTTTTCATTGCCAGATGTTGGTTAACAACAATAAATAGGATGATGCATACTCCAGCAATTATGATACAGCATGTATGCATGTGGTTGTAGGTATAAAGCATTAGGTCTTTTGACCACACTTTGAATAAAACTGAATTTTTTTTTATATTAACTAGACCACCAGAACTAAGTTCTTTGTTATTTCTGAATTGCTTGTCCCACTTACTTTAATTGAATTCCATTTATAAATTCAAATTTCAAAACTTCCATCATTAGAATTATATCATAACTCTATAGAGTTATGCTAACATCTATTAAACAGACTTCCTAATATATTTTTAAATTTGCCTCTCATGCATAATATCCATTTTTTTCAAGCTAAATTCAAATACTTCACCTAGGAAATCCACTTTTCCCTTACATTAAGTTACCCAGGAAATAACCTTTGAGACAATGTATGAGAAGTTTATTAGGAATTGTTTTGGAGATCCATCCGTGGAAGGGTACAGAAGAAAAAAAAACTGGACTGTGCAGAGAAAAAGGTGTGATGCAATATTGTTTCTGTGAAGGCCAAGGTCAACCACCAGGAGAGCTCTGATGCTGGTATAGTCAATAAAACTGTCCTCATTGGAATAAAAGACTGTCCTCATTGGTGAATCCTCATACTCTTGTGGTAGCCAGCCAGAGTATATTCCCCTGGAAATAGGACATAATCTCAAGCAATTATTCTTTTTAATTTTTATTTATTGTTTTTATTTTTAGTTACACATGACAGTAGAATCTATTCTGATATATTTGTACAAGCATGGAATATATCTTATTCCAATCAGGATCCCACTCTTGCATATTTGATGGTGAGATTCATGGTAGAATATTCCTATATGTACATGGGAAAGTTATGTCAGATTGTACTGCCTTTCCCATTCCTACCCCCCCTCCTTTTTTTTTTCATTCCCCTCTGTCTAATGTATTATATTTCTATTCTTCCCCTCCCCACCCTTATTTTGAGTTAGCATCCACAGGTCAGAGAAAACATTCGAACTTTGATTTTTTGAGTTGTCTTATTTCACATTGTATGACAGTCTCTAGACCCATCCATTTACCATAAAGTCATTCTTTATGGTAATATATATATATCATAAAGTCATTCTTCTTTATTGCTGGGTAATATTTCATTTTGTATATGCAGCACAATTTACTTATCCATTCCTCTGTTTATGGGCACATAGTTTGGTTCCATAACTTAGCTATTGTGAATTGTGGTTCTATAAGCATTGATGTGGCTGCATCACTCTAGTATGATTATTTTAACTCCTCTGGATGTATATCAAGAAGTGGGATAACTGGTTAAATGGTGGTTACATTCCTAGTTTTTTGAGGAATTTTCATAATTTTTTCATACTTCTTTCTAGAAGTATGAAAACATTGCTAGTTTTTTGAGGAATTTTCATACTTCTTTCTAGAGTGGTTGCACTAATCTGCATTCCTACCAACACCTTTTGGGTATAAATTTTTCCCACATCCTAACCAACATTTATTGTTATTTTATTATTGATACTTGCTATTCTGGTTGGAGTGAGGTGAAGTTTCAGTGTAGTTTTAATTTGCATTTCTGTAATTGCTGTAAATGTTGAATATTTTTTCATATATTTATTATTTTTTATTTATATATGACAGTGGAATGCATTGCAATTCATATTACACATACAGAGCACAAATTTTTCATATCTCTGGTTGAATACAAAGTATATGCACACCAATTCGTGTCTTCATACATGTACTTTGGATAATGATATCCATCATATTCCACCATCATTTCTAACCCCATGCCCCTCCCACCCCTTTACCCTATCTGGAGTTTGTCTATTCCTCCCATGCTCCCCCTCTCTATCCCACTATGAATCAGCCTCCTTGTATCAGAGAAAATTTTCAGCATTTGTTTCTTGGGGATTGGGTATCTTCACTTAGCAAAACTTCATCCATTTACCTGCAAATACCATAATTTCATTCTCTTTTATGGCTAAACAATATGCCATTGTGTATATATACCACATTTTCTTTATCCATTCATCTATTGAAGGGACTCTGGTTTGGTTCCACAGTTTAGCTATTGTGAATTGTGCTGCTATAAACATTGATGTGGCTATGTCCTTGTAGTATGCTGTTTTTTTAAGTCCTTTGGGTATAGACTAAGGAGAGAAATAGATGGGTCAAATGGTGGTGCCATTCCCAATTTTCCAAGTAATCTGTATACTGATTTCCATATTGGCTGTACCAATTTGTAGTGCCACCAGCAGTGTATAAGTGTACCTTTTCCCCCACATCCTTGCCAACAGTTATTGTTGTTTGTATTCATAATATTGACAGTTCACATTTCTTCTTTTGTGAGTGTCTGTTTAATTTCTTTACTCATCTATTGATAGGTTATTTGTGGGTTTTTCCTGTTGTTGTTACTGCTGTTGTTTTTAAATATTTTGAGTTCTTTATATATGTTGGAAATTAATGATTTATCTGAAGTGAGGTTGGCAAGGATTTTCTCCCATTCTGTAGGCTCTCTCTTCACACTCTTGATAGTTTTCTTTGCTGTGAAGTAGATATTTAGTTTGATATCATACCATTAAAAATATACTTGAGAATCAATCTAATAAAATAGATGAAAAGTATCTATGTTAAAAATTACAGAACACTAAAGAAATTGAGAAAAACATTAGAAGATTGAAAGACCTCCTATGTTCTTGGATAGGCAAAATGTATATTATCAAAACTGCCATACTACCACAAACACTATACAGATTTAATGCGATTCATGTTTAAATTCCAATGATATTCTTCAGAGAAACAGGAAAAAAAGTAATGAAATTTATTTGGAAAAATGAAAGTCCCAGAGTAGCCAAAACAATCTTTAATGAGAAAAGCAAAGCTGAAGACATCACCATACCATACTTTTAATTATACTACAGAATTATAGTAATAAAATCAGTATGGTATTGGCACCAACAGGCATGAAGAATAATGGAATAGAATAGAAGACAGACAAGCCCACATAAATACAGTTATCTCATACTAGACAAAATGCCAAAGACATACATTGTAGAAAAGATAGCCTCTTCAACAAGTGATGCTGGGGAAACTGGAAATTCATATGTTGCAGAATAAAACTTGACTCGATGATCTCTCACACTGTGCAAAACTCAACTCAAAATGGATTAAAGGCCTAGGTATTAAGCCAGAGACCCTACTCAAAGAATATAGGCCCAACACTTCATATCATCTTAGGAACTGACTTCCTTAACAAGACTCCTAAAGTGTAAGAAGTAAAACCAAAAACCTCAAGCAATTCTTCTGGAGACCTGAAAGCAAAGGACTAACTGCCAATAGCATTCCATTCAAGTGGGTGCAATAATCCTTTATTCCTAAAGGAAGAATTAGACAGTTCGCATTGCCTTTTCCAATTCTCTTTATGTGCATCACTCTATCTGGTCTGCTTACTAGATACCTTTTCCTTTTCACCAATGAACTTCCCAAGTAAAGAACAAAATGAAAGTATTAAAATTATTAGTAATTTGTCTACAGTTTTACTTATATTTTAAGCCAACATTTACTGTTTTCTATATGTTATAAATATATAAGGCAATGTTTCTTTCTCAAAATTTTTTCAATACTAATAGATTTTCTGAGAAAATTTCCCTACTCTTTTATACAACTGCACCACTTTCATACTTGCTAACAGAGGCACAAAGATTTTTATGTAGCTTTTTCACAGAATAATGTCTTATGGTCCAAAATCCCTGTAGTCCCACAGTCCTTAAACAGTATTTGGAAACATGTATAATTATATATGTATATTTGTGTGTGTGTGTGTGTGTGTGTGTGTGTGAGTAAATAATAGAAACATGAGTGCAACAGTTCTGTGTATATTATATAAAATGTGCTGCCATGTTATTTGAAGTGTACCACATGATTTAAGCTAACAGCTTAGTTCCTTTGCAGAAAACTTCAGCTCCAAGTATCTAATGATGCATATAAAACAAAGCAAAAAACAAAAAATTTGACCACCACAACAATTGAATAATTAGTCTGAGAAGTGCAATTGTGTTCTGCTCTTTGACTTATGACTCCTGTTACCCTATCTATGACTCTTATTATTAAGGTTTCCTTTCTTTAGTATAGAGTAGTTGGTAAATACTACATCCATGTGAGAAATATTATTAAATATGAAGTTCTGTTATAATAGCCACACACTTCAGTCCCACTCAACCCCAGTGAAGCAAACTGAATTATTCCCTTCTTTAAGATGGGGTGTCGGAATATAAATAAAACTCACTATTGTATTTAAGATCCTAGCCAAGTACTATTTCAAAAGTTTTTTCCCCCATGCTATCTAGATATACATGTTACTACACTCTTTAAATTTATTTCCTTATTAAATTCTGTACTTTCAAATACTTTATTATATCTTAGTTGACAAAATTTACTTTCTTCGTGAATCTTTTTTAGACAAGTTAAAAAATTGAATTCAGAATCATAATCCCCTTTTAGATGTAATAATACATTATCATTGTTTGATTCTATTGGGTTTTGGTCATTATTTGTTCCTTTCAAAGCAATAAAATAATTTATTAAAATAAAAATGCAAGCAAACAATTTTAGTAAGTTTATTTACATGTTAGTTTCATATATACATATATAATATTTTTGACAAATAATATTTATTCATTACTTCATATGTGTCTGCGATTAATAATTTTCAACCTTTATTCATTTATTTTTGGTTTTGGTAGAGGAGATTGAACCCCCGGGTGCTTTACTATTGAGCCACATCCCCAGTCTTTTCTTACTTTTCTTTTATTTTTTAGTTTTTATTTTAAGACAGGTCTTGTTAAGCTGTTGAGGCTGGCCTTGAGCTTGTGATCCTCCTGCCGCAGCCTCTAAGCAGCTGCAATTATAGGCAGATGCTAATATGCTCAGCTAATTTTCCTCCTTTATTAAATACGTGCTTTAATATTTCATCATAACTTAATATTTATAACAATAATGAGTGCTCTCAGTTTTAAAGCATGATAACAAATATCACACTCATGTATATATCCAAGTTATGTAGTATGTGTTTAGATCAAAATGTGACTTTTATAGTGTAGTCCTATTGATATGCTTTATCAGTTCTTCCATAATTAATAAAATGTTGAAAATAGGGGCTTTGTAATTACAGTAATGACTTAACATATTGTCATTTTGTGAGAAAAACATCATAAATGAGTAAACAGATCAAAGGATCAGGATTGTTCTTTTGAATGACATTTTGAATGACATTTTATAGATTTCTACCACACTGCATATTTATATAAAATCTAATACAAGATGGTAAAGTCAAGTGCAGTAATCAGAAAATCCCATATTGGAGTACGCACATTGTGTTGAGTATTTTTCTCTGTGTTGACCAGATTTCTATTTCATCCTGCTGAGTGGGACACAGCTGGATGAGAAATGTATTTATTCACCAAAGGGACATATCAATATGTAGTGAACTATAAATTATAAATTCCACTATATTGGATGTTGAGTCATTTTTTGTGTGTGTGTGTGCTGGCATAAGTTTGCTTTACAGGATTGTTAGCAAGGAACAGAGATATGGCTAAATTAATGATAGTTATGCATCTAAAATCTCATAGTCTAAAAAGAAGTAAGATTATGGTTATAGTCCTCAGGAAGAGTATGAACATAAAATGTTTTCAGACCCCTTACAGAAAAATAATTCTCTTCAACACTATGTCTGTTATCAAAATAAAACTTTATACTTATATCATGACAAAAATTGTAGAGAAATTAATATCTTTGACCCTTTGTCTATCAATAGTTGTCTTCTTTGGGGTTAAGATTTTTTGTAATCTAGGTACTTGTGGCTAAAGATCAGAAAAGGGGGCAAGTAGGAACCCCTATTTCTTTGTTGAATCCCATACATTCCTAGGCAACCTTGGGCGGTTTGTTTTTTCCTTACTGATTTATCATTTTCAACTCGGTATGCACCCCAATAATTTTTAGTTCATTTACCTTTACTTAGACATTGGCTTAGTGTATTCCTCTCTGATTACTCAACTATTTTAATAGGGTAAGAGTAAGAAAAAGAGAAACTTCAGAGTCATGGAAACTGATAGAGACACAAGGAAAATAAGAATATATTTAGTGCATGAATTTTTTTTAAATGGATAAATATGTCAAGAAAGCAAGCTGGTCTGAAGTATGTAAATAGCTGATGGTAAAACCGAATGTCATGATGTTTGTACACATAGAAAAAAAGAAGAACAGAAAAAATTACAATTAGTAGCTATTTTCTGCCAGGTTCTATTAAAGGTCATAAACATTCCCCTGAGTCATACTTAATATTCATAACTACTCTGTGAAGAACTATCTTAAAGATTTCTGAAATGCACAGTAATTGATTAACTTGTCTACATTCATGTGCTTCTTAGATCATTTAGCATTATTCAAACATACATATCTGTAATTTCAAATTTGTATATTTTTTAATACTTGATGGTTATTGCATTACATAAAGAACATGAAACAATAGTAAATAAATGCAGGTAAAGGTCTATGTATGAGATTCAGAAACTGGTAACAATGAGTCAGGACCCAGCACACTGGAAAACACTAATTAAAGAATGAAATACTAGAGAGGAAACAGTGCAGCCCAACCAGCATCGACCTGATACTTCCACTGCTACTGCACCTCAGTCCTGTTCATGTGGTCCACCTGACCTGGTCTGGCCCACCTGTGCTCTTTAGCCAAGATGCTGAAAATATTTGGGTGACAGTTGCCTGAAGGGTCTGCAGAAATTACAGAAGACAAAAAACACTAATGCATTTGTGAAAGCGGTAAAGTTTGGGGGGAGGGAGAGAAAGCAACTCCTTTCCAGATTTGCAACTTGACTGGATGCTAAGATGTCTGTGGACATAAATAGCCAGGGGTCTGACAGCAATGAAGAGGACTATGACCCAAATTGTGAGGAGGAGGAGGAGGAAGAAGAGGACAAGGACTCTGGGGACATAAAGGATTATTATGTGGGAGTAGCCAGCGATGTGGAGCAGCAGGGGGCTGATGCCTTTAATCCTTAGGAGTACTAATTCACTTGCTTGACATATAAGGAGTCTGAGGGTGCCCTCAACGAGCATTTGACCAGCTTAGCTTCTGTCCTAAAGGTGTCTCATTCAGTTGCCAAACTCATATTAGTTAATTTCCACTGGCAAGTCTCAGAGATATTGGTCAGATACAAGTCCAATTCTTCTCAACTGCTTGTTGAGGCATGAGTTCAGCCCAATCCATCAAAACATGTCCCCACCACCCATCCCCCTCATCACTGTACCGTGTGTGTGTGTGTGTGTGTGTGTGTGTGTGTGTGTGTGCAATTTGTGTGGAAGGAAAACCTACTCTCTCTGGCCTGCCAGCACCAGTTTTGCCGCAGCTGCTGGGAGCAGCATTGCCCAGTACTTGTCAAGGATGGTGTGGGTGTGGAAGTCTCTTGTATGGCTCAGGACTGTCCACTCTGTACACTGGAAGACTTTGTGTTTCCATTGCTTCCCAATGAAGAATTGAAAGACAAATATAGGCGCTACCTTTTCAGGGATTATGTGGAGAGTCCTTACCAGCTCCAGCTGTGCCCTGGTGCAGACTGCCTCATGGTTATTCAGGTACAAGAGCTTAGAGCTCGCCAAGTGCAGTGTAATCGGTGCAGTGAGGTCTTCTGTTTCAAGTGTCATCATCAGATGTATCCTGCTCCCACAGACTGCACCATAATCTGGAAATGGCTCACGAAGTGTGCAGATGACTCTGAAATGGCCAACTACATTAGTGCTCACACTAAAGATTGTCCCAATTGCAACATCTGCATTGAGAAGAATGGAGGCTGCAATCATATGCGATTCTCCAAATGTAAACACGACTTCTGCTGGATGTGTCTAAGAGATTGGAAGACTCATGGCAGTGAGTACTATGAGTACAGTCAGTACAAAGAGAACAAACCAGAGAATCCTGACATTGTCAACCAGAGTCAGCAAGCCCAGGCCAGGGAAGCCCTCAAGAAGTACTTATTCTATTTTGAGAGGTGGAAAAAAAACACAACAAAAGCTTACAGACGAAGGCACAAACATACCAGCGCATTCATGAGAAGATTCAGGAGAGGGTGATGAACAATCTGGGAACTTGGATTGACTGGCAGTATCTACAGAATGCTGCCAAGCTCTCGGCCAAGTGTTGATATACCCTGCAATATACCTACCCATATGCATACTACATGGAGTCTGGCCCCATGAAGAAGCTGTTTGAATACCAGCAGCCTCAGCTAGAGGCTGAGATTGAAAACCTTCATGGAAAGTGGAGCATGTGGACAGCTATGACAGAGGGGACTTGGAGAACCAGATGCACAGAGCAGAACAGCGCAGAAGAATCCTGCTGAGGGATTTCCATGACACCTAAGTTGGGACATGGACATGCCAGGATGAATTGTAGCTGTAAGGACTCCCGGCTGCCTTACTGCATGCTGTAGGCTCTGGCTTTCACAATTCCAGGCAACAGCGAGGGCCCCACTTCTGAGTGACACTGGCAACATACCTTTTAGTTAATTTGTTTTCTTCTCATCTTTTTGCTTTTTGTTTCTACCAGGGTAGAGTTCATATTAAATTGGCTTCTTTTCAGAACTTTAAATTCACCCAGATGATTGTTGAGAGGGAGAGAATGTTTTGTTTTGTTTATTGGTTTTGAATGGCTATTAATAGAATTAGATCATTACAACTTATGTAATTTTCAAAGATTGTACAATATTTTTTAAAAAGGGCAAACCATAGGATAACACAGAGCCCTTTAAAAAAATAAATTGGCATTGGAGTGTTTAAAAAAATAAAATACTAGGTAAAAAGAAATAGGTAAAGAAATAATTCAATATTTTATTCACTGAATTCCCCCATAAGTTTCTGAGGTTCTTTCTAAAGATAATTTGTTAATCTTAAAAAATAACACTGCAATATTGAGGTTATAATGTAGTTTTAGGAACTTCCTTGGAAACTACTAGTGACATTTCACTTGCTATCCATTCTTCCCTGAAAGGCACTCTCTTATCTTAAAACATGTATACACATACATTTTTATACACATATTATTTTCAAAAGAGGCATTTTTAAAAAACGCCTCGTTTTAGCATTCCTGGGTTAGAGAATTGGCATCACAAATGTTCACTCAATTCTTGTCTCATTGTTCTCTTTTCACTCCCTCTTTAGGTAAATTGCACATTTAGCAGTAAACAGAGGAGAAAATATGATACTGATGTGAAAGTGGTTCCTAATGACATGATTTGTTCACAGTCTCACTATTTTGTGAATAATAATGAAAGCTAATTTAAACTTAATGCACAGGCAATTTCTTTGAATATCCACACCAATAGCTTTACAAAGTCAATGGTCTCAAGGCTGAGGTAAGGATCTCTAGGACAATTTAGAAAGAGTTCTGCTCACTGAGCAAACATTAAGGAAAACAAAGTCTTTGGAAAGAGTTACAGGACCACAAATGAAAGTTTTTAGTTTAATTTGTAATACATAGAAATTCTTCAAATTTCTGTATGTTTTTCAGTATCTAGATGCATGATGTATTTATCCCATTAATATATACTTAATATAAACTAAATAATATGTATTTTTTTAGTATCATAAAAATTGGTATTTATGGAGTTTGGGGATGTGGCTCAAGTGGTAGCACACTCGCCTGGCATGCTTGCGGCCCGGGTTTGATCTTCAGCACCACATACAAACAAAGATATTGTGTCCGCCAAAAACTAAAAAATAAATATTAAAAATTCTCTCTCTCTCTCTCTCTCTCTCTTAAAAAAATTGGTATTTATAATTAAAGAGACATTTTATATTTGGTGTTTTTTTATCATTCATTCTCTGAACACATAAAATATTGTAGCCTTTGATATTTTTATAAATATCAATATGTGTGTGTACATATGTGTGTGTATATATATATGTGTGTGTATATATATATATCTTTTTTGCATTATCTTTCCCATTCTACCATTGACCTGGAGGGAATATGGACTGATGCTTTATACTGAAGACCATTCTAACGAATAAAAATTCTCACATTATAGCAGTTATTTCTGGAAATGGAATAGCAGTCATTATTGCTTTGACTTCCCATAGGTCCCAGCAAGGACACAGAAAAATAAAAATATGTTAGAAATACAGAATCATAAATAATTACCATCAGAATAATGGGACCAAGTGATGCACTGGCTGATTTGAACTTAAAAAAATGTTTCTTTTTCTTTTCCAATACATTACCATATCATGCCCATTCCTAGTTCAGCCTCCCTCATGACTTGAACATTCTCCACACCATCCACCGGCATCATGGTGTCACAGTTTTTCTTCAAGATTTAACTGAATGCTTAATAGTTATCAAATATTTTAGGAGTGGTTGTGGATAATAATTACAAATAATGTAAACATGTATCCTCATCTTAGTTATATATATAGAAATAGAGATAAATGATTAAAAATGCTTAGCATAACAATAACTTAGTATTAAGTATTTTGGTAGGAAATTACAAAGTGTTGCAAGAGAAAATAATAGCTTTGCAATTTAAAATTTTTTTAGAAGTCACGTTTAAATTTTCCTCAAGTGTTGGAAAAGGAAAGAATATTGAAGCAGAGGGAATAGCAAATGTAAACATCCTGAGGTTAGAAAATACTTGAAACTATGCCAATGTGGTTTGAGCATAATCAGCAAAGCTAAGAATGACTTAGGATGTGGTTTGGAAAGTAAGCTCACTAAATCATTATAATGAAGAACACAGAGAGCCAAGGAAAGGAACACAGGTTTAACTCTAAGGGCAATGAAGAGTAGCATATGACCTGTGAATAACACAATCAAATTCATGTTTAAAAGTATTGAAATTATTGCTCAGTGACAAATTTTGCTTTTATGGCCCATAGAGCAACAGCAGTGGTATTGACCCAGAGTTTGTGAGAAAGGCAGCGTCTTTGACACCATTACAGTCCTACAGAACAAAATGCTATGTGAATTCTTTGCATATTAAAATGTGAGAAGCACTGTTTTTAAAAAAAAATTATTAGAATTCACTGATCTTATGCCACTCAGACTAATCACTTTTTAATCTGCTCTACCAATCTTAATCTGTGGTTTCTCTCTCTGTACTCATGATTTGTCACAACTGTTTTCATCAGCTTTTGCAATTTATTGATCAAAACATCCAACAAGAACAAATTAGAGGAGGTGTTATGGTTTGGATCTGAGGTGTCCCCCAAAATTTCATGTCTGAGATAATGGGAGAAGGTCTAGAGAAGGAATGACTGGGTTGTGAGAGTCTTAACCCAATCAGTGAGTTAAATCCCTTGATGGGATAAGCTAAGTGGTAGGTAGGTAGGGTGTGACTGAAGGAGGTGGGCATTGGGGGCATGGCTTTAGGGTATACATTTTGTGTCTGGCAAATGGAGTCTCTGCTTGCTGATCATCATGTGAGCTGCTTCCCTTTTCAACACCCTTCCACCATGATGTTCTTCATCACCTCCAGTCCTGGGGAATGAAGCCAGCTATCTCTGTACTGAGACTTCTGAAACCATGAGCCCTCAAATAAAATTTTCCTCCCCTATAATTGGTCTAATCAACTCTTTTAGTCAGAGCAGCAAAAAAAGCTGACTATAACAGGACATAAAATTTATTTGAGTCTCACTGTTTCAGAGGTCTCAGTACATAAACAGCCAACTCGATTACTCTGGATCAAGGCAAGGTGGTACTTCATGTCAGAAAGGCCAGGGGAAGGAAGCTGCTTAGTTCAACAAGGGCCAGGAAGCAGAGAAAGAGAGGGAGTGGGATGATGCATCCTTCTATAGAAAGCCACCCAGTGACTCACCTCTTCCAACCACACCCCTTCTGCCTACAATTACAACTCAAACTGAGATGGGTTAATTAGGTTTCAGCTCTCACAGTCAAAGCACTTTACCTCTGAATATTCTAGCATTTACAGGAGATTTCCAGGGACAACTCATATCCAACTCATAACGGTGTTATGTCATGTATCTCAAGTCATTTTCTTTCTTGTCTTTATCCTAATCTCCTGGAGTATGTTTTCAAATAATTGCCTCAGGGCTGGGGATATAGCTCAGTTGGTAGAGTGCTTGCCTTGAATGCACAAAAGCTTTGGGTTTGATCCCCAGCACCACAAAAGAAAAAAAAATCAAAGAATTGTCTCAGAAGGAGTTCAGTGTATAAATCTTCAGAATTTTTGCACAATCAAGTTATAGGGTGACTTTAGAAGTCAAGATTTAAAGATGAGTTTTAATCAGACTATAATGACATGTGCCTCTTGTTCTAGAATTTTTTTTTTCATGAGTAGCATAACGGAAATATGAACCTTATCCATTATAAAACATTTTTAAATTTTTAAAATTCCCTGCCTTTGCTCTGGAATCATTTAAAAATGTTTCTTTATATTTTGTCATTACCTGATGCCTTTAGAATTAAGATCTATTTTTCTCAGTATCAATTTGACATTTTCTTTTCAATTTTATTTGTTTGTTTCTCTTCCCAGAAGGCTTATTTGTTGAATGTTGGACATATATATTTTTAGTTTCTTCATTAATTACTTTATTGTTTTTGTCTTTCTGTGGGGAACAAAGCAGACTCTTTTGTCCAGGAGGTGGTCTGATGCTAACAGATAGGCTTCAATCTTAGAAGCTGCTCTCTCTCTCACAATTAGGCCTCATTATTCTCCCATAGACATAATCTTGCATACACCAATATGAGATAAGATCAATCTGAGACCATGATAAGGTGACACTTAAACAAGTTCAGCATACAATCTATGCTTTATGAAATATTCTATTCTCTCTCCTATCAAGAGTAATTGTTGCTTCCTTACAAAATATAGTATTAGTCTTGCTCAGATTTTCCTTCTTTATGGAAAAATTTATTGAAATAATCATAGAACTTCAACTTCTTCCAAGAGCACCCAACTCAAAGTGAACCCCAGCTTTCATACATTCTTTCTAAAATTAACCAGGAAAAAAAACAAATCCAATAACATCTTTCTGTTGTCCTCTTACTGAGATCTCCCATCCTGTTTTTTAACTGTAATAAGTATCCACCTCATTCACTTGCAGGTGGTTCTTAGAAGTCTTCACCTGAATGGTATTCACAGAAATAGTGTCTTAAAATGCACAGTAGAGCCAAGAGTTATGGCAGAATGCCTATAATCCCAGTGTCTCAGGGGTGGAGGGTGGGGGCTTAGGTAATAGGATTGCAAGTTCATAGTCAGTATCAGGAATTTAGAGAGGCCTTAAGCAACTTAGTGAGACCCTGTCTCTAAGTAAATAATAAAAACAAACAAGGGCTGGTGGGTGTTGCTCAGTGGTTACATGCTCCTGGGTTTAATCCCTAGTACCAATAAAATAAAAGAAAATGGAGTGTAAACATTTTAGTTTCACTTCATACATTATAAATTCAAACTAAAAGATGTCCATTAAATTAGAATTTTTAGATTGAATCATATGTATGAAATATCATATGTCAAGAGCTTTGTAATGTTTTGAACAAGTAATAATAAAAAATAATTTAAAAAAGAATTTTTAGATTTTATTATAAATTATTTTTACTACACACCTCTTCAATGATAATGAGAATTCATTGTTAACTCAGAAATATATACCTTTTAAGTTTTGCCTCATGCTGCAGATATTGACAGATCACATATGGATTCCCATAAAAACACAAGTATTATTTTTCTTTTCCACAGTGTTCTTACTTCAAGGTTGTTGAATGTGGGTACTACTCAAAGATTGTCAGGAGGCAAATGACTCATTTTGAGTAATTTCCTCTATTGGTAGCAATGAATATTCAGCACTAAAAAAGTCTTGAAAAAAGGGTCCTGAGAGATTCTGTAAGGTTACAGCACCTGGATAGAACTTCTTCCTTTTAAAGTAGGAATTGCAACTGATGACAGATAGGGAGGAGGTATGTATATATCAAGTTGTAGAAACTTGAGCTCAGGAGCTGCTTTACGTGCCATTGATTTCAACTAATTTATTGCATAGGTGGAAAACGTGTCAGTGTGTGTTTATATTTGTGATGGATATATGTTTATATACATGTTTATATATATTTATATGTATACACACACAAATATCCAGTATTAAAAATAGTTTTTGTAAATTACTCAGAAAATACATTAATGGAAAATATCTCTCCTTATGGCCCTTTTAAATTTCCATAATTTATTCCTGTTATTGGGAATACTGTGAAGCATTTTTAATTAGAATTTCAAAATATAATTTTATAAATTATAATACTTCTCTAATTAACAATATTAATTTGCCTTGTTTTTATTATTCAACATGTGACTCTTAAGTTTCCTGTATTGATTAAATTTATTCTCCTTCAGATTTATTGCATAGAATAGTATTCAACTCTTAAAGGAGCAAGACAAATCTTTGGCTTAGTGATATATTATCTACTGCTGACTTTCTAATTGAATGTTTCGGTGGATGATCCTTTCTATTTAGGAGGATTTAATTTCATCCCTTCAATGATTAATTAGCAAGACTTTTGACATAAATCTCTAAGGAAGCAATATTTCTGTAAATCAAATTGTTTATATAAATGTACATTGTGGTAAAAGAATATTCTAACTATATTTGGGAAATTAAAAATGGAGGAGAAATAGAAATCAATAATGTCTTATGCATTCATTAATGTTAATGAGAAATATTTTAACATCTATTAAATATGCTTTTATCTTTTTGTGATCAGATCTCTAAAACTTCACATTTTATAGTACTGATTTTAAATTAATAAATTGCTATATTAGTTTCTTAGCCTGAGAAAGGATGATCATTTGACCCAATTTAAAAATTATGCTTATAAATAAATAATCAGTTTTCTCATTTCAGACAATAGTCATATATATGTAATTGTTGTGGTTTAAGTGCCCCTTCCAAAACTCCTGTTGAAATATGATGGTCACTGTAACTATATTATGGAATTTAACATTGTTGGGTATGGTGTAATCCCAGCAGCTTGGGAGGCTGGGGCAGGTGGACCGTAAGTTCAAGACCACTCTCAGCAACTTAGCAAGTTCTTGACTCAAAATAAAATATAATAATAATAATTGGGGATGGGGTTGTGGCTCAGTGGTAGACTGCTGGCTTAGCATGCTTGAGGCACTGAGTTCGATTCTCAACACCACATACAAATAAATATAATAAAGGTACAGTGGAGGTAGCTCAGTGGTGAAATGCTTATACTCAATACCAAAAAAGAAAAAAAAGTGATACTTTTTTTTCTCTTTTTTTAGGTATCTTGAGTAGGTTAGTTATGACCCCAGAGGATTCCTCATAAAAGCATGATTCTGCATGTTTTTATTTTTCACTGCATCATGAGTGCTTCCATGCCCTTTGATCATGCTATGACATTGCAAAATAGGGTAACACATCTTGGACACCCAACCTCCACAACTTTCTATTATTTATAATTTTATCTCTAGTATTCTGTTATTACAGCAGCAAAGGAAATAGGGGAGCAATATACTATGTTTTAACTAACAAATGACTTGATTTAGTCAATGTCTAATTTGTGAATATCCGTTCTTCATCCAACAGTTGTGTAGGTGGTATGAATTTTTCATGAAAGAGGAAAGAAGTTTATGCCCTTGAATATCTTATAGTCTGCTGTGAAAGACAAGAGGAGGGGGGGAACATAGGAACACACCTAATGTGGAAGAACTAAAATCAACTCTAAGAGTCAACTATCAGAGTGAGTTCAAAAGGATGAGTAGCAGTGCCCTGGTAAATTTTGGGGTAGAAAATTTCCAACAGAGAAACTTCTGTGATAGTTCATATTTTGCTAAAAAAAAATCTAAACAACACATTTTAAACAGTTAAAAAACGTTGTTTTGATGGAATGAATTTAGTGATGTGAAGAAAGGTAAGAAAGAATGCTAGAGATGAGGACATTCTCCAGAATGTGAAGATGATGTAGGACAGGAAAAATGAAAGCCACTAAACCATTGTATGAACAGGTTTGACACAATCCGCTTTCTGGTTTTAAAGATCACAGCAAGTATTGAATAAACTGCACATTGTAGTGGAATAAAGCAAGGTCTAGGGAGATGTATAGCAAAGAAATGATCCTGGAAGGAATAAGGATAAAAAGCAGTGGTTGGTTTCAAAATATGTATTTTAAAAGTCTACCCATTACAATTGAATTGAAGGTATTTGGGCAGTAGAATGCCATGTATAATCTGGAATCAGTGTTATTTTCAACATTTACTTTTTATTTATGTATTTATTTATTTATTTATTTATTTATTATTTTGGGATTGAACCCAGGGTCTTGTGCATATGAGGCAAGCATTCTAACAACTGAGCTATATCCTCAGCCCTTGAGCTTTAGTATTAAACAACAGGGAAAATTATGCCAACACATGAAGAAATGAGTGTAATGTGTAAAGAGAAGAATTATTTAAGGGTCATGTGGAGCCACCTATAGAAGAGTCTGTGAATGAGCATCTTGAAAAATGGAAACAAAAACACAAGAGGGAGATGCTTATTGTACTAAAAACAACCAAGGAAGAGAAAAGTTCAGGAAAGTGTGTTCAGTAAAGGGTGGCAAATACTACAGAGAAGAAAAGAAAGTTGCAGATCAGGAACTAGCATTAAATTTAGTCACATAGATGTTTCAGAGATTTTTAGCAATATAATTGTATCCTTGAAGAAGTAGTATCTATATTAAGTTGGATGGACTGAAAAGGCATTGGATTATAAAAACATGTTTGGTGAAGTGAAATGTCAAACTTTTAAGAGTATATGGTAGATGGAAGTAGATATTATGTTAGTTTTTAATTAAAGAGATTTGAGTTTCCTTAAGTACTGATAAGTAGACAAATATAAATTTTTTAAAAAATACAATGAAATCAATAGCCAAAACTTGTCATTAACGATGTTGACATGAATCCTGAAGTACAAAGCACATGCAGAACAAGATGGTAAAAATAATTATTAATTAGGAGTAGTGTAAGCTTACCATTGGGATGGGAAAGTAAGAGAGATATTACTCTTGTAGGGAGCTTGGGATATTCATAGAAGAAATTCTTTGCAAAACTTTTTTTCCCTGTAAATTAGGAAGTAAACCTTTCACTACACATATGTAAGGAAGAGACTTAAGAAGCATAATGGAGGAATATGTAACATTGGCTATTTAAATTCACTTGAAAAGATAAATTTTCAAAAGCTAACATTATGGAATGTAAGTCTGAATATGGAACAACTTGCATGATTGGTATCCTACTGGAAAGAATGTAAAATGATGACTGTTCTAGAAAATTTTTGAAGTTTATTTAAATTTAATTGTAAAAATACATGTCTGTATTATGTTCAATAATACAATTCCATACCTGGAATTATTTATACAAGAGAAATAAAACATACACCCATAAAAAGACTTGTAAACAAAAGTTCAGAGCATATATATTAAAATAACAAAACTAACATTACCTAAATGTTCACTCATACAATGATAGATACAATTTATAATCATACAGTGAATTGTTCACTCAGTAAAGAAGACTAAACTATGGTGAAAAGTGATGCTTCTGACAATGAATTTGTGCAAGCAATGGCATTGCAATATTCTCAGAAGTATCACTTTGAGTCAAGGTTACTAGAATCAATTGCACATGCAGCATGATTCCATTTATATGAACTTTTATAACAGAGGGTAAAATGGATATATAAAAACAGAAACCAAAAAGTGATGGATTCCATAGAAAGAAAGAAAGAAAAAATAAAAAGGAGACAAGACACATTGAAAAACTCTCCCTTTCTCCTTCCGCCCAGTCCCTATAAATCACAATTCTATTCTTCATTTCCGAATTTGACAATTTTAGACAATTCTTGTAAGTGAAATTATATACTATCTGTCCTTCTGGAACTGACTTGGCTAACTTCAGTTGGTATAATGCCCTCTAGGTTTACCTGTGTTCTCACAAATGGTAGTATTATTTTTTAAAGTTGAACAATATATCATTGCATGTATAAACCTATAAACCACATTTTCTATATTACTTATCAGTGGAAATTTTGATTGTGTCTATATCTTGGTTATTGTGGATAATATAATGCCTCTTAGAAACTGGGAGACTAGATCTCTTGTTAAGTATTTTTTTTTGGGGGGGGGGTACCAGCTATTAAACTTATTAAACCTCAGTCATTAAGTGACTGAGCCATGTCCCCAGTCCTCAGCCTTTTTTCTTTTTATTTAAAAAAAATAAAGTGGACCAATTACTTGAAGGACACAATCTGCCAAAATTTCCACAAGCATAAAAAGACAGTTTTAATAGGTCTATTTTTACTGAAGGATTAAATCACTAATTAATCATGTTCCAAACCAAAAACTCTAGGCTCTCTGAAATCTACTAAACATTTGGGAAAATGTTTGCAAATGAGACAGAAGCTCAGAGTGTAAAAGACTGGCCTGGGTTAAGATTACCTTCGCATGTATTGACTGAGTCCACCCTGGCAGTCCTTGCCCTGAATCCTGCCCCTATTCCAAATCTTTCTGTCCCTCTCAGAGTTCCTGGCCCAACTTCAGCCTTTTTTTTTTCCCTCAGGGTCCTTCTCAGGAAAGGGAGGTATCTAGGCTAAGGTTGAACAAGTGTAACCTCCAGCCACGTCACCCAACATCTCTGCCTCTCAGTGTAACTATTACTTAGTATCAGTTCCCCACAGAGCCTCTGAATTCCCTCACAGGTAGCCAACTCCTTTAGGACAGTACTTGCCTTTGTCATCTTTGTGTCCTTAGAACCCAGGGTAGAATTTACCACACAGTGGATGTCACTCTGTAAATGTTTTCCAAGTTGGAATATTGTTGAATAAGTTTTTTTTGTCATCTTCTTATTTCATTCAATTATAGTCATATAATCTTAAATCAGTGAGCACTCTTTTGATTAAGAATTTGCCATTATGAGATTTATTAACCTTGAGGCTATTACTTAGCGTATCATTTGCTAAACTGTTTTGTGGCATGTTCTGAATCTTGTCAATGGGTACTTCAGAAAAGTTAAAAGCTCCATGGTCATGTAAGCTTTGAAATACTGATTCAATAAGTTCAACAGATTATTTAATTGCAAATGTTCTCAAAGCATAGATTCTTCTCCAGGTCAAGATCTCCCCATCTGTGTGCATTTCAGGCATACCTCACCATTCTCATGATAGTTTAATGAGTAGCTTTTAAACACACACATCTGTGCTCATACACAGGCCTTTTCTTGAATGGTCCATCATTTTCAGGGCTGCTTCTCTCATGGTGTCTCCAGTTCTCAGCAAAGGCAGGGGAGTGTGTGTTATTCTCCTTTAGCACCTCCCCCACATCTCAACCATTGCCAGACCTTATAATTGCTTATAATGTCTTCCAGAAGATAGAGGCAGGGAGCATACTTCTGGACTTATTATTTGAGATCAACATTACTTTCATACAAAAATCAAAAAGAAAAAAACACAAGAAAAAATAAACTAGAAACTAACATCTTTGTGCATATAGAACTATATCTTCTCAATAAAATATTAGCAAATGGAATCAAACAATAGAAAAAAAGAATTGTGCACCTAGGACCAAAAAAATTATACACCATACTCAAGTACAATTTATTCCAAGTGTGCAAGAACGGTTATATATTTTAAAATCAAATTATATTATTCATCACATCCAAAGTCTGAAGAAAAAAATCACATTGTATCAGTAGATGTAGAAATAGCATTTGACAAAATTCAATTACCATTTGTGAAAACAATTCTTACTCATTTGAAAGAAAACGAAACTTCCTTTACTTGATAGAGAACAAGTACAAAACAACTTAGAATTAAATTCAACCATAAAAATGATAAATGAGATATTTTCCCATTAAGATTAGAAAAAAGGCAAAGAAGTTCTCTCTCACTACTCCTTTTTAACATCATAATGGAAGATTTCTACATTTCAAAGGAGAATATCAAAAGTATGAGAAGAAAAGCAACAGATAGTAAAATATATCTGATAAAGGGTTATTATCTAAAATATAAAAGAACTCTTAAAACTGAAACAGGAATAGAAGTGAAAGAAAAATGGTCAAAAGACTTAGACAATCATGAAATAAAGAGATACGTACAACCAATAAACTCATGAAAATATCTTTAATATTATATATCATCTGAGAATTACAAATTAAAATAAGGAGCTACTACTATATACTTGTTAGAATAGTCAAAATCAGAAACATTAACATAAAATGGTGGTAAGAATGAGGAATCAGATCTCTCATTCACTGCTGGTGAAAATGCTAAAGAGCACAGCAGCAGATTCTTACAAAACCACACATAACTTAACCATAACATTTGACAAACGGGCTGGGGATGTGGCTCAAGTGGTAGCACGCTCGTCTGGCATGCCAGTGGCCCGGGTTCGATCCTCAGCACCACATACAAACAAAGATGTTGTGTCCGCCAAGAATAAAAAAATAAATATTAAAATTCTCTCTCTCTCTCAAAAAAAAAAAAAAGATTTGACAACCACACTACTTGGTGTTTATCTAGTGTTTATCCAAGGGAACTGAAAACTTATGTTCACATTAAACCTACACAAAGATGTTTATGAGTTTTATTCATAAATTGCCAAATCTTGCAAGCAACCAAGATGTTCTTCATTAGGTGAATGCATAAATAAACGTTCTATATCCAGACAATGAAATATTGTTCATCATTGAAAGGAAATAAGATCTTAAGAACTTCAAATTGATATTACTAAATGAAAGAAACTGATTTCGAAAGTTTACATAATACTTGATTCCAGCTATATGATTTTCTGGAAAAGACAAAGCTATAAAATTATAAAAAGAATTGGTAATTTTCAGGGGTTAGAAAGTAGAGAGGGATAAATAAGTGGAAGACAGATGTTTCAGGTAGCAAACTATTCTGTATCATATAGTAATGGTAGACAACATGTCCTTATACAATTTCAAAATACATAGTAAATACCACTAACATGGAGCCTTTTGTAAACTATGGGCTATTATAATGATTTGTCTATGTATCTCAGTCAATTGTCATAGGTTTACCAGTCCAATATGGACTTGATAGTGGATGAATCTGTTTTTGTGAGGGGAGAGGGATATAAAAACTGTACTTTGAGCTCAATTTTGTTGTGAAACTGAAATTTTTTAAATAAATAAAATTTATTGACTTTTTAAAATAGTGATTGCTTCGGAGGAAAGTTGAATAAAATAACACAAAGGAATCATTTTCAGTTCATGTTTAAAGCAGTAAAGACCCATTTAAAAAAAAAAAAAAAAAAAAAAAAAACAGAAGGATCCCACACCATCTACCACTACATCCTCAGGAACTACACAAACAAGAACAATCTAATCTCAAAATTAGTAGAAAAGAAGAAATAATAAAAATCAGAGGAGATGAAAACAGACAAAAAAATTAAAAGATTGATAAATTGAAGAATTGGCTTTGTACAAAAATAAAATTGACAAACCTTCTGCCAGACTAAGAATACTAAGTTGTAGATATTATGATATTTCTTCTTTATGTAGCAATATATCATTTATATCATTGTGTTAATTTGGAACCTATTATATAATTATTGTACAGAATGTAAGTGATGCAGAAAAGTACAAAATTATTACCTTGGGAGGTATTATTTCTAAAGAATTTTGTGGTTAAAATAGATTATATGAAAATTTAAGCTGGGATTGTTCAGTTATTTAATGTATGTGCATACACACACGTATACCATACAAATAATATATTTTTCTAAATAGTTTAAAATTTTGTAATAAACATGTTTATATTGATTTCTTATTACCAAAGAAAATAAAATTGACACTTTAATTTTTGCCAATAACTTCCCACACTTTTTAAAGATAATCTTTAAATATTTTATTGCTATAAATCATAACCAACTATAAAAATTTGATCCTTGCCTTAAGTGATATTTCAATAGTCAATTAATAGTAGCTCAAAATTTTAAATGGAATAAAGTCAACAGTGTTTTTATCTCATTTGGATTATTAATTTATTTCTAAAATATTGAATGTCACATTTTTTCTCACAAATATTTATGTTATTTCATATTAAAAATAAATGTCTGTTATAGTTTTCACTATATGATAACTGGGTAAATTTTTTTTCCTTTCTTCCTTCCTTTCTTTTCTGTATTTCGTTGTATATTTTCAGCACCAGATCTTTAAAAATCACTTAAAGTGATTACACACTTCAAACACAAATGTTTTAAGGACATTGAAAAACATCAAGTAAGAATTCATACATAAAAAATATAAAGATTAGCCATATAATATCTTTTTGATATAAATTTTTAAAAAACATGCAAGTGCATAGTACTTTTTAAGCAAAAATGAATAGATAATAATTACCATCATAACAACATATGAAAATATAAAACTACTATTAAGGCAAATATAGAGTAAATTTCTGAATGCTCCATTACTATGATAATGGTGTATAAATTCTACAGATCTCTAGCTCAAGATTAAAAGGTCAAAACAATTTAAAACTTAACTAAAGCAATATTAAGTCATTAAGGAATATGCAATATTAAAATATATTATTTGTTATATCAAAAACAGCTTTGGGGAATAGTATAAAAATCTAGAGATTTTGTAAGTGAAAGAAGTCAAGTTGTTTATATCAGCTTGTCATTAGTAAGGATGTCTTGCATAGGCCTCGTAATAACCACACACACACACACACACACACACACACACACACGCACATACGTACACATACCCACAAATATAGGCAAAACAAAGAGAATGTAAAGATAGCACTGAAGAATATTATGAAGCTGCAAATGTAGACTACAAGAGAGAAAGAAAAAACAAAGGCTCTAAAACATTGAGTGTCACCCACATCTAGCACAGAGGACGAAGTAAGGCCACTCTTGGTGAATTGGGCTGGCCATGGGAGAAAAAAAAACCCACACACAAACACAAAAATACCTTTTTCTCAAATGCAGGGTGAGGGGTCGGGGGTGGGGTGTCAGGATGGCTCTGCCATCTCAAAGATCAGTTTCCACTCTAGAAAGAGGGCAAGAGGAGCAAGAGAGGCAAGTAAGATAGAGGGCATCCCTGAAGCCACCCTATTTAATGGGGAAAAGCCATTCATAGCATATTCCACTCAAATAAGGCAAGGTATTGGGTTTAGAAGGTGGAGTCTTGCTTGGTGATGTCTTATGGTCAGCAGGTTGATTGACATCGTGTAAAGCCACACCCATCTCAGGTGCTGTGTGGTATCACAGGCAGAGCAAGAGAAAAGGCACACATAAGTGGCATAGCCCAATCAGGCAGCAATGTCAGGTCAGGCCCCTCATCACTCAAATGTGCATAGCTCACACACACAGCCCATGGATGGCTCACAACAATTGAGTATTGTTTAAGGAAATTTTAAGATTATGTAGAGATTTAAACACATCTTTTTTCTCATATATGAAGTGTGCTGTGGATAAATAGAAAGTTGACCTGTGTAACATCCTTAAAAATGAATTCATTCTCTTTCCTCTCATTAGATACTTGAAGAATTTTTCTATATTTATAGTAGGTTTGTATGTGCATATGTAGCACCATTTATCTTTTTGTATTAACAGATACATATGCACTCTGGATTTTTTTCTACTGGAAATTCAGCTTTTATTTCAGAACATTTCTTGTTTATGTTTTCTTATTTCTTGTAATATCTTTCTTGTTTTCTTTTGTATGTTATCTTCCTCAGATAGTCCACTTGTCCTTATTTTGGATGTTATATCAGTTCATCAAACATAAATCATTTAGTTTTATTATTTGAAATTTTAATATGTCTACCATAACCATTAACTTAGATATAAACACATATGGTTTTTAATTATCATCTTTAGTATATAATCCTTCCTTTTATCATTTCAACTCTGAGTGATAGGAAACTTTATAAAATGTATTCTTAGTATATTTAAGGTGGATTAAAAATTAAAGGAAACATAGACAAAAATCATATTATTTCAGTCTTTAAACATGTTTTTAACCTAAACTTACATTGAGAAAGATTTTAAAGCTGTTTCACAGCATGAAATTTTTGAACAATTTATTTCCTTCCACTTATTTTCATACTCTATTTTCTGCCTTGCTTTCCTCATTCTCTCTTCCTCTGTCTAACCATCTGACCCCCACCCCATGCATGTTTTTATATTTGTCAGCATGTTTTTTTTTTACTTGCTTACATTTTTTGGTTCATGAGGAGTCTGAATCCAGATTAAAAACTTTTTCAAATTTTTCAGGTCCCATCATAGGCAATAACACAACATTTACCTAAAAGGTCTTATAGGAAATATTGCGTTCTCCTCCCCAGTCTTGGTGCATAGCACAAACACTGCAATTACTAAAGGAGATTGCATCTAAGGACTCAGGAACCACTCACCAGTCATGCTACTGCATATATTTGCATTACTAGTCCACGAATCTTCAAACCTATCTGCTATCTTGGGCACACGTCTTACTTAGGTAGATTTGCTGAGGACACTATCAAGGTGTATTTTTAAGCAGGGAGCCTTAAAAATATTCCTTCTATCCTGACTCTGGTACTTTACAACTCTAGCTGTCTCCAGTCTCTCTCTGACTTTAGGATTTTTAGCCACCAGAAACATTGTGTTAGGGTTCTTGTACCATTGATAAACCACCACCACAGAGATGATCCAATTTTTTTCATTACATTCGAAGAGAGATAGCTTTTGATATAACTTCATTCTAATTTCATTTTATACTATAAAATGTTATGTCTAACAAAATTAAACTCAGGCCTCCATTTTGTGTCTTGCTAATTAAGTGTTCCAGCTATAATTAAAATCCAGAACTATATGAATTGCCTCCTCTTGAATGTGGTGACTAAATGCAATAACAACCAATTTGACAACTGAAGTTCAGGTGTTAAGAAATTAATTTTATTAGTATTTTATGAATTTCTTAATTTTAACCTAAGTACATTTTTTTTCAAATCATAGCAAAAAAAGGAATGGTAAAGTACAAACTTGGCAAAATGAAATATTAAAATTGTATAAGAAAAAAATATGCTCAAGAAAGTAATGTAATGACATTTATTTTAAAATTTTAACAAAATGGTATGCTAAATACTGAGAAATTGAATGTTTTATAGTGAAAAGTATATTAATGTTTTTAAGACACTATTGTATATGAGGTATATATGAGAAATAAGTCTACTATCACATCACTCAATAAATATTCAGCATACACAACCAAGTAACAACATTTCTTAAAATCAGCTATATGGAAAGTAAAATAGTAGTCACATATATTATTTTGGTGATTGTCTACATAAATATTTGAAATACACTGTGATCTTAATATGATAATTTGTTATTAGCATGCAGTATTTGTATTATATTTGTATACTTCTTAGTTAAGTAATTTATTTTCACAAGATAATATGTATATACTAACATATATTGACAATGAATTATTAATGAATAAATTAACTATTTTTATTTAGCCTTTTAAATAATCTTAATTCCTATCCAAAGAAAATATGGTTTCATGCATCAACTCTTGAAATTTAGTTTGTACGCCTAAATTTTTTGTTCTCTGTAAGATTTGTGGGCTTACTGAAATGCTTAGCGAACTATCATTATCCTTCTGGTTAAAGAATTAGTCTAGATTGTGAACATTACTGATATTCATCTGGGACATTTACAGGTAGATATAAAAATAATGTGCAAGGATATTTTAATATTTAAATGTCCCACATAAGATAGAAGAACATGTTTACATCAAAATATTTACAAAGCAAAATCGAAAACCATGGCTAAAATACAGAAAAAAGCAAAATTTTAACAAAATCATCATTTTAGAATCCTAGTACCATAATCTTCTAAAATAGTTTTAGAGTACTTTCAAATTACTGTGTGTGTGTGTGTGTGTGTGTGTGTGTGTGTGCACATGTACTATATTCTCACTTGAATTAAATTTGGTCTAAACCAGCCTTTTTATATGTTTTATATGTAGACTCTATACATATTAAACTGAAACTAGTTTGTTATATAAACAAACTATGACTATACATGCGTAACCATGTAACTGAGTCTAGCCAATCATAAGCTGGGAGATATAAAAATATAACAATGGAAAGCAAATTTCAAGCGTAGTCCATCAGGTTATTTCAGCATGTCATATTACTTTTTTTTTTCGTTTTATACCCTTTGCATGTAGTGGATTTGAGAATTCTATCGAGTTTGAATCCATATTGCTGCTTGATTCTAGAATTGTAAATAAAGTTAACTTAGATCTCCAAAATTAGATTTGTTTAAAATTTTCTTTTAAATATATATTCATAAATATGTATTCCAGTAAAAGCAATGTATGTAATGATCCTTAACAGGACGTTTTGATAAATATTTGCAGGTAGTCATGGTAAATTTCATTCATTCTGATTTATCTATTGGATCATTATGTGGAAGATAAAAAAGGATATTATTATATACTAATAAATCTTATCCACTCTGTAGACTATGCTATGATTTCCATGTGGTATAGAAAAAAAAGATGGAAAATAATTTTACTGAAATTTTTCTCACATTTAAACTTAATATGGAACAGCTACCTTTGTAGGAAATAATGTGAATAGAAAAAATTATAGAAAAATGCATAATACTTGTTAATAACACAGTATACTGTTATACATTGAGCTACCTACAAAAAAAGACTGAGCCAAAAGTTTTTTGACAATATTCTACTGATACATGAGAATACGGAGGAAAGGAAAAGGAGAATGAAGCAGAGAATATGGAGAACAAATACAACATGATATGTTAGAAAACTATATTATTATTTTGTGCAAGAGCACAACTAGTACTGATGTCATGCAACACTTTCCCAAAGAAGCTATGTGAAATCAGAGAATCTCAACATAATCTTCTGAAAAAGAGTAAAAGGGAGAAGAGAATAATATATGTTTATGAAAGTTAAAAACAACTATGCTCCAAGTAAAAGTCCAACATTCTTATGTGAAAATACTTGCTTCCATTTAAAGAGTTTCATTTGAAATCACATCAATTTTTCTATTTATTGCATTCTGATTGTCATGCAAATTATTACTATATTAACATTTTTACTGGGACTTAACCAACAATCATATTTTAATGTTTTCAGTGAAAAACAAAGCAAGTGAAGAATAAAAGAGACAAAAATCCCTTTTCTTGTCCCCAAAACAATGGTTCCTTAACTGCAATAGACATTTTTAAATATACTATAGTCATTTACTCATATTTGAGATTTATATCTTTAATTAGTCTTTCTTTAACTTCATATTATATTAATAGCTTTCTCTTTCATTTTTTTCCCATCTGGATCACCACATTTTTTTTTAATAAATGACAGCAGAATGCATTACAATTCTTATTAAACATATATAGCACAAACATTTTTATCTCTGGTTGCATATAAAGTATGACCCCCATTTGTGTCTTCATAGATGTACTTTGTTTTTTTTTTTTTTATTGGTTGTTCAAAACATTACAAAGCTCTTGACATATCATATTTCATACATTAGATTCAAGTACTTTGGATAATGATGTCCATCATATTCCATGGTCCTTGCTAACCCCCTGCTCCCTCCCTTTTCCTAGCACCCCTCTTCCATATCTAGAGTTCCTCTATTCCTCCCATGCACCCCTCCCTACCCTACTATAAGTCAGCCTCCTTATATTAGAGAAAACATTTGGCATTTGTGTTTTGGGGGTTCACTAACTTCACTTAGCATTATCTCCTCCAACTCCATCCATTTACCTGCAAATGCCATGATTTTATTCTTTTTTATTGCTGAGTAAAATTCTGTTGTGTATATGTGCAACATTTTTTTTATCCATTCATCCTCTGAAGGGCATCTAGTTGGTTCCACAGTTTAGCCATTGTGAATTGTGCTGCTATAAACATTGTTGTGGTTATGTCCCTGTAGTATGCTGATTTTAAGTCCTTTGGGTATAGACTGAGGAGAGGGATATCTGGATCAAATGGTGGTTCCATTCCCAGATTTCCAAGGAATCTCCATACTGCTTTCAATATTTGCTGCACCAATTTGCAGTACCACCAGTAATGTATCAGTATGCCTTTTTCTCCACATCCTCGCCAATACTTATTATTGTTTGTCTTCATAATAGCTGCCATTCTGACTGGAGTGAGATGATATCTTTGTGTAGTTTTGATTGGCATTTGTCTAATTGCTAGAGATGATGAAGATTTTTTCATATATATGTTGATTGATTGAATATCCTCTTCTGAGAAGTGTCTGTTCAGGTCCTTGGCTCATTTATTGATTGGGTTATTTTTATTTTTATTTATTTATTTACTTTTTTGGTCCTTAGCTTTTTGAGCTGTCTATATACACTAGTGATTAGTGTTCTATCTGATGTGTGAGGGATAAAAAATTTGCTCCCAGAATGTAGGCTCTCTATTCACCTCATAGATTGTTTCTTTTGCTGGAAAGAAATATTTTAGTTTGAATCCATCCCCTTTATTGATTCTTTTTTAAAAATTTTTGTGCTATAGGAGTCTTATTAAGTAAGTTGGGGCCTAATCCCACATGATGAAGATTAGGGCCTACTTTTTCATCTATTAGAAGCAGAGTCTCTGTTTCATTCCTAGGTCCTTGATCCATTTTGAGTTGCGTTTTGTGCTTAATGAGAGATAGGTGTTTAATTTCTTCTTGTTGCATATGGATTTCCAGTTTTCCCAGCACTATTTGTTGAAGAGGCTAACTTTCCTCCAATGCATGTTTTTGGCACCTTTGTCTAGTATAAGATAATTGTAATTTTGTGGGTTAGTCTCTGTGTCCTCTATTCTTTACCATTGGTCAACCAGTCTGTTTTGGTACCAATATCATACTATTTTTATTGCTCTGTAGCATAGTTTAAGGCCTGATATAGTAATGGCATCTGCTTTACTCTTCCTGCTAAGGATTGCTTTAGCTTTTCTGGGTCTCTTATTTTCCCAGATGAATTTCATGACTGCTTTTTCTATTTCTATGAGGAATGCCATTGGGATTTTGATTGGAATTGCATTAAATTTGTATAATACTTTTGGTAGTATGGTCATTTTGATAATGTTAATTCTGCCTGTCCAAGAGCAAGGTAGATCTTCCCATCTTCTTAAGTATTCTTTGATTTCTTTCTTTAGGGTCCTGTAGTTTTCATTGTATAGATCTTCCACTTCTTTTGTTGATTCCCAAGTATTTTCTTTATTTATTTGTTTATTTATTTATTTATGGCTATTGTAAATGATGTAGTTTTTCTCATTTCCTTCTCAGAGAATTTGTTACTGATATACAGAAATGCCTTTGATTTATAGGTGTTGATTTTATATCCTGCTGTTTTGCTGAATTCATTTACTAGTTCTAGTAGTTTTCTGGTGAAGCTTTTGGGGTCTTTTAGATATAGAATCATATCAACAGCAAATAGTGCTAATATAAGTTCTTCTTTTCCTATACATATTCCTTTAACTTCTTTCAGATGTCTAATTGCTCTGGGCAGTGTTTCAAGAACTATGTTAAATAGCAGTGGTGAAAGAGGGCATCCCTGTCTTTTTCCAGTTTTTAGAAGGAATGCCTTCAATTTTTCTCCATTTAGCATGATGTTGGCATGGGGATTAATGTTGATAGCCTTTACAACGTTGAGATATATTCCTATTATCCCTAGTTTTTCTAGTGTTTTGAACATGAATGCATGTTGTTTTTTTAAAATGTTTTTTTCTGTATCTATTAAAATGATCATATAATTCTGATCTTTAAGTCTATTGATGTGATGAATTACATTTATTGATTTCTATGTGTTGAATCAACCTTAGATGAAGTGGATGAATCCAACTTGATCATAGTGCATGATCTTTTTGATATGTTTTAGCATTTAATTTGCCAGAATTTTATTGAGAATTTTTGTATCTATGTTCATTAGAGATATTGATCCAAAGTTATTTCTTTGATGTGCCTTTGCCTGGTTTGGGGATCAGGGTGATATTGGCCTCATAGAATTAGTTTGGAAGTGCTGCCCCTTTGATGATTTATTGAAATAAAATAAAAAGTATTAGTATTAGTTCTTCTTTTAAGGTCTTATAGAACTCATCTGTGTATCCATCTGGTCCTGGGCTTTTCTTGGTTGGTAAGCTTCTGATGGCATCTTCTATTTCATCACTTGATATTGGTCTGTTTTAATTGTATATATCTTCCTGATTCAATCTGAGCAAATCCTATGACTTAAGAAATTTGTTGGTGCCTTCAATGTCTTGTATTTTATTGAAGTATAAGTTTTCAAAATAATTTCTTAGTATTACCTTTTTCATAACATATGCTGGTAATTTGTGTTTTCTATCTCCCTCTCTTCATTACCGTAGCAATTTTATTTATTTTTTCAATGAACCAATTTTTTGTTTTGTCAATATTTTCAATTGTTTCTTTTGTTTCAATTTCATTGATTTCAGCTTTAATTTTAATTATTTTTTCCCTTCTACTGCTTTTGCTTTTGATTTTTTGGAAAGTTTTCTGATATTATTTCTTCTTTTTCTAGGCCTTTGAGATGTAATGTGAAGTCATTTATTTTTTTACTTCTTTTTCTTTTAAGGAATGAACTCCATGAAATGAACTGTTCTCTTAGTACTGCTTTCATAGTTTCCCAGAGATTTCTATATGTTGTGTCTATGTTCTCATTTACCTCTAGGAATTTTTAAATCCTCTCCTTGATGTCTTCTGCCACCCATTGTTCATTCAATAGCATATTGTTTAGTCTCCAGGTGTTGGAGAATTTTTTTTTTTTATTTTGTCGTCAATTCCCATTTTAATTCCATTATGATCTGATAAAATGCATGGTAGTATTTCTACTTTTTTGTATTTGCTAAAAGTTGCTTTGCTGAATATTATATGGTCCATTTTAGAGAAGAATCCATGTGCTGCTGAGAAGAAAGTGTATCTTCTTGATGCAAGTTGAAATACTCTATATATGTCAGTTAGGTCTTAGTTATTGATTGAATTATTGAGTTGTATGTTAGATCTATCCAGTGGTGACAGAAGTGTATTAAAGTCATCCAAGATTATTGTGTTGTGGTCAATTTGACTCTTGAACTTGTTTGATGAAAATAGTTGCACCATTGTTTGGGACATATATGATTGTTATGTCTTGTTGGTGTATGTCCTCTGAGCAGTATGTAATGTCCATCTGTATCCCTTTCAATTAACTTTGGCTTGAAGTCTACTTTATTTGATACAAGGATGAAAACCCCTGCTTGTTTCCACGGTCCATGTGAGTGGTATGATTTTTCCCAACCTTTCACCTTCAGTCTGTGCATATCTTTTCCTATCAGATGAGTTTCCTGTAGGCAGTATATTTTTGGACCTTTTTTAAAAATCCAATCTGCTTGCCTATGTCTTTTGATTAGTGAGTTTAATCCATTAACATTCAGGGTTATTATTGAGACATGGTTTGCATTCCCTGCCATATTTGTTTATTTTTGTTATTTAACTTGACTTGATTTTCTTCTTGGATTAGTTTTTCCTTTAGAGTACTATGTCCCTCTGCTGATTTTCATTGTTGTTTTTTGTTTCCTCTTCATGTGTCGCGACCTCTTGCCCGCAAGGAAGACGCAACTCAGGAATCTTCTTTCAGCAGTTTATTCAGGCCCTTGTTTTGACATGTCTTTTAGCTTCTTTCTCTCTACTACTACTACTACTACTACTACTCCTACTGCCACTACTACTACTACTACTCCTACTGCCACTACTACTACTGCCACTACTATTACTCCTGTGTGCCCCAGCCTTAATAAAGCAGATAAAGCCCCAATGCACAACTGCCACGTGGACTTTTCTCATAGGGTGCCAAGTCACAGCGTGCCAACTCATTCTGATAAGGAGTTGTTTGTCACAGACTACAGCGAAGACCAGCGCCATCTTGTAATGGCGGCCACAGTACACAGAAATGGCTCACCACATTCATGTAGTATTTTACCAAGGATATTTTGTAGTGCTGGTTTTCTAGTTATAAATTATTTATTTATTTACTTATATCATGAAATGTTTTTATTTCATCTTCAAATCTAAAGCTTATTTTTGCTGGATACAAGATTCTTGGTTGGCACACATTTTCTTTCAGAGCTTGATATATGTTGTTCCAGGATCGTCTCGCTTTCAGGGTCTGTGTTGAAAAATCTGCCATTATCCCAATTGGATTTCCCCTATATGTAAATTGATTCCTTTTTCTCCTGGATTTTAAAGTTCTATCCTTATTCTATATGGGCACTTTTATTATAATGTATGTTGGTGTGGATCTGTTTTAATTTTGTACATTTGGCATCCTGTAGGCTTCTTGAATTTGGATTTCCAATTCATTCTTTATGTTTGGAAAGTATTCTGATATTATTTCATTGAATAAATTGTTCATTCCTTTGGTTTGGACCTCTATGCCTTCCTCTATCCCAATAACTCTTAAATTTGGTCTTTGTATGCTATTGCTTGTTGTTTCTTACCATTATCACTGTGTGGTCTATGTTCTTTTCAAGATTATATATTTTATCTTCATTGTCTGATTTCTGTCTTCCAAATGATCTACTCTGTTGGTGATGCTTTTATTTGAGCTTTTAATTTGGTTTATTGTTTCTTTCATTTCAAAAAATTGTGTTTGGTTTCTTTATTTTAGAACCTCTATCTTCCTGTTGAGGTGATCTTTTGCTTCCTGGATTTGTTTATGTAGCTCCTTGTTAAAGTGATCTTTCACTGCCTGTATTTCCTCTCTTATATTTACCTTACATTCACAAAACATTTTAACCATGCACATTCTAAACTCCTTCTCTATCATTTCTTCTGTTGTGGCTGCCAATGATTCTGATGATGTGGAGTCTTCATTTGTTGGGACACTTTCTTCCCTTGTCTTTTTATGTTGCTCCTGTGCCTTCCTTTCCACATCTGTGGGTCTGGGGTGTTATTGTGTTTACCCTATAGTTTTGTAGTGCTGTTGTAGGGTTCCAAGACCTCTGCTTTGTGGGGAAGGACAATGTTAACAGAGCCCAATATCAACAATATACCACCTATGAACAATTTGTTGTTATTAAGACATTTACATTGTAGTTTCAATGTACAGAAATGTTAAATTTAAATATTATCTAAAATATAATCAGTAGTTTTGCAAAGAGGTTTACAGTTTCTGATGGTGGAAAATGAACAGGGGGTGGGGCATAGGACGATATGCTGAGGAGGTAGGATGTGAGGTTATAGAGTTAATATATCTTAGGAAGTGTGAAAGAGAAATCTAATGAAGAGGGTTAGTAGCATGACAATAGACAGGAAGTAATTTAGAGTATGAAAGTATGTGGGAAAACAGCAGAGTACATAAAAAAAAAACACAATTGTATTTAGAAAAATACAGATGTTAAAATAGTAAAATTTGGAGGGGGCAAGAAAAATGAAAGAAGAAAAAGAAGGAAAAAAGGGGGCATATACAACACCTGTATATTATATTATTCAAAGTTCTTGGCTTTATGTATATTGGGGATGTATTGGCTGCAGTATAGAGGGGAAGAAGAGAAACAAACAAACAAACAAACAACAACAAAAGGAAGAAACCAGGGTTGTTGCTAGTTTTAGAGATCTGCATCTTTTCTATTTTCCTTCTCATCCAACAGGTGGTGCTGTCTGTTGTAAGCTGGTGTCTCTGCCCTCAGGATGGTGGAGGTCACCAGGGTGGGAAGACTAGTCCTGATGTAGGGCATCTGGAAGCAGGAAGTGCCACCTACCAGTCCCTGCAGGGAGAATGTACTTGAGGGGTCTCTTTTTGGGACTGCTTGTCTGACTTGTGTGCCAGGTACTATCCCCCTCTTTTGCCTGGAGATTTCCCAGTTCCTAGTCTGTCTGTAAGGCTTCAAATTATAGCCCCATCTCCCTCTCCCTTAGCAGTTCCCAACTGCGGGACCTCTCACACTAAGGCTCACACCATGTGGGTGGCGCCCTGGTCGAACTGCACATCTGCCCAACTGAGAGATGTTTTTGTGTTGGGTGGTCATTGTGCTGAGTTATTTCCATTGGAGTGGGGGAGTTGGATACCTGGTACCTGGCCAGATGGAGATCCGATCTGGTAGCTGCTCCCACCAAAAATGGCAAGAAATGTTATCCAAGATGGAGGCAGTCTGTTTCCAGTGATAGGGTGTCTGGTGAAGTGGGGGGAACTGAGCAGCAGCGTTGTGCTGTGGGTAGGTGATAGCCGAGTGACCTGAGTGATAGCAGAGTGCAGTCTATAGTTCTGCAGAGGTGCTGATAGGTGATTGAGAGCCACGCATGGGATAGAACTGTGGGCTTTGGGTTTAGGGAGTCAGGAGTCTGGAGTCCTACTTGAATGCTGAGGCTCAGAGCCCTGTGCGGGGGTCACAGAGCTGGTGATTTCTGTGGAAAACAGCTGTTTAGGCATCCTCTTACACTCTCTGAGATGCAGTATTCAGACTAGGTGAGATTTGGATCACAGAGTGATACAGAATGCTGCCTCCCTCTGGCCCAACACCTTCCTTCCATCCTCTTTTATTTTTTTACCTAAAATTCTGTACTTTGTTTACATTTGAATTCATTTTTTATTTAAACTTTGTTTGTTTGTGTAATGAAATGGAGGATTTATTTTATGTCTATCTTCCATAATGTCCAAATAACACACACTGAATAATGAATCTGTGTCTTCACTGATTTTTGATGTGGTTTCTGTCATATATTAAGTTCCAGTTTATATGCTGATATTTACTTGAGTCACTATTCTGTCCCAATTATCTATTAATTGATTTCTGCTGTACCATACTTCCAAATTATTGTAAATTTAAATTAGACTCACTACTGGCTATAGCACTATCTCTTGGTAGTTTCCTTCTTCATTAATACCTTGTTTATTTTAATTTCTTCATTATTACCAAATAATTTTAGAAAACACTTTTTATGAATTATAAAAGATCATACTCAGAAAATAATTGGACTTGGGTTCAATTAGTGAGGTAATTGGGGATAATTACCATCTTTAAAATATTATCTTATGATCCAAGGACATAGATTTCTTCAATTACATCAAAAATTTTTCTTTCAACAATGTTTTTAAACATTTCTTAATATGATGCCTAATTTGGTACATCTATTTTTACACCTATTCAGAAGCAAATTATGGACATTTGTTGCTTTGAAAAGTACACCTACAAAAATGTTTATCTTTTTTTCAAACTGGCATATTGGCAGCCTGTTAATTTTTTACTTATTGTAGTTTATTTTATCTCATTTACTTAAAACACATTATGGAAGTATATTTCTGTTATATTTCTTTTTAATTTAGACTTTATTAGTTAAAAACTAGCATGCATGATATGTTAAACTTATTTCTATTGGTTACATAAAAAAGAATTCATTTTTAATGTGTCTCTCATTTGAATATGTAATTTACCAGATCTTATACTTCTAATTTGGAGTTAGAGACTCTAGTGTGCTAAATGTCATTCTTTTCCATTTTGTTACTCTTACTATCATTGTATGTGAAAGTATGTTTACTTGGAGAATTTGTTGTAGAATTCAAATACCTTTAAAGTTACTGTGAAATTAACCTGTACACCACATATTAACATTTGAAATATTTGTGCTCTGCACACTATGAAAATGAGTGAGAAAGGACGAGAGAATAAGAATGGTGGACAGTGTGCTGTCAATTTCACCTGTTCTACTCACTATACATATTCCTCCATGGGTAGCAATTATCAAGAATGCAAGTAATGATAAATGTTCATGAGAATGTGAGGAAGTCTCCCCACATTGTTGCTGGGACTACAAATTGGTGCAACCACTCTGGAAAGCAGTAGGGAGATACTTCAAAAAACTAGAAAAAGAATCATCATTTGACCCAGCTATTTGACTCCTCAGTATATATTCAAAGGATCTAAAATTACCATCTACAATAACACTGCTACATCAATGTTTATGGCAGCACAATTCACAATAGCTAAGCTATGGAGCCAATTAGGTGCCTTTAAACAGAAAAATGGATAAATAAAATGTGGTATTACTCAGCTATTAAGAATGATGGCTTTATGAAATTTGCTATTAAATGGATGGATCTGGATCTGGAGAAAATCATGCTAAGTGAAATAAGCCAATTAGAAAAAAAAAAGGTCGAATGTCTTTGGTAATTGGTAGAAGCTTATCCACAATAAGGGTTGAGAGGCAAAGAACAGAATTTTGGTGGATTACACAGATGTGACTAAAGGTAGGAAAAGACAGTAGAATGAATCTGGTATATATATATATACACACACACACACACACACACACACAAACACCCCACATTAAATCTCACCATCATGTACATCAACAAGAATGGAATCCTGCCGCAGTCTGGCTGGGCACGAATAACCGAGCCGCCTCAAAGCCTTGTATGTTCAAACAGCAACTACGTTATTTCAACTCTCACCAGCACTGCACAGCGCACTTTTCCACCAACACCACCCACGTGGCCCTTCCAGCAGAATCCTAATTAGAATAAGATATATTCCATGCTTGTATAAGTATATCAAAATGGATTCTACTGTCAAGTATAATTAAAAGGAACCAATAACAAAAGTATTGTTTGTATTTAAAAAATGTGATATGGAAGAGCACTGGGACATCTACTAGCCTTTAAGCCAATTAAAAGTAGTGCATCACCATGAATGTAAACTAATGATAATGACACCAAATGTGTTGGTGGACACCAAATTTAATTCATCTGTTTTATTTTGTGCTCAACATAGGGACACGTAATTTCTGGATGCTGAAGTAAAATGAGCTGTGCTAAACTTATTAATAAAGGGTCTATCAGTCACCAGACTTTGTAGAAAACATGGTTTAAAAGTTTCTAGTATTTGTAGTTACCATTTGTGAAAGTAAATAATTATTTAATTCCCCAAATATATTTAAATGTTAAATTGAGGAGTATTAAGACTGTCATTAAATCTGACAGAACATTTGTATATTGACTGGATAATATGAACCAGGAAGCTGGCCTTTCAATGGCACTATAACATAAAAGAATACTCTCAGGAAATGCAGACCTTTGTTTACTCAAAGCCAGCAAGGGGTCTTTATAGGTTAAATAATTAGAAGTCAATTTACTTTAGTGAATGTGAAATCAGTGTGAGATTAGCTTGATTTAGATCATGAACTTTAATATATTCATTGTATACGTGTAGGTTAATTTGGGACAATTTATAGAGTAAAAATGCAAATTTGAATCCATTCAAACTTTTGTCTTCCATCTAGATGACTCTACAAAATTTATTATTCAATTGAGGAGACTTTTGTTGGTGAAGTAAAAAAAATATAGTCAATAAAGTTATAAATTTATAAATTTTATCAAATTTGGAAAATTTTCAGCTATTTTAAAAAATATTATTCTATACTAAAATCTTTTTCCTCTCCTTTAGTAATATAAATTAATAATATGTATAATCAAATGACATTATATCAATAGTCTTTGAAATTAGATTTTTGATTTTTTTATTTCTGTTATTTACATTATACAACTTTTAATTTGTTCTTTTCAGATATACATGACTGTAGGAGTGTATTTTGTCATATCATACATACATGGCGTGCAACTCATTCCAATTTTGATCCCGTTTTTGTGATTATACATGATATGAAGTTACCATGGTTATGTATATAGGAGCATAGGAAAGTTATGTCCAGTTCAGTCTACTGTCTTTCCTATTCCCATCACCCCCCCCTTTATTACTCAGCCATAAAAAAGAATGAAATTATGGCATTTGCTGGTAAATGGGTAGAACTGGAGAATAAATATCATGCTAAATGAAATAAGCCAGTCCCCCAAACCTAAAGACCAGATGGTCTCTCTGATATGTGGGTGCTAACCCATAACAAGGGAGGGTAGGAAGAAGACATATAGAAGTACATCATGTTCTTTTTATTGATCTGTCCTTGTGTTCACATTTTTTCTATTAATATATACATTCCCAATTAAACTCCATTTAATAAATTTTATAGTTAAGTTGCTAAATTTTTCTGTTTCATAACTAACATTTGGCCCTTTTTTATTCAACTTTTTCCTATGACTTCTTTTTAAATTCTTTAAATTTATGGTGAAAGCATTTTAAAATGCATTAAAGAAAGTTAAAAGTTTTAAGGTATAAGTTTTAATTTTTTTTGTCTGAAATGTACAAAATTTGGGTTATGTCAGTGTTGTTATTAATTGACTCTTTTTTTGAAGATATATTTTTTTCTTTGTTTCTTCTGTGTTGGCCAACTTTGCTATTATCCTGGAGATTATAACTTTTCAACATCTTTAGCAATCAGAGAAATGCAAACTAAAACTACAGTGAATTTTCACCTCACTCCAACCAGAATGACAACTTTCAAGAATACAAGTAACAGATGTTGGTGAGGATGTGGGGAAATGGGTACATACATATCATATATTGTTTGTAGTACTGCAAATTGATGCAACCACTAGGAGAAGCAGTAGGGAGATGCCTCAAAAAATTACAATGGAACCATCATAGAACTCGGCTATCAGACTCCTCTGTATATATTTAAAAGTTTTGAAATGAGCATACTACAGTGACACAGCCACATTAATGTTTATAGCAACACAATCCATAATAGCCAAGCTATGAAAACAATCTAGGTCCTTTCAACAGATGAATGGATAAAAAAAAAAACTGTGATATAGATCCACAATAGATTATTAGCCATAAAGAAAAATGACTTTATTGCATTTGCTGGTAAATCATGAGCTGGAGTCTATCATGCTAAGTGAAATAAGCCAGTCCAAAAAAGTCAAAGGTCGAAGGTTTTATCCGATAGGCAAAAGTTAATGCAAAATAAGGGAGGGAAAATAAAAAATTGAAGAAACATCAGTGGAGTAGAAAATGGGAGATGAAGGAAAGAGAGATAAGACATAATAGGAAAGACAGTGGAATGAATCTGACCTAATTTTCCTGTGTACATATATAAATATGCCACAGTGAATCTCAACATCACATACATTCACAAAGCTAATTTAAACAACAACAAAAAAATCTATAAGTAAATAGCATAAAGATCAGTAGAGTAAGGGAAAATAATGTGGAAAAAGGGAGGAGGAGAAGGAATAGGGAAATACTAGGGACTGAATTAAATTATATTCCATACTTTTATAATTATATCTAAGTGGTCCTATTATGATGAATAACTAAAAATAACCAATAAAAAATCACAAAAAAGAGAAATTCCAGATTTTGTCATATTAACTTCTCACCCCAACAAAGGCTGTTTCTTTTGAGATGCTAGGTAATTATCTTTACTGAACATGAAATTATGACTGCATTTTCTATGGAGCTCTTGTCTCACTTCATACTAGGTCTTAAGTTTAGCTGCTTAGAATTTGGTATGTGCCTGCAGAGTTTAATATTATGGATAGACAGAAATTAAAGCTCCACTTTTTGTCTGTTTTCCTTCTTGAATTTTTCCAGTGTTTAGCAGTTTAGCAGCTGATGTTACCTTGGCTTCAGTTTTCTGATTTCTGTAGCCAAAAATTTATAAAGACATTTCCCCCAAGAACAGCAGGTGAAGGCAAGAATCTGCCTTTCTAGGAAAATATAAATTAGACACAGAGACACTGGATTTAAATTAAGCTCTTCGTTTATGAGACACAAAACTCCATTTTCACTTGGTAAATAGAATTGAGTGAGAAAACTTGTGTTGCCTCAAACACTCCTTCAATGTGTATTCCTCAGAATATTTTAGTCCCTAGCCAAGTTGAATATTAGCTGAGTTTGGACTTTCATTCTTACAGTAATCACAATATTTTCTGTTAATCTTTTACATCAGGATATCTTATAGGCCATTAATAACAAATAGACAGTAGGATTTATAACTTATAACAGATAAATTTATGAAGAGTAGAGGATTCTGTTATATTTTTAGATTGAAATATTTTTTGAAAAGTAGATCAAGGATACTAACACTTAAAGTACAATTTTTATACATGGGAAAATCTTAATACACTATTGATAAAAATAACAATTACTGCTCTAAAAGAATATTAAACCCAAACTACTTGTTAGACAGTTTTGAAGACAACAAACCTCCTCAGAAAAGATGAGTTTATAATATAAATAATCACTAAATATAGCTTTATCTAGATGTACCTGACTTGTAGATTCCACAGTGTTATTTTATCTTAGTATAGGCATTGTATTTATTTACTTTCATTAATATTGTAAAAGTACAAAATAAACAAAAAATCTTTTTATTCTTCATGTTCTATATATCTGTCATTTTAAGGGTCTCTTCATTAATTGCCACTTGGTTTTCAACATATATGAGTAAATTGCTTTTAGAAGGACTTGGCAATTAACTTAAAACATGGTTGCTCTTTTGCACAGAGTCATAGGGATTAGAATGAATGATAAGCTCCTTGGTCACTATTTTGTCATTTAAATATTATACTATTTTGAGTCTATCACTTTCTTTAAAATGTTAGTACAAAAAAGATTTGAAACTGAAACATAGCTTAGCCATGTGTTTTATATATATATATATATATATATATATATATATATCAATTACTATCTTTATTGGGTACTCTGCATAATAGCCTTTTTCCTCATATTTGATTTTATTTCTCTAATTCAATTTCATGTTTTTCATTTCATAGGTTTTAAGCTTTATATTTTTCCACAAATAGTTTGCTTCTACATATCTGTAACTAGTATCATTTCTATTTAAAGTGGATAAAGTTAGAATTATGTAGCTATAAAAATTTGTACTTGTATGTTATCCCAACTATATCTCCATATGAATATGAAATAAATATTTTTACATAAAAGATAACTTTTACCTGGCCACAGAAAATGACAGATATATATATATATATATATATATATATATATATATATAGAAAAGAAGAATAAAAAAATCTAAATTTTGTGTAACTTCAACTAGCATATTCTACCATATTTTTGTTTTTTTCTGAAATATTGTGGTTGATCTTCATTTTTATGTTCCATTTAGTATCTACATGAATGCTGTCCAAAGATTATTTGTAGAAGTTAAACTTAGAAAATTGCTTATTTTATATTTGTATTATTAATTAAATAGTTCAACAACTTGAGAGTCTTTTGGAAACTGAGATTTTGGACAAACCTGGACATAAATTCTGCATTAATGGAATTTTTTGAAATGCTTATTTAGTAAAGGGTCATGGCATTGTTTGGTTTGTTTTTTCCCTTTCATACTGTTTTCTATGTGGCTATGACCAGCTTATATTTTACCCCAATTGCCTATCATGTCATAGGAACAACCCATGTCCTCTGAGAAAATCTGTCAATAAAAAGCCCATGTCAGCAGTAATCAGATTGACAGTTAAGATTCACTAACAGATGCAGAAGAATGAGTGTCATTTACCCTCTTTCTTCTGGAATTCCAGATGAATGATATAAAACAATAAGCTCACATAATATAGTAATTTTTTCACATTTAAAACATTCATATAAAGATATTGTTTTTACTCTTTTGTGCTGCTATATATTGTTTTGCCATTTTCTCTCAGAGAATTAAAATTATTTCTTTATAAACTCAGGTTTTAAAATAAAAGTAATATGTTTAATAGGATATTGACCCAGAAAAACAAAGGAAGATAATTTTTTTCCCCTGTGGTGCTGGGGATTGAACCCTGGGCCTTGTGCATGCAAGGCAAGGCAAGCACTCTACCAACTGAGCTATATCCACAGTCCAGGAAGAGAACTTTTAATTTGCAGAGCTTTATCTTAATAAATTTTATATATAAAATGACTGCCAATGTCTATTAAAACTATAATTTTCTTGATATAATTTTGAAAACACAATCTGTATAATTGGTAATTCAGCAATTGATGTATCAAAATGCTCTTAAATACTAAATAAAAACCACTATTATAGGAACAGGAATATAGATGCAAATAAAATTGTTCTTCAGGGCTGGGATTGTGGCTCAGCTGCAGCATGCTCTCCTAGCACATGCAAGGAAGGCCAGGGGTTCAATTCTCAGCACCGCAGAAAAATAAGTAAACAAAATAAAGGTATTGTGTTCAACTACAACTAAAAATAAATATTAAAAAATTCGTTTCCATTTTAATGTCAGTTATATGTTTATTAAACTGGAAAATGAGAGATGGGAAAAGGAAAGACAGTGGAAAGAATTTGACCTAACTTTCCTATGTACATATATGAAGATACCACAGTGGATCTCACCATCATGTACATGCACAAGAAATTAATTTAAAAAACAATTATGGCTAAATGGCAGAAAGATCAATAGAATAGAGGGAAGTAAGAAAGGAGTAGGGAGGAGAGGGTAAGACAAGGTACTGATTTTTATTGAATTGGAACAAGATATATTCTATGCTTTTATAATTATGTCAAGGGATTCTACTCATGTATAACTAAAAATAACTAATAACATGTACTGGATTTTTCAATTATATGACAACTGAAATATGATATAACTATGATTACAACTATGATTTCAACTATGATTTCATTGTTGAGAGAGTCACATGTTATTTCTGTGCCTAACTCTGCCTACACTCCTATCTGAAGAACTTGCTGAACTTCATCTGGCTTAAAGTTGATAAAATAACTGTGGAATTTTCATTTAAAAAATTAGATACTCTTCTTCCTGACACTGAACATCTGGACTTCCTTTCCTTCGAGAATCTACTTTAGAATACTTGTAATTGCACCTTTAAGATGTAAATCTCTTCCTGGCATAGGGTTAATTTCACAACCCAGAAATGCCTTTCCCAAAGACCTGAAAACCACTCCATTGAAAATAATCATTAAGGTAGATAAGGCCTGAATATTTTAGCCTGTGGGAGTTCAGGAGCCTAACATTTATAGATAATAATTAGCAAACACAGATGGCTTAATCCCTTTGACCAAATCCTTCCTAATGTCTTTTCCAGTAACTTAAGCACTCCAAAAATTCACACATTGTTTCAGAACTGAGTTCAATCTCTCCTATTAAAATAAAATGAAGTGACATTTTTTCTTGCCTGTCAACTCCATACGGTGCAATTTTTCTTTGACATTATTAGCATAACAATTTAATTATGATTCTGAAACATAAAGAGTATATACCTGCCCAGAAAGGCAAACATCAATAAGGATGAAGATATAGTATTAGAACGAATGAGTAAGTAAGGGCTTATGGTTGTGTGTGTATGTGTGAGCACAAAACCTGTTACTGTGCAGACATTTGAGATTAGATGTGTATGAGAAACACATATTTTTGTTTGAAATACTGTATCTTTTACAGACCAAAAAAAAAAAAAGTAATATTGAGGAGTATTAGAATCAGGATTCTAGGTAGGCTAGCAGGGTCAGTCAATGCCTGCCTGTCAAAAAATATTAGTATGGCTAGGAGTTTGTCATTTGATGGATAGACTCATAAGGACATGTCTCTGAAGGGATAACAGAGATCAAAAGATCAGTTTATGAAGAAAGAAGTAAAGTGGCAGATTGCAAGAATGATTATCCAGATGTCCACACTTCAAGGTGTCTTCTAAGAGAGGGCAACACGCAATCTCTTTCTTTCTCTGTAATTTAATGAGCACGAATATTTTAGAAATAGAAAAAAAAGTTGAGAACAAAATAAAAGCACCATTCTAATTAAAATTAATTTATGGTTGACTAAAACATGATTATATGTGGTCTTTAGATATGAAACCCCACATTAAATTTGTTTCACACCAAGTTTAAGGTAGATACTTCAATTTATTAAGAGTGATAAAAAAGTAATTCTCCCATCTATTCTCTCCTTTCTTCCTATTTTCTTATTAATATTAAAATTGTTTAAAAAATGTCCAAAAATTGCAACATTAAATTATATTGGCAAATTTATACTATAGTTTGAAGTTAATAGTTATCTTAAAAAAATCAGATCTCAAACATTTTTATTTATCCTGAACTCTATCCTCATATTAGTTTATATTCATATTTATCAAGTGGTTCAGTTAAGAACACAATACATTTCCTAAGAACATTGTAGATTATGCATTTATAATGGATTCCTGTATGTTTAAAATATATTTTTCTTGTTTGCTTCCATCCATTGAAAACATACTTTTTCTTTGCAGGCATACTTGATAAGCAACTTTAGTATAAAATCTCTTGGTTCAAAAGTTATTTTTTTTTTATTTTCTATCAGTAAGTGTTTTTGAGAAAATTTTAGTCTAATTTCACTTGAGTATCCATATTCTTGTTCTTGACAATAAAATTATTTTTCGGTATACATTTTAATAGTTAACATTTTCTGTGTTTTGATAGACCCTCTTTTTTAGATTTTTAAAAAAATTTTACAGATTTTATAAAAAAGCAAAGATGGTACTGAGATTCCTTTAGGACTCCATATAGTTTTCTATATTTCTAACATCTTTCATTACTATACATTTTTCACTACTGATATATTACTATTAAATAAATTACATCTTTTGCTCAGATTTCATTTGTTTTTCTTTAATGTACTTTTCCTGTTCCTTAATCTCATTTAGGATACTACATCACATTTATTCTTTATTTCTCTTTAGTTTCCTGTGGACTGTGACAGTTTATCAGTCTTTTCTAGCTGCATTGACTATTTTGATGAATGTGCTAGTCAGATATTTGTAAAATTCCACTTAGTTTTGGTTTGACTAATGCATTTCTTGTGGCTAGACTTCTGTGATAGTTTTGTCGAAGATGACCACAGAGATGAAGTGATATTTTTCAACACATCTTGTAAAGAATACATGCTATCATCAAGGACTGTTACTACTGATATTGACTTTGTCATCTGACTTGGGTACTATGTGCCAGATTTCTGTACTGCAATATCACTTTTTCCTATCCTTTTTATATGCTATTTGTGAAAGTTAATTTTACATGATAATTTTGATAGGCCATAAGCAGCCCAGATGTTTGATCAAAAAGTTTTAGGGATCATCTCTTGCCACAGTCTGCATTCCATTCTTGCACTGCTCTCTACTGCTGATCTCCCGGTTGATTGTTTTTGTTATGTTACTCTGTATGTTACTCATAGACTATGTGACTCTTATAATATAATATAGTCATTCCTTTTAATCTTCAGGTAAAAACCACTGTTGTTGAAGAAAGGTTTCTTTTGAACACTGACAGTTTTTCTATTTCATGTGTCATATTTCTTTAATAAGTGTCAATAATGAATATTTATTTCAACACTAGCTTCCTCTTTAATGCTATGGAGTATCAAAATTTTCATATTGTTTATTGTTCTATTTATTTTCTGATATTTTCAAACCATCTCTATCCACAATTTTGTTCAGTTGAACATATTTTTGGTTCTTAATAAGACATGCTTACTCTGTTTTAATAATTTTAATATCTGATAAAAAAAGAAATATCCAATAAAATGAAATTTGTACATGGTTTGGTAATCATCTCTAAGTCATACATTTATTTTAACATTCCCCCCTCCCCCGAGATCATCTGTGAGTGATGTTCTTCTGAACCTGTCATGATGTTGTTACTGTTGTTTTTCTCCCTGATATCTTGTACTTTTAGAGGGAGTCTATTTTGTAATATGCATTCTTCTTTGTCCCTTTTTGCTCATTCATATTCTTTTCTTCCTTTCATTTGGAGTTTCCATTAAATATACATTGATAGCACACTTCTGTTTTCCCCACATCAGTAAATGGCAATTCCTACCATTTCTTAGCAGTTACTCAACTCTACTGTTTTCCAGATTATGAATGTCTGTCAACTGGATATTGCAACAGCCATCCAACTCCTGTCACTCATTATTTCAATTCCTACCTCAACATGAGCTATTTTCACAAAGCAACCATAATGATATTTTTAAAATTAGATTCGTTTTTATATGTATGTCTGTTCCTTTGAAAGCAAACATTCCAAAAACTTTTAATAACGTTTGCAATATTAAGCAAACCTTTGCACACTTAGGGGCCCAAAATATCTTGACTGTGGCTGCCTCTGGCATGTGAATACCACCTATTCTAATTCCCATCATTTGTGCTAGCCTCTTTGCTTATCTTAAAACTTCACAAATATTCTGACTCAGTTTTGTTTTGTTTGAAAGTTTTTCCTCCAGATTACAGCATAACTAAATCTCTTTGTCTTCAAGAATCTACCTAGATCTACCTTTTTCATGGAGATGTTTCCTGGCATACAACACAGCTAGAAATAAGTTAAATTACTTATTAGGAGTCATTCCCACTAAATTAAATGTAAACTTCATGAAAACAGAGACTTTTTGCTATATCTTTAGTTCCCAGAAAAGCTCAGGAACACAGTACAAACCCAATAATTATTTGTTCAATAACTAAATAAAGAAGGAATATTCATTTTTCAATGTAATTTTATCTATTTGCTCTCTTTGTGTGTTTGTTCTAAATTAATTTCCATTTGAAATAATTTTAATAAAAATGTGATTACCTGTTTTTCTAATATTTAATTAGCCTCGTTTTTTTATAATAATAAGCAAAAAGAAAACTTTTCTCATATATAACTTGAGGAATTTCACCATTTTATCCAGTTAGTCAATAAGTGTGACACATATGATTTATCAAGGCAATATTCAAAATACTAGTAATCTAACACCAATAAAGAATAACCCTCTAATCCTTTGAAAGCCACATTATAGTAGGATAGAATGGAAAATATGCAAAACAATATAAATGAATATGCTTTTATAAGTAAAATACAGATAATCAAAATAAGGAAATGGGCTAGGAAATGAAAGACTAAAGGGATTGGTAAAGGAATAAATATCAGTTCAAAATCAATATTTGCAGTATTAGCCTATAAGTTCTCCCCCAATACACAGTCACCTGGTATATAGATGCTTCTCCTTGGAGAGAGTTTTGCAGTGTAAATTTTGCAGTACAGAAAGGTTCTTCACAATGAAGTCACTTTATTTTTTCTAAAGAGACTTCAGATCTTTAAACTGGCTCTGTCTGGGTATTAATTTGGGAGGCTATGGTTTTCTATTGTGTTGACTCAAGTTACACTTTCTACTAATAGAATCAAACACCAAGGAGGTTTTAAAATTGTATTATTTTATGTCTTCCTGAAGAGAAGTTGGATTTTGTAAATTAACTCAGTATGAAACTATTAATGTTTAATACATACAGGCAAGGTAAAATGTGATGAGCTATTTATTTCCTTACTTACAGTTTGAATAGGTACCAGTATTACCTATAAACAGTGAATTATTAAAAAGAAAGATTTTGGAATATTGAATAAAGTTTTCTATGTATAATTTCTGAATCTACAATGATTCTGGGACATTCCTTGGGTGAGGGGAGGAGTTATCTATAATTCAGGTGTTATCCTCAAAGAACTGCTTGGTTTTAAGACTCAATATCTGTTGCAGAATATTTATTTCCATCACCAACCAAACCCTTTGTTAAGTATAGGAGGAGAAAATAACCTGGCAGGAGATGTGAAAAATAATAATAGAAAATCTACCATGTGACCTAAGGAGAATTATATATTAAATGCAAAATATATAATATTGGAGTACAGGTGGAGTTCAATCATAGTCATGGAAAAGTAAGGGATGGTGCTTATGATTGGTTCCATCTATTCTGGTCTTTTAACTGTCAGTTCATGGTTGACAAGTTGAATAATTGGAGAATGCATCTGTTGACTTAAAACAGCATGTTTTGTTTTATATGATTTGGAACCTATTTTTCACCTGGACTTTCAAACATTTTGGAAAGAAAAATAATGGGCATCTATTCGTAGTTTCCCAAAATTGCAAAAGTAAATTAATTTTTCTTGTGACAAATTCTAAACAAATTGCCTACCGCATAGTACAGAGTTTGAGAACTGCATCTGATCTGATAAAAATAAAATAGTGGTGAATAGTATTTAAACATCTTTATAGTGACATATGTGCTTTTATTTTTTTACAAATGTGCTTGCATGTGACATGATGAGTTTTTTTCAGATAATTACTTATTATTGATGAACAACATAATTATTCTTTGAGCAAATGCATGTATAATTTAGTACTACTTATGCTCCCGCAGCTGCTGCTACTGCAATTCCATACACAGTGTTTTATTGCTCTTTTAATATTTCTTTGTCTCACTCATAGATAGGGACATCTATTTTCTCTGTTTCTATCTTCCTTTTTTTTCTCCTAGAACACTGCACCACCATTTCACATAATGAAAAGCTGTCCAGTTCCCATGTGAGAGGATAAATTATCAAAGCCTTGCCTTTCACGAAAAAGGATGGATTACATAGTTATTTTCTCTTTCAAAAATATCTCAGATAAGTGATAATTAGGACATTTCTCTGGTTTAAAAAATTTTGTTGGATGCTACCCACCCCACAACACACAGATTTCATTCTCTCTCATCCTAGAAGAGGGAAAGTGAGGAGGAAGGAAGAACTAAAAGGGAGAAGGAGAGAGAAAAGAAAAAAAGACATAAAGAAAGAAGATCAATGACATGAATAATGACATATGAAATACTTTGTGTTCTGGGTGTGGAAAAAGAGCTAATGGGTTATATTAAAGTAATCATTAGAAGCAATAACTATTTCATTCAATAATTACTTGCATTTTGAATGTTTCTTTCTTTTTCATTTTTGTTTTGAGTTGAATAATACAGACCAGGACAGAAGCCTTGCTAAAATTTTTAAATGACAAAGAAAAACAAGATAATATACTATGAAACAAACATTTTGTATTATCACTGAATTAATTCTGATTACTCGTAGTCAATAATATTAACCCTTTCGAGTACCATATTCTGAAAAAAAAGTATTAAATTTATCACATTATTTATTCACTCATTATGTGTGAGCTCTCATGATCTTTCCAACACTTGGTGATCCCAGAGAAGACCACCACTGACCAGGAAGCAGACCTCTGTCAACACAGACTCTGTAGCACCTTGACTGGACAACAGCTTTAACCAATTAAATTCATACTCTATTCCCACAATTAACGAAGCTCTATCCCTTTTCTTTTTTACACTAAACATCTTACAAAGTAATTTTATTTCTATTCATATCAAGCTAGGCCATAAATATGGTTTGTTGAACTCTTTATTTGGGGTAAAATTCTTATTTCTTTACATATTATAAAGCTTTTCATCACTGATAAGAAAAATATAAGAACTTTATAAGTGATATAAGTTACATTTATTCAATTCATTACTGTGTAATCAAGGGTAATTCACATTATGTTTGCTCTAACCATGTAAAACACTACTTTGTTTAATATATCTTCTTGAATGGGAAACGCACATTAATTGGAATTACTATTAGTTGTTAATTTCATGTTATTCTCTTTTCTCCATGAGTTTTGTTGGGAACCTTTGACAAGTTATTTCACTAAAATGCAGTGCACAGATTTTCTATTAAAAAGGGAAAATTATACTTTATAGAAATTCCCATATTTTATATTTATTGCCATAATAATTTGCATGCTTCTGTTTGTATATGAGTTTATATAGCTGTAAGTATTGCCCATATTTGTCCTTTGCATTAATGAACTAGTCTTTTATTGCATTTGTAAATTACAAAGGAAATAGAAAGTAGGAGAACTTTTTTTTTTATTTGCATCTAGCTACTGTGCTGAGAAACATTTAGGAAAATATAGTGTAGCATTAAAAGTAGTAGACATCAGTTATAAATCCAACCATTAGTAGGCACAAAGCTGTTCTTGCTGTAATGTCTAACCAACTTGTTTCAACAAATGCTCCCTTTAGAATTTCTTTTAATATTGTTTTGTAAACTAATCTTTGGTTATGTAAGAATGGAGTTAATTAAGCAAGTGCTACTTTGTAAAGAGAGCATGTAAAAAGCAATAACATGTTTCCTATGGTGCTGATTAAGACTGGGGATCCTTTTCTTAATAAACTTTTGTACTAAGTATAAAGACATCTATACCAGAGATTCTGCTTATAATATCTTTATGTTACATGCACTAAGTACAATCAATTATTACATAGAAATTGGTCAAGGGATGTTGGTTTCAATTCTTGCTTTTTTTAATTTTTATTTTTCTGGCCCCTGGGATCAAACCCCTGGCTCTGTGCATGGTGGACTAGCACTATTCCACCAGCACTGGTCTAAAATTTGGGGGCCAACAGAGGTGAGGCAAAGAACCTCACCCCCCAACGGGCACCGAAGCCAAATTTAGGGGCCAACAGAAGTGAGGCAAAGAGCCTCACCCCCCCACTGGTGCATAGGCCTATCCACAAGTATGGCTATATGCTGGACCGGTAGTCAGTGACGGGTATGATCCAACTGCAGTGGTATCAACCTAAGACAGGAGGCTGACGCACAGAAGTCAGTTCATCCAATGACGGGTAAGGACCATATGTTGAATTGGACAACCTAGCAGGCAGGGTCCCTAAGCCACATTGCTTGTTGTTTAATTAATCAGAAGGGGGGAGATGCTGAGAGCCATAGCCAAGTAGGAATGATGCATGGCAATTTCCTTGTCAGCCTACCCAATGTTGCTTAGAGGGAGGACTCTCCATTGTGGAAATGGGCTGGCCTTGGACCCAGGTCATTTGCAGTGACATTGAATGAAAGGTGACCTTGCTCAGGGATTAGGGTGGATCCAGGTTTAGGGTGGATCCTGCTGGGAATAGGGTATATCCTGCTGCCTCAGGTGCCCACTCCTTGAGTTCCCCTGGAGTTCTTGCAGGGTTCTGAGATTATTTGGTACTCAGAGCCCAGTGGAGAGAGTGGATTTTCCCCAGAACGTGCATGTAGAGTGCTGGTGAGAGTTCAGGAATAAAGAATTGCTGTTTGAATCTACAAGGCTGTGAGTGGCTCGTGATTTTGTGCCCAGCCAGACTGCGGCACTGAGCAACATCCTCAAGTCTCTTAGTCTTTGCTTTGATGAAGAATATCTTAATTCTAAAAGTGGAAATCACCTTGTAGCATCCCAGTTTTGATATATACAAGGTAACTCCAATGACTTTTTGTCATCTCTATTGCCTCTTTTAAAACATAATCTTTTATATACATTTTAGCTCTAATGTATTGACTTGGAATTCATCCCTACCATCTTAATACCAAGAGAAATTTGAACAAATTGAAATCTATGACTTCTTGGACATACATCCGGGAGCTGACTTTACAGGAAAACCTTCATCCCCAAATTTCTAGAGAGACAGGCAAGAAAAGAGATCATAGTGGAGACCCACCTTCCATGAGCAAGATTATCTGGCCCCATAATGTGTAGGAACTTCTAACTGGAGAGTTAGACAAAATATTGGACAATGATTTGGACTTGTGTGAGAACAAAACATCATTGGGTTCACAGACAGAAATACTTCAGGATTTCCCTGAAGAAATTTCTACTGTTCACAACACTAAAGATCTCAGGAAACAATATTGTCTTTTGGATCTGGCAAGGGAGGGGGGAAATTAACTACTTTCATATATATCTAGAGTATCTTGGTAATAGAGACTTATTCTTCACAGAAAAATAATTTGCCAGAGCCTCTCAGCAGAAAGAAAATTTACCAAGGAAGGACATTTATAAATTCCATTATTTTCTTCCTAACCAACCTGAGGCAGTAAGAAACAATGAAGTACTTGCAGATTTCACAGCCCAGGGACATTTACTTACTACAAGATTGAGATTTATTCAAAAGATTATAAAATGCTTGTTTCTCAATGCATCACTACCATATTAAAAAGGCTCAAGAAAAATAAGAATGAATTGTAGCCGGAAGAGCTACAAAACTCAGACACTAAGACTCTATTTAAGGAGTTTTCAGGGACATATAAGACAACAGGGGAGAAAAAAGAAAAAAAAAAAACTAAAAATTTTGAATTTGGGGGCATGAACAACTACATTAAAAATTAAACACTGCCAAGATTCTAACAGAATGAACATTACAGTTCTCACTAAAAGGACTTTATCCACAATTTGTATTATCCAAATCACTTCTGGCTTCCAACAAATGATTACAAGACATGCTAATAGATTTAAAAAATGTACAGTCAGAAGAAACATAGCAACTATCAGAAACAAATTCCAATAGGACATGTTTTGGAAATATTATACCAGGAATTCAAAGGCAATGTAATTAATATGCTAAGGACCCTATGGATAAAGTTGAAAACATGCAAGAGGAAACAGATAATGCAATAAGAAGCTAAAAACTCTAAGTAAAAGAATCAAAGAATGACTTTCATCGGTTCATTAGTAGACCAACAATGAATAAGGAAAAAAAATATCTGCAAGCATGTGAATATATAAATAGCAATTCCCTGAACTGAATTAAATGCAAAAAATAAAAGTAAAGAGACAAAAAGAAGTGAAATAATTAAATGGGTTATGTCCAAGTAATTTGGAATGTCAAGAACACAACAAAGAAGGAGTAGAAAAAATAAAAATAGCTGAGGAATTCATGATAAACAGCAAATTCTTGATAAACAACAAACCACAGATACAGAAATCTTAAGATAAATAGCAGAAAAATCTACATATAGCCATTTCATATTCACAATATATAACTAAAATAGTGTGAAATATCTCAAAAAAAAAAAAAACCTCTAGGGGAAAGTACATCTTTCTGTGCACTGTGGTGCATGCTTGTAATCCCACATGCTCACGTGGCTGAGGCAGAATTGTACAGTTTCATAGCCAGCCTCAACAAATTTGTGAGACCCCTAGCAACTCAATAAGACCCTGTGAAGAAGAAGAAGAAGAACAAGAAGAAGAAGAAGAAGAAGAAGGAGGAGGAGGAGGAGGAGGAGGAGGAGGAGGAAAAAGAGGAGAAAAAGAAGAAGAAGAAGATCTGAGGATGTGTCTCAGTGTTTAAGCCCTTCTGGGTTCAGTCCATGATATCTCCTACTCCCCTAAAACATTTTATTTTATGTGTAGAGAAACAACAGCAAGAATTTCTGTAAAGTTCTGGACAGAAACTATGCAACTGGGAAGACTGTAGGATTAAGATGTATTAATAATTGTATTGCAAAAAAAAATAAGAGAGCTCAAGTATAATGGCATAATTTGGCATGAACATACTTCATATACAAAGTTATGAAAAATATGAATGGATAATTATGAATGTAATGCATTCCACTATTGTCATGTATGTAAGAAATAAATAAATAAGTTTTCAAGGGGCTGAAATAAAAAAAAATAAATAAAACCCATCCTTCAATTCTATGTCCAAAAAAATAAAATGCTCTAAATGTAAAAATAATATTTGGTATTCAGTAAAAATAGTGCAAAGATAAGTGTTCATAGATATAAATATCTATAATAGCAAAAATAAAAGATTTATTGTCTATAATCTATTTCTTACCCTCAAGATAGTAGAGAATGAAGAACAATTTCATCCCAAAGAAGTAGAAATAAATAATACAATTACAGCAAAAATTAAGGAAATGATAAAGTTAATTAAAGATCTTTATAAATTAAATATATATAACTAGGCCAATATTTTGACTGATAAAACTTATCAAAACTCAGAAATAGAAAATCTGAAAAGAAATAAAATCAATAATTAGTAAGCTTATCCTCAAAATCAAACTATCCAGACCATAAAGTTTTATTGTTGAATTCTACAAATATCAAAGTAATATCATCACTGTGTATTCTTTCCTAAAAGCAGAAGCAGAGGAAATACTTCACATTTCATTTTACTCATCCGGTATTGTACATAAATACACAAATCTTCAAAATTATTATGAAATACAATTGAACATTCCATAAATAGGATTACTGTCTATGACACAGAAGAATTTATTCCAACTATTAAAAGCTAGTTTAAGATTTTAAAATAAATTAGTGAAATTCCAAGCATCAACAGGTTAAAAAACAAAAGAAGTTACATGATATCAATGGAGACAGAAAATCACCCCAAAAAAAGTCTAACATGTTTTTGATTTGGAAAACAAACAAAACTTTCTGCAAAGTAAAACAAGAAAAGTATTTCTTCACTTTGGAAAAAAAAAAAAAACCTAGATAATTCCCTTGTAAAATCAAGAATAAGTCAAGAAGTTCCATGGCAGTGGAGGGACCCCAACAAACACGGTTTCCAACGGGCTGAAGCAATCACCTTATAATTTCACATTAGCTCTGACCAACCTAAGACAGACAAGATCCTTCTAAACTCCACTTGGCCAAACTGCTGTCAGAAGCTGCAATTTAGATATCCAGGCCCTCCTACCTCCAGCTTACCTTACTAGCATTTTTCTTGCCTTTCCTGCCTGCGACTTCCTCACCCTTTGGCTGACCAGACCAGTGAACCTCTCCAGGTGTGTCCCCCAATAAACCTTCTTTTGGTGCCTCATTCTTGTTCCATGGTTCCTGATCTCACGTGCCCTTTCAGCTTTACAACTCCTATTTCATATTATTTGGGAATACTTAGCACAATAGAGAAAAAAACAGAATTAGAAAGAAGTGAAACAATTTTCTTCATTCTCAGGTGATATCATTATCTATCTAAAGTCACAATGAATAAAAACAATGGAAAAATTAAACAGAAGCAGTGAAATCTCAGGATCAAAACTGAGTATACAAACTCAATTACTTTCCAATATATAATCATTTAACATTTGAAATTTGAGACTTATAAAACTATATGACCTATAATAGCACTAAAAATAGTGACATATTTAGGTAAAATTCTAATCAGTTATATTTTGGACATACATGCATAAAAATACAAAATTCTGATGGAAGAAGTCAATAATATTTAAGTAAATATATGATTATCCTGTTCTTGATTCATAATATCAATGTAATAACTTTCTAACTCTTGTAAAATGGATCTATTGATTCAATATAATTCTAATGAAAATCCCAGCTAGTTAGGTTTAGCATACTTTTTAAAATATGTATATAAGAAATCAAAAGACATAAGCAGTAACAATTCAACAAATAAAGGACAACTTTTTCAACAAAAGATGCTACAGCAATTGGAGATCAATTGAGGAAAAAAACAAAACAGAAAGAAAAGACATAAATACAGGCCCAACTTAAATATTTCACAAAATTTAACTCAAAATGGATCACAAATATAAATGTAGAATTGTAAATATAAGATCCAAAAAAAAAAAAAAAAGGAGGCAGGAAGATGGCAGATTATAGAAAGGTTTTATTTTCCAGTTGCTCCTCAGCTTGAGATTCAGGAGACTTTCTTCTCAGTAAGGTGACTGACTTAGAGAATTCAATGAAATTTCACATTGGAAAGTAAAATAATTGTAGAGACACAGAAATTCAGGAACTTTGAACATAGAACAAGAAATAACAAGTTAAAGAAACACAAATTTTGTTGGCCATGGAGGAGTCAGATTCACCAGTCCATTGCAGAGGGGAGGAGTAATCCAGTAAGAAAAAGAGAAAAAACTGCAAAAAAATTATCTTTGGAGAACCTGTGGAATAGAGAAGGAATCTGATTGTAACTAACACAGATACATGGAGCAAGTTGGTGATTGAAGAATTATGGGAATCTCTTATCAGTGGAGTAGAGAGTCACAACAGGAACCATCTGTAAGTGGCCATAATGCAGCATGCAGAGTGGGAGTATTGGAGCTCATAAAGGACATTGCCAACCTGTCCCAACAGACCCTGTTGTGGGGTCCAGAGTGTGAGTGGATCTGCCCAACTGAAATTGGTGCAGAGAGGATTATGCCTGGGGCAATACAGGCTGTAGATTCTGAAGGAAAAGAGATTCAATTTCCAGCCCAAAATAGAGATGCCTGCCTCTAATCCCACTGCCTTGGGAGGCTGAGGAAGGAGGATCAAAAGTTCAAAGCCAGTCTCAGCAAAATTGAGGTGCTAAGGAATTCAGTGAGACCCTGTTTGTAAATAAAATACAAAGTAGGGCTGGGGATGTGGCTTAGTGGTCGAGTACCCCTGAGTTCAATCCCTGGTACCAAAAAAAAAAAAAAAAAAAAAAAAGGCTCAAATTCCTTCCTTATTTGCAACCAATGCAAGAAGCTGGAAAGAGGCCAGAAATTGATCAGAGAGGCATGTCTCCACTCTAGGTCTGATCCTGGGAAATTCATATCCAGGGAAATGAGGTCAGCAGGGGGTTAGAGTTCCCACTCTGAGAGAGGAATTTTCAGAAAGTTCCTGAGACCCACATATCCAGCAAGGATCAGTGTCTTCCCAGCAATAGGGGGTGTGGATTGAATTTCAAATACTGTCTGAAAAATTTTAAAGGACAGCCATAGCTAAACCTCAGGCAGTCACTAACATATTCCATTTAGAACTCTGTTTGATCTCCACTCTGGGATTGTATCAACTTACTCTGCTAGACAAAACTCCAATTGTCAGTACTCCCAAGTCAATCCCATCATATACTGTGAGACAGGAAGTTGAGAGCTACTAGAGCCAGTTTCAATTCCAGGCCATACAAGTTGGCAGATTGATGAGAAAAACAACAAAGCCTGGTTTAAAAACCATCAGCCCTTAGTCCATATATAGCTTATAAGGAAATGCAAAGAATGACACACAACATAAGCAATGAGCTTCCATCCTTGCCAACAGATTTGATCACCTCACTGGAAACAAAAATTTAATTGATAATAAAAAAAATTATAAAGAATTTTTTTTACCTATTATTTTACTACTTTTTCAATCTTTTATTTTTCTTACCTGTTCCATTTTGTGCCTCTCTCTCTCTCTCTCTCTCTCTCTCTCTCTCTCTCTCTCTGTGTGTGTGTGTGTGTGTGTGTGTGTGTGTGTGTTCTTACTGCACTAAAAGGTACAAGAATTTTTTAAAAATTTTATTCCCTTTTTGTCTTTACTACTTTTTATTTAGCCTTGTTTTGACTCTGGAAGGAAAAAAAAATATGTGGTTTTGTTTAGGTTTGAATTTTTTTTTACTTGTTTGTTAGTATTTGTTTTTGTTCTCTTCACTTTCTTTTCTCTCATATTTAAACTCTCTTGTTCTTCTTCCTCTTTCATTTATTATTTTTGTTTTTTAATTATACATTTTTATAGCCATTACCTACTGACTCTGTCCTGCTTTTCCTTTATTCACGTTTTATTTTTTTTCAAACTCTGTCTTGCATTTCTATCTCATTTTCTATTCACTTCAGAAACTTTGAGATTATTTTGTTAGAACTATTTAGTTTATATAATTCCTAACCCTCACCCTTCATGTTTTTGTGGTTATTAATATGGTGGATCATGTAGTTGACACCTGCTGTTCAATCTTAGATCTAGTTCATGGCTTCTTATTGTTGGTGATGATGTTAAATTTTGATTCCACCATCCTTCTTTATATGGCAATTAGTGTTACAGATGTCCTAACAAGTACTGGACATTCATTTTAAGAATGTGTATTAGATGCTATCATTACTGCTGTTCTTTGCTTCCCTTTTTCTAAAAGGGGCTAGGAAATAATTGGGACAATAGACGTTCACAGGGTAGAGATCCTTGCTATTGAGCCACACTCTCCATGCAGCTGACTGACAACAAATGTGTCATCCCACACACAAACTAGCTTCGATGAAGCTCCACTAATGCTTCAGCCCATAGAATAATGGAATAAACACCCCAAATCAATGACCAGGCCCCAAGTAGTATCTTAGATGAATAGACAGATGATTTCATGGCGGGAGAATGTAATATACAGGCTTTGTGAATGTTGTAGTTTTATCAAATAAGGAAACTCCAAGAAACAAAAGCAATCAAAATTCCCTTTGATGGAAATGTGTCAAAGAGACATAGAAGACAACTAAATGAACATCAATGACAAAAGCTAAAAAAAAATTGAGCAACAGAATAAAATAATGTAAGATTAATAAAATAATGTAAGAATAAAATAATGTAAGATTAAGAATAAAATGAGTATCCAGTAGTTCATAAAATCAGAAGGAGAAACAAGGAAAAGGAGGCTAAAGAGAAACACAAGAATGCCTTCTATTCCCAAGACACACACTAACAGAATGAAATCATTTTCTAAAGAATCAACTCACAGAAGAAAAGTAAACCATTCTAAAACAAATATAAAGAAAGAGAAAAGCTGAGAATTATCATTTTCTAGGGTGAAGCAATGAAGAAAGGGATGAAAACACTGTGCTTGTGGTAAAATGATAAGAGCTCTATCAAATTCTAATGAAAATGTAGAACTCAATGATAAAGAACATTAAAATGATAAATGTAGTTTAATTTACATCAATTTACTTTACTTTCCCTGTTTCTGAAGTTACTGAGTAAATGTAACAAAACTTTAAAAAAATCTCCTGGTAGCATTAACACATTTTTAAGAGCAAAGTAGTTAATAAGAAATTACTTAAAAAAAACAAAAGATTTAAATGATGTCCATCTTTGTTCTATACCAAAGAAATATTTGTAATGGAATGTGAAACAAAAAGAAGTAGAACTTTTTAGACCAGCATTGACATGGATGAACATTTCTAGTGGTACAAGCAGGATGCCAGCTTCATTAAGCTTTTCGTAGTAGCAGTGTCCAAAGACTTTTTCAATGTATGTCATTATTATTTTTTTTTTTTACATTTTACTAATACCTAGATTTTTTTTTGTTTTCATTCTTGAACTACAATTTTCTCCTTGGATACATCTCTCCTATAATGAATTTAATTTTTTACATTTTCCTATTTTGATTCTTATAGTGTCCTTTTGCATCTGGGTATCAGTTTTTTTCCTGGACATTAGAAACTCACTTGTTATATCTACTACTGAATCTGTCGTCAATTCTTGTCACTATATTTCTTTTCTGAGACACTATTGTGGTGTCTATTCAGTCCTTTATCATGTCTTCCCTAACATGATTGAATAGGTCAGTGCAGGGGGTGAATCATAAAAAGACTGATCTCAGTGTGTTCTGGAGTTCAAACTGTTTGAAAGAAGTGTAAAAATCTATAGATAGATTTGTTAGTGAGACCTAGTAAAAAAAAATATTCTGCAAGTTTGGGATGCACAACAGTCAATAACAGGGAACCATTTGAGGGGCTTTGCAGACACATAAGGATAATCGAAATTGAGTCTATTGGGGAAGAAATTTGTCACAATACAGCGCTATTGAATAATGACCAAGACTTTCAATGTAGATAAATGATCATAAGTAGAAAGAGGTTAGAATCTATCATTGTTTCCAGTATTTTTGTTTGGTCTTTTGCAAAATAACCAACCTGCTTTTTTCATCTTTTTCTTTTCTTCTTGTTCTAATTTTTATCCCTGGATTTTCTCCTTCCAGGGGAGAAGAAAACCAAAAGCTTATCATAATACGAATGGTCTACTTCTTGGATGAATAGAACAATATTTATCTGGACTATTAAGCAATAATTACAATGACTTTTGGAAGCATGAATCTTAATCGTCCCCATTTTAATACTCAGTTTTCAAATAAACCCATGCATCATGTTAAATTTTGCCCAGGAATAGATATTATAAATATTAAAGTGCAAGAAAGTCCTATTAAGAGTCACGTGTGGTGGCACATGACTATCATCTCCAGAAACTCAGGATTTCAGGAAACTGAGCAAGGCTGCGTCTCAAAATAAATAAATAGATAGATAAATAGATAAATAAAGTGTTGTGATGTAGTGCAGTGCTAAAACATACTTAGTTTAATAGAGAGTAACACGTGCACACACACACACATGCATACACACACATAGAATTTCTATTAACATTCTCTCTTAATTCATTGTTTCATAATAAATGAGAGAGAAAACTAAGTTTCATCTTACTTAATGCATTAATATCAGAAATACTGTTTATATTCACCTTAAATTAAATTTATAGAAACACTATAATAAAAAGGTATGTAGGCATGTATGTGAATTAGGTCAAAGTGGTAAATCTCCTTATATATATAATTTTACATTTTCATAAATGCATTTTAATCAGTATCAGATTTTAGCTAAAATTATAGAAAATTATGCTTCAGAAAATGATTATTTATGATGCGATATTTAAAAATTAAACTTAGTAGTTATGTTTTTCTAAAACAATGTGTTTATTTTCTTCATGTTCAGTAATTTTCAGTTTTGAATTCTTAGAAACTAGTCATATTCTTCTCTCATTTGAAAACAAACTGTTTTGAGAACAATTTGGATGAGCAATTCATTTTTAATGGACAGTCAGACTTTCGGATTCTAACACACTCATTACCAGTCCATTAAAGTTGAGATTGCTCACTAAAACTGATAGAATTCCACAACTTTCTGAATATGCACAGAAAATTAATGCTATTGAAGGAAAATGCATTAAAAATATGTATACCAGAATATACAGAAAGGGATGATAAATCTATAGTAATTCCTTTTCTTATGTTCCACTTACTTATGTTATAGCTGAATGCATTACTATAATTTAGTAATTACTAGATGGTCCCAATCACTCAAAAAAGAAAAAAAAATCAAGAATAAGAATTAGAATAGAAATATGTTTCATAAGATTTTCTTAAGTGAACTTTGACAAAAAAAAATATTTGATGGGAAAAAAAAACAAGCACAAGATACCTTAAATATCAGTGCTAATTCCTGGCCATTAAAATGCTCAAAAACATTTATAATAATATTTATGTGGAATTTGATTTAAATGGTGGAGGATGCTTAGATAAAATTAAAAACTGAATGTTATAATGTACTATTTTTTCAACTTCTACAATTCAATTTCCAAATTCAATAATTTTCAATTTCATAAAATCTTTAATATTTGTCATCAATTCTATAACTAAAATTTACCAAGTATTTTTTTGCCTGTCATTGGACTATTTACTTTTTTATAGATATATCATTTAATCCTTGTTCTAAGTTTTTCAGGTACTATTGTTTCTCCATTTTACAGTTGAGGACAACGAAATGGTAGAAGTTATGTAATTTTTTTTGAAATTTGGATATAGTAGTAGTACTAGGTATTTTGATTATACTGCATATTTTTGTCCACAGTACTACATGATCTCATTACACTTCATATGTCAAATTGGTTCGAAATCACTCATTCATTTGTTCATTGTTTTCTTCATAAAAGTTAAATGTGCTGATAGTTCTGAAATTTCAAGTTAATAGCCTTTGGATCACATTTAGCTCACAGCTATGCATGATTTGTATTGCAAATTTTTTATTGTTTTCAATTGAATCTCCTAAAAATATTCAAAATTTGTTGAATTCTCAGGAAATTCAAATTTTCTACTTCTTCTGAAACATTCAGAAAACGTAGAAAACTGAGCCTGCATGTATACATGACACCAACTGGATGAAGCTCAGGTACTTTGTCTCATTTAAAGAGACTTACGAATCTTTCCTTTTAGAATCTTTGATATTTCTAAATGTACTAATTGTAATTTACATTATATGCCAGCAAAGGTTAGAAATTTAGGAATATATTGGAAACATTCCAGATTTTGTTTCTTCTGAAGATTTCAGCAAACTCCAATCTGGCAGAGTTGAAGGGGAAAAGAAGGATCACAGTATTTTGCTAGTCTTTTAAGTCTAGAGCCAATGTCCATGATTGCTGAGTATTAGATAACCCTATGCCTTGATAGGTTTCACAAGCTTACTTTTTCAAGATATTGTTTGTCAATGCTCAAATTCATGGAGGCAGGGAAAACAATATTGGAATCTGAGAAGATTTAATGAAGTAAAAGAAACTTGAATTCTAACTCCACTAAAAAGTTTCACATTGTACTTTGTGCCTTGCAAAGTTAGAAACTTGCCCCTATATCTTTCAGTTAAGCTACAGATTGAGACAAGGACCAGCTCAGTGATGCATTTCAAAGTTGAAGGCTAGGTTGGCAGCCAGCAGTCAAGCTTTAGGCAAATTTTAAAGACATACTGTAAGATAGACGAAAATCTATGTTCAGGTTCAAAGTTCATTGTTTAACATGAACAAAAAATGGGTGGTTTTGCATTTTGCTTGCTAAATTATAAAATGTCCTTAAATTTCAAATGCAATTTGCCTAAAATTTTATGCTAATTTGCAAAAGAGAATTAACTGTTCTGCTAAATTAGATCAGATCATTGGATATATGTATAAATATAATAAATATATAAATAAAAAATAATTAACTAAAAATATAAAATAAATACATAAAAATAATATAAATAAGTAAAAATAAAAATTAAAAATAAATGAATGAAAAATAATAAAAATAAAAAATTACTTGCTAAAAAAATCAATAATCTTAAAATCAATCAACACATATACTGGACACTGTGGTACATGTCTGCAATCTCACCTACTCAAGAGGGTAGGGATGGAGGGTCACAAGTTTGATCTACCTCAAAACCAAAATTTTTAAAAAGGACTGGAATATAACTCAGTGTATGAACCCTTGTGTAAATATGCACAAGGTTCTGAGTTGAATTCATCCAATGCTTCAGGGAAAACAAAAATTGACTGACATATGTAATAAAAATATATATTCTTGTACCAGAAGTTTGCTTTTAAACTAAGTTTTCTAAACATGGAGGAAAGTAAGGGTGCCCAAATACTTTGCTACTTCATAAAATGCCACAAAACAATTGCAAATAGTTTATGGAAAAGATTTATAAAAAATGCTGTACAGAAAATTTGTTTCATGCCAAGAATACTTATCACTACATTTACTATTGTACTGGAAAATGGTATCTACTAACTTTCTTTCTTTGTATTCATCATATAAATAAATACAAAAACTTAGACCTGAAATTAAGAGGAACTTGGTATCTTTTATTTTATTTCTCAGTCCTATGAAAAGTTGCATTTTTTGCAAATTATTTAAATGTTTCCTAAAAAGGGTAGTCATTATACTGAGAAATTGATGCAGAATGAGAAAAAGGAAAAAAAAAACTCATAAAAGTCAAATAAGGAGATTGTAGTATAAAAAGTCAATAGGGAGTCTTATACATATTTGTCTAAATAAAGACATTGAAAAACCAAGGCAAATATTATAGATTATTATTTCAATGGAAAATGTATAATAAAATGCACTTCCAAAATGAGGTGTCAATATATTCCTAATTATACTAAAATAATAACAGTGATAACATTGTCAAGCACAAGATGTGAGAGAGAGTCTGTGGGAGAAATCTCAGTCTGCTAGTTTACAGAGATGAGGAGCACAACACTGGGGTAGGGAGGGGGAGTATGGGAGGAACAGACAAATTCTAGATAAGGCAGAGCGGTGGGAGGGGAAGGAAAAGGGAATGGGGTTAAAAATGATGTTGGAATGTGATGGACATCATTATCCAAAGTACATGTATGAGGACACAAATTGGTGTGAATATACTTTGTATACAACCAGAGATATGAAAAATTTCTGCTCTGAATGTGAAATATGAATTATAATGCATTCCACTCTCATATATAAATAAGAAAATTAATTTTAAAAAGTTGAGAAAGAAATACAGATTAAGGAATATTTTAAAACAGTAACATTAGTAGAAATAAAATCCAAGTGTATTTCTTCAAATCCTTAATGAGAAGAGCAATAAAAGAATACATATATCCTACATCAGCTAAGCAAAACAATAAAAATTAATAACAGTATAGAATCATAATTAAAAATTGGGTTCAGTGTCACTTTCTAATTTACTATTCAAAAAATATTTTTAGAGCTCCTGTTTATGACAAGCTCAGGGCTAGGGATTCAGTCAGGAGTATGAATGTGTTACAGAAAACAGATATTGATCAAATAGTCTCAGTTAAAATGTAAAATCACAGGTATGGTAAATGCAATGAATTAAAACTCTCTAACAGAAGATGTGACCCCACAGGTCAAGGACAGCTTTGCTGACTAAGTGGTATTTGATCTGGGGTCAGAAATAGTGAGAAAATATTAAAGGTTGAGTGGTCACAGAGCAAAGGATCTGACATGCAAAAGCACTTGATACAATGGAGAAATGATATTTCCACTATAAAAATGGAATGTGGAGTGGATAGCAAAACTGATTAGATTTTCATGCACTCTAAAAAAATTCAAGGTGAAAATCAAAGTTAAAAAACAAAATACTTATACAGGCTCAGATTGTATTTGGGTTCAACAGAATGTTTATTAAAGTTATCAAGCAAAACAATTCTAATAGATCTGAAAGATGGTTGAAGTGAGAAACAGATGGGTTAATCACTGACCATTATTTTTGTGCAATTTTAAAAGTATTAAACAGTTGAAAGTATAGTCATTATTTAGGATGTGGTTTAAAAAGTCTAACAATAACTTTAAAATACTAAAGTAAACATCACACCAATGAGCAATAAATTTTAAATCCAAACATTCCTTACTATCATCATCACCTTAATTGTCATGGCATCCTAATGTGTTACCACAAATTCACACTTCTTTCCCCCACAAGAGGTATTCTGTAAAGTTATAAGACAGATCATGCAACTCTTGCTGCAAATTATCCAGTTGCTATCTATATATCTAATTCAGAATGAAATCCAAAAATCCAACATGCCCTATGTAATCTGCTTCCCTTACTCATGTTCACATATCAGGTGGCCATTGCCAGTCTTCAAAGATGGCAAGACCAGGTCCTCCATCCGGCCTTTGTATTGGTGCATCCGCCTGCATTTAACATCTTTTTCCAGCTATTTTCTTGGAATACTTTGCAATCCATTTCTGTCTCTGCTTAAATTACATATAATTAACAAACTTTTTAATGACAATCCTATTTTAAAACAGTGTAACAACAATTTTTATTTGTTTTTCTTAACATTTACTTGTATCTACTTTTAGTTATTTAAAAAAATTTATTATTCTTATTACTTTATTATTATTGTACTAGGGATTGTACATAGGGATACTTAACCACTGAGCCACAACCTCAGAATTTTAATCTTTTTCATTATTTATTTATTTATTTTGAGACAGGATCTCACTAAGTTGCTTAGTGCCTTACTAAATCACAAGGTTGGCTTTGAATGTGTGAACCTCCCACCCCGGTCTCCTGAGCCATATACAGGCTTGTGCCACCACACCCAGCATTTTATTTATTTTCTGATTCATACTACTTGATTATAATGTCTGTGGGAATAAGGATAATGTTTACTTCAAAACTGTATTCTCAGCATGAAATTGCCAATGGTAGTATGGCAACTAATAAATATTTAGTAAATGAATGAATATCAAGCTAACTACCAGGAATTGTTACCTATTAAAATAAAAAATACTAAAAGCTTATAATGAAATATGAATCCTTATAATAATCTAAAAATTCTATAGTCTCTGTTTACATTTAGTGAAGCTGTAAGTTTTATGAATTACCCTTTGAATCCATGATGTCTCAAAAGGTTCTGAATTCCTGATATTAAAACTTAGCTGAACAGTACTTGACCATGAAATGTGAGTTGCTATGGAAAGGTGTGGATGTGATGAATTATACTCCCAAGCTAAAAATGAGTTAGGATTTTTTCCTTTGTTTTAATGCTACATACACCTTTTTTCCCCTCCATTAGTGTGAATAATTGAGAATTGGATATATATTTAATCATTTTTGATCATGCTCGGCTGCATTGTACCAACTGGAAAATAGTGTAATTTCCATATACTGAATAAAGTTAATCTGGATATTAGCACTAAATATATTTAAATATATATAAAATTGTTATATATCATGGTTAAGATTTTTAAATAAAAACTATAAATTGGAGTTTTTCATATGGAAAACATATCCTTTCAGGTAGAAAAAAATAATTTTCATCATTTAAATTTAAAAAACAAAATGAAGAATTGGTATAAATGTACTGGTACCACCACAACTTCTTCATTTTATGAAAATAGAGATTTAAGTTGTAGACAAACTTTAAAAGAGTAATTTTCATCTTAAATATGAGAATTAATTGGATTAGTTTTATTATATTAATTTATGTATTTTTTATATTTTATAGAAAATACTAACTTTCTTTCAACTTGTTACAGAAATACAGTTTATTCATCATTAGTTGTATTGGAGGAAGAGTATACTAAACTTACAATATATGTGATTACATATATTGTTTCTTCTAAGTTTTTTTTTTCTGTTTTGCAAAATTGTTTATTTTAAAAAGTATTATGTAAATCTACTCAAAGATTTCTTAAAGTCCAATAGGGACTTTTGGAAATATGATTTTTGTTTAAAATTATATGTTGATCATTGTGCCAATGGTTATCTTTGGAAAGGAAAGTGAAATGAAAATATAATATTTAAATTAATACTTCAGCTTGTATTGCTTGCTGTTTTATTAACAAATTTATGGGCAAAAAGTTGCTATGGTAAATTGAGTTCTGTTTATTGAGGTATATAACATAAACTTATCAAGATAAGTTTGTGAAAGACAATAGAGAATTCGTTTTGCATATATATTATTATTTATTGAATGTAATACATTCCACTATTGTCATGTAAGAAATTAAATAAATAAATAAATATGATTTAAACTAATACAATTTTTCTTATCAAGCTACTTTGTAGAATAGTATTCTAATAATATTTAAATAGATTGCATTCATAGTGAACAAAAATTATTCAATTTAAAATATATATAAAGACATTAAGCATGTGGTTGCCAAAATTATTTTACAACTTTCCTCTGGAAGTTATGAGTTCATAATAATAATAATATTTTTCTTACTGAAAGCTACATTAATATCTTCAAATTAATATATAAAATATTGAATTTCTACTGACACTGAGGCTCAGTAACAAACTGCTTTTGGCAAATTTTATCCCTCATATTTATTTCAGAGAATTCTCCAAACATCAAGCGCTCATTTCCTAGATTCCCATGTTTATGTTGATCTCTGCTTCATTTCATGACCATATGATGCTTACCCTTAACTAATGGCTATAGAAAAACCAAATAAAACTGTAAGTACTACCAGATTCATGACAAAATAGCAACCACAACTACTGCTAATGTGATTCTATAGTAAAAATAGATGGTCAATAATATGTTCACACATGTATTTTGAAGGCATACAGATTTATTTATGTGCAAAAGGATCAAGAAATCAAAGAGTGTGATTACCCACAAGTCCAACAGTCCATAGCTATATATATATATATATTTTTTTTTTCTTTCCTACAGGGGAGGGGAGAGTAAGGTATGTCAGTAAAATAGTAAATTTTTTTTAAATTATTTAGTTAGTTTATTCTTGGTACTGGGGATTGAACCCAGAAGTGCTTATTCTCTGAGCCACATTCTCAGTCTTTTTTTTTTTTTTTTTTTTTTTGAGACAGAATCTCCCTAAGTTGCTTAGTGCTTTGCTAACTTGCTGAGGCTGGTCTCAATCTTGGATCCTCCTGAGCTGCTGTATTACAGGTGTGTTCTACCCACCATGCCCTGCAGTAAATAATTTTTGGAATTCACTTGGGCTTGTTGACATACAGTGTTATGATTCACAAACTCCACAGGGCTCCCAGATGGATCATGGTTTGTAAAAGATTTTCTCTGGGTCCAAAATAGAGGATAGTGGTGTATGACACTTTGTCCAGGTGTGGTGGCAGACATTAGTCTTTTCTTCTTCAACAGTAGCTGAGTGGGTGAGAGCACAGAAAAGGGACCAGCGGTCAGTTTCTTCTTTGGCAATTCTGGACTTTGGTCAGAGAAGAGAACTTTTCAAAATGTCTCTCCCTGCCTCAGGGGCAGTAGTTTGAGGAGTCAGGGGAAACAAGGGGAGGTCAGAGGGACCTTGATTCTGAGTTAAGCCCCTTAAATTGCTCAATATCGAGGTGAGGATTGGTCATTGATAGAATCCTTGCTTAGTATGCAGGAGACCTTGAATTCAATTCCTAGCACCTCCAAGGAAAAACGACAACAAAACCCCACTAAAATAATACCCAGTTGGAGACAGGTATGGTGTTATATGCCTGTAACCCAAGATATTCAGGAGACTGAGGCAGGAAGAGTATAAATTCCAGGCCAGTTGGGATAACTTATTGAGACCCTCAGCAAATGGGAACCTATCTTCAAATAAATAAATAAATAAATAAGGACTAGGGATGTGTCTATTTGGTAAAGTGCCTGTGAGTTCATTCCCCCATAAAACAACCCAACTTCCAATAAATCGCTAACTGTGCTATAAACTGTGACTGCTACAGTTTTTGGTATTGTGCTCAGTTTCACCCATAGACATGAGCCTTTCTCTTTTTATTCTGTGTTTTTGAAACCCACCTTGTTTTGTTTATCTTCTTTCTTCGTTTTTGTGGACAGCATTTCTTGTGTACAAAGTATTACAAATTTTTACAACACATTGATATGTATCTAGCTTCTGTCTCTTCTTTGAACAGATAAAGAGTCCAGAAGAGCATAAGTGAAGCTCAGAGAGCAATTTTGAGATTTTGAAGTTGGATGGAAGCAATGTACAATGGGTCTGTCTGTGTGGTTGTTCTTTTTAGTTACACAGGACAGTAGATTCCATTTTAAAAGAATATACAAGCATATACTATATCTTATTCTAATTAGGACCCCATTCTTATGGTTGTACATGATGGTGGGATTCACAGTGATATTGTCTTATATGTAAAATTATGTCATATTAATGCCACTGTCTTTTATATTCCTATCTTTCCTCCCTTCCCCTAATTCCCAATTGTTTAATCTACTGAAATTCTATTATCCTTTTTATTGTGGGAAAGCTTCCACATATCAAAGAAAATTTTTGACCTTTAGGGACTGGCTTATTTTACTTAGCATAATAGTCTCCGTATCCATCCATTTACTGCCCTAAGTCATAAAGTCATTCTTCTTTATAGCTGAATAGTACTCTGCTGTGTATATATACCACATTTTCTGTATCCATTCTTCTGTTGAAGGGCACCTAGTTTGGTTCCATAGCTTAGCTATTGTTAATCCTGCTGATAGAAACCTTGATGTGGCTGTGTCAATATAGTATACTGATTTCAAATTCTTTGGATATATACCAAGGAAGAGGTTAACTAGCTCAAATGTGATTCCATTCCTAGTTTTTTGAGGAGTCTCTATATTGCTTTCCAGAGTGGTTTCATCAAATTTGTAGTCCCACCAACAGTGTATAGGTATGCCTTTTTTGTCCATATTTTTACCAAAATTTGTTGTATTCTTGATAATTACCATTCTGATCGGTGTGAGATAAAAATCTCAGTGTAGTTTTAATTTGCAGTTAACTAGTTATTAGAAATGTTGAATTTTTTCATATATTTATTAAACATTTATATTTATTATTCTTTGAAGTATCTTTTCAGTTACTTTGTCAGTGTATTAATTGGGTTATGTTTTTTTTTCTTTAGCATTAAGGGTTTTCTTGGTGTATTTATTTATTTATTTATTTATTTATTTATTTTGGTACAGGAGATTGAACTCAGGGGCACTAGGCCACTTAGCCCCAGCCCCAAACTCTATTTTATATTTTATTTAGAGACAAAGTCTCACTGTTTTGCTTAGTGCTGAGGCTGGCTTTGAACTCACAATCCTCCTGTATTGGCCTCCTGAACCACTGGGATTATATGCATGCACCAATGTGCCCGGCTTGGGTGTTAAGTTTGTTGAGTTCTTTATATGTCCGGGAAATTAATGCTGTTTCTGGGATGCAGGTGGCATTGATTTTCTTCCATTCAGTAGGCTCTCTCTTCACGTTATTGATTGTTTCTTTTGCTGCAAAGAAGCTTTTAGTTTGATGCCATCTCATTATTGATTATTGACTTTACTTCTGGAGTTTTAAAGTCTTGTTAAAGAAGTCATTTTCTGAGCTGCTAGATAGAAGTGTCAGACCTATATTTTCTTCTAATAGGTGTTTGGTTTCTTGTCTAACACTAGGTCTTGACAGCAGCCAAAATGAACAATTTTCTGGCTCCTTTAGTGACCTTAATTAGAAGGAGAGCATACACTGAGTTGAAATGAGGGTGACCCACAGCTTGCATAAATTGAGGCTATGGGGCAGGAACCATCAAGGCACCTGAGTGTTCTGTCTACACTTGTCCAGGAGCTGGTGTTGACTCCAGACTCAGGAAATTGCTGAAGTTGAACTTCTTGCTTTTGCTGAATATTACATTTTTCTTTTTTGAGTTTTTCTTCATGATTCTGGAAGCACATCTTCAGGATGGACCTCAGAGCCTTACATCTTACCCAGATGTGTGCTTCTACTCAGCTCCCAAAGTAAAGCATTTTTATATATCCTTAATTTATCTATTTTACAAATAGCATACTTTTCTTTAATTTTTGAATCTAAAATTTTTAAATATATATATATATATATGTGTGTGTGTGTGTATATATATATATATATATATATATATATATATATATCCTTATTAGTTTTCATTCTTCAGAAGAAGAGAGAAAGTAGAATATGTATCAGTTGAGATTTAATAAATGTATTGGCTCACATAATTATGGAGAAGTCCCAAATCTTCATTCAACAAGCTAGAGATCCACTCAGGTCATTGTCCAGTTCTGGTTTGAGTCCATGTGGATCTGAGGCCCTGATTTATTGACAGTGTCAGTTCTGAAATCAGAATGTTAGAGTAGAGTTATGTCATTGCTTAAGTCTGGCAGAGGAAGAGAACATCTTCTCACTTGGCCATCTATTTTATGTAAGCCACTGAATAAAATGAATGAGACTCACTCACTGGGGAGGAATATCTGCTTAATTCAATCTATTATTCATGTTATATAGAAACTCACACACACACACACACTTTATTTCCTATGCTATGCAAAAGTTTTTAAATTTGATTCCAGCTCATATGATTCTTGGTTTTATTTCTTAAGCTTGAGAAGTCTTTTTTCCAGCAGTTAATAGACATTATTTGTTATTTATTTGTTATTTATTCATATGTGGTGCTAAGAATCGAACCCAGTGCCTCATATATACTAGGAAAGTGTTCTACCACTTAGCTACAACCCCAGCCCTATAGGTATTTTTAAGGAGGACAGTGCCTATACCAGTTATGTTGGAGGGTTGATCCTATGTTGTCTTCTAGCAGTTGTGAAATTTCTGGTCTAAATCCTAGGTATTTGATCCACTTTGATACTCTTGTGCAGGGTGAAAGGTTTGGATGTAGTTTTATTCTTCTAAATATGGATATCCAGTTTTTTCTGTACCATTTGTTATATATGTTATCTTTTCCTCTAATATAAGTTTTTGGGCACTTTTGTTAAGTATCAAATATTGTAACTGTGGGTTTGTTGCTAAGTCCATTATATTCCAATGATCCTCATGACTGTTTGTTTTAATATTTATTTTTTAGTTTCAGATGAACACAATATCTTTATTTATTTATTTATTTTTAGGTGGTGCTGAGGATTGAACTCAGTGTCTCACACATTCCAGGTAAGTGCTTTACCACTCAGCTCCAGCCCTAGGCCCTCATGTCTGTTTTGAGGCCAGTACCATCCTGTTTTTTTACTGTAACTTTGTAGTTTAGTAATTTGAAGTCCAGTATCTTGCTGACCCCATCATTGTTCTTGCTCGGTATTGCTTTTGACTATTCTGGGTCTTTAATTCTTCTATATGAATTTTAGTTTATAGAGTAAAGAAATCAAAAAACTTAACAACAAAAGAACAAATAACCCTATCAATAAATTGGCAAAAGAATGAAACAGATATTTCTCAAAGAAGAAATACAAACACCTCAAAAATATATTTGAGGAAATGTGGGGAGTGGGTACTTAGATCAGGATCTCTGACTTGTCTTGCAGTAGAAGTATGCACCTGTGCTGGGAACTTCCTGAAAAGATGCAGGTCAAGATTGCCCAGTTGCTATAGTGATGCCCTGCTCAATGAGGTTATGTGCAAGACACTGGACTATCAGTCCTGACCCTGAGTTTAGACACTAGCTGCCAGGGGTTGAGAATTATTATTGCAAGCAGATAATTTTAATTGGGTTCAACTTTCAGCCTGCCTGTTTTGAAGAAACTTTCTCACAGAAAACCCTCCTTGATGCTAAAACCTATATAATAAATGTGCTGAGCTAGCTCCAGGTCATTGTTCCTCCATCAAGGATGGTGCCACACAGCTTTCTCTGTCTCTCTGTGTCTGTTTGTCTTTTTCCAATCTCCCATTGCTGAAGCATGTTTCTGAACCAATGGCCATGCAGGTCACAGCAATAAAATATTCCATATCTCTGATGAATAGGGGAATGCAAATTAAAACTATAATAAGTTTACATCTCACACCAATTTTAATGTCAGCAATAAAGAATTATAAAAACAAAAATTGCTGGAGAGTGTATGGGGAAAAGAACAGTCCCATATGCTATTCCTGCAACTTTAAATTAGTGCATTCACTTTGAAAAAAATTCTGGAGAGTCCTCAAAACACCAAATATGGAACCATGAAATGACTTAGCTATTAAATTTCATATTATGTATTCAAAATAACCAAAGTCAGAATACTATAGTAATATGGGCATATCAGCATTTTCACTAGTGTAATTCACAATAGCTAAGTTGTGAAAACAGTCTGAGTGTCCATCAAGAGATGAATGGGTAGAGACTATGATCTATCTGTCTATCTATCTATCTATCTATCTATCTATCTATCTATATTACATACACACACACAATGATGCTTTACTCAGGCAAAAAATGAAGGTGTGGCATTTATTTGTAAATTGATGGAACTGGAGGTCATCATGCTAAATGAAATAAGACAGACTCAAAAATGTTTAAAAAATCAAATGTTTTCTCTCATATATGGAAACTAGAGTGAAATAAGGAATAAAGAGAAGACCAGGAACCGATCTTTTGGAAACAGAAGAGTTATCAGTGGAGTAGGATTAGAGAAAGGAAATTGAGGAGGAAAGAAGAGGAAAAGGATATGGGAAGAACTGTGAAATAAAATTGACCAAATTATGGTATCTGTGTCTATGAATATATCACAGTGACTTATACCTTTATTTTTATCTGTAAAGCATCAATTTAACAAATCAATAAATAGAAGGAAGAACAGTAGAGGAAGTGGATCAGCAGATGGAAGAGAGGAAAGACAGAAACACTGGGGACTGAAACAGAACAAATTATATTATAAGCATGTATGTATGAATATGTTAAAGTGAATTCCATTACCATTTATACTCTAACATAGTAATATTTTTAAAAAATAGACAAAATAGAAAAATCTCTGAAAAATAATTTGGGGATTATTGAATTAAACCTGAATATAATTAGATTATGTTAAAACCCCAGATTTTAACATTTTATCAATACTCTCCAAATGTCCTAGCATGTATTTGGAGACCATGAGGAAATTTACTTCCCTTATGGGGAAGACAATAGAACCTCTGAATTAAGTCTAAACTTTAAACTCCATCATATATCATATAGAATGGTGTGATCTATGTAATTTCAATCTCTTTATTATAATAAACAATAAAGTTATTTATTTAATACAATATAATGTGGCATGTGGTCATATTCCATTAGCAACTCATGATACAGATTTAAGTAAATGATTTTGCAATTTAATTATTTTTTATATATAAATAATATGGGTTTAGAGAAAAGGGTCTTTAAAGAATAATTTAGCATATCTCATTTTACCTGAAGTTCATAATGAATTGAGATGAAAAACATTTAAACCAATAAAAATATTATTACTTAAGGGTTTATGAAAACATGCTATACATTTTTCAGTTTTATGATTATTCATAACATGAAAAATAGTAAACTGGTAAATGTGAATTTGGCTTCAAATACAGACTGAATTTTATTTTATTTTTTTATTATAATTTGCTACATATGACAGTAGAATGCATTATAATTTATATTACAGGTAAAGAGCACAATTTTTCATATCTCTGGTTGTATGCAAAGTATATTCATACCATTCGTGTCTTTATACATGTACTTAGGTTAACGATATCCATCTCATTGCATCATATTTTCTACACCATGTCTCCTTCCTTTTGCACTATCTAGAGTTCATCTAATACTCCCATGGTCCCTGCCAAACCCCACTAAGAATCAGCCTCCATATATCAGAGAAAACCTTCAGCATTTGGTTTTATGGGATTGGGTAACTTCACTTAGCATTATATTCTACAACTGCATCCATTTATCTGTAAATGCCATGATTTTATTCTCCTTTATTACTCAGTAACATTCCATTGTGTATATATGCCACATCTTCTTTATCCATTCATCTACTGAAGGGCATCTAGGTTGGTTCCATAGTTTAGTTATTCTGAATTGTGCTTCTGTAAACATTAATGTAGCTGTGTCCCTGTAGTATGCTGTTTTTAAGTATTTTGGGTATAGACCAACCAGTGGAATAGCTGGGTCAAATGGTGGTTCCATTCCCGGCTTTCCAAGGTGTTTCCATACTGTTTGTCATATTGGCTGCACCAATTTGCAGTCCCACCAGCAATATATGAGTGTGCCATCCCCCCCATATCCTTATGAGCACTTAGTTTTGTTTGTGTTCTCAATAGCTACCATTCTGACTTGAGTAAGTTGAAATCTTAAAGTAGTTTTGATTTGCTTTTCTCTGATTGCTAGAGATGTTGAACAGTTTTTCATATATTTGTTGATTGATTGTATATCATATTTTGAGAGTTGTCAGTTCAGTTCCTTGGCCCATTTATTGATTAGGCTATTTGGTTTTTGGTGTGTAGCTTTTTGAGTTCTTTATATACCCTAGAGATTAGTGCTCTATTTAATGTGGGAGTGGTAAAAATTGGCTCCCCAAATATAGGCTCTCTATTCACCTCACAGATTATTTCTTTTGCTGAGAAGAAGCTTTTTAGTTAGAATTCAGACCATTTATTGTTTTTTTATTTTAATTCTTGTGCTTTAGGAGGCTTATTAAGGATGTTGGGGCCCAATTCTGACAGGATGGAGATTTGGGCCTACTTCTTTTTTTCCAGTAGGCAGTGGTTTAATTCCTAGGTCCTTGATACACTTTGAGTTGGGTTTTGTGCATAGTGAGGTATAAGGATTTAATTTCATTTTGTTGCATATGGATTTCCAGTTATCTCAGCACCATTTTTTGAAGAGGCTATCTTTTCTCCAATGTATATTTTTGGTACCTTTATCTAATATAAGATGACTTTAATTATGTGGGTTAGTCTCTGTGTCCTTTATTCTGTACTATTGGTCTACTAATATATTTGGTGTCAATATTATGCTGTTTTTGTTACTATTGCTCTGTAGTATAGAGAGCAATATGCCACCTGCTTCACTCTTCTTGCTAAGAATTGCTTTGGCTATTCTGGGTATCATATGATTCCAGATGAATTTCCTGATTGCTTTTCTATTTCTATGAGGAATGTCATTGGGATTTTGATTGGAATTGCATTCAATCTGTATAGTGTTTTTGGTAGTATGGTCATTTTGACAATATTAATTCTGCTTATCCAAGAACAAGGTAGATCATTCCATCTTCTTAGGTCCTCTTTAATTTCATTCTTTAGCATTCTGTAGTTATTATTGTAGAGGTCTTTCACCTCTTTCTCACTGAGTTGCTTAATGCCTTGCTTTTGCTGAGGTTAGCATTGAATTTGTGATCCTCCTGTCTCAGCCTCCAGAGCTGCTGGGAGTACAAGCTTGCACTACCACACCTACCCTAGAGCTCTAGTTTTAACACAGATAGTAGAGGGAAACAAAAACAAAAACAAAAAATAAACCAATAACAAGAAGAAAAATAATAAAATACATACAAGTAATAAATATAATTATTTAGGAATTCTGTCATAAATCTGGGCCATATTCATATGCGTAAATATAAAACTAGTCACTCTTAAAGATAGAAGTAAGAAAAAATTGTAATCTTGACATTTGCTTTCAGTAAAGGGGCAGAATTTCCCCCAATTTGTCACTTGTAGAAATAATTTGTCACTTATCTTGTAGAAATAACTTGAATTTCTTTCTTCCTGTTGCTTCATATTTTTTCCCAAGAATCAATTCATTTCCCTACAAAAATTAGGTTTTGCTACTTTAAAAATTCATATATTATGTAGATTAACAATTAAAAATATAAAGAGAGTGTATATAACTTTCAAAATAGTAAAAGGTAGATGCTAAAAGAAAGTAATAACATAAGGGATGAAAGAAATTGTAAGTTAGAAAATGATTATTGAATGATCAGTTACACACAAAGGTGCAGAGAGAAATGCTGGATCTTGCCTTATACCTCAACTATTTTTCTAAAAGTGTTTTTTGATTCTGAAAGTTATTTTCTAGAAACAAATGCAAATCAGAAATACAGAAACACATATTTAATCACCTATTATGATTTTTTTCCCAGAGATTTCTTTCTAGTATGTCTTAGGAGGTCTCTGTTGAGAGTGATCATCACTATTCTCCTGGAGAACCCCGCAGGAAGCAAGTTAGGTTGCTATGTGAGGGTTAGGTGAAAAAAGGAGAAAATAAAACTAAAAAGCTTGAACATAAGAAATGTTTTGTAGATTTCAGGAGATTAGGGGTTTCAATGGGGAGGCTGCCAGGAAGTCTGGATATAGCAGGGAGATCAGTCAACAGTTGAGGACAGGAGGACAAGGACAGTGAGAAAGTTGAAAGTTGTGGGGGTTGGATGTGTGGGTCAATGAATTTGTTAAGTTTTGTAAGCATGAAGACTTTTCTGCCAGAATTCTAGATTTTCTGGTTTAAAGAAAAAGCACATAAAGGGAGGCAAGTCATGTACATAATTCTGGGATCAACCACAAGGTGTCATCTTGGTTAGCAACTGAGGATACCTAGGTTTTGGCTCTGTGAGATGAGGAACTAGCTGGTTCTATCACAAACAACTACGCAGGCAGGAATTCTAAGTAGGTCAAGGGTGACCTGGTGCAACTGGGTTTCAAATAGCTTATGTCAGGCCTTAAAATGAACGCTGAGGCAGCAAATACACTTAACAGATGTATGACACTGATTCATTTCATTGTGATCGTATCTATTATTTTTGTTCCTCTCCAATAAATCAGAAGAAGAATTTAGTCAGGCTTCAGAAAAATAAAATATGTGCTAAAAATTGAATGGCAATGGTTTAGTGTTGACAGTTATAGAAATTTCCATAGTCATGCTGTCATCTACAAAAATATTGCTTATCATAGCTAACATTTGTGGAGTCAGGAATTGCCCTCGGTGTCCTATATATGGCAGTTCACTGAGTCTCACAACTTGTGTCAAAGTATCATTTATGTGGCAAAAATGAGTTTGTCAATTTAAGAGCACCATCATAAAGTGTGGGAAACAGAATGCCAATCCAGGAAATTTGCTGCGCCAGCATTTCCCACTATGTGTGATATGAGCATTTTACTGGTAACAATGTTTGGATGATAATGAAGGTGGCAGTGGTAGGAAAAGGGGCTAATCAGGGAATATTGATTGAGAGAAAAAAACTGAATAAATGGAGAAATAAAGTTGACACCTCCATTATTATGCTTTACATGAGTGTTGTGTGACCCTACCAAATAAAATACATGCACTCCCAAACATTTTTTTTTCAGGTTATATTAGTTCCTCTTCTTCATAGCGGTTTTGAAAAAGGAGTAGAAGAGTCATGGTGGTGTCCCTTAAGAAAAGGTCCAAGTACTTGAGGATGACTCTGTCCTAACCCACTGGAAGAAGCCAAGGATCAGATTCTTCAGACAATCACAGAAGATATAATGCCATGAAATTTAGTTGCCATGGAGACAACAGCATTTAAAAGTGCACACAAGATTGTTAAAGTATAGAAATCCTGGATTCTAATCTGGACTCTGCTACATATGGGATGTGTGTTACACAAGTTGATGATCTCTCTGAGCTTCAAGAAGCCTTGGATCCTAATTATGTGGACAAACTAAATAGATGACTAAGAACTATTGGATCTCATCAAACACATGAATAGATATCAACCTGGGGAGTTAGTCTTTCAAAATAAAAGTAGCAAGTATGCAAAACATTTACTGTGCAGCAATTCAGGAATTTTTAAAATATTCTGGGTGATTAAAAAAATTCTATTCACATATTGTTCACTCACATATGAAACATGAATTTATAATTTATTGTATGTCTGACATAATTACAGTCATTAAAAATTCAAAGTATGTTCCCTGATGTTATCAATCTTGAATCTTGTATAATACATACTTATGTAAACCAATAATTACAACATAAAAAATATTTTGTAACACAAGGTAAAATTAAATCCACAAAGTGGCTGGGAGATTTCTAGATAAGTGGTCTCATTGTGGTAAGTCACTGTGTTTTATAGTACAAGCCATGGGGAGGATACCCCTACCTTCATTGTTAGAATTAACAATGTTAAACCAACTTGCCTTTAAATAGTTACATGTGATAACATGAAAGACTACAGATAGAATATTTATTATTCAATCACTGTGTTCATGATTATTGGCAAGATTGTGGGACCACTAGGGATTTTTCTTAAACAATTGTTTTTGAGTTAATATTTAAAAGAATTATGCTTCAAGTAAGAGACAATGGAAGGGGCTGGGATTGTGGCTCAGTGGTAGAGCGCTTGCCTAGCACGCACAAGGCCCTGGGTTCACAGTTTATAGTTGCAGTTTCCTTTCAACTGTTCTAACAATTAATACGTTTAAAAGTTTATTTTTAGGGAATATCAATTATTAAATATTTTGACAACAACATGTGGCAAAACAAAATATAATGGGGCTTTGGTTAGTCCTTTAGAGTAAATCTATCAGATTCCATCATCAATTTTTAAATTAAAGTCCAAGAATACAATAGGATACTGCTGACATTACTTATAAAATATTAGAGCATTGTCTCCAATTTTTTTTACACTACCATGTACTTTTTTGTAATTATTCCTCATTGCTATGTCTTTACCTAGAATAAACACCCCATAATATTTAATGACATGAACTTCTTTTCCTCTCGAATGCTCATACTCATCTTTGGATTTTTTTTTCCATTCACTCATTTAAATTGAAAAGGCACTATCTTGTTCTTTTCAACGGGGAACTACAATTTACCTACTTAATATACTTCACTAGCAGAATTTTGATTTGTTTCTATTAGATTTATTAACTTTGATATTAAAAATCAAGATATGTTTTATGAAGGTAAGAAGTACCATGGTATAGTATAACTTTAGAAAAGGCTTTTAAAATCAAAGACTACATGAAAGCCTGTTGTGATACTTATAGTCATGGAGATAACTTTAACTCCCTACTTATTGCTCTTGTTATTTTTCTGTTTTATATGAAATCATTTTAAATCATTTCTTCAGAGAAGCACAAAACTCTGGAAATATATTATTAAATTTTAGTCATACAGATATTTAAATATTAGAATAAGAATAAAAAATAAATGAAATTTTATCTCACATGTGAAGTATATGTATTCTTTTCAGTTTAGTTCATAAAATATATTTTAAAATATTTTTCTGCTATCAGCAGCATATATTTAATATTGTTAATAGTAAAATCATCATTTGTATTTTAAAGATGATTAGACAGGAATAATTCTATGATTTAAATTATGGAAAGTGTAATAAGTGATTTTTAAAATAACTGCTAAATAAAGTAACTATTAAATGAGTTACTTTTTATTTAAGTTAGTTGAGAACTTGAGTTAGTTGAGAAATTAAACTAAAAAAAAATTGTTTTTTCTCTTACTGGCCTCTTTGGTGAATAAAAATGAAAGTGGCTAAATTTTTCTGTTTGACCAAAATTAGCATGTGGAAGTTCTATAAATTCTAGTCCCTAAAGTAATGGTATTAGTAGGTCTTTAAGGAAGTAGGACAGTAATGGGGGTAGAGATCTCAAGAGTGGATTTAGTGCTCTTTTTTAAAGAACTCCCAAAAGCTGTCCCTCACTCTCTTTAATGCAAGAATATAATGAAAAGTTGGTAGTTTACAACCCCAAAGAGGGCAGTAACAAGAACTCAACGATGCTGGTACCTTGATTTTGCATTTCTAGAATCCAGAATTGTCAGAAATAAATTTCTGCTCTAAGTTACCGATTTAAGGAGAAAATGGGACTGGTAATCTCTAAAAATCATTTAAAAATGACTACTAAATATTCAATTAACATCTTACTATATCTTCGAAATATGGTGATATTTGTTAAACATAATAACATTTATTTAATAACATTAAATCAAATTATTATGAAACATTTTTAAAGCTTTAATTAAGAAAAACATCATTTAAGATGGTTTAAAATGAATTCAGGGAAGATTTGGCCTTAGACTTCATAAATAAAAATTTTAAAATTTTAAACATTTAAAGGTAAAATTATGACTCAAGACTTTAAAACGATCCTTAATAGTATTTGAATATAAAGAAAACTGGCAATCTTGTTGGAAACAATGTTAATGTAATACACTCAATGAAGAAATGAATCAAAATTAAGAAGCCATAGAAATCAGGCTGATGGTCAAATAAAACCCATTATAGAACTAAGATAAAACAATGATGATATTATAAAAGTGTATAACCACAAAATAAATTTTAGGGACGATAATTCACAGACTAAAATATATGGAAAAAAGAGAGGTAAATAACAATACCTGAGTAGGTTTTTCAAAGCACATAATTACCACAAATAAAGTTTTAGAATGGGATAGCTAGAAATAACTTGAGTAAATTATCTAAATTTAGAACATAGGTCTCTATATACTCTGTTGATAGTGAGTCTTTAAAATCAATCTGGAGTTGGACAAGGTTTCATATAAATTCACCAGTGTATCAAGTATATTTGTGCCAATATTGGACATTGGATCAAAATATATAAACTTCAGTCCAGCTTCTAGATCTAAATCTGGATCATTGATGGACAATGGACAGAATTGTTAATTAAGAATAACCTGCCAATAACGAACAATAAATTTTGATACATTTAATTTTTATTTATTGATAACTGAAGATAAATGAATTTTGTGGAAATGATTTACATATCAAATATATGAGACCATCATAGAATTTGGGGGAAAGAGATTACTTCTAGATATAATCCACTTTAGTGAGCAAAACAAACATAAAATCTGTATGAGTTCTAATGTATATATAAAAAAAAAGAAAGCAATTACCATGTAGAATCTAACAGAAGCAAATTAACATTATTTGATTAAAAAATGATTTAGGCAAACTGGGAAGTGTTGCAAATAAACTAATTTGATGAATATAAATATGAAATTTATATTAGTAGTATGGAAATGCAATAGTTACTTAAAAATTTAAGGAGTGAAGTGGTAGAAAATTAGGCATATGGTAATACAAAGCAGAAGAAAAGGATGACTAGATTATAATGTATAAAGAAAAGCAGAAAACTTATGTGGACATTTAATTATGAACAAAATCTAAAATTCAAAAGGAAAGGAGAGAACGAGAACCCAATGAACAGATTCATAATTGAGCATCTTTACATTCTTTTAAAATTAAGCTTTTTGGTAAATTTTATTCCTGCTTTATGATTATGCATAATAATCATAATTGTAGATATGCGAATAAATAAATTCAAATCATCTACTTCATTCTCCCCACCCTTCAATTTCCTTCTCTGTCTTTTGGTCCTCAACTTCTAGCCTTTCTTTTTTCATTCTAGTTTCCAAATATGAGAAAATATATGGCCCTTGACTTTCTGAATCTAGCTCATCTCACCTAGCTTAACATTCTCCACTTTCATTCATTTTCATGCAAATGACAAAATTGCATTTATTTTTATGGCTAAATAAAACTCCACAGTGTATATATACCACATTTTCTTTATTAATCTGTTAAAAAATGCATGCATTTGTTCTATCACTTGGCTATTGTGAATCATGTACATCTTATGAATGTTACATGATCTGATAATTTCATGAATTTAGATACCAGAATGTTTTCTACAGTCCCCCCAAATTTCATTGAAATGGATAAATCAAAGCCCATTCTTAAATTAAATTTAAACACATTTCAAAACTAGAAAGAACAAAACAAGGCTGGGTTGTATACCTGTTAAACAATGTTGGAAGAGTTATGAAAATAAGTACACTTAAAAAATATTAAGAACATATACTTGCAAAGTTTGCACAAATTTCAAGTATTATTATTTTTTGTTTTCCAATATACATTAGTCTCACTCTAAAATAGAAAAGGATGTAAGGAAAAGATAGCAATTTAATTATTTATGTAACGTATCTTTTTTTAGGGAAATTATCAATCACTTACTAGAATGAGAAGAATTTATGTACTACTCAGCAGTACCTCAAATTATGTACCTCAAGAGAATTGTTTTCTGGAATACACAAAAATACTGTAGTTCTATTTCAGACCAAAATTGTCTTCTTATTTTATAAGGACTATTCCTCCATTGTTTTTTTATTTCTCCTATGCCACTTGAAGATGAGAAAACAAATATAGTTTTTAAAATACACAGCAGAAGCAACATCTAAAAACCACTCAAAAATCTGTATATACTTCCCTTGTATGAATAGTGGTACTGCTGTATTGTTGTTGAAAATACAGTTTTTAAGTGACAAATTTACTGTTAGTTCTTTTTCTTATGCAGAAAATATAGACACTTCTTTGTTTGAATATGGTACATAACTTCTTTGATTTACTTTCCGTAATAGCTTTGCTCATATCTATTAATTCCCTCATATATATTTAATTATTTCACTTTATATTAATTTTGTGGTATGATATAAACATTTTCTCTTGACACTATCTATCCAATAATATATTGACTTTAATATTTGGTATATGGTTAAATATTACATCATATTTTAATGCATTAAAATATTATAGTAGTTATGTATAATAAAGCAAATGCATCTTATGTTTTTTTTTAATTCTGCCAAACAGAACAAAAAGATATATACCAAAATGGGAGAAAACAGAAAAAGACATTAGTCTCTGACTTCTCTTTGTACCATTTTTCTTAAAATTGAAGAATTTTCTTTATCAATTCTTCAAGAACAAGTCTACAAATACAAACATCTCAAATTTTTGTTTTGTTTTGTGTGATGTGAAATACCTTTATTTCACCTTTGTGGTGAATAGTTTTTTTTTCCTCTTTAAAAACTGTACTAGCAATTTTTTATTTTATGTTTTTACTTTGATCTCAAAATGTTTATGATACATTCCATTTTTCTCTTTCTGCATGCATATACTTAAGGATAAATCAGGGTATATTCTTATGCTTTTATCTTTATGAATAGTGGGTCCTTTTGAGGGTTTTTTGTCACTGGTTTGTTTGTGATGTGACTTAGAGTAGTTTCACTAAAATAGTTTCATTGTATTTTTATTAGTAATTAAACTTACAAATAATAGTTTCTTTAATGTTCAAACATTTGGAGAATTTGAAAGTATAATTTTGTTATTGATTCCTTATTATCTCCTCTATAGTATTCACATATTAAAACCAAAGAGTGCGATGTTTTATTTAAGAAAATACAATTTAGATTTCCAAAAATTTTATTATTTTATTTTAGGTTTATTTTTGTTTCTTAGTTGATATTGACCACCCATTTATTCATTAGGACCACTGTTTAAGACTTTGAAAACTGTTAGACATGAATCAAGTACTTTGCTGTTGAGTTCACTACCAGTCTTTTGGTGTCTGTTTCTCTTAATGTCTATATTTTTCTAAACAATAGTTAACATCTTTCTTATTATTTGTATGTACAGTAAATTTTATTTTATACAGACTGCACTTAAAATAATTTTGTAGACATTCTTTCTTGGTTATCTTTCTCTGAATAGTTTTAAGTAATTTTTATTCAATGAACCAATTATATTATAAGCTGATAAATTTGTAAAACGAATCTTTTGTGATTTGAAAGACTGTAACGTTTAGAAAATATGAGTCATTTATCTAACTTGATAGGAATTATACTTCCCTATACATTGTGGGTATCAAGAAAAACAAAAGGGATTTTATGCAGATATGTGGATTCCCTAGTTGTGAAACTCCTGGTTTTGATTTATCTATATACAGTTACCAGTATCTCCAAGCAGTGCTTAACTTTAGCCTCTATTAAAAAGTTAAGAAGACTGCAAATTTCCATCTGAATTATTTTCTCCTTTTAACAGGAGGATTGAGACATAACTTCATACAAAAGAGAGTATAGATAATGTAGATGTAATGCAGTATGTTTCTTGTCTTCCTACATTGGAAGTCCCACCATATGTGTGTCCCCCCCATAATTCCTTAATGCCTTCAAATATTATTTTTATTTTTCCATATTTTTTGATTCTTTATTAGTCCCCTTTGGGATAATGTATTTTAAGTTATATGCCATTAAATTAATTGTATATTTGTTCTCCATTCTTGGTACAACAGAGACCAAGGGACCCCAAAACCATAAAATATCTAATGCCTATTTAAAAACTTTTTTGTAGGTACTTGATTAAAATATCAAATTTAGTCAGTATTTTTTCCAAGCATAATAAAATATGAGTTTCTTAAGGAGAACTTTAAATGTCATTTTTCATTTACATTATAATTTTTTAAAAAATATATGTATCCTCTTTGTTTTAAAAATAAAAGTTCCCCCCCAAATTAAGTGGGAATATTTCTAAAATAGAAATAGCTTAAATACTATATTTATAGACTATTGTCACAATATGAAAAGATTCCCAACTCCTCAAAATAACATTAAGAAAGGTTACTTTAAAAATACTGTAACTTTAATAAAAACATGATATATTTACACTGGTAAAATTTCAGGATGAATACCTCTCTGCACAATATTTAGCAACATATATTCTCTCTTTGAACAATTTTTTTGACATGTATTCTTTGGAAAAATTATAATTTTCTACTCTCACCCAAAGAAACTTCCACCCACATACATGCTATTATTTTGTTTTGTTTTGATATAACTATGCAAGGTTTTGCTAAGTAAGTGTAAAGCACTACCTTCATCCAGAGGAAAATAATTGCACATATCTAATGTTTCAAAAACATGTTATTATTTACACTATGATACTATTATTAATTTTAATCACTATTCCTTCTTAACACACAAGAGTTTAGATCCTTTTATCAGTGATAAAAATTAATTTACCCATGCCTTATCAAAGTTCAATTTTTCCTCTGTGTTAGCAATGATTCCAACACACATATAATCTGATATTTTTCATTGATGTTATAATATTTGCTGGTGACTAGTCCTGGTTTACTTCAAGCAAAATATGTGCAAATTTTAATTAATATTTTTAAATGTCAAAACCTAATGTATAAATTTGGAAGCAAATAATTCAATTAAATAAAGCTGTGTATACAGTAATTAAGAATAATCACAAGCCTAAAAATGACTAAGGTGAAAAAATTGCTCAGACCAATATTACAAAATCCATTTCAGAATTTTCTTTCAAAACTCAGAAAATGGGAAATAAACATTCTTTTCTATCTTGATACAAGTATAATAATGAAACAAATAATTGAGTATAAAATCATATTAATTATCATTTTGCAAGAGAAATAGTAATCTCTTTTTGAGAAATAGGCAAGAAAATTCTCCAATAAAGTTCTCTCTTATATTTATATTAGTTATATTTGTATATATGATGTAGTCCTTAAAGGGTCTACATACAGGATGTGGGAAAAGATTAACCAGAATTAAAATTTGGCTTTCTCACATACCCATAGTGTGTCCCTGGCATGATTCTGTATTTTGGTTTTCCTCTATTAATTTGGGACTAAAAATCATATTTTCATCATGGGGTTGTTGTGAAGATAAGATGTATACATATATCTACAATTTTAGCACAGTTCGCTTTGCTATTTAAATATCATGGAATTATTTTTTTGTAATCTTATTTTAAGTTTTTTCTATGAAATTCATTAAATATAAAATTTAGTTATATGTTATTTTGAATCTAGAAAAATTAAATTCTGATTGCAAAAAATAATACTTCAAAATTTGTAAAAAGAACACTCACAAATAACAAAAAATAGAAAATAAAAATGTATGAATAAGGAAAAATATAGCAAATCAGAATTACTGGTAAACATAGAAAAAGTTTTGAAATGTGTAGGAACCAAATAAATACAACTTAATTTTTAAAATGGTGTTAATCATGTTTTTTTAGAGAAACAGAACCAATAGTATGTTTTCATAATATATAATGTATAAAATATGCAATATATATGTGTATATATGTGTATACACACATATCATTATGAGGGATTTCGTAGTTTGGCTTACATATTTGGAGACTGGGTAGTTCCACAAGCCTTTCTGTAGTTTAGATACCAAAGGGGAACCAGTAAGTGCTCAGTTCAAGAACCTGAAAGCCTCAGAACCAGCTGGAGCAATGAGGCAGCCCCAGTCCAAGGTTGAAAGCCTGAAACCTTGGGGGAATCAGTGGTTTAAAGACTTAATTTTTTTGAGCCTAAACAAATGGCAAGTGGCAGTAGCAGAAAAACACACCCATTCAAGAAGAATCAAACATGTGCATTTAATTCAACCTCCCTTCTTTTACTTTTGTTCCATCTGGATGCCCCGTTTGTTAGATTATGCCCCCCATCCCCATGTTCATTGTGGCTCTTCCCCACCACCCCTGAGTTTTTTGATACACATTTCAATGTTCTCTGAAAGCACCCTCATAGACACACAGAAGCAAGCTTCACCAATTTTCTAGGTGAGCTTCAATATAGTCTACTTGACAAACAAGATTAACAATCACAGAAGCACTTATAACTTTATTCTTTATATATTTCTGCAAAAATTGAAGAAGTGCTACAATATGTTTGTTTCTCTGAGATTCAGAAAAGATACTCCCAAATATTGCTGGTGATAATGTACTCTGAAAGAGTAGCTGAAAAAGGGAAGAACCTGAGTCCAGACTTCAATACATGTTGATTGCTGCAGAGACAGAGACAGTTTAGAACTGTCAGTTTAGAACTTGGTAAACAACTTGAGGTTTTCAGAGAAATCCTATAGATGTCATATTTTTTGAAAATAATAACAACAATAAAAACTCTGTATGCTGACTCCATTTTGTATATACTTTGACACAAACTGCAATAAACCTCTACTATCAGCCCACAAAAAAAAATCAAGGTCATCTACTGGTAATTTACACCTTTGCCTGAATGAAATCCATTATTTTGTAAAAGAAGATAGCATAATCCAAAATTTGAACAACACAACACTGTTTCATAACACACAACAATGTTTTGTGAATCTAAATTATGAGGCAGTAAAGCAGAAAAAAATTGACTCAACCTACAGAAAAATAACTTAGTGAAACAGCACAATGATTCCTGAATTAGGAAACAGTGTTTTGAAGAAAACCCAGTTATGTACGTTAGATTTATATTATTGAACTTATCTATAGGATACAAATAGCATAAAGACCACAAGTCAAACAGAATCACATGAATTGCAATTTTTATGGTATGCACATATAAAACTTGTGAATTTCTGAAGCAAAAGTCCCTTCAAGAACAAAGTAAATTTAATATAAGAGGTCAGCAACAAAGTACATACTTTCTGAAGCTACAAAGCAGTAAGAATGACAACTTCAACAATAGCTCAAATCTGAAGTGTGTGTGTGTACAGCTGAGTTCAGTTTGACATGTAGAAAGCAACACAGGAAAGCATGAATGAATTCAGCAGAGGCTTCAGATGCCCCCTACCATAGGGGAATCAGAGTTGTTTTAATATCAACCTGGTAAAGAACCTTCATAAATGCTTTGGGGCTTCAGTATAACCCATGACAACAAAGCAGTAAATAAGTCTATACAATTTCAAGGTTATCAGCCAGGCATGAAATTGTGTAACAGAATAAAATATAGTTCAAATACACTTACAGGGAACATTAGAACTTGAATGACCTTAAAGTAAAGAAGAGTAGTAAAACACATGTCTCCGAATGCCCCCTTTCTATTCCTAAAGATGTAACCAAGTTAAGGGAACTGGACAAATTATATTGCTATATTGTGTGCACGTACAAGTAGGTACTCACAAATTTCATCAATATGTACAACTATAATGCACTAATAAAAATGTGGGGGAAAAACCCTGCACCTGAATATCCAGATACATATTATTTTGAAATTCACTGACTTTCTCTTATGTACACTGCAAACTAGGACCAGTTATTATTATCTGTAGAAAGCTGCTTTCTTGCATGTATGAAAGGATAGTTGCTCCTTGGGATGCTTGTTATACAACCAAACGAGCTAATGCTATTCAGACTACTATGTCTGCAGCCTAACATATAAAGCCCCTCATTAAGTGATAACTGATGAGGAGCTAAGGACATGTGTCCCTTGTCCAGCCATCACCACTGGAAAAAGTGGCATGAGAGAAGAATTGCTGCTTGGTGAAGCACATAGAGGGATTGGGGTGCTATCCGTTCAGTCTATTGCCACTGAATTCTTCTCCAAGACGTAACTTATTCCTTTCCCCAATAAATCATGTCTCACATATTGTTTCTGGGCATTTTCTTCTGTCTTTAAGCCATCTTTCCCATTGCCCTGGCAAAATTAAGCAGTCACTGTTAAAGTATTTTAAAAAATTACACTAGGGAAAAATAAAAACAACAAAAATTATTAACCAGCTGTTTACATATTTTTTAAAAGAATCATACTAGCACACCATCAAAACCTAAACTAACATATATAAATTTAAAAGATGTACAATTCCCTGCTCATATGAAATATTCTTGAGAAATTTTTGAAAAGATATAAATAAGTAGGAATATATACCACATCATGAATTGAAGGCCTCCTTTTATTGTCAATTTAATCTAAATTAATCTTTAAATTTAAAATATCAGCACAAAATATTTTTAAATAAAATTACAAGTTTATTATTATTAATTTTGAAAACACACAAAAAATCTATGAAATTTATACATTTCAGGAGAATGTGTTCTACCATATTATAATTCTATAGTAATTTAAATTACACAGGATTGGCACAATAAAAAATACCTCAAATAAACAGGATAAATGAACCAAATGTAGAATCTATCACTCCCAATAGATAAAAGGTTAAGTGGTTTCCAAAGAGTTGCTGAGGAAATTATTTAGAAAATGCACATCTCTAAAATCAAATAAATGTTAAAAAATTGGATAATAGTCTTCTGAGAAAGGAAACATAACAAAATATAATAAATAAAAAATAAAATTAATTTGTTTATTGGAGGAGAAGTGATGGTGTACAGAAGCATTCTCAAACAGAAATAATTGCTCTTGTCATAAAAAAATCTGTATAATGTTTATTGGTGTTTTCAAGATGTTAGTTACAGAGGTGGGATTAGTTGACAGTGTTGTAAAAGTTGAGGGCTGTTTTTCTTTTCTTTTTGTACTGGGATTGAAACCACACATGCTTAACCACTGAGATACATTTTCAGGCCTTTTTTTAAAAAATATTTTATTTTATTTATTCTAATTTGTTATACATGACAGCAGAATGCATTACAATTCATATTACAAAATAGAGCACAATTTTTCATGTCTCTGCTTGAACATAAAGTGGAGTCACACCATTCATGTTTTCATACATGCTCTTAGGATAATGATGTTCATTTGATTCCACTATATTTCCCACCCCTGTGCCTTCTCCTTTCCCTCCCTCCCCTTTGCCCTATCTAGAGTTTATCTATTCCTCCTATGCCCCACCCATCCCCATTATGATTAGCATCCTTAAATCAGAGAAGACTTTTCTCCAACCTTTTTTATATGTTATGTAGAGACAGGGTCTTGCTAAGTTGCTTAGGGCCTCTCTAAGTTGCTGAGGATGGTTTTGAACACAGGATTCTCCTGCTTTAGCATCCTGAGCCACTCAAAGTGTTAATTCTAAAGTGGTTTTGTATCAGCCTTAGAGTCAGATGGCGGCCATACATCAATTGCTCTTTCCCTTTCAAAATACTAATCTCTCATGAATTGTTCTTAGAGATCTATTCATTAAATCATATCCTTAATTTATTAGGTACATTTAAAATAACTTTATGTTTATATTCATCATGAATATGTTATTTTATTTTGAATATATTATTTTCTTTGATTAATGAAATAGTATAAAAAACATTTCTATTGGCTGTTTGGTATATTACTGCAAAATAAACTGTTTTTCATTTGATCTTTTTCTTCATGTGAATTACAATAAGACCTGTTCTCTGTCTCGACATAAAGATTAATCTTACAAATTATAGGCAATTTATAGAAAAAAATATATTTGCCTTTTTGAAATGTGATTATTTTATTGCAGGATACTGAAAATAGCGACTGGAAAAGTAGACAAGTCGACTTTATTTATTTTATTTGATGAACGTAAGACTGACTTGAAATTTATAAGACAATATATATACATGAAATAATATAAACAATGCATGCATTTGACAAAGCTTTTATATCATAGGCACAAAACTTTAAAAAATCAATAATAGAAAAGCAAATGGCAAAACATTTGAATGGATTTTACAAAATAAAACATAGGAATGGTCAATAAGGAGAGTAAGAAGCTTAAAATCATTTGTTCTGAGGAAAATGCAAATTATCGTAAGGAAATAATACTTTATATAGACTCTATAATGGTAATTATTACATACTGATAAAATCAAATATTGACCAAGATGGGAGTTAAAATTTAGTTACTTCATCATAGTCATAGACACCCAGTTTATAATCTTAGCATCCATATTCCAGAATGTCATGTGTTAAATAATATATTGCTGCAGGATGAAGTGGTGCATGCCTATAATCCCAGAGGCCTGGGAAGCTGAATCAGGAGGATCAAAAGTTGACAGCAACTAAGCAAGGCCCTAAGCAATTTAGTGAGACCTGATCAAAATAAAAAGTTAGCAGGAATGGGATGCCACTCAGTGCTAAATTGCCCCTGGATTCAATCCCTGACACAAAAACAAACAAACAAATATATATATATATATATATATATATATATATATATATATATATATAATGCTGAAAATTGTAGCTTGCTGCCTAATAAGTATTTAAAAATTGGTAAAACTCTATGAATGTATATTATTGAAACTAATGCTCTGGAATCTAAAACTATCATTTGTTGATCATGAAACACATTTGAAGTACAAAGTCTAAAAAATGATATGAAAGTCAAAAGCAATTTTCTAGATTATACTTTTGTTCAGCCTCATATTTGTTGCTGAATAGTATAAAAATTAAAAGTATGAAATAAAAAAAACTATTAAAATTTATGTTCATGCATTTTGATAATCATTATTTTTATTCTTTATCAGTTCTAATGAAATAGTAATATATTTTGTGTACATATGAAATAAGTTCCACTATTATATATTTACACAATTATATACTCATGCAATATAGTGAATATAAACAGGGTACATGTTATATATAAAACATTATCTTAACTAAGAAAATAATTAGTAGAGTTTTCATTTGGAGACAATTAAAAATCTATTAATCCTGACTAATTTATAAATTTATTTTGTTTTAAACATCTTTTATTCCTAATGTTCAACAATTTTGATGCCTAATTTAAAAAGCAACTCAATTGTAGTAAAGTCTTCAAATATTCCTTTTATATTTTACACTTTACAGTATTCTAGTCTTGAGTCCAGATCAAGACTATTTTTTCCAATATCTGAGATATATACCCACATAAGTATATGTGCAATATAATCTAAATTTTATTATTGACTTATTTTTGATAGTCTGATTAATGCATAAATGGTTTAATAATATGCTTAGTATATAAGTTCATGAAGTAAAGTTGACATATGTGTTCCATAATCAGTCTTTAATTGACTAAATATACACACACACTCATATATATATTTAATCAGATAAAATTCATTTGATAAAATATTTCATTAGATAAAATATTTCTGAATAAGTCTTCATAAATGGTATGAAAGTATAATAATGGAATGCAGTATTTTTTAGTTTTTAAATAAATTGAATTTTATTGTGCATTATCTATTCACAAACTGCACAAAATACAAATTTTGGACAATTGTAAATTGACCTTGTATATTCAAATGAGTCACTATCAGAAATAATTAGTTATAGACACATTATAAATAACTTTTAAAGTCTTGTTTTACAGGATTTCAGTATTTCATGTAAAAGAAATGTTATTTTATTCATGATATTTTTAATATAGCTTGAGAGTGTAGATTCCAACAGTCTTCATTTTTTATGGGGAAAATGATTCCTTTTGTTACTTTTTGGTACTGCATTTCGGTAAACCATTCAAAGAATAAATAGCTTTCAAAGTTGAAAAATCTATTAAATATAATTTTTATATTGCATTCTTTTTTATCTTTGCAAATTTTCTTTTTTTTAAATTGCTTTTATTTTTTAAATACATGACAGCAGAAGGCATCACAATTCTTATTACACATATAGAACTCAATTTTTCATATCTCTGTTTGTATATAAAGTATGTTCCCACCAATTCATGTCATCGTACATGGACTTTGGATAATGATGTCTGTCACATCTTACCATCATGCTAACCCCCTGCACCCTCCCTTATCCTCCCACCCCTCTGCCCTATCTAGAGTTTGTCTATTCCTCCTGTGCTCCCTCTCCCTACCCCACCATGAGTCAGTCACCTTATATCAGAGAAAACATTTGTTATTTGTTTTTTTTGGGTTTGGCTAACTTCACTTAGCATTATCTTTCCCAACTGCATCCATTTACCTGAAAATGCCATGATTTTATTCTCTTTTATTGCTGCATAATATTCTATTGTGTATATATATGCCACATTTTTTAATCCATTCACCTACTGAAGGGCAAGTATGTTGGCTCCACAGTTTAGCTATTGTGAATTGTGCTGCTATAAACATTGATGTGGCTGTGTTCCTGTAGTATGGTGTTTTTAAGTACTTTGGGTATAGACCGAGGAGAGGGATTCCATTCCAAGTTTTCCAAGGAATCTCCATCCTGCTTGCCATATTGGCTGCACCAATTTAGAGTCCCACCAGCAATGTATGATTGTGCCTTTTTCCCCACATCCTCGCCAACACTTATTATTGTTTGTCTTCATAAGAGCTGCCATTCTGACTGAAGTGAGATGGTATCTTAGAGTAGTTTTGATTTGCATTTGTCTAATTACTCGAAATGATGAACATATTTTCATATATTTGTTAATTGATTGAATATCCTTTGCTGAGAGTGTTTGTTTATGTCCTTGGCCCATTTGTTGATTGGGTTATTTGATTTTTGGTGTTTAGCTTTTTGAGTTCTTTATATACCCTAGAAATTAATGCTCTATATCATGTGTGGTGTGAGGAGTAAAAATTTGCTCCCAAGATGTTGGCTGTCTATTCATCTCACAGATTGTTTTTTTTCCTGAGAAGAAACTTTTCTTAATTTACTTAAATCAGTACTGTCAATTGCTGCAATGCATTAATTTCTCTTTGTTTTTTTTTTTCTGGTTACAGCCAAAAATTTACATCCTGATACATGTTTCAATTCATTTACTAGAGAATTTTTTCACCCAAAATAGGTCAGAAACTCTGATAATAAATGTAAGTACCCAGACAAATACAGAAAAATGTACTTATGCCAACGTAGTTACTTTCTAACATAAGGCATAAAAAGGAAATATATCACTAGATTCATTAACAAGATAATATTTAACAGAACACTCAGTTTCCATAGTGTGACTAAACCCATCCCATATTCTTTTCCCACATTAAATTTTTAGAAATATTATGAAACATTGTGTTTTATTTCAGTGCTGTGACCAAAAAAAAAAAATCAAACTAGAACAATTATAGAGGAGAAAAAGCTTATTTGAGGCCTCATGGTTTCAGAGGTCTTAGTGCATAAAAGGCTGATTCTATTCCTCAGGGCTCCAGATGAGACATAATATAGAAGTCTGGTCTCCATCAGAACATCAGCAAAATCCTAGTGTCCAGCTCCACATGGATACTGATAATTTGAAAATTGGACATGAAATAAATCTCACACCACAAACACACATATACACACAACTTGCAAAAGAAAGTGACTACTCATATCAATATTTGGAATGAAGATTAAAATTACTGTAAAATTATTAATAAATTGAAGTTTATAATTTTTTTCAAAACATTCCTTGAAAAAAGTTTGAGACATTGAGAATAGGTCCATAAAGTCCAAAACCAATCTAAGACAATACCAAAAAAAACCCAAAAAGACTGAAAATTTTGATAATAGAATAAGCAGACAATAATTGAAGAAAATATTACCAGTACTTTTTATTAAAAGTTTAAAAAAATATTCAGAGTGAAAGATTACTAATTGCCAAACAGGAAAAAATTCTCTTTAAATATACCATAGTAAATCCATGAATATTTTATTCAAATGCTTTCTTTAATGAACCAAATGAAAAGCTCACCAATAAAAATGTATCATTTTTTTGCACAAAAAACCACAGAACAATCAACAGTTTAGATGACAGACGTTTACAGAAAGAAAATTTACAAAATATTTTGAGAAAAAAGTATTTGCTAGAAAATAAGTAGATTTAAATTCAGGGATTTTCAGGTAGCAGGATTCAAAAACTCACATGGGCTCTTTGAAACATTAACTAGGAGATATAATGTATCAAGAAGGAAAACCAGCCAGGTTGGTTTGACATATCTACATAGTTCCAGATTCTTTGGAGACTGAGGCAAGGTGATTTCAAGTTTCAGGCCAGTCTGCAACTTTCTGAGATCCTTTCACAAAATAAAGTAAAAAAAGCTAGGAATGCAACTTAGTGGTTGAGTACTTTCATATTTTCATAGCATATTTTCAGTCCCTGAGTTCAATTCCAGCATTGAAAAAAATGGACATGAGTAAAAAATATATATTACTTTTATATTACAAATTAAGACAAAAAATAAGGTGAAGGGAAAAATAGATTGGAAAAATTACAAGCCACAATTTACCAAAATGCTGTCAAGAAGTATCAGTAAATTGTACTAGTCATAGTACCTATGATCTATTTACTAGTACAATAAGCTGTTTTATCAGATAAAAGCAAACTACATCTATCCTTATTGCAATTTTCTTATAATTCCAGAGTCCATTGTATTTGCTTTGATATGAATAAAAGTTTATGAATTATAAACTGAGTGAATTATGCTATAATAATGGTTTTACATTTAATTTAGATTTCCTTTTTTTTTAAAAAAAAATGGTTTATCTCATAATCAGTCATACCAGTTTACAGGTTTTTGAGATTCAGGCATACCATTCCTGACATAATTTGTCTCAATAAGATACATTTTGTAACTATCTGTTCTTACAATTTATTTTCAGATTTAATGGCTCTATTATATGGTGGGTTGGACAGCTTAAGCTGTTATAGAATGGGCTACTATGTACCTGATCTTTATAGGTTCTAAAAATATAAGAGGGTAGAATAGTTTATTTGTGTATTTAAGCATTTTAATTTTTGACATTAAAAATAACTACAATTTAAAATAATCATAGAAAATAAGTTAAAATTTTCAAAACCAAGGGAAGAGATTGAAACATAATGTGTCATGTGATGGTTAATATTTAGGACATTAGTACTTTGGAATTATTGGGGAAATTAATCTTGAAAAGGTTCAGACTGTATAAGTCAACTCACTGAGTATTTTTCCTCATTTTTGGCCTGAGAAATAGATTTTTATTTATGGGAATTATACATTCTTCCATTAACTACCTGCCCAACTTGTTTATCTTTATTAAACAAAATTTCAAAAAAATAAATTTGTTCTAATTAGTTATACATGTCAGTAGAATGCACTTTGATATTATCTACATAAATGGAGTATAACATGTTATTCTTTTCTTTGTACATGATATAGAATCACACCGGTCCTGTTGTCATACATGTACATAAGGGAATAATGTCCAATTCATTGTACTATACATCATAACCTCATACTTACTCTTCCCTTCACTCCGCTCCACCTAATATAAAGTAACTCTATTCTTCCCTAGCCCCCACCCTGCTTATTGTGAATTAGCATCTTCATAACAGAGAAAACTTTTTCTCTTTTGATTTTCAGAATTGGCATGATATTTTCCAGCTTCATCCATTTAGCTGTAAATGCCATAATTTCTTTCTTTTTTAAGGTTGAGTAATAATCTATTATGTACGTATTCCACTTTTTTTTTATCAATTCATGTATTAGACATCTAGTTTGGTTCCATGCTTTAGCTATTGTGAGTTGAGATGCTATGAACATTGATGTGGCAGCCTTAAGATAGCATGCTCATTTTAAATCCTTTGGGTATAAAATGAGGAGTGGGATAGCTGGGTCAAATGGTGTTTTCAGTTTATATACCTTTTCCCTCACATCCTTGCCAACATTTGTTACTTGTATTCTTGATAATTGCCATTCTGACTGAAGTGAGATGGCATCTTAGAGTAGTTTTTATTTGCATTTTCTACTTGCTAGAGATTTTGAACATTTTTTCAATATTTATTTCTTCTCTGGAGTGTTCATTCAGTTTTTTTTGCCTATTTATTAATTGGGTTATTTTTTATTTATTTGTTTGTTTGGTTTAAGTTTTTGAGTTCTTTATATAGCCTGGAGAATAATGCTCTATTTAAGGTACAGATGGCAAATATTTCTCCCATTGTGTAGGCTCTCACTCCATAATTATTGTTTGCTTCCTTTGCTGAAAAGAAGCCTTTTTATTTGTATCCATCCCATTTATTTATTCTTGATTTTACTTCTTGTGCTTTAGGAGTCGTGGTAAGCAAATAAGATCCTAGGCTGACACGGTGAGGATTTGGGCCTACTTTTTCTTCTAGTAGACACAGGGTCTCTGTTGTAGTGTGTAAGTCTCTGATCCACTTTGAGTTGAGTTTCATGAATGCTGAGAGATAATGGTTTAATTTTATTTTGTTAGATGTGGATTTCCAATTTTCCCAGAACCTTTTGTTGAATAGACTGTCTTTTCTCTAGTGAATGTTTTTGGTGACTTTATCTAGTATTTATTTGGGGTTTTCTCTGTGTCTGGTTTTCTGTATCATTTGTCTAGGTGCCTTTATTGTAGCCAATAACATGCCATTTTTATTACTATGGCTCTGTAGTGTAGTTTAAGGTGTGGTATTCTGATGCTTCCTGCTTTACTCTTCTTGCTAAAGATTACATTAGCTTTCTTTGTCTCTTAGTTTTCCAGATGAATTTCATGATTATTTTTCATAGTTTTATGAAAAATTTCATTGGGATTTTAGTAGGAATTCTGTTATATCGCCAACTAACTGGTCTGGCGACCTATGCTGGGTTCACAAAATCTAACTACATCAATAATTGAAAAAATGGCAAATAAAGCATGCAAGCACACAGAAATACATTTTCAAAATTCAGGATGGCTCTAGACCTCAGGGATCCATTAGAAAGAGAGAAAGCCACCTGAGTTATTTATTCTTATATGCCGGGGTGGGGCGGGGGGGACACACAACAGGAGATTTGATGGAATGTTCTTTACAAATAAGGCAAAGAGTCAGGTCTCAGGGGGTTCACTCAGCTTCATAATATCTTGTGGTCAGTATATTTACTGACATCTTGGCAAGTCACACCATCTCAGGTGCTTTGTGGGTTTAAAAGTCAGAGCAAGAAAAAGGACACATACATGAACAGCCCAGACAGAGCAACATCATTCCAGTCTGCTCATAAGCTCAAAATGTTCACAACTCACACACACAGCTCTTGGCTGGCCCCTGACAGTATTAAGTCTATATAATGCTTTTGGTACTATGGACATTTGGAAAATATTAATTTTGCCTATCCAAGAGCATTGGAGGTCTTTCCATCTTCTGAAGTCTTTTTCAATTTCTTAGTATTCTCTAGTTTTCATTATAGAAATCTTTCACCTCTTTTGTTAGATTTATCCCAAAGTATTCTTTTTTGAGGCTATTATAAAAGGGGTACTTTTCCTAATTTCTCTTTTATCAGACTTATCACTGATGTGTAGAACTGTGTTTGATTATATGGGTGTTGATTTTATATCCTGTGGCTTTGCTGAATTCATTTATTTGTTCTCAAAGTCTTCTGGTGGAATTTTGTGTATCTCCTAAATATAGAATCATGTCATTGGCAAATAGTCATAGTTTGATTTATTCTTTTCCTATTTGTATCCCTTTGATTTTTTTCTCCTAATTGCTCTGATTCGAATTTCGAGGAAGATGTTGAATAGAAGTATTGAAAGAGGGCATCCTTGTTTGTTCCAGTTTTTAGAGGGATGTTTCCATTTTTTCTCTATTTAAAATAATGCTGACCTTGACTTTAAAATAGATAGCTATTATAATGTTGAGGTATGTTCCTACTATACCTATATTTTCTAGTGTTTTGAACATAAAGGTTGTTGTATTTTGTCAACACTTTTTATGTGTCTATTGAGATACTCATGATTCTTATCTTTGATATATTACATATATTACATTGATTCTTGATATGATATATTATGTTTATTGATGTCTGTATGTTTAACCAACCTTGCATCCCTGGAATGAATCCTATTTGATCACAATGCACTATCATTTTAATATGTCTTTGTATACAATTTTCCACTATTTTACTAAGAATTTTTGCTTTTATGTTATTCAGGTTTGTTGATCTTAAATTTTCTTTTCTTTATGTGTCTTTTTCTGGATTTGGTATCAGGGTGATTCTATCATCATAGAATGATTTTGGAAGCATTATCTCCTTTTCTATTTCAAAGAAAAATTTGAAGAGTATTGGTGTTAATTCTTCCTTGAAGGTCTTGTAGAAGTAGGCTGAGAATCCATATGGTCCTGGGCTTTTCTTGGTTGGTAGACTTTTGATGGCATCTTCTATTTTAATACTTGAAACTGATATGTGTAAATCATATTTAAATCATTGATGTGTTTAAATCACTTTCCTGAATCAGTTTGATGGCACATAGCCATCTCCATCTTGGCATATAATCCAGGGCTGGGGTCAGGGGTGTCAGGGTGTCAGCGCACTTGCCGCCACCACCATCTCAGGGTGCAGTCCTTGCCTGGGGACACTAGCCAGGACCTGGAGAAACAGTGTCAGGGTGGTTGCAGATTTGGCTACACCTGACATCTTCCTGCAGGGAGTGCTGGTGGCCACCGTCCTTATGCTTTTGTTAAGGGCTACTCCTCTGTGTGAGCACATCCCTGCTGGTCTCTTTGTAAGTTGAAATGGCACTGAGATCTTAGGACTTCACCAGGCCAGGCCTGGGGTATCCATCCAATAGTGACTGGGTCTGCATCAGCCAGGCTGGGCCAGGTGGTCCTGTGAAAAGTTGGAACCTGGGGTCATGGCAGCACATGTTGGAGAAGCTGGGGAAAGCCCTGAAATGCCCAGGAAAAGAAGGGACTGATTCCATTAGGTAGGAAAGTTGGAACAGATTGTGAGAGAACCTTGCTATCATCTCACTCAGTCAACCATTCTAGCACCCACCAGACTGCAGCTACCATCAAACTCCAGACAACCCCACCTAACAGCTGAGAAGGGAAGCTGAGAAATTTTGAACACTGACAGAAATATTTGTTCAATTTTCTATTGCTGCTGCTGTTGTTGTTGTTGTTGTTGTTGTTATTATTATTTTCTCTCACTTCTCTACCATTTGAAAACTAAGTTTTTTCATGCATCAGTTTTTGAGGCCTGGGATATATGAATAGTATTTTACAGTTTTGTTGTGCATTCTTATATTTTTAATTTTTTATTTGTACATTTTTCCCCTCATTTATTTCCCTGAATTTTCTTTTAATCTTTTTTCTTGCTAACAGCCATGTTTTTTTATCAATTCCTCCTCAACTCTTCCTATAAATTTCACTTGTAACTTCTCTCCTTTTGTTCAAAAATATCACATCCTACTCCACTTCTGTTCTTTCTTTATCCGTCATTTGAAATTATAAATTCTTTTAGCAAATTTACTGTTTATATTGCAGATTGTAATTGACCTCATCATTTCTGTTTATTGCAGCAAGACTGTAGACGTCTTAATAGGAGCTATTAATTTTAAGACTGTATGCTATTTACATTGGGTGCTGTTAATATTGCCCTCCCCCTTGAAGGTAAGGTACTAGAAACTTTCAGGAACTATAAGTCCACAGGGTAGAAATCTGTTCTGTCTCAGATCCTCTAGATGGGAAAAAACACAAACTGTATGAAAAAAAAGGGGAAAAAGCACCCCAACCAAAACAAGATGCTCCATTAACAAAACCCACTGAGAGCACAGTAGAAGAAATGTCAAGAGAAGTATTTTACAATGTACATGGTTAAACTGATCTCTGAAATAAAGGATGGTATAAGGAGTGAAATCAAAGAGAAAATAGAGTAAGTAAAAGATTACTTCAATGAATAATTAGACTCTGAAAAAAAAGCAAAAATCCTTAAAATTTCAAAATTAAACAAGAAAAAAATAAAGATATCTAGATGGAGACTGGGAGGGCATACCAGTTCATTCAGGCTGCTATAGCAAAACATCTTAGACTGGGTATTTTATAAACAGCAAATATTTATTGCTCACAGTCTAGAGACTATGAAAAGGTCTGCTTTCCATTGGTAATGCTATTTTTGTGTTCTCGGAAGACAAAAAGGACTGACAAACTCTCTCGGGTCCTTTATATGAAGGTTATTTCCATTTATGAAGGTGGATATTTCATAAATGAATCTTTTCTCAAATATACTATCTTGTTTGACTACCACAATGGAAATTAGGTATCAGCATATGAATTTTGTGGGGGCACATAATGTCAGACCCTAGAATAGGGAATAGGATAAGTTAGAAGGCATTTTTGAGGAATCCCAAGTTCTAAGCAACTACACTTCTGTTCATGAACAATCTCAGAGAAGGAAGTGCCAGCTAGGGTTGCCCAGGCCATCCTACGAAGTGATCAGACTGAGCAGTTATAACAGCAAAAGCAGATATTTGCAGAAAATCTTAGAGTAAGATAAAATGTTGAAACCAAGATTGAAGTATAAAAACCTATAGTGTCTCAGTCCAATGACTGAGAAATTACCAGTGTGATCAGAGAAAAACCTAGAAATAAGTTTCAATGTCCATTCTAACTCAGCTAAGCACTCAGAAATACAAATACATTTCATTATAAATATAATAACTTGATTTTGAGTAAAAAAAATTATTCTGATTCAAATTTGTTAATACATACAAATACGTATATTTCCCTCACTATACTGACACACAATTTATTATCCTGTATTATTAAGTCTAATATAAGATCAATAAGATCAATTCTTAATATAGCAGTAAAGGTCATTTTGATATTGTAATATATATATGTGTGTGTGTGTGTGTGTATATATATATATATATATATCTTAATAGTGTTGTCTGGATATATGCTCATCTAAATTTATTTTAATTATGCTTATTCCTTAATATAAATTGAAACATTCAATATATATGTATTGTAAAAATATAATTCTTCCCAATTTCTCTTTTCTCTTTGATTGCCTTAATTGTTCATTTATAATAACCTGTTTATAATATAAGCATTAATACTGTAAATTTCCCTTATTAGTTGGGTCCCACAAATTTGGATATTTTGTATATTTATTTAATTGTTTAATATATTTTCTAATATTTTGTGTTTTTCCATTAACCTAGGGATTATTTAGACATATCCAGAAAATATTTAGGCATATCCTTTTTAATTTTCAAGTATCTAAGACAATTTTAGACACCTTTCAGTTTTTTATTTATAATGAAGTTTTTATATATGAGACAGCATATTTTGTGTAATTTTATTTCCCTTAATTCAAATGTGTTTTAGAATATAATCAGTCCTGATTGTTTATGTGCACTAATAAAGAAAATGTATTCTGTCTTCTGGTAGGAAGAGTATTCCATCATGGTTAAGTCAATATGTCATTCACATGTTTTATATACTTGCCAGGTTTGATCTGCTTTCACTATATAAAAATAGTAAATGTTTTCACCTGCTTATGTATAAAAATTTATTGAAGTGTTTTCAAGGCAACTCATTTAAAATTATAGTAACTTGTATTTTTTAAATGTATTCTATGTACTTGCTAAAATGTAATAGCTTCATGAAGGCTATATTTTCTGGTTCACATGGTATGTGCATAAGTTAGTAAAAAATGACTCTCAAGTTTTAAACAGGTAGAGAAAAGCATTGTTAACATATAAAACTTGAATTTTAAGTTAGTAAAAAGATTTTAAAAGGAGAGATGTTGGAAAGACTAATAAAAAGAGAGAGAATGGTTCTTTTGGGGATGCTTATATTCAAATCTTGAATGAGAAACATATTTTGATACCAATAATGTGATTTCTCAGGTGAACTATCACTCCTGATGTGTCACAAAGTATAGTGGAGTGCCAGGCATGGATTGCAAAGGATGATCTGTACTGTAATATGAAAAACTTTGGAAAAAATAGAAAATAGTTCATCTATCAACATTGCTATCTTTAATAGGCAAAAATGCAGAATAGTTAGCTTTGCCTATATGATAATACATTGAAATATCATTTTGAGGGCTGGGATTGTGGCTCAGAGGTAGAGCACTCGCCTCGCATGGGTGGGACCCGGGTTCAATCCTCAGCACCACATAAAAATAAAGGCATTGTGTTGTGTCCATCTACACCTAAAAAATAAATATTAAAAAAAGAAATATCATTTTGATTGCTTTCTAAATGATTTTTTAATATTTGCATAAATTTCCAGTCCCTACTTTTCTATTCTCCATCAGCCCTGGATGGCTAAGAGATCTTGGTTCTATTTCAAAACATGGTACTTTTATCAATATCTCTATATGCAACTACTCATAATTTTTTTCTCATATAACAGGAATAATTCTATTTTATTTAAGCAGAACAAAGTTTAATATAGAATGTATATGTACTTTCAAAATTATTGAAAGTCCTGCATAAGCAGATGCTGGAACAGAAGGAGGGCCTGCAATAATTATTCTTACCTATTCCAGAGTTTGCCTCAAGAAGGCATCAACCACATGTTCCACTTGTTCCTTATCTTCTCCCTGCACAATGAAATACCCAAAGCTCCAAAGTGGGGATCACTATGATTTGGGCTCCAAGGGATTGAAGTCTAATACAGTCTGAACTATTAAAGTAGATTATTTTGGGGCCACCTCTCTGCACTTATGTAGGTCTAAATCTAAGTCTGCCTAGGTGAATTTGAACATACATATCATTTAAGTGAAGAGGATTCACTTTTATATTTTCAGCATCTGCTTTCTAGGAAGGCACATTAAAAAGAGTTTGGGAAATATGTGACTAAATCAATCAATTCTGTCTACTACAATGACCTTTGAAATTGAAATTATTTTCCTTACATTAAGTTTTCTTAGCTATAAAATTAGGTTGCTGGAGTAGAAAATACCAAAGATTAATGCTAGTTAGGATTCTATGAATATAAGTAGCTGTAAAAGCATAATAAGACATAGTCATAGCCAGAAATGGAATAAGTCAAGGATAGCAACTACTAGATAAAATATTAAAGACTATAAATATTAAAATATGTGTAATTATTGACTACAATTTTAACTTGGTAGTTTTAAAACATGAGGAAATTGATTTTTTAAAAGAAACCATTAAGACTTTGATAAAAATATGAAATTTATGCTTACTCTGGAATCAGAATTGCTAATCTAAACAAGTTCTGCCAAGATTCCTTGTGAGTCATCAATTTAAAAAAACACATACACACAATTCCACATGCACGCAGGCACACAGCGCTCTTCTTTTCTGAGGATTAAGATGCAAGCAGTGAAAAACTGAACTGTTGCTGTCCAAAACTAAAAGTTTTTAATATCTGTTATAGAATTTAAAAACAGCTTCATTCCATAGTCATATGTACAATTCACTCTTTTCAGCTGTAAATCTCAGTAACAATAACACAAATAAAAAGAAAATTTGTATGGCCTTATCTAAAACAAATGATCATGATTACAACTTGTTTACGAAGGGAAATTCCATTTTCCTTTCCTGCAATTAGTAGACTAACACAGATAACATTTGAAAAGTATTGCTAATTAATTGTTAATAACCTGCTGGGAACATAACCAAGCCAGACACAAAATTGCAAAACTAGTTATCAAGTGTGTTGAAGCAGAAATGATTTAAGGATTTTAATCAGGATCCTTTTCACAACATGTTTATTTAGTTTGGCTACCTAAATGAATGAGTCATTAAAAAAATAATTAAAAAATGAACAGGGCCAAATTTAATTTATAAAATTAAGGTATATTTATAGAAATTTTATGCTTTCTTGATTACCTTAAATAATTTTCTATGCCTTGATTTCTTTGTGATGTAATTTGCAAGCTTTGTGTAAGTTATAATATTATTATTTTTTTTAATTTTGTAGCTTTAAAAAGGGATAAATATCAGTAATGAGTTTTTAATCTATATATTAATGGATACATGCAGAAGTATATACTCTTAGAATGAGTTCTGTGAAAACCCATCAGGAGTATTCTTGATTAAAGATAAAGAAGACTAAAACAATAAAAAAAAACTTACCATTTTTTCCTATGTTCTCTCATTATATCTTTATTATGATCATAATTAGAAGGTTAAACCAAATTTTTCCCACCTCCCATTTTTTTCTGCTTATCCCAAATCATTTACTGTTTAATTTTAATTTTAATTTAATTACTGTTTAATTTTTAATTTTCATTTCCATTTTAATTTTCACATTTCAAATCCATGCTTCAAAATATCCCAGATTGATTAATTCTATAAATTTAAAATTTTAAAAAAACAGTTAAGTAAGAGCAGTCCATATTACATTTTGCTGAGACAAACTGTGACAGTTTATCCACTCCTTCATTAATCCCATAATTATTAGACATCATTATATTCTAGGTACTGATCCAAAGGCTGGGACTAGAATATTGATTTTACAAATTAAGCCAAGTCCTTCTGAAGCTTTTAATTCAGTGATAAACCTTACTTGACACAATGCCAGTCACGGATGAATGTTTTTAAGAAAATGTAAAATGCATTAAGAGAACAGAGCCTGGGGAAATCAGTGATGGGAGTTGCTTGTTGAAAGCAACTGAGGTTGAGAGCATAAAACAAAGATGAGAGTGATAGAAGATGAAATTGTAAAGTTACCCCATAGCTTTAGTCTACTTAGTCCTACAAACCTTATCAGCACTTTAGGTATTATTCTAAGTGTTATTGGGAGGCACAGGAGGGTTTTCAAAAGGGAATCAGGTAATTTTATTTTATTTTTCTAAAAACTCACTCGAACTGATGTTTAGACATTGACTATGTAGCTAAAGGAAAGGCAGGGAACACTGGTACATGGGTATTTCAGGGTCCAGGTGAGACAGGAAATAGCAGATTTTTTAGTCAGTATTCTTGCAGCTGTGACCAAAAGAATTGACAAAAACAATTAGAGGATGAAAAGTTTATTTGGGGCTCATTGTTTCAAAGATCTCAGTCCAAAACCAGCTGGCTTCATTTCTTCAGTGTTGAGGTGAGGCAGAATATCATGGCAGAAGAACGTGCAGAGGAAAGAAGCTCAAGACATGGCTCCAGGAAGCAGAAAGAGATTAAGCCCAATTCACAAAATATATACCCCCCAAAACATGCACAATGATCCACTTCCCCCAACCCCATTCTATATGCCTACAATCACCATTCAGTTAATCCTTATCAGGTGATTAATTTACTGATTGGATTAAGGTTCTCATAACCCAATCACTTCACCTCTAAACTTTCTTGTATTTTCTCGCACATGAATTTTTTGGGGACACCTATTATCTAAATTACAACAGCAGAAGACTATAATGTTGAGAAATGGATAAATGGAAAAATAATTGGCAATGAGCCTAAGGACAAAAACCTTTAAGCACAACATAATGAAGAATATAAAAGCAGTCTTCTTTTTGACTTTTCAATACAAAAGCATTATTTAAGTAGGGGATTTATTAATCACAATCGCTAGACTCACCATATCTCTTATGAACATCTACATGGAAGATTATGGCAGACTGCACCTATATATATATTTTTTTTCAATTTCCCCTGATAATTTCAACCTTACATTATATTTCTATAAACTTTCCTTGATTTTATTACTTTATAGTTATTTTCCACTTTCAATATTTATGAGTTCTTGTTTTATACTTCAAATAAGCATTCAAATCATTTTTGCCTACAAATCCTGTCTTATTTTTTAGAAATCAAAGTATATTTCAATTCCAGACTACTGTTATTTCAGACTAAGAATTAGCTTTTTAATGCTATTTATTTAAAACATAATATTTAGCAGTAGTCTGTAACATCATGCAGTCAAGTAGTATAAGGAGAAAAAATAAATAGAAAGATGTCTATCAAATTTCAATGTAATAGTTACTGGTGAGAAGCAATTTTAAGGAGCCTAAATGTGCCAGAATTCAAAATATAAATTAAAGAACAATGTGACATTCCAAACTCATCTACATACATATAAAGTTTAATTCTAGTGACAAGTTCAAAATAAATTATAAAGAGAAAATAAGACAATCAAACTATACATTCCCACATACTAACTTTTATATATAAAGTAATGAAGTGTATGGGTATGATCTTTCTTTCTTAGACATTATGTTCTCACATGGGGCAAAAGTTATCTAATAGAATAGCACAACTACAGTCATTAATATTAATTGCACTATGAAAAAATATAGTGAAGGATATATGAAAAAAACTAATGAGTTCTCAATGAGATTAGAAGAAACTTAAAAGTTTTAAGTCTCTGATAAAACTCTTTAAAGTCACAATATTTCAGTGAAAATGGAAAAATTAGGGATTAGACAGTTTCCACCAAAATAAGGAACCTATGTTCTAAAAGTAAGGAACAAAAGAAGGAAGGGACAATTGATTTTGGAGCAGTTGATTTAGAATAGGAATAATGAAAGAGTTTAATTGACTAGGTGGTGTACAAGATTTGATATACAGAACTGTATTAATGTAAAAGGATAAAGAGAAATGATTTAAAAATATATTGGTGGGTGTTTTAGTCAGCTTTCTTTGCTGCTGTGAGTAAAGGACCCAACCAGCACAACTGTAGAGGACAAAAGGTTTTTTTTTGAGGGCTCATGCTTTCAGAGGTCTGCATCCGTAGACACAGCAGGCTCCATTCCTTGTGGATCAAAATGAGCCTGAACATCGTGGTGAGAAAGAGTGACAGAGAGAAACAGCTCATATCACTGTGACCAGGAAGTGGGGGAAGATATTTCACTCTCCAGATACAAATATATACACCAAATGACCTAATTCCCAACTCCTCCAACCAAACCCTACCACTTCAGTTGCCACTCAGTTAATGCCTATCAGGTTATTAAACTACTGATTGGGTTCAGGCTCCTACAATCCAATCATTTCTCTGAACTTTCTTGCATTGTCTTACATGTAAGTTTTGGGAGACGTGATAGCTAAACTATAACAGTGGGCATGATGACTCAATATCCTCAGGGATCCCAGGCAAGAAGAATGGAATGCCTCTGAATGAAGGACAGGAATTCAATTGTGCCTACAACTTTTTCCTAGACTTCCCAGGAAGGTGCAACAGAGGAGCTGGGAGTTTCCTCATGCAAGAACCATTACTGGAGGAAGCCATTGTCTGCCTTTGTGGTGGTACCTACAGATTTCACAGAACTATGAGCAGGGTCATTTCATTATTTGCAGAAGTTTGGATTTTCTAACCAAAGAATCAAAGAGGAGTGGTTATGCTATGTTTGTCCCACCACTGTAGATTGTACTGAAGCATGAGATAACTAACAGGGGCCTCTTCTCTTGGAACAGTCAACTAATCCTATTGCTACCTATGCACTGATGACTGGGCCAAGTTTATATCTGTAGGCCAGGCTATTTTTTTTTTTTTTGAGCTCCAGACTCTTACATTTAATTTGTCTATTTTCCACATCCACTTGGATGTCTAGATAGAGAAATGGGAAAAAAGCAAACTTGGTTTATATAGACTGGAAAGCTTTGGAAAGCAATTAGTTGTAATAAGAGAGTTCCACAGGGGAACAAGATACAATGTCAACAGCCACAAAAAAATTCAATGCATGTTTTCTACACCAGCAATAAACTATTAAGTATAATGAAAAACTTTCATTCATAATGCCAAAAACAAAATCAAAATGCTTTTAATAATGTACCTTAAAATAAAAAAAGAATGATAACACAAACAAGACATAATATATTAATGGAGAAAAAAGATGATTTATATAAATGGTATTACTAAATGGGATATCTTACTATATAAATTTTAAATGTTATAGCACTATAAATTTAATGCAAACTCAGCATACCAACCAAAATTTTAAATAGTAGTCACAGGTTCCAACGTTTATCTGAAAGAGAAAAAAAAATGTTTAAAATGATTAATTTCATGTTTTGCATATTTTCTAATAACATTTTTAAAATAGAAATTATTTTTAACAAAAAATGTGTTGCCAATAATTTTGAATTCCAAGAAATGTTAAAACAAATTCTTTCAGAGAGAATTACTATGGCACTAGTCAGAAATATGGAAATGCATTAGAAAAGGAGTAACTGAAGATAAAACATTTTATTTTCTCTTTCTTAATTGATATAATGGACAACAACTTGTTCAATTTAATAAGAGCAATAACATATTGATTAAAGTTTATGGATAAGTAAAATGAGTAAAATGGAAGGAAGAGGAAATACACTGCTATATATGCTAAACATTGGAAACAAATGAATATGTGATTCAATAGATAATAGACAAAGTGTGTTATTTAAGTATCCTGAAATGTTACTCACCAATGAAAAGTAATGAACTATGAAGACTTTAAAACACATAAAGCAACCTTATGTGCATATTGCTAAGTGAAAGAAACTAATCTGAATTGGCTACTTTCCTGTATAATTCTGATGATATTTTGAAAAGGCAAAAATATAGAGACAGTGAGATGATAATGTTTGCCACTGATTCACTAGGAGAGGAGCAAGGATGTGTAAATTAAGCACAGTACATTTTTAGAACAGTTAGATTGTATTGTATGACAGTGTTATGGATACATAAATTATACATTTGTCAAACTCACAGATGTATAATGTTTTGATATGTTAATAATAATATATCAATAGCTGTTCAGCTATTTCTAAAATAAATATATCATGGTAATAGAAGATTTTATTCATAGGGCTGGGAATATAGCTCAGTTGGTAGAGTGCTTTCCTCACATGCACAAGGCCCTGAGTTCAATCCCCAGCACCACAAAAAAAAATGTTAATAATAGGAAAACCTGTTGGGGGGAAGAAAGAGTATACTTAAATACTGTACCTACTGTTCAATTTTTATCTAAATCTACTACTTTTTTATATATTTATTTTTTTTGAAAAAAATAAAAAACAAGTGTTTTGAACAAGATAGTGGTTATTCTTTGTCTCAAATGATGAGAAGCCCATAGATGGTAACTGAATATTGATAGTGTGTCTCCATTTTGCTAGCGAAGACTTTGGCTTCTTCTAGTACTTTCCACTAATATCATACTATGACACTATGACCATGTTCTCAAGATGACTGTTGATTGTTTCCCAGCCTCATTACCACATTTCATATAGGAAAAATATTTGGAATAGAGAGAAGAGTAAAAATTATTGCACCTTTTAGGCAATTTTTAGGAAGATCTGTAAGATATTCAAATTTTATAACTTGTTAATTGAAAACTGTATTTTATTAGTCCACTCTACTCAAATGAGGAAGGGATTATATTTTACTTGAATATGTTGCTCCTTAAATGAAATGAGAGTTCAGCTAATTAAAAGAGAAAATGAATATTAAATAAGAGAATGCTTGTCCCTGCCACAAAGACACTATGATATGTTAGCATTAAAATGAATAACTTATTTCAATATTCTATTGATTGTCGGCTGCAGGAAGGAATATTTGTGGAACTATAAACATTTGGCAATAGAACATTCAATGAAACTTGGCATTATTTAGGCATGGCACAATCAATTTTGATCATGTCATGAGCAGGAAAAAAATAGTAATAGATGCATGATCTTATGTGCATCAGTGGCTGTATGACATACTGAAAGATGCCTTGTTAGTTTCTTCTATGGCTTTAGATGGAGATTCACATCTGTGTTCATTAGCAGCCTTGAGAATCATCAAAAAGTTAACTGAAACTTCCTCAGATTCAAAAGTAGACAAAATAAATATTCCAGACATTGATTATTTGAGAATCATAATCTCACAGGACTTCACCACACTGCCACCAAGCTAACTGACATCATCTTGTCATGAAAAATCAGTTAGGAAACCACTCAGTTGGTAAGTTATGCTTCCTTTCTTTTGCTTAATTTTAAATTTTGGCTAAGTATTGTTTATGTTTGTTAAATATCTTTAAATGTGATGTGGTTGATTTACATTATAGAATGTTAGCCTGGTATGCAAGAAAAAAAATTGTATTATTGTAGTTTCTTTACTTCCCAAAACAAATATACTATGTTAATTGTTAAGAACTTTGTAATTAAAATTGTGATTTCCCCTATTATTTAAGGGTATACTATAACATTTTATGAGCATTTCATTAGTATTTGAGGAAACTTGGTTGTGATTTTGTCTTTCTATATTTTCTCCAGGTAAAATAAGGGAATACATGTCTTGTATCTGAAAATTAGGTATGCAGCCAATTCTTTGCAATAACTTAGAATTAAAAATTGAGGCATGTCTGCATAAGTTTAGACATTTGTTTGATTGGAGGTTTGCTATTTGTTCAAATACGGTGAGGAATGTCAATCTTCATTTGATCATCCTCTCATAACCATTTGGAAATATTAATTGTCAGCTATTCCATCTCAAACTGCAATTTTCATTTGCTTTTTTGTAACCTCTCCTTATTGATTTTTAGTCATTTTGAAAGTAATTTTTTCCTCTCTTCTTGGACCCTTACTCCTATCTAAATTTTAAAACATGCACAATTTTAGGGTTCCATCCTGGGACTCCTTCTATAGTTAAACTTGTTTCTTGGTGATCTCATCCAGACTGATATATCTGAATGCAGTTAATAGATCAATGACTCAGGAATGTGTAGTACCATACTCAAACTTCAATTTGTATTGTGTATTCCTGCATCCACCTTCCTTATCAAAATTTTTACACTGGTTTCTGATAGGTAGGATAAAAAATTTCCTTTTGTCTATGAAAATTTTCAGTTTACTCTTGTTGATAATTTAAATGCTATGTCCTTTTCAATGAGTCCTGGTTTTATAATAAATTATATCATCACTCTACCAAGTCCAGAAGCTCTAAATGTACATATCTATAATGAAATTCATAAAATAATTTTTGTTTGTAGTATCATACAAAAATGTTTCATATAGATAGATAAAATATATTCACTTTAAAATTTATAATTAAAATTATAGCTATGAGCCTTCTATGTAGTGATATTTAAAATATGACTAATATTTTGAATTATTTTATACCAAGCTGACAGAACTCCATCTCCTTCCTTCTTCCTGAGCTTCCTGAAGTGTATCTATTATCCTTAATGTATATATCATACACATACACATATATATGTGCATGTATGTATGTGTGTGTATATATATATACATACATTATATATGCACACACATAAGTTTATATATATGTTAGATCCTGAGTATATAATGTATACATACTTCTGTTTGTTATATATTTATTGCACACACACACAAACACACACACAGAGACACACATATATAAATGTATCTTATCTTTTGCTTTCCTTTAAAGTTTACTGTTGTATCTCAAAAAATCATTGCTTTTGGCCTGAATTTTCTGTATTGATGATATTATACTCTATGAAGTTATAGAATAGCATATTATGCTAGAGTAGATTTTAGCATTCTCATTCTTGCAAATAGTTATATTAAATTTATTTTTACTTTAAGATATTGCAATATATGTGTGTATATTTCACTAAGGTTGGTTACTTGACTTATTCCTAGCTTTTATGCTATTATAAAATACGGTGCTACAACATATTGTACATGTCTCAGAATGCCTGCTTTCAAATTTATTTAGATTATATAACTAGAACTAGAAATGCTATATTTTATAGGATACGCATATTCACATTTAATAGGCAATGCCAGACTGTTTTAGAAAGTAATTGTAGTAATGCATTCTCTTAACAGTAGTGTATTACTTCTTTTGTTCCAAATACTCATGTGCTTTAAAATCATTTAAAAAGAAATTGCCCAATCTGGGTGTGTGAAATTGTATTTCAATATAGTCCATTTGCTTTTCATCATTAGCCAATAAAATGGTTATGTTCTTATATAAGGTACTGTTTTTATTTTAATGATTTTTATATTGAAAAGTATTTTTCCTTGAATAATCAAGCTTTTAAATACATCTAAATAATAAACTCTATTAATTATATATGTTACAAATGATTTCTAGTCTTGCTGGCATTTCTATATTTGTCATTATATTTGGAAAAGGGTACTCATTTTAATTTAGTTCTTATACACAAGTTCTACTTTTAAAAATTTTTTTTGTTGCTAAAACATTTAAAGGCAGAGCTAAAGTTATAGCAGACTTTCTTTCTGGTACTCTCTAGTCAATGTGTAGCATCAGTTAGTCACAGCCTGTAGGTCCATAGTGCCAAGACATAAATATCCTTATGGTTGGGAAGTTATAATAGACTTTGGGGAGTATATTATTCTTATCTATAACTCTTATCTTGACATTTGGGCAGCATAGGCTATATAACACCAGATTATTGACAGCTTTCATACTCATGGAAGATATTGAATGGTACAGAAATTTGCAAACTATTTGCATCTATAATACATAACAGTCTCACAAAAACCAATACTAATAACAGAACACCTAAATAAAGGTAGGCAAAATGAATTTATATGTGACTAGCTTACATATAGTATATATAAGAAATGAATAATTAGAGTAATGAAAATTATGAATAATCTCATTTATAACAGTATAAAATGTAAATATTCATAATTAAATCTTCCCAAATAAAAAATCTTTAACAAGAAAAGTAAAACTATTCATAAAATAAAGCAAATAATTTCTAAATGAATAGAATAATTTACCACATTCATGTATTTGAAGACTCAGTGTTATTCATCCTTCATTTTCTCAATTTTTAAAATTTGTTCTAATTTGTTACACATCACAACAGATTGCGCATCTACACATCATACATAAACAGAGTATAACATGCCATTCTTCTTGCTGTACATGATGTAGAATCACACCAGTTGTGCAGTCATATATGCACATAGAATAATAATGTCTAATTCATTCTACTATTCTTCCTATCCCCATACTCCCTCCCATCCCTTCACTCCCCTCTACATAATCTGAAGTTACTCTGTTCTTACCTAGCTCCCCTAATCTGCTTATTGTGAATTAGTATTTGCAAATCAGAGAAAACATTTTGCCTTTGGTTTTTGATGATTGGCTTATTCCAATTAGCATGATATTCTCCAGTTCCATCCCTTCTTCAGCAAATGCCATTATTTCATTAAGCTTCAAGGCTAAGTAATATTCAATTGTGTATCCATTGTTGAAGGACACCTAAGTTGGTACCATAGTTTAGCTATTGTGTGTTGAGCTGCTATAAATATCAAAGTGTCTGTGTCACTCTAGTGGGCTGATTTTAAGTCTTTGAGTATAAACCCAGGAATGGGATAGCTGGGTCAAATGGTGGGTCCATTCCAAGTTTTCTGAGGAATTCCATTCCTCTTTTCATAATGGTTGTAAAATATCTGTTCAGTTCCTTAGCCCTTTTAAGGATTGGGTTAATTGTTTCTTTGGTGTTAAGTTTTTTTAGTTCTTTACATGTGATGGAGATTAATGGTCTATCTGAGGTGCATGAGGTAAAAGATTTTCTCCCAATCTATAGGCTTTATCTTTATGCTGTTGTGTCAAGACCCATCCATGGGCTATGTGTGGACTACATTGACATCACAGCCTAGTGAATAGGAAGAGCATATGGTGTTTGGGAACTTCCCATGGCAGTCTCATAGGGTAAGATTGTCCAAATACATGTGAATTTCCATTCAGCTCTTCCTGGTCCCACATAGCACTGGAGATGAGGTGACCTGCTTTAGACATACAGCCTCTCAGAGATAGATGGGTATGACCTGCCAATATGTCAATAAATCTGTTGACTACCAGATATCATGAATCAAGACTCCACCCCTGAAACCTTATCCCTGCTTTTGATGTACTTCCTTAAATAAGCCATTGGAACCACTCTTTCATTGTCCAGCTCCAGATCCTGTGTGGGGTGGACCTTCAGAAACTCTGCTTCAAAACTGTAATACTGACTCTTTTTTTCTTCACTAATTATTTCTGACTTATTTTCTCTGGTGACTTATACTCTCCTGGGCAGGAAAAAAGACTCACTGCAGAGATTCTGGAAGCTTCCCCATATTCTTGATTGTTTCCTTTGATGAGAAGATTTTTTTATTTGAATTCATCCCATTTACAGATTCTTGTTTTTACTTCTTGCGCTTTAGGACTCTTGTTAAGGAAGTCAGATCCTAAGTCAGTATGGTAACATTTGGGCCTAGTTTTTCTTTTATTAGGTGCAAGATCTTTGTTCTAGTGATTAAGTCATGGATCCACCTTGAACTGAGTTTTACATATGGTAAGATTTAGGGGTTTACTTTCATTTTGTTACATGTGAATTTCCAAATTTTCCCAGAACCATTTATTGAACAGGCTATCTTTTCTCTAGTGAGTTTTGGTGTCTGTTTCTAATATGAGAAAACTCTGTTTGTGTGGGTTTGTTTCTGTGTCTTCTATTCTGTATCATTGGTCTATGTGTCTGTTTTGGTGCTAAAACCATGCCATATTTGTTACTATGGCTCTGTAGTATAGTTTAAAGTGTGGTATTATGATGCCTCCTGCTTAACTCTTCCTGCTCAGGATTGCTTTGGCTATTCTGGGTCTCTTATTATTCCATGATTACTTTTTCTAGTTTTATAAAGAATGTCATTGGAATTTTAATAGGAATTGCATTAAATTTATAAAATGTTTTTTTAGTAGGGCCATTTTGACAATATTAATTATGACTATACAGAAGCATGAGAGGTCTTTCCATTTTCAAAGGTCTTCTTCAATATCTTTGTTTAGTGTTCTGTAGTTTTCATCGTATAGGTCTTTCACCTCTTTATTAGATTGATTCAAACTTTTTTTTTTGAGGCTATTGTGAATGGCATAGTTTTCCTAATTCCTCTTTCAGTAGATTCATCACTGATGTATAGGAACACATTTGATTTATGGGTATTGATTTTATTATTCTGCTTCTTTGCTGAATTCATTTTACAAGTTCTAAAAGTTTTATTATGTAATTTTTGGGTCTTCTAAATATAGAATCATGTTGTTGTCAAATAGTGATAGTTTGAGTTATTCCTTTCCTAATTGTATCCCATTATTATTTTTTTTTCACTTAATTGCTCTGGCTAGATTTTCCATGACTATGTTGAATAGAAGTAATAAAAGAGGGTATCCTTGTCTTGTTCCATTTTTTTAAAGGGAATTCTTTCAGTTTTTCTCTATTTATAAAAATGTTGGCCTTGGGTTTAACATAGACAGCTTTTGTGCTGTTGAGGTGTGTTCCTACCATCCCTACTTTCTTTAGTGTTTGGGACATGAAAGGGTGCTGTATTGTGTAAAATAATTTTTCTGCATCTTTTGAGATGATCATATGATCTTATTTTTAAGTCTATTGATGTTATTAATTATGTTTTTTGCTTTCTCTATGTTAAACCAACCTTGTGTCGCTGGGATGAACACCACCTGATCATAGTGCACTAACTTTTAAATATGTTTTTGTAGGTGATATTCTAAAATTTTATTGAGAATTTTTTGCATCTATGTTAATAAGGGATATTTATCTAAAGTTTTCTTTTCTTGATGTGTCTTTGTCTGGATTTGGTTTCTGTGTGATTCTAGCTTCATATAATGAGTTGTGAAGGGTTCTCTCCTTTTCTATTTCATGGAATAATTTCAAAAGTATTAGCATTAATTTTTCTTTGAAGGTCTTGTAGAACTGGGCTGAGATTTAATGTGGTCCTGGATTTTTCTTGATTTGTAGGGTTTTGATGGCATCTTATATTTCAATACTTGAAATTGATGTGTGTAAATAGTGCATATCCTCCTTATTCAGGTTAGGTAGGTCATATGTCTTAAGAAATTTGTTGATGTCTTTGAGATTTTCTATTTTATTGTACTATAAATTTTCAAAATATTTTTTAATTATTTTCTATATTTCAGTAGTGTGTGTCATCATATTTTCTTTTTTGTTTTACTTTTTTATTAATTTTTTGAAATTTATATGACATCGGAATGCATTACAATTTATATTACACATATAGAGCAACACTTTTCATATCTCTGATTGTATACAAAGTATATTCACATCAGGTCTTCATAGACATACTTTGGATAATGATTACATTATCATCATATTCCACCATCATTTCTAACATCACGGCCCTTCCCTTCCTGTCCCACCTCTCTGCCCTATTTAGAGTTTGTCTATTCCTCCCATGCCCCCCCAACCTCATTATGTATCAGACTCCTTATATCAGAAAAAAACATTTAGCATTTGTTTTTTGGGGATTGGCTAACTTCACTTAGAATTATGTCCTCAAACTCCATTCATTTACCTGCAAATGCCATTATTTTATTCTCTTTTATTGCTGAGTAATATTCCATTGTGTATATATTCCACATTTTTTTAACCATTCATCTACTTAAGGGCATATAGGTAGGTCCCATAATTTTGCTATTGTGAATTGTGCTGCTATAAGCATTGATGTGGCTGTTTTTAAGTCTTTTTGGTAGAGACCAAGGAGAGGGATAGCTGGGTCAAATGGTAGTTTCATTCCAAATTTTCCAAGGAATCTCCATATTGCTTTCCATATTACCTTCACCAATTTACAGTGCCACCAGCAATATATTAGTGTACCTTTTTTCCCTACATCCTTGCCAACACTTATTGTTGTTTGTCTTCATAATAGCTGCCATTATGACTGGAGTGAGATGAAATCTTAGAGTGCTTTTGATTTGCATTTCTCTAATTGCTAGTGATGATCAATTTTTTAGGTATTTGTTGATTAATGGTATATCATCTTCTGAAAAGTGTCTGCTCAGGTCCTTGGGCCATTTATTTATGGGGTTATTTGTGGTTTTTTGTTTGTTTGTTTTTGGGGTTTAGCTTTTTGAGTTCGTTATATACCTTAGAGATTAGTGCTCTATCTGATGTAAGCTCTCTATTCACCTCAAAGATTGTTTCTTTTTCTGAGAAGAAAATTTTTAGATAAAGAGAGCAACTAAGATCAGAACAGGAAAGAAGAGCATGAGGAAAAGATTAACATTAAACAGAGACGAGTGGGGGGAGAGAAAGGGAGAGAGAAGGGAAACTGTATGGAAATGGAAGGAGACCCTCACTGTTACACAAAATTACATATAAGAGTCTGTGAGGGGAAAGGGAAAAAAAAAACAAGGGAGAGAATTAAACAACAGCAGATGGGATAGAGAGGGAAGATGAGAGGGAATGGGAGGGGGATAGTAGGGGATAGGAAAGGTACCAGAATACAACAGTCATTAATATGGTATTATGTAAAAATGTGGATGTGTAACCAATGTGATTCTGCAACTTGTATTTGGAGTAAAAAATGGGAGTTTATAACCCACTTGAATCAAATGTATGGAAGATGATATGTCATGAGCTTTGTAATGTTTTGAACAACCAATAAAAAAAGAAACTTTTTAGTTTGAATTCATCCCATTTATTGATTCTTGATTTTAATTCTAGCACAATAGTAGTCTTATTAAGGAAGTTGAGGCCTAATCCCACATGATAGATATTAAGGCCTACTTTATCTTCTATTAGACACAGGGTCTCTGGTTTTATTCCTAGGTTGTTGATCCATTTTGATTGAGATTTGTGCTTGGTGAGATTTAGGGGTTTAGTTTCATTTTGTTGCATATGGATTTCCAGTTTTCCCAGCACCATTTGTTGAAGATGCTATCTTTTCTCCAATGCATGTTTTTGGCACTTTTGTCTAATATAAGATAATTATAGTATTTTGGGTTAGTCTCTGTGTCTTCTATCCTGTACCATATGTCTACCAGTCTGTTTTGGAGCCAATACCATGTTGTTTTGTAACTATTGCTCTGTCGTATAGTTTAAGGTCTGATATAGTGATGCCACCTGCTTTGCTCTTCCTGCTTAGGATTGCTTTAGTTATTATGGGTCTCTTGTTTTTCCAGATGAATTTCATGACTGCTTTTTTTCTATTTCTATGAGGAATGCCTTTGGGATTTTGATCAGAATTGCATTAAATCTGTACAATGCTTTGGGTATTATGGTCATTTTGATAATATTAATTCAGCCTACTCAAGAGCAAGGTAGATCTTTCCATCTTCTTGGGTCTTCTTTGATTTCTTTATTAAGGGTTCTGTAGTTTTCATTGTGCAGATCTTTCTCCTCTTTTGTTAAGTTGATTCCAAAGTATTTTACTTATTTATGTATTTTTTGAGGCCCTTGTAATTGTGGTAGTTTTCTTAATTTTCCTTTCAGAGGATTTGTCACTGATTTACGGAAATGCCTTTGATTTATGGGTGTTGATTTTATATCCTGCTAATTTGCTGAATTCTTTTACCAGTTCTAGAAGTTTGCTAGTGGAATATTTTGGGTCTTCTAGTTATAGAATCATATCATCAGCAAATAGTGCTAATTTGTGTCCTTCATTTCCAATGTGTGTCCCTTTAATTTCTTTCATCTGTCTTATTGCTTTGGACAATTTTTCAAGAACTATGTTGAATAGAAGTGGGAAAGTGGGCATCACTGTCTTGTTTCAGTTTTCAGAGAGAATGCCTTCACATTTTTTCTCCATTTAGAATAATGTTGGCTTGGGGTTGGCATAAATAGCATTTATGATGTTGAGATATGTTCTTGTTATCAATATTTTTCTAGTCTGTTAACATGAAGGGGTGCTGTATTTTGTCAAATTTTTTTTTTCTGCATCTATTGAGATGATTATATCATTCTTATCTTTAAGTCTATTGATGTGATCAATTGCATTTATTGATTCCATATGTTGAATCACCCTTGCATCCCTGGGATGAATTTTACTTGGTCATGGGGCACTATCTTTTTAATATTTTTTTTTTGTGTTTGATTTGCCATAATTTTACTGAGAATTCTTGCATCTATATTCACTAGAGATATTAGTCTGAAGTTTTCTTTTTTTTTTTTGATGTGTCTTTGTCTGGTTTTAGAATTAGGATATTGACCTCATAAAATGAGTTTTGAAGTGCTGCCTCTTTTTCTAATTCCTGAAATAAGTTGAAGAGTATTGTAATTAGTTCTTCTTTAAAGATTTTGTAGAACTCAGCTGTTTATCCATCCGGTCCTGGGCTTTTCTTGCTTGAGAGGATTCTGATGGCATTTCTATTTTGTCACATGAAATTGATCTGCTTAAATTGTGTATATCATTATGATTCAATTTGGGCCAATCTAAAAATTTGTTGAGACCTTTGATATTTTCTGTTTTATTGGAGTACAAGTTTTCAAAATAATTTCTAATTATCTTCTGTATTTCTGTAGTGTCTGATGTGCTATTACCTTTTTTATCACAGACACTAGTAATTTGAGTTTTCTCTCTCCTTCTCTTTGTCAGTGTAGCTAAGGGTTTGCCAATATTTACTTATTTTTTCAAAGAACCATCTTTTTGTTTTGTTGATTTTTTTTCAATTTTTTTTTTGGGGGAGGTTCAATTTCATTGATTTCAGCTCTAATTTTTATTATTTCCTGCCCTCTACTGCTTTTGGTGTAGTCTTGTTCTTCCTTTTTCTAGGGCTTTCAGATGTAATGTTAGGTCATCTATTTATTGCTTTTTTCTTCTTTTAAGGAATAAACTCCATGCAATGAACTTTCCTCTTAGAACTGCCTTCATAGTGTCCCAGAGATTTTGAGATGTTGAATCTGTTTTTTTTTTATTCACCTCTAAAAATTTTTAAATCTCCTCCTGGATGTCTTTCTGCAACCCATTGTTCATTCAGTAGCATATTTTTTTAATCTCCAGATGTTGGAGTAGCTTTTATTTCTCTTTTCATCATTGAGTTCTAATTTCATTTCATTATGATCTGAAAGAATGCAGAGTAGCATCTATACTTTTTTATACTTGCAAAGAGTTTGTTTGTTGTATAATACTTGGTCTATTTTAGAGAAGAATTCATGTGCTGCTGAGAAGAAATTGTAATCACTTGTTGAATAATGAAATATTCTCTATATATCAGTTAAGTCTAAGTTATTGATTGTATTATTGAGTTTTATATTTTCCTTGTTCAGCTTTAATTTGGAAGAACTATCTAGTGGTGAAAGAGGTGTGTTAAAGTCACTCAAAATTATGTGTTATGTTTTGCTATATCTAATTGCTCTCTTATCTCCTTGTTAGACTGATCAATTTTTGCTTTGTATTTGCTCATTTAGGTCATTCTTTAATTCACAGATCATTTTAATTCTGAACTCCTTCTCTGACATTTCATCAGCTGCTGTCTATTGGTTCTGTTATTATAGTATCCTGATTTGTCTGGGATTCTTTCCTCCCTTGTTTTTTCATGCATTTTGTCTATGTGTCTTTTTTTCTTGCAGTGTGGATCCTGTACCTAGGTCCCATGCAAGTTGGTGAGGGCAGATCTGGTCTTGGCCTCATCTCCTGCAGTAGTCTGCTGGTCCAAAGGGGCTGTCCCATGCTGGAGGCTGGGCTCTGGCAGGTGTCTGCAGGTGACAGGTTGGAAAGGGGTTGACTGTGAGCCTAGGTGATTTGTTCCCTTGTTTTTTTCATGTTGTTTGTGTGTTTTCCTATCTAGCAGTATGGATCTAAGTCACTACAATTTCTTCACATAAACATGTTAAATCTCAATTCATTTTTAGATGAATCTTACATACATTTTAATAGAAAAAGATCTTTAACAATTGATGATGGAAAAATTAAGTATTTCTTCCCTTACAATTAAAATTGGATATACTTTATATTAAATAGACTATAACTTCTAATGTATAATAATGCTAAATATAAATGTCATCTATAAAAAATCTTTTTCCTTAGTAGCCAAATTTTTAACAAATTTTAAAATGATCAATCCTATTGGTTATGTATATTGAAATACATTGTTTGTCTTTGCATTATTTTTACTTGGTTTTGACAAACAATAATTGCTCTTTTTGGTAGAGATGAGGTGGGAAGAGATCAAACTCAGGGCTCATGCATGCTAAGCACATACTCTTCCACTTATCTGCCCCCTCAACCCTCTAATTTCTCATTTTAATATGGTTATTATAAATTTTAGTGCTGAAAAGTATCTGGGGATAGTGTTGCAAAGTTCATTAGTCCTTCTCTGAGAAAGTGTTTGGTAAATTTGTAATGGCAGTCTGTCAAAATTAAAATTTCACTGAGATATCATATACACTAAAAAAATCACCATTTTTGAGAAGCATAATTTGTTGAGTTTAAATAAATCTATAAAGTATTATAAATACTAGCCCAAATATGAGGTAAAACATCCCCATTTTTCTCAGAAACAATTATTTTTTCTCTTTTGCCATCAAATTCCCTTCTTTGACACTCCTCAGTCTTTTTAGCCACATGTTATCAAGACAGCAATCCAGAAAAACTATAGGATACTCCAAATTCACATTCTGTTGTGCTCCTTTATTGAATATCAAATAAATCTTATGTATTTAAAATTTTACAAATATTTCAGCGTCTTTTTGGTTGCACTTGAACTTTTCTTATCTTTAAGTAATAAAAGCATCTTCCACATACTTTTTGGTATTATTTGACTTTTGTATGGCATGACAGACTTGTAAAAATCATTATATAAAAATGGTTTCTTTTTTCCAAAAGCACAGATTATATTTCAATTTTCCATTTGTCTTTATGTTTACTTTGATAAAAGTGACAAACAGTAGAATTCCTCTAATTCAACTTGAGAGGTTGCTGTCTCTGATAAAATTCGCAGGAAAATGATAGATGTGGAAATACTGCTCAAATATCATGTAAAGTAAGCAAATGTTCAACAATTAGATATCTGAAAACAATGAAAGAGTATACAGTGTGGAAAAAACAAACAAATAACAACAACAACAAAAGCAGTGCATAATGCTCAAATGAGTCAGGTTAATGTCCTTAGGGAAGGACAACTGAAGGAGTGTGATGAACAGTTGGGTCTCTGAGTTGTGTAGGGTATAAAATTATAAGTGAACCCACATAAAATGGCATCTTCAGAGAATTGTCATCCTACCTTTGAAATAAATATTTAAATGATACTCAGGAAAAACATAGTTTCTTACCACAAGCAAATTGCTTAAGAGTTCTGTTTGTTTGTTTTTGTTGTGGAGTTGGGAACTGAACCCAGGAATTTATGAATGCTAGGCAAGCACTCTACCAACTGAGCTATATCCCCAGCCTCCAGAAGTTCTGGAGTATGGAATTGTGTTAAAGTTGAGAATATTTAGAACGTTTTGAGAATTGCACTAGAATAAAAGGAATAATTAAACTTGAGAACTGCATTTAAGCATTAATAAAAATATTGATGAGTAACATCACGGTGGTCTATTTTTAAAAATATTTATAGCTATTTTGGAAAACAGTGGAAATATGCCTCTAATATAAATCAACTTGATGTTCTGAAATTTAAATGTGAACAATTTTTACTGTGGATGTTGATAGCTGAGATAAGCAAAGCAAAAATGAAAACAACAATAGAGACCAATGTTACTCAGAGAGTAAATTTTCTATGATTATAGCATGGACAACAGTCTAAAAGCACATATAAAATATTCTTTGCTTTTGTTAATTTTATGCTTTGCTCAGGTAAAGGCTGATGTGCCTAACTATATATTTATGCTAAGGTGATATTGTTTCACTTCATATAACTTGTTTTCTCTCTGGACTATAATTTTAAATTTATTTTTTCATTTTTTTCAGAGGATATCCAGTATTTTTACATTTAATTCATGTAATTTCTTGACAAAGATAAAATATAATTGATTTTGGAGTAAAGAAATCAAGATCATGGTGTTCGGCGGAAAATGTTTAGGTGTCCTATTTTTAATTTTATTTTCATTTTTTAAGTTTTTGAATAGAATTACTGAAACTTTTTATATACTAATAGGTTCAATTCCAGGTTAGTATTAGTGATAATTTCTAGTGATGATGAAAATATTGCAGCTTGATTATTTTAATACTATGTAAAATTAATTTTAATATAAACAGTAATAAATAATTTTTAAAAGTTACATTTATAAATACTTTACCCTGTGCCAATAGCAATAATACTTTGAAAAGCAAGAAGTGACATTCAAATTAAGTTAAAACATCCCTACATAATTACATTTTAAAGATATTTAATGTCCACCTTTTTTTTCACAAAAGCACTTTTTGGAAACTAGCTAGTTCAAAGAACATTATATAAAGTTTATCATTGCTTCCAACAACACAGACAAATTATAATGCAAATAAAAACAAAGACAAGTAAATAAATTTTTCTTTATTGTTTATTGGAATATATGGCAAAGAAGATTTTTAAAATGTAAATGTGTAGTGAAGTAGTCAGATAATAAGTATGCATGCTATTTACTTAAAGATTTTAAACCATTGTTGTAGAGAAGGCTGACATTTCTCATGCTTTTTCATCCTGAAAATTCCAACAGCATTGTGTTCAGTTCTTTAATTTCTAGGTAAATGTCTAATAAAACATTGAATTACTTGAGTACTGCTTCTTACAGTGACTTTCAGTTATCAGGTTCTATAGTTGAGAAAAATTACATATAGAGAGAGTTAACAAATCCACCAAAAAAGGCAGGGAGTAGATTCAAACATTTGGGTTCTCATAACAACCAAACCCTAGAGAACCTGATTTGATCAATGCATAATCATTTCCATTCAGATGATTCTTCCCAAATAACTAGAATGCTCATTTTGTGGTCCAGCAGTTTTGGTTGACTTAATGACGTAAGTAGAGCAACTATGAATAACTATGCAGTATCCAATTAATTTCAAGATGATAGATTTTCAAAGAGTAAATCTTGTCAACTGAACAGCACTAGATACTTTCAGATTTTTCCATATAATCTGAAGGAATTTATTACATCAATTATTTTCAGAAGATATCATGTCTTATTTGCAGATATATTCATGTGTGAGCTCCTTGAAATAACTGTTATTTAAAACTAGGCTGCCAATTTCATTTATACAGTGACATATTCATTATGCTGAGAGATGTTGATCAATATTTGCTGATTAAAATAGCAATGGCCTAAAACCTACATGTACTGGTAGATGCTGAAGAAAATATGGAATAGAAGCAGCTTCAAACTCTATGGAACAAACCTTATAATTAACATTCTTATTTTATTGCAAAATAAAATGAAGATTTTGCCCACATATGACATTTTCAAAATTTAGGAATAACATTTGTGAATAAATGAGATAACCAATGTGATAATGCAATATATTTAGAAGTACATGCCTATGAATAAATCACTATGGTAGACACTAGTAACACAAAATAAATATTTCCCTTAAGTAGCTTGCAATCCAGTGGACTCTAGAATGATCTTCATTAACATTCGAGACTGAATGACAAAATTAGCTAATTCTTTCAAATATGCCAGAATTTTTTAAAATGAAACATTAAACAGTAGATGGGGTAGAGAGAGATGATGGGAGGGAAGGGGAGTTGAGGGGGGATAGGAAGGGGATAGGAAAGGCAGCAGAATACAATAGACACTAGTATGGCAGTATGTATAAATGCAGATGTATAACCAATGTTATACTGCAATCTGTACACGTGGTAAAAATAAGAATTCATACCCCATTTGAATCAAATGTATGATATATGATATGTCAAGATCATTGTAATATTTTGAGAACCAATAAAAAAATTGGGGGGCCTAATCCCACATGATGGAGATTAGGGCCTACTGTTTCTTCTACTATATGCAGAGTCTTTGGTTTAATTCCTAGGTCCTTGATCCACTTTGAATTGAGTTTTTTGCATGATGAGAGATAGGGGTTTAATTTCACTTTGTTGCATATGGATTTCCAGTTTTCCTGGCACCATTTGTTGAAGAGGCTGTCTTTTCTCCAATGCATGTTTTTGGTGCCTTTGTCTAATATAAGATATTGTGATTTTGTGGGTTAGTCTCTGTGTCCTGTATTCTGTATGATTGGTCTATCAGTCTGTTTTGGTGCCAATTCCATGCTGATTTTGTTACTATTGCTTTCTAGTAAATAAAGAATTTCTTCTGAAAAAAAAAGAAGCATTAAACAGATAATATTTTTTATTAAGGACAAATATTGAGAGAATTATAATTCTTTAAGTCTACATATAAATTGCTGATTGAATAAAATGGGACAAAGGACACAAATAAAGTAATACAAGAAAGTAGATTTTGATTGAGCACATGGAGAAGATGAATGAACTCAAAAAGCTTAACACCAAAAATCTCCCAAATTATCCATTAAATAGATGCACTAATGAAATAAAGTGACATTTTTTTTCCAAGGAAGAAATATATATGTTCAACATCCTTAGTAACCAGGGAAGTACAAATCAGAACTAATGAAATTTGATTTCATTCCAGTTTGAATGGCAATTGTCAAGAACACAAGTAACAACAAATGCTAGTGGGTATGTGGGAAAAATGTAACAGCTCTACACTATTGTTTTTTTTTTTTTTAATTAGTTAAACAACCATGGAAATCAGTATGGATGTTCTTTAAAACTAGGAAAGGAATCACTATATGTTCCAGCTATACCACTGGTAGCTATTTATCCAAAAATACTAAAGTAGGAATACTACAGTGATACAAAAATAACCATGTTTATAGCAGCACAATCTATAATAGCTAAATTATGATACATGCTTGGATTTCTGTCAAAGGATTGCTGGATTAAAAAAATGTATATATACACACAGTAGAGTTGTACAAATCCATAATGAAGAACAACAGTAGGTCATTTGTAGGTGAAAATATGGAAATGGAGAATATCATGTTATGTGAAAGAAGTCAGATTAAGAAAGTTGGTCATATATTTTCTCTCATATGTGGAAGCTAGAGAGCATAAAGGGGGAACAAATTTATTTTCATGAAAATAAAAGGTGACTAGTAGAATAGAAGAAAGGGATCGGGGCAGAGAAGAAAAAAAGGGAAATGGTCAATACTGGAAAATTAAATTGTCCAAATTATGTTGTGTGTATGTATGAATTTTACATTTTTTGTGTAATTATGTTTCACTGATAAAAATAAGCATAAATTTTAAAAAAGAAGTTGGATGAAGGAATATACCAAATAAATGGCTAGATACAATGGGGTAGAAATTACCAATACAATGGTGTAGAAATTACCAAAACAACTTAGAAGTACAATGGACACACTTGTATCTACCTAGGATAAATCCTATTCCCAGTAAAATAAAATCTCAATTATTAAATGAGTAGTGTGATATAATACTTATATCTTTTGATAATTACACATGCTTTTAGCAATGATTCTGAGTAATTCACAAAATTTATGTTGTTTTTTCTATCATTTTAAAAGTGTTACTCTCACAAAGTAAAGATATTTTTTACATATTGTTGGTTGTGATTTTCTTTTGGAAAATATTTGAAACACAGAAACAATTATGTTATTTTCTCTCTTGAAAAATTACAAAACAGGAAATAGACTCTTTAATTTTTTTTCCCTAAGAACATACACATCTAATTTTTGAAAAGGAAAATATCAGATTGGGTTAATGTTACAAATAGTATAATTATGTAAAATTATTTTACCACTCTCACTATAACAAAACTTTTCATGTTGAAAATAAAATTATTTTATGCTCTTTAAATAATACAATGTGCAATTTCATCTTTAATTTCTCCTTAATATAAAAAAACGTTACTTTAAATATTTATTTACATGTTTTAAATATAAAATGACTAAATAAGTTTCATTGTATTACACATTTCTAAACCAATTAATTACAGGTGATGAAATATGACATTTAAAAGCCAGTCTGTTGATATTTTATCAAAAATCAAGACAGCTCACAATCCATAATTTACTATTTTTACTTTGATCTGCTTAGGAAAGAAAGCAAAAGAAAATAGCTTTGTCTGTGTTTTACAGCTTAGAAATCAATATTAATAAATCAATGTCAATACTATTATATTGCAAACTCTATCATATTGCAAGATATGTGACCAAAACATGTGGTACTCATTTCATTTTTGCCATCAGAACTATAAAAGTGAGGTTTCTGAGTTATCTTTCATTAAAGGCTCTATTTCCAGTCAATCACACAATTTTTTGGTAGATATAATTTAGGATAAAATTTTTATGCTTATACTTAGCTAAAAGTTGACTTTTTACAGTAAAATAATATTTTTCCAGTTGTTCTAGAGTTATTACAGAGTAGAAATATACCCTTTTCCATTTTTAAAATTTCCACTATGACAACTACCATATCTGTCTTTCAGTTGAAAAGGAAATACCAATCCATGGAAAGCAAAGGCTAGTGCACATTAGAGATATGCTGTCTTCTGGAATTTTGGAGTATAAAATTCACATTGGCTTAAGAAAATATACCAAGCACTGAGATGGAATGACAGTAGAATTATCATTGTATTCTTCATCAAAGTCACTTACAGAGACAATATATTTATGGGCATGAAAGTATAATTTCCTGCTCAAAATGTCATCATTTTCTGCTTCTGATCTCTCTTTCAATCCCATTGAGTAAAGAACAGATAAAACAAGAAAGAGGATTAGGGTTGTGGCTTAGTGACAGAGCATTTGCCTCGAATATGTGAGGCACTGGGTTCAATCCTTAGCACCATATAAAAATAAATAAACCAAATAAAGATATTGTGCCCATGTATAACTGAAAAAAAATATTTAGAGAATACAATAAAGATTTTGAGTACAATATTATGGAAGAACCATGCATATGAAAAATAAGGTACAATTGGAGATTTTATAAGTTATGAAAAAGTTAATTTTAAAAACTGAAAAAATAAAATAAAACCAGGAATCTGAGATAAAAAGTTCCCTTATCAGTGATTTAATTTTTCCACTTCTCACATGTCAACTTTATGTCAATTTTCATCTATCTTTTTTTTTCTCCTAAGGCTAAAATATAGCCTCAATAGTTACTAGACAAATAAATGAATAGACAAATGCTAGGGAAGAACCTAATATCACAAAAAGGGACAACTGAGGATAGATAGAAATCAGACAGCTTAGATATTTTATTAGATTATAAGCATCTGCACCACAAAATCGATAGGTAAAATCTATTTTTAATATGCATTCCAAATTTATTTATTTATTTGTTTGTTTGTTTTTCTTTTGCTTAAAGCCTTTTAAATATCCAACCTAGAGCTAGGGTTGTGGCTTAGTGGTAGAGCACTCACTTAGCACGTGCAAGGCCATGAGTTCCACCCTCAACACCACATCAAAATAAATAAATAAAATAAACTTGTGTCCAACTACAAGTGAAAAATAGATATTTTAAAAAATCCACTCTAATTAACTTGTTGTTTACATAATATTTAATTCAGAGTTGCACTGTAGCATTTGCACTGTATTCTTTTGATGACTTATAGGTGAGGTCCACTGGCCTGTATTTGAAGAGTCTCATCATGTTCTTCATTGTTTAAAAATACATATGACTCCAGGTGTTGGATTGGATTTTATTTCTTATTTTATCATTGATTTTTATTTTAATTCCATTATGATCTGATAGAATGCAGGATAATATTTCTGCTTTTACATATTTGCTAAGAGTTCTTTGTGGCATATTATATGGTCTATTTTAGAGAAGGATCCATATGTTGCTGAGAAGAAAGTATATTCTCTCATTGAAGATTGGAATATTCTGTATATGTCAGTTAAGTCTAAGTTATTGATTGTATTATTGAGTTATATAGTTTCTTTGTTCAGCTTTTGTTTGGAAGATCTATCTAGTGATGAAAGGAGTGTGTTGAAGTCACTCAAAATTATTGTATTGTGGTCTATTTGACTCTTGAACTTGAGAAAAGTTTTTTTTTTTATGAACATAGCTGCTACTTTGTACAGAACATATATATTTATAATTGTTAAGTATTGTTGTTGGTGCATGGTTCCCTTGAGCAGTATGTAGTGTCCTTCTTTATCCCTTTTGATTGACTTTAATTTGAAGTCTACTTTATTTGATATGAGGATAGAAACCCTTACTTGTTTCCTCAGTCCATATGAGTGGTATGATTTTTCCCAACCCTTCACCTTCAGTCTGTGAATGACTTTCTCTATGAGATGAGTCTCTTGAGCTAGTAAATGAATTCAGGAATACAACCAGAGAGCTTGTGTCTACTAGAAGAAAAGTAGGCCCTAATTTCCATTATGTGGGATTAGGCCCCAACTTCTTTAATAAGACTCTTGTGGTGCAAGAATTAAAATCAAGAATAAATAAATGGGACTCAAACTAAAAATTTTTTCTCAGCAAAACAAACATTCTGGTGAATAGAGAGCCTACATCTTGGGAGCAAATCTTTACCTTTCACGCATCAGATAGAGCACTAATCTCTAGAGTATATAAAGAACTTAAGCTAAGCACCAAAATAATAATAATAATAATAATAATAATAATAATAATAATAACAACAATAACAACAACATCATCAACAACAATAATAACAACCCCCCAATCAATAAATGGGCCAAGGACGTGAAGAGACATTTCTCAAATGATGTACAATCAATCTACAAATACATGAAAAAATGTTCATTTTCATTAGCAATTACAGAAATGCAAATCAAAGGCACTCTAAGATTTCATCTCACTCTAGTCAGAATGGCAGCTATTATGGATACAAACAATAATAAGTATTGGCAAGGATGCAGGGGAAAAGGTCCGCTCATGCTTGTGGGTCTGTAAATTAGTACAGCCAATACAGAAAGCAATATGGAGATTTCTTGGAAAATTGGGAATGGAACCACCATTTGACCAAACTGTTCCCCTCCTGGGTCTATACCCAAAGGACTTAAAAACAGCATACATCAATGTATGACACAGCCACATCAATGTTTATAGTAGCATAATTCATAATAGCTAAATTGTGGAACCAATCTAGATGCCATTCAATAGATGAATAGATTAAAAAATGTGACATTTATACACAATGGAATATTACTCAGCACTAAAAAATAATAAGATCATGGCATTTGCAGGAAAATGATGGCATTAGAGCATATTATGCTAAGTGAAGTTATCCAATCCCCAAAAAACAAATTCTGAATGTTTTCTTTGATATAAGGAGGCTGATTTATAGTGGGATACAGAGTGGGAGCATGGGAGGAATAGATGAACTCTAGATAGTAAGAATAGTATTAGTATACTATGTAATACAGCCAAACCTGGAGATTACCCAAATGTCCATGACAAGCTCAATGGAAAATAAATTTTGATATATGAACATAATATTATACAGAAAATAGAAATTTTATACAAGAATATAAATGAAAGAAGCATTATGATTCTATTTGTATAAAGTCCTTAAACAGTCAAAACTAACCTATGGTGTTAGAAGTGGTGAAAATGGTTGCCATGGTGTTTTAGGATTGTAAATATATACATTATGAGCTTTTGAGAGTCCAATGTTCTATTACTTCATCTGAATATTATGGGTGTGTCCAGTTTGTGAAATATTCTTCATTTGGGTATATCATTTAGGCTGGTATTCATTGTGAAAATTCAAAATACTAGTAATTTGCCTGGTTATAATTTTTAATGTTGTATTTATCATGAAGCTTAATCAACAGTTGCTTTTTTAAAATATTTTTTTTTGGATAATGAGGAGTTTATGAAGAAGAGTGGAATCAGTTCAACATATAGTTACTGAATGCTTACCATATGAGGATATAAACTAAGAGATGTTCAGTTTGTGCTGCATAATGATGCTACTAGTGTAATACAATTAGACACAGCCAAAGCAAAAACTGCATCACACAAAATTAAATATACAATGAAGATTTAACTCCAGGGCATTTATTAAAGTGGAGGAGATAGAATACATATGAATACATCTTAATCATTGCCCAATAAAGGTCCCTACAATTTTAAAAGTGAAAATCACAGGCCATCTCTGTTTACTAATACCTCTGTTCAAATAAAAGTAAATTTTCTTATATCTTTGTGAGAAGAAGCATCCTTACATCATGAAACAAATTTCCTGAGGAAGTTAGCATCCTAACTTTTTGTAGAAAGTGGGAAATAGGGGCACCATCTTCACTAATAAGTACATTTAAAAGAAATGTCTGCCAATCGATGAGAATGTTTTCCTGTGTCTTAATACTGGAAACCTTTCAAAAAATATTACATATGAAAGGGACAGAGAAGGGGCTGGGGATGTGGCTCAAGTGGTAGCGTGCTTGCCTGGCATGCATGTGGCCCGGGTTAGATCCTCAGCAACACATACAAACAAAGATGTTGTGTCCGCTGAAAACTATTAAAAAAAATTCTCTCTCTCTCTCTCTCAAAAAAAGAAAAAAATTTAAAAAAGAAAGGGACAGAGAAATAATTTGCAGTAAAATTTTTCAAATTAAATGCTCTAAGAAAATGGAAATCTGTGGCATAAACTTATAAAGAAGTTCATCTAAAGTTTAGTCAATCTGAGGAGACCAGGTTATTGGTTACTACATACTACAAAACAACTTAAGAAGGCACTACTTTAGGGGCTAGGATACACTCAGTGATGATTGCCTAGCATTCATGAGGCCTGGGATACTATCCTTATTGGCACAAACAAAATGGAAGAAGAGGTGTAAACAGGGGAGGAGGGTGGGAGGAATAACAACGACCACGACAACGACAACCACTCTAAGTTACTTTGAAAAAAAAGAAATTTTTTATAGAACTCAAAATAACTCACACATTAAAGAGCCAATGAAGAAAGTCTTTCACAATTAGATCAACTTGTGAAAACAGACTCGCAAGGATTAGATTTTATAAAATATTAAATGGTATTGCTAATTCAAATATCTCAGGCAACTGTGAGATGTAAGTAAAGTATGGAGCAGTCTGAAGCTGTCAGAGTACTTTCTTGGTCCTTCCTTATCATTTAGGAGGGATTTCAGTCCAGATTTAACATATGTGGATTTACATAGTGTTTCTAGATTACGATTTACACTAAAGAGGCCACTTAGTCTCTTAATGGCCTCATATTTCATTAATTATATTACATTTCTTAAGAGTCATATGTATGTTTAGTTTTAACAAGCAAGCTACAAAAATGGCATGGTCTGAATATGTCTAACCAAAATTCTTTTGTTGAAATCTTTTTCCTAAGAAAATGGTTTTAGGAGTCAGGGTCCTTTGGAGCCCTCACGAATGGAATCAATTCCTTTATAAAATAAACTTTAAGAAACTTACTCATTCTTTCTACCATGTGAGGACACAGGGAGGAGATGCTTTCTGAGAAAGTAGGGCCATATCAGACACTGAATCCACCAGCACCTGTATCTTAAGTGTTCTAGCTCTGAAACTGAGAGAAATATTTTTTTTGTTCTTGTGTAAGCCAACCACTTTATTATGCTATTAGAGAATCCCAAATGGACAAATGACAAAAAATGCACTAATCCCTTCTCCAGAACAGAAGGTAAAGGCACTGAGTGATGTTTACTCATCTAATGTGTGTGTGTGTGTGCACACACACATGTTGCTGGAAATTGAACCAAGGGCCTCATGCATGCTAGGTAAATACTCTACTGCTGAGCTAAATCCCCAGTCTTACTCTTCTTTTGGTATCCCCTAATGTAAATACTATGCTGGAAATTTAATAGTATTAAAATCCAGTTTTAAATCCCATATATATTATGTCAAAGGATAAAGGAATAAGAGAAAACATAAGATAAAGATATGTGCTTAAGAAATGCACATATGCAAACATACATATTTATAAAAATAACATGAAAATACTCATCACCCCTAAAATCCTCACTCCTGTAATTGGTCATGTGGTGACTGCTCACATTTATACTAACCTTCTTCTGTTTTCCTTTCTGTATCCCCCTTACCTTCAACATACACCTCAGATGGTCGTGTTACTGTACTTGGTGAGGTAACCCAAAACCTCCAGACTAAAATATGAGACTATTGGTAGTCTTGATAGGGTTAGGTCCTTTGGTTTCCCATTAGCCTTAATCACGAAGTCTGGTAATACTAATATGTGTAAGACATCTGCAGTATTCCAGATATACTCTTTTTTTACCTTCATTGTAGGGTATGTTAACTTCCCTTTGGTAGTCAAGATCAATCACACAAGAAAACACCATGGTGTCCTGTTGGCTTGTAGACTCAGGCAGGAGGATTCCAAAGTAGCCAAAGGATAGTTCAAATTTCAAGTTCAATGAAACTGTTGTGACTTCTGTTGAAGTCCCTTTTACATTAAATCATCTATTCCAGCATGGCATAAGGTTGAGGGAATGGGAACAAAAACTTTGCTAGAAGGACAGCAGAAGTAATGCTGAGAAGTTCTACCCAATTTCTACCTTTGATCCCTGGTTAATGGAGAAGCAGTACTATATATTGGATACAGACTCTGAGCATATGCAAACTTAACAAAAAATTGAATTCAATTTTTTAAAGTATTGCCTAGTAATTGGCACTATATCTGAGGTCCTGAAAAGGTTTATTTCACTGTTCTCTAAAGTCAGCTACATCAAGATGTTGTAAAACAGAAAAAACAATGAATTCTTTGTGCATGTGCCCACTGTCAATTTCTTTGGGATTTTACATAACAAATTCACAAAGAATTTATGTTTTTTCATAAATAACCACTTTCTCCTTGATTCCTTAATATCACAGTCCACTGTTCCTCTTTTTATCTTTCATGACAGTCTAGATTTTCTTTCCTATTTATTCTTTCACTACATAATTCTGAATACAAGACGTCCTCTGCTGTATACCTGAGAATTTTTGTTCTACCCATGCTTTTATAGAGGCAATCTAATTTTTACTCTTTTCTATATCATTTCCATTTTGAAAATACCAATTTCTGAAGTCAAGTATATTTACTCCATATTTATATTTTCAGTTGTATTTTTTACAAACTCTCTTGATATCTTACAAACTTGTCCATATTATGATCTTCATTTGAAAATACAAATTTTCCAACATTCATACAGGTATGTATGCACACACATATACTTTTAGGCATCACAGTTCAATTATTAATGACAATTTATACCACTTACTAAATTAAGAACCCTAAATGCATAGTGTTCCTTCCTCCAAGATATTGCTCAAATCTGTATCTTATCTGAAAAATCAAGGACCTACATATTAACACAAATATCCCACCTTTCTTGACTACTTTTATTGGAGGTAAAAGGAATCAAACCCAGAAGTGCTTAACCACTGAGCAACAAACCCATCCCTTTTTATTTTATTTTTTTAAATTTTAATACAGAGTCTTGCTAAGTTTTTTAGAGCTCACTAAATTGCTGTGGTTGTCCTCGAACTTGCAATCCTCCTGCCTCACCCTCTAAGTCACTGAGATATGAGTGTGTGGCACTGCACCCAGCTCTTTAATATATTTTAACTCCCTAATTAGAATATATGAACTTTCACTTGTTACAACTGTTAATTTGTAATTTCTCAAATTAACAATCAGATATTTAAAAACTTAAATCACATACAGACATACTCATGTTAAAAAATAAAAGAAGAAAAAAGAAAAAAACATATATCCTTAACAAATTCTATTTAGGTAATTTAAAAGGGAAGGAAAGAATGCCCACAAGGCCCCATATAAATGCTGCATATCAATAAACCTCATCTCAGCATACTCCACTTCATAACTTGTCTTGTATATTAAAAATTTATTTTGCATATTTTTCTTCATTCTCTCATCCAACTACTTGAAAATGTGTTGAGTCAATCCCTGGATCTGATTAAAGTAGTGTCTATCAAAGAACCAGCAAAATTTAATATTTGAAAGATGTTACTAACAACATTGTTTGCCAAAAAGGATACAATGAATTATGGTGATATGAGGAACTTCATCACTAAGCTGCAAAACCAATATGTTTTCAAGAATGCCTGGTGTTTTATCTGTAAACAGAGGTGCAAAAATGTTATTCCAATCAAATTATTACTCAAAAAATATTTCCCTAAATTTCAAATTTAAAACCTTCATGGTTTCCAAAAGGGTTAAAAAATGCAGTAATATTTTTTTTAGTACCCAAACTCATAAAATTAAAGGCCAAAAACTGCATGTAGGTACAAATATCTGTAGTTTTTTATGAAGTGGCATGTGGTTGGAAACCATTACAAATACATTTTGCAATAGTTACATTAAGCAATATTATTCAAATGTTAGCAATTTTTGATGAATGCCATTTAACATAGAATTTTTGTTAATATTTTTCTTCCTCCACAAGTACTAAAGAGGCTTAGATAATTTTAGCAGAGATGATTTCACAGAGCTTAAATAAATCAATATTCCACACTTAATTTTCAGAATACAGTTTATAAGATTCAGGGAGCATAGTGAGTGCTCAGTAAAAATTTTCTTAATAAAACACTAATCAACAATGATACCTTCTAGTTTCCATCAAATATGTGTTGCCAAAATAATATCCACAGTCCATTCATAGTTGATAGATCACTTGTAGTAAATGCTGTGTGCAATATTAATTACAGGACATGATTTATGAGTTACTAGCAATATAAAGTTAACACTGAAAAAACAGCAAGATAGTAATTATTGATTTACTAACAGTTTTAAAAGTAATTTTCCGTGCCTATATGTTCTCATCATGACATCACAATTTTATTGAGGGGCAGAAACATATCTAGGTGAATGCTGAGATAAAAATAGCAATAAGTGATAATATAGTCATTATAAGAATTTAGCATAAAACAATACATTGATAATGTGTTTTGAAATAAAGCAATCCCTGCATAGGCAAATTTTAAAGGCATATGAAAGAAACAAAAGAGCCAGGCGTAATTGTGCACGTTGTAATTCCAGCAGTTCTGGAGGCTGAGGCAGGGGAATAACAAGTTCAAAACCAGCCTCAGCAAGTTAGTAAGGCCCTAACCAACTTTGGAAGTCCCTGTTTCAAATAAAATATAAAAAAGGGCAGGGAGATGTTTTTCCATGGTTAAGTGTCCCTGAAGTCAATGCCTGGAACAATGCCTGCATGAATGTTGGAAAATTTGTATTTTCAAATAAAGATTATAATATGGACAAGTTTGTAAGATATCAAGAGAGTCTGTCAAAAATGCAACTGAAAACAAATGTGTTTTACTTAGTAAGAAAAATGATATAATTTAGCACACATAAAATTAAACAAATCATATTAAATTAAAGATAACATTATATTAGAAATACTATCAAAAGTTCAAGTTGTCATAGATAAATTAAAAACTAATCCAGGATACCTCATGGTGCCATAATTTTATTTGTAATTTTATTTAATATTTTAATGACAGATATTTTATAGAAATATTTTAATAAGAATCCAAATAAATACTCTGCTCTCAAAGCTGCAATAAAATGTAAATTGCATAATACAACTCTCTCTTATACCAATTAAGTTGCAAATCACAGACTACATATTTTCTCTTTATTAGTTTTCTTTCTTCCTACTTAATATGATATCACCTATGTATGTTACTAAAATAATATGTCATAATTTTATGGACAGGGAGATATTGCCAATGAATCTATAATTTGTGATGTTTTCTTTTCAAATATATTCATTTCCTAAAAATTTACTAACATGTTTCACATAACATGAAATGATATTTAAATTTTACATAATAAAGCAAAATATTCTATGAAATGATTTGTATAAAACAGGCGATTTTTAAAAAGCAGATAATTAATAATGCTACAGTCTATAATAGTGGCAGGGGATTTCTTTTTAGTGCTTTTGCATTCTACATTCCTTGTGTGAACAACTTATAGAAATTTTACTCTGCCATCTGTCTACTTTAATATCCTACATTTTATGTCATCTGCTTTGCCTCAGTGATGATAAATTTTATCTCATAGTTCACTGGGTAAAATTTTCATAAAAATTTATATGATCGCTCATGTCTTGGACCTGTTTCATGGTGCTTAGAGATGGCTATTGAAATCCATTCAAAGTTCAAAGCAAGATACATATTTAATAACAACTTATAGAATGGAGAAGTAGAATATTCTGTATTTTTCAAAATGATTAATAAATTAAAAGAACAGTAATAGGAATGCTTTTAAGACCTACTTTTAAAATGAGATGTTGATGAAATCTGAGTTATAGCACATTAAAAATAGCAAAGAAATTGAAAGAACAAAAGAGGATAGAAGTAAATGTAGGACATGAAATATTCCACTTAAGATGACAGAGAAGGTTATTTGTTTTTTTTACATCAGTGGGACATCTACAGAAGAAGAGTCTTCATTCAAGATGAAATTAAGACAACAATATTAACTTAAATAATCACTTTTTAAATTTTTCAGTTAAATACCAATAGTCACAATACAGGAGAAAAAGGCATGAAAAGGATAAAGAATATAAAATAATAACTTATTAGAAGACAAATAAGACAATGAAAAGAAAAATAAGCTATGTGCATTGTGCAAAGAGTCTTTAAAAGCAATTCAATACAAACTAAAGAGAAGGAGGAGAAGGAAGGAGATGGAGCAGTGGAACTAGAAAAAATATAACTTGGAAATTCATATTCTGCAGAAGTGGTAGAATATAAACATGAAGGAATTTATTAGAGGATAGATAAATGAATAAAATATTTGAGAAAACATACAATATAAAATGAAAAAAGGAAGCCCGATGTTCAAATAGCTGGGGGAGGCGGTGGTGAGCAAAGGTATGTATAAAAAGGAAATTATAATAGAAATAACAGTGCTGCAGAAAATGGACAATTTTACAGCTATAAAGGTTATGAAATCAGTGTGAAGAAAGACAGTACCAATCTTTATATTTCAGATCAATTATCACTTTTGAAACTAGAATGAAAAGCAGTAATAGAGGTTTTATCAAATAAGTAGAATCTGATAGAAAATTCTCTATGCAATGGAAGAATATTGAAAAATCTTCATGATGCAGAGAAAAAATTATTTTGAATATGCACATCATCATTCTGATCAAATATAAAGTAAACAAATGGCCCTTTCTGGAATGTATGAAACTTTCAAACCAGAGTCATCTTTTCTAAGGGAATTTTGAGTATTTCCATCAAAAAAATGGACAAAAATTGGAAAAAAAGTAGACATTAAAGATTCTCTTCAATGGATCTATTAAATGGGTGTTATAATCTGAAAAATAGTGTTTAAAAAGCATTCCAAAAGAGAAGCAAAATTCTGTCTTTAACACCTATTTGGGATAAATGGAGCACAATAAGGAGTTGGATGCAGGTGAGGAGATTATGTAGCAAGTTATATTGATATAAAATGAAGACTACTAATACATAGAAATAATTTTACAAATTCATATAATTAAAATATAAAATTGAATCAAATTTCATATAGATATTCTTGAGTCAATTTTCATATATATATTAATAGCAGAACAAAAATGTTATTAGATTTTTATATGGTATATACTGTCTTACAAAAAGCACTAGGAACATGGTGTTTTACACTGCTTTGACAAATATTTGCATAATCAATTAACAAAAAGAATTTACGCTTTTTAAAAATTTTAACCCTTAGGATTCACCTACTAATAGCACATGTAGATACTTATATTTGACTATGATGCAAAATTTATAATTAAATCAGTAGATGACAGGTTTGTGAATATGACCTAAAGTAATATAGGAGGAAAAATACAGGCATTAATCTTCTCCTTTCACATAATTGACAAATATTTTCAAAGTTAACAGACCTCAAAATTGGCTGATAAAAACTTTGTAGGACTGAAATAATTCTAGTAAGAGGAAAAGAAGAAATTTGCTTTCAAATAGTGGGACAGATGGGCACAAATTAAATTAAGGCTAGCATAATAATATTGAATTCTCTTTTTTTAACTGGAGATATATACATTATATAAAGTTGATAGATAAATACAATGAAATATAAATATGCAATGTAAAGCTTCTGGTCTCATATTCCTGTGAACTTTTGCCAGATATTGCTGAACTTATTTGTTTCCAGGACATGTGGTATAAGGTGGGGAGATTTTACAATGGGTTGTTTTGTACTTTTTAATATTGCTTCCAATTCTTTGCATATTTAAATTCAAAGAAACTGATTTCTCCAAATTATTAAATAACATAAAGATATACTCTTTGGTTTCACAGTAGGAAAAAAAATCTAAACGTGAAAGTTTATCTTAAGAAAATCCTTCAATTGTAGAGTAATACTTTGTTGTTATTGGGATATGATTGGGAAAACCAGCAGATGAAGACCCATATTAATCTTAAACAAATAGAAAAAAAGAGATAATACAAAAATATGCTATGTAATCTAAAGGACACATATTTGAGTCAATATAGTTTTTAAGTCAAATAAGCCACTGTTTTTATTTCTACTGCATAAATAACTCATTTTATGTAAGTGGATATTTGAAATAATTTGCAAAGATTTTGATAACAATTTTTAGTATACCTGTCATTTTTCTTTAGATGATGTCTTTTTAAAATTGTATATATTTATAGTATACTGATAAACTAGATAGTTCCTTAATATGAGAGATTGTTTTACAACAAATGGTCAGGGCAATGATAAAGACAAATAATGGTCAAAAGTATGAAAAAATGGCCAAAGCATGCCAAAAGTAAAAACTGAATATGAATTATACTACAAATAAAAACATGTAGCTATCCATTAATAAGCATGATGTTGGTAAAATTATAACAAAAATATGTTATTTTAAAATAAATAAATGTTTTTAGATTTGATTTAGAGTAGTCTTGTCTATAATTATATTATTAATAGTTACATAAGTATTACAAGCCTAATGAGTAGAGTGGACTTTTTTTCAGAAAATTTATTAGTGTCACAAAAGTATTGATTTTAACAATAAGTTTGAAAAATATGTTTATTGTTTCATTTTATAACTAGTCACATTTTGAAATACCACTGTAAAATATAAAAAAGTCTGAAATGGTTAGCTTTTATGCTTTCAGTAACACAAAAGTTTGCTTTTTAGGGAGAATTAATTGAACATAACTATAATTTAGTATATATTATTTTCAGTATATGTGAGCAGAATATAATATATGCAATTCTTATTGAAAAGTATAAATTAATTTATTTTTCTTCAATAGAGCCATTATTTTGGTCACATAGCAATTAGTAAAATAAAATGTGTGTACATATTATGCACTGACAAATCATACATATGTATATTTTTGTTTCAAATCTAAACCACTTTCCTATTATCATCAAGGATCTGCGTCTCAAAGTAATAGCCTGGTAGGGAATATACATCTCTTCTTCCTGGGTGCATAATATATCATAATATCAATCTTGTCAGAGTTTTATAGTAAGATTTTAAAAGACAATAACATATCAACATTTTCTTCATCTAAAGCTAATATTACTCATATAAAATTCTCAAAAATTTTTAATGTTTGTTGCTGTTTCTTTTTAAATACAACCTATGAATGTTTTTACCTTTTAAGCTGTAAAGGCATACCTTTATTTTTTGCTAACTTCACTAACAATTGGAGCTTAGTTTGGGATCCACACTATCTTCATTTCTGAAAGCAGAAGCCTGTCATGTCTTTACAGGGCTCCATCATTTGGGGGCTGACCAACATTTTCATTTCCATGCTGAATTAGTACTTAGTTCATTAAGAGAAGGAAACATTGTCATGTGCTTTTTTGTCTGAGTCTCCATCTGTTTCCTCTTCTCTCCCAAATGCTATTTGGTCTTCAGCCAGTAAGGGACACTTCCACCCTTCTTAGAGATGTATTCTCACTAAGCAATCCAGGCTCTCATATAACATCTCCTCCCCCTCCACTGGTATGTAAAGTTTTGCAATTTGAACTGCAGGAGTGTAAATTATCTACAAACAAAAGAGCATCACTTCCCATTGGACCAAAGTGTGAGAAAAAAAAAAAAGATAACAAAAATTCTGAAACTAAGATGATATGATTATTCTTGGGAGTCATCATCTCCAGAAATTAAATAGAAAGGTGAAAGGACAGTTTAGAAATATAGGATTTAATGACTGTCCTTCAGAGAGCCCTAAAGATTTAGAGAAAATTGCAAAGCATAAGAGAAGCCAACTTTAATCATGAGGAACTATAATTTCAAGGCATCTATGTGAAAGGATTAAATAAAACAATGACCATTAATTGAAATAAAACTTCTAGTTATGGAGATACCATAGACAATTCCAAGTTGTAATCTGGAGAATTTATAGTTCACCTGGAAGATAACATTTAAAATCTTTGAAGATTTAAGTGTAAGAGACATACAAAATAGCAGAGACTATACAAATAATCAAAAATAAAAATAGATCCAAAGCAAATTTGGTTTCGAATTTTATCATAGCCATAACATTATATGTATATTTCTTTTCTCTGCAGTTCTTCAGGACCACTTTCTAAGTATTTCTTTAAAAAATTTATTGTAGTCCCTGTCTGAACATTTTTATATTTGAACAATCAAAATGCACTGTGATATGGTTTTGACAGAACAAGCCTACTAAAAGATGATTACAATTTCAAATAAAGAAATAGGAAATACAGAGCAGCAAAAGCTTACTCTAAAAATGGATGTAACTCCCACTTTACATTCAACTAAAAAAGATGGCTTATTTACTCTTTTACACTCTACTGAAAGTACAACTGTCAAATTTGAGGAAAAGATACGACATCCACACATAGACTTAAATGGGTAGCTATAAAGTGACTCTTTAGAGTTGTGTTGCTTTCATATATGATTCTATATTACCTGTATTTACCTAAAAGGTTAGAGTTGAAACAACTTTTTTGAAAAATAACACTATTTGAAATACATATCTAGTTAAATCAAATTTAGAAACTCTTTACTTTTGCTTTTCAAGAACAGCAACAAAAATACTGTTCTTTAACGTCCTCTGCTTTTGCACAAACATTGAAATAAAACATCCCAGTATTAGTCACCTTAATGCATTTTTAACATAAGAAACCTCCAGGGACAGCCTATTTATGCTTTTATATTATGAAGGGGCATCACTAAGTATCAGAAAAGATCAACTGAACTGTCTGGAATATGCAATTTGGCAGATGTGCATTCTGGCACTGGATAATTATGTTGTTAGAAAAATGAGAATGAATGAAAACTGTTTATTTGAAAGTCAAAGGGCATGGTAGAAAGAGAATGTACACATGAAAAATATCAGTACTTAACATTAACAAACACTCACACATAAATATATACAAACACCAAATTAACCAAACATGTACTAGGAAGGAAATTTTCTTGACTTAAGAACTTTATTTGTAGGAATTGTAATCGCAATAAATTCGAATGTGTTAAAGTCAATAATATGCTAGATAAAAATTGAAAAATGGGTCTTAAATGTATATGTATACATATAATTATATATAATATGTATAAAAGATGGATGCATACAATATCAAATTATAATAAAATATGTAACATTTTATAGTGAATTCTACTTAATTATCTCCCAAAGAAGTCTTTTATTTCCTTTTGCCAAAATCTTGCAACCATAATCAAAATTCAGGGGCATTTTATGAATGAGTAAACTTGTAACTTGAAGAGTGATTGATAACTTTCTTTTACATTAAAATGTAAGATTAAAAGGAAACAATAAACAGGCACACATGAAACACATTTATTGTTCAATGGTATAAGTCACTATTTTGAATCAGTTTACATTTTTTCAAAAACTGGAAGGATGCTTTCTCAATTTTATACTATTTATACTCAATTTTTCACTATTCTCACGTATATACAACATGTATATGCAAAGAAAACATTTTTATGTTACTTTTGCTTTATTGATCACTTATTCAGTCTAAACAATACAAAAAGCAATATGTAGATTTTTTCTGATTTTTTTTACAGAGTCTTATCATGAACAAATGAAGGTACCTATGTGTCATTAAATGTAGAGTATGGAAAAAATGTGCCATAGAACACTATTATTTAATATTTGTACACAATAAACACATTAGATAAAAATCCTAAGGAACAAAGATAATGATGGACCTTTTGAAATAATTAGAAAATAATTTTTTTAGTTGAACATGGACACAATAACTTTTATTTATTTATTTATTTATAACTTTTTATTTATTTATTTATTTATTTTATGTGGTGCTGAGGATCAAACCCAGTGCCTCACATATGCAAGGCAAGCACTCTACCTCTGAGCTACAACCTCAGCCCTAGAAAGTAATGGTTCTAGTATATACTTTATGTTTTCAATATCAGTAATTTAATTACAAATTACATAAGTTACTTTTTAATAATGAATGCTTATCGTTGACTTGTGAAATTTCTAAAAACAATTGGCTATTTTAAGGTGATTGGAGGTAGCATCAGGAAAATATTGGTCAGAAAACATGTGATTACATTTATTTACTATTTATTTTTGGTGGAAATGTCAAGGTTTTCTTCTGCTGGACAATCTGAGGCAAATGACAACTGAGATCTGGATGTGAGTTGATTTTTCTCAAAATGTCTGGAAATCTGTCACTCATTGGCTTGAGGTATAACCCCATTTAACTAAAGGTGAGTTCAGCATTATAGCATTATACACACACACACACACACACACACACACACACACACATATATATGTATACACACATATGTAATATTTTAATATCACTGTTTTGGAAGCATTCATTGCTTGTTTTTCTTGTTAATATTAATAATCTCCATATCTCTAATATTTCAGAAGGGGCTTTTCATGAGCTGCACATGATAAGCCTTAGACTGAATCACTATTTAGTTTTAATTTAAAAATATTACTGCTATTATCTGGGTATGGTGACCTATGCCTCTAATCCCCAAAATTCAGGAGGCTGAGGTAGGAGGATCACAAGTTTTGAAGTTAGTGAGACTCTATCTCAAAAATAAATAAATAGTTACACACATACAAACATACATACATATTAAAATAGCTTGGAATGTAGTCATAGAGACTCTTTTGAATCCTAGTACCAGACACACACACACACACACACACACACACACACACACACACACGTGATGTTTCTTAAAATCAATGGATTCTCTGTTCAATGAAAAAAAATTGTGTTCATTACATCATTGATTTAGTTGACATTTTATACTCACTTATTTTCAGTTTTTTTTTCATTGTCCCATTGTCCCAGCAGATATGTCCACAGTGACCCCCACTTAAGGTGGATATTTTTCTCCTGTGGGAAAAATTATGGTTAGTGTATATTGGGAGAAGGCATAGTTGTTTGGGTATTCATGTAACTCTGGATGCCACATTCCCAGTGTTTTGTTAAGTTGCTGAGGGCCTTGCTAAATTGTTGAGGCTGGCTTTGAATTTGTGGTCCTCTTGCTTTTTATTTTTCATTTTGAATTTTAGCTTAAAAAAGTAAGGCCGGTCACAGTAGCACATGCCTTTAATCCCAGCAGCTATATAAATTCAGGATATATATGATATTTTGTAATATTATACTGTTTCATGCATATGTCAAACCTTTTCATTCTGTCCTTACTAAATCTTTACCATCTTTTTTATATTCTATTAATTGCATTTGCCACTTTCATATGTAATTTCATCAACCTTGTCTTTTTAAAACTTTTAAAAATGTTTTTAAAAACTAAGATGAGGCCATTATGTTTGCTTTTTACAAATAGAGTATCATTGCTGCTAGTCCTCTGGTGGACAGTAAAAATATATCTGTATACTTCTACAGGCACATAAGTATAAACATTTTTCTCTCTCTCTATTTTTAAACTATATAAATTCATCCTGATGTCACTAACTCTAATCCATCCTACAGAGATTATTCTAACCTATTACCATTAATTATTTATAAATTCCCACTTGAATATTGGCAAATCTGTTCCCATCATCTACCACTTTTTAACTCAAGCTTTCATTTTCAATGTGCATATATGGTATAAAAATTGCTAACCATTATTCCCATGTGACACAAATGTATTAGAATATATTTCTTATGTAAAGTTTTTATTTACTATAAGTCTTAATCATTTTCAGTGTTATTTAGTCCAGAGTCTATTTTCCCCACTACTTTAGTTACATACAGGTAGATCTGCTTCATTACAACCTGTGTTTCCTTAATTCCTAAATGATTTATGCAATTGACTGTGTTCATTCATTCTTTTTTGTAAAGTTTGATTAACTTAGACAAATGTGTGGATTCATGTATCCACCATTACAGTACATTGCAAAATAGTTTCATCTCTAAAAATTCATTACATTTTTATTTTTTGATATCAGTTACTTTAATTTTCCTTTTGTTCAAAAATCATGGTTCTTTTTGTGAGGAATTATATTTGGTTTTCATATTCATAAACATAAGGTAGACCCTATTTTTTTCATGATTTTATGTCCCAGAATAATTATTTTGCATTCATCTTTCTTTTTTCATAATTTGTTTATCTTCACACATTAAAATCTGTTCATTAGTTCATTCATCATCCAGCAAAATTATTTTCTATTGAATATGTATGAGACACTTTTAAAAGTACTAGGTACACAATACTAATATCTATATATCTATCAGTCAGTCTATCTATGTAACTATATGATATTCTCCCATTTTTATTGGGGAAAAAAGAAAAAATAAATATACAGAAGTATTATAAAGTGTCATATAATGATAACTTATAGGAGAAAAGTTAGAACAGTGTAAAGAAATAGAAAATGATAAAGATAGCTGCAGTGGATTCTGTGGCAAGGGAAGCTTTGAGTAGGTAAAATCTGAGTAAATGATTCATTATAATACTTACTAACATCATTCTTAGGCAGAAGAATCAGCAAGAACAAGTGTTCTGAAGCAAAACCATGCTAAAGTGTGTTTAAGGAATCACAAGAAAGATAATGCCGCCGAAGCACAATGAAATAGATGGAGTGTGAAACAAGATGAGATTAGTTAAGGCCTATTAGAGATTTAGAGATTTCTGTCTTTTTGTTGAACTTTTCATTTGGTGAAGTATTGTATTCTTGATTTTGGTAAGTTGTCTGTCTGTTCTTTTGAAGTCTGCTGAGCTTCCTTAAAACAATTATTTTGAATTCTTGGTCAATTTGTAGATCTCCATTTCATTGATGCTAATTAGGAGAAAATTATTCTGTTTGTTTGATAGTGTCATATTTCTTTGATTTTCTTTCAGTGTTCCTTGAAATATTTGGTTTATTTCTTTGCATTTGAAGAAATTGCAACCTCATTCTCATTATTGATTGGCTTTGGGAGAGAAACACTTCAACAATCACAGAGCAAAAGTTTCTGAAACTCCATTTTTTGTGGGTGCACTCACTCTGCACCTCTTGTTACTTGGCATTGGGAGGGAATTGTGAAACACATATGCCTTCTCTTGATCCTACAAAGCTAGGCTTATGCTAAGAGCCTCCACATGTTGTCTCCCTAGGATGCCCAGAAATTACAAATTTCCTGTGCCTTCTGGCTTGTACTCTGTTTATAGGAGTGTATATGAGTAGTGGCCACTGAAAGCAAGGAGATTGTCAGATACCCAGTGGAATGGGTGTGGCTATGGGAACCTTGTCAGTTTTTCAGAAAGACCACCCCAGGCTGCTTATAGTCAGGCTTCCTGAGAGAACTCATGCATTGGATAGTGATATCTGTGAACCTTTTTTAAATTCTGAACTCTGGTTCCTCTAAGTCCCCATCTCTCTTCCCTGATCCCAGCCTGTTCCAACACTTTTGCTTTTCTGAACACTTTATATTCTCACCAGGACAATAAAGATATGTGCCTCTGGGCCGAGTTTCTCATGAGAGGAGAACTAAACATTCACTCATTAATTACACTCTCAATTTCTCCATGTAAGAAATTGTAGTTCAAAGAGTCTCTCTAAGCTGTGCTGACTAGGGTGACAGGGTGACACAGGTAAAAAACTCTTCTTCTTAGGCTGTTCAGTGCTTCTATTTACTGATGTTTTCCCCCTAATCATGTATTGGAATTTTCCAGCTAGCTTCTTGGATTCTTACAAAGTAATTTTTATTCATAAGAGGTTGTTAAAATTGATGTTTCTATGGGGAAAGAATTAGAGAAAAAAATTCCTGCCATCCAGTTTATATCATTCCCGGTATCTTTAAATTTCTAAAGCTAATGTGATGTATATATCCTATGTACTAAGGTAAAACTTTTCAGGTAGTGAAAGTAAAATTTTAGAGATAGTGAAAGTAGTCGAAATTAGCAGGTTCTGATGGGGAAAGCCTTTAAACTTTAGAATCAGCTTTATTGAAGTTGATTGTCAGGGATATTGGCCAACTTACTTAACCTTCCCAAATTATCTAGACTTAATGGATATTAGTTTACTCTAAAATGTATCTTACCCAACAATGTACATGTCAAAATAAGATTTGCATAGAATTCTGAGTCTGAAAACAAGACAATAGAAAAAAAAGTAAAAAGCAATAATATGTATTCCATTAACAATGGAAGCACTTTCTGAGAACTTCCTTCTTAGGTGATTTCATCATTGTCTGAACATCACAGAGTATACTGACTAAAACCTAGTTGTTGTAGCCCCCTTATACCTAGACTGTATGATGTAGCTAATTCTATTCTCCTGGTTCACATACCTGAGAAGCATGTTGTTGCACTTAATACTGTAGGGAACTGTAACTGTAAAACTATAATGTATTTATCTAAATATACTTAAAAATAGAAAATGTGCAGTATAAATATGCTATAAAAGATAAAAATGATATACCTGCATGAGGCATTTAACATGAATAGAGGATACAGGACTGGTTATTCAACCAGTGAATGAATGGTTGAGTGACTGTGGAGATCTACATCTTACAAGCT